>NC_080694.1:15202311-16484225 GCF_030445035.2 Dasypus novemcinctus | reverse complement strand
TATACTCACATAGTTATGCTTTCATTGCCAAAATCAGTTTTCAAACATTTTCACTGCTCAAAAAAACAAAACAAAACAAAACTCTCATCCCCTCTTTTATTGACACTTAGCATTGAAATTTTATATTTGCTGGAATTGATTGAAGAATATTAAATTATTACTGGCATAGGGCATAGTTTGCATCAGACGTATTTTCCCCATTACCACTCTATTATTAAAACCTTGTGATAGTTACATTTGTTCTAGTTCAAAAAAAGAACAGTCATATATTTATACTATTAATCAAATTCATCATCCACAACAGGGTTCAATGTTATATACTCCCATGTTTCATTCTCTAGTTTTCCTTCTAGTGTCATAAAGGATCCAAAATTTCCCCTTTCAACCACAATCATACACAAAATGCAACACTGCTAATTACACCCACAATATGCTACCACCACCTCTATTTCCAGACACCTACAATCATCCTTATTAAAAATTCTTCACAAATTAAGGATCAGATCTCCACTCTACCATCATTCTGTCTCCTGGTAACATTCTAGATATAAACTCCAAAAATATGCTCATTACATTGAGTTCATATTAGTGAGAGCATACATTATTTGTCTTTCTGTATCTGATTTATTTCACTCAACAGAATATCCTCAAGGTTCATCCATGTTGCTGCATTCATCAAGAACACATTTCTCTTTACAGATGAAAAAGACACCATTGTATGTATATACTACATTTTGCCTAGCCATTTATTGGTTGATGGACACTTAGGTCGTTTCCATTTTTGGCGATAGTGAATAGTGCCACTATAAACACCATTGTGCCAGTGTCAGTTTGCATCCCTGCTTTCAGATTTTCTGAGTTTAGCTAGTAGTGGGATTGCTGGATCATAGGGCAGTTCTATACTAAGCTTCCTGAGGAAGTACCAAACTATCTTCCAAAGCAAATGTAAAATATTACATTCCCCTCAGCATTAAATGAGTGCTCCTATTTCTCCAAATTGTCTCTAATACTTGTATTTTTTGTTTGTTTGCTTTAATGGTCACCATTATAGTAGGCTTAGAATGATATCTCATTCTGATTTTAATTTGCATTTCCCTAATACCTAACGATATGGAACACATTTTATTTGCTTTTTAGCTGCCTGTATTTCCTGTTTGGAAAAATGTCTATTCAATCTTTTGCCCATTTTAATTGGATATTTTGCCTTTTTATTGTTGAAATTGTAGGATTTCTTTATTCATTCCAGATAATAAACCCCTTTGGAATATGTGCTTCCTAAATATTTTTCTCACATTGAGTAGGCTGCCTTTCCCCCTTCTTGACAAAGACCTTTGATTTTTAAAACAAATCCATTTTTAGGACATCCAATTTATCTTTTTTTTCCTTTCATTGCCTGTTCTTTTGTTGTGAAGTCTAAGAAATCATAACCTAACAGAATATTTTGAGGATATATCCCTACATATTCCTTTAAGGAGTTGTATAGTTCTAGCTTTTACATTTAAGTCTTTCATCTGTTTTGAATTAATTTTTGTAGAAGGTGGGAGATATTTGGATATAATATCCAGGCCACCCAGCAATTATTAGTTCAAGAGACTGCTCATCCGAGTGAATAGTCTTAGAAGTCTTGTCAAATATCAATTGACCATAAATAAGAGTGTGTATTTCTGAATTACCAAATAGATTTCTGTAGTCTATAGGTCTATCTTTTCTCTTTTTTTAAAAATTTTATTTTAAAGAAGCTTTAGACTGCATAAATGTTACATAAAAATATATAAGGGATTCCCAAATGCCCTGCTCCCTCCCCTTACACAATTTTCCACATCAATATTCCTCATTAGTGTGGTACATTTGTTAAAATTGAAGAACACATTTTAAAACATTGCTATTAAGCATGGATTACAGTTTACATTATAGTTTACACTCTGTTCTGCACAATTTTGTAGGTTATTACAAAATATACAATGACCTCTATCCATTACAGCAATACCATGCAGGACAATTCAAATGTTCCCCAAGTGCCCCATATTATACCTATTCTTCCTCTTCTCAACCCTCAGAAACTCTGGCAGCCACTGCCCTCATATCAATGAGTTCTTCCATTGCTAGAATAATAATAAGTCAACTTTAGTCTATCGTTCATTCCTCAATCTTGAGGATTTGGGGATGGTAATTTACTCTCTGCTTCTAATTGAAAGGGAGCTTAGACTCCATAGGGCAGATGGATGGAACTATCTTGCTTGCCATTGCAGACACTCTCAGTTACTTGTGATGGATGTTGTCCTGGGTGAGTACATTGAACTGGAGAATAGGTGTTGCAACTCTGATGAAATTCAGGATTCAAGTAACACATGGATATATCAAAGGTTTAAGACTCTGGTACATATATTTATCAAGTATGGTGATAATTATATATTCAAGTAAAAGGGACAAAAGTGTCAGATATAGAAAACCCATAAATGAGTCTAACTCTGTTACACTGGGGAGAAAAATACCAAAAGCACACTGACAGGGTGCTGAATTCCTGAGCTGTATGCCCTGCTTATAATATTGAGATGTCTCTAAAACTCCTAGGAGTCCTGCTATTTCAGGCACTGCTTGCTATAGCAGTCAATGAGATCAACTGAGACTTACATAAGTGTAAGCTCTGGAATGACCTTGGACTAACTTTGAAATCTCTTGGCCATAAAAACTCATTTGCAGAACACTTCCATTGCCTCTCAGTTACCCCCCTCTTCCAACTATTTGATTCCTCTCCCCTCCTCTCCTCATGACCCACAATAACAACCAAGCTTCACTGTTTAAAGGATAAGATTCATAGATACTTGCAACAGGGCTGAGAGCTTGACCCACAAGTCTGTCCTTACCTGTTGGAAGCCACTGATGCTCCTGAAAGTCACCCACCCCTCTGCTTGGGAACATTAGGCCTCCCGAGACATTTTCCATTCCCCACTTTTTGTTAGGGCCTTTTTCCAGATACATCGCTAGTTGGCATTTGGTAAAAATCCCTTGGTGCCATGGAAGCTCATCCCTGGGAATCATGTCCCATGCTAGGTTGGGGAGAAGTAGTGCATTATATGCTTAGTTATATTAGTGGATGGAGACCCTCACAATAAACAAGAAAATATCAAACTCCCATCCTTGGTGAGTCTTGCTCTGTTCTCAATTAGAGGGACAAGAATCCCTCAAGAATATAGGCAGTACTGGATAAAAGTAAACAGACTAATATGCTACATCCTCAATACTATTGCAAGTAAATCTGAATTTATTCTTCAAAAATTGAAACTTAGTGGTTACCATAGGTTCCAAGGGGAGAGGGAGGGAACAATAGAATAGATAGAATGTAGGGCATTTTTAGAGCATTAGAATTGCTCAGCATGATCTCACAATTTTGAATTTTCACCACAATTTTCAATTTTCTCCAAAACCTATGAAAGTGTATGATCCAAAATATAAACCATAATTTAAAGCATTGACCATGGTTAGTAGCTGTGTTTCCATATTTGTACATCAATTGTAACAAATGTACCATCTGCATGTAAAATATTCTTAATAGGGGAGAAGGGAAAAGGGGGAAGATATTGGGTGTATGTGAATCCCCTATATTCTCTATGTGACTTTTCTGTAACCTAAAGCTTCTTTGAAGAGAAAATGAAAAAAAGACACTGGGAAATATATGTAAGAAAAAGCAATTGTACATACAGGACAACAGATCTTATAGTAGTGAAAAATCCAATGTCTAAAAATATTCTTTATTTTTTTATATCAAACATTTTGTATATTTCATTTTAAAAATTATTTCATTTTCTTATAAATTACTTTTGGTTATTTTCTTTGCATCATTTTGGGGAGGTTTTGGATCACAGAAAGATCACAACTAGTGGCAAGGGAAGATCACTGGTGCAGGATGTCAGTGATGGGGGATGCATGGGAAGGGGTTCACCTGGGGCATGCCTCTAAGGCATATTAATATGTTCAAGAGTTCATGGAGCATTGTCTTGATGGGTGCAGATCCATACAATAGCTAAAAGAATATTGAATTCCCATCCTGGGAAGTCCTGCTACATTCTCTAATAAATAGGATCACAAGAATCCCTCAAGTATAAGTGCGTGAATAGTGAAGGAAGACAGGTCACTAAACCAGGTCCTTGATATAGATTGTGCTTATGAATCTTTTCTTGTGAAATTGAAAAATAGCCTAGTGTTATATACTGCCTGAGTTCCTTCATGAAAGCTTCCCTGTTTCTGAAATGTGGCCTGTCTCTAAGCCAAACAATAGGTCTATCTTTATGCATTTTGCATGCTGTTTTGACCACTGTGGCTTTATGTGAGCCCTCCAACTGTGTGTGAGCCCTCCAACTGTGTTTTTATTTATTTATTTTTTATCTTTTGGCATTTTTTAAAAAGGAAATTTTATTGAAATGTTTTATACATATATAAAAATACCTAAACAGCAATTGCACAGTAAAAGTTGTGAACTTAGAAAACAAACATGCATATCATCATTAAGGACTACATATGTCACCACACCACCAACACCTGTATTGTTGTGAAACATTTGTTACAACCTGTGATTAACTATAGTCCATATCTTACATTTGGTGTATTTTTACCAACCCACCTAATAACTCCTTTTAATAATAGTATATATTTGTTATAGTTCAGGAGAGAATGTTCTCATATTTGTTCTGTTAACCACAGTGCATCTTCCACCACAGGAGTCCCTGTGTTATATAGTCCCTTGCTTTGCACAATCCATTTAAAGTGTAAACTCAGTGGCTCTCATTTTCATCAGAGTGATGCTGTCATCACCTAAGTAATTGGGACATGTTCATTACTCTAAATGTAAAAATACCTACAACCTTATACCTCCCTCTTGTTCTCCCTTAAAATTGATAACGTTTTTACCACTGCTACAAAAATATTACAATATTATGATGGTCCTTAAGTTCCATTAGTTGTAATTTTCCCATATATCACCATGTTCTTAAACCTATGTTTATGTAAGACCACCAGAATTACTGTTATATATTTCCTATATTATTCTAGCTTCCTTTCAATTGACATTTACATACAGACTAGCCCTTTCAGCCAAATACTGACTTTCAATTAAAAAATATTTTAAATGTATCTGTCTTCTTTTATAACTCACTATACTCTACTTTTTCTTAAAAATATTAAAGTGAGAAATGATCAATTATATAATACATACAATGCAGAAAATATAGAAAATGTAGAAAATTATTTATTAACTTGGATCACTTGGTGTGAATTTCCCAGCTTTTTAATTATTTAGTTCTTTTTAAATACCAATTCAATTTTATTAATACATAATTAATAAACATACAGTTCATCCAGATTGTACAATCAATGGTATTTGCTATAATCACACAGTTGTTTGTTCATCATTTCAATCATTATGAGGGTTTTCATTTTTTCAATAATAATAATAAACATAAAAACAGACAAACAAACAAGAAAATTCCCCACCTCTCAATCCCTCTATGTTTCCCAAACTGTACATAGCTGCTGCTTCTGGATATTATATCCAAAGTGTATAATCAATGACTTTTAGTATAATCATAATGCAATACATTCATCATCTCTAAAATTTTAGAACAATTTCATTACTCCAATAAGAAAGACTCCACACACTTTAGCATTCCATCTTCAGACCTGCATAACCAATAATTTCCATTTATCTTCATAAATTTATTTATATTTATAATTTATATAGATAGATTCATACAATATGTGTAATATATTGTATGAGTCTGTGTCTGTTCTCCTTCACTTAGCACATATTTTTTTGGTCTGTGAACATTTAATACTACTGACTACATTTTTTCAGCCTCAAACAAAAATGGTCTTATGTATGCAATTCTACCCATATTCATATTTCATATAATATATTTATATTTCATATTATGTATTTAGTTAATAACAGGGAAAACATATAATATTTGTCCCTTTTTTTCTGGCTTACTTCACTTAACATAATGTCGTACATGTTCATCTATGTTGTCATATGTTTCATGACTTCATTTCTTCTTACCACTGCATAATATTTTATTGTGTGTATACTCCACAATTTGTTTATCCATTCTTCAGTTGATAGACATCTGGGGTGTTTCCAACTTTTGGCTATTGTCAATAATGCTGCTATGAATATTGGTGTGCAGATATCTGTTTGTGTCCATATCCTCGGTTCTTCTGGCTATATAACTAGCAATGATATTGCCTTTCTCAAGGCAAGTCTATATTCAACTTCCTTAGGAACGGTCAAACAGTCCTCCACAGTAACTACCATTCTTTTTTTTTTTAAAAGATTTATTTATTTATTTCTCTCCCCTCTCCCCCCACCCCGGTTGTCTGTTCTCTATGTCTATTTGCTGCATCTTCTTTGTCCGCTTCTGTTGTTGTCAGTGGCACGGGAATCTGTGTTTCTTTCTGTTGGGTCATCTTGTTGTGTCACTTCTCTGTGTGTGTGGCACCATTCCTGGGCAGTCTGCACTTTCTTTCACACTGGGCAGCTCTCCTTAATGGGGTGCACTCCTTCAGCATGGGGACCCCCTACGCAGGGGACACCCCTGCGTGGCAGGGCACTCCTTGCGCACATCAGCACTGCGCATGGGCCAGCTCCACACGGGTCAAGGAGGCCCGGGGTTTAAACCGCAGACCTCCCATGTGGTAGATGGATGCCCTAACCATTGGCCCAAGTCCACTGCCCTGACTACCAGTCTACATTCCCACCAACAGAGAATAAGCATTCCTATCTCTCCACCTCCTCTCCAACATTTAGAGTTTTCTGACTTTTATAGTGGCCAGTCGAATAAGTGCAAAATGATATCTCATTGTAGTTCTGACTTGCATTTCCCAAATTGTTAGTGATGTTGAATATTTTTTCATGTGTTTCTTTGGCATTTGTATATTTCTTCTTTGGACAGTTGTCTTTTCAGTCTTTCGCCCATTTTTAATCAGATACTTTGTATTTTTATTATTCAGTTGTATTATCTACTAATATCATGGATATTAAATGCTAATTAGATATGTGATTGCCAAATATTTTCTCCCATTGTGTCAGCTGCCTTTTCACCTTTTTGACAAACTCCCTGATGGTGCAAAAGTGTTGAAGTTTGAGGAGGTCCCATTTATTTATTTTTGTTACTCATGCTGTGAGTGTAAGGTTTAAGAAACTACCAACTGTCACAGGATATTGAAGATATTTCCCTACAATTTCTTCTAGGGGTTTTATGGTTGTTTTGTAATTAAGTCCTTGATCCATTCTGAGTACATTTTTTGTATAAGATGTCAGATAGGAGTCTTCTTTCTTTCTTTTGGATATGGCTATCCATTTTTCCCAGGACCATTTGTTGAACAGACTGTTCTTGCCTAGCTGGGTAGGCTTAACAACCTTGTCAAAAATCGCTTGACTGTAGGTGTGAAGGTCAATTTCTGAGTTCTCAATTCAGTGCCATTCATCAATCTGTCTGTCCTTATGCCAGTACCATGCTGTTTTTACCAGTGTAGCTAAGTAATATGTTTTAAAGCCAGGAAGTGAGAGTCCTCCAAGTTCTTTCTCTATGTTAAGATTTTTTGTTTTCTTTTCAGGGTCCTTTACCCCTCCAAATAAATTTTATTATTGGCTTTTCAATTTCTGAAAAAAAGACTATTTGGATTTTTATTGGATTGCATTGCATCTATAAATCAGTTTCAGTATAATTGACATCTTAATGATATTTAGTCTTCCAATTCTTAAACACAAAATGCCCTTTTATTTACTTTTCCCTTCTTTGATTTCTCTTAACAATATCTTGTAGTTTGCTGAATACACATCTTTTATATCCTTGGTTAAGTTTATTCCTAAATAATTGATTGTTTTAGTCATTATTATAAATGAATATTTTCTGATTTCATCCTCATATTACACATTAGTAATAGAAACACTGGATTTTGCATATTAACCTTGTATCCCAACATTTACTAAACTCATCTATTAATTCTTGTAGCTTTATTGTGTATTTTTCAGGATTTTCTAGACATAGGCTCTTATCATTAGTGAATAGCAAAAATTTATTTCTTCCTTTCCTATTTGGGCGTCTTTTATTTCTTTTTCTAGTCTAATTCCTCTAGTTAGAACTTCTAGTGCAATATTGAACAATAATGGTGATGGTTTACATCCTTGTCTTGTTTCTGATCTTAGTGGGAAAGCTTTCGATCTTTAAGTACAATGCTAGCTGTAGGTTTTTCATATATGCACTTTACCATATTGAGAAAGATTCCTTCAGAGTGTTTTTACTAATAAAGAATGCTGTGTTTTGTCAAATGCATTTCCTGCATCAATTGAGAGGATCATGTGGTTTTTCTTAATTTATCAATGTGGTATGTTACCCTAATTGATATTCTTGTGTTGAGCCACCTTTGCATACCTGGGATATGCAGGTATCATATCCTGCATATGATATCTGCATATCCTTGATCATGCAGGTTTCATATGCATGATACCTCTTAGATATGATACCTGCATGATTTTGCAGGTATCATAGGCAAGATATGATACATATTTATTGATCAGAGTATATAATTCCTGATCATAATTCTTGATATTAGTGTATAATTCTTGATCATAGTGTATAATTCTTTACTGTGCTTTTGGATTCTGTTTGCAAATGCTTTGTTGAAGATTTTTGCATCTATATTTATTAGAGATATTGATCAGCAATGTTCTTTATTCATAGGATATTCATCAGGTTTTGGTATTTGGATGATGTTAGATTGAGATTAGTAACATTCCTCCCTGTTCATTTTTTTTAAGGGCTTGAGCAAGGTAGGTATTAGTTCATTTTTGAATGATTGATAGAACACACCTGTGAAGGCATCTTGTCCTGGCTTTTCCTCTTTGGGAGGTTTTGGATGACTGTTTCAATCTCATCACTTGGGGTTGGTTGTCTTCTAAAGACAGTGTTGGTGGTTCATGTGTTTCCAGGAATTTGTCCATCTCATGTACATTTCCTAGTTTTTTGGCATACAGTAGTTAAAAATATCCTTATATGATCTCACTTATTTCTATGAGGTCAGTGTTAAAGTCTCCCCTCTCATTTCTGATTTTATTTACTTGTGGCTTTTTTTTGTCTGTTTACCTAATGGCTTGTTGAGTTTTTTGATCTTCTCAAACAACTAACTTTTGGTTTTGCTGATTCTATTGCTTATTTTTTTGTTGTTATTCTAAATTTCATTTATTACTGCTATGATCTTTACTATTTGTTTCCTTCAGCTTAGGCTGGGATTAGTTTGCTGTTCTTTTTCTGCTCTTCCAGATGTGTAGTTAGATCATCAATTTTAGCTTTCTTCCTTTTTAATGTAAGCTTTGAGGGCTACAATTTCCCTCTCAGCACTGCCTGACTGTGGCCCATAGGTTTTGATATATTGTGTTCTCATTTTCATTCATCTCATGATATTTGCTGAATTCTATTGCGGTTTCTTCTTTGGTCCACTAATTGTTTAAGAGTGTGTTCTTTTATCTCCATATGTTTATGACTTTTCCCTTTTTCTGTCCATTTTTGATTTCCAGCTTCATTCCATTTTGATCAGAGAAAGTGTTTTATATAACTTCAATTGTTTTAAATTTATTGAGATTTGTCTGGTGACCCAGTGTATGGTCTATCTTGGAGAAGGATCCATGAATTCTTGAAAAGAATGTATATCCTCCTTTTGTGGGGTGAAATGCTCTATAGATGTCTGTTAGTTCTAGTTCATTTATATTATTCAAGATCTCTGTTTCTTTACTTCTCCTCAGTCCAGATGTTATATCTAGTACTGAAAATGGTGTATTGAAGTCTACAACTATTATTATAGAGCCGTCTATTTCTCCCTTTAGCTTTGTCAAGTGTGTGTCTCATATATCTTTGGCACTGAGGTTAGGTGCTTAAATATTTAGTATAGTTTTTTCTTCTTGGTGAATTTTCCCTTCTATTAATATATAATGACCTTCTTCATGATTTATAACAGTTTTGAATTTAAAATCTATTTCATCAACTAGTTTCACTACTCTAGCTTTGGTTACAATTTGCATGGAATTTTTTTTTTCCCCAAACTATCATTACGGTTCATACTTTTCAATCCATTCTAGTAGTCTGTGTCTTTTGATCAAGGAGTTCAAGCCATTAACATTCAATGTTATGACTGTAAAGACATTACTTACTTCATCCATTTAGTCCTTTAGCTTTCTGCTGTCATATCATACTATAGTTTATCTTTTAACCCTTTCTAATATTCTTCATTTCTACACTCCTCTTCAAGACTCTCTCTTGTTTTCTCCTTTAAGGCTGCAGCAATCCCTTTAGTATATCTTCTATTTCTCATCTTTTGGTAACATAGTCTATAAGTTTATCTTTGTCTGTGAAGATTTTGAACTCCCCTTCAATTATGAAGGACAGCTTTGCCAGATACAGAATTCTTGGCTGACAGTTTTTTCTTTCAATACCTTAAATATATTGTGTCACTTCCTTCTTTTCTCCATGGTTTTTGATGAAAGGTCAGCACATAATCTTACAGAGTTTCCTTTTTATGTCATGCTTTGCTTTTCTCTTTCTTTCAAAATCTTCTCTTTATCTCTGATACTTGTCATTCTAAACAGTAGGTCTTGTGAGGAAAGTTTGTTCATCTTTATTCTGTTTGGGGTGTGTTGTCCTTATTGGATATTGATATTTATGTTTATCTTAAGGGTAGGGAATTTTTCATAATTTCCTCAATATTCTTTCTGCTCCTTTTCTATTCTCTTCTGATGCCAATAATATGCTTGCTTTTGTGTTTCCTGTTTTCAGTCAATTCCTTGAGATCTTGTTCCATTTTTTCCATTCTCCTCTCTTTCTGTTATCCTGTCTTTTCCAGTTCAGATGTTCTTTCTTCAAAATCACTAATTCTGTCTTCATGGATTTCAAATCTGCTCTTATGTGCCTCTAATGTATTTTTAATCTCATCCATCATGTGCTTCATTCCCATAAGTTATTACTTTTTTTGCAGACTTTCAAATTGTTCTTTATGTTCACCCAGTGTCTTCTTACTATACTTTATCTCTTTAGTCATATTTTCTTTGCACTCTTTAAAGTAATTTAGAAGAGTTGTGTGATTATCATTGATTGTCTCAACTCCTGAATCTCTTCAGGATATTTGTTTTTTTCCTTTGGCAGTGTCATCTCTTCTTTTTTCCTACATGGCTTGAATTTTTTTTGTTTGTTTATTTTTGCTGAAGTTTAGGCATCTGATATGTTGGTGAATTTAATCTGATAGCCAATTTCTGTCCCGCTTATTGTTATTAATTTTTTCACAGCTCTTTGATACTTGGTTCAATTTATTCTAAATCTTTAAAATTTCACAGGTTAAGTTACCAAAATCGTGGCAGGGTCTCCTGACTGGGTAACAGGTTTATTCCTAAAGGTGGGGTAAGGATGTCTAAAAGCGATTTCTGTCCATATATTTTCCAGAACAGTCAGCAGATGGCACCAGTTGACATATCTTTCAGCAGAAGGGTATCTCTCTCTGTCACTCTCAGGGTTTTTTAATGCAATTTTGAAATTTATTGAGGGCACAAACTTATAGCGAGGAATAAATCAGTGACGAAAAACCAGGTCACACTCAATTTGGGTGTTCTTTTTAAAGATAATTAGTATTATACATTATCCTAAAGTGGATAGTTTAAAAGTAGGACATGACAGACATGAGGTCTGAAAAAGGCTATCCAATAAGGAAAGCAAAGAATTGGGTGCTGGGTGGGAGAAGTTCTCCAGCAACCTTCTGGATTCTTTTTTTTTTTTTCCCTCTCTTTATCTTTTTTAAATGTTACATTCAAAAAAATATAAGAGGTCTCATATACCCCCTACACCCCTCAACCCACTCCTCTCACATCAACAACCTCTTTCATCATCGTAGCACATTCATTGCTTTTGGTGAATACATTTTGGAGCACTGCTGCACCACATGGATAATGATTTACATTGTAGTTTACACTGTCTCCCAGTCCACCCACTGGGTCATGGCAGGATATACAATGTTCAGAATCTATCCCTGCAGTGCCACCCAGGACAACTCCAAGTCTGAAAATGCCCCAACATCATATCTCTTCTTCCCTCTCCCTACCTTCAGCAGCTACCATGGCCACTTTCTCCACATTGGTGCTATGATTTCTTCAATTTCTAATCACAATAGTTCCATAGTAGAATATCAGTAAGTCCACTCTAATCCATGCTCTGTTCTTCCAATCTGTGGACCCTGGGATGGTTATGTCCACTCCACCTCTCTATCGAGAGGGGGCTTAGATTCCACATGGATGATGGAGGCAATTCTCCTGCTTGCAGTTGTAGGCGCTCTTGGCTCCCTTGTGTAGTGGTTGACCTTCTTCACCTCCCTGTTCACTGACTGGGTTAAGTCCAATAAACCAGAGTGTAGGAGTTGCGAGTCTGCTGAGGCTCAGGGCCTGGCTGTCACATGGATGGTCCAGAGATTCAGCTCTCCTGAGTATATACCAACCCCACCACCAACCACAGGTTCAGTATAAGTGACAGAAGAAGCGTGTGTAGAAAGGTCACTTCTGTGTCCAACTCCATCACACTCAGGAACACAAACTCCAAAATACAGCCAACTGACATGCCAGTGAACTCCAGAGCCACCTACATGACCATAGAACCTGTGGGTCTCTGTAGTCCTCAGGAGAACCAGTACCTGGGGTTGTATCTACTGTCTCTGGGACCCTGCTGAGGTGTGTGTAAGCATGACCCCTCTGATGACCTACTCTTTTTTGGAGACTCATAGCCATATAAACTCATTTGTCCTTTCCATTTCCCCCTTTTATTCAAGGTCCAAAAGCAGTTTTTAACTCTTGGTATTACATATAGGCTGAGATATTCTGCTTGTCTGAGTTAACACTTTTATTCAAATCTTTTCTAGTTACATCATCAGCTGGTGCTTGGTAGTAATTCCTCAACACCAGGGAGGCTCATTCCCAGGAGTCATGCCCCATGCTGGGGGGAAGATAATGCATTTACATGCTGCATTTAGCTTTGACACTGGCCACATTTGAGCATCATGGAGGCTCTCAGGAGGTAGCTCTTAGGCACACTGCAGGTCTAGGCCTACTTCATATTTCACGTGCACAGGCTCAGAAGCATAGTCTTCAGTACAAAGGGCTCATTGTTGGGCCATCTTTCCTTATTGGTCTTTGCCATTGCACTTGGGGGATTATTGCTGTTCCATTTGGGAATGTGATAGAGCTCCCCTGTCCTACTGATTGCTTAAGAGTGTTCTGTTTAACTTCCATATATTTGTGAATTATCCACTTCTCCACCTCTTGACTTCCAGTTTCATTACATTATAACCAGAGAAAGTCTTTCATGTAATTTCAAGTTTTAAAAATTTATTGAATATGTTTTGTAACCCAACATGTGATTTATTCTTGAGGATGATTCATGAACACTTAAGAAAAAATTTTAGTCTGTTTTTTTTGGGGGGTTGGAGGGGGATACAATACTCTGTATGTCTATTAGGTCTAGTTCATTTATGCTATTACTTGGGTTTTCTGTTTCCTCATTGATCCTCTGACCAGAAGTTCTATCTATTAATGAGACTGGTATATTGAAGTCTCTATTATGGTAGAGTTATCTATTTCACCCTTCGATTTTGTCTTTTTCTCATATATTTTTGGGCACCTTATTCAGTATATAGATTTTTATAATTGATATTTATTTTGGTTTATTGTCACTTTTATTAATATTTAATGACTTTTGCCTATTTTAATATATTTGCTTTTAAAGTCAGTTTATTAATATTATTAGTATACCTATTCCTGTACTTTTTTGGTTGCTTTTTGTATGGAATATCTTCTTCCAACTTTTCACTCTCAACCTATTTTTATCCTTGAGTCTAACATGAGTCTCTTGTAGATAGCATGCAGATAGATGATACCTTTTGATCCATTCTGCCAATCTTTGTCTTTTTAGTTGTTTTTTGGCCCCTTCATGTTTCTTCTTAAAATGTTTTAAAAAGACATTTTAGATTGCATAAATGTTACATAAAATTATAGGGGATTCCCATACCTCACTCCCTCTCTGTCCCACAATTTTCTACATTAAAATCATTCATTAGTGTGCTACATTTATTATAATTAATGAACACCTATTGAAGCACTGCTTTCCATGGATTACAGTTTACACTTTGCCCTGCACAATTTTATATGTTTTGACAAATTGTATAATAATCTGTATCTATCAGTGCAATGTCATGCAGAACAATTCCAATGTCCCCAAAATACCCATTTTAAACATATTCTTCTCTGTCCCTCCCCTCAGATCCTCTTGTGGCCACTGATTTCACAGCAATGATACAAGTTATTTCATTTCTAGGATTGTTCATGCCCTTATCATGAGGATTTTGGGATGGTGATGCCCACACAGTTTCTAATTATAAGGGAGTTTAAGTCCCATAGGATATATGGATGGAACTGTCTTGCTTGCAGTTGGAGGCACTCTCTGTTCCTTTGGATGGGTGTTGCCCATCAGCTTTCCTGTTGCTATTTACGCTGGGTGAGTCCAGTGAACTAGAGGGTAGGTGTTGCAACTTTGCTGAGATTCAGGACTCAACCAGCACATGAAGGGACTGAAGATTTTAGTCTCTGGGTCATATATTAATCAAATACAGTGATAATTATAGCTTCAAATAAAAAGGACAAAAAAGCCATGTGTAGTGAAACTATAAATGAGTCTAACTCTGTAATATTGAGGAACATAAATTCCCAAGTAATGCTCACCAACAAGGTGCAAAATTCCTGTGGTTGTCCAACTGCCTATAGTGTCCAGATGTCTCTAGAGTTCTCAGGATCCCCTCTGTTTGAGGGACTGTTTATGGGGGTAATTGGTGAGATCAGGAGACATGAATGACCTCCTATCTTACTTTGAAAATTCTTGGCAATAAAAACACATTTGTATTTAATATGTCTCCCTTTTTGTCAAAGTCTTTTTCCAGATGCATCACAAGTTGGTCCTTGATAATAATTCCCTGGTGTTAGATTGAGGAGTTTATTTATTTATTTATTTTTTTAAATTTTATTTTATTTTATTTTTTTATTATTTATTATTTTTTTTAAATTACATTATGAAAAATATGAGGTCCCATTCAACCCCACCGCCCCCGCCCCTCACTCCCCCCACAGCACCACTCTCTCCCATCATCATGACACATCCATTGCACCTGGTAAGTTCATCTCTGAGCATCACTGCACCCCATAGTCAATGGTCCACATCATAGCCCAGACTCTCTCACGTTCCATCCAGTGGGCCCTGGGGGGATCTACAATGTCCCGTAATTGTCCGTGAAGCACTATCCAGGACAACTCCAAGTCCCGAAAACGCCTCCACATCTCATCTCTTCCTCCCGTTCCCCACACAGCAGCCACCATGGCTACCGTTCCCACACCCATTCCACATTTTCTCTGTGGACATTGGATTGGTTGTGTCCATTGCACATCTATGTCAAGTGAGGGCTTAGATTCCACATGGGTACTGGATGCACTCCTCCCGCTTCCAGTTGTAGACACTCTAGGCTCCATGTTGTGGTGGTTGACCTTCTTCAACTCCATGTTAGCTGAATGGAGTAAGTCCAATAAATCAAAGTGTAGGAGCTGAAGTCTGTTGAGGCTCTGGGCCTGGGTGTCATATTATCAGTCCAGAGATTCAAATCCCCTACATATATCTTAAACCCAGCACCAACTACAATTCCAATGAAGTAGCATGCAAGTCTTGTGAAAAGAGATCCCCTCTGAGTCCAATTCCATCACGCAGAAACACCAGCTCCAAAGAAGGGCTATCTGTCATGGCAGTGAACCCCTTCTGCCATGACCATAGAACCCGTGGGTCTCTTTATCCCTCAAAAGAACCAATACCTGGGGTTGTATCTACCTTATCTGTCTCTTAGACTCTGTTCAGTTGTACATAGGGGTATTCCTTCTGACAACCTCCAGACTCTTTTTTAGAGACTCACAGCCTTATAATCTCATTTCTCCTTTCCATTTCCCCCTTACATTAGGTCAAACAGCTTCCCGAAGTCATGTTATTATATGTAGACAGGTATATTCTGCTGTTTCACATTGAATCTTTAATTCAAGGTCATTTTCTAGTTGCTTCTTCAGCTGGTATGTGGTAGTGATCCCTCGGTGCCAGGGAGGCTCATCCCCGGGTGTCGTGTCCCACGCTGGGGAGAATGCATCGCATCTACATCCTGAGTTTGGCTGTGAGAGTGGCCACATTTGAGTAACATGAAGGCTGTCAGGAGGAAACCCCCAGGCACAATGCTACTCTAGGCCTTGTTCTTATTGCAGGTGTATAGGCTCAAAAGTGTAACCATTAGTATCACGAGCCCACTGTTGGGCCGTCCTTCCTTCCTGGTTCTTGCCGTTGCACCTGGAGGATTGCCGCTGCTCTCCCAGGGCCCACAACAGTGACCCCCCGGCCAGGAGCCCAGTACCCCCCCAACTGTTGTTTTTGTTTCCACTATGAGTATATATAGACATTACCATACACCCTGGGCATCTGCCCTGTATAACTCCCTGTCAACCATATATATCCTGTCAATAACATCCCATATCAGTATTCCTCCGCTGCCATTGTTGAACCACTCTGTGATCCAAAACTTCCCGTAAAGTGAATCCCAACATAATGTCAGCTTCAGAAGAGTCTTAGATCACTGAAATTCATATATACAATATACAGTATTTCCCCAGATCCACCATAAAACCTTTGCCTTGCACAGCAATAATCTTTTAACTTATTCATATCATATTTCCTGAAACTGATGTACAGATTCCGAAACTATAGTTTTCAAACAAGGTGATATTTGTGCTTACTATGTGGTCCATACTTTAGGTTGTACAGTTTTCTAAATTTTTTAGTTATCCTATGTTTTGTCTTATGGTTTTCATTATTAGTCTGTCGTCCCCTATATGTTTTTGGTGGAATATTAGCTGTTTTATATTCATCCTCATGTACTCTCACATAACTCCTCTTTTGCCCCCTTATTTACCTTTGTTCCATCCATTCCACATCCATTTTCCCCTCCCCTTAGGGCCCACAACGCCTGCCAATCTAATGCCCTGGGAGCCGTCCTTTCTCACGAGAGATACAGTTCTCTCTATTCGACGGCATTAGTCTTCCCCAGGATATGGGTCCACCCCACCCAATGGTAGTACCCACCTTGGCAAAATGAGCCTTCAGCTATTCCCTCTGGAGTCCGTCACGCATAAGACCATACCCCCTGAGCGTCCGAACCAGGTAATCCTCCTACTTATATTTTGATAGGTTTTACTCAACATTTAGTTCTCAACGAACTTCTGACACTCTCCCATATTCGTATGTTGCCCCTCCCTCCCACCTATTTCTTAGACAATATTACCCCTCTTCCCATCCCCAGCCCCCCTCAAACCCAGAAAACCCCACCCGAAGTTAACCCCTTTCCCCCATTTTGTCCCTTCTTTGTGCTCATACTTACCACCAGCTCATCACAGATTCCACCCCTGCAGACATTAACTCACATCCTTCCTCCACCCCCTGATTTCCTGTAAGCCACTTTTCCAGACTCTAGCTCTCTGAGGCAGTTAACTTATTTCATATCATTGAGGTCATATAGTATTTGTCCTTCAATGCCTGGGTTGCTTCACTCAACATAAGATTCTCAAGGTTCATCCATGTTATCACGTGCGATTGTAGTGTATTGGTTCTTACAGATGAGTAGTATTCCATTGAGTGTATATACCACATTTTATTGATCCACTCATCTGTTGATGGGCATTTGGGTTGATTCCAACTTTTGGCGATAGTGAACAATGCTACTATGAACATTGGTGTACATATATCATTTGTGTCCTTGTTTTCAGATCTGATGGGTATATACCCAGCAGTGGTATTGCTGGGTCATATGGCAAATCTATGGATAATTTTTTGAGAAACCACCAAACTGTCCTCCAGAATGGTTGGATCCTTCTGCATTCCCACCAGCAATGGATGAGTGTTCCCCTTTCTTCACATCCTCTCCAGCATTTGTATTCTACTGTTTTTTTCATGGCTGCCAATCTTATGGGAGTAAGATGGTATCTCATTGTAGTTTTGATTTGCATTTCCCTGATAGCTAGAGATTTGGAGCATTTTTTCATGTGCTTTTTAGCCATTTGTATTTCTTCTTTGGAGAAGTGTCTGTTTAAATCTTTTTCCCATTTTTTAAATGGGTTGTTTATCTTTTTGTTTTCAAGATATATGAGTTCTTTATATATGCAAGTTATAAGTCTCTTATCAGATATATGGTTGCCAAATATTTTCTCCCATTGTGTGGGTTCCCTTTTTACTTTCTTGACAAACTCCTTTGAGGTGCAGAAGGCTTTAATTTTGAGGTAGTCCCATTTATCTATTTGTTCTTTTGCTGCTCTTGCTTTTGGTGTGATATTCATGAAGCCATTTCCTATTACAATGTCCTGTAGATGTTTCCCTACACTGCTTTCTAAGGTCTTTATAGTCTTGGCTCTTATATTTAGGTCTTTGATCCATCTTGAGTTGATCTTTGTATAAGGTGTGAGATGGTAATCCTCTTTCTTTCTTCTACATATGGCTATCCAGTTCTCCAGGCACCATTTGTTGAATAGGCCATTCTCTCCCAGTTGAGAGGGTTTGGTGGCTTTATCGAATATTATATGGCTATATACATGAGGTTCTATATCTGAACTTTCAATTTGATTCCATTGGTCTGTGTGTCTCTCCTTATGCCAGTACCATGCTGTTTTCACTACTGTAGCTTTGTAGTCTGTTTTGAAGTCAGGAAGTGTGATTCCTCCTATTTCGTTTTTCTTTTTCAATATGTCTTTGTCTATTCAGGGCCTCTTTCTATTCCAAATAAATTTCCTAGTTAGTTTTTCTAGTTCCTTAAAGAAGGCTGTGTTGATTTTTATTGGGATTGCATTGAATGTGTAGATCAGTTTTGGTAGGATAGACATCTTAATAATATTCAGTCTTCCTATCCATGAACAGGGAATATTCTTCCATTTATTTAGGTCTTCTTTGATTTCCTTGAACAATCTTGTATAGTTCTCGATGTATAAGTTTTTTACCTCTTTAGTTAAATTTATTCCTAAGTATTTGATTTTTTTATTTACTATTGTGAATGGTATTTGTTTCTTGATTTCCCCCTGATCTTGCTCATTATTGGTGTACAGAAATGCTACTGATTTTTGCGCATTGATCTTATAACCTGCGACTTTGCTAAACTCATTTATGAGTTCTAGGAGCTTTGTTGTAGATCTCTCAGGGTTTTCTATATATAGGATCATGTCATCTGCAAATAATGAAATTTTGACTTCTTCCCTTCCAATTTGAATGCCTTTTATATCTGGTTCTTGTCTCAGTGCTCGAGCAAGTACTTCCAAGACAATGTTAAATAGGAGCGGAGACAATGGGCATCCTTGTCTTGTTCCTGAGTTTAGAGGGAAGGATTTCAGGATTTCGCCATTGTAAACAATGTTGGCTTTCAGTTTTTCATATATACTCTTTATCATGTTCAAAAAGTTTCCTTGTATTCCGATCTTTTGGAGTGTTTTTATCAGGAAGGGGTGCTGTATTTTGTCAAATGCCTTTTCTGCATCTATAGATATAATCATGTGGTTTTTTTCTCTCAATCTGTTTATATGGTGTATTACATTGATTGATTTTCTTATGTTGAACCATCCTTGCATACCTGGAATAAATCCCACTTGGTCATGGTGTATAATTTGTTTAATGTGTTGTTGAATACGATTAGCAAGTATTTTGTTAAGTATTTTTGCGTCTAGGTTCATTAGAGAAATTGGTCTGTAATTTTCCTTTCTTGTGGTGTCTTTGTTTGGCTTTGGTACTAGGGTAATGTTGGCATCATAGAAGGAATTAGGCAGTGTTCCTTCTGTTTTGATGGAATAGTTTTGACAGGATTGGTGTTAGTTCATTCTGGAATGTTTTGTAGAATTCACCTGTGAAGCCGTCTGGCCCTGGGCTCTTCTTAGTTGGGAGATTTTTAATGACTGATTCTATCTCTTTGCTTGTGATTGGTTTGTTAAGATCATCAATTTCTTCTTTCATCAGTATGGGCTGCTTATGAGTTTCTAGGAATTTGTCCATTTCCTCTAAATTGTCCATTTTCAAAGTATCCTCTTATGATAGTCTTTATTTCTGTGGGGTCAGTGGTGATATCACCTTTCTCATTTCTTATTTTGTGTATTTGCATCTTTTCTCTTTTTTTCTTTGTTAGTCTCGTTAAAGGTTTGTCAATTTTGTTGATCTCAAAAAACCAACTCTTGGTCTTGTTTATTTTTTCAAGTGCTTTCTTATTTTCTATTTCATTTAGTTCTGCTCTTATCTTTGTTATTTCCTTCCTTCTTCTTCCTGTTGGGTTACTTTGTTGTTGTTTTTCTAATTCCGTCAAAAGTGCAGTTAGTTCTCCAATTTTTGCTCTTTCTTCTTTTTTGATATATGAATTTATGGCTATAAATTTCCCTCTCAGTACCGCTTTTGCTGCATCCCATAAATTTTGGTATGTTGTGTTATCATTATCATTTGTTTCAAGGTAGTCATTGATTTCTTTTGAGATTTCCTCTTTGACCCACTGTTTTTCTAAGAGTGTGCTGTTTAATTTCCAAATTGTCGGTGGAGTCTGGGTCTCTGTCCCTTGCAAATTTCCAGCTTCACTCCACTGTGGACAGAGATATTGTTTTGTATGATTTCGATCTTTCTGAATTCATTAAGCCTTTCTTTGTGGCCTAGCATATGGTCAATCTTGGAGAATGTTCCATGTGCGCTTGAGAAAAATGTATATCCTGCTGTGTTTGGGTGTAATGATCTATATATGTCTATTAGATCCAGCTCTTCTAATATACTGTTCAAATGTTTTGTTTCTTTAGTGATTCTCTTTTGAGATGTTCTGTCCAGAGTTGATAGTGGTGTATTAAAATCCCCCACTATAATTGTAGATGCATCTATTCTTTCACTTAGTTTTTCCAGCGTTTGCCTCACATATTTAGAGGCACCCTTGTTAGGAGCATAAATATTTATGATTGTTTGGGAAACGGACTTTGGCCCAGTGGTTAGGGCGTCCGTCTACCATATGGGAGGTCCGCGGTTCAAACCCCGGGCCTCCTTGACCCGTGTGGAGCTGGCCATGCGCAGTGCTGATGCGCGCAAGGAGTGCCGTGCCACGCAAGGGTGTCCCCCGCGTGAGGCCCCCACGCACAAGGAGTGCGCCCGTGAGGAAAGCCGCCCAGCGTGAAAAGAAAGAGCAGCCTGCCCAGGAATGGCACCGCCCACACTTCCCGAGCCGCTGACGACAACAGAAGCGGACAAAGAAACAAGACGCAGCAAATAGACACCAAGAACAGACAACCAGGGGAGGGGGGGGAATTAAATAAATAAATAAATCTTTAAAAAAAAAAAAAAAATATTTATGATTGTTCAATCTTCTTGACAGATTGTCCCTTTCACTAAAATATAGTATCCTTCTTTGTCTCTCACAATTGTTTCGCATTTAAAGTCTATTTTGTCTGATATTAATATAGCTACTCCTGCCTTTTTTTGGTTGTTGTTTGCTTGTATGATTGTTTTCCAGCCATTCACTTTCAACCTCCATGAGTCTCTGGGTCTAAGATGTGTCTCTTGTAGGCAGCATATAGCTGGGTCGTATTTCCTTATCCAGTATCCCAGTCTGAATCTTTTGATAGGTGATTTTAATCCTTTGACATTCAGTGTTATTACGTTTAGAGAGTTATTTATAGTAGCCATATTTTGGTTGGATTTGTGTTTGTTATATTTTGTTTGTATTATTTTATTTTCCCCTTCTATTTTTGTCTTTCTTGTTGCTTTTACACTCTCCTCCATCTCTGACTGTCCTGTTTTTTCCTTTCTTCCTGCAGAACTCCCTTAAGAATTTCTTGAAGGGGAGGTTTCTTGTTGATATACTCTTTCAGTTTCTGTTTACCTGTGAATATTTTGAACTCTCCATCATTTTTGAATGCTAGTTTAGCTGGATAGAGTATTCTTGGTTGGAAATTTTTTTCCCTTACTACCTTGACTATATCATACCACTGCCTTCTTGCCTCCATCGTTTCAGATGAGAAATCAGCACTTAATCTTATGGAGTTTCCCTTGTATGTGATGATTTTCTTTTCTCTTGCTGCTTTTAGAATTTTTTCTTTGTCTTGAGCATTGGATAATTTGACAAGTATATGTCTTGGGGTGGGCCTGTTGGGGTTTATGACCAGTGGAGTGCGCTGTGCTTCTTGGATATGTACATCTGTCTCTTTCAGTAGATTTGCTAAGTTTTCATTCATTATTTCCTGCAACACTCCTTCTGACCCCTTTCCCTTCTCTTCTCCTTCTGGAATGCCTATAATATGTATGTTTGAGCGTTTTGCGTTATCATTCAGGTCCCTAAGTCCTATCTGGATTTTTTCTACCTTTTTATTGACCACTTCTACTATCTGTTTCATTTCCAATGCACTATCTTCCACATCACTAATTCTCTGCTCTGCCTCTTCTAGTCTGATGTTTGCTGCAAGTGTATTTTTGATTTCTTGAATTGTGGTGTTCATTTCCATCATATCTGTTATTTTTTTGCGCATGTCTGCAATTTCCCCTCCAAGTGTTGTCTTCATGCTGTTAACCTCTTTCATTACTTCATCAAATTTGTCGGTGATAAATGTTCTGAGATCTTTCATTGCTTGTGCGAAGTCCTGCCCCCCTTCCTGATTGGATTCAGCCATGTTTTCCTGATTACTGGTTTGGTTTGTAGATTTTTGTTGCTGTCTTGTCAACATTTTTTCTTGACGGGTTTAATCAGTTCCTTAGCTTCTTTGTCTAGTCTTGGAGATTAATTAGCTGTTGTTTTTGCGTAAGTGTTATATCTTCTCTTTGTCACTTTGTTCTTCTTATTCCAATTTCTTATTGCTAGTTAAGCTCACTTTAAAGGAAAGTATTAGTGCTGGGGAAAGGCAATTGTGTAAGGGAGGAAAAAGTGTGAAGTAGTATTGGTGATATATGTTAACAAAGCAACAATATGAGTTCTGGGAGGATGGAGGTTAGATCATGTAAATTGTGTAGAGTTATAGTAGTAGGAAAGTACCTATAATGAGGTAGATGACTGAATATGGGAGGAATGTGGTATGTACTAAGAGGCTATTGTTTTCGTGAGAGAGGGAAAGAGAAAAGAAAGGTAATAGTTTCAGGGACGAATACCAGATGGAAAACTAAACAAAGGTATTAGAAATTAAGAGTTAGACACTTTGTGGATCAAAGAAAGGGAGATGGAATATAGGAGAGATAGCAGATGGTGGAGGATATCAAGTTGTAGGGGAAAGGGGATAGTGTAGATAGGCTAAATCTATTCACAGAGAAATGAGGCAGTGGAGGGTGAGGAAACCCAGCAAATGTGAGGTATTTCCTGTAGGACCTATTGTATTGTTAAGATAAAATAGTATAAGAAGAGTATTGGGGACAGGAAAGAGAGGATTAAGAAAAACAACAACAAAAAATAAAAATAAAAAACAAAAAACAAAGAACAGAAACCCCGCCACCAGGCTCGGCTGGGCTGGGCTGGGCTCTGGTCCCCCGCCCTCTGCGGCTCGGCTGGGCTTGGCTAGGCTCGGCTGGGCTCGGGTCCCCCACCTGTCATGGCTCGGCTGGGCTCGGCTGGGCTCGCCTTCCCCTCCCGCCGCCCGCCGCGGCGTGGCTAGGTTCGACTGGGCTCGGCTCCCTTACCCGCCACCCGCCGTGTCACAGTGCGGCTCGGCTCTCCCGCCCGCCGCCCGCCGCAGCTCGGCTGGGCTCGGCTCCCTCGCCCGCCGCCCGCCGCGGCACAGCGTGGCTCGGCTCTCCCACTTGCCGCCCGCCGTGGCTCGGCTGGGCTCGGCTGGGCTCGCCTCTCCCGCCCGCCGCCCGCCGCGGTGCAGCGCGGCTCGGCTCTCCCGCCCGCCGCCCACCATGGCGTGGCTCGGATTCCCCCGCCCGCTGCCCTCCGCGGCACAGTGCGGCTCGGATCTCCCGCCCACCGCCCGCCGCCACGCGGCTGGGCTCGGCTTCCCTGCCCGCCGCCCACCGCGGCTAGGCTGGGTTCGGCTGAGCTCGGCTGGGCTCGGTTCCCCCGCCCGCCACCTGCCTAGGCGCAGCGCTGCTCGGCTCTCCCTCCCGCCGCCCGCCGCGGCATGGCTCGGATCCCCTGCCCACTGCCCGCCGCGGCCCAGCTAGGCTACCCTGGCCACCGCCCGCCGGGGCTCGGCGCGGTGCTAGCTGCCTCGGCTCCGCCTACCCAAGGAGGGAATCCTCCACACGTAGCTGGGATCTCCGTGTATATTTCACAGACGGATCCTCTCTGTTACCTTCCCTCCAAATCGATGTCCAAACACCTTGGGACCAGGAAAAATCCCGAAACAGCCTGGTCCCAAAGAGTCTCCGACGCCTCCCAGCCAATTCTCCCCAGGAGCTAGTAACCAGGAAGTTCACTCAGCCGCCATCTTGCCTCCCTCCTCTCGATTGAGGAGTTTAATCCACTAATATTCAATGTTGTTACTGTAGAGGTATGATTTACTTTGATCATTTTAGCCTTTATCTTTCATATGTCATATCTTAATTATGTCTCTCTTCTTATCTTTTTGACAACACTTTCTGATATTCTTCATTTCTACACTGTCCTGAAAGTCTCTTCTTACCTTTTCTTTTCAGGCTGCAGAACTCTGTTTCATGCAGAACTGCATTTTTAAAGAACTCTCTGTTTCTGTTTATAGGAATATTTTAAACTCATCTTTATATTTTAAGGATGATTTTGACAGGCAAAGTATTGTAGGATGGCAGTTTTTCTCTTTCAGTGTCTTAATTATATTATACCAGTATGTTTTTGCATCCATATGTTCTGGGAGAAATCCACACTGTCTTACTGGACATCCCTTGTGTGTGATGTTTCATTTATTCACTGTTGCTTCCAGAATTTTCTCTTTATTCTAGGTATTTGATGTTTTGAATAGGATGTGTCTTTGAAGAGGTCTATTTGGATTCATTATTATTGGTGTACACTGCTTCTTGAACATTTATATTCATATCTTTCATGACAATTGGGAAATGTACAGCCATTATTTCTTGTAATGTTCTTTCTGTCCATTTTCCCTTCTCTTTCAGAACTACATGGCAAATATGTTGGTGTGCCTCATGTTATCATTCTTCCCTAATAGTCTCTGTTTTTCTTTATCCATTCTTTTATCTCTGTCTTCTCTTTTCAACTTTTGCTGGTCTATCTTCTACATCACTGATTTTTTTTTTTCTGTGAATTCAAATATGCTCTTGTGTGCATCTAGTGTATTTGTAATCTTACCTTTTAGGTCTCTCTTTCCCATAAGCTTTATTACTTATCTATTCAAATGTTCAAATTCTACTTTATGGTCACCCAGTGTCTTCTTAATGTCCTTCATGTGTGTAATCCTGTTGTCCTTCAACTCTTGGTCTGATTTAGGTTTGTTTGAATTAGGTGCTAATATATAGGTATCATTGATAAGTTGTTTCAAATACTGTGTCTCAACTGGAGCTTTGATTTTTTCCTTTGCCTGAGTCATAATCAACAAAATCTACACAGTCATCAGCTGGTTGTTGTTTTTATTTTGAGATCAACAAAATGAACAAACTCTAGGAAGACTAACAAAGAAAAAAAGAGAGAAGATGTAAGTAAATATAACCAGGAATAAAAGAAGATATATTATGACTCAAACTACAGAAATAAAAAGGATCATAAGAGGATATTTTGAGAAGCTATATGCCAACAAATTGGGCAACCAAGATGAAATAAACAATTTCCTAGAAATGCACAAAAAGCCTGTATTGACACTACAAGAAATAGAAGACCTCAACAGATTAATGAGAAGTAAAAACATTGAATTAGTCATCATAAATCTTCCAACAAAGAAATGTCCAGAACCAGATGACTTCAAAGGTTAAATCTATAAAACACTTCAAGAAGAAATAATATCAATACTGTTTAACCTCTTCCAAAATTGAAGAGATGGGAAAATTACCCAAAACATTTTATGATGCCAACATCACCCTAATACCAAAGACAGTTAAAGATTCTACAATTGAAGGAAATTATAGACCAAGTTCTCTAATGAATGCAGATTTTAAAAATTCAAAACAAAATACATGCAAATGAAATAATCAGCATATTAAAAGAATTATATACAACTATCGAGTGGTTTTTATTCCTTATATGTAACAGTGGTTCAGCAAAGGATAATTAATTAATATATCACATAAACCATCTGAAGAGAACAAAACAACACATGATTATCTCAGTTGATGCAGAAAAGCAACTCAAATAAGAAAAGAGGATGTAAAATTCTCACTATTCACAAGTGACATAATCTTATATTTAGAAAATTCTGAAACAGCTATGACCAAGCTAGTAGAATGAATACATGAGTTCATCAAATTGGCAGGGTAAAAGCTCCACATGCAAACTGCAGTACTGTTTTTTATACAAAAAATGAACAAAAAGGTGAAAATAAAAAATTTCCAATTACAGTATCAACAAGACCCAAATATTTAGGAATTAATTTTCCCAAAGATGTAAAGGATCTGCTTTTAGGGAAAAACAAAATAAAACAAAATACTGCTAAAGTAATCAAAGGAAACTAAACAAATGGAAGAATAAATATCATGAAGATGTCTATTCTCCCTAAAGTTATTTATAGATTCAATGCAATCTTGAACAAAATTCCAAAAGCCTGCTTTACAGAAATAGTAAAGTCAATTACAAAATTTATTTGAAAGGCAAAGGAGTCACATATACCCAAAATCTTACTAAAAGAAGGGTGAAGCTGGAAGAATAATGCTTCCTTACTTTAAAGTTTATTACAATGTTACCTTTTCAAAACACCAGTGGAATTGGGCATAGAGATAGAAACATTGTTTGATGTGGGTGAATTAGATATCTATAACCAGAAGAATGAAAGAAAATCCCAATTATACTCCTTATGCAAGAATCAAGTAAAATTGAATCAAAGATTTAAACTTAAAAGCCAGAACCCATAAAACACCTAGAAGATAATGAAGGGAAGCATCTTACCGATCTTGTGGTAGACAAGTATCTCTTAAACATTATACCAAAGCATGAACAATGAAATATATATGGGACATCCTCATTAAACACTTTTGCACCTCAAAGGATTTTTTGAAGATGGCAAAAAGGCAGCTTAATAGAAAAGGAAAAAAATAAAACAACGACCAAAAAAAAAATCCTTAATTTCTTTCGGTGTTTATTTCTAATTTCATCCCATTGAGGTTTGAGAACATGTTATGATTTTTTAACTTTTTAAATGCATTGCCATTTATTTTGTGGCTTAGTATGTGTCTTATTCTGGAGGGTGTTCTTTGTGAACCTGAGAAGAATGTATATTCTACTCTTATTGGGTGGGTTTACCTGTGGATATCTGTTATGATAAATTGATTTATAGTGTTGTTCTGGTCTTGTATTTTCCTGCTCATCTTCTTCCTAGTCATTTTATCCATTATTGACAGAGTGAATTAAAGTGTCAGTCTATATTTTTATAAAGCAGCCTATGCATTGGGAGAAAACATTTGGAAATCACACATCTGACAAGGGATTAATATCCATGATACAGCAAGAGACCTTATAGCTCAACTATAAAAGGAAATATTAACCAATTAAAACATGGGCAAAATAATTGAATACACATCTTCTGAAGAGGAAAGGCAAGTGGTGAAAACACACTTGAGAAGGTATTCAACATCATTGGCCATTAGCGAAATACAAATCAAAACTACAATGAAATATCATTTCACACTTACTAGGATTGCCAATATACATATAAAAAAAACATAAACCTACAAGTGTTGCAGAGCAATGTCTTACAATTGCCTTTTGTTAGCCCTGAGGGGACCAATGGGAGTCTTGCTATTTGGGAGAGCAGATGTAGTACAGTAGTGGAGCTCCTGCTTCCCAAAAATGAGGTTCCATGCTCAATCTATCAGGCACTTTGATTTTAGAGTAGTGGATGTAGCTCAGTGGTTGGATGTCTGCTTCCCATATATTAGGTCCTGAGTTCAATTTCCAGTGCCTCCTAAAAAATATTAAAAACCTCTGGAAAACAATTTTGTAAAAGATGAATGAACTCTTAATGCTTGGAATTATGCATAGACACACACATAATTCCTTCGAGGAGTCTATCTCACTCTACCACATAATACATTTTTCTCATAGCATAATACAGATGCAGAATAATTCTTTACCTCTTTGAATATACTAATTAAATGTATTACAGTATCCAATTTTCTCCTTTTATTTATCATTTAAAACAGATTATTTCTCTGTCAAAAACTCACTTTCTGACAAATTTTGTAGCCATTTATTTCTATTGAATAAACCTTTAAAAATTTTGTATTACATTAGTCAGATCCTCTATATTCCAGCTACCTTTGCTGTGATATTTCAAGAAAATGAGTTAAAACTCCCCCTACACTTGTGTTTCCATAACTTTCTCCATAGCATTCAAACATATTCTTCATATGTATTGACATGATGTTATTTGACCCCTAAATGTCCCAGAATACTATATCTTAATCATGACTTCTCCTTGTTAATAAAAAATAAGCATCTTTGCTTAAATTAATGTTTGTCTTAAATGTTGCTATTTCAGTATTATTATTATAATCCTTATTTTATCCAAAGTTTGATTTTTATCCTGTCTGCTATTTTTATGACAGACAAGGTAGGGTTAGAAAATATCATGCATAAAATATAGAGTTCCCACATACCACCCTATTATTAGCTCTTTGCCTTAGTGTAGTACATTTGTTACAACTAATGGAACCATATTTTTATGATTGCTCAATTAACAATATTCAATAGTTTAATTTATGGTTCATTGTATAGTGCAATTTCATAGATATTTTTCCAATTTTTTAAATCCTATTACCCTATAAACAACCTAAAATTTTTCTTTTAACGCATTCACATATATAATTCAGTGTTGTTAACTATGTTAACAATGTGCTATTATCACCACCACTTTTTACCTAACTACAATAAACCAAATAGTAACATTGTACACCTTAAGAATTACACATTTTTCCTTTTCTCCACCCTGTCCCCTGGAAACCTATATTCTAGTTTCTGATTCCATGAGTTTACTAGTTCTAATAATTTCATATCAATGATGTCATATAGTATTTTTCCTTTTGTACCTGGATTATTTCACTCAACATGAAATCTTCAAAGTTCATCCATGTTGTGACATATATCAGAACTTCGTTCTTTTTTATTGCTGAATAATTATCCATTCTCTGCATACATCACAATTTATTTGTCCACTCATTGATTGATAGACACTAGAGTTGCTTCATCTTTTGGTAATTGCAAATAATGCTGCTATGAACATTAGTGGGCGAGTATCTGTTTAAATTCCTGCTTTCAAATATTTGAATATGTACTAATTCTATACTTAGCTTTTTGAGCATCTGTCAAACTGCCTTTCAGAGTGGTTGCATTCCTTTACATTCCCAGCAAAAAGGAATGAATGTTCCTACTTCTCCACATCCTCTCCAATGTTTCTTAAGTTCTCCAAACTGCATGGGACAAAGGTGGGAGAGAAATCTTTAAGTCAGTAACCTTTCACAAACTATGAAAAATAGTTAAAGTGCTCCATTAAATGGGCAAATTCTGAATTGATAAACCAAAGCTTAAAAATCCCTTATATTTTTTATGTAAATTCATGAAATCAAAAGCTCCTTTAAAAATGAAAAAAATAATTATAAAACAAAACAAAAGCCTATGAATTCTCCCTGGAACCCCTTGCTGCCTCATCCCACACCCCCTTAAAACACAGGATTTAATGCACTGGCTTTCTCACGTGGATACCTTTGTTCCAGAGGGAGCAATGTAGCTTCTATAAGCATACTGGGGTGAACATATATCAGTGCCAAACTATCTCATAGGGATATCCCATAAGGCATATTAATATCCCATAGGAAATTTCCATATGCCCCACTCCCTCCAATTCCCGTGCTTTCCCACATTAACAACATCCTTCATTACAGTATACATTTGTTACAATTGATGAATACATACGGAAGCATCTCTAGTAACCATGTGCCCAGATGGAAAGCTCAAAACGCTGAAAGAAATTAAGGATGTAACCATAGTAGATAATATAAAAGAAAGCAATGAAAAACTCCAGGAAACAAAAGGTTGAAGAGAAAAAAATAAACACATATATAAAACCTTAGAATAATAGGGAATTTCGGTGACAAGATGAATTGATAGTGCCAGTATCTTCCTGACAAGGGGGGAAGCTACCAGAATTTTCTATATTTTAAGGACATCAACACTACAATGATAAATAGGAAATAAACTATAGCAACTGTATTTCTCCTACGGGATGAGGGTGCAGGAGAGCTGGCGAGTCTAAGAAGTTCACTCTCTCTGCCCAACAGGTGGTAACAAGTGAGGTCAGGGGCACTGGGGCAGAGACCAGAAGGGCAGCAGCTGTTTCCTTCATTTTAATAACTTCTACACTCCCTTACTCTTTAGCCATATGCATATTTCATTGTGCAAAATAAATTAAATTTAATCAGAAATAACTTTGGGAAGAGCCTCTGTTCCAGTGACACAGGTTCTGGGTCTAATCAGACAACAATGGATGAAAGTGAACATCCTGACTATTCTACCCTTCTGCACCCTGAAACAAGAGGCAAGAAGATCACGGCATCTGTTGCAAAAATAATTGTCCCATCTAGAGCAGACCCACCTGTGGGGCTGGGATCCTCCAGGGTGGTGAGGCATGGCTGCATTTGTATCAGGACAGGGCATCTTGAAGTCCATCTCCTGACCATGGACCATCTGCCCACTCTGGAAATAAACTTCCATGGAGGACACCAGTGTGAGGGACATCAGTCACAATCCTGAGGCGGCCAGTGTGGGATCCCTAAAGTTGCCACTGGCAATCAGAGGGCAGGGGTCAGGTCCAGAGCAGATCAGAGGCTAGGAGGCAATGCAGAAGCCCAAATCCTTAGCCCAAATCTCAGTGCCTACAGAAGCCTGTGGGACAAGCATACACCATTACTTGGTGGACAGAGACTCCTGCAGGCTGGCACCTGGGAAGGGACTCCCGTCATGTTTGGAATGGGGATTCCCATCTGGGCTCATCCCTGACCAGCTGTGGTGCCCACACATATTCAGGGTCACACTGTGCTCCCCTCTTCTCCTGTGGCATGCAAGATGAGAGGACTGGAGACTGAGCCTGAGGGGCTGGTCCCAAGGACACTTAATTAATATTGTTGGAAACCTGAAACTCATTAGCAATTGTATTTACAATGGCTGCAAATGGAGCACTGGTACAAGATTGAAATCTGAGAAGGATTACCAACAGCCTCAAAGAAGAGTCAACAAGGATGATTCATTCAAGCAACACCAGGCAGCAAATAACTAATAATTAACATAATTATATTCATCCTATGTTCACTGTCTGTCAGACTGAGCTCCAAGCCTTTAGTTAATTCCAGATAATCTCTGCAGCAAATCCTCTTAGCAGTTCACATCACTAGCCCTATTTCACATGTTGGAAAACAGAGGCACAGAGAGGTCAGCTGAAATTACCATAGGTCACACAGCAAGGTGGGCCCTGGACTGGAAGTGAACCAGCCTGGAAGCCATGAGAGATTCCGATATGAGAACATTTAAAGAAAATGGAGGAACAGATGCACAATAGTGGCATGGGGAAACCAAGACAGTGTCCTCTGCCCAGGCTGGTGTTCCAACCCTGCCTTGGCCAGCCATGAGCAGTGCCAGCACCCTCCTTATTGTTCCATCATCTTCATGTTCCTCAAAAGGGAAGCAGAGAGTGCATGTATGGTTCTCAGAAAGAGCACCTAGGGCAGAGGAGGAAGTGGGAAACCATTGCTTGTAACTAACTCAATGGCACTTGAAAAAAAAAGGGGGCACAGCTGTCTCTGATGTGGTTTGCCATTGATCATCCTTTGCCAGCTCAGCTCACCTAACCTCAGAGGAAGGCAGGGGCTGGGCAGGTGAAGTGGTCCTGCTGGCCACAGAGATGACAGTACCTGGGAGCCAGTGGCTTTGAGGGGGTTTCATTTCCAGTGAATTCTGGGGTCAAGACCAGTGGCTCCTGCAGACATTAGGTGGTCTCTGTGACTGCAGGGCATCAATTCCTTGACTTCCTACTGAAAGCATGGCAGAGTCAGAAGGAGGCGAGGCTAGGAGATCTAGTGCCCAGCACCCTTACTCCAGAAAAGCAAGAGCTTCCCAGAATGTAACAGCACCTGCTTGTTGGGAGAGGGCATCATCGCTGCTTCAATCCACTATTCTACTATTCTTTATTGGTTGGTCTCTCCAAAATTATGAATGCAGGACACCCACAAACCATGATACTTGGTTCACCAGCTCCCTCCCTCTGGCCACATGATGGCCCTTTCTCCTGCCTAACTCCCGGCCCTGGCTGCATATTTACTTCTAAACACAGAGTGGCTGCCACAGCCCCACCTGGCCAATACTTGTCCACTGAGGAGCCTCTGAGCCCAATCTCACAACAGCCTCAGCTACAGCACTCATTCCCTGATGTCATATTGACCCCACAATACTTGATGGTGAATTCTAACCACTGGGAAAACTCTTGGAACTTGAAAATGGCACAGTTCCCCTACATAATCAGACCCAGGGAGAAAGTGAAGTGTGTCAGAAGCCAGCAGCCCAATCCCAAACCATGAGAAGCCTGAGTTCTCAAGCCACTCACCCAACCATGCAGGCCATTCCTAAGCTGAATGTCAACATGGGGATGAGCTGATGGCCCTGGCAGGCCTTGCACCAGGCTCAGGATGAGGGTTCTTTGGCATCACTAGAAGTTGTCAGTCCAGTTGCAGACCTACTTGAACATCAAGCTCATCTCCAATGCCAGGCATTCCTGTCTAGGATACCAAGATACCCAGTCAGCCTAAGCCCACCTTTGTCTCTAAAAGGACAGCTGAGACAGGGCCCAGGTGTACCTGAGAGCTGCCACCTGCTTGATCATCTGTTTGCTACCAAGCATTCTTCTAGACAAGGCACAGGTGGGGTTAGTAGTGAACAAGAGGCACAGCTCCTGCTGTGTAGAACAGACAACCAGCAGTCTATGGAGCAGTCCCTACTGCCCAGGTGCCCACCTCCCACATGGCACCCAGAAGGTCTCTGGGGATGGGAATCATCCTTGTAGCCCTCTGAACCTCATGTGGACGGAAGGTCAGGGAGACAGTTGGTTTCCACCAGGGAGACCCCAGCCCTTACTCTTTCCACCCTGTTGTATGTATGAAAGTCCTACCAGGTCTGCTAAGAGCAACTCCAGGTTCACAAGTCCAGCAAAAGACCCTGAGTATGGCCAGGATTCAGGTGGGTGGTTTCCTTATAGTGCTGCAGATGCCATTAAAAAATCCCAGTGGCTGGAAGAGCCACTCTCCTCTGGACACCACAAACTTTCCTCAGTGGGGTGCATTTCTGTCTGTATGTGGATCTCCCCCAGTGAGGCTAGTTCCCAGGGGCTCCACAGCTGCTCTAGTGAGTTTTCTCTGCTTTAGAAGGACCAGAGCTCAGAGAACTGGGATGGGACAGAACAAACAGGCACTGAAGCCTGGGTGTCCCAGCAAGGGTCCTCTTTCTCCTCCGGTGTTGGCTACCCACCCCATGCTGACTCCTGCCCCTGTACAGTGGCCACTTCCTGGCCCTTGGTGGGTGCCACCCCTACCTGCTGGGCTCACAGGTCCCTGTGTGGGCTTCTCTCCTGGTGATGCCTTGTTTGGTATCCATCCCTCCCTTTTTAAGTGCTCAGGGCCTGCACACAGGAGATGCTTAAGGTGCCTGGGTTGAAGCCACATGACTGACAATGCTTTGACTCCATGTGACAAAACAAAGCCTCTGTGTATACAGATTGTCCCTTCATGCCAATGATGCATATCAGCTAATGAGTCCCTGTCCTGGGACCCCCAGCACACAGTAGTTGGGGAATTCTCAGGATACCTGGGGCAGCCCCCACAGGGGAGAATTCTGGAAGCACAGCCTGGGTGAGTGAGCAGCCTGTTGAGGAGAATGCTAAATGGAGTATCCTGGGGTAGAGGCAGTTTGGGGGAACATCCTGGACTTCAGACTTTTGGAAGGGAAATCCCCAGGAAAGGGACAGCCTGGGGCGGGGGGGGGGGGGGGAAGTAACCTGAAGGATGAACATCCTGGGGGAGAGGAAGGCTTGTGGGGACATCCTGGGGGTGATGAATTTCAGGGGCAGAAGTGAAATGGGGGAAGCTTCTTGGGTGGGAGTGGTTTGGGGTGTATCTAATGGGGAGCTTCCTCTGGGTAGAATTCTATTCTGGGGAGCAGCATCATGGGGTGCATCCTGGGGAGCATGCTAAGGGGAGCACCCTTCAGGAGATGAAGCATCATGGAGGGGAACAGTCTAGGTGGGAGTTTTCTACGGGGCTTCCTGGGAAGGAGCAGCCCAGGGAGGGGACAGCTTGGGGGAAACAGCCCCACCCACCCTCAGCTCTCACCTTTGGGCCTTGTTGGGGCTGGTGCCCATAACCAAGGCAAAATCCTGCCACTTCTGGTGAACTTCTTAGAAATTCTGGCTCATTAGACCCTCTAGGCAGAGGGAGAATGGCAGTGGATGCCTGGAAAATGATAGCAAAGAGGAAGGTAATGAGAACAGGGACCCCCAAATCTGCTCCTTCCTCAAGGACCCCCAGGGAGGAACTCTCAAGCTATTCTCTCTACCCCTTACCTCTCTGTCCTCAGTCTGTGGAGAAGGTATGACCAATTGCCCCCCATAGACTCAGAGGTGCAGAGGCAGAGGTGCTGGCCCACCTGCAGACCCCAGGTGAAGGCCACAGGTCTAGAGCCATAACAGGACTCCTGATGCTCACAGGGTGCACTTCTGAACGCAGCCCTTTCATGGGGTCCCAAGACCCTACCCACTCCCCATACACAAGCTTGGCATTCAGCTCTGTCCTGTGGAAGAGGAACAGCCTGATGGGCTATGTGGCCTATTCATTCACTGCTCCCCCAGGAGTTTCCTTCTTGACCCCAGCATGGGAGTCTCTGAGGCAGAATCACCCCTCTTAGTGACCACAGTGGCTCTGGGTCCTGGGCAACTGAACAAGTCCAGCCCACATGACAGAGACACCTGGATGCTGCTTCCAGGCAGGACCTGAGTGGGGCAGGACCCTGGGGGTGGGGGGCCTGGAGTGGCCTGGAACTGCGTTGGTGCCCTGTTCTGAGAACCTTGCCCTTGCAGCCACAACCTTGGCTGGCAGAGCAGGTGACAGCCCTGGCTCAGTGATGGCACATGATGGGTGCTGGAAAAACACTGGCTAAGGGAACACTTGTGATATGTTCTGACTGTTCCTGCCCATCAGTTTCTCTTGCCCCCTATCCCCAGCTCTGCAATCTCAACCCCTGGGTCATGGGGAAGATCCATGTGGTAAGCATAAAGCCACAACCCATGCACACTTTTTCCTGCAGCAGAACCTCTGCATGGGGGTCAGCATGAGCACGCCCAGCCTCTTCCTGCTCAGAGTCCAGGCAACTTCCACAGTTTCCAGGCAGTTGACACCAGCAGGCTGGCCTCCATGCCCAGGGAACAACCCCATCTACATCCAGAGGACACACCACCACTTGGGAGCCATGGGTTCTCCCCACCCAGACCCTCTACTCCTCTCCCCAGAGCTAAGCACAAGCTGGTGGGACTGCCGGGTTTTCTGCATTTCCTCAGTTTAAACAAATCTCACAATGTGCAATACACCTATCTTCACATCAGAATCAGAGAGAAACTGACTCCCTCCGTTCCCTGAGCCTGCCTGATAACACACCCATGGCCTTGCCCATATACTCAGAACTGCCACATATTCCATCAGAGTTTACTGAAGAGTTTACTAGAGTTTACTGAAGCGTGTCCCCCCATGGGCACTTAAGCACATCTTAGTGCCTGCCTTTCCAAACAGAATGCATATGTTGGCATCTGAACACTATTTTTTCTATAAGATGGACTTCTAGGAGTGAAGTTAAAGTGGAGGGGGATATGGACATCAAAATTATTCACTGATATGGCCAAACTTCATTCCAAACGGCAGCAACAACCTACAAGTCCATAAAGGGCACATGGCTGGGCCAGTCTCTCCCCCTGGCCCAGTGGCCTGCTCTGTTTTTCTTATTCTCTCCATTCTGGCTGACCTTTGGCAGGTGCCCTTGGAATTTTCAGACTGGTTACTGCCAGCTCCAACTGGCACATTTCCCCACACGGAGACTCCTCCTAGTTGCAGGGCCTTTACCTCCCAGTCTTAGTGTCACACTTGTCCCCAGAACCTGACTCTGGACTTTCACTGGCAGCCCAGGGGTGCCCATGCTGTTTTGCACACCTCATCCACTGTAGGAGGTCCTGAGCTTCAGGTATCAGGTGGAAGACCCATACCCTCCTCAAAAGAACTGTTTCTGGGACTTCCACTGGGGAGATGTCCTCTCAGCATCCCCATTTGCTTAAGCACAGATCATTGACCACTGGATTCTTGAACAAGGTGGGAGAACAGGGAGGGGAAGCTGGAGGCAAGACTTCCACTGCAGGTGAGAAGTCTGACCCAGAGACAGGAATTTAAGACCTGAAATGGATTGATTTATGGTGGCCTTTCCAGGCCTGCATATTTAAGGAAGGAAATGGGTAGAGGAAACTTGCGGGGCATCTGTGCTGTAGGGGACTGCCTCCTGCCCAGTACCTCAAATTCTACTGAGGCAGGCACACTGCGCTGCATGGAAAGGTCCAGACCCCTATACATCCTGCTATGGGGGTCCCACTTCTCAGCACTACGGGGCTTTCTTCTTGTCCTCTGCCTCTAGCAATTTCCCCAGCCCCCCCACCCCACCCAGACCCAATCAGGGGTCCCATGCTCAGCTGCTCCCGGCATAGCCATTTCTATACCCTCAGGCCTGAGTAGGTGCTCCAGATTTCTCTGCCTGCCCAGTCAAGGAGAGCCAGGCACTTTAGCTCTAGAAATGTAGGCTAAGCCCCTGCTCCAATTCTGCCCAGGATGGCAAACCCACTCCCCAATGGAGATTTGCACTGCTCCTGTGCTTGTGATATGGGGCCCCCCTTGGCAGTTTGCAAAGCTCTGTGACATTGCTTTAAACCCAGGAAGGGGCTGGAAATTTCCTACAAGAGCTTCTGGACCCTGTGATGAAGGGCACTGGGTCTGGCCCACATATACTTGTGCTCGTGCACCCTCCAACACCCTCTCTATATCCCTACCCTAGGCACTCCTGCAATCTGCCAGGCCAGGGTCCTGCTGGTGGGAGGCATATCCTCAGGGCCCTGAAGAGGAGCACACCATTTGGACTCCAGTCCTGGGGAGTGGATGCTGTTGGGAGGTGGAAGCAGAAGTGCACACAACTCAGTAGGCTGCTAGTAGGACAGTGCCCCTGAACTCCCGCCCCTGCATGGGGTGATGGGAGCAAGAAGTATGAACTTTGAACAACCTCCACTCCCTTGATCCCAAGGTACTCTCCAGAGGCAAGGTTGGTTCTGGAGATGCTAGTTTCTACAAGGGGCTGGAATAGGAAATTCCTTGGTCCACAGTGACATGGTGGGGGCACCCCCTGCTCTCTGTAGCCCACATTATCCCCTCTGACTCCCAGGAGCTGGACAGGGGGAGGAGAGCACTTCTGTAAGCCCAGGACCCTAAGGAAGCAGTGGGACATCTGAGTAGAGGATCCTGTGGAGGATGCTGGTCCTTCCACCCCAGGGATAGTGTGGGGGTGGACTGATGGACAAATTGGGGGTGCCGGGAAGGGCTGGCCTTTTCCCAAACCCCAGCTACCTTGGAACCTTTGAGCTTTGCCCTGACTCCCTGAAGACCTGACCTCTCCTTGACCCTGGGCATGGAGGCTCCGCTGCACAATGGAGAGAAGGGAGTGGGGCTTGAGGATGTCCTGGGGACATTAATGGTTCTATGAAGTCTCATCAAGTAATCGTTGGATAATTACTAAACTGCTAAAATCCTGGCTTGAAACATCTACTAGATAATATGTGAATGGTAAACCTTGTGCATACCAGGCTCACCCTTGTGGGGTTTGCAGTTTTAGGGAGAAAATCAAAGGCAGGAAAGACCTCAAGGTGAGAAAATGGAGGCTTTGTACTAGTTTTTAAAGCATGGCCACGGCTACCTGGAAAGAAACATTTCTGACTTCATGGCTTAGTGTGTGCAAAAGAATTTGGTAGGAGGATAAACTTTTCAGGATTAGTTCAAGTGAAAATCTGGGAACACTCCATAGGTCTGGTGGCAAATTTCCTAAACTATGGGTGTGCAGGGAGTGCATTTAGAGTCAGAGGAAGACCATTTCCTGAGTTGAAAAGTGATCATGATACACTGTACAATAAAAAATGATGTGCTACAGACAACTTTCAAGACAGAAGACTTCCTAATCAGCTAGAGGTAAAATATGTGCCATGTTACTAAACCCTGTTTGCTCCTGTTGGGATGAAATAATAAGGCATATTCATTTTCTACTTTTGTTTATGAAACTTTTCTAATTTTTATAAAGTGGTAATGCCATGGATTGCTATTTTAAGGATTATTTTTAAGCAGAGGAAAGGCAAAACAGGAGTATTAACAGGGTTGGTTCAGAGCCATCGTGACCAACTGTACTGAGGCTCAAGCATTGGGGCAAGGCTAAAATTGAGAGGATTTCATTCTGGATTTAAGCATCTCTTTTGTTGCAACAAATTAACCACTTACAGTGAAACTTTCTGGGAATGTGGTCACAGGGTCTTTCTCTAGGACATGCTAAATGTTCAGTGAATATACTCCTCCTCACCCATAAAGCACTAATAAATTTTAACCAGCAATGTAACCTGCCAAAATGTCAAAGTACCATGAACTGTTAAATTAGATTTTAAATAGTTTCCAAAAATTCTATGATTTTAATTTTTCATTGTTTGAAAAGCAGTTACTTTATTTGGTTGCTGTGAACTCAATAAGTCCCAGGTAATATGATTCTGTTTACAAACAGTGTCTTAGTTGACATTTTGAGCTAGGCTGACTGTTCCCTATGTACTATCAAAAAACAGGCCCAATAAATTTTAAAACACTTTCTAAAAGGCCTCTGCCAGTAAGTGGCAGCTTACTGAGTAATTAGTTCTTACTCAAGAAAAGAAGATTAAGGGATGCTGATGTACTTCAAGTGGTTGAGCACCTGCTTCCCATGTATGAGGTCCTGGATTCAATCCCCTGTACCTCCTTGTGGCAGTCACCATGGGCATTGGTCTGCCATCTTGGGGTCACCCTGGCCCAGGTTCCAAAGCTTTGAGATCCTGCTTCAACCATAGACAGCTTGGCGCCTGGAAGAAAGGCTGCCCTGAATCACCACAACCCCATAGGGAGCCCCCCAGTCCCTACCACCAATGTGGGCAAACAAGCCATTGGTTTAGGGAAAGCCCTGAATCCTGAATGGCTGAGGGCCTGTATGGCAATAGCCCCCAGGGAGGACTGATGGGGTCTCAGGCAAAATATGTCTCCTTGGACAACTCTGCATAACACAGAACTGAGGAGTTCCGGGTGATCTTTGATGTGGCATACAGGAGCCACGCATTTGGTTCTCCAATCTAATTCTTTTGTATGGTTTAGATGGGATGGAAGTCCTTTTCAGGGCACCTCACAAGGACTAATTTTCAAAAACTGGAAAGAAAAGTGTGAATTGAAGGAAGGATCAGAAAGTCTGAGCAAACATATAATGCAAATGAGAAATGCAACATTTGGGGAATTCCTGCATTAAAATCCCAGACTGATCACCTGTAATGTGTAATTCAGACTTGTGTTAAATTGTCCCCATCTGTCAATTACTTAAATCCATCGTTTAAGTGTTCAATAAATCATTCAATCACCCTGTGGCTCAAAGGTGATATAAAGAATGGAATGTCCATTGGATGTCCTGTGTTTGGGCCCACCAATGAGCAGCTTGTGTCAAATCTGGGCCATTATCAGATGCCATATGGCCAGGAAAATCAAAAAGGAAACAAAAGTGTTATTGATGGGCATGAACAGTGCGGCCTGAATCAGTGGAACAAATGGAAATGGCTACATCCAACCTGGAGAAAGCATCCTCTAGGGCCAGGATCCCACACTACACTTTAAATAGGATGACAGACCCAAAGATCTACCTGCTCAGAACTTCCTGGCTATTTGGCTCAGGAAGTTTCCAGGAAGTTTTTATATCCTTAGCTAATGTTTGGCAGGTGGGACAGCATTTTCATTTTGTTCAGTTGTTTTCTGATGACCATTACAATCCAGTCTAGGATGGTGTCTGAATTTTCACAGACTGTCTTATTTTATATCCATGAGGTATTTGGCCAAAACTCTGCTTGATCTGAACTACTTAGTTTCCACAACTGAGATTCAAGATTTGCTTGGATTATGGTAACCCTAATCAGTAAGGAACCTTCCTGGGGAACACTCACATGAGTAACAAAAATGTTACTGCAGGGTGCCTAAGAGTTACCTCCTGAGAGCCTCCACGTTGCTCAAATGTGGCCACTCTCTAAGCCAAACTCAGCATGTAAATGCATTACCTTCCCTGCAGCATGGGGTATAACTCCTGGGGACGAGCCTCCCTGGTGCCGATGGATTACCACCAAACACCATTTGACGATGTAACTAGAAAAAGACATTGAATAAAAGGGTCAACTCAGACCAGCAGAATGTCTCAACCTACATGTAGTATCAGGTGTTAAAAACTGCCATTTGACCTTGAATAAAAGGGGGAAATTGAAAGGACAAATGAGTTTATATGACTATGAGTCTCCATAAAAGTGTCAGGAGGTCATCAGAAGGGTCATGCTTACACACACCTCAGCAGGTTCCCAGAGACAGCCAAACTAGATGCAACCCCTGGTACTGGTTCTCCTGAGGACTACAGAGACCCACAGTTTCTATGGTCATGGCAGATGGCTCTGGAGTTCAGTGCCATGTCAGGTGTCCCTACTTTGGAGTTTGTGTTCCTGAGTGTGATGGAGTTGGACTCAGATGTGACCTTTATACACATGCCTCTTCTGTCACTTTTACTGGACCTGTAGTTGACATTGGGGTTTGTGTATACTCAGGAGACCTGAATCTCTGGACTGTCCACATGACAGCCAGGACCTGACCCTCAGCAGACTTGTGAATCCTACCCTCTGTTTTATTGGACTTACTCTGGTCAACTAACAGGGAGGTGAAGAAGGTCAACCACCACACCAGGGAGTCAAGAGTGCCTACAACAGCAAGAAAGAGAATTGCATCCATCATCCATGTGGAATCTAAGCCTCCTCTTGATATAGAGGTGGAACGGACATAACAATCCCATAATATCCCATACTGATATTCTATTATGGAACTATTGTGATTAATAATGTAAGAAAATGTAGCATTGATGTGGAGAAAGTGGCCATGGTAGCTTCTGAGGGAAGAAGAGACATGAAGCGGGGGCATTTTCAGGATTTGGTGTTGTCCTGGGTGGTACTGCAGGGACAGATGCTGGACATTGTATGTCCTGCCATGGCCCACTGGGTGGACTGAAGGAGAGTGTAAACTACAATGTAAGCCACTATCCATGTGGTGCAGCAGTGCTCCAAAATGTATTCACCAAATGCAATGAATGTGCCATGATAATGAAAGAGATTGTTGATATGGGAGGAGTGGGGTGAGGGGTGGGGAGGGTATATGGGGAACTCTTATATTTTTTGAATATAACATTTTTTAAAAAGGAAGAAAAAAATTAGAAAGAAAAAAATTCTAGTAGAAAAAAAAAGTATTAGAAGAAGAGCTGACTCATCCAAATGCAGCATTCCCATAAGGAACCCTATACTATATGCTTGTCCAAGGCTTTCCAGTGACCAGATATAATGGCCAAGCCAATGAGTCAGTGAGTTTAATAGTCACTCTATGCCCCCACCAGAATGTCCTTAACTACTTCAATTCCCATCTGAGTTTGGGTGTGAAGTTTAGCTAGGGTGCACATGGAATAGATCAATACCAAGAACGCATGAACTATTGGGTTAATAATCGAGAAAATGTGGCATTGGTGTGCGAAAAGTGGCCATGGTGGCTGCTGGGTGCAGGGAATGGGAGGAAGAGATGAGATGTTGAGGAGGCATTTTCGGGACTTAGAGTTGTCCTGGGTGGTGCTCCAGGGACAATTGCCGGACATTGTATGTCCTCCCATGGCCCACTGGATGGAACGTGGGAGAGTGTGGGCTATGGTGTGGACCACAGGCCATGGGGTGCAGCGATGCCCAGAGATGTACTCACCGGATGCAATGGATGTGTCATGATGATGGGGGAGAGTGTTACTGTGGGGGGAGTGGTGGGATGGGGGCAGTGGGGATGAATGGGGACCTCATATTTTTTGAATGTAATATTTTTTAAAAAATGAATAAATTGAGTAGAATTTGGAAAAAAAAATACCAAGAATGAATTTAGTAAACCAGCAATTGGCATTATACAGTGAAGGTTTGCACTGTCCATCATGGACCCTCCATAATTGGGCTTGGCAAGTGTCTCAATGGTGGTGCCTTCATACTAAAATCAAAGAGCATTATCTGCTTTACCCTCATCTTGCTCTCAAGAGTTAGATCCACAGTACACAGGTATCTAAAAGGTCTAAGAATGAAAAATTCCCCCCCACTCTCCCATTGACCTGTAACCTTAACATAGTGCCTTTGCACCTCTGGAGACAGAGAGACCTTTGGAGTGGAAGTCCAGGTAAAAGTACTGTTGTGCCTTCTGACCCATCCCAATGTTTATGTGAAGGGACACAGGGAAACACCACCCTCATGTCAGTCACAGGAGCGAACATGGTGGGGATCACACCAGTTTGTGTGAAGGCAGAACAGCTGTTTTCCAGCCCAGGCTTCCAAGGTGGGTTCTACTGGTTTTGTGTAGCTTTCAGTCTTCTCTAGATGGAGACATAGGCTTCTACACAGTTGCAACCAGGTGGCATGGACACCTCTCCTTCCTGGAGAGTTTCTTGATTGGATGGAGTCAGTTTTAGGCAGCTCATCTCTCTCTGTGCTCTTTAATCTTGGAGGCAGGGGTTTCTGGTAATTTTGGGTGTCTAAACCCAAGGAAATTCAACATCCCCATATCATATAGTACAGTGCTTAGAGTGCACACCTGTATGAACTGCAGCCCCTTGCTAAACTCTGATGGGGTCACCTCTGCTGTAGCCATTGCCTTTCATTCTCTGCCATTACTGTCTTGTTGGTAACTCCTGTAAGGGAACTCTGATGTGATAGAGGATAAAACTTTATCTCCTTAAGACTACATTCTCCCTTACTAACTTTAAACAAAATTACATTCATTTATGAGCAAGTGAGCTACGAAATCAAATAACTTTTCAAAGCAACTATATGACTTAAGCACACACAGTAGTAGTATAAAAACATATTCCTTTCATCACATTCCCACCAACAATTGGTACTTCCTGATTTGTTTTCTCTAATCTACTGAATTTGTGCCAATATCTCATTTTGGATATACAGTTTATTTTCTTTTAGTTCTAATGGTGCAGTATAAGTTGTCATATATGAGTGGAATGTTTAAGCTTCTCCTTTTTAGAAATTCTTTTTTAAGTATTATGAGTTACATATATTTTGCTCACTTCATGGTCTGCATATTTATGCTCTTGTGCTGGGGCTAGAAATAAGAATTCTTCATTTAATTGTAATCAATTTCAAAAACAATATTTTCATTTTGTTTATTTTTATATCTTTTTATCTTCCCTCTTCTCATAAAAATCATTTCCCTATTCATGGTTGTGAAGATATCTTCATAAATTTATGATATTTTTCTTCATATATTTTTTCTTATTCCACTTCTATTTGTTTTGTATATGTTCAAAAAATATAAATGCAATTTCATTTCTCAAATACTTTTGCCCAATTCTTGGCACAATTTACTGAAATGTACATAAAATTCCCCCACAGTAAAATGTTGCATCTGTAATTTGTTGAGTCTCCTATATGTATCTTTTATACTGTTGCAGTGATTTGTTGTTTGCTCTGTTCGTAAGCTACAATGTTTAATCACGATGGTACAGCAAGACTTTATATTTGTTAAGTTAATCTTCATATCTTTTTTTCCTTTATGAATAAATATATTATTGGAGTTTTTCATAATAGGGATTTTTGGGCCAATTTGTTAACTTATTAAGACAATTTAATGTGTCTTTTGAAAACTTCTGGTATATCTTATTAATTGCTATTGTTAACAAAGTTATAATATCATGCCCTCCAATCAATAAACGTGGTCAGTCTCTCCATTAGTTTTTTTTAAATTTCTCTAAATTAAAATTTTCTCTGTAAGATCTTGTATATCCATGTTACATACTTCCTGTATTTCATTTAGAATCCATTTTACATTTTTTTTACTATTTTATAGGTGATTGATACATCTTTATTGAGTTTTTTCATCCAATTTTTCTTCTGACATCATATTCAAATGTCATCCTTGGTTCTCTTTCACTTTCACATTTACAGGTAATCCAGTGCTAATGTAAATGATACATCTTTCCTGATTCTTATATACTTAATTTCCCTTCTGAAATTGTGTTTATTTCTTTTGTTCTATGATGTCTGAATGAGGAGTTTTCAATAATTACCTTTTTCAAAGTAAGAATTTTCGTTCTAAATCTTTGATAATAGACTTCATAATGAATAAGTATTTTATTGAAACAAATCAATTTGCAAAAAAGGAATTGTCATGCAGTAATTAAATTTTAATTTCTCTAGTGTTGAATTAGTATGTTAAATTTTCTTTCTTTTTTTAACTAACCAAAGCCTATAATTTTTTAATTATGTTTTAGACTTTAACTGTACAGTTTTATAGGCTTTGACAAATGTATAATGTCATGGATCCTTCATTACAGTGTTATACAGAATATTTCCACTGCCCTAAATACTCTGTGTTCCACATCTTCATTCTTCCTTCTCCCCTCTGAACCTCTGGAAACCACTGTCTTTCTGTTAATAATATATGTTACTCTGTTATCACAAGATAATAACTACAATAACAATAAACTACTTTAGTCTGTGGTTACACTCCCCATCTATGTTTGTTCATACCTGAATCTTGAGAAATTATGTTTAATTTTCTAACGTTAAAGTACTTATATTAATGAGATAAATATACCTTAATCATGATATATTGTATTTTTCATCACTCAGGTATTTTTATAGAATGCTTAAAAACATGCCTGTATATTGTTGAAATATCTAATTTCTTTCACATATCCTCTTCTTTTGTATTAAGTTCTGTTTATCTACCAAACTGCCTCCCAAATCTTTCTATCCTCCTCTTCTAGGTTTAAATTATTACATTATATAATTTATGTATATCTATCATGCTAATTCTTTCCATAAATATTCACTTAAAAGAGATGGTCCTAGTCGTTTCGCTCACATAGTAGAGAAAGGACTTGTAAGTGGGCATTAGGGAGTGGGATACTTGATATTTCTGAAATTTTAGGTCCTCTTATCTACTTCCTATTTGAGATCTACCCTTTAACATATTTTAATCATTTCCTGTCTGTATTATAACAATTACTTGTGTAGGTAATTATACTTCATTGTTTTGTTTCTGTATATGAATTCAAATGGAAGAATATGTCTTTCTTGCAAATATACTATTGATATTTATTTGCAATATTCTCCCCGTTTCTCCATTTTCTTATTGTTTTCAGATATGCGCAATTCTATTTCAATGTTACAGTAAATCTCTGTTATCTTCTATTTTCCTGCCTTTTATTATATTTAGTTCTGTAAATATTTTCCACAATAATTTCCTCTCCTGCATTTGATTTATTTCAAATATCATATTTGTAAATCTGAGTATTTTTCTCTTTAATTTCTTCTCATTGCATGTTTTTTTCTCTACATATTTTTGTGTATGTCTGTAATTTTTAAATGTTACAATCTTCCAAAGAGAAATTCAATATATTTCTCAATTGTGTGTTAGGTAGAATTAGTATTATTGATACCTTAATATGGCATAAACAATGTGCCATTCATAACTTTGAAAATTAATAAAAAACTTCTCAAAATATGTTGTGCACTTCTCATATTTGTTTAGAATGTTAATTTTTTCCTATTTGAGAGATAATTTTAAGAAGAAATATTTATAAATATTTAAGATGGAAGAATTACAGTGAACACACATATACAAATGAAGTTAACTCATGTACTATGAACACTTTACTATACTCATTCTATTGTATATATATTCAACTACATCCTTCTTTATATCAATCCAAAAATATTTTCTTTTCCTCTCTAAACTTCACATTTTTATGTAATTTTGAAAAAAACAACAATATTCCTCTAAACACTTCAGGCTGCTGAATTAATTATTTCAGTGTGGTTCTTTTATTTTTTTACAACATATAATATAAGAAACAAAATTTAATTCATTTTATTCAATAAATTTTTCAAGTATAAAACTCCTATAATGCAAATTTTACAATGTGTAGCATATCTCCATTGTTCTTAATAAATTGTCACTGCGCTCCTTTCTAAGAAACTACTGCTAGTCTATCCATTTATTCATTTAATTGCCAGAGGTTTAATTTTCCTGCTCTAAGCCTTCATAGGATTTACGTAATGAAATGGTCATTCTTCTGATCAAGGCTCTTTTTTCAAACATTAAATGTTTCTTGATATCCATGTTACTGAATCTACAAGTATTTTTTGTTTGTTTGTTTTAAATTGTGAGTAATGTTATATATTTTAAATATTTCACTACTTGCTTATAAATTTTCCTTGGGTGGATACCTGTGATTTATCCACATTTTAGTTTTTAAGAATAAAACTACTATGAACAGGGGAAGCAGACGTGGCCCACTGGTTAGGGTGTCCGTCTACCACATGGGAGGTCCGCAGTTCAAACCCAGGGCCTCCTAACCTGTGTGGAGCTGGCCCATGTGCAGTGCTGATGCGTGCAAGGAGTGCTGTGCCACGAAGGGGTGTCCCCTGCAGAGGGAGCCCCACGCGCAAGGAGTGTGCCCCATAAGGAGACCCGCCCAGTGTGAAAGAAAGTGCAGCCTGCCCAGGAATGGCGCCGCACATGCGGAGAGCTGACACAAGATAATGCAACAAAAAGAGACACAGATTTCCATGCCGCTGACAACAACAGAAACGGACAAGAGAAGACGACACAGCAAATAGACACAGAGAACAGACAACCAGGGCAGGGGGGAAAAGGAGAGAAATAAATAAATAAATCTTAAAAAAAAAAACTGCTATGAACAATCTGGAACATGTTCCTTTGGAAATAAGCTTTAATTTTTGGATAAATAATGAAGGCTGAAATTGCTGGTTTGAACACAGGATAGATGATCATTTTTTTTTTTTATGAGAAAAGGTTTATCATTTGCAAAACACTAAAAATATCACACTAGCAACAAAATGCATGAGAGTTTAGGTTGAGCAAAATTCTCACAATTGTTAATTTTTAAATTCTGGAGGCATGTAGTCGCAAGCATTGTAGTTTTAATTGTCATTTTCCTTGAGAATATTCCAACAGGAATGGTATACTAAAATGTGAATCTAGGCTCCATGCGGTCACCCCTCGGGCTGAAGTGTGGTTTGCTGGCCTGGCAGGGGAGCGGCCGCGGTAGGCCTAATTCCGCTGCCCCCATAATAGGGTGGTTGGTCGGGCCCACCGCCACCCCTGAAGGAAGCTCGGCATGGGCGCAGAGTGCCCTCGGGTCTCCCCTTCTCGGCAGCCATGCTTCCGCGGCCACCCCTCCTCCCAGATGGCGCCACCCGATGCCTTGTGGGGCAGCACCCTTCTTCCTTCTCCCTGCGCAGGCGCAGGGCAGAAAATTCCAGTCTGCCCTTTTCCCCTCCCCCGACAGCAGCAACAGCCAGGTGTGGGCGGAAAAATCCAGCCCGCCCTTTTCCCCTCCCCCGACAGCAGCAACAGCCAGGTGTGGGCGGAAAAATCCAGCCCGCCCTTTTCCCCTCCCCCGACAGCAGCAACAGCCAGGCGTGGGCGGGAAACTCAAGCCTGCCCTCCACCCCAGCAACAGCAGCCACCAATCCCTAAACCCTGCCCCTTCCCCCAGCAACAGCGACAGCCAATCCCTAACCACCACCCCTCCCCCGTCCAGTACCGCCCACTGACCTTTCACCGGCAACCAATCAGAACAGGGCGTGGCTTCGACCAATCAGCCTTCCCCAGCCCCTATAAAACTGTTGCCTCTCCCTCAGTAAAGTGGACTTGCGTGTTTACCTTGTCTCTGCGGTAGTTCTTCTGCCGTGCGCCCTCCAGTCCTGAGAGCCCCCGACAAGGGCCTGGCCTCCCTTGTCCCCAGTTCGTCGCCTGCTTCTCCGGGCGACCCCTTCGTCGCCTGCTTCTCCGGGCGACCCCTTCGTCGCCGGCTTCGCCGGGCGACCCCGTCAGCCGAACCGCGCAACCCTTTGTGAGACCGATCCCTCGTCTGCTGCCGGACCGACCCCTCGTCCCAAGTGGGACCGACCCCTCGTCCCAAGCGGGACCGACCCCTCGTCCAGAGCTGGACCGACCCCTCGTCCGCAGCCAGACCCCACCTCTACCGACCGAGCAAGCCGCCGCAGTTGGCGCCCAACGTGGGGCAAAGCAACCCCACCACAGCACAACGTGGGGCAAGGCAACCCCACCACAGCCTCACTCCATAACCTGGCGGCCCCCCCTCCTCTCTTCTCACCGTGGGACTTCTCTCGTGCAACATTGCTGCTACCTGAGCCTTGGCTACCTCATATGATCCACGGCGGTCTGGGAGAATCGCTGGATGGCTTTCTCCTTCCATGTCGGGGGCTTATACCGACCCGCTATGATTAAGAGGAGCCTTGGATTTCTCGGGAGCGCGCGCTTGCACGTCTGAAGTAATCCTACCACACCCCTACGCCCTCCTCTCTTCTCACCTTGGGACTTCTCTCGTGCAACATTGCTGCTACCTGAGCCTTGGCTACCTCATATGATCCACGGCGGTCTGGGAGAATCGCTGGATGGCTTTCTCCTTCCATGTCGGGGGCTTATACCGACCCGCTATGATTAAGAGGAGCCTTGGATTTCTCGGGAGCGCGCGCTTGCACGTCTGAAGTAATCCCACCACAGCCCTACGCCCTCCTCTCTTCTCACCTTGGGACTTCTCTCGTGCAACATTGCTGCTACCTGAGCCTTGGCTACCTCATACGATCCACGGCGGTCTGGGAGAATCGCTGGATGGCTTTCTCCTTCCATGTCGGGGGCTTATACCGACCCGCTATGATTAAGAGGAGCCTTGGATTTCTCGGGAGCACGCGCTTGCATGTCTGAAGTAACTCTACCATAGCCCTACACTCTCCTCTCTTCTCACCCCTATCTTTTCGCTCTGCATTGCTGCTCCTGAACCTTGGTGACCTCATACGATCCACGGCGGTCTGGGAGAATCGCTGGATGGCTTTCTCCTTCCATGTCGGGGGCTTATACCGACCCGCTATGATTAAGAGGCGCCAATAAAACTCTCAGGAGCGCGTGCCTGAGCACCTCCACCCCTGCCTTCACCTCTGCCTCCTCCCCTCTGCACTTGCTCCCCTTTGCCTTGCTCCACTGCTCGTCGTCCCGCCCTCCCCTCGTCGGGGCCTTCTCTTGGCCCACGACCACCGTCGGAGCCCCACCGGCTCCGACCCCTCGTCTCACCGCGCACCTCGGCTCCCATCGCCGCGCTCTCAAGGTAAGGGCCCCTTTTCTTATCGGCTCCAAAAGGCCATTAGCAATGGGTAACATCCTATCTGCTAAGCAAGCCCCACAAGTTCGGGCCCTTGCCGGTCTCCTAGACACTCACCGGTGTAAGATCTCTTTCAAACAGCTTCAAGTATATTGGGACCTTCTTCTCCCCTTTAATCCGTGGCTTACCACGTGTCAGCTTTGGGACCCGGACACCTATACTCGCCTTATAGATAGGGTCACTTTTGCTGTGGAGCAGGAAGGTAAAAGATTCCCTCCTGGCTTATTACAGGCAACATAAAGTCCAGAAAAAATCTTGAAGGGTATAATCTATGATATGCTATATAAAAAAAGATTTAAAAGCAGCTATACCAAGAAAGTAAGAATTATGAGTCAACTGTAAATAAATTATATATTTCTGTTAATGTGTTGTAATTGTTCTGTGTTTGTCTGTCTGTTCGTTCAATGTCAACGTATATTGTGATACCTCCGGATGGTAAATATAAATTACTAGAAATCTTTAAAAGAGCTCTATTCAAATGGCCAAAAATTAAATAAGCGCTTATATTAATACATAAGTTTAAATGTTAATAAGACATCTACAATTTAAAAAAATTGTAAGTCTTAATTAACAAAATTGACTGTACGTCTTCATAAAGGGTTGTTCTTGCCTAGATTAAAATGAATAACTTATTTTTCTTCACAGGATAATATAAAGAATGTAAAACTTATATGAATATTAAAAAGGTTAAAAGTTTGTAAAAATGCTAACGGAAATGTAATAAGTTTTGCAAAAAGACGTATTTTGTCCTAAAGTAAGATGGCTAATTTTTCATAAACTCTTGAAATTTAATTTGCATGCGGCAAGTGTAAAAGGTATTGTGATAACTTTACGTAAGGGAATGTGTTCTGTAAAGATAAAATTTATCTTCAATAGTTTACGTTAAGGTATTAAATGGCTAATTCCAAAAGGTCATTCTTAAATGTATATATATAAAACTAAATTGATGATAATAATAATAAAAGGTAATTTTGTAACAGGAAAGATTAACAGCAACCAAGCTCCCCTACCAACTTGCTTTTAGGAAACGGTTTCTAATATTGCATGCTACTAAGTATTTAAAGAAAAGTTATTTTTGAGGAAACAGAAGATGATTTTTTCTTTGCAGCCATTGTCTATTTAGCAACACCCCTCGCTATCGGCCTAGCCACTGTTGCGCCGGACGATTGGAACCTTAAACAAAGACTCCTCCTCACTGTCATCTTCCTATCTATCGTTACTATATTTACTGCCCTCATTCTCCTTCGTTTATAAAGCAGTCTCCTACAAACCACAAAGCTTCTGTCTTAAACATACCATTCTCAACCCTATCCTCTAAATGATCTTCTCACTTCCCCCACAGCCTTTAATACTCTATTTCTTCCTCATAACCTTTGCTTTCTTGATAATATTTTCCGCCATCTGTCTAAGCCACTACCACCCCAGAAGATTGTAACCACGGCCCCCCATGCCGCCATCGCTCTCAAGCAGCTCCAGCCCCGCGAAACGGCCCGCAACCTGCTTTCCCCGGCCTGCGGCCTGCTTTCTAGCATCTAATAACGTTTCTGCTTTTAACAGCTCCCCATACTTCTGCGGAGCTTCCTCCTGTCTCGACCTCACTCCTCTTCTCAGCCATCCAAAGCGTCCTTTCTCGTCCCCCGCCCCCCTCCTTTTTTCGCTTGAACCCCTACTGCGTTGCAGATTGGGCTGCCCCATGTCGGCCCGCCCCATTAACATCGGCCTCTCTCGCGCCCGCCCGTGAAGACTTTGGCCTTCTTATTGTCCTCGCCTACGTCTCCACCACTCCCGACGCTGCCGCCACCACCATCGCTGGTGCCCTGACGCGACTTGTCCTCACCGCTGCGATCCTCCAGACCATCACACAGTCTGCCTCTACCGCTCTTCGCCGCCAAGAAGAGATCAACTACCTGTAATGCTCTGTCATCCTGGACTTTTAACAAGCAGATGGACCTTATAGCCACCGAGATCAACAAGAATTGGACATTGGCCACCCTTGCTTGCAACGGCAAGATACTGCCCCCCAAATTGTACATTTGTATCCCCATCATACTCACCTCCCTCTTCAGCCCCGCTTCCCTCATTGCTTACTGCCTCTTGGGCCTCGGCTACTTGTTGCTGCTGCCATCCTGGCCCTTATTTGAAAAGAAGGGGGAAATGCGGTCACCCCTCGGGCTGAAGTGTGGTTTGCTGGCCTGGCAGGGGAGCGGCCGCGGTAGGCCTAATTCCGCTGCCCCCATAATAGGGTGGTTGGTCGGGCCCACCGCCACCCCTGAAGGAAGCTCGGCATGGGCGCAGAGTGCCCTCGGGTCTCCCCTTCTCGGCAGCCATGCTTCCGCGGCCACCCCTCCTCCCAGATGGCGCCACCCGATGCCTTGTGGGGCAGCACCCTTCTTCCTTCTCCCTGCGCAGGCGCAGGGCAGAAAATTCCAGTCTGCCCTTTTCCCCTCCCCCGACAGCAGCAACAGCCAGGTGTGGGCGGAAAAATCCAGCCCGCCCTTTTCCCCTCCCCCGACAGCAGCAACAGCCAGGTGTGGGCGGAAAAATCCAGCCCGCCCTTTTCCCCTCCCCCGACAGCAGCAACAGCCAGGCGTGGGCGGGAAACTCAAGCCTGCCCTCCACCCCAGCAACAGCAGCCACCAATCCCTAAACCCTGCCCCTTCCCCCAGCAACAGCGACAGCCAATCCCTAACCACCACCCCTCCCCCGTCCAGTACCGCCCACTGACCTTTCACCGGCAACCAATCAGAACAGGGCGTGGCTTCGACCAATCAGCCTTCCCCAGCCCCTATAAAACTGTTGCCTCTCCCTCAGTAAAGTGGACTTGCGTGTTTACCTTGTCTCCGCGGTAGTTCTTCTGCCGTGCGCCCTCCAGTCCTGAGAGCCCCCGACAAGGGCCTGGCCTCCCTTGTCCCCAGTTCGTCGCCTGCTTCTCCGGGCGACCCCTTCGTCGCCTGCTTCTCCGGGCGACCCCTTCGTCGCCGGCTTCGCCGGGCGACCCCGTCAGCCGAACCGCGCAACCCTTTGTGAGACCGATCCCTCGTCTGCTGCCGGACCGACCCCTCGTCCCAAGTGGGACCGACCCCTCGTCCCAAGCGGGACCGACCCCTCGTCCAGAGCTGGACCGACCCCTCGTCCGCAGCCAGACCCCACCTCTACCGACCGAGCAAGCCGCCGCAGCTCCATAATTTAGAAAATATTTAATGCATATTTTCTAACTACAATGTAAATAAATTAGATACCAGCAACAACAATTTTTTAAAATTAAGCAATGCATTTTTAAACAATCTGAATAAAAAAGAAATTAGAAGACAATTTAAAAATATTTTTATTTGCATGATAGTGAATGACTGTGATGGAATAGAATAAAGTACAGCATTGAGAGGAGTTTAAGACTTTAGGTAATTATATTAAAAATGAGAAAAACCTCAAGAAAAATGAGCTACATTCTTGGATTTCAAACAGAAGAAGCCAGGAAAATAAGAGCGAAGTGATCCCAGCTATATAAAGTAAGTCAATAATAAAGAAAAGAGCATGAAATGGAGATGTAGAAAAGCAAAAGGTATAAAGTGATTAAGCAAAAGTTTTCTTAGAATATCAAAATGATAACTTCAACTTATTTTTATCAATAATAGAGGATAATTTAAAATTTCCAATATCAGGGAAGCAGATGTGGCTCAACCAATTGAGCTCCCATCTACCACATGGGAGGTCCTGGATCTGCTTCACAGGGTTGCCTTGTGAAGTCATGCTGGCTTGAGCCCAAGAGAGCTGATGGCCCATTCCTTCAGAGAGCTGATAGCTTGTGCCCACGGAGAGCTAACAGCCCACACCTGCAGAGTACTGATGGCTCATGCCTGCAAAGAGCTGGTGCAGCAAGATGATGCAACAAAGCAGACACAGAAGAACACACGGTGAATGGACACAGGGAGCAGACAGCAATCAAGCGGCAAAGACAAGGTAAATAAATAAATCTTCAAAAAAAAGATTGAAAATTTTTTTCCAGTTTCAAGAATTAAATAATTTTTACTGAGAAAAAAACTAATGCTACTGAAATTTACATGCCTGACAGACATTCTGTCAAAAATGAAGTTAATGAGAGTTTTCAGTGTACAGGAAATTGCTAAGGCCATGAGCGTATGCCAAGGATGAGAAACAGACTCAGAAAGACTGAGAGGTGCCAGTGTTTTATCTAAGGCTGACCTTCTTGGTAAGGAGGCTGGACAGACTCTGAAGGAATGTATCCAAGAAGTAACAAGATGAAATATGAAAATGTACAGTATACAATAAAAGCTCACATTATGCTTACAAGGAAATATTCCATCCAAAGAAAAAGATAAAACTTAAGAAATAATCAACAAAGCAACAAACAAAAAAAACCAAGTAGGCTTCAAAATATTCTAAATATTCAGGAAAAAAAAAAAACTACAAGTTCTCACAATATGAAGAATGAAACAAATGAGAAGGATGCAAATAGAAAACTGTAGCTGAATACCAAAATAACAGAAGTAAAACATTTCCAGACTGTATCAACAGCAGATTGGAGTTGGCAGAATAAAGAGCCAATGAGCTGGAATATAAGACAAATGAAACCATTTAGATTAAAGAGCAGGAAAAAAGTAATGAAAAAGGACGGAACAGAGCCCATGTTACAAACAAGCTGATAGCAAGCATACCAAAAAACACACTATATTTACAGAAGGAAAAGTAAGAGAAAGGGGCAGGAGGAATATTCAAAGAAATAATGACATAGAAACTCCCAAAATTAGTCAACAATATGTATATACACCTTAGAGGAGCTCAGAGAACCCCATACAAGATAAAATCATAGAGGAATGTGTACAGACACATGGTAATCATCCCATTGAATGGCAAAGATAAGGAGAAAGTTCTGAAAGCTGCAAGATTAAGGCAATGTGTTTCATACCAACAAGTTCAAATAAGAAAAAGTGACACTCATCAGAAATCATGGAAGTAAAAAAACACAGGCATGAAATCCTTACAGTGCTGAAAGAAAATACTTGATATTAAGAACTACAATACAAATAATATTTTTAAAAATATTAATAATACTATGCCTGGTGAAACAGTCTTTCAAAAATAAGGGAAAGATTAATAAGGCATTCCCAATTTTTTTTTAAATGCTAAGGGAGGAGTTGGTCAGCACAAAATCTGCCATACAATTGTAAAGTGAGTTCTTTTGACTGAGAGGAAAGTACAGTGGTTCAAATTGGCATGCAAAAAAATCAAGATTTCCAGTAAGGGTAACCCTTTGTGTAATTGTAAATACCAGTAATATTTATGGTATTTTTGGTATTTAACTCCACTTTTTACTACTTACAAGTCTAAAATTTGAGTAAATGAAAAGTAATGACAAATCTATTGTTTTGGATATTCAATGTATGAAGACACAATACGTAGCAAGTATGACAAAAATCAGGTGAAATGTATAAGGACAGTGCTTGTATAATTGAGAAATATTAAATACACTTCAGTTTTTATGGCTAAGAGATTGCCAAGTGAATGGAAGTCATTCCAGAGGTTAGGCTTACGCACCTCTCAGCAGGATATCATTGCCTGCCACAGTGAACAGTGCCTCAAACAGCCAGGCTTCTGAGGGCATTAGAGGCATCCAGACAGCATAGAGGGCAGATGAGTTAAGGAATTCAGCACCCTATCAGAGGGCCATACTTTGAAATTTATGCTTCCAAGTGTAACAGAGTTAGGCTCATTTATAATTTCCCTACATATGGCTCTTATGACCCTTCTATTTGAACCTATAACTTGCAGTATACTTATTAAATATATGTTCCAAAGACTTAAATCTTTGGTCTATTCATCGGCTGGTTAAGCCCTGAATCTCAGCAGAGTTGCAACACCTACTCTCCTGTTTATTGGACCCACTCAGGACAACAAACAAGGAGATGATGATGGACAATGCCCATCTGAAGGATCGGAAGGTACCTTCAACTGTAAGCAAGACAGTTCCCTCCACCTGCTCCACGGGATCTAAGCCCTTCTCAATTAGAAACACAGTGAGCATCACCATCCCCAAATCCTCAAGATTGGGGAATGAACAATGGACAAAAGTAGGCTTACTGTTATTCTATTATAGACTTATTATTCTAGCAATGGAAGAACTTTTATCAGTGATATAAAAGCAGTGGCCACCAGAGGTTCTGAGGAGAGGGAGAGGGAGTAATATGTGTAACTTGGCATCATTTCTGGGACATTGGAATTATCCTGCATGACATAACAATGACAAATACAAGCCATTATATGTTTTGTCATAACCTATAAAACTGTGCAGGGCAGAATGTAAACTATGAACTATAGTCCATGGTTAGTAGCAATGCTTCAATATATGTTCACCAATTGTAACAAATGCACCATACTAATGAATGATTTTAATGTGGGAATAGAATGGGTGAAGGATATGGAAATCTGCTATATTCTTTATGTAGCATTTATATAATCTAAAGCCTTTTAAAAATAAAAACATTTAAAACTGTAATTATAATTTTGCAAAAATTCAAATTGACGCTGCTTTTTCATAATATTAATACTGAGATAAAGAGTTTATGGGTGAAGGGATTATATGGGAACTCTTATTCCTGCATGATTTTTCTGTAATCCGTAACTGCTCTAATTTAAAAAAAAACTGCTCACTGTGACAAATAACAACACTATACACTGCTAAATATTCAATTGAATAAGAATACAGCAATTATAATTATATGTGTACCTAACATCAGAGCCACAAAATATGAGAAGCAGATATTGGCAGAATTGAAGGGACAAATAGATGGTTATACAATAATCATAGGAGACATCAATAAGACACTTTCAGTAATGGATAGAACATCTAGACTGATGGTCTATAGAGAAATAGAGGACAAATAATAAACTAATGTAAAATGCTAAAAGTAGGGAGAACTGCATATAGGGGTATATGAGAACTATTTACTATATGTAAACCAACAACTGTCCTAATAAATAACATGAATATAATGTAAACAATTAGTAAAATTAGTTGTTAATATTAAATTTGCATTCCAAATAACAAATAGATTTAAAAAGTACTTTAAAATTTTTAATTTAAAAAAATGAACTTGCGATTCTCAATATATATTTGGCAGGATTGTTGGTGATTTAATACACTTTATTTATTTTGGAAATGTAACATAAATTATGTCATATCTGCATAATTCCATGAACCTATATTTTCCAGATAAACACCTTTTGATGTTACAACATTATGCAAGGGCAAAACACATTGCCATTGCAAAATAGATAATATATCTAAATCTAGCAGATGAGAAAAGGTTTATTAATAAGTTTTCAGGTTCCAAATTGAACCTATTTTTTAAGAAACCACAATTTGTGGATTTTTACTGCAGAATATTATTAAAGAAGAATATTGATTGTCTTAAAGCTCTTATTAAATACTTTCTCTTTTCAAACCGTATATCTGTGTGAGGCCATATTTTCTTTATATTCTGCAATCAAACCAGCGTTTGATTGAAATGAATGAAAAAGCAGGTACAAGAATTCAGCTATTTCCCAGTAAGCTCAAGTAAAATAGATTTTCAAAAGGATAAAATAATCTCTTCTATCTCAAAAAATCATTTTTATTTGTGAATTAGCATTATTTTAATTGTAGCATAGCATTAAAAAGATCTATTATTCATTTTTAAAATAATTTCAATATATTTATGTATGTATGCTTTAATTAATAAGATGGTAATTCTCCCTGGATAGACATTATATACTTTAAAATTCTTTAGGTTTTCAATAATCTTTATAGTACAAAGCAACCCTGAAACAAAACAAAACAAAACAAAACAAAAACTTAAGACCAGATGATTATGTAAATTCAATTAAATTAGGTTCTGCTAAATTTCAAGTAAGCTCAAATAATATACTTTTGTGTGTTTTTTTTCCTATAATTACTCTTTTCTGAGTGCTATATTTCATGAAAATAGTACTATGGCTTAATTAAATGCTAGTTATCACTTTTCCTCAGTGATCTTCAGATGGCAAAACATCCCAGCTCTGTTTTGTTTCACATTGAATATCCTTGCCATATCAGGACATTTTCTGTACCCTCTGTTAAGCTGAGCAATCTTTCATAAATTTGCTTTTTTGCCAAAAATTCACATATAAAGACTGAAAACATGGAGTAATTATGAAAGTTTGTCAAGATGAGCTTTTGGTTTTTGAAACCCTTTCTGAGTGTTTTTGATGAAGAGAAAAATATCCTACACTAAGTCAAGGGAGATTTCTGCTTTCATAGAATTGACGTTTTACCTCTACTCACCAAACTTACCCCAAAAACTTCTATAACTGTAATGACAAATCGTAGCTCTTTGTGGAGACTCCTTTTATGTGTGTGTGAGGTAACAGGGTTGGGTAATGAAACAAGGACCTTGTAAGTGGGAAGCCAGTGCTCAAACACTGAGCCACATCAACTTCCCTTCTTTGATTTTTTCATTTGTTTGCTAGTTGTTTGTCTTTGTTATTAGGAGGCACTGGAACCAAACTGGGGGTCTCCAATGTGGGAAGCAGGTGCACAACTGCTTGAGTCACAACCACTCCCTGGACTTGTATTTTATTTTATTTATTAATTTTTTTCTTATACATGCTTTTTAAAAAATTTTTTTCTCTTTATTTTTTTAAATGTTACATTAAAAAAATATGAGATCCCCATGCACCCCCCCACTCCTCTCACCCCTCTCCTCCCATATCAACAACCGCTTTTATCATCATGGGACATTCACTGCATTTGGTGAATACATTTTGGAGCACCACTGCACCACATAGATGATGGTTTACATTATAGTTTGCACTTTCCGCCATGCACGCCTCAGACTTGTATTTTAGAGCATTCATTTCTAAGACATTATTTTTTAAGCAAATCAATTTTATTGATAGATTTTAATGAAACAAGCAGTTCATCCAAAATGTGCAATCAATAGTATTTGGAATAGTCACCTAGTTGTGCATTCATCGCTTCAGTCATCATTAGAGAATTTTCATTGTTTCAATAATAATAGTTAGCAATAAAACAGATAAACAAGAAAATTCTTCACCTGTCAAACTCTCTATGCTTCCTCTTCTGTAGATAGTTGCTACTTCTGCTTATTTTTGCACAATTGTTTATTCATTAAGCATTTTATTGAGATATAGTCACATTATATATTATCTATCCAAAGTATAGAATCGATGTTATTTAGTTCTTCTTAACCTCTGCCATGTTCTGATACTCTCTTGACTGGCAATAGTTAATAAATATTTTATGAATAATGATAAATGGGCAACTTTGCTCTGACCTGCTTGTAGGGGTAGTAATTCACAATCTAAGATTTACTGAAATCATTGTTCTCTACCACATTCAAGATCACTTCAAAGCTCTTTTGGTAAGAGTCCTACTATATGTCACATCCACTTTTCCTTGCTTTTGTTCTATAATAAAGTCTAGAATGAATCCTATTTTTTATTGAATTTAGTAACTACTGGCCAATTTATTCTTTTTTCTTGCTAACTTTTTACATTATATGATTTTCCTTCATGTCATACCTTAAAAATAAAATTTTATAGGGGTTGAATGTCCTTATGGATTTACCCTAATGTGAATAAATTATTTTTATAATCTGACATAAAATTGAAAATATATTGAATAAACAGTGAATATGTAATATTTTGAATACGTCTCATGTTTCAGGTTAAAAAAACTCATTTGGAAATCTTATTGCTAATAACACTATTACAAATTTAACTAATCTCAAGAGTATACTTAAAGAATCCTTGTCATTCAGAAGCTAGAAGAAAACTGGCTTCTCAAGATGGTGTAATCAGGTTATCCCTGGGGCTCCTGAGAAGTATGACCATACATGTTCTCCCTAAAGAATAACAATATTTATAAAGAATATAGAATCACAATTGTAACTATGATTATGGGTAAATATGCATTTCCTAGAGAAGTGACTCCTCAAAGTGTGAAGCAGAAGTGGAGATTTTATAAAATGTCTGTAATTATGCAAAGAACATATTCACTTTCAGAAGATAAACATATCTACTAATATTTCAGGTACTTTTTTATGCTTTGATTTGTGTTTCTTTAAAAGGACTAATGAAAAATCACTGACATAGTTTATAGTTCTTAAGACATTTTAGTACACTTAGCTCTTTCTGTGCCATATTATAAATTGATAATTACAGAGAGTCTGAAAGTTTCTGTTTTATTATTGGTGATTAGTTTTAAAAATGGTACCTGATGTTACAAATGCAATCCATTGACTATATTCCAATACTGAAAATATAATGATACAGACATTACCAAAAAATTGAAGTAGCATAAGCACTATAAATTAAATATTACTTGAAGATTGTAAAGGACAAATAAGAAATTCAAAGGCAACAGTGAATGACCAAAGAATTTCATGGAAATCAATCCTTATAAGTAAAAATAGCCCTTAAAATATGAACACATACGTCAAGATGTTCAATGAATTTTTTACTATGAACAATCTCTTATATTTGTTTGCAAGGTATTAGGAAATACCTACTCTCTATGAAGATTGATAATACACACTTGCAGTTCATATATTTAACTGATGAGGAATCGGTAGCCCAAGCATTCTGGCTTTTTACTGTATATGAAATTGTAAAGTAATTGCTAAATATCCCTGAATTAATAAGGAGCAGGGACAAATAATGAACTCTCTCTCTCTCCCTGTATTACTGAAGGCTTGCATTTAAATATCATGCCGCACTCTGAATTAGAAGATATATGGTATATTCAGCCCAGAGAAACTTGAGAATTTAGCATGCTGATTGCAAAAATGCAATCTGAAGTGATGGAGGATAGGAATAAGAGTTATTAGTATAAACAAAATTGTGTGATTTGATAAAGGAAATTTAAAAATCACTTGGAGCTTTGGTTCTGCCCAATAACACATGGGTAGATAAGTAATATCAAATGAGTATTTTTTTATATTTAATAAAATGCAAAGGGACTTTTCTTCCTCATAAAATTGAGGGCGATAGAAAAAATATGCATAATAGAAATTATAGAAAAATAATTTGCAAAATTATTGTTCAGAAATGCAAAAAAAATCATATGAATATAATCAATGAAATAAATCAGCTTTATTAGATCATTGTCATGTAAAATACTAGTCAAATTGTATATTTTATAATTATTAATGGATTATATATATAATTATTAATAATGAAATTGCAAATTCTAACATTTTCAGTAATTATTCCTCCATTATAATTTCTCCACAGATAGAAATATATAGTTCTGAAATTATATCCCTCATGATTTGTAGTTTTTGAACTTGAATATATTTAAGACTAAAACATGATTTCTTTAAGTTTTGGCATGATCAAGACAAACAGAAGTAAGAGAGTTTTGGTTACAATAGCAATTTTGAATGAAAGGATCTAGCAAAATCTAGAAAAGCACATAAGCAATATATCTGGACAGAAAATTAGTCCTTCCCCAAATATTGGATTTCATGCATGATGGAAAGAAGGATGCTTTGAGGAGAAGACATGTCAAGTGGGACAATTTTCTTAGACACTGTTTGAAAAATGAGAGAGTAAGCTAAACAAACAAAAAGGGAATTTTGTATAGTGTGCAACTGAAAATTTGGAGCCCATCAGAATCTTATGATAATTATTTTGTTTTGTTTGGAAATTGCTGCAGCGGAGGAAAGAAGAGGCTCCTATGCTTAATTTTTAGAACAAGTGAAAAGAATGTGGGATAAGGCATAATCCATCTAGTATCCCTTGGATTAAAAACTTTCTAAGAAAAATCTCAGAATTGTTCATTAATTGTGATACAGAAACCAATATTTATTCAGGTGACCAAACATTAGACTATTTTAGTAACATCTGAATCAGCTGGTACGTGAGAAAATAACTGTTTCGTGTTTCCTAGAAGAGTTTGAAGTGATATTTTACTGACATAGTGTAAATATGACTGAAAAATGAAGAGTTAATGACCTTGATTTAATTTTATATCATTTGATATTTTAGAATTTTGGATCTTATTAATATCAAAATTAAAAAAATAGAACAGAGTTGGGAAAGAGGGTACAAGGGAAATACATAAAAACATTGACTTCAGAGTACTGCATTCTGTCCATTTCCTCTAAGCTTAATTCTGTGTGAGAAGCTTAACTGTCATGGCATTATATTTGTAAATTCATTGGGTTATTTCCATTTTGCTTTTAGTATATTCTTATTTTCTATTTTGATTGCAGGGAAACAGCAGTATATTAGGAAAAATGGATAATCTTACTATTTTCACAGAATTCCTCCTGAAGGATATCACAACCACCCGAGACCTGCAAGTCCTCCAAGGTCTGATGTTCTTAATTATGTATTTGGGAGCTGTGATTGGGAATTTTCTAACTGTTATTGTAATTATAAATGACCCACACCTGCACACTCCAATGTACTTCTTTCTAGGCAATCTATCCCTCATAGACCTTTGCTGCATTTCAGTTACTGTTCCAAAAGTGATTGTGAATTCACTGTCAAACCATAAACTAATTTCCCTCCCAGCCTGTGCTACTCAAATTTTCCTGTATATCTTGTTTGGATCCACAGAGTTTTTCTTCCTGGTTGTGATGTCCTATGATCGCTATGTAGCCATTTGTCACCCTCTGCACTATGGACTGACTGTCACCCCAAGCCTGTGCACACAGGCAGCTGGTACTTCATGGGCATGTGGCTTGGTCTATTCTTCTATCCACACAGGTATCATGTTCAGGCTACCCTTCACAAAGTCCAATGTGATCCATCAATATTTCTGTGATGTGCCACAAATTTTAAGGATCTCCTCTTCAAGTGTTCAGTTTCATGAGTCTATGGCCTTAGTTCTAAGTTCTTGTATTTTATTAGTATGTTCTGCTTTTATGTTTAAGTCTTATATTTACATATTTTCAATGGTCCTTAGGATGCGTTCTGTGGAAGCCTGCAACAAAGCCCTATCCACCTGTACCCCACAGTTGGCAATTTTGATTTTGTTTGCAGTTTCTGGGTTGACTGCTGTCTTTAGTTCCACTGCAAATGACACATCTCTTAGTAATCTCCTCATGGCTATGTTCTACACCATGGTGCCCCCATTCATAAATCCCATCCTCTATAGCCTACGGAACAGAGAAATTAAGATTGCTCTATGCAGAATGTTCCGAAGAGGTTTTGAAATGCCTAACAATGTTTTATTTCATATATGTTCTTAAATTTGAATCTCTCCCTATTAAATATCCAGAGTTTTGTTCTCTATATGTTATTTTGTTGTTCACATATGTGACAGTGAGCTATACATTAGCATCCTAATTTTTCAACTCCATTCTTTTTTAATTCAACTATTTACCAGGAAAATATTTTCCACATTTTAAAATTTACTTAATGATGCTAGGATGACTTATACTAAAAACAGAAAATGATACCATTTGTTGAAGCCACTGTATGAGTACCAAAACAGGTGCCTATGCATGTGACAGAAATTCAAGGTACAGGATACTGTTAACCTAGAAGACAATATTGAGATTGTTACATTAGAGAATTCAATTTAAATTGTTTTCTTTCTATTTACCTTTCTACAACTGTCTGAATGAATTATTACAGTCATTAGAGGTGAGAGATAATGTCAGAATTAAAGGTAAAGTAAGGGTATAACACAAGGATATTATAGTTGCTTCCCTCATTAAAATGTAGACTATAAGAACCCGTCTACAACAGAGCTTATCTTTTGGAAGATTTTTCTTCCATCCTCCAATCTAGTGGAGTTGCTGACTCACTTAATCTTTCTGCATGGTGAAGAACAAGTACTATGAAATGGAAATTCTTGAAAAACTGGTCCTAGATATGCTGAATTAAAGGAAAATGAAAAAAAAAGTAAAGGATACAGAAAAATATAGATGAATACAAAATAATATCAATGGAGAGATGAAAATTTTAAAAAAGAGACAAAGAACACCATAACGCAAATTAAAAATTCCTTAGAGATGTCAAGCAGCAGATTGGAGATGGAAGAAGAAAGAATCACACAATTTGAAGATGATAAAATTGACATCATTCTGTCTAAAGTCAGAAATAAAATATAGGAAGATAAAAAACTAACACTAAGAAAACTTGAGGAACCTGTAAGGCAAGGTGAAGCACAACAATAAATGAGTTATTGCAGTTACAGAAGGAGAAGAAACTGAGAAAGGTAAAAGATAATTGTCAAAGAAATAATGGGTGAAAACTTCTGAATCTTAATGAAAGAAATGTTGTACATATGGAAGAGATCTAACAACACCAAATAGGAAAATCCCAAATAGACCCATACTACAGAATTTTATAATCAAACTTTTGAATGCTAAAGATAGAGATAATTTTAAAGCCAGAGCAGAGAATCAACACATCATATAAAAGTGAGCTTCAATATTATTAATTGCCAATTTTTCAACAAAAACGAAGGTTTATAGGGCACTGGGAGGAAATACTTAAAATGTTGTAAGAAAATAATTACCTACTAAGAATATTATATTTGGTGAGACCATCATTCATAACTGAAGAGAGGTTGATAATTCATTCCCAAATATACAATATCTGAGGGACCTTGTAACTATTAGACCTGCTCTGAAAGCAATGGTAAACAAAGTTTCTCAGAATGAGAAAAATGATGCTAGAAATACAGTGATGTAACATAAAAAAAGAAAAGAAAAGATCTCCAGTAAGGATAATAACATGGGTCACTATAAAAGCTAGTACTGTTGTGTTTTGGTGTGTAACTCCACTTTTTACTTCCTGAATGATTGAAAAGGAAAATTCACAAGATACAATGATTAAAGCAGTGTTTTTGACTCATAATATATAATAAGTAATTGTTGAAAATAACTACGTATAGGTGCAGGCATAGGAATATAGGAGTATAGTTTGTGTGCCATTGAAGTTAATTTGATATCTAAGCAAACAAGATTGTTACAGACATAAGATGCTAAATTTAAGTTCCATCTTAACTACATAGTACATAAGAGAGAACATGCAAGTTTACAGGAAAAGATGTTAGAATACAGATAGCAAACTGGAGGAGGATAAGCATGTGGATAATTAATAAATAGTGGCTCTGAAAATTCCATTATGCAAAATGTAAAATTTTGGTAATGGAAGGTGATAAAGGTAAAAAAAAACAGTAAATATTGGACATCTCATTGTGCTTGGGAATGGTTGATATGGGAAAATTTATTTTGTGTGTCTGTGTGTGTGTTTTGTGTATGTGTGTGTATGTGTGTGTGTGTGTATATATATATATATATATTTACAGAATTTTTTACAAAGCCTGAGCACATAAAGAGACAATGAAAATTAACTTCAATTTATGATTATGAATAGGCTATAATAAGGGAGAAGACAGGGCCAAAAAAGGACATTTAGGAAAACATGAAAAATTTTGGATATAGATTATAAGCTTTATATCAATGATAAATGTATTGAAATATCTAACTATTCATATTGTGGTTACATAAGTGAGTATCCTGGTTCTTAGGAAATGTCCATGACTGTATAAATTTTAATGAGTATGAGGTATACTACCTAACTTATATGTGAATAAAATGGATTTGTAGATGGATAGACAGATATTAGAGATAGAGAAATTCATAGACTGATGGATACATAAAATATGGCAAATTTTGCATGATAAAAATAGTTAAATGTTAATATTAGTAGATGTGTGTATCTACACAGATGAGGAGTTGGAGTTCTTTGCATGGATTTGATATTATTTTTGTTAACTGCCCTGTACTTCTAAAAATATTTCAAAATAAAAAAGTTAAAAAATAAGTAATTCTAGTAGAAGTGTGAAATGTGTCCACATTCCTCCAATCCCTGAAATATATCCTTTTATTTTCAATTTTTAGTAATTGATGACACCATTAAATTTATATTAAAAATTACATTGCGTACCTGGGGAGAAGTTCTGGGAAGATGACATTGGAGTAGGCAGGCCAGACTCAACTCTCACATAAAAACAATAGAGAAAGTGCCAAAATCTGTCCAAGGGACCTGCTTTTGGAAACAGCAGACAATGAGAGTTCTGTGCAATACACAGGAGGAAGAGAGTCAGAGAGGTGAGGAACCTGAAACTAAAAAAACATTAGTTACTAAATCTGCATAACACAGGGACATGTTCCCATTGTCCAACCTCAAGACATAAATCCTGGGAAAAAACCTGGCTCACTTTAGCTGAGAGGGGAAGAGACTTTTTCCTTCCTATCAGCTGTTAGAAGAGAAGAGAAAGGAAGAGTCAGAAGGCTTCTCTTCAGTGAATTCACTTAGCAGAGATGGCTATGAATCTTGGTCAGAAAGAAGTAGAAAGAAACACCTTTGTGGAAATACTTGGTGATGACAAACATCTGCTAGCCCACCAGGAAACTGAAAGAGAGTAAATTCATCAACATATAGGTGCCTAGACATCGGCAAAAGATTTCAATCCACAGGAGGAAACAGGAAGAGATGGCCCATCCAAAGAAGCAAACCAAATCCTGAAGAGATAAAGGATTTGACAGACCTCTAATCAATGACAATAATACAAATCTCCAAAATCAATTCAAAGAATTGAAGGAAAATATGACAAAAGAGTTAAAGGATATTAAGAAGACATTGGGTGAGTATAAAGAACAATTTGAATGACTGCAAAGAAAAGTAACAGACATGGGAATGAGAGACAGGATAGAAGAGATTAAAAATAATGTAGGGGCACACAGCATAATTGAACCTATGGAGGACAGAATTAGTGATTTTGAAGAAAGAGCATCTGAACTGGATAAGACAGAAGAACAGAAAGAGAAAAGAATGGAAAAAATGGAAAAGGGTCTCTGGGGAATGAGTGACAATGTGAAATGTGCAAACATATTTGTTATAAGTGTCCCAGAAGGAGAATAGAATGGATAAGAGGCAGAAAGAATATTTGAGGAAATAATGACTGAAAACTTGTCAAACTTTAAGGAAGACATAAATATCAATATCCAAGAAGGACAATGTTCCACAAACACAGTAATTCCAACTAAACCTACTGCAGGATTCCTACTATACAGTACAACAAATATCAGGGATAAAGAGAAGATTCTGAAAGAAGCAAGAGAAAAGTAAAGCATCATATAAAGGGAAAATCGTACTTTTAAGCAAGGACCTCATCAGAAACCATGTAGGCAAGAAGAAAGTGATATGATGTATTTAAGGTACTGAAAGAGAAAAACTGCTAGCCAAGAATTCTGTATCTGGAAAAACTGTCTTTCAAAAATGAGGTTGAGTTTAAAGTCTTTACAGAGAAACAAAAACTGAACGAGTATGTTACCAAAGATGGTAATTACAAGAGATTCTGAAAGAATTGCTTCAGCCTTAAATGAAAGGAAAAAACAAGAGTGAGAAATGTGGAGAAGAAAGTATATTTGAAGTTTATTAGAAAGGGTAAATTAAAGGGTGAAAAGAGTGTAAGAAATGACAATGGAAATCCAAAAGAAAAAAAATGGAGGAAGTAAGTAAAGCCTTTAAGGAAATAACATTGAATATTAATGGCTTAAACTCCCCAATCAAAAGTCATAGACTAATAGAATGAATAAACTAAATATGAACCATCCATATGTTGTCTACAAGAGACTCACCTCAGACATAAAAAAAGGTCAGAAAAAAAAATTCCATGCAAATAGTAACTTAAAAAGTGTTGGAGTAGCAATGCTAATATCAGACAAAATCGATTTTTAAAGCAAAACTATTATAATGGATGAAGATGGTCATTATATATTAATAAGCGGGGCAGTTCCTCAAGAAAAAATATCAATAACAAATCCTTATGCACTTAACCTGGGTGCCACATGATACATGAGGTACACATTCACAAAATTGAAAGGAGAAATAGATATGTCTGAAATAATAGTTGGAGATTTAAATAAAACACTGTCAATATTGCATGGAACATATGGACAGATGATAAACAGAGAGCTTCAATAATATGTAAATGAACTAGCCCTAACAGATAATTGCAGCTCATTACACCACAAAATAGCAGGGTATGCATTCTTTTCAAGGGCCCATGGATCTTACTCCAGGATAGACAATTTTAAAACCTGAAATTATACAAAACACTTTCTCTGATCATAACAGAATGAAGCTGGAAATCATTTAAGGAAGGAAAAATGGAAAATTCAAAAATATATGGAGATTAAACAGAATATTTTTAAATAATCTGGGTCAAAGAAGAAATTACAAGAAAATTCCATGAATACCTAAAGATGAACGAAAATGAGAATACAACATATGAAACCTTATGGGAAACTGCAAGGGCAGTGCTGAGAGGGAAGTTTATAGCTGTCTCTTCTTACATAAAAAATAAGAAGAGCTAAAATTGAAGATCTAACTGCACTGCTGGAGGAACTAGAAAAAGAATAACAAACTAATCCCACACAAAGCTGAAGGACAGAAATATTGAAGAATGGAGCAGAAGTAAATGAAATTGCAACCAAAAATCAATAGAAAGAATCAATGAAAACAAAATTTGGAACACAGATATTAACAAAATAGAATGACAAAGAAAAAAAGAGAGAAAATACAAATAAAATAAAAAATGATAGGGGAGTATCACCACTGACTGCAAAGAAATAAAAGCAATTGTATGATGATACTCTGAACAAATATACACACACACACAAATAGATATGGTTGACAAGATGCACAAATTCCTTAAAAATACAAACAACTTAATCAGACCCTAGGAGAAATAGGAGATCACAACAAACAAATCACAAGTGAAGAGATTGAAACAGTCATCAGAAACCTTGCAAAGATTAAAGGCACAGAACCAGATGGTTTCACAGGTGAATTCTACCAGTCATTCAGAGAAGACCTAATACAAATTTTGTTCAAGCTATTTTAAAAAATTCAAGAGGAAAGAACAAAAATAATCCCTCATTTTATGAAGCCAAAATAACCCTAATACCAAAACCAGATAAAGATACTACAAAAGAAGAAATTTCCAAACCAATAACTCTAATGAACATAGATGCAAAAATCCTCAGTAAAATATTTGAAAACAGAATCCAAAAGCACGTTGAAAATTATACACCACAATCAGGTGGGTTTTACACCATGTATGCAACACAAGAAAATCAGTGTACTAAACCACATTAATAAACTGAAGAAAAAATCATATGATCCTCTAAATTGATGCAGAATGGCATTTGAATAAATATAACTTATTTTTTTTAAAAATTGAAAATTTTTATTATCTTTTTTTAAGATACATGGACTACACAAAATGATACATTAAAAATATGAGGTTCCCATATACCCAATTCCCCACTATCCCTACTCCTCCCGCATTGACAACTTCTTTCATTAGTGTGATACACTCATGGCATTTGATGAGTAAGTTTTGGATCATTCCTACACAACATGAATCATAGATTATACTGTAGTTTACCCTCTCTCCTAGTCCATTAAGTTGTTATGGCAAGATATATAGTGTCCTGCATCTGTCCCTGCAATACCATTGAGGACAACTCAAAATCCAGAAAATACCCTAATATCACACCTCTTTTTCCCTCTCGCTGCCTTCAGCAACTCCAATGGCCACTGTCTCCACATCAATGATATAATTTCTTCCATTGCAAGAGTCACAATATTTCTATTGTAGAATAATAGCAAGTCCACTCTAATCAATATTTTATCGCTCCATCTTGAGGAAACTGGGATGGTGATGTCCACTCCACCTCTAAATCAAGAAGGGGTTTTGGTGCCAAATGGCTGATAGATGGAATTCTCCTGCTTGCAAATGTAGACTCTCTCAGTTCCCTGGTGAGGTGGTTGACCATTCTCACCTCCCTATTAGCTGACCTGGGTAAGTCCAATGATCTGGAGAGTAGGTGCTGCAACTCTGCTGAGGCTCAGAGCCCTGTTGGCACATAGACAGTCCAAATTCTCCCAAGCATACACCAACCACAGTGACAACCACAGGTTCAGTGAAAGTGCCAGAATATGCATGCATAAAGAGGTCACATCTTAGTCCCACTCCATTACACTCAAGAGCACTAATTCGAAGTAGGGCCACTGGCAAGGCACTGAATGCCAGAGCAACTTGTCCTGAGTGAAGGACCTGGGTGTCTCCTTAGCCCTCAGGAGCACCACAACCTGGAGTTTTATCTACTTTGACTGTCTCTGAGTCCCTGCTGATGTGTGCATAAGCGTGATCCCTCTGATGAGTTCCTGTCTCATTTGAAGTGTCTTAGTCATATAAACTCATTTGTCTCTACCATTTCTCCCTTTTATTCAAGGTCTTTTTTTTTAGATGCATCACTAACTGATGCTTGGTAATAATCCCTTGGTGCCAGGGAGGTTCATTCCTAGGAGACATGTCCCATACTGGGGGAAGGTAATGTTTTTACCTGCTGAATTTTTTCTTAGAGAGTGCCCACATTTGAGCAATGTAGATGGTCTCAGGAGGTATCTCCTAGCCATTGTGCAGCTCTAGGCTTAGTTGAAATTTCAAGCAACACAGGCTCATAAGCATATTCATCAGTATACAGGGTCCATCATTGGATCTTCCTTCTTCACTGGTTTTTGCCATTGTACTTGGGGGATTGTTGCTACTCCATCGGGGAGTACAACAGAGTTTTCTGGAATGGGGACTCAGTTCCTCAGTAGTCATGTGAACTCTACCACCTATGTCAATACCCAATGAACATCTGAACATATCTATATACCCTATATGTATGCCCTGGAGAACTCTTTCTCACCCATGCATCCCTCTTCAATGATACCACATGTCAGTGCTCCTCTCTTGCCTCAGTTGAACCCCTCTGTGACCCGAAATTTCTTAAAAATTGAAGTCTAATATATTGCCAAATTAAATTAATAGGAAAATAAAATGGTAATGATAGATTTGAAGATTAGAAATATACATTAATTTAGAAAAACTAAAATAAAGTGAAAAAATAAATTGGAGTTTTAAAAATGAAAAATACCATAAGAAAAAGTTTTTTTAATATTTTGCCTTTCATCACTGTAATAGGTGTTACCCTGTGTGTACAGTAGCAAGGCAATCTTTCCCATTTCTTCCTCACTGGCTACAATGTTGTTGTTTTTTATTATTATGTCTTCACAAAGTTTTAGGTCACAGTAAAGTCACATATAGAATATAGGGAACCCCCATATACTCAACATCAAACCCTTTTCTCCCTATCCCAGCAATGATGTTTTTATATGTGGTTGTTATGTTGACCAAAGAAGAACTCAGAAATAGATTCTCCCTTCTGTAGTCAAGTTATTTTTGACAAGGTGGTAAAGCCTTTCCAGATGGACCAGAACAGTCTGTTCAACAGATGGTGCTGAGAGAACTGGGTATACATACCTAAAAGAAGGAAAGAACATCCTTATCTCACATCTTATACAAAAATTAACTTAAAATAGTTCAAGGACCTAAATATAAAAAGTAAGAACCATAAGTCTCCTAGAAGAAAATGTAGGAAAATATCTTTAAGTTCTTTTGGTAAGTGGTAGTTTATTAAACCTTACACCCAAAGCATGAGCGAAAAAAAAGAAAAGAAAATGATAAATGGGATCTCAAAATTGGAAACTTTTGCATCTCAAAGGGCATTATCAAAGGGAGAAAAGGTAGCTGAATCAATGGGAGAAAATATTTGGAAATTACATATCCAGTAAGGATTTAACATCCATGATATTTAAAGAGACCATACAATTCAACAATTAAAGGACAAACTACGCGATTCAAATATCGAAAAACATGAATAGGTAATTGTCCAAAGAAGAAATACAAATGGCAAGCAAACATATGTAAAAATGTTCAACTTCACTAGCGATTAGGAAAATGCAAATCAAAACTACAATGAGATATTATTTCACACCAATTAAATTGGTCACAATTAGAAACTACAAGTGTTGGAAAGGACTGATTATTAAAAAATCAGAAAACTACAACTGTTAGAGAGGATTTGCTGTTGGTGGGAATGTAAAATATTACAACCATAGTGGTTGATTGTTTAGCAATTCCTAAGTAAGTTGAATATAGATTTTCCAATTTACACAGCAATATCACTACTAGGTATACTCCCAGAAGAATTGAGAACAGTGACATGAACAGAATATTGGCATTGTTTATAATTCCAAGAGATGGAATTAACTTTGATGTCCATCAAATGATGAATAGATTTAAAAAATTGTAGTGTATACACACAATGGAATATTATGCAGCTATAAGAAGATATTAAATCCTGAAGCATATGACATCATGGGTGAACATAGAGGACATTATGTTGAGTGAAGTAAGCCAGACACAAAAGACAAATACTGTATGTATGGCTGCATTATTATAGACTGAATATATTGTGGAGATAATAATTAGATACAGGTCACCAGGAAATAGGAGGATAGAAAATGGAAAGCTGAGGTTTAATCTGTGCAGAATTGGTAAAGTGGTTATAAATCTTTGGAAATGAATAGAAATGGTGAAATATCATCATAATGTTTGTAACCAGCAGAGCTATTATATGGGTATGACTGGCTGAAAAGGAAAGCCTAAGGCATATTATTAGGTGGTAAAATAAAAAATGTAGCATGGGGCTGCATAACATATTAAAATCTCATTTGAAATATGATTAGGGGTAATATTGCATATAAGACATTTTATAAAATGCTAATTTAAATAAAATAGAGGCACAACCAGAATAATGGCTATGTATGGCAGGGGAAGAATAGAGTTTGAAAAGTGATGAATTTTTTCTGTGTCTTTTTTTCCTATTAATATTGTCATTGTTGTAATGAAAATACTCTAATAATGATTAAAGTGATAGATGCACAACTATGTGATTATAACAAATATATTTGATTGTGAACTTTGGATAGATTTGTACTTTATTAATACGTGTTAATAACATTGATTTGTTTAAAAAAACATATCAATTAAAGTCAAAGCATTTTATTTTTTAAAGCTGTTTTCTTGGAAGATGCAACAGTCCAATTCAATATTCAAGAAAGAGTCTTTCTAAGTCAAGGAAACAATTCTGAATGTTTACCTGAGACACTAAGCCTTTATTTTGCACATATCTTGGGTTTTACTTAAATTTATATTTATATGTAGACATACTGTCCAAGGTGTATATATTTGATTATGTAGATCCACTATATTTAATTCCCAGAGTAATGATAAAATCATCCTAGCTTTGTTAATTCTCCTTTCAGTTTTTTGTCAATAATATATTTTTTTGGATTACAGAAGATCTAAATTTCTAAGCATAAGTTTTTAATTAATATTCCCTTCATGAGGGAAGGTATATCAGGCAAGAAGCTAAAGTTTTTCTAATCTGAATAATTTTTCCAATTTTCTTGTATTTTTGATAACTTAAACATTTAAAAAGAATAAAATGCTTTAGATTACATAAAAATTACATAAAAATATAGGGAATTCCCATACACCTCAACACTCTAAATCCCAAACTTTTTGAGATTAATAACATCTTTTATTAACGTGGTAAATTTGTTATAATTGATGAACACATATTGAAGCATTGTACTGATGAAGGACTAGAGTTTACACTATAGTTTATATTTTCCCAGCTCAATTTTATAGGTTTTGACAAAATGTATACTGCCCTGTATCTGCCATTGCAATTATACGCATGACAATTCCAATGTCTCCAAAATGCACTCATTTTGCTCTTACTCTTCCCTCTCCCTCCAACTCAGAAATTCTGGTGACCACTGCCTTTGTATCAATGATAAATGTTCTTCCATTGCTAGAATAATAGTAAGTCTATTTTAGTCCATAGTTACTTTCCCCACTTATGTTTGTTCATTCTTCAAACTTGAGGATTTTGGAATGGTGATGTCCACCCTTCCTCCAAGGGTGAGAGTGAGCTTAGACCCCATGGGGCAGATAGATAGAACTGTATTGCTTGCAGCTGAAGACATTCTCCACTTCCAGGGTGGGTATTGCCCATCATCATGCTTTTTTTTACTTGTTCTGGGTGAGTACAGTGAATTGGAGAATAGGTATTGCAACTCTGCTCAATTGGCATAAGAACAAACTAAAAATTTAGGCCTCTGGGACATATATTTAGCAAGTAAAGTGCTACTATAGGCTCAAATAAAAGGGACAGGAGAGCCCTGTGTAGAGAAATTATAATGAGTCTAATTCTGATACACTGAGGAGCATATATTCTAAAGTAAGTCTCATTGAGAGAGTGTCAAATTCCTGAAATTGTCTGCTCTGCCTATCGAATCTAGATGTCTCTAAAGCTCTCAGGAGCTCCCTTGCTTTGGACACTGTTTACGGTAGCAGTCAATGAGATGCTCTTGAGATATGCATAAGGCTAACCTCTGGAATGACCTCCTAAATCAGTTAAAAATCTCAACCATAAAAATAATTTGTATTTAACATTTCCTTTTTCGATTCAAGTCTTTTTTCCAAATGCATCACTTGTTGATACTTGGTAATAATCCCTTTGTGCCAGGGAGGCTTACCTGCAGGTGACATGAACCATGATAGGGAGAATGTAGTGAGTTTATTTGCTGAGTTTGGTTTAGAGAGAGGTCTCATTTGAGCAACAAGGAGGCTTTCAGGAGGTAACATTTAGGCAATATATAATACTAGACTATGTTTCAATTTCACATGAAAAGGTTCTTAAGTACAACCATCAATATCAAGGGTTGGGTGTAATGGTCTGTCCTCCTTCACTAGACACTATCTATGCATTTGGAAGATTCTTGATCTTCTATTAGACAGTGTAGCAGGAATTCCCAGTATGGGAATTCAACATGCTTTTTGTTATTGTGTGGGTCCTCCACCCACCAAGAGGATGCCCCATGACCACTTGAACCTATTCATAGACCCTAGAGGCATGCCCTACATTGAAACTTCCCACCAATGTTGCCCCACTGCCACAGTTGTGACACTTCTGTAATAAGAAACATCCCCCTAAACAAAGCCAAACTATAAACAATGAGTAAAAAAGAAATAAAATAATTAAAATATCATGTAAAATTAAAAAGAAAAAGAATAATAAATTTAGCAATATTGCATCATTCATTGCTGTAAGGTCTGGTATCTTTTAGGTATATTGACAATTTCTTCTCTATATCCCCCAAGCGTCTTTTTTTTTTTTCTTTTTTCTTTTTTTTTTTTTTTTAGCTTCATATTCAAAGAAGCTTAGGTTACAGAAAAGTCAAATAGAAAATATACAGGGACGGCGGCCCCGGAGCCCCGCGCTAGCAGCTGCCCCAGCCGCACCGCGGTCGCACAGCCGCCTGCAGAGCGTCGCCGGGGCCGAGCCTGGCGCGCGTGGGCCGCCGCATGTGCCAAGCGGGCAGCGGCTGCGGAGCGGGCGGACAGCGAGAGCACAGGCCCCGTCGGAGTGGCCGCCGGAGCAGCGCCGGAGACGGGAGAACAGCCCATCTTCACCACCCGAGCCCACGTCTTCCAGATCGACCCGAGCACCAAGAAGAACTGGGTGCCCGCCAGCAAGCAGGCGGTCACTGTTTCCTACTGCTACGACGTCACGAGGAACAGCGGCCGGATCATCAGTGTGGAGGGAGCCAAGGTGAGCATCAACAGCACAATCACGCCAAACATGACCTTCACCAAGACGTCGCAGAAGTTCGGGAAGTGCGCCGACAGCAGGGCCAACACCGGCTTGGGCTTCTCCTCCGAGCAGGAGCTGACGAAGTTTGCAGAGAAATTCCGGGAAGTGAAAGAAGCTGCCAGAATAGCGAGAGACAAGTCGCAGGAGAAAACTGAGACTTTAAGTAACCATTCGCAAGCGTCCAGCGTCTATGGGACCGAGGACGAGAAGGCCTCCCACGTCGGCCCTGCCGACGCCCACCCGAAGTCTGAGAAGGAGAAGCTCAAGATCGCCTGGACCCAGAGCGCCGCCAGCGTGAAGAAAGGGGAGACGGAGCTGCAGACCCTCCGGGAGAGCCGCGCCCGCCTGACCGCGGCGCTGCCGGAGTCGGCGGCCAGCGTGGAGCAGTGCAAGGGGCAGTGCTCCATCTGCAGAGACGAGAACGACCGGCTCCGGAACAAGACTGACGAGCTGGAAGAGCCGAGCAGCGAGACAGACCGCGAGAAGGAGAACACCCAGCTGCGGAAGAGGCTTGGGGAATTGGAGTCGGAGCTCCCGGAAAAGGAGACGGAGTTGAAAGATCTCAGAAAACAACTCCTACCTCAGCCATGCCGGAGTGTGAATACCTGTCTGAGAAGTTAGAGGCAGCGGAGAGAGAGAATCAAAACGTGGAAGACAAAGTGCGGTCCCTGAAGACGGACTTTGAGGAGAGGAAGTACCGCCAGCGCCACCTGCAGGTGGAGCTCAAGAACTTCCTGGAGCGCTCCACGGCCAGACCGACGACCTCCGCCACTTCCGCCGCGGCCTGGCCCAGCTCGGCGCGGACAGCGAGGGCGGACAGCCCCGGGCGGCCGCTGTTGGCGTTGCTTCTGTAAATGCTGGCGCAGCCCATCGTCGTGTTTCCAAACCAGCTGTGCCGTCCACGCAGTCCTCCTCAGAATAGAAATCTCCTCTGACTCCTCTGGCCTTGTGAGGGTGTGGGCAACTGGAAGATTCTGCCTAAGGAATCCAGAACAAGGTCTACCTTAAACGTTTATGCAGTCAGAGCAGGGGCATTTGTATCTTTCTTAAGAGCTGTTGCAACCATACGAACAGAGTACAGAGTATTTTCTAATCCAAACACGAACACCCTTTACACCAGGCCATTTTGTTCTTTTTATCTAGTAGCGTTCAGAGTATTTGAGCGTCCACCAGGCACCCGTCCGTGGGAGCTGGAAGGTCAGAACGCACTCTCAGTGAATACTGAGATGCTAAATAACAACTGCTTTTAGAGACTTGTGCAGAGAAAGAAGACCGGTTTCTGGTGGGTGCGTTTTCTGGCATGGGGATTGCTTGTATCCACGGCACCCCCAGTTTGTATGGTTGCGACAATGTTCCTTTTCTTGGTTTTAATTTCCCAACAGATGACTGTGCTGTGGGAACAGAACAGCACACAGTGAGGGCGCCTAGCACAGTGTCTGGCCAGAGTAGGTGCTTAAATTTGTTCCATGACAAAAAAAAAAAAAAAGAAAGAAAATTTACAGGATTCCCTTATATCCAAATCCTTCCCACACACCCCTATTAATAAAATTTTACATGTTTATGATGCAGTTGTTGCCATTGATGTACAAATATTGAAGCATTGCTACTAACAATGGTCAGTGGTTTATATTATGGTTTACATTTAACCAGTACACTTTTATAGGTTTTGAAAAAAATTAAAATGACCTGTATCCATCATTGCAAGATTATTCAGAACAATTCCAATGCCGTAAAAATGCCCTATGTTCCATCTATTCTATTCTTCCCTCCCATTCCCCTTGGCACCTATGATATCCACAAAGTTTCAATTTTTGAAGAATAAGGTTTATAATTACATGCAATAATATTGAGTCTTGATATATTGGTGTGTTTTCTTTTATGAAGCACTGCCAATTTTCTCAAAAGGCTCATGCCCTTCTACTTTGGAACATAGAAGGACTACCCAGGGTAGGAGTATATTTTCTTGTTTATTGTATGGGTCTCCAACCAATGAGATAACACCTTATGACAAGGGGAGCAATTTCATATTCCACAGAGGATTGCCCCAGGTGCCCTATCCCACATATGCCCCCCCAACTTCCTGCCACTAACCTTCCCCTGCCTTATTGCCCAAAAGAGTATTCTCACAATTGCAGTTTTGACAACAGACATACAAAACGCCAGAGCTTGCCTGCCCTTTCCTACAGCCATACCCCCAGTTCCATGGAGAGTCAAACCCAAGCCCCATCTTTTACCCCTTACATTCTTGCATTCTTAAACTCGATCATATCACTGCACCAGTATCACTCCAATCTACAGCCCAAACACCTTTTCCCACCTAATCACAGATTTTGTCTGTGTTGACTATTTGCCCACCACCTTCTACTCCCTTTCTGTCTCCTGTAAACTTCTCTTCCAGACTCTAGCTCATCTGCTTACTTTGCTTAAGTCATATAATTGAGGTCATGCAATATTTGTGCTTCTGTGACTGGCTTATTTCACTCAGTATAAGGTCTTCAAGGTTCAGCCATGTTGTCTCATGTGTGAATAGTCCATTCCTTATTAGAACTGAATAATATCCCATTGTATATAAATACCATAATTTGGTTATCCATTCATCTGTTGATAGACACTTTGTCTGCTTCTAACTTTTAATAATAGTAAATAATGCCACTAAGATATTGTTGTGCATATATCTTTTCATGTCCCTGCTTTTGATTTTTCTGTGTATATTTCCAAAAGTGGGATTGCTGGTTTTATGGCAGTTCTATGGTTAGCTTCTTGAGGACTTGCCACACTGACCTCCATTCTATATTCCCACCAGCAGTGGTTGAGTGTTCCCATTCCTCCACATCCTCCCACAAATTTTTATGCCTCTGTTTCATTAATAGCCACCAGTCTAATAGGCTTAAAATCTCATTGAAGTTTTGATTTACATGTCCCTAATAGCTAGTGATGTTGATCATCTTTTCATGTGTATTTTAGTCATCTGCATTTCTTCGTTGGAGAATTGTCTATTCAGATCTCTTGCCCATTTTCAGTGTTGCTTTTTTTTTTTTCTTTTAATTTCCAGGATATAGGCTTTCTTAATATATGCTGGATATTAGGATTTTATTGGATAAATTTACCAAATTTTTCTCAAACTGAGTAGGCTGCCTTTTCACTTTCCTCAAATTCCTTTAAGGAAAAACATTTCTAATTGTGGGGAGTTCCCATTTTATCTATTTTATTTTTCATTGCTTCTGCATTGGGTTTAAAGTTTATGAAACCATTTCCTACTAAAAGACTTTGTAGATGTTTCCCTACATTATCTTCTAGGAATTTTATGGTCTTGGCTCTTCTATTTACATCTTTCATCCATCTTAAAGATTTAATTTATTTATTTCTCTTCCCTTCCCCCCGTTGTCTGCTCTCTGTGTCCATTTGCTGTGTGTTCTTCTGCATCTGCTTGCATTGTCAGGTGGCACTGGGAAATTGTGTCTTTTTATTGTTGTGTTATCTTGCTGCATCAGCTCTCCATGTGTGCGGTGCCACTCCTGGATAGGCTGCACTTTTTTCATGTGGGGCATCTCTCCTTGTGGGGCACACTCCTTGCACATGAGGTTCCCCTATTTGGGGGTGCCCCTGCATGGCATGGTACTCTTTGTGTGTGTGGCAGCACTGCACATGAGCCAGTTTACCACATGAGTCAGGACACCCTGTGTATTGAACCCTGCACCCTCCATATGGTAGGTGGATGCTCTATCAGTTGATCTGCATCTGCTTCCCTTGAGTTAATTATTGTGTAGGTTTTGAAATGGTATTCCTCTCTCATTCTTTCAAATATGGATTTCCCGTTCTCCAAGAAACATTTTTTAATATAGTTTTTTTATTTAAAAAATACTTAAATTGCATAGATTCTACATAAAAATATAAGGAATTCTCACATACCCCACCCCCTACCCACCCAAAATTTCTCACATTAACAACATCCTACATTACTGTGGTACATTTGTTAAAATTGAGGAACACATTTTGGATCATTGCTACTAAGCATGGATTACAGTTTACATTGTAGTTTACACTCTCTGTCATGTAATTTTGTAAGTTCTGACAAAATATAGAATGGCTTGTTAAATAAAAATAATAAAATAGAAAAATGAAAAAAAAAAAGGGAAGAGGACTTGGCCCAATGGATAGGACGTCCACCTACCGCATGGGAGGTCCGCGGTTCAAACCCTGGGCCTCCTTGACCCGTGTGGAGCTGGCCCATGCACAGTGCTAATGCCCGCAAGGAGTGCCGTGCCATGCAGGGGTGTCCCCCATGTAGGGGAACCCCATGCGCAAGGAGTGCGCCCCGTAAGGAGAGCCGCCCATTGTGAAAGGAAGTGTAGCCTGCCCAAGAATGGCATTGCACACATGGAGAGCTGACACAACAAGATGATGCAACAAAAGGAAACACAGATTCCTGGTGCCACTGATAAGCATAGAAGCAGTCACAGAATAACATACAGTGAATGGACACAGAGAGCAGACAACTGGGGGGAGAGGGGAGAGAAATAAAATAAATGAATGAATGAATGAATAAATAAATAAATAAATAAATAAATAATGGTTTGTATCTTTCATTTCAATGTAATTCAGGACAATCTCCAAGTCCTAAAAATATCCCCATATTACACCTGTTTTTCTCTCTTCCTCCCTTCAGAACCTCCAGTGACAATTGCCTCCACATCAATGATAAAAATTTTTCCATTGTTATCATCACAAAACGTCTATACTGGAATATCAATAATCTACTCTAGTCCATCATTCATTCACAAATGCTGAGGATTCTGAGGTGGTGATGCCCAATCCACTTCTAATTGAGAGGAGGCTTTGATCCCATAGAACAGATGAATGGGAAGGCCTTGCTTGCAGTTGCAGATTCCCTCTGTTCCTTGGGATATTTGTTGTCCATCATGATTTCCTTGTTAGTTGTCATGGGTGAGTCTAAAGAACTGGAGACTTTGTGTTACAACTCCATTGAAATGCAGGGCCTAGCTGGCACATGGACAGCACAAGGTTATAGGTCTCTTTGACATACACCTATCAACTCTAGCACTAACTATAGGTTCAAATAGAAGGGGCAGAAGAGCCATGTATAAGGAAACCACAAGTGAGTCCAACTTTGTCACACTGGGAAGCATAAATTCCCAACTAGGGTCCACTGGCAAGGCACCAAACCCCTGAGCTGTCAGGTTTGCCTGTAGTGCCTGGATGTCTTCACTATTTAAGGCAGAATTTACTTTGGCAGTCAAAGAGGTAGTGCTGAAATATGCATAGGCATACTCTCTGGAATGACCTCCTGGTTCACTTTGAAGTCTCTTAGTCATATAAATGCATTTGTCTTTGCCCTTTCCCGCTTTTGGTCAATGTCTTTTTCCAGTTGCATTGCTAGTTGGTGCTTGGTAGTAATCCCTTGGTGCCAGGGAGACGCATCCCTGGGAATCATGTCCCACACTGAGGGGAAGCATTTTTATATGCTGAGTTCAGTTTTGAGAGAGGCCACATTTGCAAAACAAGGAGGCTCTCAGGAAGTAACTCTTAGGAATCCTATAATACTAGGATAACTTTCAATTTTAAAAGTCAAGGTTCATAAGTACAGTCATCAATATCAGGGTCATCAATGGTCATCTTCCTTCACTAGTCATTGCTCTGTTCTTGGGGGACTCTTGCTTTTCCAGCAGGGAATGTGGCAGAGCTCCCAAAGATGGGATTTTGATATTTTTTCTGTTGTATGAATTTCTGCTCACTGCGACAATATCCCATGAATGTTTGAAAACTTTTATATGCCTTATAGGTATGCCCCAGGTGAACCTCATTTCATGCATCCCCCATCACTGACACTTTTCACCAGTGATCAACCCTCCTCATAGTTGTAAACCTTATGTGATCCAAGTTTTTCAAAAATGAAGATAATAGCCAGACAGATTTAATAAGAAAATTAAGTAAAAATGAGATTTAAAAATAAAATACAAAAAATTAAAAATAATTATAATAATTTTAAAATGTAAAATTAAATATTGATATATTTTTCACTGTAAGATGTTTTCTTGTATGTACAGTGACATTTTATTCTGCTTACTCTCCATGTCTTTTTTTCTCTTTGTCTTCAAAGATGCTTTATGTTACAGAGTAGTCATGTACAGAATATAGAGGATTCTCCCCCCATTCCCCCTTTCCTCCTTTCTCCTATTAATAAGATTTTACATGTGGAGGATATATTTGTTTCAGTTGATGTATAAGTATTGAAACAATGCTACCAACAATGGTCAATGATTTACATTTTGGTTTACATTTTGTGTCATAAAATTTTATTAATTTTGATGAAATTTAACATGGCCTGGATCCATCATTATGTTCCCAGAGCAGCAAAGCAAGAAAATGACAGAGTTTGAGGCCCAAAAGATTATTTTCCATGAATTTTTAACTGTTTTACTGACACATGAAACTTCATTCTAGAAACCTAAAATAAGTGATTTTTAAATAATATTATTTTATTCTGTATTCAAGCTGTGAAAGAGAAATAAAAGCAAGAAAATGTTTAATATTGCAAGCAGGAGCCCAGCCTGAATGACACTCCTATCCTACCTTCTGCTATTTAGCAGAGGTTCTCTATGTTACATGTGAAAAAGGGAACAAGGAAAGAAGAATGTGAAGACTAGTGGCATGGAGAATGTTCCATTTTAAGAAAAAAGTTGAAGGTGCAAGAGTAAGTGGATCTGGAAATTTACATCCACCATTTGAAGTCATCAAGGAAAATAGAGAAGTTAGGGGAGTATGCGCTGTATTTTATTTAAGGCTTATTAAGGGCTTAGTGTAGGGATTCTTTAAGGCATTGCATAAACATGTTAAGTCTCCTGAAATTATAGTCACATTATGGAAAGGAATGTTCACAAGGAATTTGAGTGTCTCAACATCCATTAATTACTCAGATTTCACCAATATTCCATAGGTTTCCTTATGAACAGAAAATGCTTTCTTTCTGTCTCCATTGATTCAAGTTCTGGAATATGTTCAGGATTTGTGGGAAAACATAATATTTTATACAATATGAAGAATACTACATTTCAAATTACACTACTTCATAATTATTAAAAAGTAATTTCCACAAATAATATCTACTTATGATAAATTGCAAGGAAATATAGTAGTAGTCATTATTCCTATTTTCTAGAACAGGGAAGCTTAATCATGGAAAAAATAGTAATGCCTGAATCAACAAATCAATCAATCCCTCAATCCATTGGTTTTTCAGGTAAGGTCATCACTCCCAAGATACTGAAATATATATCTATGAAAATAAAATGTCATTAATTTAAATTTTCAAATAGTACATTTGAAACAAAATGCAAGGAGATGTATATTCACCCTTCAATACCTGACCTCAAAGGAATTGTTTTATGGATTTTTGCAATATTCTCAGAGATCTTCATTTTGAAATATTTTGCTAATATTAAATTAATGGAGTGGATATTATTGTAAATATATCTTGGAGACAAATTTTCTATGGATTTAAATGATCCATTATATTATATCTAACTTGATATTTGTTCAATATCTAACTGACTGAAAGTATATTTTTAAAAACATAAATCTCTGGTGGAGATCTATAACATAATCAAGTACCATCACTTTTAACTAGTATGAGAACTTTTGGTAAAATGACATTGCAAGTGAAGGGTTATCAGAAACTAGAAAGGTATACATTGTTTAAGGGCAATGTACTTAAGAAGTATAATGTTAGATACACTGTAATGAATTACCATAAATAGTACAGCTACTGATTGCATCTGTGTAATGAGAAGGGAAAAACCAGTGTAAGGATTTTGAAAGACGGGGAAAGGCAGAAGAATAATGGTGGCAAATTAAATGAAAGCAAGATAAAGAAGATAAACAGAAAGGGATTGGGCAGAGGAGGGCTTGAAAAGGAGAATTACAAAAGAAGAATTCTGGAATGTCATAAAAAATGTAATATGGACCTATTGAGAAAGAAAAATTTGTACCCCTTTCCATGTGCCTTTAAGGAAATGAAAGACTTAACCAGTATAAAGGGGAATTAAAGAAGAGCAGAGATGTGACATCAGGGTTGAAATTCTTATAACTTTTTCCATAATTGAGGAGGAAGCCAAACACTGAAGGAACAGCCAATTGTTTTTCTGGTGTAGATCCTATTCTTATAAGATTCTTAGATGCTGGCAGGAATCAGATTTTTAAGTTTCAAATGAAAAAATGAAAAAGGCTAAAAAAAGTAGGAGAAAAATAAAATGTGTAATTAATAGATCAGCATTTCACAATCAATATTTCAACAAGGAAACCTAAACATTTATGCAAGTTCAAGAACATATAGTAAAGAATAAGAAAGAAGATGGTATTTAATGTGAAACATTGGCATCAATGCTAGATGAGAGAGAATAAAGGCTAGAGGAGTTAATTAGCCATAGACATGGAGAGTTCTTTTCATTTTAAAATAGCAAATAAGGGATAAAAGTGAGTGAAAATACATAGCAATAATTTTTATTGAAATAAGTTTTAGCTAAGATATCTTAGGAATGTTAAATGGGTATAGGTAACTATGTTGATAGTTGGAAGAGTCCGGATAACAGATATTTTACTATACTCTATGGGTTAAAAAAATTATAATAAAATTATAATAAATTATCCTCACATAATGTAGGGAAAGGGTAGGAAGTCTGGAATAATGTAGAAATTGGTTTGAATATTCTTACTTAGCATTTTGCACTCAATATGTAGGAAATAGGTGGAGTGATGTTTCATATCTGGATGACCATGATTTAAAGTTCAAAAAATGGCTCCTGCAATACTTGACAAGCTGTGATGGGATCATAAAATAAATGGTCAATTGGTAGGAGGGGCTAGGATTGGTGTGGTGGTAAACAGTTAAGCTCATTAGGTTCAGGAGGGATTGACTGATTTGTTGATTCAGGCATTATTATTTTCTCCACAATTAATCTTCCCTGTTCTAGAAAATAAGAATAATGACTACTACTATATTTCCTTGCAACTTATAAGTAGATATTATTTGTGGGAATTATTTTTTAATAATTATGAAGTAGTTTAATTTGAAATGTAGTATCCTTCATGTGGTATAAAATATTCTGTCTTCCCACAAATCCTGAATATATTCCAGAATTTGAATCAATGGAGACAGAAAGAAAGCGTTTTCTGTTCATAAGGAAACCTATGCAATATTGGTAAAATCTGAGTAATTAATGGATGTTGAGATACTCATATTCCTTGTGAACATTCCTTTCCATAATGTGACTATAATTTCCCATGTTGATGAGTTGAGATGTAAAATGATTCAAAATTAATTTTATTGCCTATTTACAATTTTAGAGGTCCTAACATGAGTACTAAGGGATAGTCATATTATGTGTCAGCATAGAAACAACACAAATATTTCATTTTGATTTTTATCTTATAAAATTACACATATGCTGATAGACGAAATCTGGCTGCTTAACACTATTTGCTAAAGCTGCCAAATGGGTTTCTTTCCAATTGTTTTCCTTTAAATATAGAGGCTGTTAGATTAGAAGAGCTTTATATTAAAATTTCCTGTACTATTTATGCCATCATAAAACAATCATTTATTCATTCATAAATTTATGATATCCCAAATGCATAAATAATTATAACTTTTATGTTAATTAAAAAAGAAATGTCTGACAAAGGTGTGGTTTTTAAGATAGATCAATAATATTTCACCTGGTTTTCATAATATGGAGGGATAGATTTTCAATGAAAACATTTTACTTGAAGCAAAAAATTTAATTTACAAACTATTTTTCAGTGGTAAATTCAGAACATTTCAGATTATTTGTTAGTACATATTCAAATACTCTTTACAAAATATAAAATTATGTAAATTTATCTCTATTTCAATTATAAAGCTTCCAATTAATTATTTTAATATACTAAGAAATAATATGGTGGAAATACAAATTTAAGTAGAACTTCATATAGGTTTTTCACATTTGATGGTCCATAATTCCTCCAGTAATGCTTGATAAATGCCAATGGTTTCTAGTGTGTGGGAAATAATTAGCCATATTGGACAAATATATCTAAAACTTATGCAATATTTCATAATGCAGTGTGCAGTTTCTTGATCTATACATTGGCAACACTATAGCACAAAGTGAAAACAGTACTACCATTACATTTAGTTCTATGATTGTTATTATCCCAGTGTTTTGATGTTATCCTTAATGGTGAAATAACAGACTTTGCAAACTATATGCTGTGTGCATTAATTTTATTGCTGAGCAATTTGACTAAAATGATACTATTGTTATTAGAGATGGTATCTAGGTATCTAGATTCTTGGCTTCATCATGGGGAAGAATTCAAGGATGAGCCATAAATTATTTAAACAAGCAGGTAATTTATTGAGGAATAAGACAAGAGAACAGAAATACATTTTCAGAGAGATGAAGGTGGGCATTTTCAAGACAGGAAATTCAAAGTTCTGCCCTAGGTCCCTTGTTTTAAGGGCTGATATGCAAGGGCTTAGGGTGTTCCCAGCATGGCAGCCTCTTGATGGTTACTTGTTCCATGTGGCCACAAGCCTGCTTCTTTTATGGGGTGGGTGGATTATTTAAACATGGGTTAGAGCTTTTGCTTCTTAATTCCCAGGTGGAGAGGTTGTTCCTGTGATATATAACAATTTTAAAATAATTGAAACCATGATTATAAGCACTCTATTGCCATCCAACGTCATGTAGAAAATATTGCCAAATTTCCAGGAACTCTATACAATTTTTAAATATTTATATGAACACCTTATTTATACATCTCTGATTAACAAAAGTTTAGACAATACCTTTTAATTTTTGTAACACTTTCTAAACTCTTTTCAGTTAACTCATAACATATGAAATAAACTTCATTATTTTTTTACTTTACTTTTTACAAGGGAAATAAATATTTTACAAAAGTTTGAAGCAAGATGCATTTTAGGGTTGGCTTTGATAAATAAAATGTTAAAAGTTGTAAGGTTTAAATACTTTTTTTTTAAAGAAGAAAAACTTGTTTTTCTACTCAACTAAGGACATGACATGTATCATAAAGTACTTGAAGCCATTTTGATAAAACAGGGTCTCTGCTTTATATACCGATTATTCAGGAGAATATTGTGTATGACTTTCTATTGAAACAGATGAATTCTTGAAGAAATTTTCTCACTTTAACAGAGAAAAAGCCAAACTACATTTGCATGTATATATTTATACTATTTCATACTAAGGCTTTGAAAACTTTATAGATAGACCTATTAAATTTTACCCAAATTTTACCAGAAAGATTCCTCTTCTGCGAACTTTCTGCACTTTTTGTATTCATTTAGGATTTGTATTATATTTTTCTTTTTCCTAATAGTCATTTTATTTTTGGACAAAATTCCTTTTTTTTTTTTTTAATAAAAAGAAAAACATTCATCTCTTATACCTTGCATACTTAAGTTAACAAAATGGTTTTGGAAACTGCCTCCAAACAAACCTCTTACAACATTCAATTACTATTAAAATTAAACTTTTCAGAGTGAGGACTTAATTTAATTATGTGCAAGCTCATCTAACTCCATTTTGAAAACTTAGTAACATTGAATACTGAAACACTGTTAAGTTCATAGGGAACATCTGCTTTCCTCAGTTTACTATTTTATCAGTACCTTAGTGAGCTATATTATGAAAATTCCAAAATTGTGAATAACCTATAAAGCATACTGATTATCAGGTTCTGGAACACATTATAATTGTTTAATTTGTTTCAATAATAATTTTTTAAAATAGTTTTATGGCTTTCAAGGACTTTTTAAAGTGAAATTTGATAATTGGGTTATTAATTACTTTCATTTTAGGGCAGTTGAAAGTTTAAATTGGGAAATTACAGGATGAACTATGACTTAAATTTCTGGCCTGCTTGATAAATGTTTTAAGCTAAACTTATATTTCCTTATCTTGTCACAACCAGCTCTTCCCTACTTCCTACATAGAGAAACAGGCTCTAGGGAGTCTGAGCAAATTAAGGAGCTTAGGAAAAACAGTTTTTCCTTCCTCAATTCTTATCTTCAGATTTCTATATGACCTTTTTATCCTGCTTAGCTTTTCTAATTTGGGCTCCAGGAATATTCATTTAATATAAGGACTTATTTAATTCAGCAATTTGATTAGAGCTCTTTTAAGGACTTTTAAGTACTAGTTTGATATTTCATCCTGAGGTGTTGAAAATATACACTAAGCAAATAAGCAGACACAAATAGTTAGACACAGAAAGACAAAACTCACTTATGTTACCCTTAGTTCTTATTCTCTTTCAAAGTAAGTTTAATTTAAAATTAACATTATATTTAAAAGATCTTTTGAAGGCTTTTTTTTTTATTATTTTAACCTGTACTATTAGCATGCAGCTTTGCACAATTTTTTTTTTTTTAGTATTTGCCTTATAACTAAATTATTCCCAATCTTAAAAATACAATGTAAAACATTTTCTTTTACTTTTAGAGCTTTGCTTATCTTCCTCTTTGACTTTGACAGACATTGGCTAAGCAACACAAATTGCTTGTAATTCACTGAAGTTATTGAAATCTTAGAGAGTAATGGTTTCTCCCATGAACTGCTTCTTTTAGGATTCTCTGTGCTTAAGGAGGCAGTTCCCATACCTTCCAGTCCTCAGAAATAAGAGGATTCCAGCAGCTGCTGGACTGGAAGAGTAGATATCCAACCCTGAGTGCCAAGGATTTCACTAGGCAGCATTTTCCTCAAAGGTCACTCTGTGCCTTTGCCCAGAGTAGGTAAATAGGAGTTTACCCCTAGATAGTCACGAGAGGAATTAGGGCTATTTACACCAGTGGAAAGATGGGAGACAGGGGTAGTTACACAAAGATGAAGCTAGTTCTGATATAGCACAAGCAAAGGCAAACTCAGTCCAGAATTAACATCACAATAGCAAGTCTAGGTTAAATCCACCCAGTTACAGCAATTTTAGATATTATCCTTTGCTGTTTCCTAATAGAAAGTTATCTACACAATGATCATTTTTTCAAATCCTAATTACAGTTTTTAGTAAATTTTCCCTTGAAAAGAAACTGGGCACTTTTGTTTACTAATTAAGTAACCAAATTTATTTTATTGGTAAGAGTAATGATACTAAGATTCCTACTTTTCCAACACTTGAAATAATTCCATATGGTTTCTTTTATACATTAAATCTAATGGCAAGATAAAATTGAAATTTATAGACTCATTTTTAGGTTAACTTTTGCTGTTATTTAATTTTTAACAGGCAAACCCCAAATCTAATTATGAGCTTTTAGGCAAGCAGACTGACTAAGTTAATGTCAGCACACTTTAGAACAGGAGAAAGCATTTTACACAATTACTTAGCATGGGGAAAGACCCTACCTTAGATCACCTTCATACAAAGCTCTCAGTGTTTGCCTCAGGAAGAGACCTCATCCTGAAAGCTCAGCTCTGTTCCTCCAGGAAAATCCCTGGGCAGTTACTAGGGAAAGGGCTGGAGGGTCCAGGAAAGACTTCATCCTGAGAAGAAATGATTGGGGTTGCATTTTCATTAGCTACCTCTCACAAGGGTTAAACCAATATGGGGGATATTTAACAGTTTCTTCCCTGAGGCAACAGCACAAAGGACCTAGATTTAGAATCCCTATTCACTCCCCTTATCAAGCACAACCAAGATGAGAGAGGTTTGGGGTGGCAGGTCAAGACCAGGCAAGTGGTTTCTACATCAGTTAAGAAATTAATGCTCTTACTAATATGGCCTGTGTGTGTATTCAAACTTATCTAATTCTGTGTTCAAGTTTGCCTAGTTTCTGAAAAGCCAGATGGAATGTGGGTGGTATGTTAATTCAAGCTTATCTGGTGTCCAAACAAATCCCCAGACCCTAAGAAACTGAAACCTGATCTAACAAAAGAAGTTCTTTTGCACCAAAAGCACTGCTCAACCCCCACTCTTAAATCATCTGCATAAAAAAGATGTGGAAATCTTACTCAGGCCTCAGTATTTTGGACAGAAGTCTGCCAGGCCCAGCCAATCATAATAAATCTTCCTTCTCAGAGAATTCTTATGTCCTGGCCTTCAATACTGCAAACACCAACTTCTCTCTGCTACCAAAACATTTCTGGGGGCCCATCCAGGATTGCTGCAAAGATCAGAGATGGTATCTTTTGGGTGCCCCTCTTGAATGCTTCCAAGGAAGCAGGGAGGGCCTAGGCAAACCCCAGCCCAGGGCACCCCTGAACCCCTTTAGTCCAAAAAACGGTTGTGGACTCTGCTTGAGCCCTCCTGGAAGAAGCAGAAGGCACTGAAGTGTTTAAGAGAGACCCTGAGAATAAAACAGAAGAACTCCCCACACCAGATTGGTAAACTCCCCAGGGGCATAGTGTAGGAAGCACTTAACTGTAAATGTTAGAAGGGGAGCCTGATCAACTATCAAGAAGACCCTAGTACTTCCAGGAATTTTGGGGGGAAGCTATCTTCTCCAGGTCTGAAAGGAAAAGAAAAGCAGGTGGCTGTGGATGCCAAGTAAGATGCAGAGACATACTTCTGCAGGGCAAGAGTGGAATCCTAATCCATGGTTCTGTGGTGACCTCATCTGGTCAAGGGCAGTGAAGGCACTCTTGGGGCTCTTCATCCATGTCGGGTTTAGACGAACCTGCTGTTTGGTTTTGGCTAATTTCAGGTTAAAAGTTTGGTGGTAGTGAGAGATGTTTCGTGGGTTAATATCCCACTTCCTCATTGGTATCCCAGTGCTTCCCACTTGGATATATCCTGGAGAATTGGTCTAAATTTGAAAAACCTTAGTTACAGAAAAGTAGATTGGTTTTTGTGATAAAGCTTAGTCTGAATATGAATTGAGTGTTGGAGAAGTTTGGCCTTTAAATTTTAATGCTGGATTGCTATTAAGCTTGTTTTGTAGACAGCAAGGGTAGACAATGAGTCCTGTTAGAGGTTTTCTCTCACTAAGTCTGCAATAATTAACAAGCTGTATCTCAGTTCCCCCTGATATGCATTAAAGAAAAATATGTCCCCTCCCATAGCTTACATGGCTGAAAACATGACACTTACCCAAAGGCTGTGAAATAACACTGTATGAGTCCCTTTAGCTCAAGTCAAAAAGCTTAAAAGCAATAAAAATGAAAAATGTGAAATGATGGAAAGCTTGGAAACAACCATATGAAAAGAATAAGAATTGTGAGTCAATTTACTGAACATTATGGTTCTCTCTGTGTGCCTTAACTCTTTTTGCATTTGTCTGTTTGTTCAGTGCCAGTATATATTTTCATACCTCTGGATGGTAATGTTAAATTATGTAAAATGGTAAACCTTGGTCAGGCTGGAACTCTGGGATGCCAGGTCAGTCAAAAGCAAAAAGAAAAAAGGTGCTTCTTCATTATTCCTAAAATAATAAGCATGGCTTCTTGTATACCAGCAAACTCCCCATAAAAGTCTTTCTCAGGAATCAGGAAATTAATTCCTAAGAATCAATTTCTGAGGAAATTGAACTGTGGACTTAACCTACTGCTGATCCACATGGCCACAAATCAGCCTCTGTATAAAACCCCAAATTCCAGTTAAACCAGCATAAAAAATAGATCTAATTCCCAGAAATCTCACATCATGTCTCCTTTGAAAAAAAAAGAGAGAGAAAATAAACCTCGAATTTCCACTACTGTAAACTCAGTTGTGCTTATAAAAGGTTTAAATAGTGCTCAAGATACAAAAGAGCTCATATGCCATCAATTAAGATCAAAGAGTTCATAAAAATACTAAAGGTATAAAATTTTCTTTTCTGTTTTTATCTGTGCTTAACTCTGTTCAACTTTAAAATCTGCATTTAACTTTGTCAGTTTACTTATGCCTAGAAATCATATTTGGAGTTCACCTGTTAAAAACTGAATAACAGTGAAAGGTAAACTAAAAATAAATCTTTAAGTGTCAATATTGTCTTGCTAGTAAATTTAATGCATAAATTTATTTATTTGCTGAAAGAAAAAATAAAATCCAGAAACTTCACAAAGTTATTACTAATAAATTGTTTTAATTGCTTGGTTAATAAATAAATGTGCCCAAGTTGATTTTAAGTGAAAACTTTCTAGAAACTAAGAGTTAAGGTGATTGTATAAATGCCTTTATATATAAAACAGCAGAAAAATAATAACTGAAATTTTTACAATGGGGTAAATGTAACCTAAATTTCAGCCATTGTAACAGTAATCTTTTTAAGTTAAAGGTAATAGATCACAAGGAATGTTACATTAAAAACAAAAAAACAAAAAAACATAAGAGGTTCCCATATAACCCACTCCCCACCCCCCACCACATCATTCTTGTATATTGTATTTTTTGGAAGATACATACCTCACAAAAAATGTTACATTAAAAAACATAAGAGGTTCCTGTATAATCCTACCCTCTACCCCACTTATCTTAAACTAATTTACCTTTGTTTATGGCTACTTCAAGTCTATCTTGTGCTTGCCAAAATAATGGCAACTATAACTTAAACTTACCTTTAATTACGGTCATTTTATTACTAGCCTCACCTAGCCCTTAAACTTCAGCTATTTTAATGGTAATCTTAAACTAATTTACCTTTGTTTATGGCTACTTCAAGTCTATCTTGGGCTTGCTATAATAATGGTAATTATAACTTAAATTTACCTTTAATTATGGTTATTTTATAACTAGCCCCACCTATCCCTTAAACTTCAGCAATTATAAACTGAGTTTGCCTTTGTTTATGGTTACTACAATTCTGGCCCCATCTCTTGCCTCTGCTTATATTTCTTGACAACTTCTGCCTCTATGGCTCAGAAAAAAAACAAATTTGAAACATCCCTGTCTCCTGTTCTATTAGTATTAGTAACCCTACTTTCTCTCATGGCTCCAAGTGTGAACTAAATTACTGCCTGGTAAAATTCTTGACCCTCAAGGTTGGGCATCCAAACTTCCATTCCAGCAATTGCAAGAGTCTTGTTATCTTTGAGGACTGAAAAGTAAAAGAAACCTGCCTTGACTGTCAGGGTTCCTAAAAGTAGCAATTCATGAGAGAAACCAGTTCCCCTGAGGCTTTGATAGCCTCAGTGAATATACACATGATTAGTCTTGCTCATCTAAAGTCTGCTAAAGTCAAAGTAAAATACAAGGTTCTAAAGCAAAGTAAAATTGTATTAGAGCATTGGGGATATTCTGGTTATGAGACTTTAATTTAAAAAACAAAATTCTTGTGTAAAACTGCATGGACATAGTGCAAATTAGAAAAAGTCTTCTGGGAAATCTTTCAAATGTTGTTTTACATTTGAACTTGTTTTGAATAAATGAAAGTTTTAAGTAAATAAAAGTTGTGTTTCTATGTCAAACTACTCATGACTGCCTGTTTGCTCAGTGTACATCTGCATACATTGGAATAATAATATCAAATTAAAAAATAATTCTTAAAAGAGCTCTATTCAAATTTTTAAAATTAAATATATAGTTACATATGTGTTAAGTATTCCTAGAAACCAAATTAGGCTTTAAAAAAAAGAGTCATATAGAAATTTAAATATAGCAACTATTGAAAAGGGAAAAAGGATTTTCATGAGCTCTTTAACCTACCCAGGCCCCAGGACCTTCTCCTTCAAGTGTTCTGAGGGAGGGGTTAGGTATAACATATTAAAACTCTTGTAAGCAGAAAGAATTAAGAATTAGTTTATATCCAAAAGGGGTGTAGATGCCTGTAAAGAAATACAAAAAAATTCTTTGTATAAACTATAACAGTTTCAATTTATTTAGTGTGGATATTATCTCTTTGGTTTATGAAATACCAAGTAAATAAATTAACATTATATGTATTAAATCCTTAATATGATAAAAATTCTAAGTTCATATCTAATGAAATTAAGTTAAAGAAATGTAGATCTGCCCTCTCTTAAATGCGTAAAGTAAAATCCATCAGTTGCTAATTGTAATGTAAGGTAAATTAACCAGTCTATGTGGCTGAGGTTAATTATAAAGAGTTTGTAAAAGCATCTTCTAAACTGAAGCATTTAAATGGCTAGTTCTAAGAAGCCATTATTAACTAAAAGCCTAAATTGATATTAATAGCAGAAAGTACCTTCATAGCAATAAAACCTGTCTGGAAGTCAATGTGCATATTATAGTGATAGTAATAAAAAAAATTACATAAATTCCATTGGGAATCTTCACTTTTCATTTTAAAACTAGTGAAAGTAGTTTTTCCTCTACTGCTAAAGTAAAACACCTGCTAATTAATATCTTCATGGTAAAAGTGTAAAAGTGAAAAGCAAAGTACTAAAAAGTTCATTTAATATGTAACACATTGCATTGGAAGTGTTTAAAAGGTGTATAAAAATCAAAAGATAAACTTCAGCATTGCCTAATTCTCTTGTGTATTCAAACCAGACCTTCAATACACTGCAGGGTACTTCTCCACATGAGTTATTGGATAAGTTGTTCACTGACCCCTAAAAAAAATAAAAATATCTATTATATATCTGGTTGTGCTCCTGAAGTGGATGGAAACTACTTTGCAGTTTCAAACTCTTGCAGCAGCCAATGAGGACTTAGTATAGCCAAATGTACAATGGATATCATCTCCAGACTGGCATTATTTCATAGTGCAAAGAGTGCTTTGCACTAGGCCAGTGGAATACTGGAACCTACTTTCCTAGCTTCTGTCTAGGGTCAACAGTGCTGCAGCTTCTGTGAAGAACATACTAAGTGGAGCAATGATCACCAGAGTACTGTGAGTAAAACTTAAACACATTTGGCATTATAGCCTCCTCCCATGGAGAGATAGCATGTAGAATATTACATACCTGGAACTTAAATCTATTAATTATAGATCAAAGAAAAACTTATGCACTAAGTAGTACATTAATTAGTATTAAGTATTGTACCTATATACTATTCTAAATATATGTCTGATGATTACAGTGATATTTCTGTTAGATCATATGCAGAAAGACATTGAACATGTTAACAGTCCTGGTAAACTTCATTCTCTAAGTAGTTAATGAACATGTCTATGAAGTAAAGGAAGGGCCACCTTGCTTGAGATCAGTGGAGCCAATAGCCCTTTTAATTTAAAAAGCCACCAAATTAGCTTATGTGCAATCTTTCACAGTCTTCACCCCACACCAGGTGAAAGATGTGCTTGAAACCAGGGGCCACCAGTAGCTTACAGGTAGCTGGTTAATTAATACCAGGCTCAACTACTAAAAACCCCTGAAGTGCAGATAAGGGTGTGTCAGACTCTCGACCAAACCACCCTACTACCAGTAAAGGGCCAGAAGTCAAATCCTGAAGGGCCCCTCCTCCATTCCTCCCTTAAAACTCTTAACCAACTTAGCTAAATGGGTTTTCAAAAAAACAGAGCCCAGTCAAGACAGTAAAAAAAATTTCCTGGAATTACTCAATTAACACCAAAAATGTAAAAAACTTTACCCTGTTGTTCTGATCACTCCCATAGCTATTGAAGTTAAAAGAATGTCCAACTTCATGCACTAAATCTTGAGTAAAACTAGCTGCCCAAGAAAGTGCCAGTTCACCAGAAGCACCTGATGAAATGTACAAATGCCAATCACTGGAAGGCCTGAAATACCTCTTTAAAAATTAGGCTAAATATTGTCTGTGTCAAAGTCAGTTGTTCCCTCTAGCTCTAGCCCAAATGCCTATTGCTAAAGCGAAAACCAAACAACATTCCCTCAAAAAAAAAAAAAAAAAAAAAAAAAAAAAAGCCTTATTTGTTTTCATCAGTAGCTTAACTGAAAAGAGAAATGCTTGGCAAATTATTCCTAACTCCATTATCTTTTAAAATTTCCAATGTTAACCAACAGCATAAAATAACTCAGGGGAAAATACTGTTTCCCATCAACTTTAAAAAAAAATGCAGCCTTTGCAAGCAGCCTTTTCTACTTCTCTAGTCCAATGTCCTCTTAATGAAACTATATATTCTCAAAATTCTAATTAAGTTTTATTTCTTCCAGAATCAATATCTTGATAGCTGTATAAAAACTGCATTTAGCTTTGCCCAGGATACCAGATCCATCTTTCCCTATGAAGCTAAAATAGCAAGAGAATTTTTAGGCCTTATCAAGTAGAATCTACTGCCCCTAACTAGCAGGAAGTAGCTACAAAAGAAAAAAAATCATCTCCCTTCATCACCCCTTCAAGATTAAAGATGTGAAATTTCTGAGAAAAAAAAATAAAGCAGGCTAGTAAAATAGAAAATCAATAGATGGATGTTAAACCTGGCAAGAGGTCCACACAGGCATCAATGACCCCCAGGAAGGCTGCTGGAAGACCCTCCCCAAGATTCTGCCCCTTGGAAGGGAACTTCCTCCTGAAGCCAAGAGGGACCCTGAATATTTCCCAAGGACTTTATTATTAAATCCTCCTGAAAAAAAATGGTGAAAAAATGAAAAGGGCAGTCAGAGTGATGAGCAGCTAAATCTCCTCCCATGCTCTCATACTTCTCTACTTCCTCCTCTTAATAACAGCTAAGGTATGTGCTTTAATAAATAATGCAGTAAAAACAGCCACCCAACTTATAACTCTGAAAATAGTGATGCCAATACTTAACAAACTTAAGAATGCATCAAAGGGGAGAATAGTATGACCTGTGCATATATTGGCCTATGCATGTATTCAAACTTACCTAATTCTGTGTCCAAGTTTACCTAGTTTCTTGAAAACCAATTAAGTGATATAGACTCTTTAGGCTTTGTGTATTCAGAAAAGATATACTGAATGTGTATTTGAGCTTACATCCAGGTGGAATGTGGGAGGTATGTTCATTCCAGCTTACCTCATGTCCCAACAAACCAGTAGACCCTAAAAAAACTGAAACCTGATCTAACAAAGAAAGTTCTTTTCACACCAGAAGTGCTGTTTGTGGGGATCAAGCAGCACTTCTGGTGTGAAAAGAACTTTTCCTATAAAAGGATGTGGAGATCTTACTTAGGGCTCATTTTTTTGGACAGAAGTCTGCTGGGAAAGACAGGTCATAATAAATCTTCTTCTCAGAGAAGTCTCATATCCTCACCATCAATACCATGAACACTGACTTCTCTCTGCTGCCACAAAATTACCTTCAACATCAAGGTTCATCCAAGGCTCCTCCAGGTTGACGGTTTGCAGTGTTGTCCAGGAAGTCATGCCTAGTCCAGGCCCCTGCCATCCCACCCAGGGACAAAGCCCTGGTGGGTCATGGTGGCAAGTCAACCTGTCCACTTCACCACACTTGAAGCATATTCCTACTGACATGGAAGCCTGAATTCTGCATGGCTCTGAGGTGGCAGTGTGCCTTTAATAGCAGGAGCTAAAGGTAAAGTTGTTTCTGGGCTTTTTGCTTGCTCCTACTTGCCTGCTTCCTTTTTTTGGTGCAGGGTTTGTTTGTTTTTTCTCTTTCACAAGTTTAATTGTTTTGCAAAATAATTTACTTTAACTTGACAAGGATTATTGATTCTCTTTCATACAGGTTTAACTGGAATTCAGGGTCCCTTACAAAGGTTACTTTTGACCATCCTCTAATTTGTACTGCAGCCATTTGGTATGGCAGGAAAGAATCAGCTTTTTTTTCTTCTTAGGCTATTAGCAGATAGATATTCCTAATCCTTGAGAAGACACCCCGAGGCACAGTCTGTTGGAATGCTGGAGGCTGTACCTATTGTTCTAGGGAGAAATATGGGAGAAAGTTTCACAACATACCTGACATCCCAGACCCAGGTTGACTGAACATTTAGCATCCAAACCAAAGTGCCCAGGCTGTTCAAGTGCTGGGGAATATTTGGAGTGAGTATCCAAACCAAAGCATGCAAGTCGCTTATGTCCTGGGGAACATTTGGAGTGAGTTTCAAATCTGAAGCACCTAAAGAAGTTACATCTTGGGGGACATTTGGCCTGAGTGTCTAAACTGAAGTGCCAAAGCCACTTAAGTCTTGGGTGACATTTGAGACCCTCTAAACCAAAATGTTCAAACACTTAAATCTTAGGAGACAGAGTTGCTGCTCTGGTTGTTGATATCCCAAGAATCTCAGAACCCATGCCACCTGGTATCCCAGGAGGATCCAGGCTTGGGCAATGCCCAAATCTAGGTCCTGGACTCAAGTGTGCCAGGTCAAATTTTCTCTTTATCAGGAGTGGGACCTCCTTCAATTTGATTATTTTCCAATTGGTAGAGGTTGAAGGTCAGGGAAATTATTTGTAAGGAAACAAAGCTTTTCTTCAGACTGTTTCCACATGACACTGGATTTTTAAGGTAATTAGGACATAATTATAGGGAGTTGTAACCCAAAAATGGAGGGGCAGTTAAAGAAGTGACTCAAGATTGATTGCATGATCTGTTGGGAGGTGGGTGAAAGTTAAGCCTTGAGGTAGGCTGAACCCATTTATTTTGCATGCCTAATTAAGATTTCTTCAGAGAGGCTTATCACAATAAGGACAAGAAATTTGACATTGTGATTGACTTGAGGGTTTTGAAGCCTCAGAAGAAGGAGACAATCGAAGTTAGAGAAGGGGATTAGAGTGGGTGTAGATTTTCTGGGTTCCCATGTTCCCATTGGACTCCTGCTTTTCTCAGGGAATGTCCCAAGTCAAGTTCATGGACAGGGTCACTTGTCATCCAGAGCCTCCTTGATCTACATGGTATGGGGTCTAGAAACTACCACCTCTGATGAGGGAATGAGAGGACTCACTTAAACTAAGACTATGTCTTTCGGCAGTATGGCTAGAAATCTTTTTGGAAATGGAAAAAGACATGTATATGGACAGACACACATGTCCATGTCACCCACCTGACAAACACACATAGGCAGCCTTTTGTTAGAAGCTAAAAACTCACCAGCCTTATGTGATGGAGGAGGGGGTTTACCAGAGATGATTATCTTTTCTTCCTGCCTCACTATATGTTATTCAAAGCAGTGTCCAGGTGTTTAGGTTCTTGTCTATCTTCTTTGTGAGAAAGAATTCAAAGATAAGCCACATATCAATCAAGCAAGCAGAGAATACATTGAGGATAGAGAAGAGAACAAAAATATACCCCCCAGACATGGGGGCATGTATTCTCAAGTGAGAAGAATGTGAAGTTCTGCCCTGGGGTCCCCTGTTTTAGGGAGTACAGGACAAAGGCTGTCTCCTGTCCTGGTATTAGTAACCCTGCTTTCTCACATGAATCAAAGTGTAAACTAAATTGCTGCCTGGTGGAATTCTTAGCCCTTAGGGTAAAAAGACCACTGGAATTTTATTATCTCCAAGGACTGGGGGGAATAAAGGAAGTATCCTGCTTTAACTGTCAGTATTCCTAAGAGTAGCAATTCATGAGAGAAACCGGTCTGTCTCCCTGAGGCTTCAAGGATTAATCTTGTTGCTTATCAAAATTCTGCTAAATTCAGGGTAAAATATAAAGTTCTGAAACAAAAATGAATTGTCATAAAACATTAGGAACACTTTGGTTACAACCCATTAATTAAGAATCAAAATTCTTGTATAAAACTGCATGGTCATAGTGTAAAACTGCACAGCCATAGTGCAAATTAAGAAAAGTTTCAAGAGTCTTTGAAATGTTTTTCAGTAACACTTATTTTGTAAAAATGGAAGTTTTAAGTAACTAAAGTTATGCTTTCGTGTCAAACTATTCATGTCTGCCTATTTGCTCAAATTGTTGAGGTTAAATATGCAGTTATAAAGTAATATATATTTCTGAAACCCAAATTAAGCTAATCAGTATATAAAATAATGCAAATTATAAGTAACATCAATGAGTTGTGGTCCTGTGTATATTTGTGTCTGCCCATTTGCTCAGTGTATGTCTTCATACATCAGGATAACAATATCAAATTAACAAATGAAAATTCTTAAAAGAGCTCTATTCAAATTGTTAAATATGCAGTTATATGTGAATAAATATTCTTGGAGCCAAAATTAGACCAAGCAGGATGAAAAAGTAATGTAAAAATCTGATTATAAGAACTATTGAAAGGCCCTCCTCTTTGCAAGAGCTTTGAAGGCAGGACTAGGTATGGCAGATTAAACATATGTACTGGGCTGGGGAATTAAGAATCAGTTTGCCCTGTAATTTCCCAGTTTTAACCTTTTAACAGCCATAAAATAAGGGTAATTAGTGACTCTTGACAAATTTCAGTAAGTAAAAAAAGGTCGATAAAAACCATGGAGTTGTAATATTTAAAACAAAAAACAACAAAAAAAAACCATGGAGAAATCTTTCCTGGATTATGAATAAACAAATTAGGTAATTGTGTAATGTGATTTGAAACCTGGTAGTATGTTTTTAAAAATTATTCATTTTCATAACTAAAAGAAGTTTTAGCTTCCTGTAAAAAAAAAAGGAGAGAACATTCCTTGCATAAACTATAATGGTTTCAATTTTATTTAGCTTGAGTGTAATCTCCCATAGTTTATAAATTACCCATTAACTAAATTAACATTATATGTACAAAATCTTTAGAGTAATAAAAATTGTAAGTTCACCTTAATGAAATTAAGCTAAAGAAAAAGACTGTAGATATGCTCTCTTAAATAAAGTAAATTTCTTTGTTTAATAATTGTAATTTAATAAGTTTATTTAAATGTAAGATAACTAGACAATGTGGTTGTAGTCAATTATAAAGAGTTTGTAAAACATCTTCCAAACTGAAAATGTTTAAATAGTTCTAGTTCTAGAAGTCATTGTTAACTAAAAATTTGGATTAGCATTGGTTGCAAACAATAACTTTGTGTTAATAAAACCTGTCTGAAAGCCACCGCAAGGTGCATACTTAAGTAAATAGTAATAAAAGTTATCTTGATTCTATTGGGAATCTTCTGTTTTCAAATTAACTATGAAAAATAGTTTTTTCCTCTATTACTAAAGTAAAATATCTACTATTATCTTAATGGTAAAATTGTATAAGTAAACAGTCATTTGATATATGATGTGTTGCATTTCATTGTTTAACATATATATAAAACAAGGAACAAACTTTAACATTGTCAAACTCTTTTGTGCATTCAAACCAGGCCTTGAATACATTACAGGTTGCCTCTCCATGTGAGCTATTGGGTAGGCTGGTCACTGACCCCTCAATTAAAAATATTTGCTATATCAGCCTCTGGTTCTGCTCCTGAAGTTGATGGAAACTATGTAGCAGTTTCAAGCTCCTGCAGTAGCCAATGATGACTCAGTACAACCAAGTGCACAATAAATATCGCCTCCAGACTGGCTCTCTTCAATAGTGCCTGAGAGCACTATGCACCAGGCTAGTAGAATACTGGAAAATTTCTAAGATCAATGATGCTGCAACTTGCTCACTGCATGAAGAACATGCTAAGTGGAGCCATGATACCAGAATACTGTAAGTAAAACTTGAACACAATTGGCATTATGGCCTGTTCCCATGGAGAGATAACATGTAAAGTATTACAAACCTGAAACTTAAAACTATTAATTGCAACTCAGAATCCTTATGCATTAGGTAATACATTAACTAATATTAAAGTGCTATACTTTTATCCTGTACTAAATATATACCTAATAATTATGTTATCTTTTATATTTTGAATCAAGTGCAAAAGTATATTAGACATGTTAAATTCCTTGTAAATTCATTTTCTAAACAGTTAATAAACATGTCTATAGAATAAGGTGGCAGTCTCAGCCAAGTTCAGTCAACTTACTATTCTACTGTACTCTACTGTGTAGCAAAAATGAGTCTTGCTTGCTAATAATGAGTCTCCTATTGAACAATCAAAATTACCAGAAATTGTACAATTAAAACCAAAATGTAAAAAACCTTTATTCTGTAGTTCTGATCCACTCCCACAGCTAAAAACAAAGAAAATTTCCATCTTGGTGCACTAATCATGAATGAAACCAACTGCCCAAAGGTTGCCAGTTCACTAGAAGCACATCTAACAGTGCACATGAGTGCCAGTCATTAAGCAGCCTGAAATGTGTCTTCAAAACAAAGCTAAGTATCTATTGCAATTTCTCTCTGAAAATAAATAACTTAGAAATTATATACATATGTGTGTGTGTGTGTGTATATATATATACAGTTCCCAGCAGCTTTTAAAAAGGGGTGCCATCTTTTTAGACACCTAACCTTGCCTATCTCTGTAATCCAATATCCTCTTTTAAAACCAGATATTTCAATATATTTTAATTAAGTTTGTTTCTTTCAGAATGAACATCTTATTAACCATATGAAAACTTCATCCAACTTCATACAGAAGGCCAGATCCATCTTCCTCCGGTTAAAATAAAATAGAGTTTTACACCTTGTTAGGCAATGACTACAGCCCAGGGCCAGCAGGAAGCAGTTACAGAAAAGAGATCATCTCCCTTCAGCACCCCTTTAAGATTAAAGGTGTAATCTCTTTAAGGATAAATCAAAATTAATAGATGAATCTGGAGCCTAACTGGAAATCCATTGAGCACTGGTGGCCCCAGGATGACTACATGGGGGCTCTGCCCATGGATTCTGCTGTCCAGAATAAAAACTTCTAAACTTCTGAACTTGTAAAAACAAAGTCCTGGATGCTACACTAATAATTGATAAGTAAAGTAATCAATCAAAACAACAAACAGCCATCCACCTAATAGCTCCAACAATAATTATGCCAAAGCTTAGCAAGTTAAGCTTCAGCATAAGGGGGGGGGAAATGATGTGGGCTATAGGTGGGAGGCTCTTCATCTCTTCGGAGATAAAAACCTAATCTCTCTGTCCTGACTTGTGGGTGTGGGATGGTGAGAGGCTGCAACTCTGCCCTTGATAACCATGGCAAGAACTCCATTCCCAGGAAACAGGTTCTCAATGCAAACTGTATAAACTTTAAATATTCAGGGAAAATGCAAACCAAATGTGCTAAAGCTTATCTAGAATGTATGACGTCCATGCTAAAAGCGCACCTAGGATGTGTAAGATATATGCTAATTCAAGCCTATTGAGAACTGAAACAAAAGGATGATTTGACCCTTCCTCTCTTTATAAGAGGAACTCGAAATTCTTGTTCTGGGTTCAAGTTTGAAACAGAAAGCTCCCGAGTCTGGTCAGCCATCAATAAACCATTTTTCCTTCTCAATATCATTCCTGAGTCCTGACCTTTCTATACACAAATAATTGAACCTAGTATCAAATTCTACAAGAATATACCCCAAAATCTCCCCTTTTCCCTTCTTCCCTTTTAATAACCTTTCACATGTGGATGGTACATTTTTTACAATTGATATACAAATATTGAAACAGCTATCAACCTTGGTCAATGGTTTACATTATGGTTTACATTTTAGACCATACACTTTCATAAATTTTTGATGAAATTTAACATGGCCTGTATCCATCATTGCAATAACATGCAGAACACTTCCAGTACTCCCTAACTACCCCCTCTTCCATCTATTCTATTACTCCTTCCCCTTCCCCCTCCTTGGGGTCCACTGTGACCATCAGGCTTCACTCCTTGAAAGGCAAGATTCATAGATATTTGCAACAACACTAAGGACTTGACACACTACTCTGTCCTCCCCTATTTGAAAACCCATGCTCTTAAAAGATATCCTCCCCTCTGTAGATAACATATCTGGTATCCCCAGTATGGAAATCCAACTCCTTCCCACTTACGAGTGTCTCCCCCGACTGATACACACATTATGACAAAATGATAACTCACACATTCTCTTGAAGACTGCCTCAGGTGCTCCCTGTGGCAAATGCCCCCCATCCAACACCCTAAACCAGTAACCCTTCTTTGTCATATTGCCAAAAGAGTTTTCTCAACATTGTAGTTTCAACCATGTACACACCAATCCCCAGTATTCACCTTTTCATTCCCCCAACCCCACCTCGCCCCAGTTCCAAGGACCGTCCAGTAATCTTAAATCCCACTTGCATCCGATGTCTATTCATTGTAGCAGCTTTGTCATAAGTTTCTCAGGATTTTCTAAACAGATCATCATATCATCAGCAATTATGAAAGTTTTACTTTTTCCTTTCTTTTCCTAGATAGATGACTTCCATCTACCTAATTTCACCAGCTAAAACGTCTATGGAACATTGAATAACAGCAATAACAGGGGACATCCTTGTCTTGTTCCTGCCCTCAGAAAGCTTTCAATTTTTCACCATTGAGTTCTTATAAGCACCTTTCCATGTTGCAAAATCTTTCTATTCTTATTTTCTAAATCAAAGATGCTGCATTTTGTTAAATACTTTCATTACTTGAGATACTTTATATCTCCAAATATGTACATTTGATTTTATATATCACCCACTAAAAACTGAGTAAGATATGTCACAAACTTAATATCTTTTCTTCCCATATTGTTCAATTCTAAATATTTACCAATTTCCTTTGGCATATCTTCTTTGAACCATGTGTTATTTAAGTGTCTGTTATTCGATTTCTTGTATTTGAAGATCTCATTATTTTTTATTCGTGTCTCATTTTCATTCATTATCACACAGGAAATTATATGTATCATTTCAATTTTTTACATTAGTGATGTTCTGTTTTATTATTCAGTAAAGGTTTATTTTTTATTATAATTATTTTTAGGATTGTATGTTGCTTTAATTTTTTCTCATTTATCATATTTATTATAAATTATTTCATGCAAGGTAAAATAGAATGAACCTGGGTACATCTCTTAGAATTTCACCATTCTGTTATAAAGTATTTAAGATCATCTTAGATTTAATGCATGGCATACTTGAAAATAAGAAAAATTTCTTTAACCAATATCTCCAATAAGAACAATTCCATTAATATAAGTTTTGCAAAAAATTTTAATTAGAAGATGTCTAGAAATAATAAAACAATTCTTAAAACATATTCTTTAGGAGTAATTACTGGGGGAGATGTAATTCTTTTGGCCTTGGTTTCCATTTATACTCTTTGAATTTTTAACTATAAGCATTTATTATACTTATTACATAAATAAATACTCAGGGACAAAAATTTACCAAGGAATTATACCTTATTAAAAATATAATGAGTTGAATGACACATTCACATATTAATTTCACTACAATGAATGGTCATGGTTCTAGAAAATAAGGTTAATGGCTATAATACCTTCTCTTGAACTTATTTTTTTTAATTTTTAAATTTTGTTTATTTCATTACTGTTTTTAAAGATACATAGATCACAAAAGTTGTTAGATTAAAAAATATAAGATGTTCCCATATAACCCAAACTCCACTCCACCCCACTCCTCCCACATCAACAGCCTTGCTGAGACCAGCTCAGCAAGTTTTGCTTGAAGGGAAGGTGGTGCAGAACTGAAGGAATAAAAGGACAGAAAGAAAGACACAAGAGAGAAAACAAAGATGGGACCAGGGGACTCAACAGTTTCTGGAACTGAGACCCTCGACCCTAGTTTCCATATCATATTTATTAGAAATTTCAAAGCAGTTGTTATCTATGTTTATTTTCAAGACTGCTTGTTATTAAAGCTGTAGCACCTGCAATGCTAGGGAGCAGGCCATAACAGAGTTCAAATGTCTCCACATGCAAACAATTTTCACGCTGACCAGACAGCATTCTGTCTAGTCAAGGCCAGCATTCCTAAATCCACACTTTTTATATGCATTATGGAAATGTTTCAACTTCAAGGCAGGTTTCCACATTCAAATTCAATCTATTTTCCCACATCTCCCCCTTTTTTGTTTTTGCAAAATAGTGAAGGCAGATTTAGAGATTTCTTGCTGCTTCATACCCTGGAGGGTTTGTAGCATGCATCTGAGGACTAAATACATACAAAACAGATAGGAACAGATAATTAATATACCTCCTAGAGGACCCCTTCCCCAACTCTTAATCCATATCATAGGGTTCAGGGATCTTAATCCATCCGCAATTCCTGTCATAGTTTGTGAGGCAGAAAGCAATTGCAAATGAGCATGTTGAATGCTTGTTATTTGGGCTTGTAATTGAGAAATATCTAAGCTTAAATTGTTTTTATGACCATGCAAATGATGTTTCACTGACTTCTAAGGAATATCACTCCTATTGTGGGCATAGAGTGTCACACAACAGCTAGATATATTCCAATCACTTTGTAGGCATAGCACATATTTACAGTTTGTAATCCTTCTACCAAGCTCAAAGCTGCATTTTTACATAATCTATAACTGCAGTAAATTATACAACAACAAACGTTAAGACTTCCAACTAGCAGACATTTAATTAATAGACTTTCATTTCTCATGGGCTTAAGATTCCCAACCAGCAAGGCTATATAGGCCAGTACTTGATTAAAAATGACCTCATTTTTCCCAGTTTGTATAGTTTGAGGCATACGCAGTGACAAATCATTGTTACTCCCCCATTTTGGGCTGTGGGGCACCTGGAAATTTAACTCATAATTGCAATGTCTTCGTTGGCTCACTGTTAATTGTGGCGGCTTGCTCTGTCGGTGGCGGTGGGGTCTGGCTTCGGACGAGGGGTCAGTCCGGCTTGGGACGAGGGGTCGGTCCGGCAGCAGACGAGGGGTCGGTCTCACAGGGTTTGCGCGGTTTGGCTGACGGGGTCGCCCGGCGAAGCCGGCGACGAAGGGGTCACCTGGAGAAGCAGGCGATGAACTGGGGACGAGGGAGGCCAGGCCCTTGTCGGGGGCTCTCAGGACTGGAGGGCGCATGGCAGAAGAACTACCGTGGAGACGAGGTAAACACGCAGGTCCAACTTTATTGAGGAAGTGGCTACAGTTTTATAGGGGCTGGGGAAGGCTGATTGGTCGAAGCTTATGCCATGTTCTGATTGGTTGCCGCAAGCAGTTACTGGGGAGAAAGGTCGGTGGGAGGTACTGAAAGGGGGAGGGGTGGTGATTAGGGATTGGCTGTTTCTGTTGCTGGGGGAAGTGGCAGGGTTTAGGGATTGGTGGCTGCTGTTGCTGGGGTAGAGGGCAGACTTGAGTTTCCCGCCTTGTGCCTGGCTGTTGCTGCTGTTGGGGGGGGGGAAGGACAGACTGGAATTTTCCACCCTGCGCCTGCACAGGGAGAAAGAAGAAGAAGGGTGTTGCCTCATAAGGCATCGTGTGGCGCCATCTGGGAGGAGGGGCGGCTGCGGAAGCATGGCTGCCGAGAAGGGGAGACCCGAGGGCACTCTGCGCCCATGCCGAGCTCCCTTCAGGGGTGGCGGTGAGTCCGACCAGCCACCCTATTATGGGGGCAGTGGCTTGGCCTGCCGCGGCTGCTCCCCCGCCAGGCCAGCAAACCACACTTCAGCCCGAGGGGTGACCGCAGTTAATATCTGTATTGGACCTTGAGCCACAACTCAGTGTTGAATTTAAACTTAATCTATTGTTGTGAGGATTCATTTTCTAGTCAGAAAATAGTAGCTGTCTTGTAATAAGAGTCCCAATGCAGTGTCTGCAGCAATGAAAGCATACTCATCCCTCCCAAGAGCAGGAGGCATCCGATGTCACAGTCATTGAAGTGAGCACAATGAACATTCATGGGTGAAGTCCATGAGCTGTGGGCAAGTAACAGGCTGCTGGACTAGGCACCACAGGGTCTGGTACTCATGATGATCACCTTTCTGATGGAGCCGTTCTGCTGCTTCTCAGGTCTTAATGGTATGAGTCTGCATCTTCATGAAGACATCTGCCTCAACAGTCCTAAGAGAGATGTTAGAGGAGTGGGCAAGGACACGATAGACAGTTATCTGTCACTACTGGCAGGCATCCCAGATGTTCTTTCACAGACCTCTCCCCCAGAGAGGGTGATTTCTGTTTTGTTTTTAGTATTTGCAATCCACCCCTAGACAGGGATGGCAGTCTTCAGAGTGATCAGAGTGAAAGTAAGCCTTTCATTTTCAGCAGGGTTTCTTATGCTGCACACAATTGCTTTTTTATATTGTACTTTTGGCTTCTTCCCAGAATTGTGGCTAAAACCCATGAGATACTTGTTTAGAATGCTGCTTTTGCCACAAGCCCCACCCAAAGCCAATCTTGGTGCTGGCCATATCCAATTCACTCGCTAAGTCATTGTCCACCTTCTTTTTTTTTTTTTTTAAAGCAGCCTGCTTTAAAACTTCTTGCAACAAACTTCTTACAACATACAATTACCTACTCCCAAGAAGGACCTTTCCCAATTAACATATTCAATGGTTTTAATATTTGAGCTAAGTGAGGGATAAAAGATTTTTAGTATTCCAACAATATTACAAACTACATTAACATGAGAAAACATTGTACTTTATCAATTACAGCAGAGGTTATAGTTTTGTCTTACCCAACCAAATAACATTCAAGAATTTGATAGAGCAGCAGGGACCTTGCAGTCTGTCCCAATTGTTTGCCTATTTTAGGCTCTTAAGATAAGACACTATTGTCTCTGATATTTCTTTTAATTCTGAAAAAAGGATTACTGGTTAACGTAATGTCATCAATAGGGTTTCAGCCACGGATGTCTTCTATGCATGCAGCCAGATTCTTTGCCATCAGGCCAAGGAATATGGTTGGGTTATGCACACAGCCTTGGGGAGGCACTGCCAAAGTCCATTGTTGACTTTTCTACAGGTAGGAGAATGTGGGCTGGCTTGACTTGCCTAAGGAAATATTAAAGAAAGTCTCAGCAAGTTTTAAAACAAAGTGATAGTGACACAATTGGATATTAATTTCTTGCAACAAACTAGCAATATTTGGGACTGCTGCATACAGCAGTGGTGTTATTTAATTTACTGTAAGAGGTTGTTTCTATGACACATACTATTAAATAATTACAAACATGATTAACAACATTGTATTTTTGTCTAATATTATGCTGAAACATTGATAAATTTCTAGGAATTTTATACACTTTTTAAGTATTCATATGAACTTTTCATTCATATGACTTTAAGTAGCAGAGGGTTAAATAATCCTTTTAATTTTATAACACTTTTAAACACTTTCCATTCAACTTACAACATATTAAAGGAACTTAACTATTTTATTACTTTAATTTCTTTTTAGTTAAAAGAATAAATTTTTGTAATAGTTTGAAATAAAAAGATACTTTTTGGGATCTGACTTTGAGAAAGCAGATTTGAACATTATGTTCCTTTAAAAGTGATGAGACTTGCTTCTTCTTAAAAAACCAAGGAAATGATAAGGTTAAACTACAAGAATCTATTCTGATAAAACAGACCTTTTTTGTGTACTGATTATTCAGAAGAAAAACTCTTTATAAACAGACCAATGACTTGAGAAACTTTGAGAAAGAACTGAATTTTAACTTTGCACCAATATACTATTTGATACTAAAGCTTTTAAAACATTGTAGATAGACCCATCAAATCTTACTCAACTTTAACAATAAAAATTCCTTTTCCATGAACCTTCTGCACATTCAGTATTCATTCAGGCTTTTTCCCACAGTTTGCTCTTCCTAATAACCAATCATTTTATCTTAGGACAAACTTATTTTCTGTTTCTTTAATAATAAAAACACATTCTATGCATCCTACATACATAAGTTACCAAAATGATTTTGAAAACTGTCTCCAAGCAAACTTCTTACAACATACAATTACCATTATCACTAAACAAACTTTTAAAAATAATGATATAGTTTAGATATATGCAAAAATAACTTTAAATACCTAGTAACATGCAATACTAGAAACAGTCTTTAGAAACAAGATGACAGGGAGGCTGGCTGCCCACAAGTTTTCATTCATTTAAGTTCCTTCATTTTATCTCATGAAGAAAAATAAACTATTCATTTCAATTTAGGCAAGAACCATTCTTTATGAAGACTTATAGTAATTTCATTAATCAAGACTTAAAATTTTTATCATTGTAGAATCTTATTAACATTTAAACTTATGTATTAATATAAGCACTTATTTAATTTTTGGCCATTTGAATAGATCTCTTTTAGAAATTTTTATTTATTAATTTATATTACCATCCAGATGTACCAAAATATACACTAACATTGAACAAACAAACACAAAAACAATTACAACACACCAACAGAAACATAAAGTTTACAACTTGACTCACAATTCTTACTTTTCTGGTATAGATGTTTTTTAAGCTCTCCATCATTTCACATTTTAAATTTTACTGCTTTTAAGATTTCTTCTAGAATCCATGTTGCCTGTAACATGCAAGCTTGTTCTTGGAAACACTTTTATTAATAATCAGCAATCAGTTAGAATAATTTGAGCAGCATAAATGCAGTTAAGCTTTTATTTAGCAGTTTCGACAGACAGTTAACACACATATTTTGGATTACTACTCCTTACTGACAATATGATAGCCAGGCCCTGAGCCTCAACAGACTCCAGCTCCTACAATCTGAATTATTGGACTCACCTCACTCAGCTAAGATGGAGTTGAAGAAGGGCAACCACCACACCATGGAGCCTAGAGTGCCTACAACTGAAAGCAGGAGGATTGCATCCAGTAACCATGTGGAATCTGAGCCTCCTCTTGACATAGAGGTACAACGGACACAACCAATCCAAGGTCCTCAGAGAAAAGGTGGCAATGGAGTGGGAAAAGTGGACATGGTGGCTGTTGGGTATGGGGAATGGCAGGAAGAGATGAGATGTGGAGGCGCCTTTGGGACTTGGAGTTGCCCTGGATGGTGCTTCAGGGGCAATCACCGGACATTGTAAATCCTCCCAGGGCTCACTGGATGGAATGGGGGAGAGTGTGGGCCATGATGTGGACCAATGACCATGAGGTGCAGAGATACCCAGAGATGTACTTACCAAATGCAATGGATGTGTCATGATGATGGGAGTGAGTGTTGCTGGGGGGGGAGGGGTGCGGTGGGGGTGGTGGGGTCGAATGGGACCTCATATTTTTTTAATGTAATATTTTTACAAAATCAATAAAAAAATCAAAAAAAAATCAAAAAAAAAAGACTACACTAAGACTTGCAGTTCAGGAGTAAGCTATGGGTTCAAAACCAAAAATTCCTTTTAATAACTTGATAAAACATTTGTACTAATTTTATTAATTTGGCCAAATAGGCCCAATCAGAATCAGTATGGAAACAAAAGAGAACACCAATGTTGCCATGTTTTCCTCCTCTTCCAGAAGTTTAATTCTATTACCCCCCACTAGCCCACAACCACATTATCATGTAGGCAGCAGGGGGTTTGCACAGTTGCTGCCAGAATATTTTCCTTATCTTAGTTAACACTTTAACAGAGAGTTTTCTATGATTTTTGATTTTACTAACAAGGGCCTTATTTAGCACTTTTGCCTGTATGGGACATTGTATTTGTGACTTAACCTCTCATTGTACAAGTGGCTCAACATGATTTCCCTCCATTCTGGACTTCAAGATGCCCTATTGTAAAGCTGACAACTTTGGCTGAGCTTCTCCAGGTGTGGGGGAGGGAGGAGGTGCCAGTGGAGAGGAAAGTAACTTTCTAAAGTCAGTTAATGAAGGAGCTGAAGGCAAAACAACTTTAGATTTAGTATCAAAACAGATTTAATAATAGTCCAAGTGGGTCAAATAGTAAGATGGAGCAAAAGACCTTGTACATGTAATTTTTTAACTCTCTTTTCTACTCTTTCCTAATCACCTAATTCTAAACTTCCTATTGCTGGGAACTATAAGCAATATTTTTCTATATTCTGTAAGAATTCTAAAATATGAGACTCACTGGCCTCAGCTCCTCTTGCCTTGAGGAGTTGATTTAGGTGACAGACATATGGATGAACTGTCTCCATTTCTCATCGTAATGCTGCTAGAATGCCTGAGAGTGTCCTTACTCACCGAGGACTTGGAAGGCCTTCTAAACAATTCAGGGTTCTGCAAAATGACAACACCTTTAGTTTCACTTGAAGCAATTCTTGTTCCACTTGAGTCTGTGTTTGGATGCCTGTTGCTGAGACCAGCTCAGCAATAGGTTTGCATGAAGGGAAGGTGGTGCAGAACTGAAGAAATAAAAGGAGAGAAAGAAAGACACAAGAGAGAAAATAAAGATGGGACCAGGGGACTCATCAGCTTCTGGAACTGAGAGCCTTAACCCTTGTTTCCACATCATATTTATTAGAAATTACAAAGCAGTAGTTATCTATGTTTATTTTCAAGACTGCTTTTTTATTAAAGCTGTAGCACCTGCAATGTTAGGGAGCAGGCCATAACAAAGTTCAAACATCTCCACATGCAAACAATTTTCATGCTAATCAGACAGCGTTCTGTCTAGTCAAGGCCGGCGTTCCTAAGCCTGCACTTCTTATCAGCATTATGGAAATGTTTCAAATTCAAACCAGGTTCCCACATTCAAATTCAGGCTATTTTCCCACACAACCTCTTTCATAATTTTGGCACATTCATTGCATTTGATGAATACATTTTGGAGCACTGCTGCATTGCATGGATTATAGTTTACATTGTAGTTTACACTCTCTCCCAGTACATTCAGTGGGCAATGGCAGGATATATAATATCCAGCATCTGTCCCTGCAATATCATTTATGACAACCCCATGTCCCAAAAATGCCCCCACATTACATCTCTTCTTCCCTCTCTCTGCCCTCAGCAACTACCATGGTCTCTTTCTCCATATCAGTGCGACAATTTCTTCCTTTGCTGGTCACAATATTACTGTAGTAGAATATTATTACTAATATTAGAATATTAGTAGAATCTAATCCATATTTTATTCCTCCATAATGTGGACCTTCAGAATGTGATGTCCATTCCACCTCTAAATTGGGAGAGGGCTTAGATCCCACAGAGTTGATGGATGCAATTCTCCTGTTGGCCGTTGTAGACACTCTCAGTTCCCTTCTATTGTGGTGACCACATTCATCTCCCTGTTAGCTGACCTAAGTAAGTCCAATGAACCATAAATTTGGAGTTGCAACTGTACTGAGTCTCAGGGCCCAGCTGGCACATGGACAGTCAGGGATTCAAATGTCCTGAGTATACACTAACCCCAGTGCCAACCACAGGTTTGGTAAAAGTGACAGAAGAAGAGGCATGTGTGGAAAGGTCACATCTGAGTCCAATTTCATCACACTCAGGAACACAAATTCTACTATGGAACTATTGTGATTAGTATTGGAAGAAATTGTAGCATTGATGTGGAGAAAGTGGCTACGGTAGCTGCTGATGGTAGGGAGAAGGAAGAAGAGATATGATGTGGGGGCATTTTCAGGAACTGGAGTTGTCCTGGGTGGTACTGCAGGGACAGATGCTGGACATCGTATGTTCTGCCAAGGACCACTGGGTGGACTGGGGGAAAGTATAAACTACAATTAAACCACTATCCATATGGTACAGTAGTGCTCCAAAATGTATTCACCAAATGCAATGAATATGTCATGATGATGAAAGAGCTTGATGATGTAGGAGGAGTGAGGTCAGTGGGGTGGAGGGTATAAGGGGGCCTCATATTTTTTTTAATGTAACATTATAAAAATATAGAAGAAAAGAAAAATAACGATTCTCAGACTTAGAAATTGAATGTAGTATTCCATGCATGTTTACTGAACTGTAGAGTACCTGTGACTCGTTTTCTCCCAATTTCTCCTTATGATAATAAAGATGTTTATCCTTTGTTTGTTTATATGTGTATTGGAAGAAGAAACATTGTTTTTACACCACATAAACTGATCAAAAGAAAAAAAAGTCATATGATATCTCTATAGATGCAGAAAAACTTTTCAACAAAATACAACACACTGAAGTGATTATTTTGCAGTGACAAAAACACTTCAAAAGATAGGAATAAAAGGAGACCTCCTCAACATGTTAAAGGGTATAAATGAAAAAACCCACAGCTAACATCATATTCAATTGTGAAATTCGGAAAGCTTTCCCTCTGTAATCTGTAACAAGACATGGATGCCATGTTACCACTCATATTTAACATTGTGTTAGAAGTACTTGTTGGAGAACTTAGGCAAGGAAAAGATATAAAAGGCATTCAGAGTAGAAACAAAGAAGTAAAAATTTAATTATTTGTAGATGAAATGATTGTCTACATTGAAAGTCTGAGAAAACTACAACAAAGCTTCTAGAGCTTACATATGAGTTCAGTAAAGGAGCAGTTTATAAGATTAATGTGCTAAAATCAGGAACAATTCTGTACACAATAAAGATCAATCTGAGGTGGAAACAAAGAAAAATCCCATTAACAACAGCAATTAAAAACATCAAATACCTAGGAATAAATTTAACTAAAGATGTAAATGACTTCTATACAGTAAACTACACAACAGAGTTACAGCAAATCAAAGAAGACCTAAATAAATGTAAGAATATTCACTGTTCATGGATTGGAATATTAACATCATTAAGATGTCTATCCTACCCAAACTGATTTACAGATTTAACACAATCCCAATAAAAATTACTACAGTATATTTTAGTAAATGGAAAAGTTAACTATAAAATTTATTTGGAAAGGCAAGAGAACCAGAATAGCAAAAGACATTTGTAAAGAAAAAAGTTATTGGAGGAATCACACCACCTGACTTTAAAAATTGCTGCAAAGATATGTATGTTTTGGCTATGCATGGTATTGACACAAGGATAGACATATTGACCAATGGAACTAAGATGAGAAATCTGATATAGACCCTTACATATAGAGTCAACTGATATTCAGCAAGGCCACCAAGCCCATTCAATTGGGAGGGAGTGGCCTCTTTAACAAATGGGGCCTAGATAACTGGATATCCATATTCAAAATAATGAGATGGAATACCAGCTCACATCTTATATAAAAATTAACTCAAGATGGGTCAAGTTCTAAATATAATAACTAAGACCATAAAGATCTTGGAAGATAATGTAGGGAAGCAACTTCAAGACCTTGTATTAAGAAATGGATTCATGAACTTTATGCACAAAGTACAAGCAGTGGAAGAAAAATTAGATAAATGGGTCCTCTTCAAAATTATAAACTTTTGCACCTCAAAGGACTTTGTCAAGAAAGTGAAAAAGCAGCCTACTCAATGGGAGAACATATTTGGTAATCATATGTCTGATAGGAATCTAATATCCAGCAAATATAAAGAAATCTTACACCTCAAAAATAAAAAGACAAACCCATTGAATAAATAGGTAAGTGATTTGATTAGACCTCTCTCCATAGTAGAAATACAGTGACTAAAATCACATGAAAAGATACTCAACATCACTAGCTATTAGGAAAGTGCAAATCAAACCTACAATGAGATATCATCTTACACCCATTAGACTGGTGACTTTTATAAAACCAGAGGACTACAAGTGCTGGAGAGGATGTGGAGGAAGAGAAACACTTATCCACTGCTGTTGGGAATGTAGAAGTGTACAGTCATGATGGAGGACAATTTTGCAGTTCCTCAGGAAGCTAAATATAGAACTGCCACATGATCCAGCGATCACACTGCTGGGTGTATACCTAGAAGAATTGAAAGCAGGGACATAGACATATGCACACCAATGTTCATAGTGGTATTATTTACTATTGGCAAATCTGGAAACAATTCAAATCTCCACAAATGGGTAAAGAATCATGGTATATACACACAATGGAATATTACTCAGTTGTAAGAATGAATGTAATATTAAAACATGGAATAACATGGATGAATCTTGAAGATATTATGTTGAGTGAAGGAAAGCAGGTATTGAAGGACAAATATTACATGACCTCACTGATATGAATTAAGCAAATTGACCAGACCCACAGACCTAGAGTCTGGAAGCTACATTCACAGGAGACAGAAAGGGAGAAGAAGTTTGTGAGCTAATGCCCTATGGTCAAAATCTATGATAAGCTGGAATTATGTATTTGTGCAATGGATGAGTATGACAGTGATGCAGTGATAATTTTGGGTTGGGCAGTGTGGTTTTGAGGGGATACAGTGAGAACTGTGGGTTGGACTCTCCATGGAATTAGGGGAAGGTTGGGATAAATACCAGGAGAACACTGGGGATTTGCAGGTATGTGCTTGAAACTACAATGTTAGAATTGTTCTTTTAGTAATATGGCAGGGGAGGGTAACTGATTTAGTGTGTTGGATGTGGGGGTCATTTAGGATAGGGTGTACTGGGACAGGTTTCTAGGGAGTGTGTAAGTGTTCATCTTGTCATAGTATACTGTATCAGTAGGTGGAGATGCACATAGTTAGTGGGAAGATGTTGGACTCCCATCCTGCTATGTTCTCAAATAGAGTGGTGGGAGTCTCTTGAGAGCATATGCAGTACCTAGTAAGTGAGGATAGGCTGGTATGTCAAGCCCTCAGTGTTGTTGCAAGTAAGTGTGAATCTTGTTTTTCAAAGAATGAAGCTTGGTGGCTGTCACGGATCCTGAGGGGAGAGGGGTGGTATAGAATAGATGTAACATGGGGAATTTTGGGAATGATGGAAGTGTGCTACATGATCTTGCAATAAAGAATACAGACCATGTTAAATTTCATCGAAATTTATAAAAGCATATGGCCAAAATGTAAACCATACTGTTGATCATGGTTAGTAGCAACATTTCAATATATGTACATCTACTAAATAAATATACCATCCACATGTAAAATGTTAATAAGGGAAAGAGGAAAATGGGAAGGATGTTGAGTATATGGGAATCCCCTATCTTCTGTATGTGACATTTCTGTAACCTAAAGCTTCACTGAAGACAAAACGAAAAAATTACTACATGGTCTAAGGCATGGACAAAGGATTTACTATAAAGTGAGATGTGCACCTAGGGCCTCAGGTCAGGTCTTTTTAAAGTTTCTTCCTACACTTTCATAATGTTTTTAAAGTCTTTCCTCCTCCCCATTCATAATTTTGAGGGAGATCCCCAGCTGTTTATTGTTTTGATTGGTTGCCCCACCTGTCAGTTTTCAGGGGACGAGCCAATGGTGAGACCTTGGCTGGGGATAGCCAGGACTTTCCCTTGACCCCAAATGGGTTTCTCATCACCAAGATCTCATGGGGAGAGGGGTAGGAAGGTGGCTGAGTGAGCTTACCTGATAATATCTCCTGCAAAGAAGCGGCTTGGCAGCATTGGAGGTTCTTCAAGACCAGGCTGTTTCAGGATTTTTGCAGGTCAGGAGGTGTCTGAACATCGATTTGGTGGGAAGGTAACAGAGAAAATGCGTCTATAAAATATAATTAAGACTCTTTACATGGAACTCCGGGCTGCGTGCGGAACGCTGCATCCTAGGGTGGGTGGAGCCGCGGCACCCGGAGCCACCGCAGTTTTTTGTTTTGTTTTGTTTTGGTTTTGGTTTTTTCTCAGAGGCTCTGCATTACTGGGGAATTCATAAGCCCTGAGCGGCCTATTGGGGGGCTAATAGGACAGGAGGCACTTGCAGACTGATTTGGGGAGACAAATGTGAGTTTTATTGCGAAGTGGGGGAATTTTTGATTGTGGAGTGGACACAAACAATAGCGCTTCTGCCTAGAGCCCTGCCACCCCCCCAAGCCTGGCTGCCGATCTACAGTGGACTTAAATTGATAGCAATAAAGAGACGCCACCAGGGTCTGACAGGGTGGGAGACGTTTGGAAGCCGATTAGGGGAATATTTTGCAAAGCATGGGAATTTTGGGTTTGGACTCTGTTATTAGCGTTTCCGACTGGAGCCCCATCCCCGGGCCTGGCTATTGATCTGCATCATTAAATTGGTGCAGTGTAGAGGCGCTCCCAGCTGGCCATTCTGGGGGATCAAAGGGTGGGAGGGGTTCTGAAGTCGAATTGGTGATACATCCACAGAATAGACCCCAGTGAGTGAGTGAATTGTGGGGTACAGACACACAGGATAGGGCTTGCAGATGTCACCTCACCCATAGGGCTGGCACCCAGCTGCGGGGATCCCTGAAGGCTGTGAGGCACTGCGGTGCTCCCAGGCTTCCTGTTAACCAGACTTGAGGTTGCCAGATCTGAGTACCCTAAACCCTGGTGGCCCACACCCCAGAGACTCACACCTCTTGAGTCCTCAATATCTCAGACTTTCCATCTCTGAATCCATCACGCCCTGAGGTCCATCTGAGGTCCTTGAATGTCCTAGCCCTCAACATTTGCATTTATTTCTTTTTTGTTTTGTTTTGTTTTTATTTTTATTTTTATTCTATTTTATTTTTTATTTTTTTCAATGTTTTGATTGCTAACATTGCATTATCCCCTAGTCTTTTCTCCCAGCGTATCCCCCAAAGTCTTTTTTTTTTCAGTTATTTAGGGTTTTTTTTTATTGTTATTGTGGCTGTAGTGGTAGGTGTACATCTTTTTTTCCTTTCCCTACCTGTTCCCCGCCCTTTACCCACCCCCTCTTTCTTTTTTTTTTCAATTTATTTTTTTTTAATTTTTTAATTTTTTTTATTGACTTTGTAATAATATTACATTAAAAATATATATGTGAGGTCCCATTCAACCCCACCCCCCACCCCACCTCTCCCCCCCCCCAGCAACACTCCCTCCCATCATCATGACACATCCATTGGATTTGGTAAGTGCATCTTTGACCCCCCTCTTTCTTTCTACCTTTCTTCTCCTTTTTTTTCTTTCTCTCTCTCTTGTCCCTCATTTTCTTCTTATTTTATTTTATCTTAACTATACAGTAGGTGCTGCAGGGAACACCTCACATTTCTGAGTTTCCTCATCCTCCACTGCCTCATTTCTGTGTGAATAGATTTTGGCTACCTACACTATCCCCTTTCCCCTACATCTTGATATCCTCCATCATCTACGGTCTCTCCTATATTCCACCTCCCTTTCTTTGATCCACAAAGTGTCTAACTCTTAATTTCTAATACCTTTGTTTTGTTTTCTGTCTGTTATCCACTCTTGAAACTATTGCCTTTCTTTTCTCTTTTCCTCTCTCACGAAAACAATAGCTTTCTAATTCATACCATATTCCTCCCATATTCAGTTGACTACCTCATTATAGGTACTTTACCTACTGTTATAACTCTACACAACTTACATGAATCTAACATCCATCCTCCCAGATCTCATATTGCTGCTCTGTTAACATATATCACCAATACTACTTTACACTTTTTCCTGGCTTACACAATTGCCTTTCCCTGGCCCTAATACTTTCCTTTAAAGTGAACTCAACCAGCAATCAGAAATTAGAATACAAAGAACAAAGTGACAAAGAGAAGATATAACACTTATGCAAAAACAACAGCTAATTAATCTCCAAGACTAGCCAAAGAAGCTAAGGAACTGATTAAACCCGTCAAGATAAAATGATGACCAGACAGCAATAAAAATCTACAAACCAAACCAGTAATCAGGAAAACATGGCTGAATCCAATGAACAAACTAAAAACCAGGAAGGGGAGCAGAACTTCGCACAAGTAATGAAAGATCTCAGAACACCTATCACCGACAAATGTAATGAAGTAAAGGAAGAGGTTAACAACATGAAGACAACACTTGGAGAGGAAATTGCAGACATACACAAAAAGATAACAAATATGATGGGAATGAACACCACAGTTCAAGAAATCAAAAATACACTTGCAGCAAATATCAGCAGACTAGAAGAGGCAGAGCAGAGACTTAGTGATGTGGAAGACAGTATATCGGAAATCAAACAGATAGTAGAATTGGTCAATAAAAACATAGAAAAAATCCAGCTAGGACTTAGGGACCTGAATGATAATGCAAAATGCTCAAACATACGTATTATAGACATTCCAGAAGGAGAAGAGAAGGGAAAGGGGTTAGAAGGAGTGTTGCAGGAAATAATGGCTGAAAACTTCCCAAATCTACTGAAAGAGACAGATATACATATCCAAGAAGCACAGCGCACCCCACTCATCATAAACCAAACAGGCCCACCCCAAGACATATACTTGTCAAATTATCCAATGCTCAAGACAAAGAGAAATTCTAAAAGCAGCAAGAGAAAAGAAAACCATCACATGCAAGGGAAGCGCCATAAGATTAACTGCTGATTTCTCACCTGAAACTATGGAGGTAAGAAGGCAGTGGTATGATATAGTCAAGGTACTAAAGGAAAAAAATTTCCAACCAATAATACTCTATCCAGCTAAACTAGCATTCAAATATGATGGAAAGTTCAAAATATTCACAGATAAACAGAAACTAAAAGAGTATGCCAACAAGAAACCTCCCCTTCAAGAAATTCTAAAGGGAGATCTGCAGGAAGAAAGGAAAAAACAGGACAGGCAGAGTTGGAGGAGAGTGTAAGAGCAACAAAAAAGACAAAAAGAGAAGAAAAAAAAAGCAAGCAAAATATGACAAACACAAGTCCAATCACAATATGGCTAATACAAATAATTCCTTGAAAGTAATAACACTGAATGTCAATGGATTAAACTCACCTATCAAAAGATTCAGACTGGGACATTGGATAAGGAAATATGACCCATCTATATGCTGTCTACAAGAGACACATCTTAGACCCAGAGACTCATGGAGGTTGAAAGTGAAAGGCTGGAAAACAATCATACAAGCAAACAATAACCAAAAAAAGGCAGGAGTAGCTATATTAATATCAGACAAAATAGACTTTAAATGCAAAACAATTATGAGAGACAAAGCAGGATACTACATTTTAGTTAAAGGGACAATCTGTCAAGAAGATCGAACAATCATAAATATTTATGCTCCTAACAAGGGCGCCTCTAAATATGTGAGGCAAATGCTGAAAAAACTAAGTGAAAGAATAGATGCATCTACAAGTATAGTGGGGGATTTTAATACACCGCAATCAACTCTTGACAGAACATCTCAAAAGAGAATCACTGAAGAAACAAACATTTGAACAGTATATTAGAAGAGCTGGATCTAATAGATATATATAGATCATTACACTCAAACACAGCAGGATATACATTTTTCTCAAGCACACATGGATCATTACCAAGATAGACCATAGGCTAGGCCACAAAAAAAGGCTTAATGAATTCAGAAAGATCGAAATCATACAAAACAACATCTCTGACCACAGTGGAGTGAAGCTGGAAATTTGCAAGGGACAGAGGCCCAGATTTCACACCATAATTTGGAAATTAAACAGCACACACTTAGAAAAACAGTGGGTCAAAGAGGAAATCTCAAAGAAATCAATGACTACCTTGAAACAAATAATTATGATAACACAGCATACCAAAATTTATGGGATGCAGCAAAAGCAGTACTGAGAGGGAAATTTATAGCCATAAATTCATATATCAAAAAAGAGGAAAGAGCAAAGATAAAGAACTAACTGCACATTTGGAGGAATTAGGAAAAAAACAACAATATATCCAACAGGAAGAAGAAGGAAGGAAATAACAAAGATAAGAGCAGAACTAAATGAAATAGAAAATAAGAAAGCATTTGAAAAGATAAACAAGACAAAGAGCTGGTTTTTTTGAGAAGATCAACAAAATTGACAAACATTTAGCAAGACTAACAAAGAAAAAAAGAGAGAAGATGCAAATACTCAAAATAAGAAATGAGAAAGGCGATATCACCACTGACCCCACAGAAATAAAGAGTATCATAAGAGGATACTTTGAAAAACTATATTCCAACAAAAATGAAAATTCAGAGGAAATGAACAAATTCCTAGAAACACATAAGCAGCCCATATTGATGAAAGAAGAAATTGATGCTCTTAACAAACCAATCACAAGTAAAGAGATAGAATCAGTCATTAAAAACCTCCCAACTAAGAAGAGACCAGGGACAGATGGCTTCACAGGTGAATTCCACAAAACATTCTGGAAAGAACTAACACCAATCCTGCTGAAACGCTTCCAAAAAATTGAAACAGAAGGAACATTGCCTAACTCATTCTCTGATGCCAACATTACCCTAGTACCAAAGCCAAACAAACACACCACAAGAAAGGAAAATTATAGACCAATTTCTCTAATGAACCTAGATGCAAAAATACTTAACAAAATACTTGCTAATCATATTCAACAACACATTAAACAAATTATACACCATGACCAAGTGGGATTTATTCCAGGTATGCAAGGATGGTTCAACATAAGAAAAACAATCAATGTAATACACCATATAAACAGATTGAAGGGAAAAAATCACACGATTATATCTATAGATGCAGAAAAAGCATTTGACAAAATACAGCACACTTTCTTGATAAAAACACTCCAAAAGATCAGAATACAAGGAAATTTTTTCAACATAATAAAGAGTACATATGAAAAACCTACAGCCAACATTGTTTACAATGGAGAAATCCTAAAATCCTTTCCTCTAAACTCAGGAACAAGACAAGGATGTCCATTGTCTCCCCTTCTATTTAACATTGTTTTAGAATTACTTGCTCAAGCACTGAGGCAAGAACCAGATATAAAAGGCATTCAAATTGGAAAGGAAGAAGTCAAAATTTCATTATTTGCAGATGACATGATCCTATATATAGAAAACTCTGAGAGATCTACAACAAAGCTTCTAGAACTCATAAATGAGTTTAGTGAAGTCACAGGTTATAAGATCAATGCACAAAAATTAGTAGCATTTCTGTACACCAATAATGGGCAAGATCATGAGGAAATCAAGAAACAAATACCATTCACAATAGTAAATAAAAAAATCAAATATTTAGGAATAAATTTAACTAAAGATGTAAAAAACTTATACAGTGAGAACTATACAAGACTGTTCAAGGAAATCAAAGAAGACCTAAATAAATGGAAGAATATTCCTTGTTCATGGATAGGAAGACTAAATATTATTAAGATGTCTATCCTACCAAAACTGATCTACACATTCAAAGCAATCCCAATAAAAATCAACACAGCCTTCTTTAAGGAACTAGAAAAACTAACTATGAAATTTATTTGGAAAGGAAAGAAGCCCCAAATAGCCAAAGACATATTAAAAAGAAAAACTAAATTGGAGGAATCGCACTACCTTACTTTAAAACATACTACAAAGCTACAGTAGTGAAAACAGCATGGTATTGGCATAAGCAGAGACGCACAGACCAATGGAATCGAATTGAAAGTTCTGATATAGAACATCATATATATAGCCATATAATATTCGATAAAGCCACCAAACTCTCTCAACTGGGAGAGAATGGCCTATTCAACAAATGGTGCCTGGAACACTGGATATCCATATGTAGAAGAATGAAAGAGGATTACCAACTCACACCTTATACAAAAATCAACTCAAGATGAATCAAAGACCTAAATAAAAGAGCCAAGACCATAAAGTCCTTGGAAAGCAGTGTAGGGAAACATCTACAGGACCTTGTAATAGGAAATGGCTTCATGAATTTCACACCAAAAGCACGAGCAGCCAAAGAACAAATAGATAAATGGGACTTCCTCAAAATTAAAGCCTTCTGCACCTCAAAGGAGTTTGTCAAGAAAGTAAAAAAGGAACCCACACAATGGGAGAAAATATTTGGCAACCATATATCTGATAAGAGACTTATAGCTTGCATATATAAAGAACTCATATATCTTGAAAATAAAAAGATAAAAACCCATTTAAAAAATGGGAAAAAGATTTAAACAGACACTTCTCCAAAGAATAAATACAAATGGCTAAAAAGCACATGAAAAAATGCTCCAAATCTCTAGCTATCAGGGAAATGCACATCAAAACTACAATGAGATACCATCTTACTAACACAAGATTGGCAGCTATGAAAAAAACAGAAGAATACAAATGCTGGAGAGGATGTGAAGAAAGGGGAACACTCATCTACTGCTGGTGAGAATGGAGAAGGATCTAACCATTCTGGAGGACAGTTTGGTGGTTTCTCAAAAAACTAACCATAGATTTGCCATACGAACCAGCAATACCACTGCTGGGTATATACCCAGCAGAACTGAAAACAAGGACACAAACCGATATATGCACACCAATGTTCATAGCAGCATTGTTCACTATCGCCAAAAGTTGGAATCAACCCAAATGCTCATCAACAGATGAGTGGATCAATAAAATGTGGTATATACACACAATGGAATAGTACTCGGCTTTAAGTACAAACACACATGATAACATGGATGAATCTTGAGAACCTTATGTTGAGTGAAGCAACCTAGGCATTGAAGGACAAATACTACATGAACTCAATTATATGGAATAAGCAAGCTGCCTCAGAGAGCTAGAGACTGGAAGATAGGCTTACAGGAAACCGGGGGGTTGAGGAAGAATGTGAGCTGACATCTGCAGGGGTGAAATCTATGATGAGCTGGCGGTGAGTATGAGCACAAAGAAGAGATAAAGTGGGGGCAAAGGGTTGCCTTTGGGTGGGGCTTTGTGGGTTTGAGGGGGGCTGGGAATGGGTGGATGGTTAATAGTGCCCAAAAATTGGGGGGAGGGAGGGGCAACATGCAAACATAGGAGAGTGTCAGGTGTTGGTTGAGAGTAAAATGCTGAGAAAATCATATCAAAATATAATTAGGAGGGTTACCTGTTTAGTATGCTCGGAGGGGATGATCTGATGTGGGACTGACTCCTGGGGAATGTCTGAAAGCTCATTTTGCCAGGGTGGATTGTACCATTGGGTAGAGACCCAAGTAGTGAGAGTTGGGGTGGGCCCAGATCCTGGGGAGAAGTAATTCCATCAAATAGAGGGAACTGTATCTCTCGAGAGAAAGGGTGGCTCCCAGGGCATTAGGGCAGTTGAGCAAGTCAGGCCCTGAACACTGTTGCAAGTATCTCTGGACATGGCTCCTTGGGAAATGGAGATTGGCTGTCGCTGTGGGACCCAAGGGGAGGGGAAAATGGATGTTGAATGGATGGAACCAAGGTAAATGTGGGGGTAAGAGAGGAGTTTCGCGAGAGTACACAAGGATGGATATAAAACATGTAATATTACACCAAAAACATATACGGGATGACAGACTAATAATGTAAACCATAATGTAAAATATAGGATAACCAAAAATTTAGAAAACTGTATATCCTAAAGTATGGACCACAGTGTAAGCACAGATGTCACCTTTTTTAAAGCTATTATCTCAGAGTCTGTACATCAGTTTAAGTAAATATGATATGAATAAGTTATAAGATTATCACTGTGGAAGGAAAAAGGTTTTATGGTGGATGTGTGGGAGTACTGTATATTGTATATATGAATTACTGTGATCTAGGGCTCTTGTGAAGAGAAGCTCAATAATTAGGAAAAAAGAAAGAAAAAGATAGGATGTAGAATTTTTCCAAATCAATACGTATTCTAGATCTAACCTTTAAACTCATTGCTATATTCCATTTTACTAGTAAGGGAACCTGACATTATATTGGGCTTCACTTTTCAGGAAGTTTTGGATCACAGAGTGGTTCAACAATGGCAGTGGAGGAATACTGGTATGGGATGTTATTGACAGGTGATATATGGTTGACAGGGAGTTATACAGGGCATATGTCCAGGGTGCATGGTAATGTTTGGATATACTCATAGTGGAAACAATTGAAAACAACAGTTGGGGGGGTACTGGTTACTGGCCAGGGTGGGGGGGCTCTGTCGTGGTCCCTAGCAGAGCAGCGGCAGTCCCCCAGGTTCAATGGTAAGAACTAGGAAGGAATGAAGGTCCAACAGTGAGCCCCTGATACTAATGACTATGCTTTGACCCTATATGCCTGAAATAAGAACAAGGCCTAGAGCAGCACTGTGCCTGGGAATTTCCTCCTGTCAGCCTTCATGTTACTCAAATGTGGCCAGTCTCGAAGCCAAACTCAGCATGTACACGCAGTGCATTCTCCCCAGCATGGGACATGACACCCGGGGATGAGCTTCCCTGGCACCAAGGGATCACTACCAAATACCAGCTGATGATGCAACTAGAAAATGACCTTGAATTAAAGGTTCAACGTGGACCAGCAGAATGTCCCTGTCTACATATAATAACAGGAGTTTAAAATGCTGTTTGGCCTAATGTAAGGGGGAAATGGAAAGAAGAATTGAGTTCATATGGCTTTGAGTCTCTAAAAAAGAGTCTGGAGGTTGTCAGAAGGATTGCCCTTATTCACAACTGAGCAGAGTCTCAGAGACAGATAAAGTAGATACAGCCCCAGGTATTGGTTCTTTTGAGGGCTAAAGAGACCCATGGGTTCTATGGTCATGGCAGATGGGGTTCACTGCCATGCCAGTTGGCCCTTCTTTGGAGCTGGTGTTTCTGCGTGATGGAACTGGACTCAGATGGGATCTCTTTTCACAGGACTTTCATGCTACTTTACTGGAATTGTAGTTGGTGCTGGGGTTTAACATGTATCTACATGATTTGAATCTCTTGACTGGCAATATGATAGCCACACCCTGAACCTCAACAGACTTCAACTCCTATACTCTAATTTATTGGACTTAACCCCACTCAGCTAACATGGAGTTGAAGAATGTCAACCACCACACCATGGAGCCTAGAGTGCCTACAACTGAATGCAGGAGGATTGCATACAGTATCCATGTGGAATCTAAGCCCCCTCTTGACATAGAAGTGCAATGGACACAACCAATCCAGTGTCCACAGAGAAAATGTGGCATTGGTGTGGGAAAAGTAGCCATGGTGGCTGCTGGGTGTGGGGAATGGGAGGAAGAGATGAGATGTGGAGGCGTTTTTGGGACTGGGAGTTTTCCTGGGTGGTGCTTCATGGACAATTATGGGACATTGTAGATCCCCCCAGGGCCCACTGGATGGAACGTGGGAGAGTATGGGCTATGATGTGGACCATTGACCATGAGGTGCAGCGATGCCCAGAGATGTACTTACCAAATGCAATGGATGTGTCATGATGATGGGAGAGAGTGTTGCTGTGGGGGGAGTAGGGGGTGAGGGCGTGGGGTTTAATGGGACTTCATATTTTTTGAATGTAATATTTTTTTAAAAAAATGAATACAAAATTTTAAAAAAATTAAAAAATTAAAAAAGATCTCATGGGATCCCTCAGGAGGTTTCTGGATGGGGTTTCATGGCCATGTGGTCTCCCAGCCATGTTGTCTTTTTACCTTGTTGTGTTCCGGATTTTCAGCAGTTACTCATCTTCCATTTCCCTATACTAACCAGACTTAGGGCCATCAAATAAGTCAGGATATTCCTTTTTAAGATCAACTGTGCCATATAACATAAACATGGAAGTGACATCTCATTATATTATCATGTTCTGGGGACTAGGGCATAAAATCTATGGTGGAACATTTTTAGACATTTTTCTTACCACAACTATAAGCATTAATTTTCACGTCCTTTTAGAATCAATATTCTACTGTTTTAAATGAAATGTACAAATTTTACCAATGTATAGATCAATTTCTTTCCCCTTCAAGGCTTTAGTTATCTTGAGTTTTAACATTTACATCTGTTATCAACCTCATGAGACAATGTTTTCTTTTTTGTGCTTTGACATCTGAAATGTATTAAAAGAACCAAGAATAATCTATTTTATTAGAACAGATGTAGCATTTTTGCTGCATTATTTTTTTAATTAAAGATATTCCAAAATTCTCTCTGATATCATTTTCCTTTGTCTGAATAACTTCTTTTAGCATATGTTACCAATTAATTCCTTTAATTTACTTTATCTGACAATGACTTTCTTTTACTTCATTCCTGTATTAGGTTATTCCAGAGATACAGAAAGGACAAGTAGGCTGGCAAGTTTGAACTCTGCAAAGCAAACTCTTGTCTGGATTCTCTAATAAAGGTGATGTTGAAGTCCTTATTCTGAATACACCAGGGGAAAATCACTGGCTAGACATTTCAGCAAGAGCATATATTGATTTTGAGGCAGAAATGAAATCCCCAGTGCTCTCTTGTAAAACCTCAGGTTGAGTGGATGAAGGGATACCCAAATAACAAAAGGCAATCTTCCTTTGTTGATTATGGATGCAATTGAATGCTTGTAGTACAAATCCCATCTACACAATAGCTTCAGTGTAACAAGTAAGTCAGTCTTTGAGCAAGCAACTGGACACAACACTTATTCATAAAGATTAGAGAGAGATTGTTTATAGCAAGAGAGAAAATATTTAGTGCTATACTGTGAATAGTGAGGAAAGGCAGAGCACTTGTGTATAGGCTTTTACATTAAAATACAAAAAAGAAAATGTGATCACCAGCCTTGGGACAATTTATTAGGAAGTAATAGGAATACACAGAATTGAGGTTTATTGTGAAAAAGATTAAATGTTGTTGATTTAAAATAGTGTATAACACAAGAAATTGTCTAGAGGAAACCTTTTGATTTCTGGAGGTGACAGAATGAGAAAATCAAGGGAAAATAATTGGCAACACACTATCAGAAATGACAATGTACTAGTCACACTGAATGCTATTAGTGAGTTTCAAGAAAAAGAAGCACTTAAAATTGACAATTTAAAATCTGGGTAGCTTGGAAATTTTGGTATAATTAATAAAAATATTGGATAATCTATAAGAGGATTTGTACGTATTTGTACATGGTAGAAGATGATACTTTCAGCTTTGAACATGCTGACATGACTATAAGAATAATATACTGAAATGAATAAGATATCTAAAATCAAAGATACAGAAATGTAAGGCTCCACTTGAAAGGAGAGGTAAAAATGAGAATGGATGTGGTCACAGGAAAAAAGAAATGTGGAGAAATATAGACTTGGGTATTGAAGGAGAGGAAAAGTGAAAGGATACTATTAAGGAAGCATATGAGAAGAAGGTTGGCAATTAAGGTAAAGAAAATAAGAGGAATATCTATAGATTAATTTTAAAAATATAGAAAGAAAAAAGATATAGATATAAACATAAAATATAAAATATATAGGTGAAATAGATATATTGATATAGGTAAGGTATAATTTTCCTGGTGGCTATGGAATATGGACAAAGGTAAAATGACCAAAGATCCAATATGTACTTAACATACCCATTTAGACCACTTATGCCATTGCTATTAACATTTCTCTATTTTGCTCTATTAAGTGCTATTCTTGGATGATATTTTTTTATTTTCCCAATGGGGACATATGGATAGAGCTAAATGCACAGGCACAACACTACGCATCTAAGTATATGTGTGTGTGTTGTGTATGTGTAAATTTTGATATATGCATAGGCATGTGTACTATATAGATATATATCTAGAAATAGACATTCTTTCTATGAATTCTTCCAGTTCTTCCTATGAATTCAATCTAAGAGCAGTGCTAAATAACTTCTTCATCAATATTTGGTTTGCTATAAACATGTTTTATGACATAAAACCTTTTTAAGTGCTCCTTTAACCTCTGTGTTTCTCAAGCTATAGATGATAGGGTTCAACATTGGAGTGACGACCACATACAGCATTGGGATAAGTCTGTCTTTGGCTGTAGAGTACTGACTGGAGGAAGGACGGATATAGGTAAATACTGCTGTGCCATAAAATAGACAGACCACAATGAGGTGGGAAGCACATGTGGAGAAGGCCTTGTGCTTCCCTTCAGCTGACTGCATCTTAAGGACGGTGGATATGATGTAGATATAAGAAATAAAGGTGATCAGAAAGGCACTGCACCCCAAGGTTTCTGCTAAAACTAAAGCAAGCATCTCTGCCTCATATGTGGAAGAACAGGAGAGTGCCACCACTGGCAGAATGTCACAATAATACTGGTTAATCTGATTGGATTTACATAAAGACAGGCGGAATGTGAACACTGTGTGCGTAAGGGAATGAAGAAACCCAGCTGCCCAGGTTCCAGATGACAGCTGGGCACTGCGCACGTTGGTCATGATGAGGGTGTAATGAAGTGGGAAACAGATGGCCACATATCGGTCATAAGCCATGACAGCCAGAAAGAAGACCTCAGTCCCTGCCAGGGCCACCAAGAAATAAAGCTGCAAAGCACACCCAACATAAGAAATGCTTTGCTTCTCAGTCAGGAGGTTCTCAAGAATCTTGGGAACAGTAGCTGATGGACAGAATATGTCTAAGAGGGACAAATTTGCCAAGAAAGAATACATGGGTGTGTGGAGCTTTTTCTCAGTCCCAATGGCAAGGAGAATGTTACCATTTCCCAACAAAGTGACCTGATAGACGATAGCCAAAACCACGAAGAAAGGATAGCGCACCTCTGGAAGGTCAGAGATTCCTGTAAGAATGAATTCATTCACTGTGGTGAGATTTGTCAATGTCCATCTCTTCTCTCCACATAGCTCTTTCTGGAACAAATGAAACCAATATACACATATATATAAACACATATACACAATATATAAAAAGTCTAAGCTCCTAGTGGTTATCAATACTTGGAAAATCGTTTGGCCATGGTTGTGGATGAAATTAGATAACTATTTTCACTACAGATTTCAAATTATTAGAAGTACTGATAAAAACATCCCACACATTTAGTTTATTTGGGAATATCCCCCCTTATTTCTTTCAAAAGATGCTGGCATTTGTGATTGCACAATTCATTGAAAGTTGATGGTCCACCCCACACACACCTGCTTAGGTACTTACCTCTTTCTGCCTGATATTATCACAGCACATATACTTTTATGAATTTTCTATATCCTAAGTTCCAGGAAGATAGAAGAAGTGAATTATTCCTTGAATGTAAGTTTTAACGACTGTTGACAACTAGCAGCACAGAGTGAAAGATGGATTCATAATTCTTCAGAGAAAGAATGAATTGTGTATAATTTGTTTTGTCAAAGTGATTCTATTGGAAAGAATAAACATGCCAATACTTCTATAATTTCAAAATCATATTCACTTAAAAGAGCAACATTTTATATCTTCAAAAGGCATAGCAATACAAATTAAATTAAGCCTATTTAATATAAATAAAAACCTGTTGATAATGTCTGAAAGTGAAACCTGTAAGAAGCAGACTAGTTCGCATATATATCAATTGCCTTTCCCCTTAAATTTAAGTATTTGATCACATTTCACTTAAAATCGATATACCCTAGAACATGTGGTTTATTTATTCTTTTGTTTTCTAATTACATTTCAGTATTCTAAAAGAGCCCAATACTCACAAAGTTTATGATTATTTACAAAAATGATTCATTTAATTGAAGGTTGGCAAACTGATATTTATGTAAATTTTTTCTATTTTAAAATTAACACCTATTATTAAAAAAAAAAGAGAGACACAAGTGCGTGATAGGAAATTCAAACTGAAAAAAAAGTAAAATGTCAAAATAAGTCTCTGGTTCTCCTGCATCACTTGCCCCTCATTTATTTTATCTCATAGAAATTTTTCATGATTTCTTGACTCAGATAAAATGCATGGCATAAATACACAAAGTATGCAAAATGGTTTCTTCAAACAAATAGAATCATTATTTTTGATAGGATTTTTATTTTTCCCCAGAAAGATTTAAAAATGAATTGTAGAGATTAATTTGAAGATGGTATTATTATTTCCTTAATGGCTCTATTTCTATTCTTTAATTTCCTTAAACAGCAAAACCATAGTTCCTCACTTGAAATAAAATAAGCTCTTTTCCGTTTTGCACTGTAAATAATTGAACCTTTTAAAGAAAATTATTATCTGAAGCACAAAATGCTTAGATAACGTTATTCTATGAGAATTTGTTTGTTAATTGAGTGAATAAGGAAAGATAGAATTAAAAATATCTGCAACATTAATTCTCAATTCTTAAATAGCCAAGATTCTGCCAAGTGGTATATAAATTATATTAATACATTGAAAAAGAGTACTGAATATGAGAAATTAAAAGCACCTTCTGCAAGACACATTAAAATCTAGAGGCAGTACACATTATGTTTTATATTAAGTGCTCATTTAACTTTAAAACCACACTTACAAAATTGACTTATTTTTCTAAACAACAAGCATGAGAAATAAGTAAATAAGAACACAGAGGTGAGTTCTACATGATGCTACATGACCAACATTTATCATGAACAACAGTAGATTTTCCCTAACTGCGCCTATGAGTATATACATTTACTAAGTCAAACTTTTGGTATTAGTGTTGACAGATAAAATAGAGCATTTAACTTAGACAGTCCAGAATGTAACAAAATATTTTCTTGCCTTTTTTAGTTTCAGAGATGACATTACCAATATGAGATGACATTATCAATACAAGATGAAAGTAAAATAATCCCTCCAAAAATATGCATTAGTAAAGAAAAATTAACTCCTCATTTATATAAAGTGTTCCTATTGGAATTTGTTCCTTAATTTGTATCATGCTCCCTTTTCCCCTTTGGGTATGCAACAGTTAGAACTCTGGAGGGAATATGCTTTTCTTCTTGATAAAACCCAGTTACTTGCTATAAATTTGCATTTTTTATGATTGACAAAGTTTAAAACTATTTTTAACATATTATTGCAATCTTTTATGTTGTTCGTACTATTTACCATGCACATGAAAAATGATGTTGTTACAGCCCTTTATGTCCAAATGAATGGGATTTTGAATTTATTTTAACCTGTAATTTATAACTTTATTTCCAGCAGTGCATGGGTTACCAATGACCTTGTAAACAATTATAAATTAATTACTTTATTTGAAATCACACACTTAAATATATCTTTTAAGATGTCAGTAATTCATACCAATTCTCCGAACTCCAATTAAATATCAATAAAATAATCCATGCATACTTCTGTATATTTCCTTTCTTTTTTCAGAATTCTTATTTCCAATATTGGAAAATCTGGTTCCCAAAGATTTCCCTGTATTTAATCATTTTCCAAAGCTTATCATAAATACTCACGTATTTTGTAAGTACTACACTGATGCTTTCACCCCTGAGAAAAAAGTACCACATTATATTGCAATCCTTTTTTTAGTATATATGTCACTAAATTAAAATTCATAGCATCCAATGTTGATAACTTACTGAAATGAATTCTCATTTTATTGTCTTTATTATAATAAAAATTTGATAGACAAGTAGGTTGCTTTTCATTTTTACATTCTATTTCAGGACTTGCTTTTTTCATCCATTCAAATATAATTTTACTTTTAAATTAAAAAATACGAAACACATCATAAATACATAAAAATTTATGTTCCAGAATTTTCACTGCAATCCTACCCCTCCCACTCAGTCCTTAACTAAGGCAACCTCTTTCAAATTTTGATGCATTTTGTCAGTGAAGCTTATTACAAGTATTATTAAAAGTCTATATATAATATTTAAACTAGAGGATAAACTAGGAACTGTATAACATAGTAAACTCAGTGATGGATGAGGATTATGGTTAGTAGTACAATCACAAGAATGTTCTCTGAACTAGAAGCAATATATTTCAGTATTATAAGGTGTTAAGAATTTGGTGATACTTGGGGAAAACACAACTAATGCGATTAATGGACTATAGTTAACAATAATATTGTAATATTTTTTGCATCATTGACAAAGAAGTAATATGTAAATGCTAAGGGTCAAAAAGAGGGGGTTATAAGAGAGTATGGGATTTCTCTTTTTGGCATAATGAAAATATTGAAAATTGAGTGAAATTATGACAGCACACTTCTGTGATTGAACAGAGCCAGAGAGTGTACATTTTCGATGTATTATACAAGAATTAAGAATGTATAGAACACTGCATGTTGTGATGAATGATGAACTGTGTTTCACAGTACAAATATGAGAATATTCTGTCATGAACAATAACAAAGGTATAATATTAATACATGGCGATAATAATGGGGTGATTTATGGAAAAACACATGAAATGTTTACTATGAACTAGAGCTAGCTGTAATATTTTGATGAGGCACTTTCCTCATTTGTAATAAACAATAACAATGCATGGTGTTGATGGTGGAATGATGTATGGGAATCCCATATGTTATGAATGAGGATTTTTTAAGCTCACATATCTCTTACAAAAAATGTGTATGAATGAGTTGGTTATATGCTTATATATGTGTATACATATATTTATTATTTTTCTTATTTTCCTTTTTTGCATGAAAAGAGGACTGCTACACACATTATGTGCTTCTTACCATTGATATATATTTTTTTAATGTTACATTAAAAAACTATGAGTTCCCCATATAGCCCCCACCCCCTCACCCCACTCCTACCCCATCAACAACCTCTTTCACCATCATGGCACGTTCATTACATTTGGTTTTTATTTTAAAATTATGTAAATAAATGAATATTAGTTTCTAGAGTAACATACTCTTTAGTCTTTATTATGATTTGGCATTTCTTTGAATTATTCTAACTAAAATAAGAGAAGTTATAATTTATAGCACTATATTATTAATTATTAATGTAGCATTACATTTATTATTATAATATTTTATAATGTATTTAGACAGGCAAGTGCTATTGTGTAATATGTTTATTTTACATATGTATATTTATAATATTTGTAATGTTAAATTAAGGTTGACATTATGCTTGGCTTTGAGAATGATATTTTGATTGTATTGGTGATATCAATCAAACAAAATAAAAATAAAACGTTTTTTCATAGATCAGTGATACGTGAGTCTCATCTAAAGCAACAGGATCAGTTCATTGTACAGTTATATTCCCAACTGTCAAAGTTTATAAATTATATTTCTATATTTTAAAAATCATATGTTCATTTTAATTTCATAATTTTTTTCCCATTCATCACTTACCTCAAGCTGCTGCTCATTCTGGATTCTTCTAACCTAGAAGGTATTGTTAGAACTCTAATCCCTGGATTTATTAAAATTATCATCATCATCATCATTGTCATTTAATTAGTAAAATAACCATTGAAATAAAAATTATATACAAAGAAGATAAATTTTCTCCATTTTTCTATTCTTTTTATTTTTTTAAATTATTCTTAAATTAAATTGCAATAAAAAAGACTTTTTAAACTGTATTTTCAATTAATATTAACACATGTATAAATTCTTGTAACCACCTCCATAAGCAGGATATAGAATACTTTTCAAATATCACCTGCTGCTACCTACTTTTTTTTTTTTAAGATTTATTTCTTTATTTAATTCCCCCCCTTCCCCCGGGTGTCTGTTCTCTGTGTCTATTTGCTGCGTCTTGTTTCTTTGTCCACTTCTGTTGTCATCAGTGGCATGGGAAGTGTGGGCGGTGCCATTCCTGGGCAGGCAGTACTTTCTTTCGAGCTGGGCAGCTCTCCTTATGGGGCACACTCCTTGCGTGTGGGGCTCCCCTACGCGGGGGACACCCCTGCGTGGCGCGGCACTCCTTGCGTGCATCAGCACTGTGCATGGGCCAGCTCCACAGGAGTCAAGGAGGCCCAGAGTTTGAACCGCGGACCTCCCATGTGGTAGACGGACGCCCTAACCACTGGGCCAAGTCTGTTTCCCTGATACTTATTTTAGTCACACTATTTTCCCACCCTAACACCTGGCAAATAGAATGCTGTTCTTCTTCACTATACTTTGCCATTAAAATAAGGTCATATATTTTTTATCTCAAATTATTGCCTTTAAGATACACCTAAGTTAACCGGACATTGTAAATCCTCACAGGGCCCACTGGATGGAATGGGGGAGAGTATGGGCCATGATGTGGACCATTAACCATGAGGTGCAGAGGTGCCCAAAGATGTACTTACCAAATGCAATGGATGTGTCATGATGATGGGAATGAGTGTTGCTGGGGGGGGATAGGTGGGGTGGGGGTGGTGGGGTTGAATGGGACCTCATATATATATATTTTTTTAATGTAATATTATTACAAAGTCAATAAAAAAATAAAATAAAGATATTGGAAGATCAAAAAAAATGTATTGAAAGTTTATTCATTTTTAATGATGAGTAGTATTATATTATAGGATGTTCCATTGTAGGCTTTTTCTCTGTTTTGTTTAAAATATATATACTTTTTTATTTTCAAGTAGCTTTTGGTTACATAAATGTTACATAAAAAATATAAGGTTGGGAGCAAAAGTGGCTCAAAACATTAGACACCTCCATCCTACATGGGAGGATGGGGGGTCCAAGGTTCAGTTCCTGGTGCCTCCTAAATATATATATAGATATGTGTGTGTGTGTATGTGTGTGTATATATATATATATGTATATATAGAGAGAGCAAGAGAGAGAGAGAGAAAGAGATAGAAGGAATGCTATTATGCCCAACTCCTACCCCTCCTACACTTTCCCATATTAACAATATCCAATATCCTTCATTAGTGTGATACACTTGTTACAATTGATGAACAAATACTGAAGCATTGCTACTAACCATGGACTAGAGTTGGAATTTTAGTTTACACTCTCTGTCCTGCACAATTTTGTAGTTTATGACAAAATATACAATGACTTGTATCCCTGATTGCAATGTCATGCAGGACAATTCCTAAGTCCTAAAAATACCCTCATATTTACCACTATACTTTCCTCTCCAATTCCTTAGAACTTTTGGTGGTCACTGTGGTTTTAAACATTCTCATATTGAAGGACTCTGGGGTTATTTGCAGATTTTGGTTATCATAGCTAGAATGAATATAAATACATATATACACTAGTTTTTGCATGAACACAAATTTTCAATTCTCTCATATAATTACCTAGCAATGGAATATGATGGGTAGAGGTTATTAGAAACCGAAAAAAAAATTCCCAATATGCTGTACTGTTTTACATTCATACCAGCATTAGAGGAGAGTTCCAGATGACAAACATCCCAAGAATATTTTGGTATTGTTGACACATTTTATTTCGGCTGTGGTTTCTCATGTTAGCTTAAATATGTCTTTCTATAACAGCTACCGCTGCTGAATGTCTTTTCATATGTTTTTTGTTTGTTTGTTTTTTAAAAGATACATAGATTACATAAATGTTTCACAAAAATATAATGCTACATTAATAATTAATAGTGCTATAATTATAACTCCTCTTATTTTAGAATAATTCAAAGAAACATTAAATCATATTAAAGACTAAAGAGTATGTTTCTCAAGAAACTAATATTCATTTATTTACATAATTTTTAAATAAAAATCAATGGTAAGAAGCATATAATGTGTATAGCAGTCCTCTTTTCATGCAAAAAAGGAAAATAAGAAAAGCTAATAAATATATGTATACATATATATAAACATATAACCAACTCATTCATATACATTTTTTATTAGAGATATGTGAGCTTAAAAAATCCTCATTCATAACATACAGGATTCTCATACATCACTCCACCATCAACTCCATGCATTATTATGGTTTATTAGAAAACTGTACAACCTAAAGTATGGACCACATAGTAAGCACAGATGTCATCTTGTTTGAAAGCTATTGTCTCGGAATCTGTACATCAGTTTCAGGAAATATGATATGAATAAGTTAAAAGATTATTGCTGTGGAAGGGAAAAAGTTTTATGGTGAATCTGGGGAAGTACTGTATATTGTATATATGAATTTCAGTGATCTAAGACTCTTGTGAAGCTGACATTAGGTTGGGATTCACTTTACAGGAAGTTTTGGCTCACAGAGTGGTTCAACAATGGCAGCGGAGCATTACTGATATAGAATGTTATTGACAGGATATATATGGTTGACAGGGAGTTATACAGGGCATATGCCCAGGGTATATAGTAATGTCTAGATACACTCATAGTGGAAACAATTAAAAACAACAGCTGGGGGGGTACTGGGCCCCTGGCCAGGGGGGTCACTGTCGTGGACCCTGGGGGAGCAGCGGCAGTCCCCCAGGTGCAACGGCAAGAACCAGGAAGGAAGGAGGACCCAACAGTGGGCTCCTGATACTAATGGCTATGCCTTTGAGCCTATACACATGCAATAAGAATAAGGCCTAGAGTAGCACTGTGCCTGGGAGTTTCCTCCTGACAGCCTTCATGTTACTCAAATGTGGCCACTCTCACAGCCAAACTCAGCATGTAGATGCAGTGCATTCCCCCCAGTGTGGGACATGACACCCGGGGATGAGCCTCCCTGGCACCAAGGGATCACTACCACATACCAGCTGAAGATGCAACTAGAAAATGACCTTGAATTAAAGGTTCAATATGGATCAGCAGAATATCCCTGTCTACATATAATAACATGACTTCAAAATGCTGTTTAACCTAATGTAAGGGGGAAACGGAAAGGAGAAATGAGAATATAAGGCTATGAGTCTCTAAAAAAGAGTCTGGAGGTTGTCAGAAGGAATGCCCTTATGCACAACTGAGCAGAGTCTAAGAGACAGATAAAGTATACAACCCCAGGTATTGGTTCTTTTGAGGAATAAAGAGACCCACGGGTTCTATGGTCATGGCAGATGGGGTTTACTGTCATGGCAGATGGCCCTTCTTTGGAGCTGGTGTTTCTGCGTGATGGAATTGGACTCAGAGGGGATCTCTTTTCACAAGACTTGCATGCTACTTTATTGGAATTGTAGTTGGTGCTGGGGTTTTAGATATATTTAGGGGATTTGAATCTCTGGACTGATAATAAGACACCCAGACCCAGAGCCTCAACAGACTTCAGCTCCTACACTTTGATTTATTGGACTTACTCTACTCAGCTAACATCGAGTTGAAGAAGGTCAATCACCACACCATGGAGCCTAGAGTGTCTACAACTGAAAGCAGGAGGAGTGCATCCAGTATCCATGTGGAATCTAAGCTCCCACTTGACATAGATATGCAATGGACACAACCAATCCAATGTCCACAGAGAAAATGTGGAATGGGTGTGGGAAGGGTAGCCATGGTGACTGCTGGGTTTGGGGAATGGGAGGAAGAGATGAGATGTGGAGGCATTTTCGGGACGTGGAGCTGTCCTGGGTGGTGCTTCACAGACAATTATGGGACATTATAGATCCCCCCAGGGCCCACTGGATGGAACATGGGAGAGTGTGGGTTATGATGTGGACCATTGACTATGGGGTGCAGTGATGCTCAGAGATGTACTTACCAGGTGCAATGGATGTGTCACGATGATGGGAGAGAGTGTTGCTGCGGGGGGAGTTGGGTTAAATGGGACCTCATATTTTCTGAATGTAAGTTTTAAAAATAAATAAATAATTTAAAAAAAAATGAGGAAAGTGCCTCATCAAAATATTACAGCTAGCTCTAGTCCATAGGATACATTTCATATGTTTTTCATAGTCCATTAGCTGGCTTCTTTCAGCCTAGGTTAGTATTGCCTGCTTTTGAACTTTAGATGAGTAAAATCATATTATTGTATGCATTTTTGTTTATTTTTTTCATTCTCATTATTTACCTGCAAGTAATCTATGTTGTTAATAAATAGACATAATTTGTACATTTTCTTTGCTTTATATACTTCCATTTTATAGAAATATACCCAGCTTATCTACTAATTTTGTCATTGATTGACAATTCTATTATTTTCAGTTTCACATCTCTTATACATAACACTATCGTTTGTCTTCTTATATATAGCTATATGATAATTGCAGTTTCAATTTGTATTTCCATCATGACTAATGATGTTGAATTTTACTTTTGAGAGGATGGAATTTGGAAAATACAGCAGAATATGTTATCCAAAACGATTATACTCTATTGTGTAAACTAATATTTAGGGGTCACAATTCCTTCTGTGGACACCATTTTAAATATAAAATATTATTCTGCTAGATTCAATCAGGGTGTAAATGCCACCATTTCTTTCATAGACATGGAGTATGTAACTCACCCAGCTATTCCAGAGACTCTACTTCATAAAATCCAATGCGCTCAACTTACCTTCTAACTTTGGAGTTTTATTTCATAATCTGAATGCAACTTGTTGATGCCATTTACCTTGCTTATTACACCCATGCCCTTTTGATATGTTATTCCTACCTTTTTAGACAAAAGTGAGAATGAAGCAATAATGAAAGTGCATGCCACAGTTCCTTGTAAGGAATCATATAACCCAATCATAAAAAGACAAGCAGCCCAATTAAAAAATGAGCTGAAACTTGAATACATATTTCTCCAAAAGGGAAATACAAATTGTCAAAAATCTCATGAAAAAAAACGTTCAATCTCATTAGTTCTTAGAGAAATTCAGATCAAAACTATATTGAAGGAAGCAGACTTGGCCCAGTAGTTAGGGCATCTGTCTACCACACGGGAGGTCCGTGGTTCAAACCGCAGGCCTCCTTGACCCGTGTGGAGCTGGCCCATATGCAGTGCTGATGCACGCAAAGAGTGCCGTGCCATGCAGGGGTGTCCCCGCGTAGGGGAGTCCCACGCTCAAGGAGTGCACCCCGTAAGGAGAGTCACCCAGCATGAAAGAAAGTTCAGCCTGCCCAGGAATGATGCCGCACACATGGAGAGCTGACACCACATGATGATGCAACAAAAAGAAAAAAACAACTCAGATTCCTGTGCCGCTGACAACAACAGAAGAGGACAAAGAAACACACACAGCAAATAGACACAGAAAACAGACAACTGGGGAGGGGTGGGAGAGAAATTTTTTAAAAACTATATTGAGATAATTTCACACCCTATAGAATAACCATTATTACAAATCAGAAAAGTATAAGTGCTAAACAGGACATGGAAAAATAGGAACACTCCTTTGCTGTTTTGGGGAATGTAGAATTGTCTACCCTTTGTGGAAGAGAGTTTGTTGATTCTTCAAGAAAATAAATATAGAACTGACATATGATCCATCAATCCCACTACTAGAAATATATTCAGAATAAGTGAAAACAAGGATGTGAGCTGATTTGCACACCAATATTAACAGTAGCTTTATTCACAATTGCTACAATAAGGAATCAGTCCAAGTATCCATCAATCGATGAATGGATAAACAAAATGGGCATATACATAGAATGGAATAGTCTATGGCAGAGATTCATATGGGAGAATTTTCATTGATGAAACTTTGAAGTCAATTCATGCTTCATAAAATTCATGATGTATCCTTTCCGTGGTAGTTTGAGTCTTATATCGAGCCTAGAAAATTATGTTCTTAAACTGGTCCATTCCTGGGGGGTTAGGGCTTTGATTGGATTGGATTCAGTTTAGGGTCTTTGATTAGATTACTTCACAGGAACCAAAAGCTAAAATCAAAGTAACTCATAAAATTGGAGACCATCAGATGCCTCCATTATGCTCTGCCATGTGCTTGATTGTCTATAGCTATAGCTCAGGAAGAAGGCATCTCCTGACAAAGTCCTCATTTGGATATTTTCACAGCCTCAGAACTGTAAGCTCGTATCTTAATAAACCCCCATTGTAAACATTGTAAAAGCCAACCTATTTCTGATATATTGTTTTGGCAGCCTTTAACAAACTAAAACAGAAACTGGTAACGGTAATGTTGTTCTGCTAGGTAAATGCCAAAAATTTTATAAGGGCTCTTAAAATGAGTAAAGGGAATGTTCTGGAACAACTGTGAGGTGCTTACTAGAAAAGGCTTAGATTGATTTGAAGAGAATTTTAGTGGGGATATGGGCACTAAGGGTACTTTTGATGAAGACTTGGACAGAAATGATGAGTGTAGTGTTGGAAACTGGAAGAAAAATGATGCTAGTTTTAAAGTGTCTGAGAACTTGGCAAAATCATGTTCTGAAGTTTCAAGGAAGGCAGACTTTGAAAGACTAGCTTGAATATTTAGCTGATGAAACTTAAAACTAAATGTGTAACCTGACTTCCCTTTGCATCTTATAGTAACTTAGGAGAGGAAATATATAATCTGAGAACTGACTCCTAGGCACAAAGAAGCCAGATATTGCTGATTTGGAAAATTCTGAGTTTTAGAAAAGCAGCTCCACAGAGAATAGTGCCCTATGTAAAGATTTAACTGAACATGGACCTAGTCAGCCATTTCATTACAAATCAGCATTGGAAATGGAGTTATCAAGGAAAGATTTATGAAAAGTCATTGTCTGATGGTTGGGACCCCTGCATACTGCATGCAAAACCTACAAGTATTTTATGACATTTGTATGAATGGAACCACTGCAAGCCTGGAATAAAGATGGAAAGAAAAATGACTTCGAAGTAAGAACCATGGAAGCCGAGGTCTGGAAAGAAAACATCTTCTTGGGCCAAGACAGGGACACTGACACTACCCATGTGTGTGAAAAGGGTGAGTATGCCCTGGCATTTGGAGAGGGAGGACATTCCACCCCACTATTCAGAAAGCAGTTACAACTCCAGGTTTCAGAGACGGTGAAACCCAATCCCTGGGGACTGGGTAGAGTTAGACCACCACTTCATCTTTCTGAGGGTGTTGAGTCTGCACCTCAGGTATTTGAAGTGTCTGGGAATAACTTCATTGTTTTCATAGAATAAGGCCCAGAGTTCGGCTGCTACCCTGTTCCTTAATGAGGGTGCAGCTGAGAGCATGGCTACTGGGCAAGCCTCCAGAAAGTGTGGGACTCCCATTCCATGAGGACATGAGGATAAGAGACCATGGTTCTATAGATGACTCTCAGACTTTGAAATTTAATGGAGTATTCAATGCAGATTTTCAGAACTGAGACCTGTGGCTCCTGTTTTCCTTCCAATTTCTCCCTATGGCAATGGGAACATTTATTCTATGACTGTCTCTCATTTATACATTTGAATCAGATATTTTTTATCAGTTTCACAGTCTAAAGCCTGAGGGAAATTTTGCCCCAAGGTAGACTACTTGACATTGTTATTGAAATGATTTAAGGGTTTTAGAAATATTGTGATGGAATAAATGTATTTTGCATATGGAAAGAATGTATCTTTTTTGGGGCAAGAGATTAGAATGTGGTAGTTTGAGTCATTTCTGAAACCCAGAATATTATATTCTTAAATCGGTCCATTCCTGTGTGAGTGAACTTATTGTAGATATAACTGTTTTTTTAATTAGATCACTTCAGTAAATTGTGACCCAGAGTGGGTCTTAATCATCTTACATGAGTCCTTTTAAAAGGATGAATACAAATAGAGGGGGTCACAGGGACAGACAGAGGGTCAGAGAAGAAATTCCCAGAAGATGGCAGAAAAAGACCCAGGAGCCAGATTTGAAATCAATGGAGCCCACGTAAGTAGATACTGGCAGATGATGCCATTGTGCCCTGCACATGCCTAATCACCCGTAGCTACATCTCAGGGAGAAGGCATCTCCTGAAGAAGCATTGGTTTTAATATTTTCACAGCCTCAGAACGGTAAATTTATAACTTAATAAATTCCACTCTTTAAGTCAACCCATTTCTGGTATATTACTTTGTCAATCTTTAGCAAGCAAAATAAAATTCATGATGTATACTCTGTAAATGAGAAAGGAAACTCAGTGAAAAATAAAATTCTAATTACCAAGGATCCTTAAAACCATAAGAATCACTATCTTATCCATGTCTTATCCATGTCTTATACATGTCCCAAGTCCACAGCTATTTAGACACTCACAGTGCGTATATATATATTCACCCTATTGTGAAGCCTTGATATATAGCAACATCCTCACCAAATGGTAAGTATTTTAGTCTGCCACAGTGATGTTGGTTCAAAGTACCAAAGATCTGTTGGCTTTTATAAAGAGTATTTATTTAGGGTAAAAAGCTTACAATCTCAAGACCATGGAAAGTCCAACTCAAGGTATGATAAGAGGTGCTTTCTCATGAAAGTCAGCAGCCACATGTTGAAGTAAGATGGTGTTTGGTCTATACTGGTTTTCAGCCTTCACTTCTGGGCTTTCTCTTCCTCTTGAGGTTTCATGGGCTCAGCTTTTTCCTGATCTCAGCTGTAAGCTGGAATATTGTTTGTATTTCAGGTCTTTCTATATCAGTCTTGACTCTCTTCCCAAGGTCAGCTGCAAGCTATCAGGTGAATGGGTCATCTCTCCCTAGGACCCCAAGATGAAAAATGACAGAGCTCACTCTCTTCTGGTGTGTCTTCTTGAGTAAGTGTCCATTTAAATCGGTCTACCAAGGGGGTGGGGACTCAACCTGAGTTTTGCCTTATTGATACAGCCCATTTAGGAGCACTACATTGATTTTATCAAGTAAAATTAATCAGAGGCCCTCACTGAATTTAATACAATCAAAGTGTATCACACCCTGAGGAATAGATTAGTTTACAAACATAAAATTTATCTTTCTGGGATTCATAAATAATCTCAGCCTATCACAGTGGGTTAACCTCCAAAAGATCTGTAGCAATTAGGTATCCATAGTGTCCATATAAGGTGTCTGAATAACACAAATCACAAAAAGAGTGGAAAATCAATAACTACAATATTTTTTACAGATGCACTTAAAGAGAAATATGGAGCATCCATAAATAAATACTGTATTTATTCCACTTAAACATTCAGATGGTATGAGTTAGAGAAAACTTGTTATTTTGTAAAAGTTCTGAGAATATTAAATGCCATGCAATATATGACCTAATGTGATGTGAGTTTGTTTTTAAAGCCCTTACAAGGTTTGTAGGTTAGAAAGTGAAATAGCAAATTTCACCCGACAGTAGTACCCCACAGACAAGATGAAAGTTATCTTCCTTGTCATGACTACTGAAGTACAGTACACCAAATATCAGTGTATTTTCTTAAAGTTTTGAAGGTTAGAAGTACAAAATCTAGTGGTAAGCAGTATCACACTTTGTCTGATTCCTGTAGCAATCAGTCAATGGCTTGTCAATAATCCACAACTCAATCTTTGCTTCTCTCCCATGAATGTCACTCTCCCTGTCTCTTCTTGTCATCATATTTCCTCTACGTAAGGATTCTAAGAATATTGGATTAAGCCCACCCTAGTTAATTATGGACTCACCTTAACTAATAGTCTCTTTGAAGTCCTATTTACATTTTTAAATTTTTAAATATATTGTTTATTTTTTAAAAGAGACTTAGATTACACAAAATGTTACACAAAAAATATAAGGGATTCCCAAATGCCCCACTCCCCACACCTCCCAACTCACCCCACATTAACAACTTCTTCCATTAGTGTGGTACATTCATTGCAATTGATGAACACATTTGGAGCATTGCCATTAAGCATAAATATTTACATTTAAGTCTACAATCACAGATCTGGGGGTGAGGAGTTGAAAAGGTCTTGGTGGAAGATGTGATTCAGTCCATACAGAAGGGAAATACTTAATGCAAAGCAACTGCAGTTTTCCTCTGTAGATGTGAAAGTGACCTAAATTTTTTAAAAGTTCCATATAGAACACTATAAAAATTGAATATAATTCAATTTTGGTCATGGTAGATAATTGTCCCCTTTACATAAAAAAAATTTTATATTTTTATGTTTTATATTTTTTGCTTATTTTTTGGTTGCAAAGTTCTGGCAATATATTATTTTGACTTATTATAAAGTAATTATAATTACTTTAAAATTTTTGGACTTTTCTAGGTTCATGTATGTAGTAGAATGTATCAGAATATCAATTTCATGGCTGAAAAATATACCTGGAAAAGATTGCCATGAGTGAAACAAGCATAGGAAAAAAAGTACTAATATTGTATGTTTTACTTACCAAAAAAAATGTGAAATAAACAAACTCAAAAGTATAGAAATTAGGTTAATGATTACTCAGAGATAGGTACAAATGCTGGGAGAATTAGGAAAGTATTGCTTAATGGATATACGGCTTGAGTTTGGATGTTGAAAAAGTTTTGATGATGATAACACAACATTCTAAATGCAATTAAAACCACTATATTGTAAAATTAAAATATTTAAAATGGAAAAGTTCATGTTTTGTTTATGCTAAAATAAAAATAGAAAATTAAAAATAAGAAAAATTATGGACTTTTATATTATTTTGATTTGAAAAATATTAGTGTTTAGAACACAATAATCAGGTCACCTTGCATTATTTATTATGCAAATATTCTCACTCACTGATTTGTAAATATATGTCAACAAATTCTAAATTATAATACTAATACTAAAGGTGATTCTTCTGAATGTGGCTGTTCATTTCACTTATTTCAAAATCCATGTTTCTAGACTCAATAATACAATCAAATCAAAATTTCAATACAATTTTAGGAAATTTTATTTTTACTTATAATTTTAGAAAAACTGAAATATTTTGTAAAATGTTTGCTTTACTATGAAGTAGCATATTAATTTTAAAATATCCCTATATGAAATATTACTGCTTTTTCATACTAATCCTTCTAATTCTTGTATCAAATTGCAACAATTGAAAACACACATTGCTAGATGGAACTAACACTATGGATGGGGAAAATATTACAGGGGAGAGCAGAGATGCCAAATGCTGCCATGTATCTACATTTCTAACAGCTGATCAATCCTGGATTGTTACTAAAGTGGCATCCGAATCAACCAAGAAATTAGAAGAAGCCATGTGCATCTACCTGGACAAGAAGTCTGAGGGTGCAAACACAAATGTTTAGTAGGTGCTGGGGTTTAGAGTGGTTTTCCAAGAGTAATGTACAGTAAGACTTTTCTCTTAGGCCCTAACGACATTTGCTTAGAGTGGGCAAGATCCTGGTTCGCAACACCACAAATGTTAACCCTTTAAAGGAGTAGGCCTTAAAGCTAATTTTGTTTTACCTCCCCATGGCTGCTTTTTTTTTTTTTTTTTTTTTTTGGTATAGCCATAGGACTTCTTCTCTAATAATTTTCAGAAACAAATTTTAGAACATTAGCTTTAGGTGTTACACTAAGTACTAAAATAACTCTAGGGAGAAGTTTGGTTACACAAAGAGTAAAGGATCTAAGGATTTAGAAGTAACAATTATAAATCAGAACTGAGAGGCAAATGTGACTGCTGCAAGACCTTATAATTGAGGCCCTAATTTCCTTAAATAAATCTGTTTTTAGAGATTATAATTTTAATTTTTTTATTGTTTAAAAGATGTTTAGATTATTAATTATAACCTATAGTAGTTTTGTTTCATTTTACTTTTACACCTTTACATAGATTATGTTAATTAACAGGTATTTTACTTTAACATTATAGGAAAAAACTATTTTCTTAATTATTTTATGAAAACAAGATTTTCAATGGAATTAGGACTATCACCCCTCTTCCACCAACTTTACCTACAGATTGAAGTGGCAACTGACAGGTTTCTTTGTTATGAAGTTACTTTTTGTTATTAATATTAATTTTGGTTTCTACTCAATGATTTCCTGGAATTAGCTATTTATATAGACATATTTCAGTTTAGAAAATGCTTTTACAAACTTCCCATAACTATTCGTAACTACGTAGGTTAGATATTTTCATTTTAATATAAAATTCACATTTAACAGATGAAATTTAGTTTCAGAAGTCCTCTACAAGTTTTTATATTTATTCATGTCTTGTCCTATTTTTGCCTTCATGAAAACCATTTATTTTATCTTAGGAAAAGAACACAGTGCCTTAAACAAGCTTATTAGATTTTACTTACCATTGACTGTGAATCTCTTCCACAAACTCTTTAGTTCTCTCTAGTGTGTCATCTTACATCCCTATTCTGTTTTGTGACAATTAGTCATTTCACTTTAAGACAGATTTACATGATTTTTTAACTTAATTTTCTTAAGTGCAAACAATTTTCATTATTTTAAAGATCTTATAAATATGTTAATTTAATTAGTATCTGCATAAACATATGGAGATTATATTTAAATAAAATAGAAATAAAGTATATGCTAGAAATATTTTTTCTTTTCCTCCATAGATTATAAAATCTTTTTAAATGATATTCTTAAAATTGTGCTCAAACTCAAAAGCCCCACTCCCCACAAACCCACTTTTCCCATATCAACAACTTCTTTCATTAGTGTGGTATATTCATTGCATTTGATGAATACATTTTGGAGCACTGCTGCACAGCATGGATTATAGTTTACATTATAGATTATACTTTTTCCCAGTCCATTCAGTGGGTTACAGCAGGATATATAATGGCCTGCATCTGTCCCTGCAATATCATTCAGGACACCTCCAAGTCCCGAAAATGCCCCCATATCACACATCCTTTTCCTTCTCCCTGTCTTCAGCACCTTCAGTGGCCACTGTCTCCACATCAGTGATATAATTTCATCAATTGTTATAATCACAATTAATTTATAATAGAATGTCAGTAAATCCACTCTAGTCCATAGTTTATTCCTAATCCTGATATTCTGGGATAATGATGCCCACTCCTTCTCTAATTGAGAGGAAGCTTCAATTCCAGATAGTTGATGAATGGAACTCTCATGCTTGTAGTTGTAGACTCTCTTGGTTCCTTGGCGTTGTGGTTGCCCATCCTCACATCCTTGTTGGTTGTCCTGAGTGTGTCCAGTGAACTGGGGAGTAGATGTGGCATGTCCCTTGAAGCTCAGGTCCCAGCTGACTCATGGACAACCAAGCATTTTAAAACAGTCATATACAATTTTTATAACAAGTGTTAATTGCTCATATAGCTATTTCACTGTTTCCAGGGAAATTTATGTAATGTATACAATTTAATTCTATACAAATTTTGAAATTTATGAAGATATTTTGTTTTTACAATTTTGTTAAATCTTTTAAAATTACATATATAGGAATTTAATTTTTTAAAGCATAGAGAGATTTTTCATTAAATGAATTATTTTATTTATGAACACATAAATAATGAGCATTTAAAATATTTATTTTAGATTATGGTCTATTATTCTTATAATATTTTTAATTTGCAATGTATTGAAAAGGAACTTTACTTTGCTTTTCCAAATAGTTTTATCTACATTTTTGCTTCACTTTTATGAGCACTTTTATAATTAATTTAATTTCCATTAAATTAATTGGAAAACACTTGAATATCCAGGCTTAAAAATCTGAATGATAAGATTCAGTTCTTTATGAGTTCCATTGAATCTTCATTAGGATTTGGAAAATCTTGTTATTTAAGAAGAGGAGTTAAATTAAGTTAGAGTCCAGAGGAAGTAGACAGAAGGATTTTAAAGAGCACCAGAAACTCAGCTTCTCCAATTCTGGGACTCTAAGAGTATTAATTTATCTTTAAGCAATTTGAACAACGCTCTCTTAAGAATTTTTATTTGTTAATTTAGAATTATCATTTAGAGGTAAGAAGATATACATGAAACAAACAGACACAAAGCAAAGAAACAGAGAAGTACAGAAATAGAAAGTTTACTGATTCCCATGATGGTAGAGAAATAGAAAATAAACAGAAATAAAATATAATTCTCTTAAATGATGGCCAAAAATAGAGGTTGTGACAGAGGACCCAACCTGCATTTAGCTAAACAAATGGAATTTGACCTCAAATGAACCATAGTATGAGTTCAAAGATTGAGAGGAGCTAGTTGGGTGAGACAGGAGACAATCCCAAAGAAGATAGAACACAAAAGATTCTGCAGGTAACTTGTTCCTCTCTGGGTATCAGAGGCATCATCCAATCATCCACCTTCAGGTCCCATTTCCGTACACCAAGTACTGTAATGTTGAAAATAAGACAAACATAATTAAAGGGGGGTACAGAATAAGTTTATTGAGCTAAAGTTGCATTAATGCAGGAGCAGCACCAAAAAAACTTTTGCCCAAAAGTTTGAGTTGAAGGAGCAGCTTATATGGCTGCTTGACACAAAGGGAAGGTATGGGGGAATGGGGTGGAATAAGTGGGAGCTACTTTATGCTTGGTATAAATTTTACATTCTTTCTGTGCATTCCATGTGTTGTAAGTCTATGTGGCTGTTTGAGCAGGGTGTCCTTGAAGCACAGTTTGTTGATTAGCATGCAGGACATTGATGTAAGGTTTTGGCTGTCTGGTGAAGAGCAGAATTTGCTGGTATCAGTTTGAAATCTTTGCCACAGCTCTTCCTCCCAGGCTGAGACAGGATTTTTTTTTTTTTTTTAACATCACCATAAAGCATTGTTGGCATGTCAGCTTGCTTCAGTTTCCCTCTGTTTCTTCTTTATAAATCCCTGGATAAAATGGAAGCTCCAGCAAATCAAGATTGTTGGTTAAATCATTTATCATTCCAGTTTCACACTTCTAACATGTTCTAAAATGCAAAGACATAAAAGTAAAGATAAATCTGATTTTGGATATACAGGGTATAAAGTTGTAATTTGTAACAAGCTCAACAAAATGTGGGGGATAGAAGGGTATAGGAACAGTGTATGTGTATGCCATTGAAGTTAAGTCGCTAACAAATCACATGTGATTCTTACAGATTTAGGATGTTAAATTTTTGCACCATGGGAACCACAAAAATATATGAAAATATATTAAAATAAACATGAGAATGGATGCAAAATGTTACAATACAAAAATTGAAGTAAATATGAAAGTAGGCCTTAATGAAGAATCAACAAGAAGAAAATCTGGTTATTTGAAAGCATCAATTAAACAAACAAACAAACAAAAAACACTTATAGCTAGACTTATGAAGAAAATAAAAGAAAGATAACACACATAAATAAAATCAGAAATGAAAATGGAGATATTACTATCCAGTTCATAGAAATAAAGTGGGTTATAAGGATGCATTAAATAAGCTAATGACAGCAAATTAGTCAATAACAATTAGACAAATTCCTAATAACACTCAAACTTCCTATAGTGATTAATGAAAAACTAGAAGATCTCAAAAGAGCAATAGGTAATAAACAGATCAAATAGTAATCAAAAACCTTAAAAGGAAAGTCCCTGAGTTTTCTGTTCGTTAAGTCTACATCTAGTTAGTGAAGTCACAGATATTTTCTTGACTACCTGTAGCTAACAAAGACAAACTATATTTTTATGTAACATTTATGTAATCTAAGAATCTTTAAAAAAAACAAAAAAGCATATATAAAAATTAAAGTAAAAAAGTAATTTTCTCATTCTTTGCAAAATGGTTCAGCTTGACTCTTGTTTTCTTCACACTCATCAATATTATCAACTTGAGGAAATGAATAGAAACCAAAAATCTTCAAGGTAAAATTTACCAAACATTCCAATAAGACTGACCAAAAACCATGTGCAGACTCTAAAAAAAATTGAAATTAAAAAGAAGGAAACACTGACTAATTCATTTCATGAGGACCATAATACAATGTCAGATAAACATACAAGATAAAGTTTCAGAAAAATATCTCATATTAATATATATGCAAATAGCCTCAGCAAAATATTAGCAACTAAAATCTAACAACACATCAAAAGAACTATACTCCATGATCAAGTGGGATTTATTGCAATTATGGAAGTGTGGTTCAACATGAGAAAACTAATTATGTAATACAGCACATTAACAGAGTGAAGGAAAATGCAAAATATTATCATCTCAATTGATGCAACAAAGACGTTAGATAAAATCCAGTACTCTTTCTAGATAAAGCACATAGAAAATAAGAAATAGAAGGACCTCCTCAACATGATAAGTTATATATGAAAAGGCCACCATAAACATCAGCTTAATGATGAAAGCCTGAAAGCTTTCCCTCTAAGATGAGGAAAAATGCAAGGATACCCCCTGTCAACACTGTCATTCATTTTTGTACTAGAAGCTCTATTTGGAGCAATTAAGCAAGAGACAGAGATAAAATTTACCCAAATTAGAAAGGAAGAATTGAATTTTTTCCTTTTTTGCAGATGGCATAATCCTATATACAGAAAATCATTAAATATCCAAAACAACAAAGCTACTAGAACTCATAGATGGGAAGCAGACTTGGCCCAATGGATAGGGTGTCTGCCTACCACATGGGAGGTCCACGGTTCAAACCCCGGACCTCCTTGACCTGTGTGGAGCTGGCCCACACTCAGTGCTGATGCACGCAAGGAATGATGTGCCATGCAGGGGTGTCCCCCACATAGGGGAGCCCCATGCACAAGAAGTGTACCCCATAAGGAGAGCTGCCCAGCACGAAAAAAAGTGCAGCCTGCCAAAGAATGGTACTGCACACACAGAGAGCTGACACAACAAGACTACGCAACAAAAACAAACAGATTTCCAGTGCTTCTGATAAGGATAGAAGCAGTCACCGAAGAACATACAGTGAATGGACACAGAGAGCAGACAACTGGGGGGGGGGGGAAGAGGAGAGAAATAAATCTAAAAAATAATAAATGAATACAGCATAGTAGCAAGATATAATATCAACACTCAAAAAGCCAGCAGTTTTTTTTCTATTAATGAACCATCTGATGAAAAAAATCAAGAAAAAAGTCCATTTACAATAGCAACGAAAACAAATATCTAGGAATAAATCTAAACAGAGTTGCAAAGGACTTGTACACAGAACATCACAATACATTGCTAAAAGAAATCAAAGAAAACCTAAATAAATGGGAGCATCTTCTATGTTTTAGAAATTGGAAGACTAAATATTGTTAAGATGTCAATTCTATCCAAAGCATTGTACAGATAAAATGCAATCCAAAAGTAGAATGAAGCTAAGGAATTCACACTTCCTGATCTTAAGCCTATTAAAAACCTACAGTATTCAAAACAGCATTATGCTGGCATAACGACAGATATTGAAGGTAATGGAATCAAACTGCAATTTCAGAATTAAACTTCAAATCTGTAGCCAACAGATATGGACAAGAGTTGTAAATCCACTCAATGTGGAAATAAAATTATCTTCAACAAAGGTGCTGGGAAATTAAACGTCCATAATGAAAAGAATGAATTTGAACCCCTACCTGAAAACATATATTTAAAAAAGGGTTAATTTCTACATAATAGAAACAGAACTATAAAGCTCTTAGAAGAAAACACAGGGAGGCATCTTCACGATTTCTGTTAGGCAATAGTTTCTTAGACTTTACACACAAAGAATGAGGAGCAAAAACAAAAAATAGATAAATGATATCTAATAAAAATTTTTAAAAAGGTTTTTATATCAAAAGATGTTATCATGAAAGTAAAGGGACAAACTACATAATTGGAAAAATTATTTAGAACCACATATTCAATAAAGGTTTAATACAAATGAACCCTATAACCAAATACAGAAAGAAAAAGAAAAGAACACAAAAAAGGACAAAATGCTTGAATAGACTTTCCTCCAAAGATGATATGTAAATGGTCAAAATGCACATGAGAAATGCTCAAAATCATTAGCCTTCAGGAAATGCAAATCAGAAATACAATGAGATAGTTCACACTTACAATTTTAAAAAATAGTGCTATGAGTACTATTTAATAAAACAAAACTACAAATGTTGAAGAGGATATGAAGAATTATAAACACTCATTGTCAGTAGAATATAAAATGGTATAGTTACTGTAGAAGACTGTTTTAGAGTTCCTCAGAAAATATTTTGAAAATTACCATATGAGACAACTGTCCCACTTCTAGGTATATACCCAAATTGAAAGCACAATAACAAACAGATTTGTCCACTTATGTCCATCATACATTATTCCAAATTATCAAAAGATGGAAGCAACCTGAGTGTACATCACCAAATTAATGGAGAAACAAAATGTGGTGTGTATACACACACACAATGGAATATTATTCAGTCATGTAAAGGAATGATGCTGTGATACATGCATTGTTTTAGTTTGCAAGGTTACAAACTAAGTGGGTTGAGGATTTATTAACTAATAAGCTTACAGTCCTTAGGACATGAAAATGCCCAAATCAAGGTTCCAGCAGGAAATGTTTTTCTCCACAAAGAATAGCTGCTGGTGGCTTCGGACTGCTCTATCATGAGGCAAGGCACATTGTGGCATATCCTTGTCTTCTATTCCAGGTCTCATTGCTTCAGATCTTGGCATCTTCTGCCATTTGTTCTCTGCTTCTGTGGCCTCTTCTCTTCATACATCTGTGGATTTCTCTCACCATCCCTCTCCATGTTCAACCTATTTATAAGGGGAGAAAGAGGATTAAAACCCACATTTGGTCATGACCTAATGAAGCAAAATGATCAAAATCTCCTGCCTAAAATAGGTTTGCACTCACAGGAATGAATTAGTCCAAAGGACGTGATTTTCTGTGGCCCTTCCACAATCAAAAACATGGGTGAAAATATGCTGAGTGAAAGAAATATGACACAAAAGGATGAATATTGCATGACCTCACTTTCATGAATGTATTAAAATAAGCAAATTCAAAGCATAGAAAACTAGAATATAGACTATCAGGTCCCAGGATAGGTGTAGGGATTGGGGAGTTAATTGTTACTTTTGGCAGAGTTTATGGGATGATGGAGAGTTTTAGTTATGGATAGTAGAGATGGAAGCACAACATTATGAACATAATTAACAGCACTGAATTATGTATTTGGGTGTGATTTAAAGGGGGTATTTTATTGGGCTTCAAATTTCAGGGAGTTCTGGATCACAGAGTGGTTCAACAATGGCAATGGAGGGATACTGGTATAGGATACCATTGACAGGTGATATATGGCTGACAGGGAGCTGTACAGAACATATGTCCAGGGTGCATGGTAATGTTTGGATATACTCATAGTGGCAACAATTAAAAACCACAGCAGGGGGGGTACTGGGTTCCTGGCCGGTGGTGCTCTGTCGTGGTCCCTACGGGAGCAGCGACAGTCTCCCAGGTGCAGCGGCGGGGACCAGGAGGGAGTGAGGGTTCAACAGTGAGCCCCTGACGCTAATGACTATGCTTGTGAGCTGATAAGCCTAAAATAAGAACAAGGCCTAGAGCAGCATTGTGCCTGGGAATTTCCTCCTGTCAGCCTTCATGTTACTCAAATGTGGCCAGTCTCAAAGCCAAACTCAGCATGTAAATGCAATGCCTTCCCCCCAGTGTGGGACATGACACCCAGGGATGAGCCTCCCTGGCACCGAGGGACCACTATCAACTACCAACTGATGATGCAACCGGAAAATGACCTTATACGGAAGGTTCAATGCAGATCAGCAGAATATCCCTGTCTACATAAAATAACATGACTTTAAAATGCTGTTTGACCTAATGTAAGGGGGAATTGGAAAGGAGAAATGAGTTTATATGGTTACGAGTCTCTAAAAAAGAGTCTGGAGGCTGTCAGAAGGATTGCCCTTATGCACAACTGAGCAGAGTCTGAGAGACAGATAAAGCAGATACAACCCCCAGGTATTGGTTCCTTTGAGGGCTAAAGAGACCCATGGGAGTTATGGTCATGGCAGATGGGGTTAACTACCAGGTCAGATGGCCCCTCTTTGGAACTGGTATTTATGTGTGATGAATCTGGACTCAGATGGGATCTCTCTTCATAAGACTTTCATGCTAATGTGCTGGAGGTGCAGTTAGTGTTTGGGTTTAAGATATATTTAGGGGATTTGAATCTCTGGACTGACAATGTGATAGCCAGGTCCTGAGCCTCAACAGACTCCAGCACCTACAATCTGATTCATTGGACTCACCGCACTCAGCTAAGATGGAGTTGAAGAAGGACAACCACCACACCATGGAGCCTAGAGTGATTACAACTGAAAGTGGGAGGATTGCATCCAGCATCCATGTGGAATCTGAGCCTCCTCTTGACATAGAGGTGCAATGGACACAACCAATCCAATGTCCACAGAGAAAAGGTGGCATTGGATTGGGAAAAGTGGACATGGTGGCTGATGGGTATGGGGAAAGGCAGGAAGAGATGAGAGGTGGAGGCGTCTTTGGGACATGGAGCTGTCCTGGATGGTGCTTCAGGGGCAATCACTGGACATTGTAAATCCTCCCAGGGCCCACTGGATGGAATGGGGGAGAGTATGGGCCATGATGTGGACCATTGACCATGAGGTGCAGAGGTGCCCAAAGATGTACTTACCAAATGCAATGGATGTTTCATTATGATGGGAATGAGTATTGCTGGGGGGCAGAGAGGTGGGGTGGGGGTGGTGGGGTTGAATGGGACCTCATATATATATATATATTTAATGTAATATTATTACAAAGTCAATAAAAAAATAAAAAAATAAAAAAATAAAAAAAATAAAGGGGGTATTTTAGATTATAGAAATTTTAGCAAAATAAAAATTATAAAAACCTGTAAGACTTTAAAACACAAACAGTATCATAAGGTAAACAATGGCTTCTTCAATGGAGCAATTATAATAATATTCATGATTTGATTGTATCACATATACAACCTAATAAAAGGTGTGAATAATAAGGAGTTATGTGGGAATTCTGCATTTTTTGCATGATTTTTACATAAACCTACAACTTATCTATTTTTTAAAAGGAATTATATCATTCTTTACATCTGTCAACTATCATATTTTTTGTAGATTAGTACATTTTTCTTAATAATGAATTTAAATTCAAATGGTATCTCTTATAATCCAGTTCTACCATGAAAACTTAAGTATCTTCTTGCCAGGATACTGAAATATCCCTGTAATGATTAACTTCATATGCATTATTTAGTTCTTATCTCAGTTCTTCATAATTGTCAAAGTTGGTGGTTTATAAATGAAATAAGTAATCAACTCTAAACCTGGAAAACATATGTAATAACACTTTTTAAGATATTGAGATAACAGTCAGTACAGGATTGTGATCTCTGACAGATAAATATGGTCACCTTTTCTCAACGTTTGTTTACAGTGATTTTCAGAAACAAGGATCCCACAAAGCATGTAGTCTCAATGAGTGGTGGAGACAGAATTCAGAATTTGGGGGTGTTTACAGTGTTGATTTTCTGGAAGCAGGGCACTAGATACATGTGATAGGTTTCCAGAAATATTCATGGAAGTTTCATTGACGACATGGCTGAAATTTCAGCTGTTCACGCACAGGAAAACTCTACACAAAGACAGGCAATTAGCAATTATATTGGGAGGTATTAAACTGGAGAATTCTGGGATAAGTAAGTATTTGGATTGGATCAGAGTTGAGAGATATTGATCTGAACAGACAGAATGGAGAGGTCCCATAATGGCAATATTTTAGAGTAGGACTAAACTATTACTATAGTTAAGTTTACACTGAAACCAACCTAAAAACAAACAAACAACAACAACAAAAAAAAAAAAAAAAACAAAGAGAACATCAGGCCTCCCCAGGATGGAGGCATAACACCTTCCCTCTTGTTATATGGGTCCCCACCACTGATATAATACACAATGACATGATGAGCACTCACATACTTCCTAAAAGCCTGCCCAGATGCACCCTGTGACAGATGCACCCTGTCAAACACCTTATGCCAGTAACTCTTCCTTATTATACTTTCTAAAGAGTTTTCTCAACATTATAGTTTGAACCACATACCCGACAACCTCCCATGTTCTCTTGCTCCCCGACCCTACCCCTGATTAGTTGGACCATCTGACATATCTTCCCAACCCTAGCTCCCCTCAAGCCTGCAAATTCCTACCCAATAATATCCCTATGTCCCCATCTTATTGCTTCACTGAACAACTACTTACCTCCATTTTATCATAGATTTTTGCCCATGTTGGTGTTGGCTCATAACTCTCCTTTCACCCCTTATTTCCTGTAAGCCTATCTTATAATCTCTAGTTCTCTGAGATAGCTTAATTTGCTTAATTCATATCAGAGAGGTCATGTAGTATTTTTCCTTCAATGCCTGGCTGCTTCACTCAACATAAGGTCCTCAAGACTCATCCATGTTAACCCATGTATTAGTACTGTATTCCTTCTTACAGCTGAGTAGTATCAATTGTATGTATATACCACATTTTGTTTATCCATTCACCTGTTGATGGACATTTGGGTTGATTCCAACTTTTGGCAATAGTGACTAATGCTGCAAAGATCATTGGTGTGCACATATCAGTTAGTGTCCTTGTTTTCAGTTCTTCTGGGCATATATCCAGCAGTGGAATTGCTGGGTCATACAACAAATCTATAGCTAGAATTTTAGAAACCACCAAACTGTCCTCCAGAATGGCTGGATCCTTCTACTTTCCCAGCAGCAGTGGATGAGGGTTTCCATTCCTCCATATCCTCTCCAACACTCATAATCCTCTGTGTTTTTAATAGCCATCAATATAATGGGTGTAAGATGATATCTCATTGTTATTTTGATTTGCATTTCCCTAATAGCTAGTGATGTTGAGCATCTTTTTATGTGCTTTATAGCCATTTGTATTTCTTCTTCGGAGAAGGGTCTATTCAAATCTTTTGACCATTTTTAAAATGGGTTGTTAGGCTTTTTATTTTTGAGATATAGAAATTCTTTATGTATGCTGGATATTAGGCTCCTATAAGATATATGTTTACCAAATATTTTCTACCATTGTGTAGGCTCTCTCTTAAATTTCTGATCAAATTGATTTGACGTGCAAAAGTCTTTAATTTTGAGGTGGTCCCATTTATCTACATTTTTCTTTTGCTGTTCGTGCTTTGGGTGTGAAGTTCATGAAGCCATTTCCTATTTCAAGGTCCTGTAGATGCTTCCCTACATTGTGTTCCAAGGTCTTTATGGTCTTGGCTCTTATCTTTGAATATATCTAAAGCTATGTTCAGAAGTTTTTCTGTGATTCTCAATGTATTAATAAAGTGGAAACATCTAAATATCTAAAATGAATTACCTTTGCTTGTAAATTAAAATTACAGTAAAAGAAAAGTAAATGCTAAATATGTAGAAGGAAGGAAATAATCAAGAGTGGTGTCATGATGTTTGTATAAAGGAAAAGAAAAATTATAATATTTACTTACATAGACTGATAAAATTTGAGTAAATATAGTTTATAAATATCAAGAATCAAAGACAGGTTTAATCTGGATACTACAATAAATTAAAAAGAATAAGAATAAGAATCTCTATATTAAAAATAACTTAGACAACATGGTAAAATTTATATTAGATTGAAATTTCCAAATTGTAAAAGAAATTGAAATTCTTAATAATTTTATATTTATTAAAGAAATTCTATTTATCTTTTGCAAACCTCTCAACAAAGAAACACAGTGTAAATTCTCTCACCCATTTAAGAAATAAATAGTACCAAATTTACACATATGAATTAATTCATTTATGATGTTATGATACCATACCTTGATAAATATATTAGAAAAAAGGAAACCACAGAAAAGAAAAGAATAATAGCAAATCTAAATGTAAAACTCATTAAAATATATTAGAATATCATACACAACAATACAAAAAAAGGATCAAGTGTAACTCTGGAATACAAGATTTTTCAAATCCAAAGTGAATCAAGATATTTCACCATTTTGCATAGTAATTGGAAAATTATGTGGTCATCTCAGTGGATGCAAATAACCAAACATCTTAAAAACTTCAACACTCTTTTAAATATAAGGAAAGTAGAATCAAAGGATACATACACAACCTAAGAAAATTTATGTATAAACATAATTTAGCAAATGTCATGTCTAAGTGTAAAAGTTGAATATTTTCTCCCCCAAATAAAAAAATTATGAATACTCACCCTCAAAATTTACAACATTGTACTGCAGATCTTTTCCAGTATATTAAGGGAGACAATAGCAAACTAACAGCCATTGCTAAAAGTAATTAAAGATGATAAAAATAAATTGAAATTGTTCTGTATAAAAAGCTATACTGGGGACAAGTTAGAGCTGGAAATGTCACATGCAAAGAGTAGTTTTACATGGCTCAAACCTGACTGTAAAAGCTAACATTATAGTGTTTGAAATAGAAAGTTTTTGAGATTTTTTTCTTTTTTGCATATTTTATCTTCTTCCTATTTTTACTGAAGAATTTACTCACAGAAAACTCATGAAGAAAGTACAATTTCATTATACACCACTTTTCTGATATATTAACATTTTGCAATAGTGAAGCATCTTTGTTATACTTGATAAAGAAGTGTTATCTTAATTGCTCTTTTAATTGTATCTCTGTTTGTACATAATGTGTATCTTTATATAATGAAGTCCAAAAATTCCATGAAACCTACTAGAACTAATAAATGAACTCAGAAAAATTGCAGGCAACATAACTAATATGCAAAATTCAGTTGGTGTTTATATATCACCAAAGAATATTACCAAATAAAAATTGAAGAAAAAAATCCTTTTGCTATTGTTCCTAAAAGAGTTAAATGCCAGAATAAAGTTAACAAAGGAGGTGAAGGACATGCACTGAATCCTATAAAACACTGATGAAGGAAAAGAAATAAAACCTAAGTAAATGGCAAGACACCCATGTTCAAGAATAGGAACAGCTGATACTATTAAAATGTGACTGCCACCCAAGGCAATATACAGATTCAATGGAATGTCTATCACAATCCCAGCAACCACTTTTGCAGAAATGGAAAGCCAAAACACAAATTTCTGCACAATTACAAGGGACCTGAAAAGCCAACACAGTTTTACAAAGTAAAAACAAAGTTTTAGGTCTCACACTCCCTCATTTCAAAACTTAACACAAAGCAACATTAGTCAAAACAGTAAGGTATTGGCAAATATACAGGCCTAAAGTCAAAGGGTATAGACTTGAGAGCTCAGAAATAATTGCTCAATTCCATGGCCAACTGATATTTGACAAGATTACTGAGTATATTATATGGGGAATAAGTGGCTCAGTAAAACTGTTTCTCTACATGCAAAGTATGAAAATAGAACCCTACCTCACACCATATATAAAAATTCAGAAAAAGTGATCAAGGATGAAACATAAAAGCTAATTCCCTCAAACTCCTATAAGAAAACATGGGTAGAGCCTTCATAAACTTTGACCTGGTTCTTAAATCTTAGTTATGACACAAATGACAGGAGCAACAAAAGAAAAATAACATGGAAGTCTTCAAAATTAAAACAAAATTAAAATAACTTTGATGCACCAAAGGACACAATCAAGAAACTAAAGACAGCTTGAATAATAGGAGAAAATAATTACTCCTATTTGAAAAGGTTTAATACTCCATAATACATAAAATATTGCTGCAATTCAATAACTGAAAGACAACCCCATTAAAAATGGACAAAGGACTTTAATAGATATTTCTCCAAAGAATATATTAAAGTGTCCAATAAGAAATTGTGGGAAGATGACATTGGAGCAACAGTCAGAGGTTCAGTGCTCTCACGTAAACAATGGAGACTGAGTCAAAAGCTATCTAAGGGACCTGTTTGGGGGATCAGTAGACTAGGGCAGTGCTACACAACTCCCAGGAGGATAAGAGGCAGAAATAAGAGAATGATGAAACAATTGTGTGTTACCAAGGACCCCATAGTGGCCAAGAAGGGCATCACTCCCCCAACCTAAGATATTAAGCTGGGATAAAAGTCCTGGGTGAATGCAGTTGACTAAAAGGGGAACAGATGCCTTCCTCCCTGCCAGCCATTTCCAGGGACTGAGGAGGGGGACTTGGTGTCATTTCCTTCAGTGAGTTTGGTAAGCAGAGCCTGCTTTGAATCTTGGCTGTTGATATTAAACAGGGAAAAAGTCTGTGCTCCAGGAGCAATTCCCTGGCCTACTTTGATAACTTAAACCAGGCAATTTTAAAGACTTAGAATAAGTTGAACTGTTGGGATACAGAAGTGAGAAGAGTCTTGTCCAGCAAAACTCAGATGCTTGAAGAGAAAGTACATGCATACATGGCAGATGTATGCTCAAAGAAGTTCTTTTTATTTTTTTCTTTTCCCCCTATATATTTCCACTTCTAGCCTTGATGCAGAATTAACAATGAATCATAACTCATGAATCTCTTTTCCTGGTTAATAATAAGCACATCTAACCTATTGCAGTTCATGATTAAATGTCTTGTGTGTTTCAAGCAGGCCATGTTCTGAACATCACAGTTGCTTTCAACCCTTACATACTCAACAAATTTCTATGGGTTCTACATGACTTACAAGGCTCCACAGCCAGACATGATGGCAACAGTCATTTTCAACCATATGTGTTCAAAGGTTTCCTTAAACTTCCATGAGGGTCTCACAGAGGCAGCCTGGTTTGCCACATTTCCCCCTTTTTTGTTTTTTAGATGAGTCAGAAACATAAGAAATATATCATCTTTTTATTTTTCTTTATAAACTTATAGCATTGATAAAGACTGTCTGCAATTAATAATATAATGAAAGCAGATTGTGTCCAACTGTGTAGCTTAAGATATGGAAGCCAATCAGAAGGGGAGAAGCATAGTAATGCAGAAGAGATTACATTAATATATCATTGACTATGTTCTTAGCAATTATGAGAAAAACAGATTTGTAATAATGCTCTTGTGATGCATTATGGGAGAAAACAGTAGTAAGATTATGTTGGATGGTTTGCCTGGTTTCATTCCATAAATCTTGTGAAAGGGGGGTTACACAAATATGAGAAAAGTTATAATCACATGACAACTTAACTCTCACTGTTAAAGTTTCTTAGCATTGTCCTATCTGCATAACAGCAGCTTCTAAGGCATTGTCCTATCCACAAACCAGCAGTTTGCCTGGTTTCATTCCATAAATCTTGTGAAAGGGGGATTGCACAAATATAAGAAAAGTTATACTTAAATCTCACCGTTAAAGCTTTTTGGCATTGTCCTATCCACATAACAGCAGCTTCTAAACATAACTTCACTATCTATACTGGTTTGAATTAACAGTCCATTCAAAACATTGTCCATAAATGAATATAATTCTTGAGCAGTTTGAATTGAAGTAGTTAGAGCAACAGCAGTGGCAGCAGCCAGTGCAGCAATGGCTACAAAGGAAACGATTGTGTCTATTAAGGTGCGAAGAAAGCGTTTTACTCACAATATTTCAAAAGATTCAGCAAGCAAAGTCCAACTCATCCAGGGTCATGTTCATCTCCAGCTTGAAGGTGGGAAATTAGAGACCCTTCTCAGAGACGTCCATGATACTGTTTTACATTCCAGGCTGGTAGCCACCGAATTCCTGTAGAAGTGGAAACACGAGCATAACCCTGGCCCCAAGTAATGAGAGAGGTGGGTCCCTGCCATTCAGGGCCCAAGTTAGGATCCTCATACCCAACCAGTGGATGTGAATGAGGACACAAGGGGCTAGAAAAATGTCTTTCTATGGCAGAATGGGAATAAGCATCACAGTTCAAAAAATTGAAGTTATATAAGAGTTTTTGTAACTGATTCCATGGGGGTAGATACATATTTTTCCTTTTTTGTTTTTAAGATAAGTTTTTTAAAAATGGTATGAACATATTATAATAGCTTGTTCTTGTGGATTATGAGGAATGCCAGTAAGATTTTGAATATTTCAATCCTGTAATAAACATTGAAGAGCCTGTGAAGGATACATGGGACCATTATCAGTTTTCAATGTGCAGGGATGACCCATGATGGAGAAAGCCTGAAGAAGATGTGAGCATACATGAGAAGAGTGTTCTCCAGTGTGCAAATGAGCAAATAAGTAATGCAAGAAGGAATTAATAGTAACGTGAATATATTTCAGTTGACTGAGGGATAGTGAGTCACATCCATCTGACATAATTCATTAGGCTTGTAAGCCATGTGGATTAACAGCCACTACAGTTTGTGGTGAAGTAACAGCTTGGCAATTGGCACAGCTGTGGACAATTTGTTTAGCTTGAGCAAGGGACAAATGAAACTGTTTCATGAGAGCTCTGGCATTCTGTTGAAAGAAATCATAAGATAAATGAGCTTGTTGAAAAGCAAGTGCAGAAGTCATGACTAAGCAGTCAGCTTCGGCATTCCCCTCTGTCAATTGTCCTGGGATAGAAGTGTGAGAATGGATATGAGGAATATAAACAGGGTTAATTCTAGCATCTAAAAGTAACTGGAGGTTAATAGTGTGTAAAATTTTGTCATCTGAAGATTTAAAAAGTGCAGTTTGAATAGTGTGGACTACTTAGAAAGTTTAAGCAGATTTGCTAACAATATTCAGAGGCTGTGAAAAAAATATTATAAGGACATGATGACTGCTGTGAGATCAGCCTTTTGAGTGGATGAATAGCCCTACGAAGTAAATGATTGCCAGCCTTCAGGCATTTTCCAGGTAATAACAGCTTTACCAGTTTTTCCAGATCCATCCACAAATACAGTGAGAGTGTGAGGAAGGCACCGATGAAAAGTAACAGTAGGGAGAGTAAAGGGGAAGGTATGCAAGTGTTGGAGAAATTTATCGGCAGGAAGGAAGAAGTTAATATTTCCATAGAAATCTATAAAAGCAATCTGAAAATCATGAGAATGCTGTAGCAATGCATTGAACTGTGAGGTGGTAAAGGGAATGAATAATGAAGAAGTTTCTTTTCCAGTTTCCTGCAAGCAGTGATTACATCTCTTTATGATCAAAGAGGGAACAAGTTGAATGTATGGAGTAAGTGATTTCTTTGGGATATGGGATAAATAAACCCACTCAAGAATACAAAGTGCTGGAGTCAATTGGTCAATCAATCCTGTCAGGGAATGTGGTGTAAAAAGACAGAAAAAATGTATCAGGAATTAGGGTTATGATGATGTAAATACCATTGTGAGATGGCTTGTGACACCAAGTCTAATTCAGCTTTGGCTTCATCAGTCAGCAAAAGTCTGGAAGTCAAATTTGTATCTCCCTTAAGGGTGTTAAGCAGATATTGTAGGTGATACATAGGAATGTTTAATGTGGATCTTATCCAGTTTATGACTCCTAAAATATGCTGTAAATCATTCAAAATAAGCTCAGAAGGAATGGTTAACTTAGAGGCTGATGACCACATATTTCTGTTGGCTAAAATGTAACCTAAATAATGCCATGGTTCAACTCTCTGAATTTTTTTCTTGAGCAATATGTAATCCATTAATTTGGATGATGTGAAGGACTTAATGTAAAATAATCTGTAAACTTTTTTCTGTATTAGCTGCAAGTAAAATATCACCCATAAAATAATAGAGTATATCTTTTGGATATTATTTTATGAATTGGCTGTAAAATTTGATGAAATAGATATTGACAAATGGTAGGACAATTAACGATACCTTGAGGAAGCACAGTTCATTGATATCTCTGCAAGGGAGAAGCATTGTTAATAGCTGGCAAGGAAAAAGCAAATCAAGGGTGATCTTGCACAGCTAAGGGAATAGTAAAGAAACAATCTTTCAAGTCAAATATAATTAGAGGTCAATTTTCAGGGATCAAAGCAAGATTAGGGAGCCCTCGTTGTAAGGCTTCCTTGGGTTGAACATTTTTGTTAATTTGCCGAGGATAATGAACATGTCTCCATTTTCAGATTTCTTTGTAATAATAAAGATAGAAATGTTCCAGGGACTGTGGGACACATCTAGGTGAGCAAAGGCTAATTGTTCTTTCACTAATTGATATGCATGATAGTTTCTCCTCTGGTAAAGGCCTCTGATCAACCCATACAGGTTTGTTAGAGATCCACATAAGGGGCAGGGGAGCCAAGTGATCAGTGACTATTATTAAAAATGTGGAATGGTGATTTTGGCATTCCACTGGGATAAGTCTCTTCCCCACAAATTAATAGGGATAGGGACAAAATAAGATTGAAAATGTCCTTGCTGTCCCTCTGGCCCAGTTACCTGTAACAGCATAGATCTGTTCTGTGTAGCTGTTGAACCTCCAATTCCTTGCAAAGTAAAGGAGCAGGATTCTTTAGACCAGGCAAAGCACCAAAAGGACTCTGAAATAACCAATACATCAGTTCCCATGTCAACCAGCCCAGGGAACTCTATTTCATTTATGGACATTTTTAGCATAGGTTTATTCTGCTGTAGGGCTTGAGTCCAGAATTGTTGAACAATGGAACTGCCAAAGCCCTCAGTATGATCCTTAGATTTTGATTTGATAGGAAGCAAAGGAAGCAGCAAAATGTGTGTGATACACTGCCACTTTGGAACAGTTTGAAACACATTGGAAATAAGCATAATTTTATGTCTCCTGTATAATCATTATCAATAACACCAGTGTGAAAAGTGAGCCCATTAATAGTAGCACTGGATCCTCCCACAAGAAGAACAAAGATATTTTTGGATAGAGGGCCCCAGACACCTGTAGGAACCAACTCAATCTTATTCTGTTCTTTGAAAATTATTTCTTGGGTGGAGCAAAGATCAAGTCCAGCACTTCCTTGGGTGCTTGCTTTGAGGTCAGATATTGAAGACTGGGCATTTCCCAAAATTCCTTAGGTTTGCTCTGGTATGTTTTGGGAGCACTGAGAGCCCAGATTCTCTGGGTGTTTCCCAATAGTCGTTGCTCTTGTCGGTCAAACCAGGATTTGCATTGATTAGCCCAATCCTTTCCCTTTTTAGGAAACTCTTGAGTGGGCAAGTGTTCAGAGGGAGAAGAATTTTTAAAAAGTACAATTCCTCTGAACATGTTCTCTTTTCCCACATTTAAAACAGATGGCATTGGTATTAATAAGAGCAGCAAGAACTTTTGCTTTATGGATAAGTACCCACATTTTGTCAAGCCTTCAGATAATCCCTTAACGCATCTTCAGTGGATTTGATAGATAACAGTACCTATTGACAATCAGCATTAGCATTATCATAACCTAGCTGCATGAGTAATATCTAAGCAGCATGAGTATTGTCTAGCTGCCTATCAATAACCTCTTTAAGCGAATCTACAAAATCCATATAAGTTTCATGGGCACCTTGTCTAATGGAGGTGAAAGATTTCTGAGGGCATTTACCTTCTGGAATAGCCTTCCATGCTTTCTGAGTAATTTAAAACATTGGATAAACAACCTCTAATCTGCTTGAGCCTGAGCCTGAGCCTGAGCCTGAGGATTGGCAAATTAGCCTATACCAAAAAGGGCTTCAAGTGTAATAGGAATCCAGTGATTAAGATGATTATGAATGTGCTGCTGGTCAGCTCATTTATGATATTCAGTTAACCAAGTGCTGTATTGAGCTGATGTAGTGAGAGTACAGATTACTATTTTCCAATCTACTGGTATCATAGCATGAGCATTTGCCAAGGCTCAGAGGAGTCCCTCCATATAGGGGAGTGGATTTCATTGTTTTTCATACTCCTTTTTAATTCTTTAAAAACATTATAAGAAAGCGACCCATGAACAGGCTGCTGTTGAGGACTTAATACCACTGAATACAAACTGGCTGATAGATGCCCCTCCTTTAAGGCTTTTTAAACATTTTGCATTTGGGGAACAAAATTATGATCACATTCAGAGATATCTCTGTCAAGTACATAGGCTGTCGGAGGTACTTCTTTAGAAGCCTCAGAGAATGAAGGCACTGGTGAAGGCTCACATGGCTCAGGATCAGAATCCAATTGTACTGGCTCAAGGGCAGATTTAATTAAGCTCCAGAAGGCTAAATGCTCAACAGTAACCTGTCCTCCTGCTTCATGATGATAGTTTAATTTCTCATCCACCATTTTTAAGTCTCACAAACTCAGGATCCCCTCATTGGGAAACCAAGGACAATAATCAAAGAGACATTGGAAAAAAGACACAAGGTGATACTGAGCTACCTTACCTCCAGCAGCTTTGAGCTGCTGCAAAACCTTAAGAAATTTAGACTGTTCCTTAGATAACTGAGCTCCCATAATTACAACAAGTCATGAACATGAAATGTCCCCACTTCCCTTTCCAGGAATGTATGACTAGTCAGTTTCCCTCCTTGTCCTTCTTGCTGCATCACATCCCTGTTTTAGTGCCACTTGTTGGGGTTCAGAAGTGGGAAGAGTCTTGTCCAGCAGACTGAGATGCATGAAGAAAGAACACACATACCTGGCAGTAATATGCTTAAAGAAGAAGCTCTTATTTTTTTTGTTCTCCTCCCTGTATATATTTCTCTCTTTCTAGCCTTGAGGCAGAATTAACAATGAATTCTAACTCATGAATCTATTTTCCTGATTAATGATAAGGACATCTAACCTAGTACAGCTCATGATTAAATTGTCTCATTGTGTGTTTCAAGCAGGCTATATTCTGAACATCACAGTCACTTTTATCCCCTTACATACTCAACAAATTTCTATGGGTACTACATGACTTACAAGGCTCCACAGCCAGACATGAAGGCAATGGTCATTTTCAACCATCTGTGTTCAATGTTTTCCTTGAACTTCCATCAGGGTCTCACAGAGGCAGTTTGGTTTGCCACACTGAACCAAACATCAAAGAAAAGCAGTGAAAAAATACCAGAATTAAACCAAAATATTCAAATGCCTAGACATCAGCAAACATTCCAAGAGATACAAGGAAAGAGAAAGTGATGGCACAGTCAAAAGAATTAACCAAATGTCTTGAAGAAGGACAGCATTTAATACAATTAATCCGTGATGATTACACAACTCCCTAAATCACTTCAAAAAATGTAAAGAATATATGACTGAAGAAATAAAGGACATTAAGAATAACTGTGAGAGCATAAAGAAAAATTTAAAAATCTGTGAAGAAAAGTAAAATGCCTCATGGGAATGTAAGACACAATAGATGAGAAGAAAAATACATTAGAAGCACATAAGAGCAGGTTTTTATTGTTCAAAGACATAATTAGTGATTTCAAAGACAGAAAATCTTAACCTGAAAAGATGGGACAACAGAAAGGGAAAAAATGAAAAAAAAAAAAAAGAACAGTGTTTCAGAGAACTGAATGACAATGAGAAATGCAAATATTTGCATTATCAGTGCTCCAGAAGGAGAAGAAAATGGAAAAGAGGCAGAAAGAATATTTGAGGAAATAATGGCCAAAATTAAGGACTTAAATATCAATATCCAAGAAGGACTCCAATGAGAATAAATCTGCATAGACTTACCCTGAAACACCTCCCCTTCAGAATGACAAGTATCAGAGATAAACAGAAGATTCTGAAAGGAGCAAGAGAAAAAGCAAAGCATCACATACAAGGGAAACTTGAGAAGATTTAGTGAGGAATTTTACCATGATTGCATCAGTTTAGGTGTACACTCCCTCACTGTCTCCCCAAAAATGGCTGAGAAAGTGCAAAATCTTACCTGAGTGAGCTGTTTGGGGAACACACAGAAGAGGAGGCTTCAAAGCATTGATCTGGAGAGAACTGGAGAAAAAGATAAAGAACCCATAGGAAAACCATGAGTTTCTCACCACTTTGGCTGGACATGGTGGGCAGCTAAACCCCACCCTCAAGGCTGAAAGCCTTAATGAATCCCCTGACACTCACCACCCACTGAGTGGGAAGGAGAATTCTCTGGTAGGAAGAGGGCTTTGGTGAAGGGTGGTAAGGGTTTCCTATCTGTGGATTTGGTTACCTGGGCCTCTTTTAACTCAGTGCACACAAGGTGGCACTGAGGTAGCCCAAGGAAGAGGGGAGAGGGGAATCTTCTCAGGCACTGCAATACACACAACTACACTGGGAGAGAGGAATTTGGGTAGGGAGAGGAAAGAGGTAATTGACTAGTCCAGTGCTGAAAACTATCAAAATTCCAATTCCCCTAAGGGAGGCAGTCAGTAGAGATCCTCCAAAAGCTTGTAAGGACCTATTTAGGGTCACCCAGGAGAATAAGGGGTCAGGAAGAAAGTCAAGTTTGGTTTCTTTGTGGTGAATTTGGTCACCACAGTCCTATTGGAATCTCTGAAGGACCTTAACATGACCAGGAGAGAGGGAATCTACTCACAGTTCACACAGGTTGTCAGGCCCAGTTGTCCTGGGAAAGAAAACAATTACAATAGTAAGGGGTGGAGACAGACAGGTGCCTAATCAGCAGAACTTTGGCAACCTGCAAAGATTCTTACCTGCATTAGGGAAAGTGGGTGAGTAGCTTCTTGAAAGACTAACCAATGGAGGAATTCCCACTTTGAATATATGAGGTCTTTGGTTTGTTTCCTGGATCTTCCTAGAAAAGTGATTGACTGGGCTATCAGACATCCAGGCAATACTTCAGGACAGGGAACATATAGATATTATGTTTGTATTGGCTTATATGGATCTTATTTTTCTTTAAAAATGTTCTTTTTAAAATTTAACTTAGTTTACCTTTTAAAACCCAGTTCAAAATCTGCAGAGGGCAGGCTGCAGGGTAATTGATTGATGAGCATAGGCAGCCTGAGAAGCTCCTTAGGGGACAAAAATGGAAGACTGATTTTCCATGGCTTTTGTTAGTTTCCTAGTTTGTTTTTCATTTTTTATCTTCTTTCTTCTCACCCCACTTTTATATTAGGTGCTGCTGACTTGTTTCTTCTTTGTTGTGTTTCCTCTTCCTTTGTTTCCCTTTATTTGGTTACCAATTTGGTCTACCTACACTATTTATTTCCCTTCCTTCAACTTTCTATCTTCTGCTTTTTGTTTTGGTTCTTACCTTTCACCTGTTTTTGTTTGCTTTTCCATTTTTCTTATATTTATTTCTCTTTCCTTTTTTCTCTGTTTTCTTTCTGTTTTTTTAAAACTTTTTTTCTGTCTTTTCTCCTTCCCTGTTTTCTCATCATTCTGGCCTTTAAATCCATCCTGTCTATTTTTCTCTATTTGGTTTCTTATCTCATTGTACTCCAGCTTTTTATTCTCATTTTTCTACACTTCTTAGTTGAGTTAGTTATTCATTTTCATATTGAAGGGACCAGATGCAGGACATTATATATCTTGTCATAACCCACTGAATGGACTGGGAGACAGTGTATACTGCAACATAAACTATAATCCATGCTGTGTAACAATGCACCAAAATGTACTCATCAAATGCAATGACTGTACCACACTAATGAAAGAAGTTGTCACTGTGGGAGAAGTGGGGTGTGTGGAAAGTGGAGTATATGGAAACCTCATATTTTTTAATGTAACATTTTGTGTAATATATGTATCTTTAAAAAAAGATAATAAAAAAGAAAAAATTATTTTCCTAGATCTTACACAGGTCATTTACTACCATTCACTCTTATTATTACTATTGTTCTTTTTTTTCTTCTTACCTCTTTACTCTTCTCTGGATATATTTTATTTCCCAAGGCAACATAGAAACAGCAAGGAAATAAAAGAAGAAGAAAAAAGCACTAAAGTGAAAAAGTATCACACACACACACAAAACAAAATAAAACCCTAGATTAGAAAGAGAAGGTAATCAACTGAAAAACTCCATCAAGGTAACCTGATGCCTAGGCACCTACAGAAAATTACAACCCATATTAGGAGACAGGAAGACATGGCCAGGTCCAATCAAACAACTAATAAACAGGAGGAGATGCAGAACATTGAAAAACTAATCAGAGTCTGTCCACACAAATATCATGAATCAGCTTACTGAAGTGAAGGAAGAGATTAAAGATACTAAGAAGACATTGGGAGAGAACATTGAAGAAATCATAAACATACAGAAAAAGCTAACTAATATGATGGTAATGAAAGATGCAATAAAAGAAATGAAAAATACACTGGAAGCACCTAAGAGTAGATTTGAATATGCATAGGAAAGAATCAGTGATGAGGAAGACAGTACAGCTAAAATCAAACAGATTGCAGAATAGATAGATAAAAAGAAAAAATACATCATGGACACAGAGATTCGGATGTTAGCAAGACACATACAATCATATATCATAGGTCTCCAGAGGAGTTAGAGAATGGAAAGAGGACAGAAGGTGTGTTGGAGGAATTAATGGCTGAAAACTTCCCAATTCTATAGACGGAGATGGATGCATGTGTCTAGGAAGTTCAGTGCACACCAAACAGCATAAATCCTACAAGGCTTATTGCAAGACATATACTTGTCAAATTGTTTAATGTTCAAGACAAAGAGAGAATACTGCAAGCAGCAAAAGAGAACTATTATATAAAAGGAAAGCTGAGTAATTTTAAATATTGATTTCTCTCTGAGACCATGGAGGCAAGAAGGCAGTGGTATGACATAGTCAAGGTGCTAAAAGAAAAAAACTTCCAGCCAAGAATTCTCTAGCCAGAAAAACTGGCACTCAAAAAATGAGGGAGAGTTCAAATTATGCACAGCAATATAGAATTTAAGAGAGTTTGTCAAATAAACTTCAAGAAATACTAAAGGGTTTTTGCAGGTTTAAAGGTAAACAAAACAGGACAGAGAGAGTTGGAGAAGAGTATAAAAACAACTAAAAAGAGAAGAAGAGAAATAAAAATGACATATGGCATATATAAATCTAAATAAAATATGGCTAATGTAAGTAATTTATTGACAGTAATAACATTGAATGTTAATGTATTAAACTCACTAGTCAAGAGACACAGATTTGCAGAATGGATAGGAAATATGACCCATCCATGTGCTGTCCCCCAGAAATCCACCTTAGACTAAGGGATGCAATAAGGCTAAAACTGAATGGTTGGAAAACAATTCTACAAGCATACAATAACCAAAAAAAGGCAGGAGAAGCAATAGTAATATTGGACAAAATAGACCTTTTTTTTTTAACTATCACACTGTCTTTCAAGGAATTTATTTTCGTCTAAGTTGTCAAATTTATTGAAATAGACTTTAAATGCAAAATTATTCTAAAAGACAAAAATGGAAACTATATATTAATAAAAAGGATAACCTATCAAGAAGAAAGAAAAATCATAAACATTTATGTACCTACCCAGGGCAACTCAAAATACAAGAGGCAAACACTGGAGAAGCTAAATGGAGAAATAAATGTCTCTACAATTAGAGTGGGGATGTTAATACACCATTACCAAAATTAGACAGAACATCCCAAAAGAGAATCAATAATGAAACAAAGAGTATGAATAATGCATTGGAGGGACTGAGCTTAATAGACATATACAGAGTATTACATCACAATGCAGCAGGATATACATTCTTCTTGAGTGCACATGGAGCATTCTCCAGAATAGTCCAGATGCTTTGTCACAGAAAAAATTTTATTGAATACAGAAAGATTGAAATTATACCAAGAATTAACTGACAACAATGAAATTAAGGTGAAAATCAGTAAGGTACAGAGAAGCAGATTAGGTACAAGAATATGGAATTTGAACAACAAACTCTTGGACAAACAGTGGGTCAAAGAAAAAATCACAAAAGAAATCAGTTACTTCCTTGAAATGAATGAAAATGACAACAAAATTCATCAAAACCTACGGGATGAAGCAAAAGTTGTACTGAGAGGAAAATTCATAGCCATAAACGTCTATATTTTTAAAAAAAGAAAAAGCTAAAATCAAGAACTAACGGCACATTTGGAGGAATTAGAAAAAGAACAACAAACTGTCCTCAAAGGAAGTAGAAAGATGGAAATATAGATTAGAGCAGAATTAAATGAAAATAAGAAAGTACTAGAAAAAACAAACAAACCAAAAAGCTGGTTCTTCGAGAAGATCAACCAAATTGAAAAACCTTTACCTATACTAAAAAGAAAAAAAGAGAAGTTGAAAATACATAAATTAAGAAATGAGGAAGAAGATATCACCACAGACCCCACAGAAATATAGAATCTAGTAAGAGGATACTTTGAAAATTATATGCCAACAAAATGGACAATATAGAAGAAATGGACAAATTACTAGAAACACAGAATCAGCCTACATTGACAAGAGATTTTGTTGAACTCCACAGACCTATCACACATAAAGAAATAGAATCAGTCATCAAAAATCTCCCAACTAAGAGGAGCCCAGAACCAGATGACTTCAAAGATTAATTCTACCAAACATTCCAATCTGGTTTCAACTTTTCAAAAAAATAAAAGTGGAGGGAACATTGACTGATGCCAACATCACCCTAATACCAAAGCCAAAGATGTCATGAGAAATAAAACCTAGAGACCAATCTTCCTAATGAATGTAGTTACTAAAATGTTGAAAAAATACTTGCTAATCACATTCAACAACATATCAAATGAATTATACACCATGGCAAAATGGCTTTCATCCCTAGTGTGCAAGGATATTTCAACATAAGGAAACCAATCAATATAATCCAACCATACAAACAGATTGAAAGAAAAAAATCAAACGACCATCTCTGTAGATGCAGAGAAGGCATTAAATTAAATACAACACCCTTTCCTGATAAAAGGATGGAAATAGAAGGAAACTTCCTCAACATGATAAAGGGTCCATATGGAAAACCCACAGCTAACATCATATTTAATGGAAAACTCATAAAAGCTTTCCCTTTAAGATTGGAAAAAGACAAAGATACCCAATTTCATCGCTCCTGTTTAATATCTTGTTAGAATTAGTTTCTCGAGGACTTGGAGAAGATAAAGATAACAAAGGCATACAAATTGGAAAGGAAGGAATAAAAATTTCACTCTTTGCAGATGATATGATCCTATACATAGAAAATACTGAGAAATCTACAACCAAGCTTTTAGAGCTTATAAATGAGTTCAATAAAGTGGCAGATTATAAGATCAATACACAAGAATCAGGGGCATATCTGTAACCCAAAAATGAAATATCTAAGGAGAAAATCAAGAAAAAATTCCAATTTACAATAGCAACTGAAAGAATCAAATACCAAGGAATAAATTTAACTAAAGATGTAAATGACTTATATGCAGAAAACCACACAACACTATTAAAGTAAATCAAAGAAGACTTAAATAAATAGAATATCTGATGTACATGGATAGGACGATTAACTTCAATAAGATGCCTGTCCTACCACAAACTGATCTACAGATTTAACACAATCTAAATAAAAGTTACCACAGTATTTTTACTGAATTGGAAAAACTAATAATGAAATTTATGTGGAAGGGTAAGAGGCCCCAAATAGCCAAAGATGTATTGAAAATAGAAAAACAAAATCAGAGGAATCATACTACCTGACTTTAAAATATACTACAAACCTATAGTGATCAAAACTGCATGTTGATGGCACAAGGATAGACATACTGACCAATGGAACGAAATTGAGATTTCTGATATAGATCCTCAAATATAGAGTCAACTGATATTTAGCAAGGCCACCAAGCCCAATCAACTGGGTAAGGATGGCCTCTTCAAAAAATTGTGCCTGGAGAACTGAATATCGATATCCAAAAGAATGAAAGTAACACCATGTCACACATCATACAAAATTGGGCTCAAGATGGACCAAAGATCTAAATATAAGAGACAAACCCATAAAAACCTTGGAAGATAATGTAACAAAGCATATACAGGATCTTGTAATATGAAATGGTTTCATGAACTTCACACCCAAAGAATGAGCAGCAAAAGAAAATATAGATAAATGAAACCTCCTCAAAATTAAATCTTTTGCACCTCAAAGGAGTTTGCCAAGGAAGAGAAAAGGCAGCCACTCAATGGGAGAAAATATTTAGTAAACATATATCTGATAGGGGCCTAATATACTGCATATATAAAGATATCCTACATCCCAAAAATAAAAAGACAACACATTTAAAAAATGAGCAAGTAATTTGAATAGACAATTCTCCAAAGAAGAAATACAAATGGCAGAAAAGCACATGAAAATATGTGGAATATCACTAGCTATTAGGGAAATGAAAATCAAAACTACAATGAGATAGCATCTTGCACCCATTAGACTGGCTACTGCTAAATACCAGAGGACTAGAAGTGTTGGAGAGGAAGTGGAGGAATGGGAATTGTCATTTACTGCTGGTGGACTGTAGAATGGAGGACATTATGATAGTTCCACAGAAAAATAGCTATAGATCTGCCATATGATCCTGTATTTCCACTGCTGAGTATATATCCAGAAGAATTTAAAGCAAGGACAGGAAGAGTTATATGCACACCAATGTTCATAGTAGTAATACTTGCTATTGCTAAAAGTTGGAATCAAACGAAATACCCTTCAACAGATGAATGGATAAATAAATTGTTTTATATACATTCAGTAGAATATTACTCAGCTGCTCAGCTGGAAGAAGGAATACAGTATTAAAATATAGAATAACATGGATGAATCTTGAGGATCTTATGCTGAGTGAAGCAAGCAATACACTGAAAGACAAATATTACATGACCTCACTGATATGAATTAAGCAAATGGAACAGGATCACAGAGCTAGAGTCTGGAAAATAGATTTACTGGAAATAGAATGGGAGAAGAAGGTAGTGATCCAATGCTCAGATAGGCAAAATCTATAAGTTGGAAGTGTTTTCTTATGCAGCGGAGGGACATTACAGTGGAAGAAAATGTCACTGTACATAGAAGACAACAGAAATTACAGTGATGAAAGTCGAAATGTCAAATTTTAAAAAGTTTTTTCATTATTTCATTAGATGTCTGTTAGTTCTAATTCATTTATCATATTATTCAAGCTCTGTTTATTTATCCTCTGTCCAAATGTTAGCCATACTGAGAGTGGGGTGTGAAAGTCTCCAACTTTTATTGAAGAGACATCTATTTCTTCCCTCAGTGTGTGCCAGTGTGTGCCTTGTGTATCTTGGGGCACTCAGGTTAGGTGCATAAATATTTAGTATAATTATTTCTTCTTTCTGAATTACCCCTTTTATTAACATGTAATGACCTTCTTCATCCCTTATGACAGTTTTGCTTTGGAAATCTATATAGCCTGATATTAGTATCATTACTATATTTCATTATTTTTATCCCAATTTTTTGTTTTATGTTTAAAACTGTTCTACCATTTATTCCCCCAATGTCATCCTTGTTTCATTTTGTCTTCAAAGAAGTTTTAGGTCACTACAAAGTCATATATAGACTAGAGGTGGAAATAGAGTATCATTACTCTAGCTCTTTTTTTTTGGTTATTATTTCTATGGAATAAATTTTTTTCAACTTTTCACTTTTAATCTGATTGCATCCTTACATCTGATGTGGGTCTCATATAGACATATATAGATGGCTCAAATTTTCTTTTATCTTTTCTATCACTCTTTTTATTTTCATTCAATGTTATTATGTAAAGCCATTACTTAAGCTATCTTTTTTGTCCTTTGGTTCTCTCTTTTCATATCATTCTTTTGTCTGTCTTACTATCCTTTAGTTTACCCTTCCAAATAATCTTCATTTCTACACTCTTATCAAAATTTCTCATACTTGTTTTTATTTTTGTTTTCCTTTCAGCCTGAAGTACCCCTTTTAGTGTTTCTTGAAATTCTTATCTTTTAGTAATACATTCCATGAGTTTTTCTTTGTGTCTGAGAACTTTGAATTCTCCCTCATTTGAAGGACATTTTTGCAGGAAAGAGAAGTCTTAGCTAGCAGTTTTTCTTTGGGTACCTTAAATACATCTTATAATTTTCTTCTCACCTCCATGATTTCTGATGAAAGGTCAGCACATAATCTCTTTTTAATTTTCTTTTATTTTTAAAAGATATTTAGATTAAATAAAAGTTACTTAAAAATATAAAGGATTCCCATATGCCCTACTCCCCACGATGCCCATATTTACCCCCATTAACAACATCCTTCATTAGTGTGGTACATTCATTGCAATTGAGGAACACATTCTGGAGCATTGCCACTAAGCATGAATTATAAATTACATTGTCCTTTATACTCTCTCCCACACAATTCTGTAAGATATGGCAAGATATATAATGGCCTATTCAAATCACTTTCCCCTTTTTAAAATGCATTTTCTTTTTATTTTGGGGATGTAGGGTTTCTATACAGTGTTGCTTGCCAAAACAGCAAGATATACTTTCAAGTTCTCTTGGATCCTTTTCCAAGATAGACAATATGTTGGGTCACAAGACATACCTCAATACATTTAAAAAGATTAAAATTATACAAAACACTTTCTGTGATCATAACTGAATGAAGCTGTAAATTAATAATGTATGAGAAAAGGGAAATTCATAAATATGTGGAGATTAAATAACACACTCTTCAATAAACAGTTGGACAAAAGAAATTGCAAGAGAATTCCACAAATATCTTGAGAGGAATAAAATGAGAACACAACATATCAAAATCTATGAAATAGTGCAAAGAAAGTACTGAGAAGGAATTACAGTCAAGAATATTTACATTAAAAAAGAAAAGAGAGCTAAAATTGAAGATCTAACAGTACAATTGGAGGAACTAGAAAAAGAGCAGCAAACTAATCCCAAACCAAGCCAAAGAAAAGAAACAGTAAAGACCACATAAGAAATAAATGAAATTGAGAACTGAAAAATAATAGAGAGAAGCAACAAAACCGAAATTGTTACTTTGAGAAGATCAATAGAATCGACAAACCCTTAGTTATACTGAGAAAGAAACAAGATGAAAATAAATGAAATCAGAAATGTGAGGGGATCATTACCACAGAACCCACAGAAATAAAGAAATCATAAGAGGATATTATGAACTACTATATGCTATAAAACTAGACAATGTAGAGCAAATGGACAGATTGACAGAAGCAAACCACCTACACTGACCCTAAAAGAAATAGATTTCAACAAACCACTCATAAGTGAAGTGATTGAAACAGTTATGACAACCTCCAAAAAATGAATAGCATGAGACGAGATGGCTTCAAAATTGAATTTCACAATCACTTAAAGATGATCTAAAACCAATATTGCTCAAGCACTTCCAAAAAATTTGAATAGGAAAAAATCATACAAAACTCATTCTATGAAGGCACCATCACCCTAATACCAAAACTAGATAAAGAGCCTACAAAAAAAGAAAATTATCGACCAATATCCCTCACAAATATAGATATAAAAATCTTCAACTAAATACTTGTAAACAGAATCCAAAAGCACATTGAAAGAATTATACACCATGATCAAGTGAATTTTATCCCTGGTATGCAAGGTATTAGAGTAATAAACCAATTGTTAAATTAAAGAAGAAAAAACATAATTTTCTCAATTGCTTCTGAAAATGTATTTGACAAAATAAAGCAGCCTTTCTTGATAAAACCTTTCCAAAAGATAGGACTAGAAGGAAGTTTTCCCAATTTGGTAAAGTGCACACATGTTAAACCTACAACTAGCATATTACTCAGTGGTGTAAAACAGAAAGCTTTCGCCCTGGGATTAAGAATAAGACAAGGATTTTCACTGTCATCATTCTTATACAATATTGTGATAGAAGTTCTAGCTAGAGCAATTTGGCTAAATAAAGAAATCAAAGGCACCCATAAAGGGAAAAATAAAACTTTCACTATTTGCTGATAGTATTATCCTATACCTAGAATCTCCTATAAAATCCAAAACAAAACTACTGGAGCTTAAAGATGAGTTCAGCAAAGTGGCAGGATACAAGATTAATACACAAAAATCAATAATGTTTCTATAAGCTATTGATCTGCAATCTGAGGGAAAATCAGGGAAAATATTCCATCTATAATAGCAAATGAAATAATTAAATATTTAGAAATAAACTTAACCAAGAATATAAAGACCTGTATTCAGAAAACTACAAAACATTGCTCAAAGAAACTGAAAAAGACTTAACTAAATGAAAAGACAGTCCATGTTTATGGCCTGGAAGACAAAATACTTTAAATATGTCAATTCTACCCAAACTGATTTACAGATTCAAAGCAATCCCAAAAATTACCAATAGCTTTTCTTTTGCAGGAGTGAAAAATCCAATCATCAAATTTATTTGGAAGGGTAAGCCAAAAAGATCTTAAAAAGGAAGAATTAAGTTGGAGAACTCATTTCCTGATTTTTAAAGCATATTACCTAGCTACAATGGCAAAAACAGCATGGTACTGGCATAAAGACAGACTCATTGACTAAATGAACACAATCAAGAACACAGAAAGAGACCCTCATATCTACAGTCAGGTGATTCTTGCCAAAGGTGGTCAAGCCCTTCCAGCAGGGCCACAACATTCTATTCAACAAATGATGCTGGGAGAACTGGATACCATAACCAAAAGAAAGAGGTGGACCCCTATCTCACACTTTCAGCAAAAATTAAATCAAAATAGACCAAGGGCATAAATATAAAAGCAAAACCATAAAACTCCAAGAAGAAAATGTAGGAAAACATCTTCAAGTTCTTGTGGTAGGTGGCAGTTTCAAAGGTTAAATCTAAAGTACAAGAAAAAAAAAGAAAAAAATAGATAAATAGAACTTCCTCAAAATTAAGCACACTTGCAGCTCAAATAACTTTGTCAAAAGGGTGAAATGGTAGCCAATTTAATGTTGGAAAATATTTGGTAATCATATATCATCTAAGGGTCTAATATCCTTGATATACAAAGAAATCACACAACTCAAAAGTAAAAAAGACAAAGTACCCAACTAAAAAATGGGCAAAAGACTTGAAAAGACTATTGCACAAAGAAGAAACAAAAATTGTGAAGAAACACATGAAAAAATGTCAACATCACAAGCAATTAGGGAAATGTAAATCTAAACAACAATGATATATCATTTCACACCTATTACATTGACTGCTATTAAAAAGTCTGAAAATGGTAAATGCTGGCAAGGTTCTGGAGAGATAGGAATAGTGATATGAACAGCATCTGCACACTGATGTTCATAGCAACGTTGTTCGCAATTGCCAAAAGAAGGAAACAACCCAGGTGCATATCAACTGATGAATAGATAAACAAATTCTGGTGTATACAAACAATGGAATATGCAGCTGTAAGAAGAAATAAAATTGTGAAGCATATGACAACATGGATGAAACTGGAAGATATTATGTTGAGTGAAGCAGGACAGACCAAAATGTATAAATCCTGTTATTGTGCTATTATAAACTACATATGTTGTGTAAACTCATTGAGTTAATAATTAGAATTTAGGTCATCTGAAAATAGAAGGAAGTTAGAGAATGGAAAGCTGAGGATTAATCTGTGCAGAATTGGTAAAAATATTGTTTGTAAATCTTTAGAAATGAATAGAAATGTTTAAAACATATCATGGTGGTTGTAAATAGCAGTGGTATTTTATGGGTGTGACAGTGGTTGAAAAGGAATCCCTAAGGCCATCTATACTACCAGAAGGAACGTTAACAACTGTAACAAGAGCCCATATAAGATAGTAAAACCTCATGTAAAGCACAAATAAGGGTGATATTGCATATATAAAACTGTTTTTGCAAACTATAAATACAAATCTACTAGAGAGAAGGAAAACTAATAGCAGCTATATATGGAAGGGGAAGCATAGAGAGATTGAGAGGTGATGAGTTTTGTTTGTTTCTTTATTATTATTGTCGGAATAATGAAAGTGCTCTGTGAATGATTGAAGTGATGACTGCACAAATATGTGATTACACCAAATATCATTTTTTGTACACTTTGGATGGATTTATTATTTCTTAATATGTATCAATAAATTAGATTTATTTAAAAATGGCCAATAAACATGTGAAAAGATGCTTAATATTATTCACGGGGAATTGCAAATCATACCAAAATGTGATACCACTTGATACCCCCTAGGTTGACTATTGCTTAAAAATAAAGCATAGAAAATTATAAGTGGTTATGATAAGGATGCAGATATACAGGAAATTTTACATTGTAGGTGACATTGTGGAATAGTACAGCTAATCTTATGTGGAAGTCACTTTGTCAGCACCTCAGGAAGTTGAAAATAGAATTGTCATATTACTCAGAAATCACACATTTAGATCTATACTCCAAAGAATTGAAAGTAGGGACCTAAACAGATGTTTGTAGCAGTATTATTTTGCAGAGGTAAAACATGGAAGCAACCCAAGTGTCTGCTGAAAGATGAATTGATAAAGAAAATGTGGAAAATACATGCACTTGAATATTATTCAGCCATTGAAAGAAATGAAATTCTGATGCATGCTAAAACAACACAGATAAATCTCAGACATTACTTTGAGTGAAATACATCATACACAAATAAGTATTGTTTGCACACACATGAATTTCCTAGAGAAAGCAAATTTCTAGAGATAGGTGAATAGACCACAGGTTACCAGGGGTTAGTCCAGGGGAGAAAGGGAGTTATTGCTTAATGGGTGTAGTTTTTGTATATGTTGATGAAAAAGAAGAGGTTTTGAAAATGGGTAATATCACAAATTATGAGTATAATTAATACAACTGAACTGCACATTCAAAAGTGGTTAAAATTGGAAATATTGAATTGCATATTGTTTTTACAAGAAAATGTTTTAAAAAGATAAATTGCATTATTTACTCTCCAGTTCACTGGATTCACCAAGGACAAATAACTAAAGGATGATTATGGACAACATCCATCCCCAAAACAGAGAGTACGGTGAATTGTGAGCAAGTCAGTTACATCCATCTGCCAATGGGAGCTAAGCACCCTCTCAGTCAGAAACAAAGAGAGCATCACCATCCCCAAATCCTCAAAATTGTGGAATGAGCAAACATAAGGGGAATGCAATTGTGTACCAAATTAGATTACTATTATTCTAGTAATGGAAGGACTTAAAATATTGATATAAAGGCATTGGCCACCAGAGGTCCTGAGGGTAGAGAGAGGGAAAATTTGGTGTAACAAGGCATTGAAAAATGGATAAAGTTGACACAGCCATAAAGTCTAAGAGATTTTGAAGGACATGATAGGATGACATGATGTGCAAATTGAGACCATCATGTTCATGATAGACATATATAAAAGTTGAAAAGGAAGATAGATCCAAAAATGATTAAAGAGTGTTTTAGAAAAGTGGGAGATGTCTATATGTTCCTAGATCCATTGTGATGACTGTGGTCTACAAATATAAGATGAAGAGTCAACATCACAAAGAATCAACTGCCATATCTTTCCAATGTGTAGAAATTGCAGGGGCAAATTGAGAAGTCCTCTGTAAGTAAGAGCATATGGGAACTTCCCTTAAAGATATTCATTGGTAACCAGACTTTTTACAGGAAAAAAATAGGTAATTTTAAGTCAGTATAAAATGCTCCATGAAAAACTGAATGAATTTCAAGGTAGGGTGACATGGCAATTATAGTTGGGCAGCACATCATCTGAATCCTGAGAAAACAAACCCAAACTGAACGCATAAAAAACACTAATGGAAATGATAGAAAAGTACCAGGAAATATGACTAGGAAAGCAAGGGAAGACTGATACAGATATTAGAAAATTAGGAGAAAACTCTGGTGGGAATATCTAATTTGGAAGGGGAAATTGGACAAGATTGTTTGAATAGTACATGCTGTCCAAGAACCACAGCTCACTGATTTAATATTTCAAATATCTCTCAGGAGGAGAAATCTCACAAGAAAAAAATTATATCATTTATGTGGAGACAGTCACCACCACAGTTGCTAAAGGCAGGGAGAAAGAAAAAGAGGTGAAATATGGGTACATTTTTAGGATTTGGAGTTGTCCTGAATGACATTGCAGGGACAGATGCAGGACATTATATATTCTGCCATAACCTACCAAGTGGACTGGGAAAGAGTGCAAACTACAATGTAGACTATGATCCATGCTTAGTAGCAGTGCTCCAAAATGTGTTCATCAATTCCAGTGAGTGTACCACAATAATGAAAGAAGCTGTTGTTGAGGGTAATGTGGTGGGAATAGGGAGTGGGGTATATGGGAAACTCCTATACCTTTTTAATGTAACATTTTGTGTGATCTATCTTTTAGAAATAAATAAGATATATATTTTTAGAAAGAATGTATAGCTTGAAGAAAAATATGTCTTGGCCAGAAAAGAATGATAATCACTAAACACTCAATTCTAGACTGTTATGTGGCAGAGAAGAATGAGGATCAAAGTCAGGAACTCTAGTGAGTCTTTTTGAAAGAAGTGTGACAGGGGAAAATTCAGGAAAATTCAGAAATGTGTAATAGACCTTGATGTTTTCAAAGCTGGAAACATGGAACTTAAAGAGAAAGGGATACTTAAGAGATGATGAACATGCAAAAAGGAAAAAGAAATCATAAAACAAAATCTGGAAATAGGTTCAGCTATCTCTGTAAATTTCCCAAATCAGGAAAAAGAGTGAAATAATGTAGGCAATTATTTTCCCTCATACATGCAAATATATGTCATTACCAATTTTTGCTAATCAAATATGTCTCATGAAATTAGGACTGCAATTCATGGACATTAGAAGCAAACCATCTTCATGAGCTAAAGTCCAATATATTTTCTTAATCTACTTTCCCTCAGATACAGATTTTGGTAACTGTATTGCCATTACTGTGTTCAAAGAACATCAATTTCCTTTTACTTAAATTTATATTTTATGTAGAAAGATAATGCTGTGATAATCTCTGTAATTGGAAATTTTTGTGACTAATAGGATTTTTGGCAGTAAACTATTTGTGAATCTCTGAATTAATGACTCCTTTTCACTTAAGATGTATTTCAGGCAGTGGAAACTGAGAGAAACCACCCACTTTTAACATGAAGAGATTTTTTATCCATGCAGGTTCAGAAATTAGAAGATTTATTTGGCCTTTATTTGAAAGGGAACTTTATCTTGGTGCTTTATTTTTTCCCTGTGAAACTAGTAATGGAAATTGATAATGGATTATTTCTTTCCTATGTGTTTAATTGGAATTTTTGCAAGGACAGAAATATCACTGTATTAATAATTCTGCACACTTCGTCTGGATTATGTGGGTAAAATATTCTAGATTTGAACATATGCTGAATGAATTTTCAGCCTTTATTGCACTGAAGATTTGAAGCAAATATAGGTGAAGCATTCTGCCTAATTTTTCACTTTTCTCTGTATAAAATTGAAAAAGTTAGTCATCCCAGAAAGACACCCAGAATAGCAGTAGAAATAGGGAGTGCAGCAAAGTGATGGAAGAAAAGACTTTTGAACATGTGTCTTCTGTTTTAGTGGGGAGGAAATTCCTTATGCTAATGACATTGACAATTTATTCCTACCCTATTCATTATTGACAAAAAAATACAACAAACATTGATTTGTTTTTATGCAGCTGAAGTTTAAGAGAAGTGTTGGGAACTAGGGAGGTATTATGTGTTGATAATACCTGGGCTACAAAAAGATAAGTTCATATCCTTACTTCAGCTTCTATGAATATGATCTTTTTTAGAAGACTTTTTTCCAAATAAAGATAATTAAATAAAACATAATCAAATTAAGATAAGGTCACAGAGGACTTGGGAGAACCTAATTTGATATGACTGATATTCTTATTAAAAGAGGAGAACACACATGAACAAGCTCAGAAGGGAGATGAATATGTGATGACGGAGGCAAAAGTCAGAGTTTGCTGCCACAAGTCAAGGAAAGCACAGACTGCAAGTGGTCACCAGAATCTAGGTAAAAGCAAGGAAGGATCCTCTCATAGAGACTTTAAGAAAGCATTGCCCTGACAACACCTTGATTTCAGATTTTGAGCAAATTTTCCATGATCTAAAATCAACTAGTTTGTAATTCTTTGTTATGACATTCCCAGGAAATGAATGCCAGGATCAAATTTTCTGTCTTTACAGTAATCCTGAAGTTGTTCTCAAGATCCAGGCATAGGATCATCATGTTTTTTCACATCTAGGCTAGTGGATGGAGTGGTTCACTGAGGTGACAACTGGTCACCTCCATGACTTTCACCCTACACTTCATCAGCAATAAGGTTGGCATTTTTTTCTCCATGGATCTGATTTCAGAAGTGAGCTTTAAGTTTTTTCAACCCAGATGAGGGAAAGGTGTGTTATTGAATTCTTCTTAAGGTCCCAATAATATTTTTATTATCTAATTTTCCTATTTTTCAGCCTCATCATATTGTCTCTTTACACCCTCCCTAACGTTCAACTTACTAAGAAATCCATTATGAGAAGTCTATTCCTGTTCTCTATGTATTTATTAATTATTATACATTGTATTAATATTTTTCATGAGTATAAGCTGGAAGTCTTTTTCCTAGTAGTACATGTGTCCTTCCACATTGTTTATATTGTAATAGTTTTTTCTTTCATCCTTTTTTTTTAGGTACCAGGCCTGGGGATTGATCCCCAGACTTCATATGTAGGAAGGCGGTACTCAAGCACTGCACCATATTGGTTCCTATGAGTTATTTTGTTTTTATTTATTTTGGTTGGTAGTAATTTATTTTATTTTACTTATTTTTTAATAATGGTCTTTTTAAAAGATACATAAATCACCAAAAAATGCTACATTAAAAAATATGAACTTCCCACATACCCCCCTTCCCACACCCCACTCCCCCCAGATTAACAACTTCTTTCATCATTATGGCCCATTAATTGAATTTGGTGAATACATTTTGGAGCACTGCTACACCAAATGGATTATAGTTGACATTGTAGTGTACACTCTGCCTCAGTATATTTAGTGGGTTATGGTAGGATATATAATGTCCAGCATCTCTCCCTGAAATATCATTTAGGGCAACTCCAAGTCCCAAAATGCCCCCATATCTCATCTTTCCTTCCCTCTCCCTGGCATCAGCAACTACCATGACCACTTTCTCCAGATCAATTCTACAGTTTCTTCTAATACTAGTCACAAGAATTCTATAGTAGAAGAACAATAAGTTCACTCTAATCTATATTTTATTCCTCCATCCTGTGGACCCTGGGTTGGTGATGTCCACTCCACCTCTATATCTAGAGGGGGCTTAGATTCCACATGGTTGATGGATGCATTTCTCCTGCTTGAAGTGGTAGACACTCCTGGTTCCCTGGTGTGGTGGTTGACCATCTTCACCTTCCTGTTAGATGACCTATGCAAGTCTAACAAACTGGATAATAGAAGCAGCAACTCTGCCAAGGCTCAGTGCATACCTGGTACATGGCCAGTCCAGAGATTGAAGTCTCCAGGGTAGACACCAACCATAGTATGAACCACAGGTTTAGAAAAGTGACAGAAAAAGCATGTGTAAAATGTTCACATCTAAGTCCAACTTCATCACACTCAGGAGCACAAATTCCCAGGTAGGGCCCACTGACAAGGAACTGAACTCCAGAGCCAACTGCCATGATCATAGAATCTGTGTGCCTCCATAGCCCTCAGGAGCACCAGTACCTAGGCTTGTATCTACTTTGCCTGCCTCAGGGACCCTACTGAGGCATGCATAAGCATGACCCTCTGATGTCCTCCTGACTCTTATAAAGACTCATAGCCATATAAGCTCATATGTCTTTACCATTTCCCCCTTTACTTCAAGGTCTCTTACTGAGTTTTATTACCAATTAGTGATTGGTAGTAATCCTTTGACACCAGGGAGGCTCATCCCCAGGAGTCATGTCGCATGCTGGGGGGAAGGTAATGCATTTAAATGCTGAGTTTGGCTTAGAGAGTGGCCACATTTGAGCAACATGAAAGCTCTCAGGAGGTAACTCTTAGGCTCCCTGCAGCTCTAGGCCTAGTTCAAATTTCAGGCATACAGGCTCATAAGCATAGTCATCAATATCAAGGGCTCATCATTGAAACACCCTCCTTCGTTGGTCTTTGCTGTTGCACTTGGGGGATTGTTGCTGTTACATTGGGGAATGTGACAGAACTACCCTGGCTAGGAACTCAGTACTCCCTCAGTTGCCATTTAACTGTCACTACTATGATAATACCCAATATATATCTGATCATTTTTATGTAACCTATATATATGTCCTGGAGAACTCTCTCCCAACCATGTGCCCCCATCAATAATACCCCACAGCAGCATTCCTCCCCTGCTATAGTTGAAACTCTCTATGGTCCAAAACTTCTTCAGAAATAAAGCCTAATATATAGTCAAATTCAATTAATAGGAAAATGAAATAGTATTGATAGATTTAAAGATTAGAAATAGAATACTTACTAATTTAGGAAAACTAAAATGAAGTAAAAATAAATTGGGGTATTAAAAATGAAAAATATCATAAAACTTTGTTTTTAACATTTTGTCTTTCGTCACTGTAATAGATGTTGCCCTGTATGTACAGTGGCAAGGCAATTTCTTTCACTTCTACCTCAGTGTCTACATACTTTTTTTTCTAATCTTTAATTTTCTTCAAAAAAGTTTTAGATCACAGTAATTCACATATACAATATAGGGGATTCCCATATATCCAACATCAAACCCTTTTCCCCCTTCCCCAGCAATGACCTTTTTACATGTTCATGTTATATTTGCTGCAGCCGGTGTACAGATATTGAGACCTAACTATCAAACATGTTTATATTTTGATTTACATAATGGTTTACATTTTAGACAGCACAATTTTCTCAATTATTAGTGTCCTTATGTTTTACATTATAGTTCACATTTTAGCCTATAGACTTTTATACATTTTTGGTGTAATTTACCATACACTATATTCATCATTGCCTGATCTTATGGAACATTTCCATTGTCCCCCAGTTACCCTGCTTCCATCTATTCTATTCCTCTCTCCCCCTTCCCTAAGGGCCCACAGTGACAATCAATCTTCACTACTTGATGAACCAGATTCACAGATACTTGCAACAATGCTGAGGGCTTGACATACTAGACTGCCCTAAATCATTGGGAGCCACCAATTCCCTTGAGAGACACAATTCCCTCTGTTTGAGAGCATCAGACCTCCCCAGGATGTGAGTACAACTCATTGTGTGGGTCTACACCCAATGATATAACACACTGAATAAATGAGCACTCACATACTCCCTAGAAGCCTGTCCCTTTGCCAAATGCCCCCCTTAAGCACCTTAAACTGGTAATCTTTCCTTAATTTATTTTCTAAAGAGTTTTCTCAATATTATAGTTTCAACCACATACCTAACAATCTCCCATGTTCTACTATTTCCCCCAACTCTCCCCCCAGTTCCATGGGCCATGTTGTTGTAGAAGACGAGAGAGGTTCAATTATTTGTGTATAGAAAGGCCAGGACTCAAGAATGATTTTGAGAAGGAAAAAAATGATTTATTGATGGCCCATCGGACTTGGATGCTCTCTGTTTCAAACCTGAGCCCTGAACAAGATCTTTGAGTTCCTTTCATACAGAGAGGAAGGGCCAAATCATTCTTTTGTTTCCATGCTCAATAGGCTTGAATTAGTATATATCTTCCACATCCTAGGTAAGCTTTTAGCATGGACTTCATACATTCTAGATAAGCTTTTAGCACATTTGGTTTGCATTTTCCCTGAACATTTAAAGTTTATAGAGTTTGCATTGATAAATTGTTTCTCCAGGACTAGAGTCTTTGCCATGGTCACCAAGGGCAGGGCTGCAACCTCTTACTGTCCCACACCCACAAGTCAGGACACAGACAGCTTAGGTCATCTACAAAGAGACAAACAGCCTCCAACCCACAGCCCACATCTATGTGACCCATCCTCCCACCCTAGTGCTCCTCAATCCCACAAAGCCTTGCCCAAAGTTATCTCTATGGCCACATCTTATCAATTCCCTGTACAAATACTTACCTCCAGCTTATCTTAGATTTGCTTGCTTGTTGTTATTGTTTTTAAAGAGTCACTGGGGACTGAACCCAGGACCACCTATGCAGGAAGTAAAAGGAGGTGCTCAGCTGCTTGAGCCACATCTGCTCCCCTTGTTTATATTGTAAATTGATATATTTTTTGTTTGCAGGAAGTAAAATTTATAATCTGTCTTCTACTATTGCTTAATATTTTCCTAAAATGTGTTTCATAAGAAAATGAGAAAAATCATATTCTATATTTTCTTCCCATTGTACATTTACTTATTGCATTACATTTATTTCAATTATTCTGAATTTTAGAGGACATCTATGGGAGGTAGTATCTTTCACTATTCCTAAATATACAATTTAGCCATCACCAGTTCATTAATGGTACTTTCTTTTTCCAATAAAATATGGTTCTATTTTTTCATATATCTAATTTTGCATGGGAAAGTCATTGGTTTTAGTATTCCAGAATTATTGCTCATTTTTTCTTATTTTAGATGAAATTCATCTCCATAAGAACAAATGATAACATTCATATTTGACACCAATTTCAAATGTATTTAATGTGTAAATTGGGAAAATTTATTTTCCATAATTGTCAAAATGCTTTTTAAATATTTCATCAGATTGTGTATCTTCATTTACAAAGTCTCTAATATTTTTATGTGATAAACATTTAGTTTTTTATTCCAAAGTACCATAACCCATTTTGTAATACTGCTGTTTTAATGATACTTTCAGGAAAAATGTTTGGAGAAATTAATAACCCATTTAATTAAGAAAAAGTGTCAATTGGTAAGACTGTTACTCATTTCTCAATTACCAGAAAATTGTACTGAACAGCCTAAAACAGAGCATTGAAAAAGACACATGGGTAGAAATTCTAAATAGGGCAAATATCACTATTAAAACATGAAACTCCTGCTTGCTTATAGAAATCATTATGTACACTCTCCAATTGATTAATACAAGCCAGGTGAAAATAAATATGAAGCCACCAAAGATCATTAAAATTACAAGATTTGCTGCCAAATGTGTGTCCCAAATAGTTTCCAGCTATTTCTTCTTCCCACTGATGAAGTCCTCATGGTGGAGCCCTCACATGCAGCAGCACCCAACTCAGACAGCAGGTAAACCTCCAAAAATCTGGAGTAATTACTCATGCAGGGAGTTGAAGTACAGGAAGGTCTCCAAAGAACACAAAACACATTAAAGGTGAGGATAAATTAAGAAATGTGTATAAAGGAAGACATTTTTAAAAATACAGAAAAAAGCTTTAATAAATAATATTTTCAATGAAATTAAATATGCAACTGATGGTGTGATAGCTAGAAAAAGTCAGAGAATATTACTTAACTGGTAATGCATGACCTAAAATGATATATGCTTTGTTTTTAAAATCAGTATATTTATATTTTAAAAGTAAAATTTAGAAAATAAAATTTAAATATACCTTTAGCAATAGATCCTGCCAAAAAAAGAAGGAAAATGTTGAAAAGTAACTAGAGCTTTGCTCTGTAGAAATCCAATGCAAATTGTTGTTTTATATTAAATATAACTATTGAATATAATGCCATTTTTAATATAATTATTTTTCACTTTTATATACATAACAAATTTATGGTATTCTTTTGTTTTTAACCTTATTTTTATGATGGAAAGTTTCAAACAATATTATGCTTACAGTTTTCTTATTATTCATTTATTATTCTTTACATCTTTTTTCTTGATTTTTCAAGGTTTACATGTTGTAGAATTTATCAGAACTTTATTCCTTTTTAATGAATGAGTAATGTATCTTAAAATATTATGCTGATTGAAATAAGCCAAGCACAAAAGGAGAAATATTGTTTGATTAACAAATTCATAAAATAAAATATAATAATGGTTTCTGGAGCCAGCGGGGATGATTGGCAAGCAACATATTACTTAATGGGTACAAAGTTTCTGTGAAGATGTTTTGGTAATGGATGGGTGGTAATGAAACACCACATTACAAACGTAGATAATGAAGTGACTTTTAAAATTAAAAAATATTGGATTTTTAGCTGGTTTGATTTGAAAAATATTGCTTTATTTGTTTAGGGCACATTAATCAAATTGTTCTTCAATATTTATCAATTGTCTCCTTCCTTAGTGATTTTCAAATCTATATAAATTAATTTGTGAATTGTAATACTACTCCTACATGCCTACATGATTCTTCTGATTATAATTATTCATTTGACTCATTCTCCTCAAAATCCTTATTCTGATTAGAATTAAAGTTAAGATCCATTGAAATATCAATATAATTTTAGTAAGATTTAAAAAGCTACTTATAGTTTTAAAGAACTGTAATATTTTAAAAATATATTAGTTTTGCCATGATATAGCATAATACTATCTTCAAATATCCCTTTCTGAAATTTTAAGTTTTTCTTTATACTAATCCAACTAAAATTTTTTTTTTTAATTATTGAATCTTCAATGTGAACATCTGGGAGATGTCTGAATTGTGTCACAGCAACAAAGAATACAATGCAAGAATTGTTTTCTAGGTCCTGTTTCAGTCACCAAAAAATCCTATTTGATTGTTATGACTTTGTATATTCTACATCACTAGGATACAGAGAGAATCTTCACTTAGAAAACCATAAGAGCTACAGAAATAGTTTTAGTCTCCACCTTTGATTACTGATAAACTTTGAATAATTCACATAAGCTTGGTTGTTAGTTTTTGATTTGAGGTCATCAAGGTTTACCCTATGCTTTATATTGAGATTTAGAGATTTTTACATTAAGACCTTTGGTCCATATTTAGTTAAATTTTGTATATGGTATGAGATAGAAATCCAACTTCATTGCTTTGAGTATGGATGCCCAGTTTCTCTTCACTATTTTTGAAGAAATTATTCTTTTATCTGTTATTTATTTTATTTTTAGCTAACACGTCTCCTTTCTCCCTCCTCTCCAAGTAATTTCTAATCTAATTTCCAGCTCTGCAATTTTGCAATTGCTAGTTATTCTTATGCGATATCATTCAATTTCTATCCTTATGTTTCTTGCTTAATGTTTCAAGGTTCTTCCTTGTTGCAGCATGTCTCATAATTCATTATCTCTTACACCTGAATAATATTCTATTGTGTGCACGTGCCATATTTTGTTAATCCATTTATCTGTTGATGGACATTTGCATTGTTTCCAGCTTTTCAATATTGTGAATAAGACTGCTAAACATTGATGGACAATTATCTCTTCGCAATTTATTTTCACTCTCTTTGTGTATATATGTACATGTGAGGTTGTTAGGTCAAGTGATAGTTCTATATTTAACTTTTTGCAGAATCACAGTATTGTTTTTCACAGTGACCTCATCATTTTCATTACCATCAGCAAAGAAAAAGAGTTCCAATTTCTTTGCAAACTCTTATTATTTTTATTTTTCTTTAATAATAGCTATCCTTTTGGGTGTGAAATGACATTCCATTGTGATTTTGAATGGCATTTTCTTAATTGATAATGATGTTGGCATTCTTCACGTGTTTGTTATCATTGCATGCTTTCTTCAGAAAAATATTTAACCTATCCTACTAATTCTTGTAATAAATTTCTTTTCTAATCAACAGCAATCTATTTTCTTTTATCAACTGACATTTTCTTTTTGCATCCAATAAGAAATTGAACATTGTTAGAACGAAATAATACTATGACTTTAACTCTTAGCACACGGGTAAAGTTTGGAATGTCCATCACACATTTTGGCATAATACTATAAGGTATCTTAAAAGATGCATTTGTGATTATGAGATAACCAAAGGCACAAAGAGAGTAACAGCTGCATTTTTAACATTTATTTGCTTGTTTATTTATACAAAAGAATATTAATACTTCGGGTAAACATTCCTATTACCATTGGGAGAAATTGGAAGGAAAGCTTGGTCACGTGTCTGAAACGATTCTGAAATCCTGCAGGGCTCACTCCATTAGATTTCAAGACCTGAGAAGTCTTCTGGCCTGATGAGGTGGTAACCCCATGCCTTCTAAATGCTTGCCTAGCAGCAATGCTGTCCCAGAACATTGGGGTGAAGAATGTGTGTTTTCTGTGCACTGGGATGGCAACCAGGCTCTCTTAGAACGCTGGACACAGGCTCCTTTTTCTCAGTGCATTAGGATTCTGGTCAGACTCTCCCTAGTCCTTAGGTACAGGCTTCGTCCTTGCAGAATACTGGGGTGGTGGCCAGGCTCTCCATACAGCCTAGGGCATAGGCTCTTCCCTCTCAGAAAAGTAGGGTGCCAGCCCTCTTCCTGAACAATGAGGCAGAAGGCCCACCTTCTCCAAGTTCTGGAGCAGATGACCCCTTTATGCACACTTGGTAGGGTCTGCACTCTTGAACCAAGACGATGTACTCCATTCAGACCTCAGCTTCATGGTCCTGCCACTGAAATGATTTTTCCTTCAATATTTCCCTTTCCTTTTCCATTTAGTCCAGGCTAACAGTGGTTATGTTCATACAGATCTCACAAAAAAAAATTTTGTTGACTTTGCAGTAGACAAAATAACTTTCCACAAACCCTCCCTGGATAACTGCATTTCCAATCCTATTTGCATGAAAATTGTTGACTGGTTCCATATTCAGTTAAACCCTCACATGAAACACTATTCTCTGGGAACTCACTTTCCAGAAACTCCAAATTTCCTAAATTGACAATTTCTGGTTTTTCTCTGCCCAGGAATTAATCTCTCAACTATCCTTTTCCAGAATTTTACTATAACCTGCAAGTAGAAACTGGACTCCACTTTTGACATTTAGCTTGTAAATCTCCTCAGTTAAATATCCATGTTCATCAGTCTCAAATTCTATCTTCCATGAAACATCAGGAATCAATGCCACCAAGTTCTCTGCCACTTAAGAAAAATGAGTGCCTTTCCTCAAGTTCCAACAGCACATTCATAATTTTCATTTAAGGCTTTATGGGAAGTATCTTTATCATCTATATTTCTATCACAGCACTCTAAGAATATTCTGCCATGCACCTCACATTTCTTCTAGCTTCCACCCATTACCCAATTCAAAGCCATTTACACTTTTTTTGGTATTTTCAATAGTATTACCCTATTGTTATTACCCTATTGCCAATACCTGTTTAAAATTCTAGGCTGATGAAGAAAATACCATGAAGTAGCTCAGTTTAAACAATGAGAATTTATTAGCTTACAATTTAGAGGCTAACAGAAAGTCCAAATCAAGTCAGGATCAAGCTGTCATTTTCTTTCCAAAGACTGTGACTCCTGGAGCTTCCTGCCAGTGATCCTTCATCTTTACTTTGTCATATGACAGTGTCTCTGGGTTCTACTAATGTTCTGCTACTGGCTCCATCTGTGATTTTCTCTCTGTCTTAATTTCATTTTCTTATAAATGACTCCAGTAATATGATTAAGTTCCATCTTGATTGATACTAGTCACATCCTAACTGAAGTAGCCTCATCAAACAGTCCTACTTGCAAAGGGGTCACATCCAGAGAAACAGATTAAATTTAAGAGCATGTCTTCCTGGGGCACATACAGCTTCAAACCACCACAGGATTCAAGAATATTACTTTCCAATATTCATCAGTATTTTTCTGAATTTTTCAGTCTAGATAAATTTTATGTTGTTTTTTTTTGGATGTTTGATAAATCAAAGAATATAAGTTAATGTTTTTGTTTGGCTTGCTTTCATACCTTTAGTATTTAAGTGACCCATCTATATGGCTGACATACAGTTGATGCATGAATGTTTTTTTTATTCTCTTTACTCTGTTTCCATTTTATGAAAATATCATAATTTTTAATTATTTCCCATTTCACATCCATTATGCATGTTGTCATTAGATTCCTATATATGAATATGATAATTTGTATTTCAGTTCATATTTCCTTGATGACTAGTGATGTTGAACTTTAGTTTTCAGATAACGGGAGGGGAAAACTTCAGTAGAATCCATCATCTCAATCTCATGAAGAATCCTACAGTATCATGCAACATGATATTGGGGAGCTCAGAACCTCCTTGGGACACCATTTAAAATATATAATATTGTGTTTCTAACTTCATCTGCAGGCCAAAAAATAACATTGCTCTCATAGATATAGAGTTTCTAACTTAATCCAGTCATTTATTAGACATTACTTTAAACCGATATGATTTTTATTACTTCCTCTTTAATATTGGAGTTTTGGTACATAATCCGGATAAAGCTTGATAACATTGATATTCTTTATTATTGCCATGATGCTCTTAAACAGGATTTATACTCCTCTTTCGACAAAAGAAAATGTGAAAAAATAATAGAAGTTCTTAACAAAATTATCTGCCAGTAAATAAATGAAAAAAAGTCACCAGTTGATAGAGTACTGTTACACATTTGAGAGTTTTTCCTTACAAAGTACATAGACACATTATTCCCCAAAATATCTGCAAGTGGCACAGATATGTATGTGAAAAATCTTAAAATTCACTCATGATGAAAAGTTGTAAGCTTAAAACAAGAAACACCAATTTTTAACTCCAAATAATTTCAAATTTGAACATTGTTTTTCCCCATGCACCTGTAGAAGTGATGATAAAGGCTGAGTCTACCTCAGCTAGTGAATTTTAAATTAGTTGGATGTTACAGGAGGTCAATTTTCACTTATTATTAAGAGAGTAAACATGTTCATATGAATTAAACTAGAAATTTTCAAAGAAATTAAATATCTAAAAATATTAGTATATAATTATTTGAGAAAAATTTATCACTTAATATTTATAGTTTCTAAATAGAGCAAATCTATTTCAACTTTAAAATAGGGGATATCTATTTATGTTTATTGTGCATTGTCAAAATTACATTACAACATGAAAAATCATGTTTCTGAGACATTTTACAGATTCAATGTCTTAGTTCATCTTTCCCTAAAGTGTAACCCAAAAAGGGCCTTTACACAGTTAATTTACTTGACAAAGTTATTCCTCAGAACATGAGTGGGAACTGAGATAAGTGAAACAATAATTCAGGAGGAAATGTCTAGGGATTACTGTTTACTACTGTGGGGACCTGACCTAAGTCAAAATACCAAAATAAATAAAAAGGAAATTGTTTCCCATGAAAATACATCAAAATTTAGAAGAAATTTGAAGCAAATTTAAATTGGGAAAAAATAAAGGTTAGAAGAATAAAATGAAACTAGAAATTTTAAACTTAAAACAATCACATTTAAATTTAGAACAAATGGGAAGAGGAATTAATTTATTAATAATTTGTTTAAATTTAGAAATAAATTTGTGTAAACTTAAAATATGAAAGTACAAAATTTGAGGATGAAAGGAAAGATAGATTTTCATAATGTTGCTCTTTCTGGAAATGTGACGATATTATATTCCTTTTTAAAAATCAGCTTGCAATCTGTAATAACCATTGTGCTGTTTACCATCAAAAGTCACTATTAAAACTGATGTTATGTAATAGGTGATTGGTAACACCTGCTAAAAATATTATGTTCTTAATTTATCTCAAAGCCTGTTCTGAATGTAATATTTCATAACCCACAGTAAAGGAACTAACATTATTATAAATCTCTGACATCTCTGAGCTTATGAAAATACTCTTAACAATAAAAATAAATGAGGGACAAAAAACCTCAAACTTGGAATACCCATTTTCATTTGAATTACTACAAGAATAAAATGGGGAGGGGGGGAGGACACACTTAAGAATTGAAATAAAATGTCAGTTTTGAAACTATCATAAGTTGTCCCAAGTAAGAGAAGATAGGTACTGGAGAAGATGAATTGGAATTGAATAATACTCCCCAAAACTGGGTCCGGTTGAACTAATTTTTTGAAGATTACCACTGGAGTGGAAATGCCAAAAGAGTCCTGAAATTTCAGATACATTTAATACTGTAAAATGTGGAATCCTATGTAACAGCAATAATAGAATCAGATACATAATAATTTAAAAATAAATGAGCATATACAAATAACTTGGTAAGGTATAGCAGGTAACAGAGTCATCAACATTTTAGACATTTACATCTTTGGGGCCATTATTCCACTAAACACTTTGACAAAGGCCACCTTCATGTCCCTGTTTCTCAGGCTGTAAATGACAGGATTCAGGGTGGGAGGTAATAGAGAATATAACACAGACATAAAGATATTTAGATATGATGGGGATTTTGAGGTGGACCCTAAGTATGCAAAAAATCCAGAGGAGAGGAACAAGGTCACTACAGTGAGGTGGGGCATGCAGGTGGAGAAAGTTCTAAACCTGCCTTGAGCAGATGGAATCCGTAGAACTGTGGAGAAAATGTGAACATATGAAACTACCATTAAAATGAAACATATGAAAGCAAAACAACAGCTAGCAATAATAAACATATATTCTAAAATATAATCTTCATAACAGGAAAGTGTAAGCAATGATGGAATATCACAGAAGAACTGATGCATTATTTTGGGCCCACAGAACCTGATGGAGAATGTACCTGCAACATGAATGGATCCATAGACACATCCACTGAGCCAGGATGCCATCACCATCTGCAGACAGGCACCTCTATGCATAACGGCCTCATAGTGCAGAGGATGGCAGATGGCAGCATAGCGGTCATAGGACATACCTATAAGCAGGGCAAACTCTGTGCCAGCAAAAAATATAACAAGAAAAACCTGCAAGGCACATCCATGGAAGGAGATGGAATGACTGTTGGTCAGAGAGTTCATGATGGATTTGGGAACAGTGACAGAGATGTAGCAGATATCAATCAAAGACAAATTCTTCAGGAAGAAGTACATGGGGACGTGGAGTTTCTGGTCAATGGTGGTGAGGGTGATAATGAGGAGGTTCCCCATCACTGCTGCTAGATAAATGAGGAAGAAGAGTGTGGCGTAGAGTCTCTGTAGCATCCAGTCATCAGGGAATCCCATGAGTAAGAATTCTGTTACAATGGTCATGTTGGTAAGTTTCTCAGGCATGCTGATTCTTGACTGTGGAAACAAACAAAAAAAAGTGATAATTACTTCATTCAATTACATTCTTAGAATATTCATCTTTTTCTTGGTTCTACCAATGATTCTTTGCTATTCTGAGGAATGTATTCAAGGACATCACAGTAGACCTCCTCACCCTGAACAAATCACATGCTGTTTACTAGAAATGATTCATAACAGTCAAGTAATTTTTAAGGTAGTCATTAAGAATAGGTTATAATAATTTACCATATAGTCTTTTGCAATTTATGAAAGATATGAAAAGAGATTACCTCACAAGTACATAAAGAAGAGTTTCCTAGGTCTTTGATGGAATGGAGGAACACGGTAGAAATATTTATTAGAATAAGAGGTGTTAGTTATTGTTCATGATGCTCTAAATTGGCTGAAGTTTCCTGTATACTGTTTTATTGATATATTTATGGAAGAAACATTAACACTTCCATTTATCATTCCTTTTCCATTTTTACTCTTAAATGATTGGAAATTGGAGTTGGCTAGAGAGGGGGGATTACTTAAAGATTCTTTCTATAAGTTTTTTCTGAGACAATGATATTGTCTTTGAAAATTAAATACATGTTCTTTATATTCAAGCTTATAGCTAGGTCCCTGACATATTTAGAGAAATCAAGTTAATCAGATTATGTATTAGCTGACTTTGAAGATTCAGCATGGTAACTGCATCACAAATTCTACTTTCTCTGATTTATTTGTTCAGAAGCAAATTGACTTGAAAATAATTTTCTTCATTAAGGGCCCATGGTTACATTGGATATAAAAAACAAACAAAACAAAATAATCAAGGTTTTAGGTTTTGGGGGGAAAAATGAAATTAAGTAGGTGAAACAATTTACCTACTTACATATCCAGATACCTAGTTTGAACAGGTTACTAGCAAAGGAAAGCTTATAGTGAATGTCTATAGGTTTCAGGCTATTTGCTTACCTAAGAAAAACACAATCTCTCTAATCTCAGAGGTGCTTTCATAAAACTGTGGTCACACTTAAAGACAGCAGTGGGACTGATAAAGGGAACTTTCCCAAACAGGAATAAAGCCTTGGAGAAATGCGACATTTGTCCAACTGGATGAATATCTCCGCTATTGCTCTGGCTGCCTCTTGCAGTCTGTAGCAACTTTCCCAAATTAGTGTCTTCTCTTCACTACCTAACAGAGGTTAACAGCATATTTATGGGTCTTGAAATTTGTGTGAGGTTACAATTTGTCTAATTAAATGAGAGTTAATTAAGTGTATTGGCCAAGAGTGATGAAAGGGAATTCATTTCCTTGAAAATTGTATCATAGACACTGAAGGATTAAAATGCTACTAACCAGGTCCAAATTTAGATTATTTGTCTGCTCAATTGGTTGCCTACTATAAGACCTATCTAATCAACAGCATATAATTTGTTTTTGAGTCTCTTCTCCCAAGAAACTATTGTGAAAATTTATATATATGGAAATAGAACAAATCAAATTCATGAACATATATCTAAAAAAACTGACAAGCTATGAGATGATTTAATAATTTTAAATTTTTTAATCAAAAGAAGAATATAGTTTCTTCTATCATAAAAATTGTACAGTCTACCAAAAATATGGAAACTTAAATTTCCTTTTTTGGCCCTCAAGCCAATTTTAAAAAATGCATTTACTTTACATAATTTTCCTATGAATTTGTCACATATAGGTATGGAAAATATTTTTTTTAAGATTTATTTTTTTATTTCTGTCCCCTTCCCCCCCACATTGTCTGCTCTCTGTGTTCATTTATTGTGTGTTCTTCTGTGTCCACTTGCATTTTTTCAGTGGCACTGGAAATCTGTGTCCCTTTTTGTTGCATCATCTTGCTGCATCTGCTCTCCAAGTGTGCAGTGCCATTCTTAGGCAGGCTGAACTTTTTTTGCACAGGGTTGCTCTCCTTGCAGGGCACATTCCTTGAACATTGGGCTCCCCTATATGGGGGACACACCTGCATGGCAGGGCACTTTTTGTGCATATTAGCACTGTGCATGGGCCAGCTCACCACACAGGTCAGGAAGCCCTGGGTTTGAACCCTGGACCTCCTATATGGTAGATGGATTCTCTATCAGTTGAGCCAAATCACTTCCTGGGAAACATATTTTGATATAATTGTGATCTTATGTCATGTTTCACCTGCTTATTTTTCTCTTAACATATTTGTGGAAAATTTCCCCAAATAGTTACAAAAGTGCTTAAACAATGTTTTCTAATATTTGCATGTATTTCAGAATATGTCATGCAATATTTTTAAATATCTTATATATTTCATATTATTAGCAAATTGTGAATAAAATTATTGGACATGTATTTTTCTCATATGTACAAGATTTTCTTTGAAAAATTCTCTCATGGTAATTAATTAATAAAATACATTTTGAAGTTTTGTAAATGCCAACAATTAGCCTTCCAAAAATATCTGGCAAATTTGTACTCCTGCCAAAAGTATTCCATTTACACACATGCATTCTTGCAGAGATTAGGTTTTCATTTATAATTTTTTATTAAACCACATGGGAAAAACTTTCTCACTGTGGATGCAATTTGTAGTCACATTATTCTTAGTGATGCAGATGATTCACTTATAACATATGGAAATGAAACATATTTGACAATATTAGGACAATGAAAAAAAGATGTAATTGAGTTAAATATGACAAGAAATGAAACATATATTCACAGAAAGCAATGAAGAATATCAGAAATGATAAATGAGGTTTATATGAGAAATACTATAATTGTATACCTGCTCTCCTTTTTTGCAGATTTTCTAAAATACATACTTGCATAAACTAATAATTATAACAATATATTTTGGAATGAGTAACATAGGTTGATGCAATCTGTTAAACAATAACAATGCAATGAAATGGGGAGAATGTTTCTCTATGGGAATGAATTTTCCATATTTCATTGAAAATAAATGAGTACAATTTAAAATAATTCTTATAATTTAAAACATATTTTGTCAATTGATTCATGTTAAATTGTTTCAGCATACCAGGAGTAGAGGAAAACATCTACTTGATAAAGAACATCAAAAAAAAAAAAAAAAAAAAACAACCTATACCTATCATCTTACTTAATGGTGTTATAGTTTCCTGAGCTACTCAAGGAAATACCATGAAAAGCATTGGATTAAACAGTGGAAATCTGTTCACTCGCAGATTTGAGGCTGAGCAATGTCCAAATCATGTCTCCATCAGGGTGATGCTGCCTTCCTGAAGGCCATGATGTTCTGGGGCTGGCTGCTGGTGGTCCTTGGTCCCTAGCTTGAGCATTCAAGGCACAGGGCAGAGTCTCCTGGCCACTCCCTTTTCTTATGGCCTCTGTTAATGTTCAGTTTCTTGCTTCTTGTGACTTTCCCTCTCTGTCTGAATTTCATTCCACTTATAATGTGCTCCAGTAATAGGATCAAGACCCATTATAACTGAGGTAGCCTGCACCTTAACAAAAAATCCTCTTCAATAGGTCCTACATACAATGAGTCCACACTCACAAGAATGGATTAAATTTAAGAATATGTTTTTCTGGAGTACATAAAGTTTCAAACTGCCATAGTGAGATACTAGATGCTTTTCCCCTAAGACTGAGATCAAGACAAGAATATCTACTCTTAACCTCCCTATAGAATACCATCCTGGAAGTCTGAGCTGATAATAAGACAAGACCAGGAAATAATAAATATACAGACCAGGAAGAAAGAAACACAAGTAAATTTCTTTGCAGAGGACACAGTTATCTGTGTAGAAATTTTCAAAGAATTTATAAAAAGAGCTCCTTGACATAGTAACAATTATAGAAAATTTATAGGATACACAGTTGATATTAAAAAATTCAATTGCTTCCCTCCTTACCAAAAGTGAAAAATTAGAATTTAAAATTTAAAACAAAATACCATTTACATTTTCATCAAAAATACAAATACTTAGGTATGAATCTAACCAAATACTTAACAGGCTCCATATGAATAAATTACAAAACTCTGATGAAAGAAATCAGCATGAGCTAAATAAATGGAAATATCCCACATACTTATGGATAAGAAGACTCATTATTTATATTAATAAGTTAATATTCATTTTGTTAATATGTCATTATTCCAAACCTCATTCTGAATTTAGCAAAATTTCCATAAAAATTCCAATATTTTATATTGACAAAAGCTACCTTTCATTCCACTATTTAAAAAATCAACAAACAGACAAAAGAATTAACTTCTTCAGTATGATAATGATCATACACAAAAGAATACACCATCAAAATGTTTGATGAATGACAATGTCTTTCCTCTAAAGTCAACAACACAATTTTACTGCAGGCCATATTAAAGGAAATTAGGTATGTAAAAGAAATTTAGAGGCCCTACTTTGAAGAAGAAGAATTAAAACAAAATCTATTCACAGACAATAAAAATTTCTAGGTAGAAAATCCTAAAGAATCCATAAATAAAATATTAAATCTAATAAACATGTTTAGCAAGTATACAACACTTACACACCAAATCAATTATATTTCCATGCAGTAGCATGAACAATCAAAAGTGAAATAGATTTTCTTGATAATGGACTTTCATGAATGAAAGGTTTGCATTTCGATGAAATTCAATTTGTGTGTAGTTCATGTCTTTGGTGTCATATCTAGTAACTCATTGCTAAATTAAAGGTCACAAGAATGTCTGCTTTGTTTTCTTCAAAAAGTTTTGTGGTTTGCCTCCTAGAATTATATTGTTGATCTATTTTGAATTAATTTTTGTATGTAGTGTGAGGTAGGAGATCAATTTTATTCTTTGTATGTCTATATACAGTTTTCCAGTACCATTTTTTACAGAATATTCTTTTCCCATTGAATGTGCATGAAACTCTTGTTGAAAAACAACTGAAAAAAAAGAAAAACAATTGACAATATGACATGGTTAATTTCTGAATCCTAAATTCAATTCTTTTTTTTTCTGTATGTCTGTCTTGTGCTCATACCATGAAATTTTTATTGCTGTAGTTTGTAGTAAGTTTTAAAATGGAATGGATTATGCAATGAAATATTATTTGGTAATAAGAAATAATAAAGTGCTAAAAGATGCTATGCCATTTTGAACAGTGAAAACATTATTATGCATAGAGAAAGAAACCAGGAATAATATTGTGTGATTCTATTTATAAGAAATCTGCTGAACAGTCAAATCTGTATATTGAGAAAATATGTAGTCATTGCTAAGGGGTGGGAGGGAAGGAACTGGGAGAGGCATGAGAAGGACTGACAACAGGTATAGAGTTTATTTTTCTGATGATGAATATATTCTAAACTTAGACTCTAGTAGTGGTTGTTCAAGTCTGTGTATATAGTAAAATCATAAAATTGTACCCTTTAAATAGGTGAATTCTACTACAGTACATGTATTATATCTCAATTAAAACATCAAGAAAATAGTAGTGAAGAAGTAGAAGCCAAAAAGGAATACAGAGAACATACACAGAAAAGAACAAACGCTGCCGACGGCCCCAGCTTCGCGGGAAGACAGTAACCACTCTGGAGGTGGTGGCCACCGGGCACTGGCACTGAAGCCAGTTTAAAATATCTACTGATAAAGCAACTTAATTTTTCCAATTTGCTGTTTTGTTTTTTGCAAGCCTTATGCTTTTTGTCCCAGAATTATTCTACAGGGAATGGTTTTCCTTTTTGTTATTCTTTTGTAGTGAACCATTTTGATTCACTTCTCATTTAATGAATTCAATGTTTGCTTATTTTTTCCTGATTACCATGAGACTGACACCATCCTAAATCTATAACGATCTTGTTTGATTTAATGACTACATATCTTCAATCCTGCCAACAGATAGATTGGCACAGATGTTCATGCCCATAGGGGTTAATTTGCACCCTTGGAACGGGACCCACACTGAGAGCACAGGCGGTTCCACACCAAGCCCGGGAGGGGGTTAGTGAGCGGCCAGGAAGGGCAACACAGACCGTTCATACCGTTTTAGAGTTGCCTTGTACTGGATTTGGTACCCTCTCCTTTACTGCAAACTTTACGGGTGTGTGTTTGAACTCTGAGGAAAAAGTCTGCCAGTTTTTGACAGTTGTTCAAATATTTTGTGGGAAATGAAACTCAGGGTGCTGCATGCTATCATCTCTTTCGACTGTAGCACAAACATCCTGTAACTGATAAGTAAAATGGGAGCCATGATATTTCAATGGGTAAATAACAGACTTTTCCACAAATAATGCTTGGACAACTGGATCTATACATGCAAATGAATGAAATTTAACCCCTAATTAGAAGAAAAATAATTAAAAACAGGATTAAGATCTTAACGTAAAGAACAGAACTGCAATATTTTAGAAAAAATATAAGAGCAAATCTTTATGACAATAAATTAGGCAATAGTTTATTAAATATAACATAAAAAACAAGCAACATTGCGGTCACCCCTCGGGCTGAAGTGTGGTTTGCTGGCCTGGCAGGGGAGCGGCCGCGGTAGGCCTAATTCCGCTGCCCCCATAATAGGGTGGTTGGTCGGGCCCACCGCCACCCCTGAAGGAAGCTCGGCATGGGCGCAGAGTGCCCTCGGGTCTCCCCTTCTCGGCAGCCATTCTTCCGCAGCCGCCCCTCCTCCCAGATGGCGCCACCCGATGCCTTGTGGGGCGACACCCTTCTTCTTCCTTCTCCCTGCGCAGGCGCAGGGCAGAAAATTCCAGTCTGCCCTTTTCCCCTCCCCCGACAGCAGCAACAGCCAGGCGTGGGCGGAGAAATCCAGCCCGCCCTTTTCCCCTCCCCCGACAGCAGCAACAGCCAGGCGTGGGCGGAAAAATCCAGCCTGCCCTTTTCCCTTCCCCCGACAGCAGCAATGGCCAGGCGTGGGCGGGAAACTCAAGTCTGCCCTCCACCCCAGCAACAGCAGCCACCAATCCCTAAACCCTGCCCCTTCCCCCAGCAACAGCGACAGGCAATCCATAACCACCACCCCTCCCCCGTCCAGTACCGCCCACTGACCTTTCGCCGGCAACCAATCAGAACAGGGCGTGGCTTCGACCAATCAGCCTTCCCCAGCCCCTATAAAACTGTTGCCTCTCCCTCAGTAAAGTGGACTTGCGTGTTTACCTTGTCTCCGCGGTAGTTCTTCTGCCGTGCGCCCTCCAGTCCTGAGAGCCCCCGACAAGGGCCTGGCCTCCCTTGTCCCCAGTTCGTCGCCTGCTTCTCCGGGCGACCCCTTCGTCGCCGGCTTCGCCGGGCGACCCCGTCAGCCGAACCGCGCAACCCCTTGTGAGACCGATCCCTCGTCTGCTGCCGGACCGATCCCTCGTCCCAAGCGGGACCGACCCCTCGTCCAGAGCTGGACCGACCCCTCGTCCGCAGCCAGACCCCACCTCTACCGACCGAGCAAGCTGCTGCACAACATATTTTTGAAAAGGTAAATCATAGTTCATAAAATATGAAGCTTTTGTGTTCAAAGGACAGGAATGTGAAAAAGCAATTGATAAAATTGGATAAAATAGTTTCAATCATATATCTGATACTGAAGTTCTATATAGAATATACTGGTTTGGGATTTATATCTAGAAAATATAAAGAACTCTTTCCAATCAACAATATAGAACTATATATCCCAAATTAAAATGAAAAAAAAATTGAATACATGAATCTCCAAAGATGAAATGATTACCATGCGTATAAAAATATTGTCAACATTATTATTTATTATCGCACAGAAATATACTTTAAAATGAAGATGATGCACAAATTTAATTCAGTCATCAAAAAACTGAGAAGGCTGTTCTAGCTGACAAAATATGTTGAAGCTCTTCAGACAAAATGGGTGTAATAAAAGATGGAAGCATCAATTCACATAAAGAAAATTAAGGCAGTGGTTGTGACTCAGTGGTTGAATGCCTGTTTCCCAGGCACAAGGTTCTGGATTCAATCACTGGCACCTCCTTAAAAAAAACAGAAATGGTTAATATTTAACTCTTTTGTGCATTTTCTCAATCCTCTAACAAAATAGTTGAAATTAAAAGCATATATTATTATTATTTGATTTATAGCCAAGAAAATTAATATTTGTGACAATCATAGCATAAATGTCAGGAAATGGAAGTATAATACAGTATTTTTGCATTATATATAGTATTTTACATATATACATTTATTATGATTGGCTGTGTAAAGTAATGTGATAGGCCCATATCATAAGGCAGAACAAACATTTCAATCAATGAAATAAAGAGGAATGAATAATAAGTCAATAGTGGAGAGAAAATAAATATAAAAAAATTCAATTTCTGCAAAAAAAAGGTAGAAAAGGAAGAAATTAGACCAAATAGAAGATAATAAATCACATGATTTTTTTAAAAAAACAATAGTTATATAATTGCATTAAAGCAAATGGACTGAACACTCCAAGGAAAAAATAGACTTTCTCAAATTTGATAAAATGTAAAACAAATTACATGCTGTATGAAATGGATTTGTTTTACATAAAATTATAAACAGGCTGCAAATAAAGGGGTAGATAAGACAGTGCAAATAATACTAATAGGAAAATGGGTATGGCTATATATAATATAATACAAATTAGAATTTAGGGCAAAATTATAAAAATATTTCACAAAAATGAAATGTAAAACAAACAAAATATATAAAAATCCTAAATATGTGTTTTCCTAAAAACAGATTCAAAGATTTTAAAGAGAAACTCACAAAGCTAATGTCAAAAATATGTTCACAGATAGAACTGGGCATTCCCATAATTTCTTTTCAATAATTCATAGAATATGTAATGAAAACATCAGCAAGTAAATAGAAACTTTGGGAAATATCATCGATTAATTTGAATGAATGAAAATGTATAGATCACCATAAATTACTATTGGATAATAACATTCTTTTGAAGTTCAAATCTAACATTGCCCAATGAAGTCCAATGGGCAAGGCATAAATCAGTTCCTGATATCTTTAACATAACTGAAATCAGACAATGTCTTCAATCACAATTGAATTAATGTAGAAATCTATAAAAATATCTGGAAGATACTAAACTATTTGGAAATTTGCCACTTTACTTTTAACCAACCAATGAGTCAGACCAAATTCAAGGCTAAATTAGAATGATAAGGAAAATATATCCTATCAAAATTTGTGGAATCTATCAAAATATGTGATGCAATTTTCTGGACTTTTAATGTTTCTATGAAAGAAGAAAGATAAAAAATCAGTTACTTAAGCTTGTAGCTTAGAAGATAAAGATAGAAGCCCTTTTCAGTAAAAGACATTCTAACATATTATTAATTAAGTTAATGTCTTTTTTTTACCTGATAGCCTATATACTATTTCTAATTAACAATATGTGTGGGATTGGCAGCCACACTGATTTGCTTTTAAAACGCTCAATTGATATCTACTGAACGGTGAATTTACCTGCTTTCTGTTTTAAAATACTAGCTAGGGAAAGGTTCCCCAGTCAGATATTATAACCGTTCTCATAATACTTTTAGCTGAAGGAGATACAACCAATGTCCACTCAAACATTCCCATTTTCATCTAAACATTCCTCTTCATCCCATCAGTCTTTGCCTACCCATATTCTCCCAATCTAATTGTAGCCATTGCATATTTTTAAGGACTTCTTGTATAGGTTTTAGAACACAAGACTTTGAGCTGTCATGTTAAGGAGTACAAGAATTGCCTCTTCACCACTCCCTAGCCTCTTTAACAACGCAAGTATATATGGCCTTAGGTGCCCTGTCAAGGGAAAGGTCAAGGGACCTTGATCTTTTATCAGTTGTTTCCTGATTAGTTTGCAGGAAAATCACCACAGTTGATTCAAGATATGTTTTCCCATTGTCAGTTTTGCTGTCTGGATTAAATTGCTCCAAATTAGGGTAAATAAAGCAGAATTGTTTAAGGGTTTTTAATGCTGGAGAACTAGCAGTGACTACTATCCATCAACCCAACCTATGAACATTCTGCTTTAAGATCTTTGTTTTTCCCAGTCAATGTTTGCTTCATTCATCTTGTTTTTCAAATAACAAATTTAAAGATTTACACCATGCTAGGAAGACTCTCTTAACTCTCCTCTTTGTCTTTCCCCATTCCCTTGTAAGTCACTCTGATATTTAATTACCTAAATTTCATTATATTTTTTTCTTTTAGTAGTGGCCCTGGGGTAGCTCACTTTACCTAAAATCCAAACTTGTCCCAGCAGCAACAACTGTCTTATCACTCTCCTTCACCTTCAATTTATTTAGTACAAATAATAATGATAACCAAGGGATTGTATATTTTGCTTGTTTCTCATTATTTTGTGTTTCTTAAACCATCCAGGGAGCCAAGTCTTCAGGACTTGATTCCATCTTTTCCAAATTTCATTGGTAAATGTTATGCCTACGAAGTATTTGTAGCAGATCTGCAGCTCCACACTAGGAATGAACCAGTGACCATCCAGAAAGTATGGGGTCATCAACTCCTGCCCTCTCTTGCTTTCTTTTCCCATGCTGTGTTTTGTTGAATTGGTCATTCTAACGAATCCCACTTCTGCTGTTAATTGTAGTGTTTGGGAATCTCCAAGATCACCCTCACTTCTGACACCAATTGCGAGTTTGGAGTTCTCCAGGTAAAGATACTCATATAAGGCAGAACATTTGAAGGACTTAATTATTACCTCCCAGACACTGAGGGCAAAGACCAAACCTCTCTTTCAACAAAATTAGTCCTTTACAGTGCTGCTGGGAACATGACCTTATAAGGAAAGAGAAATTTAGCAGGTTATAAATATGCAGAAAGAAAAAAAGAAATCACCGTCAGTAAAATCTGGTCATAGATTTAGCCATGTTTGCAAATATCCCAAGTTGGGTACAAGGAAGGAATAATCAATGGCCCTGTCTAGAGTCCAAGCAGATTATGCATAGGTGATTATTTTCCTGCAACATGGAAAACATTTCTCATAATCAAACTTAAGAAAGGCAAATTCTGCTAATTGATTAGATTCATTGATCATGAATGTTAGAGTCACATTATCCTGGAGAACTTGAAAACCTAAAAATTTTCTTGATCTACTTTATTTTCCTTAAATACAACCATTGGAAACTTTATTATTATTATTATTCAAAGTACATATATTTCCCTTTCTCCAAAGGCATGTCATATATTCTACATTTTATGTGTAAGGGTAATGGTGTGATATTCTTGTGAGACTGGAAATATTGTGTGGCTCATGGAATCTTTGGTAATAAGCTCATTTGTTTTACCTGAAATAATAATTCCTATTCCACATGAGAAGCATGATAGCCAGTAGAAGCATAGGGAACCAACAAACTCCTAAGGTATTATGAAAACTCTGACTCCAAACAGGATAAGAAGTTAAGAAACTTCTTTGGTATCTAAGTGAAAGGGAATTTTATCTTTGAGAATGTTTGTGTGTGTGTTTTCTTCCTGAGAAATTGCTAATGGATTGGTCATGGATGTGCATCTCCTGTAAGTTTAATTAGAATTTTTCTAAGTGCATAGCTCACCATAGACAATTGCATGATTAATCTGGATTATAGGCTGGAGAACATTAAGGATTTGAATATCATTTCTTTTAGTACATTAGGCACTTGACGTTATTATAAGGAAAAATATATTCACTTCCTGAGCTGTACCTGGTCAAAATTGAAAGACAAGCTAGTCATCCCCAAAAGACACCCAAGATAGCAGTGGTGTTAGTGGGGAGCAGGGTCATGAAAATGAGAGCAAATCACCCTGATAGAAAGAATGTTTCTTTCAGGAGGCTGACATCCTTGGCCCTGGTATACTAGGGGTCGAAGCCTACAGTTCAATGGAAAGATAACTGTTGAATATTAGAGAGGAACAATAAAGCATGTGTCTTCTGATTTTAGTGGTGGAACTGCATCTTAATAATAACTTTGATTCACTTCTCTGATAGAAAAAAGTGTGCTACCTGATAAGTGATAACATTGGTATTAATATTTGATTTTGCATAGCTAATGTATTATAAAAGCAGTGAGCACAAAGGGATTATTTATTTTCTTTCTTCCTCACAGTAACAGATCAGTTTGTCTGCTCACTAGATCCAGGGGTCTCACTGTGTTTCCAACATCCAGCTAGTCTGCAGGTAGTTCAGACAGTATGACATGACCCAACTGTTCACATTTAACCTCCATGTACTTCATCCCTTACTTTATTAGTGATACAGCAGGCATTTTACCCTTTATTTCTGAAATTAATTGTAAGCCCAGGGTATAAAAAGAAATTTCATTTATAATGTCCTTGTAATCACCAATACACTTTGATAAGAAATTTCCCTGACAATTTTTTCATCTTCATCCCACTGCCCATAAATAACTCTCTGAAAGAAAAATATTACAAGAATTACACCACGCCTATTTATATTTACATAAAATTTATTATGTCATCAACCATATTTTTCTAGTAGGTGGATTTTTCTTTAATTTTGCTTATATTTTTTATTAATTTACAATTTTTATTTATATGGTGCGGTCACCCCTCAGGCTGAAGTGTGGTTTGCTGGCCTGGCGGGGGAGCGGCCGCGGCAGACCAAGCCGCTGCCCCTATAATAGGGTGGCTGGTCAGACTCACCGCCACCCCTGAAGGGAGCTCGGCATGGGTGCAGAATGCCCTTGGGTCTCCCCTTCTCGGCAGCCATGCTTCCGCGGCCGCCCCTCCTCCCGGATGGCGCCACACGATGCCTGTGGGGCGGCACCCTTCTTCTTCTTTCTCCCTGCACAGGTGCAGGGCAGAAAATTCCAGTCTGCCCTTTTCCCCTCCCCCGACAGCAGCAACAGCCAGGCGTGGGCGGGAAACTCAAGTCTGCCCTCTACCCCAGCAACAGCAGCCACCAATCCCTAAACCCTGCCCCTTCCCCCAGCAACAGCGACAGCCAATCCCTAACCACCACCCCTCCCCCGTCCAGCACCTCCCACTGACCTTTCTCCGGCAACCAATCAGAACAGGGCGTGGCTTCAACCAATCAGCCTTCCCCAGCCCCTATAAAACTGTTGCCTCTCCCTCAATAAAGTTGGACTTGCGTGTTTACCTTGTCTCCGCGGTAGTTCTTCTGCCGTGCGCCCTCCAGTCCTGAGAGCCCCCGACAAGGGCCTGGCCTCCCTTGTCCCCAGTTCGTCGCCTGCTTCTCCGGGCGACCCCCTCGTCGCCGGCTTCGCCGGGCAACCCCGTCAGCCGAACCGCGCAACCCCTTGTGAGACTGATCCCTCGTCTGCTGCTGGACCGACCCCTCATCCCAAGTGGGACCGACCCCTCATCCCAAGTGGGACCGACCCCTCGTCCGCAGCCAGACCCCACCTCTACCGACTGAGCAAACCGTCACAATATGGTGTGAATGTATATTTTAATTTTTAGTTTTTAATTTTTCCTGGAAAGTTATATTCTATATCACACAATGAGGAAATTATCAAGTTTCCTTCTCATTATACTTTAATTTAGTTTATTGCATTTTAACTTTCACTTGCCCTAGGTTTTTGAAGGATTCTATGGAATGAAGTAATTCTATTTCATTGTTTGTTTTCTAAACAGTTAAGCTATTTATTATAACATAATTTGTTGAGGAGTCATTCATTTTTCCAATAAAGTATTTATCTTTTTATCATATGTCAAATAATCTATAGCAGAGGAATTACATTGTGCTGGTGAGGGCTGTTCTTTTTTACTTGTTTAAGATAGATTTCAGCACCATAAGACCAAATGGTCAGCTTATTCATATATGATATCAATTTCTACTGCATTAAATATATAATTTGGGAAAATTCATCATTTTTTTTAGAATATTCAAAGTGCTTTTAACATATCCTCAGCAGATTATGTATTTGTGTGCATGAAGGCTTCACATTTTCATGTGAAAAGCATTTAATTTTAATTCAGAAGTGCCACAAGAGATTGCTGCTGTAACAACTGTTTCAGGAAAATACACAAAGAGGAATTGATACCCCAAATAATACAGAAGTGAGGAGGATAAACTGTTAAACTATTACTTATGCATCAATGAATTAAAAAATTGTACTGAATAGTCCAAAAGAAATATTGAAGAAAACTCTGGGAAAGATTTGCATGAAAGAAACATAACTTATGAACCTTTGAAATGCCTGTTTGCCTCCTAAGATACGTGATGTCACCTCCAGAGTGATGCAATAAAACTAGATGAAAAATAAATATGAAACCACCTAGCATCATTGATATCACAGGAATCACTAGCATATGCAGACCCCAAATGGTTCCCAGCTGTTTCCACACCTACATTGCATAAATACACACCACTAACAGGGTCCCACCATAAATCCATTATATGCAGCATCATCAACCCAAGAGAGAAAGTTAGCCTCCAAAAGACTTGAAACAATGGAATCACCCAGAAAGCCAATGTAGGATGTCCAGACAATTAAATAAAAAAGAAAAGATGCAGAAAATTTATAAATAAGAAATTTTTAAAATTCTGATAATTTAATTAGATTAGTAGAGCCCCCAAAAATAGATGCTATATTAATTGAATTTAAACATGCATATAAAACATGAAATTAAACATGCAATTACTGGTGTAAAGAAGAGGAAACTAGTTGTCTAGAAGAAATGTTTGAGAATTATTACATTAAACAATACGAGACATAAAGCAAAGCATTTTTAAAGCAAAAAAATGAGACATGAAAATAAAATTATAGTAGTGTCTGACAGAAAAAAGGGAAGGGGAAATACTATTTGCAAGCAACTAGATCTGTGCTTTGAAGACATGAAATAACTTTCTAACTGGTCATCCCACATTCTCCCTCCTCTCTCTCAGTCTATTTTCAAGCACTCTCCTGCTCAGAAGTATGCAAAACACCAGACATGAGGAAACAACCCAAGCTCATAGTCCTTAAAAATTCACTTTAGGCAGTGGCTTCCTCCCTATCTTATGTTTCACTTCGCTATTTTGTGTTCATGCTCTGTACTGGAATATTGCTGATATCATTATTTATTCTCTAACACAATACAAAAGCTCATGTCTCCTCTTAGTTCTTCCAAAATAAGTCATTCTGTACTATCGACCACCAATTGAGTTACCGCAAATATGAGTTATTCTGCTCCCCATTCCTGAAATCTAACATGCTATTGCCTCATCTGCTTTTAAATAGCAAGAAGAAAAATCACCCTTTTATTCAATTTGGTTTTGCTGTATATTGCACTGAATGTAATATTATTCAACTGAATAAATGTATTTTTATTATTGTTTCTAACAATGCAAGTTAAGTTTCACCTATATCTGAATAAAAAATATTTTCTCATAGTCAATATTAAGCCTCAAATTATTTATAAACATATTCCCCTGACAAGAGTTTGCTTTTAGAGAAGTAAACATTGAAGTTTCACAACAATATTAAAACTCCATGAGTTTAGAAATAATGTAAAAATAGAGATAGGGAAGTTTGTGGGAATCAAGACAATAAAATAATAATTGACTATAATGTTGGTATATTTGAATCATAAAAAGTAGAGCAATATTACCTTTATGAATTCATACCCTATTCAAAATTAAAAGGTAAAATAATTATAATTGACGATACTCAAATTATTATATTTAATAATGAATATAGGTCATAAAATTTTAAAGGAAAAACATATGGTATATGTGAGTTTGCTCTTTTGTGAATATTAGAAAAGATCATGCTCTATAAAAAATCCATTCCTGTGGGTATAGAACCCTTTGATTGCATTAGATTCTGTTAAGGGAACTTTTGATTAGATCACTTCAGGGTCTTTGATAATTGGACTATATCAATGAGGCAGGATCCAGTTTAGAGCTCTGCCCTCTTGCTGGAGCTTTATATATACTGAAACTGCAAACTGAAAGCAGAAACACACAAAGACACCTGCTGTTTTACCTTTACATCCTTTCTTTCTTGGAAACAAATTGGTTGTATAATACTCTCATCAATTAGAGCAATTTTCTTCCATGGATAGAGATGAATATGTTATAATAGCATTTTTTCAATCTGAAGACAGGTGGAAAAAAGTAATTGAATAAATTTACTCATTGACTTTGTCAAAATTATCAGGGATCTCTTTTCCATTTATTAGACCTGGGAAATATGCATGAAGTAGGAAGAGAATATCTCTACAAGCATGGTAAGGGTAAAGCCCATTCTTTCTGTTCCATCCCTTTACTGTGTTTTCTTATACATTTGTAAGCAAAGGATGATCTTCTTTGTAGGCCTTCAAAAGTCACTTTCATTCTAGAATAGCTGGGCATTCCATGCCTAAGCCTACTTAATGACTCTATGAGTTCTGTGTGATTGCTGAATTGCAGGTTTAACCCTCTGTCCAGCATAGGTTCAAGGTTAATAATATTTTGCACTTCTCATGAGCATTATATAATTAGTCTGGGATTTAACTAATAAAAATATTCAAGGATTCTGATGAGAGGGAACTTTTCCAGAGGGAACAGAAACAATAGTCTGAGTCCCTTTAACACAAGGACTTAGGGCTGCTCAGTGGGGTAATGAATATATTCCTTGGGGTTTTCTACTATGAGCATAGCACAAAGAGTATATGAATATTTTTAGGCTGTTTCTTTCTACTCATTAACATATTATATATTATCTTTTTAGTTGAAAAAGAACACTTGAATTCAAGCATTTATATTTAAATTCAGGAACACATGGCGACTCCTACTCTCTAGATCGTTGGTCTTACCCAGGACAGCTAACAGGGAGGTGAAGATGGTCAACCACCAAGAGCCAAGAGTGACTACAACTGTAAGCAGAGGAATTACATCCATCATCCATGTGAAATCTAAGCCCCCTCTTGATCTAGAGGTGGAGAGGACATCACCATCCCAGGGTCCACAGAATGGAGGAATAACGTATAAACTAGAGTGGACTTACTGATATTCTACTATAAAACTATTGTGATGAGTAATAGAAATTTTAGCATCGAGGTGGAGAAAGTGGCCACAGTAATTGCTGAGGGCAGGGAGAGGGTAGAAGAGATGTGATGTGGGGGCATTTTTGGGATTTTGAGTTGTCCTTAATGATATTGCAGGGTCAGATGCTGGACTTTGTATATCCTGCCATAACCCACTGAATGTACTGGGGGATAGTGTGAACTACAGGGTAAACTATTATCTGTGTAGTGCAGCAGTGCCCCAAAATGTGTTCACCAAGTGAGATGAGTATGTAGCAATGATGAGGGAGGTTGTTAGTGTGGGAGGAGTGGGGTGGGGGCAGTGGGGGATATACAGGAGCCTCTTATAGTTTTTAGTGTAACTTTTTGTGTGTGATGTATATATCTTCAAAAAAATACAATTTACAAAAATGATGTGGTGGGGGTGGGGAGTGGGTTATATGGGAATCTTTTATGTTTCTTGTTTCTCTATGTATTTTACTGTAACATCCTTGTGTTCTATTAACTTTAATTTAAAAAAAGAAAAAAAGAAAAGAAAATATAAACCATAAAAAAGAGGAAAAAAAGAACATGTTTTAAAAATTATTTCTATTTTTATGTTTCGAACACTAATATCTATAAAAATATTATCTATGTAAAATATCAAGCAATACAGAAAAACTTAAAGTGAAACTTTACTGAAATTTCATTCCCACATTTCTTCCCATAGAGAATTAGTATTGCACATTTGGGGGTGTTTTTTCTAATATACTTCCTGCGACTTTCCACACATATTTTTGAAAATACATCCTTTGATAGTCACTGTGCATGGTTCAAAGCCTCTACTTTTACATGCAAAAATATTCTCCATGGCTTTGTACTGTTATGAAATAGCATATTGATATATTGAAGGGCATGGTCATTTCAATTTTCTGAAGATTCTACTAAATTGCTTACAAATGTTTGCAAATACACAGTCCTTCCAAGGGTTGAAGTGTTTTCCATTAATCCATAAAACTATGGCAGTAGAACATTTTAATAATCATTTAATATTTAGGAATTTCAAGACAAAACATTGAAATTTTTGTTGATAATTCAACATCATGTAAATTCATTTAGCATGTTCCTGATTATTAGAAACTTTAGGATATCATTTTTGGCTAAGTGTATTTATAATTTTTTTCATGATTTTATTTACTACTAGTATTAAAGCAGGAGGATTGCATCCAGCATCCTTGTGGAATCTAAGCCCCCTTTTGATATAGAAGTGGAGTGGACACAACCATTCCAAGGTCCACAGGATGGAGGAATAGAGTATGGATTAGAGTGGACTTACTGATATTCTATACATGAACTATTGTGATTAGTAATCAAAGAAAATATGGCATTGGTGTGGAGAAAGCAGCCATGGTGACTGCTGGGGGTAGGGAATGGGAGGAAGAGATGAGATGTGGGGGCATTTTAGGACTTGGAGTTGTCCTCGGTGGTGCTGCAGGGACAGTTACCAGACATTGTATGTTCCACTATGGCCCAGTGGGTGGAATGTGGGAGAGTGTTGGCTATGGTGTGGACCATTGACCATGAGGTACAGTGGTGCTCAGAGATGTATTCACAAAATGCAGTGAATATCTCATGATGATGGAGGAGATTGTTGTTATGGGGGAGGAGTGGGGTCAGGGGAGTGGGGGGTGTATGGGGACCTCTTTTTTTTAAATGTAATATTAAAAAAAAATAAAGACAAAATAATTATATATATCTATACTCAATACTCTCTATATACTCATACTCTATAAAACAGTATATATTCAGGCAGTGTTTAGAATATTTTGTGATTTAATTTTGTGTATTCTACAGACTGAAAAATAAAAAATTTGTATATCATCCAATGTAGATGAGGCAGGGTCAAAATCCAGCATGCTTTCATATTGTAAAATGTAAAATGAAACTTCCATTACTTGATATTTTTATCTCCAAATATCAACAAAAAATAGTTTATGATTAGATAAATTTCCTTTAAATTCAGGAAAGATTAAGGTTTAGCACCATCAACACTAGAATATTATACTGGAGATTATAATCAGTGCAATGAAAGAGAAAAAGTGCATTAAAGACTAACTGGAGGGAAGCAGACTTGGCCCAGTGGTTAGGGCGTCTGTCTACCACATGGGAGGTCCACGGTTCAAACCCAGGGCCTCGTGACCCATGTGGAGTAGGCCCATGTACAGTGCTGATGCGCGCAAGGAGTACCCTGCCACGCAGGGGTGTCCCCCGTGTAGGGGAGCCCTATGCACAAGGAGTGTGCCCCGTAAGGAGAGCTGCCCAGTGTGAAAGAAAATGCAGCCTGCCCAGGAACGGTGCCACACACACACAGAGCAGGCGCAACAAGGTGACGCAACAAAAAGAGACACAGATTCCCATGCTGCTGACAACAACAAAAGCGGACAAAAGAAGAACACACAGCAAATCAACCCAGAGAACAGAAAACTGGGGTAGAGGGGGCAGGGAAGAGGAGAGAAATAAATAAAAAATAAAAAAGAGAAAAAACAAAAAGATCAACTGGAAAAAAGGAAATGAAGCTCCATCATTTACAAATCTGTTGTCAAACAAAATAACCTGTAGTCAACTTTTTTGTAAATGACAGAATTTATTAAAAATTTGCGTATAATAACAATATCAAAATTCAGTGAATAAAAAATTGAAGTGTACTAGTCTCCTGCTTCTGCCTTGTGAATATGTCTCTTTTTCTCTTTGTGCTGGTCCTGAATAGATAACAAAGATCATTTTCCCCTAAATTTCTGATTATGTTGTCTTATTTCCATCTGAAGCTCAATCTTGGTCAGATGTATAGCTTCTGGGACATGAAAGCAGCAAACGAGTGGGCAGGAGGTGTTCCAGGATGTGAAGTGAGTACACAAATGGAGAAAACCACAGGGTCTTTGTTATCACATCTTCCTCTTTCGCTTTCCTCCACAGCAAGATAATTTGGAGAGAATCTTTTACAAAGTTTGACACTCCCAACATGAAAACACCAAAATGTCATACCTTTAAGAGATGCAGGCCCATCCTCTTCACTGAATCCATTGGGAAAATTGGAGATACTGTAAAAACCCTGACCTTTGAAAAACAGTGCTATGATGTCAGATATATATTTTGTTTCTATAATTAAAACTACTCTGCTCTGATTCCCTAGGGCTTCTGGAATTTCCTCTCTGCTGCTGCTCTCAAACATTAGTCATTAAAGCAGAATCATTCAAGTCTTTGAGCTATTAGTGTGAGGCTACATAAACAAACAGCTTTAGAAAAAAGAATTTGTAGCTTTAGAAAAAAAAATTAAGTTTGTGCTGATTAGGAAAAAAAAGCCAATTCTTATTATAACAGACATAAATTTAACAATAATTTCTATGATGCAAATAATTCATATAATTCTACATGTCTGGAACCATCAAAGAAGCCTGGGTTCTAGAAAATGTAGAGTAGGATACAGTACAAACATGCCACATTTGATTGAGGAATCAATTTTGAATATCATTCCTTTTTGTTATTTTTTCTGCAATAGTTGTTCCAATATATATTATATATCATTTAATTATGAGTATTAGAAATCAGATATTATAATGATGCTAGATTATATATCTTTTACCTTAATTTTAAAGAATATAATGATGTTTCCCCAAATTGAAAATTTTGGAATTTGGCATATGGCATACTTGACTGGAGGCTAGACTGTGAATTTCTGCTCTAAAAATAATGAGTTAGACTTTATGTAAATGTGATTGATATAAACCATTATGTAAACGCAATATAAGAATAATTCAACTGTGTCAAAATTGTCAACACTATTGTCTTATCAAATAGTTTTTCAGGGTCTAGAAAATTGCAAGAAATTGGAGAAAACTTCTAAAGGAAATATTCTGGGAGTCTGGGAGTGATTCAAAGGTAGTATCTGAAAAATTATAAATTTTCAATTTTGACTATATTCAATTTTATAATCTTTGGTAATATTCAATAACATTCTTAGTTAAATTCGAATAAACGTAAAACATGAAAGTAATGGGCCTAGGAGATTTTATACTAGTGTTACCAAACTGGGCCCCTACCTTGGTCGGATCCTCAAAATGGGTATCGCATATGGTATCACTGTCTCCAAGCAAATGAAGTCAGATTTGTTAAAGTAGAGTAGAAACATTATTTGATGAAAGAATAGAGAAAGATGAAGTCATATCCGTAAAGCACCTTCTCCTCAAAAGGAGATTAAGTTAAGGAGTTAAGGTAATTAAGAGAAGTTAGCTGGGCATGTGTAGTGTTCTCTTCTTTGTGTTCAGACCTCTGAGTTCAGGTTACTTGGACATGCGTAATGGTGTCTTCCTTGTGCTCCTACCTCTCTGCTTGATTCCTGAAAATGAGCATAGCTTAAACAAAGATTGGTTTAAAGTTCCCTTGAATAATTCTTGGTGATATTTCATTCTGGTAACACTAGGTATACCTATATAAAAATGTATTCTATGTATTCATAAACACACACATATATGAATAGCACACACTGATACTCTTTATTACAATAGATAGCATGATGTGTGCAAGGTTGGTAAAGAAAAGGATGTTATTTTAGAAAAAAGAAGAGAAATTTATAAGTCTTAGTATCATCATAGTATTCAAAGTATATTAATGTTAAAATGTAGAATGTTTGATAGTAAGAGATATGAAAATTTATATAATAGGATAAGTCTTGCACATAAAATGAAGTAAAAATTCACTGTATATGGACCAGGTGGTGATGAAATTAAATCAATGTACAGAACCTGGGAGAGTGTGACATTGGAGGCTTATCTTCCTTCATCTCGAGGTAAAGCCCATTCTTATTCCCAGGTAACTGTGAACCTACAACAAAAGCCCCATAGCTAAAAGCCTTTCTAATAACCTAGGACCAACAGCTGGTAGAAAGTTAGCAGTCCAAAAACAAAAGTGAAAAGAGAACAAAACCCTTATTTTTTCCCTTGTCAATATCATTCTCCCTCTGTTCTTTTGAAGACATATGCTGACTCCCTTTCTTTTCTAATGTCTGCTTGCTTCTCCTTTTAGATGTGGGCTCATTATAGTGTTTACTGTTACTCCTTTTCTCTTCAAATGTCGACTTGAATTGTGTTCTCTTATGCTTGAATAATACAGACTTTAAAGGGTATGCAAAAGAAGTTTTTTGAGCTAAAGTTGTACTAATGCAGGAGCACCATCATAAAGAGGTTTCTACTCAAAGGAGTAAGCTGGGCGGAGTAACTTAAATGGTTGCTTGAGATAAAGAAGCGGTTGCAGGGGTTTGAGAAGAGAAAAAAAGTGCATGATTTATGGTTAGTACCTGTTTTCTATGAGCTGTGTGGGTTATGGGACTGTTTGGGCAGGGGGTCCTTGAGGTGGGCAGGGAACTCTTGAGCAGGATGGGGAGGCAGGATTGTAGCCATCTTGTAAATGTCAGCAGCAGAACATGCTGGAGTCAGTTGGGGCCCTTTGTTCCTCTTAGGCTGAGGCAGGGGGTTTTATTATCCCCCCAAAAGATTGTTGGTATGTCAACTTACTTCAGTTAACATCTGTTTCTTCTCTGTAATTCCCTGCATAAAATGGAAACTCAAGCAAATCAAGATGGTTACACTTAATATGTGTCTTCTCACCATTCAAAGAGGAAGCTCTCTTACTTTTAGATACCGAGGTAATTCTTTGAAATATACATGCATTGTAGATGTGTGTTTTTTTACTATTAGGTACAAGCAAATCAGTTGTGATAGTCTCTAGCTTCTGGATTGTGTCAATAAACCTCATTTCTCCTGACTGTAGATCTTGAATACAAGGCAAAATCATCCTAAGGATTTAAGTGTAATTTTAAAGCATGGCATCGGTTATAATAACAAAAGCCTATGATGTAGGTAGGAATAAAAAATTAATTTGTACACAAATAGCACACTGTCTTCACCAAAGAATTTCTGAAATAAAACATCAATAATATTTAAGAAATAGTGGAGGAATCTATGAAAACCCCTGAGGAGAGGAAAGGCTATGTGCCATGTTTGTGTTTGTGGACTGCATGTATACAGTTGGCTGTAGCTAGATGGATAAGAAAGCCAGACTGGACAGAGGAGAAATGAAAAGTGCTGTTTATATTCCCAATCTTGTTTCTTTCTTATAATAGTGTAAAAATTAATACATGGGTGAATTACCCTTGTAATTTTGGGCAATGTCTCAAAATACAGAACTGGTGTTACAAGAGTTAGACTTTCTCTGGTCCAAATGCTGAATTAAACAGGTGAACACTAACTCCCTTGTTCATGATATCCTTGTTGCTCACAGAGTGGCCTGTGGAGGGACATCATGAATATCACCTAAAGCTTGTTAGAAATGCTGACTCTCAAGCCCCACCCCTGAACTACAAATCAGATCATGTATCTTAACAAGGTTTTAGGTGATTGTCAAGCTCAGGTTGATAAACTTGGCCTTAAAAATTCCCAAAGGTGAGAAATCTCACTGAATATTTTTAAATTAGATTGTGCTGATGGTTGTGCAATTCTGTGAGCATACAATAACAACAACAAATATTGACTTGTACACTTTAAATGAGTTGTATGATGCCTAAATTATATCTCAAAAGAGCTGTTTACAAGTGTAAAGGCACAAAATTTTTCCAAATAAAAATATTTCAAGAATGACCACATTATGAAGATTTCAAATATTGGGGGGGGGGGGGGAATATTTATTTAAGAGGAAAAGCAATCATAAAATTTTTCCATAAATAGATGAATTACAGGTGATAAATAACTTAGTGATGCTTATGGCTGTCTTTAAAAATAATTGAGGCCAAATATACAAAAGACTTTTCCTCAGAAATATCTCAATTAACCCAGAAAACAAAATCTAGACAATAAAAATATGATCAGTATTGGGAGTAAAGACCAAGGGAAATGAAAGTATCCAAATTATTTTCTTTATCAGGAGGGAATAAAGATCTCAGAAAAATGAAAAAAAAACTTAAAATAAGCATTTAATATAGAACAAACTAAAATAATGATTAAGGAGGAAACACATTTTTAAAATATAATGTAAATGCAAATCCTAGATTTATGCTGTTTATAAGAGATATGAAAGAAAAACAAGAGGAAATGGAAATAAGAGTAAAAGTATGGAAAACACATTCCAAGCAAAAACTCACCAAAGGAAAAGTGACAAGGTGTTTTAAAACCAGATCAAAAAACAAACAGAAAAAGCAGAATGAACTATAACTGCATGATATAAGAATCAAGTCAGGGGGAAAAGAGAACAATTGCAAATTACATGTACTTTTAAAAATAAGATATATATATGTTTCTCTTTCCCCCTACAGGGAGATATTTCAATAAAAGTATATATATGTCTATATGTATATTATATGTCTATATGAATCCAATATAGCTATATTTCAAAATATTATATTTCTATCTATATATATCTTTCTCTATATATCATTTACTTCATTCTTCTTGTTGATTTGTGGGAGTTCTTTGTATATTCTGGATATGAGTACTTTTACAAATACATGTATTTCAAAAATTTTCACTTATCTCATGGCTTATCTTTAGGCTTATCACAGGAGTTTAATTTCAATATGGTCCAATTTATTAAAAGTTTCCTATTAGTACTTGATACCATGAGTGTTCCTGGAAACGGATCTTTAAATGTGGGACTATGGGAATGATTTAGTTTTTCTTTGGCCTGGAATACAACGTTGTTTTCTTTCTAAAGAAAAAATGACCTGCTCAAGCCAAGTGCCCTGAGAAACAGATGGCTGCCTTGTTGTAGAAGTTGAGAGAGGTTCAATTATTTGTGTATAGAAAGGCCAGGACTCGGGAATGATTTTGAGAAGGAAAAATGATTTATTGACAGCTGGACTCGGGAGCTTTCTGTTTCAAACTCAAGCCTCGAACAAGATTTTCAAGTTCCTTTTATACAGGGTGGGGAGTCAAATGGCTCTTTTATCAAAGAAAACTACTTTCTTTGTTAGTTAAGTCTTTGCCTGAGTACCAGGTAGGTTTTGAATTAATATATCGCCCACATTTCAGGTGAACTTGAATTAGTATCTTGCCCACATTCCGTCTGGATGCATCCTTGAATATACATTCAGTCTTACATCCTTTCTGAACGTTCAAAGCTCATATCACTTAACTAGATTTCTAGAGACTAGGCACACTTGGATACAGAATTAGATGATTTTGAATTTATGCACAGGCTATATTTTATTTCCCATTTGAGGCCAAGTCCAAGTTCCCTTAAGTTTCGGCATCACCAGCATCAGAGTTTCCCTGGACTGACTGGTATGTATATAGGGTTTGCACTGCTAAATTGCCTCCCGGGACTGGAGTCATTGCCATGGTCACCAAGGGCAGGATTGCAGCCTCTTACCATCCCACACCCACAAGTCAGGACACAGACCACTTAGGTTATCTACGAAGGGATGAACAGCCTCCCACCATAGCTCCCATCAATAAAACATGCTCATTTTTTCAATGGCAAAAAGTTAATACAAGGAGGTAGTTATATTAATTTTGGAGGACTGAAAAATAAAGAAATATCAAGAGCAGGGAGCAACTATCAAGCTCTAGGACTAGAAGAACAAAAATAAAAGTCTAGAATCATCAAAATTACAAAGAATATTTTGTGCTTCAATAGAAAGCTATGCATTGTTTATATCCTTTCTTTCCTCATTTTCTGATTCTACCTTTTCATTGCCTTTGACCTATGTATTTTGCAGATAAAAGAATGCAAGACAAAAAAAAGTTGGCTATAAACTTATAAATTCTATAAATTAAGTGGAGATTTTATGGACTTTCTTCACTATGGTGAAAGAGAAAAAAATTTCAGTATTCAATTCCTTGTACATTTGCATATTACTGCTTAATAATGTGTGAATTCTTTGGATGTTATTTTGAACTTCTTTTCCAAAGTCTCATGAAATTGGAAAGGTGGTTCAGATAGAGCTACCTTAGGAAAAAAATAGAGGTTTCTCAAGAGGAAATGAGTATGGTTTAACGGAAGTACTGTATTTGCATAATTGCAGATCTCTCTGAGATTTTTAATACTACTTAAAAGGTCAGAAAAGAAAACAAAGAATTAAAAAGAAAAAAGTAGCAGCTATCCAAAAACTTTTGTGGTTGAAAAAAATGTTCTGTATTTGGGCCATCCAATATGATAGCTGTTAGGCAAGATTCATTATTGTGCACATAAAATATGACTAATGAAATTAATTAAATATATTAATAAATTTATATTTCAATTACTTTAAATTGCTATCACTAGCTTCTGACATATTGGACAGCAAATTCAAAGAGCACATTTTTAAATCCTATAAATAATTTTAAACTTCTGCAATACTTTTTCAAGAATAAAACACTGCTCATGGTAATGATTTACATTATCTGAAATACTGCAATAATTTATGCAACTGCATTTATCTCTTCAATATCAACCTTGGTGTCATTAAAAATAATTAACAACATTGAAAAAAGAGTACAGCTCTCTCTGTCTAGAGGCATCTCCACCAAATCTTGCTGTGTATTTCTGTCTTTCTCTCTCATTTTTCAGCAAGCACTGTTCTTTCCTTCATTTCCCAAAAAAGAAAATAGGTAAGAAAATTGAAATAGGGAGCAAAATTGGGGATACTGTATCCTTCTTATAGCATGGCCTATAATTGGACATCCTTAAAAATAATTAGGTTTGCAGTTACAGGGAAATATTACTTATTTATACTTATGTTCTGTAATCTGCATGTTGTGATCATGCAATATTTTTATATTAATAAGAATAAAAAAATATAGGAAAACTGATAATTCTTCTAGATTGCATATCTGAAAACCGCTAACAAAAATGCTAACAATCAAGCTTAAAAAAACTTAATTTTTATTTATTTCTAAATTTCTATTAACTTTTGTCTGATGTTTAATGTTTTTATAAAATTCTAAAGAACAGATTTAGAAAACTACTTGAAGGTGGATATTTAATCAATATGAAGAAAGAACTTTAGGAAGATAAATTCAGATGTTTAAAATTAATGTAACTTTTTGTTTATCAATGTGCATCATACACAAAAATTGGTAAAGAATAATGGAAAAATATTTCACCAAATATAATGTGAATTTCATCTTTAATATATGAACATCTCATGCAAAATTATAAGGACAAAGTAATACTAATTTCATAAGAAAAATGGGCAAAGAGTTTGGACAGAAAATTTACTAATTAAATCATACCCATGGAATATAAAATAGAAAAAGTTAATTTAGTAACAATAATGTTATAATTTAGTTATACATGTATTTATGTATTCATGGAAATTAATGTATACATGGAAATTAATTTCAAAAATGTTAATTTGTAAGTGGGTTAAAAGATAGTGAGATAGACCCTCAAACTCTATTTTTAGTAGTGGAAATTGATGTGCTAGTCTAGGACTTACACAATTCAGTACATAAAAGTCAATATAAGAATCACATTTATTGATATGGAGTTCCTATTTTCAACACCATTTAAAAATAATCATAAACATAAGGAAAATTTTATGTATTAAATTATTTGAATATGTATTTATAATTGCAATAAGGAATCAACACATATTTATAAAAATAGGTAAAAGGCTATAGAAATTTTGATGTCCTTAGACTTTTTAAATATTTTATTTTGAAAGAAGCATTAGATTGCATAAATATTACATCAAACATATAGGGGGAATTCCCATATACCCATTGCCTCCCCCTCCAAAATTTTCCCCATCAACAACGTTCCTCATTAGTGTGGTACTTTCATTACAACTGTGAACACATATTGAAACATTGCTACTAACCCTGGTCTGTAGTTTATACTATAATTTACACTTTACACTGCACAATTTTACAGGTTCTGACAGACTATACAATGGCCTATATCCATCATTGCAAAGTCACGTAGTGCAATTCCAATGTTCCACAAATGCCCCATGTTACACCTATTCTTTCCTTTACCTCTCCTCAGAAAGTCTAGTGGCCACTGCCTCTATATCAATGTTACAAATTCTTCCATTGCTGGAATAATAATAAGTCTACTTTAGTAGATAGTTCCATTCCCTGTTACATTTGTTCCTTCCTCCAGCTTGAGGATATTGGGACGGTGATGCCAACTCTATTTCTGACTGAGGGGGGGCTTTGATCTTATGGAGCAGATGGATGGAACTGTCTTCCTTGCAGTTCTATTTACTCTCTGACTTTGGAGATGGGTATTACCCATCACCATCTTTTTGTTAGACCAATATGTCAAGCCCTGTTCTGTTTTTTGATGCACTATGTTCTCAATTGGTTATTACCCCTTTAATTAAGAACATAGCAAAACTCCAAAGGATGGAGCTTAATATTTTCTTGTTTATTTTGTGGGTGTCTACCCACTGATATAAAATACTATGACCTTCATATTCCATAGAAGGCTGCTCCAGGTGTGCCCTATATCACATAGCCCTCTGCCCCCAAAGCCCTGCACCAGTAAATTTCTCCAGCCATATTTGTCAAATCAAAATTCCCACCATTGTAGTTATAACCACAGACCTACAAATTCCCAGAGCTTAGATCCCATGGGGCAGATGGATGAGTTTTGCTTCCAGCTGCAGACTCACTCTGTTTCTTGGGATAGTCATTGTCCATCATCACCTCCTTTTTAGTTGTCCTGAGTGAGTTTAATGAACTGGAGAGTAGTTATATTAACTCTGTTGAGATTTAGGGTCCAGCAGGCACATGGATAGCCCAAAGTCTTAAGTCTCTTGTGCATATACCTATCAACTCTAGTATTAATTATAGGTTTAAATAGAAGGGGCAGAAAAGTCACATGTAGGGAAACCACAACTGAGTCCAACTCTTCCAGACAGGGGAGCATAAATTCCAAAGCAAGGCCCACTGGCAGGGCACTAAAATTCTGAGCTGTCTGCGCTGCTTATAGTGACTGTCTGTGTCCAGAGCCCTCAGGAGCCCTGCTATTTGAGGTAATATTTATTTTGGCAGTCAATGAGATCCTGCTGAGATATGTAAAAGTGTACCTCTGGAATTATCTCCTGACTCATTTGGAAGTCATTAAGCCATATAAACACATTTTCCTTTACCTTTTCTCCTTTTGGTCAAAGTTCTCCAGTTGCATTGCTAGTTGGTGCTTGGTAGCGATCCCTCGGGGCTAGGGAGGATCATCACTAAAAGTTACATCCCATGCTGGTGGGGAGGTACTGCAGTTATATGGTGAATTAGGCTTATAGAGAGACCATATTTGAGCAACAAGGAGACTCTCAGGAGGTGACTCTTAGGCAATGTGTATTACTAGGATGCTCAAATTTCAAAAGTAAAGGTTCATAAATACAATCATCAATATCAAGGACCTATTAATGGATCATCCTCCTTCACTTCTTCAAAAATGAAGCTAACAAAAGAACCAAATACAAAATATAGGAAAATGAAATAATATTGATAGATTTAAAAATAAGAAATAAAATACAAATTTTTTAAAAAATTTTGGAATGAAAAAAATTTTTTTAAGTTTTTGATATTGTCTTTCAACACTGTAAGATCTGTTGCCTTGTATATACAATGATATTTTCTTCCATTTATTCCCCCATAGTCTTCTTTTTTTCATTTTGTCTTCAAAGATGTTTTAAGTTACAGAAAAGTCAAAGAATATAAGGGATTCCCATTTACCCATCATCCTCCCCCTTTTTCCCTTTCCCCTATTAATAGCATTTTACATATGGATGTTATATTTTTTACAATTGATGTAGAAATATTGAAACAGTGTTACTATGGGCAATGATATAAATTTACATTTTGGTCCATACATTTTTACATATTTTGGTGATATTTAACATGGTCTGTATCAATCATTGTGAGATCACATAGTACAATTCCATCACCCCCAAAATGTCCCATGTTACATCTATTCTCTTACTCCCTACCTTAACCCCTCAGGTCTCATGGCAAACACCAAGCTTTGCTCCTTGAAAAACAAGATTCATAGTTATTTGCAACAACATTGAGAGTTTGACATACTGGCCTATCCTCCCCTATTAGATACTGTGTATGTCCTTAAGAAACTCCTGCCCCTCTGTTTGAGAAATATTAGGATTCCCCATGACGGGAGTCCAACAACTTCCCACTCACTTTATGGGTCCCAACCCACTGATACAACATATTATGACAAGATGAACCCTCACAGACTCCCTGGAGGCCTGCCCCAGGTGTGGCCTCTCCCACATGTCCCCCACATTCAGCACCCTAAACCAGTAATCCTCCCCTGCCATACTTCAAAATTACATCCCCAAGATTGTAGTTTCAACTACATAACCACAAATCCCCAAAGTTCACCTATTCCCTCTTGCAACCCTCCCACCAATTCCATGGACAGCCTAACCCATTCTCCCCACTCTTCCTCCACACAAACCAGGACCACCCAGTCCAATAGCATCACTGCACCACTGTCATGCCCATCCCCTGCACAACTATACCCTTCCAACTTATTATAGCTTTTACCCATATGGACTTTGGCTCACAACCTTCTCCTTTAATGTCTCCTGATAACCTCTCTTCCGGACTCTAGCTCTATGAGACTGCTCAATTTGTTTAATTCATATCAGGGAGGTCATGCAATATTTGCCATTCAGTGACTGGCTTTCTTCACTCAACATAAAACTTCAATATTATTTAGGGGAAATATGGTTTTCAAGAAATTGTACACATAAATAATATTGTCAATATGGATTAAAATATAGTTAATTTAGTTGAAAATAAAATACTTTTTATTTTGGTATTTTAGATGATTTTTTTACATTGTTATGAAATAAAACAATAAAGTTCTATTTAAAGGAAGTATACTATAAAAATAACTGTAGGTTTTGGAACAAAGGTGTCTGAATAAATGCAGCAAGAAGTACAAGGAAAGCTTTGTTTATCAAGTATGAATCCAAAGGGTCAATGCCAATGCCACTCTATTTAGAGAAGCTAATAGGCTAAAATAAATTTTAATTGTTTTTATAACTTGATCTCACAGTATAGAGGAGCAGGTTAAGTATGATTGTTAACTCTCACTGTCATGATTGTAAAAATAGGCAGTGTCTTCCTGAGCAGAACTCTGAGCTCACAGAAATCCATCACCTGAATGAAATTTATAGAAGATTAAACTGGTCTAAAGCAGCTCAGACTATCAGACAATACCTAAGTCTAGCCTCAAGTGTAGGCACTCATCTCTACTTGGAATAACTGAACTGCATATTAAATCAGTTATATCTTCATTCCAGATGTTCATTTTAACTTCAAGAAAGTATGCTTTGTAATGGGTAACACAGAGCTTTGCTTCACTCAGAATGTTACAAAACAAAGATTTGGAAAAGTGAAGAAATAACTGAGCAGATATCTGGATGAAAACATTTCCTACTAGAGGGAGTATAATGGCAAATGGTGTCTGAGACAGGAGCAAAGAGGACACTGGGACTTGAGGGTAATGAGTAGCAGAATTCAGGACTGGGAGGAAACCAAAGAACTTACAGTGGAGAACATTGGAGGAAAATGCAAATACTTTGGTTTGAACTTGGAGGAACTCAGGGTGTCATTAATGTCAATCACACAAGGTAAATGGGCTGCTAGAGTGAGGAAAACCTTATGTCAAGTGAGGGAGGAAGCAGGTTGACCATGTCAGGGACAGTAACAAAAATCTATTAACAGATGATAGGGTGTGACCCTGGGTTCTATAAACAGTGGCTAATTTCTGGATACATTTTGTAAAGAGAGAGAAAAGAGTTATGAGAATGAGAAAAATCAAACCATCAAAAACAAATTCAGTACCACCAAATCAGACAAATGAGAAGGATGAAATAACCATTAACTGAGATACCAAAAACACCTGGGAGAGAGAAAAGTGTGAGAAGGAAAGATAAGTTGTGCCTAAAATAATTAATTATAATAATTATAGAATTAAGACATAGTGAGAATAAGCACCATAGGTACACATAAAACAAGCATGAGGTTTTTGTGGTAAATTATTCTTGCCTTTAATAACTCTGAGACAGAGTGAATTTCTTAGTCAATGACATTAAAGTGACAGAGACAAGGAAGGAAAAATTGAGGAAAAGATTGTGATTAATTTCCTATGCTGCTCAAAGCAATACCAAGAAATGGTTCAATTTGGGAAATAGGAATTTATTTGCTTACAGTTTTGAGTCTAAGAAAATGTCCAAATCAAAGCATAATCATTGTGACGCTTTCTTCCTGACAACCAGCTGCCAGCAATCCTTGTCTTCTGTTTCATGGCAAGCCACACGGTGGCACCTGCTAGTATGCCCCTATATCTTCAGGTTTTGTTGATTTCAGTTTCTGGCTTCCATGGTTTTATCTCTCTCTGCCTTATTCATTTGATTTATAAAGGACTCCATCAAAAGGACTAAGATGCATCCCGAATGAAGTTAGTCACACCTTAACTGAAGTAGTCTCTTTAAAAGGTTTTGTATAAAATGGTTCTATAGTCATAGAAATGGAATAACTGTAAGAACATGATTTTCTACAGTATATTTAACTTCAAACCATCACACTTCTCCCTCTGGACTCCCAAAAAACATGTTCATATGCAAATACCGTCATTCCATCTCATTATCTCAAAAGCTTTAAGTCATTTTAGTAACAGTGCGAAGGAAGAAGTCTAATCAAAATCAGGTACAGGTGTGCTTTTACCATGGGCACAATTTTCCGAAGTTCTGTGGGCCTGTGAAACCTTGAAAGCAAGTATTCTGCTCCAATATACGAAGGAGGGACAAGCATATGATATACATTCCTGTGCTTTTAGGGAGAAATTGGAATGAAACCTGGGGTCACTTGTCCCAAAGAGTTCTGAAACCTTGCATGTCATCCATTAGGTTTCAGGCCCGAGAGTCATCTGTGGAATGATGTTTAGTCCTCTCATCCTGATGTATCCATGGCACAATCTCAACCTTCTCAGAACAATGAGGTGGTAACCAGGCTTTCCACAATCTTTGGGAAATATGCTTACCCTCTCTCAATACTGGGTAGCAGTTCTGTTTTCTTTGTGCCCGGGAATTCAGTTCTCAGATTATCCACGATGTGACTTCCTCTCACATTTTTCTATAACCTGCAGGAAGAAATAAGGCTGCACTTTCCACATTTGGTTTAGATATCTCCTCAGCTAAATAGCCACACTCATTGCTTTCAAATTCTGCCCTCCATCTAACATCAGAATTTGTTTTTACTAGGCGCAGTACCACTTTAAAACAAGAATCACCTTTCCTCCAGTTTCCAATAATACATTCATCATTGTCTTCTAAGGTCTTATCAAAAGTAACTTTAGCATCTATATTGTACCAATAGTTTCAGCTCCCTTAATCATTCCATTTATAAAGGACTCCAGTAATCATTCCATTTAAGAAGGACATATCCTGAATGTAGTGGGTAACACATTCAATGAAGTAGCCTCATCAAAAGGCCCTACTTAAAGGGTCCATACCCACAGGAATGGATTGACTTTAAAAACATAACTTTTTAGAGTGCATACAGCCTCAGACCATCACTGTGAGTAAAAAGTTCAGGCCAATTCTGTCTACTGAAGTAAGACTCACAGGCAAGGGTGACCCCAGGATACCCAGAGTCATCAGCGTTCATAGTAACACTAGTGTCACAAAAAAGAAGTTAGAAATAATGTGTATTTATGGAGGTTGTAAAAAAGCTGAGTGGGAATATAAATAGAAGAGTAAGTAGCAGTGAAAACAGCATATCACTAACTGGGGACATAAAGAATCTAGTCTTAAAGTGTAGAAGATAAAAAAGGACAGAAAGGAATAAATAAGAAAAAAAGAAAATGGATACCATAAGGTCCAAGTAAGAAAGAAGGGAGTAAGGAAGGCATAACAGAAGTAAAAAAGTACAGAAGAAAGAAAAAGAAAGGCATAGAAATTTGTGGTAGAATATTGTATTAGGAAAAGGAGAAATAGATGGATAAATATGAGAGAAGAGGCATATTCACAATTTTTTCAGGAAAGTGATATATGAAATTTTATTTATAACAAAACAAACATTTCCTGATGTGATTCTGTTCTAAATCTGGATTTTTATAAGAATTTTGCCAACACATTTGAACGTTAGTGATACTTGACTGACCAGAGATCACAATTTGATTTCTCACCTGATGGCTATGCTCTGGACTCCACAAGTAAATAATTATCATGAACCAACAGAATCCTTAAGGACAAGTTATAAATATACATGCATTCTCATTTTAAATGACACACTAAATATAAAATGTAATTCCAGGAAAAAATTTGCAATTCTTTGATGACCATAAATATGTTTAGAAGTTGCAGTGCCTTTGTGTACACTGACAGTGAATGTAAAACTTCCAGTGTCTGCTCCCAAGTTGAACATGATTGTATGAAATCAATACTGAAAGAGAAGCATTTAGTCAAGTGTTTGCAACTATTTTTGTACTACCCACAAATTAAGATAAAATTTTGATCAGGTACACTTTTATAAAACACATTCTTAAATTTGCTGATTAGCAATAGGCGAATAATGTCTTACCTTTATGTGGAAAAGTCATTCTTTTTTATATTAAATGCTAAATATCAAAATCAAGAAATCATTTTGCACTTTTTATCAGCTATCACTTTTCCTAATGCTGCCTGCATGTCTTTGTTTCTCAGGCTATAGATGAGAGGATTCAGGGTGGGGGGTAACACAGTGTAAAGCACAGATGTGAAAAATTTCATTGAAGATGAAGACTTGAAAGTTTTTGCTAAATATGTAATAATCCCAGAAAATAGGAATAGGGTCACCACAGTGATGTGGGGCAGGCAGGTTGAAAAAGATTTTAGTCTGCCGTTTGTAGATGGGATTCTTAGAACACAGGTAAGAATGTGAACATAAGAAGCAACCATTAAAATAAGAAAAACAATAGCAAAACAACAGCTAAGAATAATAATTGCATCTTCCAAAATATTTTCCCCAGAACAAGAAAGTGTCAGCAGTGATGGAACATCACAGAAGAACTGATGGACTATGTTGGACCCACAGAGACTTACAGAGAATGTGCCTGTTACATGTATGGAACCATAGACACATCCACTGATCCATGATGCTATCACCAAAGGCACACAGGTGCCTCTATTCATAATGCTTTCATAGTGAAGGGGATGACAGATGGCAGCATAGCGATCATAGGACATCACCATAAGCAGGGCAAACTCTGTGCCAGCAAAACACAGAACAAAAAAAACCTGTGAAGCACATCCTTGGAAGGAGATGGAATGGCTGTTAGTCAGAGAGTTCATGAAGGTGTTGGGAACAGTGACAGAGATGTAGCAGATATCAATGAAGGACAAATTCTTCAAGAAGAAATACATGGGAACTTGGAGATGCTGGTCAATGGTGGTGAGGGTGATAATGAGGAGGTTCCCCATCACTGCTGCCAAGTAAAGGAGGAAGAAGAGTGTGGCGTAGAGTCTCTGTAGCATCCAGTCATCAGGGAATCCCATGAGTAAGAATTCTGTTATGATGGTCATGTTGGTAAGTTTCTCAGTCATGCTGATTCTTCATAGTGAAAACCAAAAATAAAACTACACAATGTTTTCATTCACAGAAAACTACCTGTTCTCTTCAGCTAGTGCTTTAATTATCTTTTGCTATGAATGGTGTTTTTAGGGCTATCAGTCTAATATGGAGCAATTCCAACATGTAAAATACATTTTCATTTAAAACAATAGAGTGAATAATTAAAATATGAACATTAATAAAACTGCCTGTGAGTTGGCCATGAACACAAAATAGCTACTTCACTCATTATGCCTTTGGACGCTGGAAGCCAGAAGTAATGATTTTGGAGATTATTCTGAAAGTACGTATGCTAAATTTCTTTACAAACATTGAAAGTGATCACCAAAAAAATGTTCTCCTTTTCCTACAAAAGTTTGATTTATTTTTCAAAAAATCCTTACATATGAGCTGTACTCCTTTGGGGGCCCACCAAAAAATATTTCAATTTCTTAAGAAAAAAGAAATGCCTTATATTTTTCAGAGTTGTGTAAAATGTTGCAAGAAAATTGAATGACAAAATAAAGAAAATATATAATAATATAGCATGGGATAAATCCATCCTTAAAGTCTTTGTGTGTTTGGAGTTATATAAATGTGTGTTTATGTATACATTTACAAAAACATAAGTATCTTTAAAAGAATTATATGGATATGTGTGTGCTTATATTTGAGAGTTCTGTTGGAAAGATTTCCAAATTTCAAACCTAATCATATTTTTTACTTGCCAAAAAGTATAGTGGGCTTTGTTCTCAAGAAAATATAATGGTGAAATTAGTATTTCAATTATCAAGTGAAAATATCAAAATGAGAAGATCAGAAACTGATCAGAATTTTTTTGATTTATACAGAGCAAATAAAATCTGTCTAGTCAGTGGAAAAATAAAAAGAAATTGCAATATATCAGCTTGTGAGATAGACTTGATTGCAAATAGTCCTAAATATTCAAGTGTGGAGTCAATTCCTAGTATCTCATCTTCCTTAACATGAGGGGGAAATAGCAGATGGAATTCAATTAGCATACAAGATATATTTTTGAAATGTAGCATGTCTTTTCCTACTTTTCTGCTCTCATCTGGCTAACAGCAAGTGATAAGTCCAGGGAGTAAGAAGTTATCACTCAAGGAGGACTAAAATTGACTCACCACGTAAAAATCTGTAGACTTTCTCAATTCCATCTCTCTTAAGGACATCCCTTATGTAATGTAGAACTAGAGGCAGGGGTTAGAATAATGTGAACATTTCATACTCACAAAGTAGTCACTCTTCAGAAACTGGGCATGCATGAACAAGATCATATTATTTTACTGGTATATTTTCAAGATGCTAATTCACTACTGAATTTCATTTTCTCTCCTCCTGCATGCTTAGATTTAAAAGATGATAAGTTGGGTTCATTACCTGGAGTTCCCAAGTGGCTAATTAGACTGGGATCTAACTGGCCAAAACTTGTGATGAGTGGCGTCTTTTCCTGTGAGGCATAGGAGATCTTGGGAGTTGAAGCCCAAGAAGCCCTGACTTGGAATCCAGTGCCCCTTGTTATACACAGGACTTCACATGAATCACATTACATGAATAGGAACAACACGCAAGCACTGGTCCTCTTTCATTAATAAATGATTACTGCTTTTTTGATAGGAAATGCTTCAAGATTTTAATTCAGGTATCTATATGACCTAAATTCAGTAATTTATACTTTGCAGAGGGGTTTAATTGCCACCCCCTCTTTTCATTTCTTTATATGCATAAAATATACATTAAAATAATCTATGAAAATGATTTTAAAATTACAGATAAAACATAATACATATGTAATCTTATATCCCATCATAATTATAATTACATCAAGTGGAATGGTTTAAAATCCCCAATTAAAGGGAAGAAATAGTCAAAATATAAATAGTAAATGATCCAAGCATACTATGTCGACAAGAAATCACTTTAAATATTATGTAATAAGTAGGTTAAAAGTAAAATTAGGAATAAAGATATACTTTGCAAACATGAATAAAGCAAAGATGGATTAGTTCTATTACCACAAAGAAACTACCAAAAATAGAGACCTTTTATAATAATACAATGATCAATATACCAAAAATACAAAAGTCTAAAAAGAGCGATGAAAAATGCATTAATTAACTGACAGAATTTAAAGGAGAAATAAACAAATCCACAATTACAGCTAAAGACTTTAACATTTCTGTCTCAGTAATAGAGTTAGTGGAAAGAAAACAAGGATGTAGAAAATCTGAATGAGACTTTCAACTAACTGTACCTAAATGACGTTGATAAAACACTCCAAAATTAAAAAGAATTAAAATCATATGATATATGTTAACTGACAAAAATGAAGTCATCTTAAAAATCAATAGCTGAAAAATGAGAAAACCTCTAAGCACTTCAAAATAAAAAGTAAACTTCTAAATAATCCATGTACCTAAGAAAAATTATTTGAACTGAAATAAAATGGGAGCAGTCACAATTTGTGGGGAGCAGCCAAACCAGTGCTCAGAGACCTTTATCCCATGAGTCACCTTTACTAGCAATTGTATCTTAGTGAAAGACCATAAGACTGGGGGATGGTTATTTAAATTTAAATAGATTTTAAAAATTGTAAAAATAATGGTGTTTTGGAAGCAGATGTAGCTCATGTGACTGAGTGCCTGCTTCTCATGTAAAAGCTCCTGAGTTCAATCCTCCTAAAAAATGTTGTCTAGTTAAACATGTATATTTACTTTGCCACCCTCTAGAAAGTATATTGTAGTGATTAAATTTCTGTAATGTTACTGTAAGCTGTGAAAATCTACATGATCTTTTAGTCAATTACTGTAGAGAAACTGGGGAAGCTGTGTGAATTCTACCTTTGCATAGAAATTAATTCTAAGTTTGTTAGAACTTATTCTTTTGGGTTTCAGATCCTGATCAGACTTGTCATATTTCATACTATCAACTTTCGGGTTAAAATGTTCTTTTTTCTAGGAAGTCAGATTTTTCACTTCAGGATAACAAATTATTTTAGTTTAGCCATTTGGTTTTGGAATGTAATTGGAAAGAAGGAACAAAGTATCACTATGAAAACAACAGTACTGCTTTGGTGGGTCATTTAGTTCAGAGAAGGAGAGGGTCCTGGAAATTTTAAATTTCAGTTTGAAAGCTTAATACAGACAGATGGAGAGGAAAATTTTCCTCTTAACGATTTTTATTTTTAACAATTCTATATGTGTATTTGTTCTCATGAATATTTCTTAAATGAAACCATCCGCTTTTATTTTAATAAAGAAATATAAGAAAACAGAAAAGAAGGAACAGGTGAGGCAAGTAAAAATAATATATGAGATTAAAGTTAACCAGCATAAATTAAAAATTATAATATATGTTGAAAGACTAAATGTCAATGCATCATGAATATATTACTAATGTAAATTTGTATAAACCTAATAACATACCATGAGAATATATACAGCAGAAGTTAATGAAAATAAAACATAAAAATCCACAATAATAGTTAAATATTGCAATGAATTTTGTCATTAACTCATATGAGAAATCATATAAAAATTTTAAACAGCTTCGACTATAGAACTGAACAACTGGCTTGCACAGATTACCAGATAAAACTATGTCAGATTTCACATTATTTTTAAATGCACAGAGAAGATATAAATGCAAAACTGAGCATGAACTAAACAAGTGATTCTTAACCCTGGGTGATATTGCAGCTTAGGGAACATGTGGCAATTTCTGCAGACATTTTTCATTGTCATTATAGGGGAGGTATAGGCTACAGGTATTTTAGGTAGAGGCAAGAGATGCTGCTAGATATCTGCCTTAGTTTCCTGCCTGCTAACTCAAATAGCATGCAATCAGTTCACTTAAACAATCTGTTGGCTTGTGTTTTTGAGGCTAGGAGAAGTCCAAAATCAAGTCATCATCAAGACAAGGTTTTCCCCCTGAAGACTGTTCCATCCTGGTGCTGGCTGATGGTGATCCTCGGTCCTTGGATTCTCTGTCACATGGCAAAGCACACAGCAGCCTCTCTGTTGGAAAGTGAGGCATAGTGGTCTCGCGAGGAGAGATGTGCTGTTTCCATGGCTACACTTGCAACCTAAGGAATGTGGTAATGAAGAGTTCCTGGCAAACAGGATGAAGCTGTTAAAGGCTGAAATAAAAGATGAGCAGATAACAAGTTGTAGTAAATTGAACACTTAGACTTTGTACCTTGAGATAAGATTTTTTTGAATTCCTTAGATTATGAGTAATGCTGATGGTTAACTGCATGTTGCTTCTTGTTCTCAGGTGGCCTGGGGTATATATAGAGCCCCTTGTAAACAATAAAGTTGTCTGATGAGTCTCTACTCGCAGACCCCCTGATCCCAGCTCTCTCATTCTTTCTTTCTTTCTCTTTCTTTCTTTCTCTTTCTTTCACTCTCCTTTTTCTCTTTCTTTCATTCCTGATGCCCTTTGGGCCCAAATCTCCAACACCTCTTCTTGATTCTCAGGGTTCCATTGACTTCCACTTTCTGGCTGTTCCTTCTGGCTTTCTCCCTATGCATCTGAATTTCATTCAGCTTTTAAATGACTCTAAGAATAGTGTTTGATCCATTCTCATTCAGATGGGACATATCTTAACTGAAGTATTTTCATCAAAAGTCCTATTTGCTGAGTATACACCATCCCCAGTAAAAGTGACAGAAGAGGCATGTGTAGAAAGGTCACATCTGAGTCCAACTCCATCACACTCAGGAACACAAACTCCAAAGTAGGGACAACTGATTTGGCACTGAACTCCAGAGCCATCTGCCATGACTATAGAACCTGTGGGTCTCTGTAGCCCTCAGGAGAATCAGTACCTGGGCTTGTCTCTACTTTGGCTGTCTCTGGGACCCTGCTGAGATGTGTGTAAGCATGATGCCTCTGATGACCTCCTGAATTTTTTTGGAGAATCAAAACCTTATGAACTTGTTTGTCCTTTCCATTTCCCCCATTTACTCAAAGTCAAAAACAGTTTTCAACACCTGATATTACATCTAGGCTGAAATATTCTCCTGGTTTGAATTGAACCTTTTATTCAAGGTCTCTTTCTAGTTACATCATCAGTTGGTGTTTGGAAGTAATCCCTCAGTGCCAGGGAGGATTATCACCAGGAGTCATGTCCCATGCTGGGGGGAAGGTAATGCATTTACATGCTGAGTTTGGTTTAGAGAGTGGCCACATTTGAGCAACATGGAGGCTCTCAGGAGGTAACTCCTGGGCACCCTGAAGCTCTAGGCCTAGTTTGTATTTCATGCACACAGACTCATAAGCATACTCATCAGCGTCAAGGGCTCATTGTTGGACCATTCTTCTATATTGGTCTTTGCCATTGCACATGGGGGATTGTAGTTGTTCCATTGGAGAATGTGATAGAGCTCCCCTGGGTAGGAACTCAGCAATCCCTCAGTTGTTGTTTTTAACTGTAACTACTATGAAAATATCCAAACATTTTCATGTACCCTGTATACATGCCCTGGAGAACATTCTCCCAACCATGAGTCCCCGTCAGCAGGGAGGTGAAGAAGGTCAACCACCATACAGGAAGCCAAGAGTGCCTACAACTGCAAACAGGAGAATTGCATCCATCATCCATGTGGAATCTAAGTTCCCTCTTGATATAGAGGTGGAGTGGACATAATCATCTCAGGATCCACAAGATGGAGGAATAGCATTTGGACTACAGTGGACTTACTGATATTCTACTATGGAACTATTGTGATTAGTAATGGGAGAAATTGCAGCATTGATTTGGAGAAAGTGGCCATGGTAGCTACTGAGAGTAAGGAGAGAGAAGAAAATGTATGATGTGGGGGCATTTTCAGGACTTGGAGTTGTACTGGGTGTACTGCAGGGACAGATGCTGGACATTGTATGCCCTGCTATGGCCCACTGGGATGCCTGGGGGATAGTGTAAACTCCAATGTAAACCATTTTCCATATGGTGGAGCAGTGCTCCAAAATGTATTCACCAAATGCAATGAATGTGCCTTGATTATGAAAGAGGTTGTTGATATGGGAGGAATGGGGTGAGGGGGGTGAGTGGTATATGGGGACCTCTTTTATTTTTTTAATGTAACATTAAAAAATAAAGAGAGAAAAAATAATTACAAAAAAATAGTCCTATTTGCAATGGGTTCACAGATGTAGGGATGTTTAAATTTAAATAACATGTTGTTTGGTATACATAGCTTCAAGCCACTATATCATTCTACAATGCTCAGGACAATCCCCCACAACAAAGAATTATCTGTTCTAAAATGGCAATAGTGAATCCTTGAGAATCCTCAAGAGTAGCGAATGCTTGAGAATCCTTATGCTAAACTATAAACTACCCTATAAACTATCATAGAATTTATATTGTATGTTTTATTGCCACAATAAAATTCAGTTTTGAAAGAATAACTAGAAAACCCTTAAAAGTTTAGCTATTTAATCATCCATATTGAAATAAGTAATGGGATCAAAAGGAAATTACAGTCAAAATTAGAAAGCTGTTTGAATTAGTAATTGTAATAATTTGATGTATCAAAACTAGCACAATGCTGCAAAAACTTTGCTTAGGGGAAATTTTATAGAATCTAATATTATGAAATAAAAAAGAAGAAATGCAGAAATCCAGTGATATATATTTTTATCTCAATGTTAAAAAAAAACAAATTATACACAAAATACAAATAAATTTTGTAAACAAATATGTTAAGGTACAAAGTAAATAAAAAAATAAATCCTTATAAATGAACACAATCTTTATAAAATTAATAAATTAATGTTTTGGAAGTAATAAACTATATTATGAACATAAAACTATAACATATATATAAAAGCATTAACAATTTACAATGCACACTTTATTGTAATGGTTATTATACTTACATTAAATTTTTTAAAAATCTGGATAAGGAAAGTTAACAAATTTGATAGAAGAAAAACTACAAAATAATATTTGTAATATATCTCTTAATAAATTGATTTTGAAATTATAGAAAGAGACAGTACAAGGAGAAATGTATTTCAAGATGGAATGATCAATAATATTTTAAAATATTTAAGGAAGAAATTTTCATTCATTTCAGATATGCAAGACTGATTATTTTAACTTTAAAAATCAATTTTCATAAGCAGCATTGATCACATCTTAATATAAAATGAGAGACATACTCTATGATCATCTCAAGAAAGCAGTTGAATTTTAAAAATATAATAAATTTAAACTTCTGTGATCTCAGTCTATAACTCAGTCCAGCTATGGGCATGTGTTCCCTTTCCTCAGCTCTACAGAGCCCTCTGTAATGGCTGTCTTGTCTCTCCTCCCAAATAGTGAAAATTATATAATTACATGAATATAAAATTCAAAAATAGGCAAAATAATGGATGCTGTTAGTAGTCAGGAGAGTAATCTCTGGATGGAGCCAGGTGGGATGGTGGGGTTAGTCATAAAAGGGAAAACAAAAAGAATTATGGAATACAACAGATAATGCATAGTTTGATCTAGGAGGTAATTACAAACGGGCTGTAGTGTGAAAAGTCATCAAAAATAAATTTCAATATTTTTTAAGTAAAGAACACATAAAATATTTAATATATAAAAGCAGAAAAGTAAAACGTTTAGCATATATTACATACCATAAAATATGAGAGATATAAAACCAAATATGTTTTTCTTGACAATAAATTTGAAAGGGTTTAATTGACCTATTACAATATACATTATATCAGATCACAAAGTTAACCTGAGCTATACATGAAGTATCTAAACTATGAACACTCCTAAATGCAATTATGCAGCAAGCTTCAAAGTAAGTAGGGGCTAAGGAATCTATAAAGAAAACACCAATAATTCAAAACAGAGTAACACTGTCAATGCTCTCTGATAAAGTCAAGTAAAAGTAAAATTAAATTTTAAAATATGAGCAAAATAGACCACTCAAATTTGAATTAAAAATCTCTCTAATATTAAAGGAAATTCAGAATGTATTAAATCTATAATAAAAATTATAATTGAATATAAATAATGCAAGTTAAGCAAAGCTCAAAGTAAACAAAACAATGCATGTACCTGAATATTTGTTTCAATAATCATAATAAGTGAGATAGAAACCATCTTCCGCATTAACATGACAAAGTAGAAAATTATTTACCACAACTGCAAAAGCAGATTTAGGGCTACAAGTTTATGTGGGGGAAAGAGAGGTCATTTTCAAAAGGCTTCCAGAATTAACACAGGAATTAATTTTTCCCCTTGTTTTTCCCCAAATAGTCTTGCTTTATTACATCCCATTCTGGATGTTCATTCTGTCTTAGGAAACTGGACAAGAAAGCAATCCACCTTTTATTGAGGTATAAAATAAATGAATTATATCTTATATGTTCAATTTAATGAATATATCCATGAAAACAGTACCTAGATCAAACTATGGAATATTTCCACCATCCAAGTCAGCTCTCTTAACCTTTCAAAGTTAATAGTATCTTAGTAGCCATTTTTATGATTGTAAAATTCATTAACTTTTTGAGTATATCAAAATTCTTTGATGGAATTTTATCTCTGCTCTTTTGTATCTACCTTATTTAATTTGCTACAATGTCTATAAGATTTTGTCATTTTCTTCCCTATAGGAATTTGTTCTCATATAATTCAAAAATTTATTGGCATGAAGGTGTTCATAAGATTCTTGTTACCTCATTATTCACTGTTTACATTTTGATAGTGAATATTTGCGTTATTCTTCCCCTGACAGAGTGATTTTCTATAAAACTAAATTTGTTTTTGTTGATCGCTCTAATGTTTATATGAATTTTATATATATCTTTTATTTTTTGTGTTCATTTCATTTTTTTTTTCATTTCCTTCTAACTTTTGAGATGGGTGCTTAGAGCTTTGTATTTTCAGCCTTTATTCTTTGATGTTTCATTTAGGGCTATAAAATTTCCTCTTAAACAGCATATTTAATTATGCTCTGCAACTGCAATTTGTTATATGTTATATTTTATCATTTAAAAATATACTTGGTGTAAACTACAATGTAAAGTATAATCCATGCTTAGTGGCAGTGCTCCAAAATGTGTTCATCAATTGCAATGAATGAACCACACTAATGAAGGATGTTGGTAATATGGATAAGTGTGGGAGGTGTGGGGTGTGGGGCATATGGGAATCCCCTGTATTTTTCTTATGTAAAATTTATATTTGTTTTTACATTTAAATCATTTATCATTTACCCTGTGATATTTGTGTGACATGTTGTTCATTTTCCAAAAATATAGGAATAGTAAATTTATATTTCTGTTAATGATTTCTAAATTAACTCCACAGTGTTTAGAGCATAAAATATATGATTTAATTTTGTTTTAACCACATGCAAATCTTCTCTATATCAAAATTATGTTTATTTTGTTAATGATGTATTGATATATTATAGTTGTTTCCTAATTTTCTTTTTTTTGGAGAGGGAAGTAGATATTTCTTGAATAAGAGAGGGGTAAGTTAAATTTCCTTAATATTATTGTGGAAATCTATTTTCCTTTAATTTGACTAATATATTTGCAGGTTATACAATTATATTCATCAAATAAAATGTTTTAAAATATCCATGTGAAATAAAATTTATCAGCATAAAATATCTCCCTTCATCTTTTGTAATGCTTCTCTTCCCTCAAAGTCTACATTGCCAGTTATTATTAACATCACATGAGACAGCAGGACTTCTGAGAAGATGGTGTCAAAGTAAGTAGGTAGAATTCAAATCTCTCACAAAAATAACAGAGGAAGGAAAAAACTATCCAAGGGATTTTCTTTGGTGATCTGCAGAACATGAGTATATCATCCAGAAGAGAGAGGGACAGAAAGACATTCACCCCTGTGGCTGAGAACCACATACCCCACACTTAAGGTTAACAGTCTTGGTAAAACCACTGGTTCACTGTAGCCAAGTGAGTGGGAAAGAATATTCTCCATCATGGGAGGAAGAGGGTCTGACAAAAGGGAGAAAGTGGCTTCTCTTCCATGAGGTTGGACAGGTTAGCCCCTTTGAATCTCAATAACTACCCCAGCCAACAATGAAGTGACCCCAGGGAGCAATCAGGCAGACCACCACCACACCTAGCCACCCTGGAAGAGAGAGGGCCTAGGTCAGTGTGGTGGTAGGTGGAGATAGGCGCCTTACCAGCCAAGGAAAGAAGGAAGGCAGGAGAGATAGCCAGCAAAATGTTAGAAGCCCAGCTGAACTGAGGAAAAGGGAGCAGGTAGAACCAAATAAGCTTCCAAAGTCTAACTAAACAGTTGAGGGGTTGTAACTCAGTGTAGGAAAACCTGCCTACGTAGGTCTCTGGTTCAATTCAAGTACCACTGAAGAGAAAGTCTCCAGAGTGTGGGCCATCAGTTTGTCAGGTATGCAGCTGGCACCCTATGAACGTGAACTTATAGACGGAGAATTTTTTGTTGTTTTAAGCTTTTCATGCTGTTACTTTTTTATTTTCAATAATTTTATTTTATTTTGTTTTTTATTCTATATTTTATTCACTAAAACCTGGTACCTTACTTATGGAATATAGGCTGCAGGATAATTGATGAGCACTAACAACCTGAGATGGCTCCTAGAGACCTTAGAGGGAAGACTATTTTTCCTGGGTTATTTTCCTTTTCCTGTTGCTTTGTCTTTTCTCTTTCATTGTTTCCTTTTTCCCCTTTTCTTTATTTTTCTCCTTAGTTTCATTTCATTTCTTTCATTCTTTCATCTTTCATTGATTTTCATTCCATTTTTTTCTGTTTGGTCATCTTTTTTCCTATATTTTTCTTCTCAACTTTTTCAGATTTTATTTAATTCTATTCTTTTTTCCTATTTCATTTCTTTCCTCTACCTTTGTATTCTTATTCCTTTGCATATTTTATGATTTTTAACTCTTATTATTTATTTATTTTCTTGGTTTCTATATTTCCATTTCTATTTTTTAAAATTATTTCTGTTATCCTTTTTCTCTTCTCTCTTTCCTATTCTATGGTCTTAATTTTCTTCAAGGGAACACAACAACTACAATGAAATAGAATATTTGGAACCAAGTATCAAAAAATAACCTTAATATGAAACAAAGAAAACACACTAGAGCAGAAGGAGAAGCTAATCATTTGATAAACCCATCACGATAAACAGATACCTATACACCAACAAAAATTACAAGTCATACTAAGAAACAGGAAGAAATGACACAGTCTAATAAGCAAACTAAAAATCAAGAGGAGATGTAGAATGTAGAATAACTAATTAAGGATGTCCAAAAAAAATTAATCAAACAAATGAAAGAAGAGATGAAGGATATTAAGGAGGCACTGAGGGAACACACTGAGGAAATCATAAACATACATAAAAAGGTAATGGGCATTTTGGTGATGAATGGAAGAGTGAGAAATTAAAAATACACTGAAGCATGCAACAGCAAATTTGAACAGGCAGAGGAAAAAATTAGTTAAAACAATTATAAACCTATAGTTAAGATCATGTTCAATAGTGAAACACTAAAGGTTTTCCCACTAAGATCTGGAACAATACAATCACGTCCACTGTCACTGTTCTTATATAATATTTTTTAGAAGTACTTGCTTGAGCACTTAGGCAAGAAAAATATATCAAAGGCACTCAAATTGGAAAGGAAGAAGTAAAAAACTCACTATTTACAGTTGACATTATCCTATACATGGAAAGTTCTGAGACTTCTACAACAAATCTTCTAGAGGTAATTAGTGAGTTCAGTAAAGTGGAAGGATATAAGATCAACATGCGAAAATCATTAGCATTTCTGTACACCAATATTGAGCAATCTGAGTAGGAAATCAAGAAAAAAATTCTTATACAGTAGTAACTAAAAGAATCAAATACTTAAGAATAAGTTTAAGTGTGTATATGATGTGTACACATTAGAATACAAAGCATTGTTAAAGCATATAAAAAAGACCTAAATAAAATGGAAGAATATCCAAGTTCATGGATTAGAAGATGAAATATCATAAGATAACTATACTACCTAAATTGATTTACAGATTTAACACATTCTTAACAAAAAAATGCAACAGCTTTTTTACTGAACTGGAAAAACAAATTATGAAATTTATTTGGAAGGGATAATGGCCCTGAATTGCCAAAACATTTTGAAAAAGCATAACTAAATTGGAAGGATCACAGTGTCTGAATAGAAAGCACACAAATTTCCTGAACTGTCTTCGCTGCTTATCTGGATATCCTTAGAGTCCTCAGGAGCCCCACTATTTGACACACTGTTTACTGTGGTAGCCACTGAGATCCTGCTGTGCCTTTCACAAACATTACCTCTGAAATGGCCCCCTGACTCATTTAAAAATCTATTAGGCATAAAAACTCATTTTTATTTACCATTTCCCCCTTTTGGTCAATACATTTTCCTAGATGCATTGTTAGTTAGTTATTGGTAAAAATCCCTTCATGCCAGGTAGGCTCATCCCAGGGGTCATGTTCCATGTTAGATCAAGGTAGTGTAGTTATATGCTGAGTTTGGCTTAGAAAAAGGCCATATTTGCTCAACAAGGAGGCTTTCAGGAGGTACCTCTTAAGCAGTATATAATGCTAGGTTGTTTCAATTTCATTTAAATAAAAAAGGCTCATAAGTACAAAGGATCAATGTCAAAGACCTGGCATAACATTGGTATTCCTTCACTAGACATTTTCCTTGCATTCTGAGTATTCCTGCTGTCTTATTGGAGACTGTAGCAGAATATACCAGGATGGCAATTCAATATTCTTTAGGTTATTGTGTGGCTCTTTACCCATGAAGACAACGTCCCATGAACAATTGAAAATATTCATATATCTTAAACACACCTGGTGCACCCCTTCCCATGTGTTCCCACTTCACTAACACTCAGTGCCAGTGCTGTGACACTCCTGTGATCCAAAACCTCCCCAATAATGAGGCTAACTGTAGCAGTTTGACATTGTTTATGGATTCCAACAGTAGATATTAGATTATTGTTTGTAAACAGGTCTGTTCCTTTGGGCATGATTAATTATGATTAGGGCTTTGAATGGATAATGCCAGTAGGACATTGATACTCTGCCCCATTGGTGGGAGGGAACTCACAGAGAAACTGCACCACAGAGAAGGGAGGTTAGGGTTTTTTGAGCTGGAGCCTGGGAAGTAGACACACAGAGAAATAGATACAGCAGAGGAAATGGGAAGAGAGATGAACTAATCATCTTATAGTCTACAGCTAGCCTTGTGGGGAGAGCAGAGAAGCTGAGCATAGAGAGAAATGAGACCTGGGAAGAGAGGAACTCAGGAAGCCTGAACCCTTGCTGATGTCAGCAGCCATCTTTCTCCAACACATGGCAACAGAATGTGGTGAAGGAAGTAACTTGTGCTTTATGGCCTGGTAACTGTAAGCTTTTATCCCAAATAAATATGCTTTACAAAAGCCAACAGATTTCTGATACTTTGCATCAGCACCCCTTGGCTAAATAATGCAGAATTTGGTACTGGAGAGTGTGTAAATGCTTTTGCAATTAAAAAAAAAACTTGGTTTGGTCTTATAAATGGGTAAGAGGTATTTTTTGGATGAATTGTGAGAGGCTTGATAGAAAAGGCCTAGTTTGCTTTGAAGAAACTGTTGGTAGGGATACAGATGTTAAAAAGAATTTTTATGAGGTCTTAGAAGTAAATAATGGAACTATTATTGGAAACTGGAGGAAGGGCAATCTGTGCTTTAAGGTCACAGAGAACTTAGGAAGATTAATTTCTTGTGTTTTATTTAAGGGAGATTTTGAAAATGGTGAGCCTGGGCATTTATCTGAAGAACTTTCCAAAGTAAACTCATAGAATGCAGCTAGGCTTCTTATTGCAGCTTATAGAAAATACTAGATGAAATAGCTAAGCTGAGGACTGAATTGTTGGGCACAAAAAAAACAGAGACTGATTCTGGAAATTCCAAGCCTTTAGAAATCAAGCTCCCAGAAGAAAGTGACCCATTGAAGGACTTAACTAAATTTGGAACTTTTAAATCAGGACTTGTGGAAAGTCTTACTGTCTGATGGCTTGGACCCCTGTTTCCTGTATGCTAAACCAAGAAACATTTTGAGAGAGCCATATGAGTAAAATTGCTGTCAACCTGGAATTAAAGAGACATGGGAGGGAGAGATTGAAGAGGAAACAGCTTCAAGAGGAAAATCATAGAAGCTGAGCTCTGTAATTAAGACATCTCCTCAGGCCAAGAGAGGATCCCATTTATGTGTACAGACATGGTAAGTTTGCCCAGGCCTTTGAAGAGGGTGGATGTTCCTGTCCAATGTTCAGGGAGATTTTTGTCACACCAGGATACAAAGTGTGTGAAGCACAACCCTCAAGGATTAGGGAGGTTGAGGTCAATGCCCAATAGGTCAGAGAGGATTGGGCCTGTCCCCCTTGGATTAGGGACAGCCAGGTCACCAAGTCATTTCTCTGAGTGGGCTGGACCTGTGTGCCAAAGTTTACAGAGGATGTTGCCTTCACCTCACTGTACTAGGCAGATTAAGACTCCAACCCTAAATTTGGGTAAAGTGTGGCAATCATCCCAATGCTTTGGAAAGTGATGTCTGGAACTCAGTCACCAACGAGATGCTTGATGAGGGTCTAACCAAAAAAATGGCCATTGTTCAAGCCTGCGGAAAGGGTGGGTCCCCATGTAGCCCCAGGGAGAAGAAACTGTTTTCTTAGGAATGACTCTCAGACTTTGAAATAGAATGTAGTACTTTACTGAACTGTAGCGTACATATGACTCATGTTCTCTTCCAATATCTCCTTATGATAATGAAAATGTTTATCCTTTATCTGTCCATATGTGTACTGGAAGTAGATATATTGTTTTGTAAATTTCAGAGGTCTATTGCCAGATGGGACTTTGCCTCAAGGTAAACTTTATTTCTTTAAACTGATTTTGATATGATTCTTCATTGAGCATTGTATTGATTTAAGGATTTTAAAAAATATTATAAAGTGTTTTTGCAATTCGGAAGGTGGAGTGTAGAAGTCTGATATTGTGAATTCCAAAAATAATATTGGATTATGTTTGTAAACTGGTCTGTTTCTCTAGGCATGATTAACTTATGATTAGGGCTTTGATTGGGCCATGTCAGTAGTACTTTGAGTCCCAAACTCCTTGGTGGATGGGGACCCAGAGAATCCACACTGCAAAGATGGGATATTTAAGTTTTCTGAGCTGGATTGTGGGAAGTAAACACACAGAGAAGCAGATATGGCAAAGGTCCTGGGGAGAGAGATGAGCCATTCGACTGATAGTATACAGCTGTCCTTTTGAAGAGAGCGGAGCAGCTGAGCCCAGAAAGAAATTAATCTCAGTAAGAGAGGAATCCAGGAGTCCTGAATTCTTGCAGACATCAGCAGCTGTTTTGCTCCAACACATTGCAATAGCCTTTGGTGAAGTAAGAAACTATGCTTTATTTTATGACCCAGTAACTGTAAGCTTCTTTTCCAAATAAATACCTTTTATAAAAGCCAATAGATTACTGGTACTTTGCATCAGCACACCTTTGATTGACTAATACACCAGTAAAATAACTGAATAAAATTAATAAGAAAATGAAATATTAATTTAAAAAATAACCAATTAAATACAAAAAAAAACCCACAGTAAAGCAACTTAAAAAAGAAAATTAAAAAGTAGACATTGTGTCTTCCATCACTGTAAGATCTGTGTTCTTGTATGTACAGTGCCATTTTCTTCCATATATTTCCCCAGTATCTTATTTTGCTCATTTTATCTTCAAAGGAGTTTGGTGATACAGGAAACTCACATAACAAATGCAGATGTTTTGCATATGCTGAATGCTCCCCCCTTCCTCCCTCTCCCTTATTAAAAACCTTTTACATGTGTATGGAATTTGTTATAATTGATGTACAAATGTTGAAGCATTGCTACTAACCGTGGTCAATTGTTTACATTATGATTTACATTTAGTATTGTATACTTTTATTGGTTTTGACAAAATTTGCAGTGGCCTATACACATTATTGCAAGATCATGCTGAACAATTCTAATGCCCTATATTCTAATAGTTCCATCTATCTGTTGCATGGGATCTAAACCCCCTCTTAATTAGAAACAGAATGGAATCACCATCCCCAAATCCTCAAGATTAGGGAGTGAACAATGGATTAAAGTAGACAATTTTATTCTACTATAGACTTTTTATTATTCCAGCAATGGAAAAATTCTTATCATTGATGTAAAGGCAGTTGCCACCAGAGCTTCTAAGGGATGGGAGAGGGAAGAAAAGTGTACTATGGGGCATTGTCAGGACATTGGATTTGTTCTGCATGACATTGTTGTGATGGATGCAGACCATTGTACATTTTGTCATAATTTACAATATTGTGCATGACAAAGTGTAAACTATAATATAAACAGTAATCCATGATTAGTAGCAATATTTGAATATGAGTTCATCAATTATAACAAATATACCACACCAATGAAGGATGCTGTTTATGTGGGAAAGTTTGGGAGGGGGAGGATGTGGGGCATATGGGAATCCTTTATATTTTTAATGTAGCATTTATGTAATCTAAAGCTCCTTTAATATTAAAAATATTAATTAATAAAATAAATAGTTATATACTTAAAAAGAGAGAGAAAGTCAAGCACCAGTCATGCTGAAAACCCACAAACAGGGTAGAAGAAATGGCTTAAGTATGCACTGAAGTACACTTTAGCCTGTGTGGCAAGCAATGGTATTTTTAAAAAGGTCTATCAGATAGATAAATGGTGGCTCTTTTTTTTTTCTCTCATCAGCTTTATTTTTTAAACATACCACTCAATTTTTTTTTTTTTTTTTTGGTATTGTTGAAGACTGTATTTAGATATCATAATGCTTTGGTTGGAGGGGCGGGGCAAAATGGTGTCTGAGTGAGTGCACCTTATAGTCTCTCCTGCAAAGAAGCAGCTGGGCAGCATTGGAAATTCTTTAGGACCAGGCTGTTTCAGGATTTTGCAGGGCAGGAGGTGTCTGGACATCGATTTGGTGGGATGGTGACAGAGAAGATTCGTGTAAAAGGCAGAATTGAGGCTTTCTTACATGGAGTTGGGGGCTGCACGCAGGACGCTCCCCCTGGGGTGGGCAGCATGGCAGTGGTGATTCCTGGAGGCGCTATGGTGCCGGGAATTCATAAGCCCTGAGTGGGCTATTCAGGGGCTTGCAGGGCAGGAGGTCTTTGGAAACCGATTTGGTGAGACAGAGATGGAGTTTATGCGAGGCTGGGATTTTGGGTTTCTGACACGGATATCAGTGCTCCCGCTTAGAGCCCCACCCCCTAGGCCTGGCTGCCAATCTGAAATGGTCCTTAAATCAGTCGCAATAAAGAGGTGCCCCCAGCAGGCTGTTTCGGGGACTTGCAGGGAGGGAGGTGTCCTGAAGTCGAATTGGTGACACAGTGACAGAAGAGACTCTTGTGAGAGGGGGAGTTTTGGATGTCTGACACAGAGGTCAGAGTTTGCGGATATGACCCCCTCATAGGGCTGGCACCCAGCTGTGGGGATCACTGAAGGCTGTGTTGCACTGAGGTGCTCTCAGGCTCCCTGTTAACTGCATTTGAGGTTGCCAGGTCTGTGTCCCCTAAACCCTGGTGGGCCACACCCCAGAGACTCACACCTCTTGAGTCTGCAATATCACAGACTTCCCATCCCTGAATCCACCATGCCCTGAGGTCTATCTCAGGTACTTGATTGTCCTAGCCCATGACATTTGCGGTTTGTATTTTTTGTTTGTTTGTTTTATGTTTTCTCTTTCTTTTTTCTCTTTTTTCTTTTTTTTTGTTCTTTTCTTTTTTATTGTCCTGGTTGCTAATATTGCATTATCTCCTAGTCTTTTCTTCTCTTTTCTTTTCTTTTCCCCTTTTTCTTCTTATTTTATTTTATCTTAATTATACAATAGGTGCTGCAGGGAATATCTCAATTTGCTGGGTTTCCTCATCCTCCGTGGCCTCATTTCTGTGTGAATTGAATTTAGTCACCTACACTATCCCTTTTCCCCCACATCTTGATATCCTCAATCATCTACTGTCTCTCCTATATACCACCTCCCTTTCTTTGGTCCCCAAATTGTCTAACTTTTAATTTCTAATACCTTTGTTTTGTTTTCTGTCTTTTATCCACTCTCAATAATATTGTCTTTCTTTTCTCTTTCCCTCCCTCATGAAAACACTGGCTTTTTAATTCAAACTATATTCCTCCCATATTCAGTCAACTACCACATTATAGGTACTCTACTTACTGCTATAACTCTACAAAACTTACATGAGTCTAATACTCATCCTCCCAGATCTCATATCATTGCTCTGGTAACATTTATTGCCAATACTACTTTACACATTTTCCTTTTTTACACAATTGCCCATCCTTGACCCTAATATTTTCCTTCAAAGTGAACTCACCCATCAACAAGAAATTAGAATAAGAATAACAAAGTGACAAAGAACAACAGCTAATTAATCCCCAAGACTAGACTAGACAAAGAAGCTACGGAACTGATTAAACCCATCAACATAAAATGATGACCAGACAGCAACAAAAAACCACAAACCAAACCAGTAATCAGGAAAACATGGCTGACTCCAACGAACAAACTAAGAACCAGGAAGGGGAGCAGAACTTCACACAAGTTATTAAAGATCTCAGAACATATATCAGAAACAAACTTAATGAAGTAAAGGAAGAGTTTAACAATATGAAGAAAACACTTGGAGAGGAAATTGCAGACATACACAAAAAGATAACAGATATGATGGGAATGAACACCACAGTTCAAGAAGTCAAAAATATACTAGCAGCAAATAGCAGCAGAATAGAAGAGGCAGAGGAGAGAATTAGCAATGTAGAAGACAGTACGTCAGAAATCAAACAGATAGTAGAATTGATCAATAAAAAGAGAAAAAATCCAGCTAGGACTTAGGGACCTCAATGACAATGCAAAACACACAAACATAAGTATTATAGGCATCCCAGAAGGAGAAGAGAAGGGAAAGGGTTCAGAAGGGGTGTTGCAGGAAATAATGGCTGAAAGCTTCCCAAATCTACTGAGAGAGACAGATGTACATATCCAAGAAGCACAACACACCCCAAACATCATAAACCCCAACAGGACCACCCGAACACATATATTTGTCAAATTATCCAATGCTCAAGACAAGAGAAAATTTTCAAGCAGCAAGAGAAAAGAAAACCATCACAAACAAGGGAAGCTCCATAAGATTAAGTGCTGATTTCTAATCTGAAACCATGGAGGCAAGAAGGCAGTGGTATGATATAGTCAAGGTACTAAAAGAAAAAAATTCCAACCAAGAATACTCTACCCAGCTAAACTAGCATTCAAAAATGATGGAGAGTTCAAAATATTCACAGATAAACAGGAATTGAAAGAGTATGCCAACAAGAAACCTCCCCTTCAAGAAATTCTAAAGGGAGTTCTACAGGAAGAAAGGAAAAAATAGGACAGGCAGAGTTGGTGGAGAGTGTAAGAGCAACAAAAAAGGCAAAAAGAGAAGAAAAAACAAACAAACAAAATATGACAAACATAAGTCCAATCAAAATATGGCTAACATAAATAATTCCTTGAAAGTAATAACACTGAATGTCAAAGGATTAAATTCACCTATCAAAAGATTCAGACTGGGACATTGGATAAGGAAATATGACCCATCTATATGCTGTCTACAAGAAACACATCTTAGACCCAGAGATTCATGGAAGCTGAAAGTGAATGGTTGGAAAACAATCTTACAAGCAAACAATACCAAGAAAAGACAGGAGTAGCTATATTAATATCAGAAAAAAATAGACTTTAAATGCAAAACAATTGTGAGGGACAAAGAAGGATACTACATTTTAGTGAAAGGGACAATCTCTCAAGAAGAATGAACAATCATAAATATTTATACCCCTTACAAAGGTGCCTCTAAATATGTGAGGCAAACACTGGAAAAACTAAGTGAAAGAATAGACATATATACAATTATAGTGGGAGATTTTAATACACCACAATCAACACTGGACATAACATCTCAAAAGTGAATCACTAAAGAAACAAAATATTTGAACAGTGTATTAGAGGAGCTGGATCTAATAGACATATACAGATCATTACACCCGAATACAGCAGGATATACATTTTTCTCAAGTGCATATGGATCATTCTCCAAGATAGACCATATGCTAGGCCACAAAGAAAGGCTTAATGAATTCAAAAAAAATCAAAATCATACAAAATAATATCTCAGACCACACTGGAGTGAAGCTGGAAATCTGCAAGAGCCAGAGGCCCATATTTCACACCAAGATATGGAAATTAAACAGCACATTCTTAGAAAAACAGTGGGTCAAAGAAGAAATCTCAAAAGAAATCAATGATGACCTTGAAACAAATGATAATGATAACACAACATCCCAAAACTTATGGGATGCAGTAAAAGTAGTACTGAGAGGGAATTTTATAGCCATAAATTCATACATCAAAAAAGAAGAAAGAGCAAAAATTGAAGAACTAACTGCACACTTGGAGGAATTAGTGAAAAAAAACAACAAAGTAATCCCACAGGAAGAAAAAAGAAAGAAATAACAAAGATAAGAGCAGAACTAAATGAAATAGAAAATAAGAAAGCACTTGAAAAGATAAATGACCAAGAGCTAGTTTTTTGAGAAGATCAATAAAATTGATAAATCGTTAGTGAGAATAACATAGTAAAAAAGAGAGAAGAGGCAAACACATAAAATAAGAAATGAGAAAGGAGATATCACCACTGACCCCACACAAATAAAGACTATCATAAGAGGATACTTTGAAAAAATATATTCCAACAAAAATGACAGTTCAGAGGAAATGGACAAATTCCTAGAATCACATAAGCAGCCTATATTGACAAAAGAAGAAATTGCTGATCTCAACAAAGCAATCACAAGTAAAGAGATAGAATCAGTCACTAAAAACCTCCCAACTAAGAAGAGCCCAGGACCAGATGGCTTCACAGGTGAATTCTACAAAACATTCCAGAAATAACTAACACCAATCCTGCTGAAACTCTTCCAAAAAATCGAAACAGAAGGAACATTGCCTAACTCATTCAATGATGCCAAAATTATTCTAGTACCAAAGCCAAACAAAGACACCACAAGAAAGGAAAATTACAGACCAAAGTATCTAATGAACCTACATGCAAAAATACTTAACAAAATACTTGCTAATCATATTCAACAACACATTAAATGAATTATACACCATGACCAAGTGGGATTCATTCCAGGTATGCAAGGATGGTTCAACATAAGGAAATAAATCAATGTAATACACCATATAAACTGATTGAAGGAAAAAAAATCACATGATTATATCTATAGATGCAGAAAAAGCATTTGACAAAATACAGCACACTTTCTTGATAAAGACGCTCCAAAAGATCAGAATACAAGTAAATTTTTTGAATATGATAAAGAGTATATATGAAAATCGCACAGCCAATATCATTTACATGGAGAAATCCTAAAATTCTTCCCTCTAAAGTCAGAAACAAGACAAGGATGCTCACTCTCTCCCCTTCTATTTAACATTTTCTTAGAAGTACTTGCTCGAGCAGTGAGGCAAGAACCAGATATAAAAGGCATTCGAATTGGAAAGGAAGAAGTCAAAATTTCCTTATTTGCAGATGACATGATCCTATACATAGAAAACCCTGAGAGGTCTACAACAAAGTTTCTAGAACTCATAAATGAGTTTAGTAATGTTGCAGGTTATAAGATCAATGCGCAAAACCCAGTTGCATTTCTGTAGACCAATAATGAGCAAGCTCAGGAGGAAATCAAGAAACAAATACCATTCACAATAGTAAATTAAAAAATCAAATACCTAGGAATAAATTTAACTAAAGATGTGAAAAACTTATACACCGAGAACTATACAAGACTGTTCAAGGAAATCAAAGAAGACCTAAATAAATGGAAGAATATTCCCTGTTCATGGATAGGAAGACTAAATATTATTAAGATGTCTATCCTAACAAAACTGATCTACACATTCAATGCAATCCCAATAAAAATCAACACAGCCTTCTTTAAGGAACTAGAAAAACTAACTATGAAATTTATTTGGAAAGGAAAGAGGCCCTGAACAGCCAAAGACATATTGAAAAAGAAAAACAAAATTGGAGGAATCACACTACCTGACTTCAAAATATACTACAAAGCTACAGTAGTGAAAACAGCATGGTATTGGCATAAGGAGAGACACACAGACCAATGGAATCAAATTGAAAGTTCTGATATAGAATCTCAATATATATTGTCATATAATATTTGCTAAAGCCACCAAACCCTCTCAACTGGGAGAGAATGGCCTATTCAACAAATGGTGCCTGCAGAACTGGATATCCATATGTAGAAGAATGAAAGAGGATTACCATCTCACACCTTATACAAAGATGAACTCAAGATGGATCAAAGACCTAAATATAAGAGCCAACACCATAAAGACTTTGGAAAGCAGTGTAGGGAAACATCTTCAAGACCTTGTAATAGGAAATGGCTTCATGAACATCACACCAAAAGCATGCCCACCAACAGATGAGTGGATCAATAAAATGTGGTATATACATACAATGGAATACTACTCAGCTCTTAAAACAAATACACTACAAACACAGGTGATAACATGGATGAATCTTGAGAACCTTATGTTGAGTGAAACAACCCAGGCATTGAAGTACAAATACTACATGAACTCATGATATGAAATAAGTAAACCAAGCTGCCTCAGAGAGCTAGAGACTGGAAGATAGGCTTACAGGAAATCGGGGGGTAGAGGAAGGATATAAGCTGACATCTAAATGGGGGAAATCTATGATAAGCTGGAGGTAAGTATGTGTACAAAGAAGGGATAAAATGGGAGCATAGGGTTACCTTTGGGTGGGCTTTGCAGGCTTGACAGGGGCTAGGGAGGGGCAGATGAGTAATATTGCCCAAGAATTTGGGGGGAGGGTGGGGGCAACATACAAACATAGAACATTGTCAGGTGTCGGTTGAGAGTATAATGTTGAGAAAACCTTTTCAAAATATAACTAGGAAAGTTACCTGTTTAAGGTACTCAAAGGGAATCATCTGATGTACGACAGACTCCTAGGGAATATGTGAATGCTCATTTTGCCAGAGTGGGTTATATCATTGGGTAGAGACCCACGTAATGAGAGTGTAGGTATACCCACATTCTGGGGAGGACTAATGCCATCAAATAGAGGGAACTGTATCTCTCAAGAGAAAGGGTGGCTCCCAGGGCATTAAGGCAGTTGAGCAAGTCAAGCTCTCAACACCGTTGCAAGTATCTCTGAACATGGCTCCTCAAGAAGTGAAGATTGACTGCCACTGTGGGCCCCAAGGGGAGGGAGAAATAAATGTTGAATAAATAGAACCAACATAACTGTGATGGCGATAGAAGTGTTTCACAAGAGTATGCAAGGATGGGTATAAAACATGTAATATTACACCAAAAATATTTAGGGGCTGACAGACTAATAATGTAAATCATAAAATAAGACATAGGATAATGAAAAATTTAGAAAATTGTATAGCCTAAAATATAAACCACAATGTAAACACAAATGTTACCTTGTTTGAAAGCTAATGTCTCAATATCTGTACATCAGTTCCAGTAAATATGGTATGAATATGTTAAAAGATTATTGCTGTGGCAGGGAAAAGGTTTTATATTGGATATGTGGGAGTACTGTATATTGTATATATGAATTACTGTGATCTATAGCTCTTGTGAAGAGAACCTTAATAATTAGCAAAAGAGAAAAGAAAAAAAGATAGGATGTAGAATTTTTCCAAATCAATATTAATTCTATATCTAACCTTTAAACTCATCGCTATATTCCATTTTACTATTAAGGGAAACTGGCATTATATTGGGCTTCACTTTTCAGGAAGTTTTGGATCACAGAGTGGTTCAACAATGGCAGCAGAGGAATACTGGTATGGGATGTTATTGACAGGGGATATACAGTTGACAGGGAGTTATACAGGGTATGTGTCCAGGGTGCATAGAAATGCTTGGATATACTCATTGTAGAAACAATTAAAAACAACAGCTGGGGGTGTGTGTGCTGGGTTCCTGGCCAGGGGGCCTCTGTTATGGTCCCTAGGGGAGCAGCGGCAGTCCCCCAGGTGCAACGGCAAAACCAGGAAGGAATGAGGGCGCAACAGTGAGCCTCTGATACTAATGACTATGCTTGTGAGCCTATACACCTATACACCTGAAATAAGAACAAGGCCTAGAGCAGCACTGTGCCTAAGAGTTCCCTCCTGACAGCCTCCGTGTTCTTCAAATGTGGTCAGTCTTGAAGCCAATCTCAGCATGTAAATGCACTGCCTTCCCCCAGCGTGGGACATGACACCCTGTGATGAGCCTCCCTGGCACCGAGGAATCACAACCAAGTACCAGCTGATGATGTAACTAGAAATTGACCTTGAATAAAAGGTTCAAGGCAGACCAGCAGAATATCCCTGTCTACATATAACAGCAGGAGTTAAAAATGCTTTTTGACCTAAATTAAGGGGGAAATGGAAAGGACAAATGAGTTTATATGGCTATGAGTCTCTAAAAAAGAGTCTGGAGGTTGTCAGAAGGATTGCCCTTATGCACACCTGAGCAGAGTCTCAGAGACAGATAAAGTAGATACAACCCCAGGTACTGGTTCTTCTGAGGGCTAAAGAGACCCACAGGTTTTATGGTCATGGCAGATGGAGTTCACTGCCATGTCAGTTGGCCCTTCTTTGTAGTTGGTGTCTCTGCATGATGGAGCTGGACTCAGATGTGATCTCTTTTCACAAGCCTTCCCTGTTACTTTACTAGAATTGTAGTTGGTGCTGGGGTTCAAGATATATCTAGGGGATCTGAATCTCTGGACTGACAATATGATAGTCAGACCCTGAGCCTCAACAGACTTCAGCTCCTACACTCTGGTTTATTGGACTTACCCCACTCAGCTAACATGGAGTTGAAGAATGTCAACCACCACACCATCTAGTCAAGAGTGCCTACAAGAAAGCAGGAGGATTGCATCCAGTATCCATGTGGAATCTAAGCCCCCTCTTGACATAGATGTGGAATGGACACAACCAATCCAAGGTCCACAGAGAAAATGTGGCATTGGTGTGGGAAAAGTGGCTATGGTGGCTGCTGGATGCGGGGAATGGGAGGAAGAGATGAGATGTGGAGGCATTTTCGGGACTTGGAGTTGTCCTGGGTGGTGCTGCAGGGACAATTACTGGACATTGTAGATTCTCCCCTGGCCCACTGGATGGAGCGTGGGAGAGTATGTGCTATGATGTGGACCATTGACCATGAGGTGCAGCGATGCCCAGAGATGTACTCACCAAATGCAATGGATTTGTCATGATGATGGGGGAGAGTATTGCTGTGGGGGGAGCGGTGGGGTGGGGGCGGTGTGGGTGAATGGGGACCTCATATTTTTTTAATGTAATATTTTTTAAAAATGAATTGAAAAAAAACAAAAACAAAATAAATTCAGTGAAAAGCAGTCTCAGTCACCTTCAGGTGTCAAACCCTCCAAAGACTTCCCATTCCTTTTAGTTTCAGATTCAATGCTCCTGCAATGTCTGACCTGTCATGGACCCCATAGAGGGTTCTGTGCTTTGCTGCACTCTAGCACACATCAGTCCCCCAATCCTCCAAGCCTATGTCCGTTCAGTAGGACACTTAGGACACATTTTCCAGCACTCTAGAGTACCATGGTCATCAATAGAGAGTCAAGGCCAAATAATTCTCCTGGGCTGTGGCACACTTAGGATCATCCACTCCAAGCACCCCAATTTATAGAGTAGAAATTGAGGCCTTCTCTCCAGTAACCTCCCTCCACCCTGGGAGATGATCCTAATTCCAGGTGCTCAGATCAGTGGAGGCAGGTCTTCAGTTCTGTCTTCTCCTGCTTGTCCTGGGGATGTCCCTTCCCAGGCAGAACCCTGGGAACCTCCAAGATCCCACCACCCATCAGGCTGGCATCTCCCCTTCCCCAGGCTTTGGGCTATAGATATGCCAACAGGAGAAAGATGCCCCTGCCCCATGGGCTCACTCCAACCCCTTTTCTCAGTTTCCTTGCCACCTCCCTGGTTCCAGGTCCTACTCTGACTCCCAGTACATTGTCCCTACCCATTTAGTCAGTGTGTATGTGTGTGTGTGTATGTGTGTAGTGCTTGTGAAGTTATTTTGGGATCCTGAGAAGAAAACAGCTTCATATGGGCAGAAGCAGGCAGGGGTCCCCATGATTTAGGGGTTGTCCTTTTCAAAGTTTCTATACAAGAGGGTTGAACCCTCACCTCAGATGCCAGAATATCCAGGTCCTCTGAATTCTGCACACCCCATGTGCCTTGAACTTTGCCTTTCTCTGGGTCTCTATTTCTTAATTGAAAAGTGAGGGGTTGAAAATGGATTTGGGTAAAAAGGTGTTCAGCCAGGACAGGGCTGTTATCCCCCAGCCTTGGAAGAGGTGGGTGAGGTCACACTTGGGGCACTCACGGTGTTGACCTCCAAAAGCCAGGATGTAAAGGACAGTGCACAGGTTAGTCGGAGTCATGCCCACAGCAGGGCACACACACAGGTCGTTCCAGGAACAGAGGAAGGTACTTGCAATGGACCCTGCCTCTCTGGGCATGTGCGAGGAGCCAATGGCTCTGTGCCTGACCCCCAGGGCCCTGCTCTATGTCAACTCCCCTGGGGGCCCTGGAACACCCCAAATCCAACTAAGGTGATCTGCCTGACCCGGGACCTGTTCCAAGTGAAGAGCTTGGTGTCCCAGGAACCTCAAAATGCACTGCCTGTGAGATCCTCCAGTGGGTGAGAATCTGCAAACCTGCAGTAGTTAGTCATGCTAAGAGGAAGGCAGATCAAGACCCCTCCCTCCACCACCTTTACCCAATCCAGACGGTGTGGCAGGGGTGGGAGGTAGCCCTGGAAAGAGGCAGACTCTCGTGCTGCCCAGAGTGGGATCTGCCCAGTGCCTATGGTCAGGGAGCCCTTCCCAGTTCAGGTCTGTTCCCCATTTTACAGAAAAGCCACAGTCTCCAGCAATTGAGGCCTCCAAGTCTTAGGAACTGAGCACATCCTGAAGGTGGGATTGGGAATCATTACTTTGTGCCATCACAGATTCCTGTTCAGGGCTGGATACTGCTTGACCAAGTGGCTCCTGAGTCCAGGCCCTTCAGGCTCACAGCTGCCTAGCTCTAGTCCCTACATACCCTCATGGGTATGGGTCACTCACCCCTTTGCCTTCAGGGAAACTGAGGTTCAGAGAAGTCACCACGTTTTGGGAGATAGATCTGAAGTGAGCTGTGGCTGGGCAGGTCCCAGGGTGAAGGAGGCTCTGGTGAGGGTGTGTGCTGGATGCTGGATGGGGAGCACACTTTGGGGTATCTACCTGATCAAACAGGGCTCTGATGCCAAGGGGAGGAGTTGGGAGGCTTCACTGCATTGATGAACAGGGGGACCCAGTGCAGCAGGCTGGTTGGTCAGAGACACATCTAGCATAATCATGGAAGAGAACCTGCCTCAGGGTCCTTCTGGGCATTTGGGGGTTTCAGTGACTGTCTGCCTCCAAACAGGGGTGGACACACTGGTTGGAGGCCCAGAGTATACCCCTGGTCAGAGCTGTCATTCAGAAGAAAGTGGTTTCCAGAATGGTCACATCAAGGGACCAAGGAGACATTGTCCCCAATCTCACTCACCTGAAGTTTCTTGTACCTGTCACCATTATCCATGGTGCTGTAGAGAAAGGGAATCTCAGTTTCTGCCATTTCTGAGTGGATTTGTTTTAACATAAATCACCTTTCCATCTTTTAGGGCCCAGTCATACTACCAGATACTGCAATTTATTCTACTCATATAATCTTTTTAAAATTTAATTTTACTTTTTAATTATCTTTTTATAAATTAATACATCACACAAAATGTTATATTAAAAAAACATAAGAGGTTCCCAGATACCCCAATCCCCACATCCTCACCCCATCATATTTTAATTGCATTTTTTGAAGAAACATAGATTGCAAAAAATGTTACATGAAAAAATATGAGGCTTCAATGTACCCCTCACCCTCCCACCCCACTCCTCCCACATCAACAACCTCTTTCATCATTTTGGCACATTCATTGCATTTGTTGAATACATTTTGGAGCACTGCTGCCCTGCATGGATTATAGTTTACATTGTAGGTTACATTCTCCCCCAGCGCATTCAGTGGGTTATGGTAGAGTATATAATACCCAGCATCTGTCTCTGCCATATCATTTAGGACAACTCCAGGTTCCAAAAATGCCCCCACATGACATTTCTTCCTCCCGCTCGCTGTCCTCAGCAACTACCATGGCCATTTTCTCCACATCGATGCTACAATTTCTTCCATTACTAGTCATGATAGTTCTATAGTAGAATATCAGTAAATCCATTCTAATCCATATTTTATTCCTCCATCATGTGGACCCTGGGATAGTGATGTCCACTCTACCTTTCCATAGAGAGGGGGCTTAGATCCCACATGGATGATGGATGCAATTCTCCTGCTTGCAGTTATATGCACTCTCAGTTCCCTGGTGTGGTGGTTGACCATCTTCACCTCCCTGTTAGCTGACCTGAGTAAGTCCAATGAACCAGAAAGTAGGAATTGCAACTATGCTGAGGCTCATGGCTCAGCTGGTACATGGGCAGTTCAGAGATTCAAGTCTCCTGAGTATACACTGAGGAAGAAATGAAAGGTATTGCCTTGCCACTGTACATACAAGGCAATACCTATTACAGTGATGACAGGCAAAATGTCCAAAAGAAAGCTTTCTAATATTTTTCATTTTTAATACCCCAGTTTTTTTACTTTATTTTAGTTTTTATAAATTAGTATGTATTCTATTTCTAATTTTTGAACCTACCACTACTATTTCATTTTACTAGTAATTGAATTTGGCACATTAGGCTTCATTTTTGAAGAAGTTTTGGACCACAGAGAACTTCAACTATGGCAGGAGAGGAATTCTGGTGTGGGGTGTTATTGATGGGGGACACATGGTTGGGGGAGCATTCTCCAGGGAATGTGTACATAAGGAACATAAAAATGTTCAGATATATGTTGGGTATTTTCATAGTAGCTACATTAGCAAATGACAAATGGCAGAGTGCCAAGTTCCTACTGAGGAGAGCTCTATCACATTCCCCAATGGAACAGTGACAATACCCAAAGTGCAACAGCAAAGACCAATGAAGAATAATGGTCCAATGATGAGCCCTTGATACTGGTGACTATACTTATGAGCTGTGTGCCTGAAATATGACCTAGGCCTTGAACTTCAGGGTGCCTAGGAGTTACCTCCTGAGAGCTGCCATGTTGCTCCAACGTTGCCACTCTCTAATCCAAATTCAGCAGGTCTATTCATTACCTTCCCCCCAGTGTGGGGCATGACTCCTGAGGCTGAGCCTCCCTGGTGCTGAGGGATTACTACCAATCACTAACTGGTGATGCAACTAGAAAGAAACCTTGAATAAAAGGATCAACTCAGACCAGCAGAATATCTCAGCCTACAAGCAGGATCACATGTTCAAAACTACTTTTTGACCTTGAATAAAAGGGAGAAATGGCAAAAACAATAAGTTTATATAGCTAAGAGTCTTCCAAAAAGAGTTAGGAGGTCATCAGAGGGGTCTTGCTTATGCACACCTCAGCAGTATCTGAGAGATAGCCAAAGTAGGTACAACCCCAGGTACTTCTGCTCTTGAGGAGTACAGAGACACACATGTTCTATGGTCATGGCAGATGACTCTGCAGTTCAGTGCTGTGTCAGTGACCCCTACATTGGCATTTCTGTTCCTGAGTGTGATAGAGTTGGACTCAGATGTGACCTTTCTATTCATATAATCTTAATATTAGAAATGCCTTTTATTGGGTTTCCATTTTTAAAGCGGAGTTATATATGAAACTAAGAAAGCAAACAAAATTGCAAACCTGGATTTTTCTATCTATTAGCTGAAAAGCTGGGAGAAGGAAGAGGTGGGGGCAAAACTAAGCTATCAAGTATTCTTAGCTTCCATAATGGGATAGCAGTTGACCCTGTATAAGTTGATGAATCTAATGATGGTTAATTTCATATCAACTTAAATGGGGAATGTGATGGTTTGATGAAAAATCATGTTCTTAAAGCTGAAATATTCTGGTACATGTAAACCTATTTTAAATATGACTTTTTTATTAGGTCAATTCAGTTAAGTCCTGACCCAGATGTAAATCTTACTGGAGTCCTTTAAAAACAGGATGAATATGGACAGAGATACAGAGAGAGAGAAAGGCAATGAAGCCAGAAGCTGTAAGCAATGAAACCCAGAAGAAGGCCTTTGTATGTACAGTGGAGTCCAGGATGGTGCAGCCAAGCTTTGGGGGGAATGTATCACCTGATGATACCTTGATTTAAGCATTTTCATGGCCTCATCATTAAACTTACAAGATAATACATCCCCATTGTAAAAGTCAACCCAGTTCTTGTATATTGCTTTCAGGTATCTAGCCAACCAGAACAAACAAGCACTGCCTGATCTTTACTATGAAGCTATTTCATGGCTTGAACTCATCAATCAGTTGATTACATCTGTGCCTGATTATGTCTACAACCAAGACAGGAAATTGTCTTCAGCTTTGAGGGAACTCTTATTCCATAAATTGAAGGCATTAAGGGAAGAATTGATGGTTGTAGCAGTCTGAAAGAGATAGGCAGGTTCTCCAGGATAATTCATTATCCACTTCATTGGGGTTTTCACCTTTCTGCCTGCCGTATGGAATTTGGACTTGCCAATACCCACAGTTACATGAACCAATTCCTATTTTTAAAGTTCTCTGAATAGTTATATATATTTACCCTGCCTGTTTTGGCTAAAGCAGACTTTGGCCCTGATAACGGTTTTTGAGAAGCAGAATCTTTAAGATAAGATTTCTGAGTTGATTCTGGTGTTTTGGAGTTGATTCTCTAATATTATTTAAGTTTGCTAAAGGCTGCTGGGAGCAATATACCAGAAATGGGTTGGTTTTTGCCATGAGGATTGATTAGGTTAAAAGCTTATAGTTTTAAGGCCATGGAAGTATCCAAATCAAGGCATCATCAGGAGACAATTTCTCCCTGAGCTACAACTGTGGGCTGTCAGGCACATGATGTGTCTGCTTGCCACTCCCCACTCTTCCAGCCTCATTCCTTCAGCTTCTGTCTACACTAGCTTCCTCTCAGTTTCTGTGTTCCTTTTATTTAGGCTTCAGGCACCTGGGATCTTCACCTTCAGCTTCTGGGTCCCTTTCTATTGCTGAAGGTTTCTTTGGTATCTGTGGCTTTTTTTGGCTTTTTATAAAGGACAACATTGAAAGGATTCAGACCCAACATGAGCCACACAAGCTAATCAAAGGCCCTTGTAGCAGTTTGATATTGTTTATGAATTCCAAAAATAGATTTTGTATTATGTTTATAAACTGGTCTGTTCTTCTGGGCTAGTGAGACCCTTAGGTTGTATTAACTTCAAGGTTTCAGTTTTACTTGATTAAATTACGATTAGGGCTTTGATTGGGCCATGTCACATAGAAAACAACAAAGCAGAGGAGACAATGGGAGTTTTTGAACCTGGAGCCCAGGAAGTAAATACACAAAGAAGCAGATGCATGATGAAAAAGAACAGGATCCATTAGATATGGTAGAGCCCCTGGGAAGAGAGATGAGTCTTTTTCCTGATAGTCTACAGATAACCCTGTGGAGAGCAGAGCAATTGATCCTAGAGAGAAGCCAGTCCTGGGAGACATACAAGACTTATCCCAGTCTACAGTTAATATTGGAAGAAGCTGGGACCACAGAACCTTAAGGGGAAGAGGAAACCTGTACACTTACAGATGTCAGCAGTCATCTTGCTCCAACAAGTAGCAATAGACTTCAGTGAGGGTAGTAACCTATGCTTTATGGCCTTTGAGAATAAAAACTCCTACCCCAAATACATACCCATTATAAAAGCCAACAGATTTCTGGTATTTTGCACCAGTACCCCTTTGGCTGACTAATACAGCCTTTAACTGAAGAAATTTAATCCAAGATCCCACCTACAATAAGTTTATATGCAGGGGAATGGATTAGCCATAAGGATGTGATTTTCTGAGTTCCACAAAATCTCAAACTGTCACACACCATCCTCTGGACCTCAGAAATATATATGCAAAATACACTCATTCCACCACAGTATTTCAAAAGCCTTAAGTCATTTTAGTAACAGTTTTAAGTACAAAATCTCATAAAAATCAGCTATAGGCATATAATCTGCCCTGGGGCCAAAATTCCCTTCTTACTGTGGAACTGTGAAACTTAAAAAATAAGTTAACTGCTTCCATTATACTAATGAGGGACTTCCATAAAATAAATATTCCCATTACCATAGGGAGAAATTGGAAAGGAAACAAGGGTCACAGGTCCCAAATAGTTCTGAAAACCTGCAGGGCATATTCCATTAGGTTTCAAAGTCTGAGAGTCACTTCTAGAACTATGGTTTCTTCTCCTCAGGGCCTGATGTGCAGCAGTCCCACCCACCCTTTCCAAGGCCTTGCCCAATGGCCATGTTCTCAGCTCCACACCCATCAAGCATCTGAGGGCATCAGAACTCTATGTCCCACCCTCAGAACACTTGGATGACAGCCAGGTTCCCCTTCCCAGGGGAATGTGCACCACCCTCTCTAAAGCCTGGGAAGCAACACTCTTCCAACAATTGGGCACAATCCCCCTCTCTCCAAGCTCTGGGGCATACTCACCCTTTCTGCACCCCTGGGTGAGTTCACTTTCTGAGTTCAATAAGATATCTTTACTTAGAATGCAACTTCCACAGTACTGTCATTGCAAACATTTTCTTTCAATATCTCCCTTTTCTATCCCATTTAATTCAGATGGGCAGTGCTTCTGTTTCACACAGACTTCATAGAAAATGGATTGGTTCCACATTGTATTAGTCAGCCAAAGGGGTGCTGATGCAAAATACCAGAAATCTGTTGGCTTTTATAAAGGGTATTTATTTGGAGTAGGAGCTTATACTTACAAGGTCATAAATCATAAATTACTTCCCTCACCAATGACTGTTGCCACATTTTGGAGCAAGACAACTGCCAACATCTGAATGGGTTCAGCCTTCCTCTTCCCCTTGAAGATCCACGGTCCCAGCTTCTTTAATCTCTGCTATAGACTGTCTTTCTCCCAGGACTGGTTTCTCTCTGGGCTCAGCTGCTCTGCTCTACATAAGGCCATCTGTAACCTATCAAGCAAATGGCTCTTCTCTCTTTGCAGGGCCTCTGCCATGTCTAATGGAGCTTATTCTCTTTCCTCATTTATCTGCTTCTCTGTGTATTTACTTCCCAGGCTCCAGGTTCAAAAATTTCAACTGTTTCCTCTGCCTTGTTGTTTCCTCTGTGATGTGGCCAAATCAAAGCCCTAATCATTATTTAATCAAGTAAAAGTGAAACCTCTGAATTCAATACAATCTAAGGATATCACTAGCCCAGAGGAACAGACCAGTTAAAAAATATAATCAGTATTTCATTTTGGAATTCATCAATAACATAAAACTGCCACACACATGTAGGAATCAAGGTGAAGCAGGTTAGTTTAGGGAATGAAGAGATGAGTCTTGGGCCTGATAGAACACCACAGCTGTGAAACAAGTGCTGTGGGAACCCTCCCTGAGGAAAGGACCCCACAAGATGGCTGCTAAAAGAACCTTGTGAGAATTCCCCGTTTGGAACAGGATTTCGTCTAGGATCAAAGGAAAGCCCCAGATATTCTTAAGATGCCCATCATGGGAGTTAATGGGTGGGGTAAATAATCAGAACAGCAGAAAGCTGGGACTCCTCACCAGAACAAAATATGAGGTAATTAATGGTTTAAAAACCCAGGATCTAAAGAATGCAGGAATAAAATATGGATTAGAGTGGACTTAATGATGTTCTACTGTGGAACTATTGTGACTAGTAATGGAAGAAACTGTAGCATTGATCTGGAGAAAGTGGTCATGGTAGTTGCTGAGGGTAGAGAGAGGGAAGAGGGAATGAGATGTGGGGGGGGGCATTTTTGGGACTTGGAGTTGTCCTGAATGATATTGCAGGGACAGGTACTGGACCTTATATATCCTGTCATAACCCAATGAATGTACTTGGGGAGAGTGTAAACTACAATGTAAACTATTATCCAGGTGGTGCAGCAGTGTTCCAAAATGTATTCACCAAATGCAATAAATATGCCACAATGATGAAAGAAGTTGTTGATGTGGGAGGAGTGGGGTGAGGGGGATGGAAGGTATATGGGAATCTTATATATTTTGAATATAACATTTTTTTAAAATGTGGTCATAGAAAGAAGAAAAAATAAGCCAGCACAGAGACTAAATGTTTTTTTTTTCTTTTTGTCCTTTCTCACTCTGCCTGGACCAGCAACAGCATGCAAGTACATCTAGGGGCTTGTAATCTGTAACGGGGATTTGTAATATGTGAATCAGCCCTATTTTACCCTTTTTAGCCCCTTTCCCTCTCTCTGCCTGGATCAGCCCACAAGTATACCTGGGACCCATAATCTGTTATTTTCTTTCTCTTCTCTCATTTTCTTAATAAACTACTGACCTAACTAAACTGACATGTTCTTAAATTCTGTTTTGTAACATAGCCAAGAACCTAAAGAAAATCTGGCAACAAAAGGTCCAGGCTGTCACATAGTGAGACTTCATTTCCACCGATCCTTTCTGAATAACTGCCTTTCCAATACTGACTTACACTAAAATGACTGGCTGATTCCCTGTTCAGTGAAATCCTCACATGGGACTCTATTCCCTGGGGACTCATTTTCCAGACACTCAGAATTTTCCAAACTAATAATTTCTGGTTACTTTGTCCCCAGAATTTCAGTTCTTAGCTCATCCCTTTCTTCCCACAGTTTACTATAAACAGCAAGGAGAAGTCAGGCCACATTTCCACATTTAGTTTGGAAATTTCCTCAGCTAAATATCCAAGTTCATCATTTTCAAAATCTGCCTTCCATCTAACATCTCAAGTCAATTTTGTCAAGTTCTCTGGCACTTTATAGCAAGGGTTCTGTAAGGCTGAATTGAAATTCAAAAAAAGCATTATTCTTGTGGGGACATGTTGGTGTGGGTGTGATATATTTATTAAATAATACACAAGGTAGTTTGGACTTAGTGAGGGGTCCATGGCTTATACCTGGTTGGCAAAGCAGTCTGTGGGATAAAAAGGTTAAGAACCCCTGCTTTAAAGCAAGGATCACCTTTCCAGCTTGCAATGATGTGTTCATTATTTCAAAGGCCTTATCAGAAGTATCTTTTACATCCATATTTCTACTAACAATATCTTCAAAGCAATAGAGGCTTTTCCAATTAAGGCCTGACAAGTCTTCCAAAATCAATGCCCTAATCATTTATAAAATTGTTCACACATTCTTGGTGTTTGTATAGAAGCATGCACCCCACTCTCCTGGTATCAGTGTCTGTTATAATTTGCTGAAAGCTGCTCGGAGCAATGTACCAGAAATGGAGTACATTTAAAAGTGGGGATTTACTAGGATAAAAGCCTAGAATTCTGAGGTTGTGAATGCATCCAAATCAAGGCATCATCAGGAGATCCTTTCTCCCTGAGCTGCAGCTATGGGCCATCAGTCACTTGGGGGTGTCTGCCTGGCCTTTCTCTTCTGGGTCTTGTTATTTTCAGCTTCTATCAAAAGTGGGTCCTCTCAGCTTTTGTGTTCTGTTGATTTCAGTTTCTGGCTTCCAGAGTCTTCTTGTTCAGCCTGGGTTCCTTTCTGTCTTTGTAGCTTTTTTTTTGGGTATCTGTACCATTTTATTCCACCATTTATAAAGGGTGTAGTAATATAGCTTGGGCAGTTTCTTGTTGTATTAATCCTTGAAGGGTTTGTAGTGTGCATCTGAGGACTAAATACATACAAAACAGACAGGAACAGATAACTAATATACCTCCTAGAATACCCCTTCCCCAACTCTTAATCCTTATCATAGGGTTTGGGGATCTTAATCCATCCACAATTCCTGTCATAGTTTGTGAGGCAGAAAGCAATTGCAAGTGAGCATGGTGAATGCTTATTATTTGGGCTTGTAATTGAGAAATATCTATGCTTGAATTGTTTTTTATGACCACACAAATGATGTTTCACTGATTCCTAAGGAATATCACTGCTATTATATACATAGGGGGTAATACAAAAACTAGATATATTCCAATTACAATGTAGATGTAAGCACATATTTACAGTTTGTAATTATTCCCCCAAGCTCATTTTATACATAATCTATAACTGTACTAGATTATACAACAACAAACAATAAGATTTCCAACTCGCAAACATTTAATGAATAGACTTTCATTTCTCATTGGTTTAAGACTCCCAACCAACAAGGCTAAATCAGCCAGTCCTCGATCAACAATAACCTCACTTTCCCCAGTTTATGTAGTTTGAGGCATAGGCAGCAACAAATTATTGCTTGCCACCATCTTGGGTTGTGGGGCAGCTGGAAGTTTGTGTCATAATTTTAATGCCTTCATTGGTCCTGCTCTTGGCAGCTTCACTGGACCTAGGGCCACAAGTCAGTGTTGAATTTAAACTTAGTCCATTGTTGTGAGGATTCATTTTCTAGTCAGAAAATAGTAGCTGTCTTTTTATAAGAGTCCCAATGAAGTGTCTGTAGCAGTCAAAGCATACCTCATCCCTCCCAAGAGCAGAAGGGATCCAATGTCACAGTCATTGGAGTGAGCATGAAGCACATTCATGGGTGATGTCCACAAGCTGTTGGCAAGTAAGAGGCAGCTGGGTGTGTTCACAAGCTGTTGGCAAGTAACAGGCAGCTGGGTATGTTGGGGTAGGCACCATAAAGTTTGGTATCCATATCTGCTTTCCTGGTGGAGCCACCTTGCTTCTTTTCAGGTCTCAATGGTATGGCTCTGGATCTTCACAAAGGAATCTGTCTGAACAGTCCTAAGAGAGATGTTAGAGGATTGGGCAGAGATGTGATAGACTGTTACCTGTCACTGCTGGTAGATGTCCCAAATGTTCTTCCACAGATCTGTCCCCAAAGGAGGATGTTCACAACAGTTAATTTCTGTCTTGTTTTCAGTATTTGCAATCCACTGCTAGATAGAGATGGCAGTCTTCAGAGTGACCAGACACTATTGGGTTAAATCTTTCACTTTCAACAGGGCTTCCTATGCTGCACACAATTGCTGTTTTATATTGAACTTTTGGCCCCTTCCCAGAATTGTGACTAAACCCCAAGGGGTACTTGTTTAGAATGCTGCCTCTGCCACAAATCCCACTCAAAGCTGATATTGGTGCTGGCCACATCCTATTCACAGATTAAGTCAGTGTCCACCTTCTCCCTCTCTTGTTTTATTTTTTAAAGCAGCCTGCTCGAGGTCCTCCTATTGTCATGAAGGACCTTTCCCAATTAACACATACAATGGTTTGAATATTTGAGCTAAGTGAGGGATGAAAGATTTGTAGTATTCCCACAATATTACAAGTTCCATTAACATGAGAAAACATTGTACTTTATCAATTACAGCAGAGGGTACAGTTTTGTCTTACAAATCAAATAACATTAAAGAATTTAATAGAGCGGCAGGGACCTGCAGCCTGTCCTAAATGTTTGCCTATTTTAGACTCTTAAGATAAGATACTATTGTCTCAGATGTTTCTTTTAATTCTGAAAAAAGGATTACTGGTTAACATAATGTCATCAGTAGGGTTTTCAGCCACAGATTTCTTCTATGCAGCCAGATTCTGCCACCAGGCCAGGGAAGATGGTTGGGCCATGCACCCAGTCTTGGGGAAGCACTGCACAAGTCCATTGTTGGGTTTTCCACAGGTAGGGGAATGCAGGCTAGCTTGACTGTTCTAAGAAGATACTAAAGAAAGTCTTAGCATGTTTTAAAACAAAGTGATAGTGATGACACAGTTGGATATCAATTTCTTGCAACAAACTAGCAATATTTGGGATTACTGCATACTAGAGAGGTGTTACTTTATTTTATGATAAGAGGTTGTTTCTGTGACACACACTATTGAATAATTACAACCATGATTAACAACATTGTACTTTAGTCTAATATTATGCTGAAACATTGGTAAATTTCCAGGAATTTTATACTCTTTATGTATTCATATGAATTTTTACTCATACAACTTTAATTAAAAGAGGGCTAAAGAATCCTTTTAATTTTATAACTTTATTCACAAAAAATTCCTTTTCCACAAACCTTCTGCACTTTCTTTATTCATTTAGGCTTTCTCCCACATTTTACTCTTTCTTAATAACCAATCATTTTATCCTAGGACAAATTTATTTTCTGTTTCTGTAATAATAAAAACACATTCAATACACCCTACATATATAACTTGCCAGAATAATTTTGGATACTGTTTCCAATCAAATCTTTTACAACATACAATCACCACTAACACTAAACAAACTTGTTAAGATAATGCTTCAGTTTGGACAGATGCAAATATAACTTTTCTTTATTTCAAATACCTGGTAGCATGCAAAAATAGAAACAGTCTTGAGAAACAAGTTGGCAGGGGAAGCTGGCTGCCAACAAGTTTTCCTGTTATAGAATTACTTTTTATTATTATTATCAATTCAGGTTTTGTTTAATAATGACCTCTTGGAATTAACTATTTAAACAGTTTAATTCAAACAATGCTTCCACAAACTTCTTATAGTTATTTATAACCATATAGACTATAACTATATTATTTTAAAACAAATTTCTCCTTTACAGAACACATTCACTTACTTAATGTTACCACAATACCTTCTACAACTTTCCATATGCATTCAAGTATTGTTCTGCATATGTCCATTTTGATTTTGTGAAAACGAGCCATCTTTTTTCATGACAAAACACACTTTTTTAGCAAACTTATTAAATTTTAGTCAGCATGCCCACAAACTTTTTATCTTCTTAAATATTCACTTAAGTTGTACATCCTTCTTTTTATCCTGTGAAGAAAAATAAATTATTCATTTCAATTTAGCCAAGAACTATTTTATATGAAGAGACTTATACTAATTTCATTAATTAAGACTCACAATTTTTAGCATTTTAGAGATCTTATTAAAATTTAAACTTATGGATTAATATGACTTATTTAACTTTTGGCTATTCGAATAGAGCTCTTTTAGAAATTTTTATTTATCAATTTATATTACCTTTCAGAGGTATCAAAATATACACTGACATTGAAAAAAGAGACAAACACAAATACAGTTACAACACACCAGCAGAAACATAGAACTTACTAATCTGACTCATAATTCTTAATTTTCTGGTATAGTTGTTTTCTGTTCATTTGTTTGTTTGTTTATCATTGAATATTTATTGCTGACTTTTTAAAAATTTATTTATTTTTATTACATTCAGAAAATATGAGGTACCCATATACCCCCCACTCCCACATCCCACTCCTCCCCCCATAGCAACAATCTACTCCATCATCATGAGACATTCATTGCATTTGGTGAATACATCTCTGAGCACCACTGCACCTCATGGTCAATGGTCCACATCATAGCTCACACTCTCCCACGTTCCATTGAGTGGGCCATGGGAGACATACAATGTTCAGTAATTTTCCCTGCAGCACCACCCAGAACAACTCCAAGTTCCGAAAACGCCTCCACACCTCATCTCTTCCTCCCATTGCCAACACCCAGCAGCACCATGGCCACTTTCTACACACCAATGCAACATTTTCTTTGATTACTAATCACAACATTCATGAATAGAATATCAGTAAGTCCAGTCTAATCCATATTCTATTCCGCCATCCTGTGGACCTTGGATTGGTTGTGTCCACTCCACATCTATATCAAGATGAGGCTTATATTCCACATGAATGCTGGATGCAATCCTCCTGCTTTCAGTTGAAGGCATTCTTGGCTCCATGGTGTGGTGGTTCACGTTCTTCAACTCCATGTTGGTTGAGTGGGGTAAGTCCAATAAACCAGAGTGTAGGAGCTGAAGTCTGTTGAGGCTCAGGGCCTGGCTATCATATGGTCAGTCCATAGATTCAGATCCTCTGGGTATGTATTAAACCCCAGTACCAACTACAGTTCTGATAAACATAATAGGAGAGACTTGTGAAAAAAGATCACATCTGAGTCCAGCTCCATCACACAGAAACACAAACTCCAAAGAAGGGCCAACTGACATGGCATTGAACTCCATCTGCCATGACCATAGAAACTGTGGGTCTCTGTAGCCCTCAGAAGAACCAATACCCAGAGTTGTATCTACTTTATCTGTTTCTGGGACTCTGCTGAGGTGTGCATAAGGGCACCCCTCTGATAACCTGCCAGCTCTTTTTTGGAGACTCATAGCCATATAAACTCATTTGTCTTTTCCATTTCCGCCTTGATTCAGGTCAAAAAGCATTTTTAACTCCTAGTATTATATGTAGACTGAGATATTCTGCTGGTCCAAGCTGACCCTTGTATTCAAGGGCATTTTCTAGTTGCATCATCACTGGTACTTGGTAGTAATCCCATGGTGCCAGGGAGGCTCATCCCTGGGAGTCATATCCCACATGGGGGGAAGGCAATGCATTTACATACTGAGTTTGGCTTCGAGACTGGCCACATTTGAGCAACACAGAGGCTCTCAGGAGGTAACTCTTAGGCACCCTGCAGCTCTAGGCCTTGTTCTTATTTCAGGTGCACAGGCTTACAAGCATATTCATAGTATCAAGGGCTCATTGTTGGACCTGCATTCTTTTTTGGTCTTTGCCATTGCACTTGGGGGATTGTTGCTGTTCCTTTAGGGACTGTGATAGAGCTCCCCTGACTAAGAACTCAGCACTCCCTCAGTTGTTGTTTTTAATTGTATCCACTATGAAAATATCAGAACATTTTCATGTTCCCTGGATATATACCCTATAGAAATCCCTGCCTACCATGTGTCCTCTGTCAATAACATCCCAAAACGGTATTCCTCCCCTAATGTTGTTGAACCTCTCTGTGATCCAAAACCTCCTAAAAAGTGAAGCCCAATATATTGCCAGGTTCCATTAATACTAAAATGGAATATAGCAATGTATTTAAAGGTTAGATAAAGAATACATATTAACTTGGAAAAATTATGGTAAAAATAAATTGGGGTATCAAAAAATTTAAAAATGCAAAAGCTTTGTTTTTGCTCTTTTGCCTTCCATCACTGCAATAAATGTTTCCTTGTATGCAACTTGGCAAGGCAACTACTTCCATCTTTTCCTCAGTGTCTACGTCCTATCATTTTCTTTTCTATTTTCTAATTATTAAGCTTATCTTCACAAGAGATTTAGATCACAGTAATTCATATATACAATATACAGTACTCCCACATATCCAACATAAAACCTTTTCCCTTCCACAGCAATAACCTTTTTACATATTCATACTATTTTTACTGAAACTGCTGTATAGATATTGAGACAATAGCTTTCAAACAAGGTAACATTTATGTTTACATTGTGGTTTATATTTTAGACTATATAATTTTCTAAATTTTTAGTTATCTTATGTTTTACATTATGATTTACATTTTAGCCTATCAGTCCCTATATATTTTTGGTATAATTTTACATGTCTTATATCCATTCTTGTGTACTCTTGTGAAGCACTTCTATTACCCACACAGTTACATTGGTTTCATCTATTCAATACCTCTTTCCCCCTCCCCTTAGGGCCCACAGTGACAGTCAATCTTCATTGCTTGAAGGGGCATGTCAGAGAAACTTGCAACAGTGTTGAGGGCTTGACATGTTCAGCTGCCCTAATGCCCTGGGAGCCACCATTTCTCTTGAGAGATACAGTTCCCTCTATTTGATGGCATCAGTCCTCCCCAGGATGTGTGTATACCTTCACTCTCATTATATGGGTCTCTCTCCAATGATATAACCCACTCTGGCAAAATGAGCATTTACATATTCCCTTGGAGCCTGTCCTGCAACAGATTATCCACTTTAATCATCTTAAACAGGTAACTTTCCTTATTAAATTTTTAAAAAGTTTTTCTCAGCATTATACTCTCAACCAAAAACCTCACAATCTCCTTTGTTCATATGTTGCCCCACCCTCCCCCCAATTTCTTGGGCAATATTACACATCTTCCCAACCCTAGCTCCCCTCAAGCCTGCAAAGCCCCAGCCACAGGTAAACCTATGTCCCCATTTTATCCCTTCCTTATACAATTACTTACCTCCAGCTTATCATAGATTTCACCCATGTAGGTGTCAGCTTACATCCTTCCTCTACCCCTGATTTCCTGTAAGCCTATCATCCAGTCTCCAGCTCTCTGAGGTAGCTTGGTTTCTTATTTCATATCATTGAGGCCATGTAGTATTTGTCCTTCAATGATTGGGTTGCTTCACTCAACATAAGGTTCTCAAGATTCATCCATGTTATCACATGTGTTTGTAGTGTATTTGCTTTTAATGCTGAGTAGTATACCATTGTATGTATATACCATATTTTATTTATCCATTCATCTATGATGGGCATTTGGGTTGAATCCAACTTTTGGCGATAGTGAACAATGCTGCTATGAACATTGGTGTGCATATATCAGTTTGTGTCCTTGCTTTCAGTTCTACTGGGTATATACCCAGCAGTGGAATTGCTGGGTCATATGGCAAATCTATGGTTAGTTTTTTGAGAAACCACCAAACTGTCCTCCAGAATGGTTGGATCCTTCTGCATTCCCACCAACAGTGGATGAGTGTTCACATTCCTCCACATCCTCTCCAGCATTTGTGGTCTTCTGTTTTTTTTCATAGCTGCCAATCTTATGGGAGTAAGATGGTATCTCAGTGTAGTTTTGATTTGCATTTCCCTGATAGCTAGAGATTTGGAGTATTTTTTCATGTGCTTTTTAGCCATTTGTATTTCTTCTTTGGAGAATTGTCTGTTTAAATATTTTTCCAATTTTTTAAATGGGTTATCTTTTTATTTTCAAGATATAGGAGTTCTTTATATATGCAAGTTATAAATCTCCTACCCGATATATGGTTACCAAATATTTTCTCCCATTGTGTAGGTTCTTTTTTCAATTTCTTGACAGACACCTTTGAGGTACATAAGACTTTAACTTTGAGGAGGTCCCATTTATCTATTTGCTTTTTTGCTGCTTGTACTTTTGGTGTGAAGTTCATGAAGTCATTTCCTGTTACAAGGTCTTGTATATGCTTCCCTACACTGCTTTCCAAAGTCTTTATGGTCTGGCTCTTATTTTAGGTCTTTGATCCATCTTAAGTTGATTTTTCTATAAGATGTGAGATGGTAATCCTCTTTCATTCTTTTATATATAGATATTGAGTTCTCCAGGTACCATTTGTTGAATAGGCCATTCTCTCCCAGTTGAGAGGGTTTGGTGGCTTTATTGAATACTATATGGCGATATATATGAGGATATATATCAGAACTCTCAATTCAGTTCCATTGGTCTGTGAGTATCTCCTTATGCCAATAACATGCTGTTTTCACTACTGTAGCTTTGTAGTATGTTTTGAAGTCAGGTGGAGTGATTCCTCCAATTTCATATTTCTTTTTCAACATGTCTTTGGCTATTTGGGGCCTCTTTCCTTTCCAAATAAATTTCACAGTTAGTTTTTCTAGTTCCTTAAAGAATGCTGTGTTGATTTTTATTGGGATTGCATTGAATGTGTAGATCAGTCTTCGTAGCATCGACATCTTAATAATATTTAGTCTTCCTATCCATGAACAGGGAATATTCTTCCATTTATTTAGGTATTCTTTGATTCCCTTGAACAGTCTTATGTAGTTCTCTGTGTATAATTTTTTACATCTTTAGTTAAATCTATTCCTAGGTATTTGATTTTTTTAATTTACTATTATAAATGTTACTTGTTTCTTGATTTCCTTCTGAGCTTATTCATTATTGGTATATAGAAATGCTGATTTTTGCACATTGATCTTATAACCTGTGACTTTACTAAACTCATTTATGAGATCTAGAAGCTTTGTTGTAGACCTCTCAGGGTTTTCTATGCATAGGATCATGTCATCTGCAAATAATGAAATTTTGACTTCTTCCTTTCCAATTTGAATGGCTTTTATATCTGGTTCTTGCCTCACTGCTCGAGCAAGTACTTCTAAGAGTATGTTAAACAGAAAGGGGAGATTGGGCATGCTTGTCTTTTTCCTGATCTTAGAGGGAAGGATTTTAGGATTTCACCATTGTAAACGATGTTGGCTGTGGGTTTTTCATATATACTCTTTTTCATGTTCAAAAAATTTCCTTGTATTCCAATCTTTTGCAGTGTTTTTATCAAGAAAGTGTGCTGGATTTTGTCAAATGCTTTTTCTGCATCTTTAGATAAATCATGTGATTTTTTCCTTCAATCTGTTAATATGGTGTACTACATTGATTGATTTTCTTTGTTGAACAATCTTTGCATACCCGGAATGAATCCCACTTGGTCAGGGTGTATAATTCATTTAATGTGTTGTTGAATACAGTTAGGAAGTATTTAATTGAGGATTTTTGCATCTATGTTCATTAGAGAAATTGGTCTGTAATTTTCCTTGTGGTGTCTTTGTTTGGCTTTTGTATTGTGGTATTGTGGTGTTTTTTGGTATTGTGGGGTATTGTTGGCATCATAGAATGAGTTAGGTAATGTTCCTTCAGTTTTGATTTTTTGGAAGAGTTTCAGCAGGACTGGTGTTAGATCTTCCTGGAATGTTTTGTAGAATTCACCTGTGAGGCCATCTGGTCCTGGGCTCTTCTTAGTTTGGAGGTTTTTAATGACTGATTCTATCTCTTTACTTGTGATTGGGTTGTTGAGATCATCAGTTTCTTCTTTTGTCAATATAGGCTGCTTATGTGTTTCTAGGAATTTGTCCATTTCCTCTGAATTGTCATTTTTGTTGGAATATAGTTTTTCAAAGTATCCTCTTATGATAGTCTTTATTTGTGTGGGGTCAGTGGTGATATCTCCTTTCTCATTTCTTATTTTGTGTATTTGCATCTTCTCTCTTCTTTTCTTTGTTAGTCTCACTAACGATTTGTCAATTTTATTGATCTTCTCAAAGAACCAGCTCTTGGTCTTTTTATCTTTTCAAATGCTTTCTTATTTTCTATCTCATTTATTTCTCCTCTTATCTTTGTTCTTTCTTTCTTTCTTCTTCCTGTGTGGATACTTTGTTGTTTTTTCACTAATTCTTCCAAATGTGCCATTAGTTCTTCAATTTCTGCTCTTTCTTCTTTTCTGATGTATGTATTTACTGCTATAAATTTCCCTTTCCATACTGCTTTTCCTGCATCCCATAAATTTTGGTATGTTGTGTTATCATTTTCATTAGTTTTGAGGTAGTTATTAATTTCTTTTGAGATTTCCTCTTTGACCCACTGTTTTTCTAAGAGTGTGCTGTTTAATTTCCATATCTTGACATGCAATCTGGGCCGCCGGCCCTTGCAGATTTCCAGTTTCACTGCAGTGTGGTCAGAGATATTATTTTGTATGATTTCAATCTTTCTGAATTAATTGAGGCTTTATTTGTGCCCTAGCATATGGACTATCTTGGAGAATGGCACATGTGCTCCTGAGAAAAATGTATATCCTGCTGTGTTTGGGTGTAATGATCTGTATATGTCTATTAGATCCAGTTCCTCTGATATACTATTCAAATATTTTGTTTCTTTATTGATTTTCTTTTGAGATGTTCTGTCTGAAGTTGATAATGGTGTATTAAAATCTCCCACTATAATTGTAGAGGCATCTATTCTTTCACTTAGTTTTTTCCAGCTTTTGCCTCACGAAATGGAGGTGCCCTTGTTAAAAGCATAAATATTGATGATTTTTCGTTCTTCTTGAGAGGTTGTCCCTTTCACTAATATGCCGTATCCTTCTTTGTCTCTCACAATTGTTTCACATTGAAAGTCTATTTTGTCTGATATTAATATAGCTACTCCTGCCTTTTTTTGGTTATTGTTTGCTTGTAAGATTCTTTTCCAACCATTCATTTTCAACCTCCATGAATCCCTGGGTCTAAGATGTGTTTCTTGTAGAGATCATATATTTGGGTCACATTTCCTTATCCAATGTCCGAGTCTGAATCTTTTGATAGGTGAGGTTAATCCATTGACAAGCAGTGTTATTACTTTCAAAGAATTATTTATGTTAGCCATATTTTGATTGGACTTGTGTTTGTCATATTTTGGGTTGTTTTTTCTTTCTCTTTTTGCCTTTTTTGTTGCTCTTACACTCTCCTCCAACTCTACCTGTCCTGTTTTTTTCCTTTCTTTCTGCAGAACTCCCTTTAGTATTTCTTGAAGGGCAGGGTTCTTGTTGGCATACTCTAATTTCTGTTTATCTGTGAATATTTTGAACTCTCCATCATTTTTGAATGCTAGTTTAGCTGGGTAGAGTATTCTTGGTTGGAAATTTTTTTTCTTTTAGTACCTTGACTATAGCATACCACTGCCCTTTTGCCTCCATGGTTTCAGCTGAGAAATCAGCACTTAATCTTATGGAGCCTCCTTTGTATGTGATGGTTTTCTTTTCTCTTGCTGCTTTTAGAATTTTCTCTTTGTCTTAAGCATTGGATAATTTGACAAGTATATGTCTTGGGGTGGGCATGTTGGGGTTTATGATGTTTGGGGTGCGTTGTGCTTTCTGGACATGTACATCCATCTCTCTCAGTAGATATGGGAAGTTTTCAGCCATTATTTCCTGCAACACCTCTTCAGTCCCCTTTCCCTTCTCTTCTCCTTCTGGGATGTCTACAATACATATGTTTGTGCATTTTGCATTGTCCTTCAGGTCCCTAAGTCCTAGCTGGATTTTTTCTATCTTTTTATCGATCATTTCTACTATCTGTTTGATTTCAGATGTACTGTGTTCCACGTTGCTAATTCTCTCCTCTGCCTCTTCTAATCTGCTGCTATTTGCTGCAAGTGTATTTTTGATTTCTTGAACTGTGGTGTTCATTCCCATCATATCTGTTATCTTTTTGCATATGTCTGCAATTTCCTCTCCAAGTGTTTTCTTCATATTGTTAAACTCTTCCTTTACTTCATTAAGTTGGTTTCTAATATATGTTTTGAGATCTTTTATTACTTGTCCAATGTTCTGCTCCCCTTCCTGGTTTTTAGTTTGTTCATTGGATTCAGCCATGATTTCCTGATTATTGGTTTGGTTTGTAGTTTTTTGTTGGTGTCTGGTCATCATTTTGTGTTAATGGGTTTAATCAGTTCCTTAGCTTCTTTGTATAGTCTTGGGGATTAATTAGTTTTTGTTCTTGCATAAATGGCATGTCTTCTCTCTGTCACTTTGTTCTTCTTATTCTAATTTCTTGTTGTTGGCTAAGTTCACTTTGAAGGAAAATATTATGGTCAGGGAACAGAAAATATGTAAGAAAAGAAAATGTGTAAAGTAGTATTGGTAATAAATGTTAACATAGCAACAATGTGAAATCTGGGAGAATGGATATTAGACTCATGTAAGTTTTGTAGAGTTATAGCAGTAAGTAGAGTACCTATAATGAAATAGTCAACTGAATATGGGGAGTAATATAGTATGAATTAAAAAGCCAGTGTTTTCATGAGAGAGGGAATGAGAAAAGAAAGACTATAATATCAAGAGTGGATAAAAGAGAGAATATAGAACAAAGGTATTAGAAATTAAAAGTTAGACAATTTGGGATCCAAAGAAAGGGAGGTGGAATGTAAGAGAGACAGTAGATGATGGAGGATAGCAAGATGTGGTAGAAAGGGGATAGTGTAGGTGACCAAGATCAGTCCACACAGAAATGAGGAAATGGAGGATGAGGAAACACAGCAAATATGAAGTGCTCCCTGCAGCACCTATTATATAAATAAAATAAAAGAAAATAAGAAGAAAAAGAGAGAAAAGAAAAAAGAGAAGAAAAAAAGGGGGTGGACAAAGAAAAGGGAGGGAAACAAACTAGAAAAGAAAAGAAGAAAAAAATGCTAAATAAACAAAATAGGACCTTGGGGAATAAAATGGGAGAAAAGGCCAGGAGATAATGCAGTATTAGCAACCAAGACAATAAAAACAAGAAAAAAAGAGAAAAAAAACCCACAAATGCCAAAGACTAGGATAATCAAGGACCTCAGACAGATGTCAGGGTGTGGTGGATTCAGGGATGGGAAGTCTGTGATATTATGAACTCAAGTGGTGTGGGTCTCTGGAGTGTGGACCACCAGGGTGTAGGGGACACAGGCCTGGGAACCACATATCTGGTTAATAAGGAGCCTGGGAGCACCACAGCACAACACAGCCTTCAAGGATCCCCACAGCTGGGTGCCTGCCTTAGGGGGAGGGGTCCCACCTGCAAACTCTGACCTCTGTGTTAGAAACCCAAAATTCCACCTCTCACAAGAATTTCTTCTGTCACTTTCTCACCAAATCGACTTCCAGACACCTCCCACCCTGCAAGCCCCCAAAATGGCCTGCTGGAGGTGCCGCTGCACTATAAACTGTTCAGGGACTGCCCCAGATGGGCCGCCAGCCCTTTGGGGAGGGGCTCTAGCCAGAAGCTCTGACCTCCATGTCAGAAACCCAAAATTCCATGTCTTGCAAGAATCTCCTCCATCACTGTCTCACCAAATCGATTTCCAGATACCTCCCACCCTGCAAGCCCCCAAAACAGCCTGCTGGGGGTGCCTTTGCACTACAAACAGTTCAGGGATCACTGTAGATGGGCCACCAGCCCTAGGGGAAGGGGCTTCAGCCAGAATCTCTGACCTCTGTGTCAGAAACCCAAAATTCCACCTCTCACAAGAATCTCCTCCGTCACTGTCTCACCAAATCGACTTCCAGACACCTCTTGCCCTACAAACCCCTGAAGCAGCCCATTCAGGGCTTGGAACTCCCCAGCACAGCAAAGCCCCCAGAAATCACCACACTGGGCTGCCAGCCCCAGCTGCAGCGGCTTGCTCAGTCGATAGAGGTGGGGTCTGGCTGCGGACGAGGGGTCGGTCCAGCTCTGGACGAGGGGTTGGTCCCACTTGGGATGAGGGGTCGGTCCGGCAGCAGACGAGGGATCGGTCTCACAAGGGGTTGCGCGGTTCGGCTGACAGGATCACCCGGCGAAGCCGGCGACGAAGGGGTCGCCCGAAGAAGCAGGCGACGAAGGGGTCGCCCGGAGAAGCAGGCGACGAACTGGGGACAAGGGAGGCCAGGCCCTTGTCGGGGGCTCTCAGGACTGGAGGGCGCACGGCAGAAGAACCACCGCGGAGACAAGGTAAACACACAAGTCCACTTTACTGAGGGAGAGGCAACAGTTTTATAGGGGCTGGGGAAGGCTGATTGGTCGAAGCCACGCCCTGTTCTGATTGGTTGCCGGCGAAAGGTCAGTGGGCGGTACTGGACGGGGGAGGGGTGGTGGTTAGGGATTGGCTGTCGCTGTTGCTGGGGGAAGGGGCAGGGTTTAGGGATTGGTGGCTGCTGTTGCTGGGGTGGAGGGCAGACTTGAGTTTCCCGACCACGCCTGGCTGTTGCTGCTGTCGGGGGAAGGGAAAAGGGCAGACTGGAATTTTCTGCCCTGCGCCTGCGCAGGGAGAAGGAAAAAGAAGGGTGCCGCCCCACAAGGCATCGGGTGGCGCCATCTGGGAGGAGGGGCGGCTGCGGAAGCATGGCTGCCGAGAAGGGGAGACCCGAGGGCACTCTGCGCCCATGCCGAGCTTCCTTCAGGGGTGGCGGTGAGTCCGACCAGCCACCCTATTATGGGGGCAGCGGCTTGGCCTACCGCGGCCGCTCCCCTGCCAGGCCAGCAAACCATGCTTCAGCCCGAGGGGTGACCGCATTTCCCCCTTCTTTTCAAATAAGGACCAGGATGGCAGCAGCAACAAGTAGCTGAGGCCCAAGAGGCAGTAAGCAATGAGGGAAGCGGGGCTGAAGAGGGAGGTATGATGGTGATATAAATGTACAATTTAGGGGGTGGTATCTTGCCGTTGCAAGCAAGGGTGGCCAATGTCCAATTCTTGTTGATCTCGGCGGCTATAAGATCCATCTGTTGTTAAAAGTCCAGGATGACAGCACGTTGCAGGTAGTTGATCTCTCCTTGGCAGCGAAGACATTGTAGGAGAGGATTACTTTTTCCTGCCAGAGGCTTACTGTCCAATTAAAAGGCTGATGGCTGGGGTTGGTGAGTGCAATGGGGAGTGTGAGGAAAAGAAGGGTGACGGTTTTGGACAAGAGGAGGCTTGGTGAAGTCATTATGGGAGGAAGATAAGGAGTAAAGCATAAAAAAGGATAATAAACAGAAAGGCGATGGAGAGTAGAATTCGTTGGCCGAGGTTCCAATCTTCTGGGGCGGTAGCGGCTAGACAAATGGCGGAAAATATTATCAAGAAAGCAAAGGTTATGAGGAAGAAATAAAGTATTAAAGGCTGTGGGGGAAGTGAGAAGATCATTTAGAGGATAGGGTTGAGAATGGTATGTTTAAGACAGAAGCTTTGTGGTTTGTAGGAGACTGCTTTATAAACGAAGGAGAATGAGGGCAGTAAATATAGTAACGATAGATAGGAAGATGACAGTGAGGAGGAGTCTTTGTTTAAGGTTCCAATCGTCCGGCGCAACAGTGGCTAGGCCGATAGCGAGGGGTGTTGCTAAATAGACAATGGCTGCAAAGACAAAATCATCTTCTGTTTCCTTAAGAATAACTTTTCTTTAAATTCTTAGTAGCATGCAATATTAGAAACCACTTCCTAAAAGCAAGTTGGCAGGGGAGTTTGGTTGCAGTTAATCTTTCCTGTTATAAAATTACCTTTTATTATTATTATCATCAATTCAGTTTTATATATATATATTTAAGAATGACCTTTTGGAATTAGCCATTTAATACCTTAATGTAAACTATTGAAGATAAATTTTATCTTTACAGAACACATTCCCTTACGTAAAGTTATCACAATACCTTTTACACTTGCCGCATGCAAATTAAGTTTCAAGAGTTTATGAAAAATTAGCCATCTTACTTTAGGACAAAATACGTCCTTTTGCAAAACTTATTACATTTCGTTAGCATTTTTACAAACTTTTAACCTTTTTAATATTCATATAAGTTTTACATTCTTTATATTATCCTGTGAAGAAAAATAAGTTATTCATTTTGATCTAGGCAAAGAACAACTTTTTATGAAGATGTACAGTTAATTTTGTTAATTAAGACTTACAATTTTTTTTAATTGTAGATATCTTATTAACATTTAAACTTATGTATTAATATAATAAACTTAAGTATTAATATAAGCACTTATTTAATTTTTGGCCATTTGAATAGAGCTCTTTTAAAGATTTCTAGTAATTTATATTTACCATCCGGAGGTATCACAATATACGTTGACATTGAACGAACAGACAGACAAACACAGAACAATTACAACACATTAACAGAAATATATAATTTATTTACAGTTGACTCATAATTCTTACTTTCTGGTATAGCTGCTTTTAAATCCTTTTTTATATAGCATATCATAGATTATACCCTTCAAGATTTCTTCTGGACTTCATGTTGCCTGTAATAAGCCAGGAGGGAATCTTTTACCTTCCTGCTCCACAGCAAAAGTGACCCTATCTATAAGGCGAGTATAGGTGTCCGGGTCCCAAAGCTGACACGTGGTAAGCCACGGATTAAAGGGGAGAAGAAGGTCCCAATATACTTGAAGCTGTTTGAAAGAGATCTTACACCGGTGAGTGTCTAGGAGACCGGTGAGGGCCCGAACTTGTGGGGCTTGCTTAGCAGATAGGATGTTACCCATTGCTAATGGCCTTTTGGAGCCGATAAGAAAAGGGGCCCTTACCTTGAGAGCGCGGTGATGGGAGCCGAGATGCACGGTGAGACGAGGGGTCGGAGCCGATGGGACTCCGACGGTGGTCGCGGGCCAAGAGAAGGCCCCGACGAGGGGAGGGCGGGACGACGAGCAGTGGAGCAAGGCAAAGGGGAGCAAGCGCAGAGGGGAGGAGGCAGAGGTGAAGGCAGGGGTGGAGGTGCTCAGGCACGCGCTCCTGAGAGTTTTATTGGCGCCTCTTAATCATAGCGGGTCGGTATAAGCCCCCGACATGGAAGGAGAAAGCCATCCAGTGATTCTCCCAGACCGCCGTGGATCGTATGAGGTCACCAAGGTTCAGGAGCAGCAATGCAGAGCGAAAAGATAGGGGTGAGAAGAGAGTAGAGCGTAGGGCTATGGTAGGGTTACTTCAGACGTGCAAGCGCGTGCTCCCGAGAAATCCAAGGCTCCTCTTAATCATAGCGGGTCGGTATAAGCCCCCGACATGGAAGGAGAAAGCCATCCAGCGATTCTCCCAGACTGCCGTGGATCGTATGAGGTAGCCAAGGCTCAGGTAGCAGCAATGTTGCACGAGAGAAGTCCCAAGGTGAGAAGAGAGGAGGGGGGGGGCGCCAGGTTATGGAGTGAGGCTGTGGTGGAGTTGCCTTGCCCCACGTTGGGCGCCAGCTGCGGCGGCTTGCTTGGTCGGTAGAGGTGGGGTCTGGCTGCAGACGAGGGGTTGGTCCAGCTCTGGACGAGGGGTCGGTCCCGCTTGGGACGAGGGGTCGGTCCCACTTGGGACGAGGGGTCGGTCCGGCAGCAGACGAGGGATCGGTCTCACAAGGGGTTGCGCGGTTCGGCTGACGGGGTCGCCCGGCGAAGCTGGCGACGAAGGGGTCGCCCGGAGAAGCAGGCGATGAAGGGGTCGCCCGGAGAAGCAGGCAACGAACTGGGGACAAGGGAGGCCAGGCCCTTGTCGGGGGCTCTCAGGACTGGAGGGCGCACGGCAGAAGAACCACCGCGGAGACAAGGTAAACATGCAAGTCCACTTTACTGAGGGAGAGGCAACAGTTTTATAGGGGCTGGGGAAGGCTGATTGGTCGAAGCCACGCCCTGTTCTGATTGGTTGCTGGTGAAAGGTCAGTGGGCGGTACTGGATGGGGGAGGGGTGGTGGTTAGGGATTGGCTGTCGCTGTTGCTGGGGGAAGGGGCAGGGTTTAGGGATTGGTGGCTGCTGTTGCTGGGGTGGAGGGCAGACTTGAGTTTCCCGCCCACGCCTGGCTGTTGCTGCTGTCGGGGGAGGGGAAAAGGGCAGACTGGAATTTTCTGCCCTGCGCCTGCGCAGGGAGAAGGAAAAAGAAGGGTGCCGCCCCACAAGGCATCGGGTGGCGCCATCTGGGAGGAGGGGCGGCCGCGGAAGCATGGCTGCCGAGAAGGGGAGACCCGAGGGCACTCTGCGCCCATGCCGAGCTTCCTTCAGGGGTGGCGGTGAGTCCGACCAGCCACCCTATTATGGGGGCAGCGGCTTGGCCTACCGCGGCCGCTCCCCTGCCAGGCCAGCAAACCACGCTTCAGCCCGAGGGGTGACCGCACCAGCGGGAAGTGTCCCATGTGCAGCCCTGACCTCCATGAAAGAGACCCAAAATTCTACCTCTTAAAATAATCTCCTCTGTCACATTCCACTAAATCAAAGTCCAGACACCTCCTGCCCTGTAAGCACCCAAAACAGCCCAGTCCAGCAGGACTCCAACCCTACTCAGCTGCTTCTTTGCAGGAGAGATTATAAGGTGCACTCACTCAGATGCCCTCTTGCCCCACCTCCCTGGTATAGTTGTTTTTAAGCTCTCAATCATTTCACATCTTAGATTTTACTGCTTTTAAGATTTCTTCTTGAATCCATGTTGCCTGTAACATGAAAGCTTGTTCTTGGAAACACTTTTATTAGTAATCAGCAACCAGTTAAGATAACTTGAGCAGCATAAATGCAGTTGAGCTTTTATTTAGCAGTTTAAACAGACAATTAACATGTATTTTTTGGATAACTACTCTTTAAGACTATACTGAGACTTGAAGTTCAGGAGTAGGCTCTTTTTTCTTTTTCCAAAAATTTTTTAAATTGATTTTGTAAAAATATTACATTAAAAAAACAATATGAGGTCCCATTCAACCCTACCACCCCTACCCCACCACTCCCCCCCCCCCCAGCAACACTCACTCCCATCATCATGATACATCCATTGCATTTGGTAAGTACATCTCTGGGCATCTCTGCACCTCATGGTCAATGGTCCACATCATGGCCCATACTCTCCCACATTCCATCCAGTGGGCCCTGGGACAATTTACAATGTCCGGTGATTGCCCCTGCAGCACCATCCAGGGCAACTCTAAGTCCCAAAGGTGGAGTAGGCTCTTGATTCAAAACTTAAAATTCTTTTTAACACCTTTATAAAAATTTTGTATTAATTTTATTAATTTGGCCAAATAGGCCCAGTCAGAATCAGAATGGAAACAAAGCAGAACACCAATGTTTCCATGTTTTCTTCCTCTTCCAGTGGCTTACTTCTATTAGCCCACACTAGCCCACAAGCAGTAAGCACTGCTATTAACTCACCTTGCTGAGCTGAATATTCAGGAGTAGGAATTTTCTTAGTTTTATACCCAGTATACCCAGCTGCACCATTTCCAGACCCATCAGCAAAGCTTGCAGGGCCATCAGGTATTGGTTGAGACTTAGTTATGTTAGGTAAAATTCATTGAGTGCATTTAATCAATTGTAATATATGATTTTTAGGGTAATGATTATCTATTTTTCTAATATAATCAGCAAAGGCTATTTGGCACTGTAACTGATTTTGTAGGCAAATCTCAACTTCTTTGCATAAAAGTGGGAGAAGAGTATGAGAAGTGTCCTGTCTGTGAAGGACATGAGTGCATTCATGGTCTTTAAGTATAATCTGGGCCATAAAATCCACATAAGGAGATACAATTTTAATGAAAGTATTAGATAAAAATATCCATTTTACTATATGAACTTGTTGCATAAGGACTCCCATGGAAGAATGTAAGAAAGGCAAAATAAGCAATTGCTGTGGCTGTTCTGGATTAATGCATTCAACTTGGGCACTTTGAATTTTTTTCTATGAGTTTTAATTCTTGTTCTTCTTTTGTCAAAACTGAGGGGCTGTTTAATTGAGGATCTCCTCAAAATAGGTAAAAAAGATTAGAGAGCTCATACGTGGAAATGCCCACTCAGCCAGTTTATATCTCCTAATAATTTCTGCAAATCATTCATAGTTTTAATAGAATCCTTATAAATCTGAACTACTGAGGCTTAATTGTAGTTTTATCAACAATAATCCCAAGATAAGAAATGGGAGTAAACTCTAGAATTTTCTCAGGGGCAAGTTTTAATCCTGCTACAGTTAAGCTCTTTTCTAAGGCCTGATATGCTAAAACTAGGGTCTTAGAAGAGGGAGCAGTACACAGTATATCATCCATTTAATGTATAATATAACAAGAAGGAAAAGCCAATTTGACTGGATCTAAGGATTTAGCTACAAAATTTTGACATATGGAGGAGGTGTTGGTGGAGGGGAAAGTGACTTTCTAAAGTCAATTAATGAAGGAGTTGAAGGCAAAACAACTTTAGATTTAATATCATCAAAAGATTCAGTGGGAGGAACTTCTTTGCATTCTCTATCTTCATTCTCCTCTTTCTCCCCTTCTGTTTTTAAGGTTTCCAAAACAGATTTAATTATAGTGCAAGTGGGCCAAATAGTAACAGGGAACAGAACACCTTGTACATGTAATTTTTAAAACTCTTTTCCTGCTCTTTCTCAATCTCCTAATTCTAAATTTCCTATTGCTGGGAACCATAAGAAATATTTTTCTATAATTTGTAGGAGTTATAAAATATGAGGCTCACTGATCTTAGCTCCTCCTGCTTTGAGCAGTTGTTTAAAGAGAAAGATGTACAGATAATATTTTGTTGAACTGTCTCCATTTCCCATTGTAATCCTGCAAAAATACCTGAAAATGTCCTTACTTACTGAGGACTTCAAAGGCCTTCTAATCCACTTGGGTCACTCTGCCATTACACTGACTTTAGTTTCATTTGAAGCAATCCTTCTTCCCTTCAAGTCCCTGTTTGGGCACCAGTTCCTAGACCAGTTCAGCAATAGGTTGGCACAAAGGGAAGGCAATGCAGAACTTAAGAAATAAAAGGACAGAAAGAAAGACACAAGAAAGGAAATAAAGATGGGACCAGGGACTCACAGCTTCTGTAACTGAGAGCCTTGATCTTAGTTTCCACATCGTATTTATTAGAAATTACAAAGCAGCAGCTATCTATGTTTTCTTTCAAGACAGTTGTTATTAGAACTGCAACATTTACAATAATGTGGAACAGATCATACAGAGTTCAAATGCCTCCTCATGCAAACAATTTTTGTGCTGGCAAGACAGTGTTCCATTTAGTCAAGGTCCAGTGTTCCTAAGTTTACACTTGTTATCTGTGTTATGGAAATATTCTAACTTCAAGACAGGTTCCCACATTCAAATTCAAGCTATTTTCCCACAAATCAATTCAGTTTGACCTCTGCAGTAAGGTGGGGTCCTGGACCCAGGAGAGAATATGGTGGAGGTGATTATCTATCTCAACATCTCCATTTCCATTTCTCTGGCCCACCTTCCCTCCCTCTCTGGATCCCTCTCCCAGATCTCATGACAACTGTGGGTTACACACACTAGGGTTCCTAGAAATGGGGGTAGGGAAAGATTCTGGGCCTCTTCCAGATTACAGAATTTCATCAGCCCTTTAAGGCTTTTGCTCCTAAAGCCAGATGCTGTCTCCACATTCTACTAAGTGTCCAAATGCACTCTGAACTCAGGAATACCAGGAATACCATGAAACCAAGATGGCAGGTCAGAGCAGTAATGGTCATGTTCCTTGTTGGTGGTGCCTGTGGGTATGGGCTTACCCAGGGAAATAACAGATGCTACTATAGCCCCACCCAGGAACCCACAAAATTGGTCAGGAGACCTGTAGCATATGGCCTTCCCAGCTCTCTTTAATGGCCTTTTGAAGTTTCCTCAGAGAGTCCATTTCTGAGGAAGCTTATGTTCCCAGGGCTGTTTTTCCTTCCTCAGAGGAGCACAGGACATGCCAGCCTACCAGAGCTTGCCTAGAGACCACTGGGCATCACTTTTCCTCCCTGAGAATGAAGTCTACTTGCCCTCTCCTCCATGTTCTCCACCACTGCATCAAGTAGGAGTTTCTTAGGGACCTCTCTCAGGCCTACCATTTTCTTTACCTAGGTGTGTATTTATAAGTACCAGTCATTTCCCCATGTGAAAATTTTCCTAAAATGCATATTCCATCAAAGTTTGTTACACATATTCTTTATAAATGCTGAAATGGGTAGACTGACACACCAGGTGCAGTGAAAATCAGGGTTGTCCTTCAGAAAGTAGTTTAGCAAAGGGAACTGAAACCACTGCCTGTTCATCTTGAAGTCAATGAACTTACCCATGGGATAACATCAAAGATAATAACCCAAATGGTGGAGCAAGCCACATGCCCAAGAAGATTGCCACTCCCAGCAGAGGCCATGGAGGGGACCACCTGGTAAAGGTGCAGCTGTGCCACTGACCAATTGTGACTGTGCTGTCCCTCTGCTTCCTCATCTGACAAATGGAGGTGGTGATGGTGGTGCCACTCTGGAGGGCTGAGAATGATGAATTTCCACAAGTAAGGAAGGCCCTGGAAGGATGTGCTGGAACTGGTGATCGCAGAAGTGGAGGTGTCACTTTAGCAAAACGGTGGGGTGAACCCAAAAGTTCCAATGATGGCAGAAGAACCATATAAAGCACTGTATGAACACTCCATGTTGCCATTTACATTTAAAATTAATATTGACTGCAAACCACCAGAAAACAATAAACAATCACTTGTTACCTAAAATTTTGTAGCAACATGGAAAAATGATAACATGATGTTTAGTGTTTTTAAGTGTACCAATTTTATATAAGTGTGGAATAATGATGTGCATATAAACATGAATCATGGTCTAGAAGGAGAAAAATGAGCAAACCATTTGAACACTTCTGAGGTAATGAAGTTATAGGGATTGTTTGTCTTTACCTTTGAGCTCCATGAGTTTGACTGATGTCTGTGTAAGAACAATGATTCAAGTAGGCTCTTAAATTTATCTGTTAAATTAGTTGCTATAATTTGAATTTAGTTAGCTCAATTCTGATATGTCACAGGTATTAACCATGTACCTGTAATAGCTGGTGTAATTGGAGCTCAGAATCTGCATTATGATTTCTGGGGCAACACTGTAAACAAGGCCAGGAGAATGGACAGCACTGGATTCCTGGATAAAATACAGGTAATTCCATCTGCTCTGACATCGTTGGCTGCATCTGTTCTATTGGAACCATAAATAAGTATTCTAACGAGGGTAATATTAAAGCAAAGGAAAGAAAATAAACCTGGTTATTTAGTCATATCTTTGTTATTAGGAAAATCTTAAATAGTTTCTGGAGTAACTGTAACCAACAAAAAAAAATTGCAATAATGTAAAAGCTATTGCATTGCTGAAAACAAATGTCAAAATAGCCACTGGCTTGGCAGATGGCAGCCTTGAGCAGGAAATGCGAATGAAGTGTCTTCCTCCTTCTCTCTAGCCCCAGCACCCTTCAAAGGGATTTGCAAGCATTCCTCCAAAAACACACATGACCCCCACCTTTCTCTTCCAGGGTCTGAATTGGGAGTGAAGGAGCAAGCTAGGAGTGGTGACAGATATGAGATGGCAGTTCTGAGTGGAAATAGCAGGAATGACTGGAAAGCTCTGGAATCCACTAAAGGGAGTGAAAAGGAAAATCTGACAAGTTAAAAGCAGTGATTGGAGAAAAATATAGCTATTTAATGTCAATATTCCCATCACTCATTAAATCAATTATAGCCATGGTTAAAATAGCTACAATGATAATAATAACATTTTGGGGGAAAAGTGTTTCCTAATTCACTTGAATGATCACACAAAAAGTAGATCTATTTGAACAATGCTGAAACAGTTTCCCACTGCTGGGTTACGATGGAGGGCAGTCTGCGATGGAATAATGAGAGAGTCAAGGGGGGTCAGAAAAGAAGACAAGGGAGGTGGTGGCCACGATAGCAAATATTCCCCTCGTCTGTTCTTTAATTCACTCTATGACCACTTCCTGTGCAGCAGTGAGGTAGCCACTGAGCTTAGAGCAGTGAGCAAATCAGACTTGTATCTGTCTTCAGACAGAGTATATTCTATTGAAGATGACAGAGAAGCAGTTGCAAGTCTATGTACAACCGAGCTGCTGAAAGCTGGGACACATGTGAGAGCAAGGGACGTGCGCCAGTCTGGGTGACTCATGAAGGTTCTGAGTGCTGGCCACTGGGCAGCCTGCAGCCCATAGTTGGGGAGAGCCCACATTCAGTCCACCAGGTAGGGGATAGCAGATGGGAGCAGAGCCAGCTGCCTCTTTGCTTCTGGTCAGTATGCTTGAAGGACAGGGCTCTTTCCTCCTTCTCTTCTGCCCATCATTTCCTCTCTCCATCTGGACCCCTCATCTAAACAGGCCCTGGCGGCCAGACTCTAGGTGTTTCTATGTGAGCATGCTAGCCACTCTCATGTCTGGGGCTGCTCCAGAAACCCTGGCCACCCCAGGCCCTTCAGCTGGGTTGAAGAGAGAGGGGTGCCCACCGCAAGAGTGCATGCTCACCTCAGCCCAGCTGCAGGACAGCCTCTGTCCTGCAACACGCTGGAATATTCCCAAGCAAGAGGGTAGTTTAATATCCTTCACAGTTCTCCAAGCAGTTTGCAAGCACTCAGGATAAGACTCAGAAGTCATTTAAGATGGGCAGGCCAGGGAGAGCACTTGCTACTGGAGGTCATAAATCCTACACAGGTCAGCATTTAAAATGAGTTTAAGCTCGAGAGGGTCTCCAAGAGGAGATTAGCCATTATAAAACTCCACATGATTTAGTCCAATTGGCCACCTGGACTGTCTCCATGCATTTTGATCCCCAGGAGGAAATAAGACAGGCTCCTGCCTGCCCAAAATGGAATGTGTGTGCAGGCTTGGGTGGTGGCTTTGCGCAATGGCTGGGCTGGAAGGCTTGCATCTGAGTTGGGTTTCTTCTTCTGAGGGCGTAACTCGCTCTTGGCTCCAATAGCCCCTTCTTTCCATTTATGTGCAAAAAGAGGAGTGATTTTCCAGGAAAAAATGAAAAATGATGCTGAGATCATTAAATGCTTCTCCTGGGCCTGAGTAGCAGGTTCTTTTGATTAAGGAGAATTCCAGGCTTTCTGGCCTGGAAGCATAAAGAACTGCACAGAAAGCACCTTCTGCTTCCCCCAGGCTTCATCAAGGTGGGCAGCCTCCTGCTCACCTCATGCTGGCCTTAGGCAGCTGGCCCAATTGATGGTTTGGTGTCACAAATACCCAGGGATAGGTCAAAAACACCAATCCATAAATGACTTAACTGCAGAATTAACTTCAAAGTCTCCACGGGGTCTGTTTTCCCTCTGTGCAAGATCAGAAGTCAAATACCTGTAGAACCCTGATTCTGACTGCCCCTGAGAATGCCAATGACAAGAAGATATCCATAACCTCATTTTCTTGGGTATCTCCATATTCCTTCCATTCTCCTCTGGTGCCCAAAGCCCTTCCTGTGCTTTGACCTTGAGTTCCACATGGCCTTGCCCTGGGACTTAAGCCCCATCTGGGGGCAGGCAGGATAGGAGTTCTGGCACTGGAGCCCCCCACCTTCCATGCCCTTTTCTCCCTGACTCTGCTCACAGCTGGCCATTGGGTCACATTTCAGGAAGACAGGAGCATCTCTCCCTATGTCCACAGGCTGCTCTCAACATTTTGACATTTGCAGACATCGCCCTTGTTTCAGGGAGTCCCTGGATTTTGTCCTGGGTTCTTATAATCCCAACCTTTGCTCCATGGAGATGCTGGTCCTGAGTCTCCTTCAGTCCCCAAGTCCAAGGAGGCTGGTTTGCTGCTGCCACCACTGTCCAGCCGTTGGTGCACTGTCACCTAATGATGCCCACACACCTGCATGATAACATTGCCAAGCTGTCTGCAATCTGCCCAGCCCATGCTACAACTCACAGGCACAGGGGCACTGCCCACATCTCCAAGGAGGCTGAGGTACCATGAGGCCTTCCCTGATGAAGTAGAGGAAACCCCCCGTAGCAGTTTGATATTATTTATGAATTCCAAAAGAGATATTGATTATGTTTGTAAAAACTGGGTCTGTTCCTCTGGACATGATACCCTTTGATTGCATTAGATTCAGCTGAGATGCCTTTGATTAAATTACATTAGGATTAGGGCTTTGATTCTGCCTTGATTAAGGCAACCCATTTGGGGGCTATATAAACAGACATTCACTCAAGGAAAACACAGAAGTAGACACATAGAAATAGATACACAGAATAAGATACACATGATGAGAGAGCCCCACAGACGATGGAAAAGGGGGCCACAGGAAAAGAGATGAACCATTTGCCTGATAGTTTACAGCTGACTTTGTGATGAGAATAGAGCAGCTGAGCCTGGAAAGAAATGAACTTTCCAGTTTAAAGCTGAGATTGGAAGAACCTGGGACCATGGAGCCTTAAGAGAAAGATGGCTGAACCCTCACAGGCATCACCCGCCATCTTGCATCAACATGTAACAATAGACTTTGGGTGAATAAGTACCTCTTATGGTACCTTGAGTTGGACTCTTTAGGGCCTTGTGACTGTAAGCTTCTACCCCAAATAAATATTCTTTATAAAAGCCAACAGAGTTCTAGTACTTTGCATCAGAACCTTTTGGTTAATACACCCCATTTCTCCATGTCTTGTTTATGACATTCCAAAGCAGGCCTTTCAGAAGTCTCTGGATAACAGCTTATTCCCTCCCTCATCAAGACCCAGCTAACCCCCAGGGGTCCCAGATGGAGGAGGGCCAAATACCCCAGGTAGGTCTTCCTTACCTCAGAAGCTGAGGTCTGTTAGAGCAAGAACATGCACCTCCCCTTCTTTGCTCAAGAAAACCTCTTTTTCAGGAGGACCCAGGCCATCCTGAGCCATTCCAGCTGACAGAGCCAGGTGAAAGCCCAGTGCCTCCCTCCAGAGGATTCCATGCATCAAACCCCAGAAATCTCACCTCCATTTGACCCAGCAGCAGGGGCCTCCTTGTTGCATAATGCCAAAAAGCCAAGAGTCTTGTTACATTGGCAGGTGTGAGCAAGGGGTTCTTTTCTCTATAGCACCCACAGTCTGTCTGGTAAAATGAGGAAATGTACACCCGTCTTAGAGAGCTGTGCCCATGCTAAAATGAATCCAGTGAAGTGTATGTGGCACAGGTGACTGAGTTCCCACCTACTGCATGGGAGGTCTGTGGTTCAGTTCCCAGTGCCTCCTAAAGAAGACAGTAAGCTGGTGTGATGGGCAGATGCTGACATAACAAGATGATGCAATAAAAGGCACAAGGAAAACATAATGAGTGACACAAGAAAGCAGGGAATGGAGGTGGCTCAAGCAGTTAGGTGCCTCCCTCCCACATTGGAGGTCCCGGGTTCAGTTCCCAGTACCTCCTAAAGACACAGCACACAGCAAGTGCAAACAATGAGGGGGTAGAGAGAAATAAATAAAATGAATCTTTTAAAATGATACAGAACTTTAAAAATAATAATAAACTGAATGCAAACTCCTTCAGCTCTTCTGGCTTTAGGTCATTGATTCCTGAATCCATTTGCAAAAGCTGACTTGGCTTCTTAGGGTACTTCCTCCCACTTATAGTCAAACCTATTAATATTTATCATTTATTGTTTCATGAAACAGAAATCAGGGTTTTTTTTTCCCTTAAATTTGAATCTTTACATGCTTGAAATCATAGCACAGACCTAGGTTTAATTCAGCTTCTCTTGGTGGGATGGTGCATCATCATTCCATTGTCCCATCCACAACACATGGCTTGTGATAGCCAACAAGCCTATTTAACCCTGGAGATGACTTGTATTTGAGGTTGTTTCCAGTTTTTCTCTATCACAACACTGAATTTAAGGACACTATTGTATTCAAAAAGATTTTCTTCTTGTGCATTATTCCCTCTTCCTCTAGTTTCTCCAAAGTGGAATTAGCCAGGCAGTGAACAGACTCTTCATCCAGGTAGTCAAGTGGCTTCTCAAAAGGATTGTGCAAATGTCTAGACTAACGCCTCTTAATTTGTCCATGTGGCCTGCAGGTTACTGAGGAAATGTGCCTCGTTCTGCAAACCTTGGGCCACACTTGCATATGCCTGGGAATAATCAATGTGAAAGGAAAAGGGGAACTGAAGAAGTAATTTGTGAACATTGAGATGTCTGGTCGCTTATCCAGAGCAATGTAGCATGCTGAAAATACCTTCATGCCCAGAGGACCAGATGTTCAGCAAGGTTCCACGCACTTTCTGACTGCCTTGTCGGCCCCTCCTTTCCCATGTGTGTACTCTGTTCTGACCCACAGAACCTTTTAGATTTGTTCTTGTGACCCAGTGGCATATTGTTTGGTGTCTAATGTGTTCCAAGATCATTTTGCCACTTGCACTATGCTTACTCCTAAGCTAAATGGAAAGGGACATGATTTCTGGGAGAAAAATATTCAAGGAACTAACAAAGATGATAGAGGTAAAACAAAAATTCTTATGGCAATAAAATTAAGGAAGGTATATTTTCTTCTGGTGCATGTTACTTTCTGAAAAATATGATAGCTTGCCAACCACATTTGCTAGTCAGATATTAAAACACAGTATTTGTGAATAAGTTGTGAATAAGTTGATACATGGAGTTTGACAGTATTCTCTACATGTTTTGTCTGTGGCTGTCCGTGGGCCCCAGTTGGCATCTGTATCTCTTGCCACCTCACTCTGTTGTCTCACACCAGCAGCATGTTGCTGTCCATTACCAGAATTAGTCCTCGCAAACTAGAACCAGTTTTGTACCAAACATGTCTGATGTTTTGATGCCATTGTCTTTTGTTAGGTTGATTCATTAAAAGTTTTATGTATTTTGTTTTTTAGTGCCTGTATCTTTTTTCAGTCCTTTCTTCTTTCTCTGGTGGTTTACTCCAGAATTCAGATTTGGTTTTCTTTTGTTTTGCCTTTCTCCCTTTTTTACATCGATTTTAGTTTCCTAGCTGCTGAAACAAATACCACACAATGGATTGGCTCTTGGTCTTGAAGGTAGGAGAACTCCAAAATCAAGGTGTCAGCAAAGCGATGCTTTCTCCCAGAAGATTGTGGTGTTCTGGGACTGACTGCTGGCACTCCTTGGTCCTTGCCTGTCACATCACACAGCAATGGACATGGCAGGGTCTTCTTTCTCTTTTTTTTTAATTTTTTTTATTTTTTTATTTTTTATTGACTTTGTAATAATATTACATTAAAAATATTATGTGAGGTCCCATTCAACCCCACCCCCCTACTCCCCCTCTCCCCCCCCAACAACACTCGTTCCCATCATCATGACACATCCATTGGATTTGGTAAGTACATCTTTGGGCACCTCTGCACCTCATATACATTGGTTCACATCATGGCCCATACTCTCCTCCATTCCATCCAGTGGGCCCTGTGAGGATTTACAATGTCCGGTGATTGCCTCTGAAGCACCATCCAGGGCAGCTCCATGTCCCAAAGACGCCTCCACCTCTCATCTCTTCCTGCCTTTCCCCATACCCTTCGTCCACTATGTCCACTTTTCCCAATCCAATGCCACCTCTTCTATGTGGACATTGGATTGGTTGTGTCCATTGCACCTCTTTCTCTTGAAGTTCTTTTGACTTCCAGCTTCTGGCTGTTCCCTGAGACTTCTCTTTTTTTGTCCAATTTCCTTTCCTTATAAGGACTTCAGCCATGTTGGATTAAGGTCCACCCTCCTTCAGTGTGGGCACCTTAGCTAACAACATTTCAAAGGTCCTATTGACAAATGGGTCACACCCACAGGATCTGGGGTTGGGACCTGAACCTGCCTTTTGTGGAGACATGACAACCTCACAGTGTCAGTTGTTTCCAAAAAACCTCTCCAGAAGCAAATATTGAGGTATCCCTGGGTGATTTAGATCAGGACAAAGTTTTTTATTCAGATAATTGAGAATGCAGCATCCCAAAAGAAAGAAAGCAGGCTCCAAGTATCTAGTGGCCTAGCTTTAATTATTGTATCTCTGGAGAACATTTTCAGGGAAAACAGTATTTTAATGCTGTGGCCATTTGAAGATTTTGTGGGCCCCAGAAAATCCTGTCCTTATTGTTAATCCATTCCTATGTGCATAAACCTATTGTAGGTGGGGTGTTTTGATTAAATTACTTCAGTTAAAGCCCAGGGCAGGTCTTGATCCTCTTATTGGAGTCCTTTTTTTTTTTTTTTTAATAGAACAGTGGACTAAAATGCTGCAGATACAGAAAAAGCTACAGAAACAGAGAGGAAATGCTCAGAAACTGAGCAGGAAGGCCCCAGGAACCAGAAGCTGAGGGAGTCCACTTTAGTCAGAAGCTGGAAGCAATGAGGCCCAAAGGAGAGAGGAGAGATGAGCAGTTGCTGCCATTGTGCCTGATCACTCTTAGGGGAAGCTCAGGGAGAAAGCATAACCTGATGAACCCTCGAATTGGACAGTTTCACAGCCTAATAATTGTAAGATTTTAAGCTAATATTCCCCATTTAAAAGCCAACCCATTTCTGATATATTGCCTTGGTAACCTTTAGCAACCTAACACAAATGGTTAAAAGATTCTCTATCAGCGACAGCACCTGTTTTGGTTTCCTAGACTGCTCAAGTAAATACCATGATATAGGTTGACTTAATAGAAATTTAAAAGAAAGTCCAAATCAAGGTGATGCTTTCTTCCCTAAGACTGGGGTGTTCCAGGGCTGGATGCAGGCAATCCTCGGTCCTTATTTGTTTCATGGCAAAACACATGACAGCATCTCCTGGTCTCTACCTTCTCTTCCAGGTTCCACTGATGTTGAGCTTCTGCTCTGTCTGTGGTTTTCTCTGTCTCAATTTCATTCTTTTGTAAAGGGCTCCAGTAGTAGGATTAAGACCCATCCTGATTGAGGTGGGACACACCTTAACTGAAGTCACCTCATGGAAAGGTCCTCTTTATGACACCAAGAAATCATACTTTGCAAATGATGAAAACTAGCAATCACGAGTAATCTAATCTTTAAAACTTCAAATACAAGCTCATCAGGCAAATTTGTTTCTTTTTATATTCAGGGCAGACTCCAGGTGGATGACCTGCTGATCTATTAGGAAAGCAGTTCGCTCATGCAAACCCCAAATTTGAACACAAGTTGGCCCCTGACTTCTTCTTACTGTTTAACTTGGACCACATCTCTGAACTTCTCTTAGGAGGATTTTCCTCATTGGTAAAATGGGGATAACAGCTTCCTCCCACCCTCCCATAGCCCATGGGATTAGATTGTGATTAAATGAACTGATGTAAGAAAGCCTGGCCATGATTTGTCTCATATGCAGTTAAAGTCATTTCTTGGAACTTCTGTCCTTCATGACTGAAGTGTGAATACAGCATGATTTGTTTGATTTTTGGCCTACATCATGAAATTTTGATATTATAATCTCCACTCAGCATTGGCCTTAATGTATCTAAATCTCCAAAAGGTGGCTGAAGGAAGAAAACCACTGCAAGTGCATTTCTCCCCACTGCTTGCTATCTGGAATGTCACCTATAATATGGTCAGGAGGGGTCCTAAAGACCTTCCTGAGGTAGCACAGCCTCCCCTTTTGCTAGCCCATGGAAACATCCACATCAGGTGATTGCTAAATTCTCTTAAATATGGTCCCTCCCCTTTACGCCCATGGGGTTATCTCAATTTGGTGTTTATGGCAAAAAGAACACAAAGGGAAGATTTTTCTTTCCTGAAGCTTTATCAGAAGTTTTTCTAAACAATAGGCCTTAAAAGCAATCAGTGTTACCATCAGCAGAGTCTACCTGATGAAGCTCAGTGCATACAAGGGCCTTTTTGAGTGGGGTTCCCCCAACCCACCTGCCAGCAGCCACAGCATCACCTGGGAATTTGTTAGAAATGCAAATTCTCAGACCCAGATCCAGACCTGCTGAATCAGAAACTCCAGGGATGGGGCAGGCTGTTTTAGTTAACAGTTATCCAGGTGACTCTGATTCAAGGTCACTCTTGAGACCCTGTGGCTGAGAGTCCAGGCACTAGACCAGCCCCTGTATTTTACAGAAACAAAACTGAATTGCAGAGAGGACAAGGGACTTCTCCAAATTTTCACAGTTGGCCAGCGGCTGAGGCAAGAATGGAATGAAAATTGCCTCTTCTCTGAATTCTAAGACAGAGTAAAACCTACCCAAAGCTTAAGGCAACTGAAAACAACTCTGTGAGGTAAAAATGCAAATCAGAAGCCTTGGAGTTCACTTCTGTCAAGCCAATGAACAGTGACATCCATAGGTGAGTAAAAATGCACATACTCAAAGTTCTCCAAAACCCTTAAGCTTTGTAGGAAGTATTCTTTCATTAAAAGCACTTTAGGGGAAGCAGATGTGGCTCAAGCAGTTGGGCACCACTTGGGAAGTCCTGTCTTCAGTTCCCAGTGTCTCTTAAAGAAAACTAACAAGACATTGAGCTGATGCAAAGGGTTGGTGCAGCAAGCTGATGCAGCAAAATGACACAACAGGACAACACAATGAGGAAACACTACAAGAGATGCTACAAGCAGGGAGCAGATGTAGCTCAAGTGGCTGAACACCTCACACCCATATGAGAGATCCTGGATTCTGTTCCAGGTGCCTCCTAAAAAAAGAAGACAAGTAGATACAGAGATCAGGCAGTGAGTACAAACAATGAGAGGGTAAGAAATATATAAATAAATAAAATAAATAAATGAAAAATAAACAATAAAATCTTTAGAAAACACACAAACACTTTAAGCCCACACCCTTTAAAATTCCAGTATTTCAAAGCATCTGTTTAGAAATGACTAGGCTTTGTCTTGAATCCTCTATATTATTCTTTTTCCAAACTCAAAGGGCAATTCTTAAAGGCAACAACCACTCTACTTCCCCTTGCTCTAGATATGTCTAACAATAGAAAAAACATTTTTGACTAATGGTGGAAATCTGATTAAGTAAAACAAATAATTTTAATCTCAGAATATGTTTCTGCTTGATATGGCTTTAATGGGCATACTTAACACATTTAAGTTGAAAATGTCTCATCTACAGAAATACATTTAATTTCCCTAGCTGTCTAACAAACATGAGAGCTTTTGAAATCTTGCCCATTTCAAACCCTGCTTATTAAAAGTAAGCACTAAAAGGTTAAAGGTCTAATTTAAACTAAATGAAAATAACTTAAGTTTGAAATTAATTTATTGCTGTCACTTTCAGATGAAGGCATCTACTACAGATGCATTGTTTTTCTTGGTAATCTAGATTGAAGAAAGATATTTATAAAAATGTCTATAACACAAACTTTATATATTTTCTTTTATGGTATTACCGATATGATATAATGGACCCAAAGGCATTCTGAATAAAACATTGCTAATTGTTTGAAAAATATAAAAGGCACAAATTGTGAAAAAAGCTGGTTTCAAATTAATAAAGAAATACTTAGAAGTCACTCAGCCTTGAAATTACCAGTAATTCAATGTCATGGGTCCTTTGAGAATGACCTGGTCTTCAAAACAATAAAACCAATGATTGAGGAATCAGGGTTGAAATAAACTAAATCACCTACCCATCAACCACTAAACTGGAGAATTTAATCACAAAAGATGAGGGATTATCTCTTCCAAGAAATCACTTCATTAAAAATATAGATGGTATCTTAACACTTGAACAATTTTTCAAATTCTATCCAAAGTAAAAATTTCCAAATGAGGTTAAAAGCAACTGCTTTGACAACCACCCAAAACTGATGATCATCACTACAGTTGATGAGCAGGGTGGTGTACCAGAGGGCCACCTGTATTATGACCAACTCCAGGAGTTCACCAAGACCCCAACAGACTTAGTGATGATGGCTGATGCATATTCCCCAAGATATGTTCAAATCCTGGTCCCTGGTGCTGTGGGTGGGAGTTATTTGGAAGAATCTCAAAGATCATTTTAAGATGAAACCAAATTGAGCCAGGAGGGCCTTCCTACAGGGCTGGAGACCTCACAAGGAGAGCATCTAGACAGATGGACCCCTGTGCAGAAGTGGAGACCACAGGCTTCAGATGGCCATGTGATGAGCAGAGGCTGAGCCACCAGCAGGATGCCCCCCTGCAGGACTGTGTGGCTGCTAATCCCTTGAGTTGATGTCTAGCCTCCAAACCCTGAGACACTGAATTCCTGCTGCCTGTCATATGTGCTACAGTCAATCAGCCAGACTCAGACACAGATGAGGTTAGCATCCCTAACTGTAAAGATGGGGGAATGTAGGTCCAAAGAGATGACATGACTTCCACTAGACCTCAGAGCTGGAAAACAGAGGAGCCAGAATTTTACCCAACCCTGGTGAATGCCAAGCGCCATGCTTTCCTCATGACCTCAGCTGCTTCTCACTTACAGGGTGACAAGAGAAAATGCTGGCCACCAGGGCCATCCATCCTTCCTAGGGATTTTTGTCCTTGAGTGAACAAAATTTAATTATTTGCAGTTCAGACCACTGGGGAGAAAGTGACCTGCAGTATCTAGAGTTCAACTGTGCTAAAATGTAACTTGCCTTATATTTCCTCTTGAAGAAAGTAAAATGCAAGCATTGTTTTGTGTAACACTAGAGATAATATCAGACAGTAGTGGTTTCTGTGACTATTAGGAAAACAACTGCACACCCCTCCCCAAATAAAAATGCAGAGAACCCATGAACAAAAATCCCAGTCACTTAAGGTGGGGGATATTTTAATGTGAAGGTGCCTGTAGTCAATGAGTCACCAACATCACTTAATCTGAAATAGTCTCATGTAAAAATCCACCTGCTGGATGTGCCTACATCCTAAAGGTGTCTGCCAGGCTCTTTACCATGGCCTCTTAGGGAAGCTGCTTGTCTACCATTGTCCCCACCTTAAGGCCAGATGGGGGCACCTCTGCAGTTTCTAGATGTCAGCACAACCAGGACATAAGGCCACAGGTTCCCCACCCTCTGTGAAAGCAGCCCCTGGGCCTTTGGGGCCTGGGGTGAACCTCAGGCTGGAGAAAAGTGCCCAAAGCCAGGAGCCTTGATGCTGGGTATGTCATTCTTCCTGTAGAAGTCAGCCCTCACGTGGTTGCCACAGCTGTGGTCATGGTTCAGAGGCTTGATGGGCTTATGGATGTGCTTCCCATAGGTGGAAGACATCAGCACATCAACGGGCCATTCATGCTCCTGTGGGGAATTATCGAGATGCTCCCATTAGCAGGGGTCTGCCACTGTAGCTGCCTGAATCCCACCAAGGGGCAGAAGTTAGGAGCTTGGGTTCATAGAAGTCAAAATGAGATGTCATTGGTTAAGCAATCATGAGAGCATAATTCTAACAAGTTCATTTACTAATGTCACTTAAAAATCCATCACAGTTCTGGCATGAATGAATTAGTGTTTGATGTTCATGATTATTTCATTACATGTACCAAAATTCAAACGTAACTGATTGGGATGCTTTTCTTTGCAGGTGAAGAGTCATATCTGGACAAATTGAGTCTAGCACAACTGACACAACTGTACTTATTCTCAGTCGTAGAATATCCTTTCTATAAGGTAAAAACAAAAAGTGTATGGCATTATTTCACTGAGGGCAAACAGTTTTCTTGTGCCCCTTCTGAAAATTAAGTCGCTTCTATTTTGACCTTGTTTCCATAACTTTATTCAAAGGGAAAACTTTCATTTACTTGAAGCTAGGCACAACAGCTAGACTTTTCTTTGATAAATTGACCCCATTTCTGTCTTGTCCTATAGGACCAATTCCTGATGTGTGAGCTATCTAGATGGTTTCAAGTGTTAAAGGTGTATGAGTCTTAGTATTCCTCGATTCACTTCAAGGGTTTTAAACGGTTTAGCATGCACAATAGCCATTTGATTAAAAAGTCTGAATCTCTGAACTCTACAAATCCTATGTATTTCTGAGTGCATTTTTAAACCAAGTCAGAAATTTCACTCTTCTCTGGTAGACTTTAGTTTAGGTGGTGTCTGTGCTATAAAGATTCACTCTCATAAATTTCACAGCACACCTTTTTTGTGTGATTGGAAATAGTCTCACCAGACTTCATCACCTTCTGCTTTGTCCCTCAAACTTGACTCAGGATCATATTCTGGTAAAAGGTAAAGAAATGGAAAGTCATTACTTTTTTCTTTTAAAAAAATTTTAACAATGCCAAGGCATATAAACACTAAAATTAGTTAACCCCAACCACCTCCCTTCCCTGAAATAACAAATTTGTAACTGTGCTTTCTATGCCCAACATACACAAATATATAAACCAATTTTCTTTTCTCTTTATGTCCAGTATATCATACAATTTACCATTATGTCCAGTATACATAGACCTTCCTCAAAGCCAATGTGTGTGGATCAAATACGTTCTTTCTCAAAGTGGTGCAGTATTTTATGGGACTTACCAGTGACCCAGCTTATGATCTTTCAGGTTCTTTCCACCTTTGGCCTCTATCCACAGTGCTGTAGTAAACACTCTTGCATGTCATTCTACTGGGGCCCATGTTCCTTTAAGCTGCAGATTAGAGTGTTAAGAGTGGGGTTACTGGTGTAATGTCAGTAGATAGTGACTCTGAATGGTAGATGTCACACCTCCCCAGCAGTGAGTGAAGGTGGCTGTGTCTCCCCCACCGCCACTGCACACTCTTTTAGTCTTGTTAGCTTTTGCCACTCAGTTCAGTGGAAAAGGGTGTCTTGTCATGTATTTAAATTGCATTTGAGTGAGCAATAATGAAGTTGAGCATTTTGTCAAATGTTTATTGGCCATTTGTATTTCCTAGGAATTGCCTTCCTGCTCCCTAATTCATCTTTCTACTGCGTTGTGTTTTTAAGTTTTGTGTGACCAAACCTACCTGTCTTTTAATGGTTCCTGACTTACCCATCATGCATAAGATTATTTCACCAAATATGTGTTAGTGCAAATATTTTACTAATTTTTCCCCATTGGATCTTTAATCCACCTGGGATTTATTATATAGGTATATCTCAGAGATTTGGCAGGTTCAGTTCCAGACCACCATAATAAAGTGAGTTACATGCATGTTTTGGTTTCCCAATGCACATATACTATAGTCTTTTAAGTATGCAAAAGCATTATTTTTATTTTTAAATGTATATGCCTCAATTAAAATGTGACACAGATGAAGTGAGCACACGTTTTTGGAAAACTGGAAGTGACAGACTTGCTTGACACAGGATTGCCACAAACTCTCAGTTTATTAAAAAAAAACAAACAAACACCACAATATCTGCAGGGTACAATAAGGCAAAACTCAGTAAAAGGAAATATGCCCATAGTCTGATGTTTGGTAGGAGTTTAACTCTTCTTTACTACACAGATAACCAATTTTCCAGCACTATTTGTTCCATTGCAATCCTTTATTTATTGAATTGAGATGTCAGTTTTATCATTTCTTCTTGGATTAAAAATTTTAACTGAGTGTCCTTCAGGTCCTTAAAGCAATTCTGAGAGTTTCAGAGATGTTTCTTGAATTTGACAGCATTGTCATGATGTTTATTGTTCTTTTTTACAGTGACTACTTTTAAAACACATTTTAAAGATATTTTGAGCTATTAGACTTTAACTATAACAAGAATATTTTTCATTACTGTGTAAGAAAGATATCAGTCCTAAGTCCTAGAAAAATATCATTTGTTAAAGGGATTTTATATCAAACTTTTATACATAGGTAACTCACTACCTTCACTTTATTCTCTGGTTTTGTACCTTATTTTTCTCTCTCATGTTTGTATATATAATTTTTAGGGTCCCAAACTTCTTCCTAAATATCAAGTGAAATCATTTCTTATTCCATCCCATTCCCTGGAGACCCCTGTGGATTTTCACTTTCATAAATCTTTGGTGATTGCATTGGTTGACCTTTTAGGAGCAAGATCCTACTTTGCTTCCAAAATGTTAACACCCTATTGGTATACAATAGGTAAGTACCAGGGGGTTTGTTTACAGAAACTTAGTGGTTGTTATCTCTTTGGGAGACAGATGGAGCTTAGTATCCACAGAATGCAAAATGGAATCTTCCCTGCCCTGCATGTGGCTCTAGAGTGTAGATGGTAGAATATAGTATATAGATTGTATTTGAATCCAGCTTGCCACAGATCAGCAGAATGTCTTTGCACAGTGTATTTACCCTTTTTAGCCTTTTTCTCTTTACTTCCTCATCTGTAATATGTGAATAAGAAGAATATTGACCTCAAACACCTATGGCAAGAGGGAATAAATGAGGGAATAACACAAGAATGCTCATTACTGTTTAGCTGCTCTTATAGTTTAGGCCTGCGCTGTCCAGTATAGTAGCCATTAATGCAGATGGCTACTTAAATTTAAATTAAACATAAGTAAAATTTAAAATTCATTTCCCTAGTCATATATCACATTTCAAGTGCTCCAAGGCCTCCCATTGCTGGTGGCTACCACATTAGCACAGATGTAAGCACATGAATCATACCAGAAATAGCTGCTGGACTATGCTGACTTTGAGTCCAAGTCCTTCCTTTCATCAATTAAAAAGTCATCTCAAAGAGAACCATCTCTGATAGGCTTCATGTCACATGTTCCACCTCTCCTGCTCTCATGGTCCTTTCTACAAAAGGAATGGCATATACCAGAGGGCTGGGAAGGGAACTCCAGCCACTCCCCTTGGCCACATGTTGCAGTCATGGGGTGCCATGGTCATGGGCTGCATTAGCTGTCAGGAGGCATGGAAGAGATGGATGTGTTGAGCTACTTAGGTGTCTAACTTTGCTGAACTTAGAGGATTTTCTTCACTGTCTGAATTGAGAGTGTGCCACCATTTGTAAGAAGGAGAGAGTGGGTGGTTCCTACTGCTCCTGGCTAATTTGAGGACCTACTCCTTGCTTTAGCCCAGGAAGTCTCCCTAATTTCAGGCTGATAGGCTTGTTCTTGAAGCTGAGTGAGTGAACATCCTCACCCTCATTTGGTTGTGGTCATTGCTTTGCAGTCTTCTGTCCTATTGATAAATAGTGTGGAAGAAATCAAAATAGAACAAAGAAGTAAAGGAAGATAGTGTTTGTGAGAGTATCACAGGAAGACTTTTTTCCTTCTCTCACCAGATATTGAAATTAAATGAGATAAAGAAGGATTTGTATTACCTTCTATAGTTGATAAAGATGTACACAAAAGGTAAAGAAACTGTTGTGGTTTTTACGTTACAAGTCCTGTTGAAATGAATAGGCAAGGATCATTTTCTTAAAAGGGTGAGAAAAATAGATGATTCCAGAAATTAAAATTACTTTTCAGGATAAGTTTTTTTGGAAATTCCTTATATTTTATAAATAGCATCATTAATAAAGCCGAGTACTTTTTCAGTAGACTAAAGAGTAACAGATTTGTGATTGATGTGAAAATATTGGCCATTAGGAAAAGCCAAATCTTGAGTAAACTTTGGCCAAAAAGTAATAAGAATATTTTGGATTGTTATAAAAAATTAGTTAATTTCTCTTTGATTTTTTTTCAGAGCAGCACTACACATTAATGGCCCCAAAGAATTTTAACAGCAAAAATTTACTAGGAAAAGAGGCTATTAAACAATGGTACTTCCAGTTACTTGGTTACCAAGTTGTCCAGGTATGGTTCCATTTCCCCCACCCCTCAAAGTAATCCCTAATTCAAACTTGCTTTTTCCAGGGTCCTAAGTAGTCTGCTAGCCCAGTGGACTAAGAATCTTATATCTCTAATTTAAGTACCCACTTTGTTATTTAGGCTTTTCAGGGTACTTGATATTTTTTCTAAATCTTTGGCTTCTGTTTTGAAATATGGAATTTTCTTACCTTCAGTTTTCCAAAAGCAGAGCATGCCTATATTCTGCATAAACTGTACTCAACTCTGTTTTTAGAGTTATTAAATTACTGGAATATCTGTTTTAATTTCCCCTGATGTAAGGGAAAGAATGGACAAGATGACTCACTAAACCCAGTATCTTCATCACTCCCTAATCCCTAAGACCTTATTGTTTCCTTTGTAAGTTACTTAATAAGGCATTATGATGATGAGTGACTACAATGTAGATGAGTTTCCCAAGTTCTCTAATGTATTGGTGCTAGTCTGTTCCCTGGTTTCCTCTCTGGCTTACTCTTATCCAGTTCATTTTACACCCCCAGATTAATCTGAAAAACCTCAGCATGCCAGCCTGTGATCAGAAACCTTGTTTCTTTCCTACTCTCAGGATACAGTAGAACCTCCTCTGCTCTGACATTTGGGATCTCATGCAGGCTGTACCTTGTTACCTATCTCCAAGCTGGTGGTCTCTTTCCTCCCACCCAGGCCACTCCATTCTCTCTTGCCTTGCTCCCTTTGCCCAGGTGCCCCCTTCTCCCTCCAGACAGCATCTCCCCATGACTAAATTCTGTCCATTCAGCAGCACCCCACTCAGGTCTCTTCTTTCCCCACCACCTAAAACCCAGAACTCCTCTAAGGGCTGGAACACTGATTTTCTTCACACACTCTCCTTTGGCTTGTTGCTTATTTTGAGTATTTATTGTGTCCTTGAGGACAGGAATTGTGTTTGATCCTTCTTTAAATATCCCTCTTATTTAGCCAACAAATATTTATTGAGCTCTTATTATGCACCAGGCATTGTTCTGGGCTCTGGGAGTACACAAGTAAGAAAGCTGTGACTTTGCCCTCAAGGAGCTTCCATTCTTATGTGTGTGCAAGCATTGGTGGGCAGGTTGTTAGAGGCAAACAAGTTCAACATGGAAATTTCAGTTGTGAAGGATTATACTAGCCAGTTTCTTTTTTCTTTCTTTTTCCCATAATGGATCTATTTCCATGAGGCTGAGATGCTAAAATCAAGGCTTGAATTTGTCAAATATTTATCAAGAAAATTGTTCTCAAAACCCTGGGGTTCAGTGTTGACAAGAAGGGATAGTTACTTCAGAACTCAGATCATGAAAGAAGTTGTGTTTTTATGGGACTCAGTATAAAAAGAGCCTTATTTGTGAATTAGCCATTTTGCAGAATTATGGACTATTTGGTGATCTGAAAAGAATCTGTTCAGATCTTACAGAGACATGGAAGGAGGCTTTATTTTCCCTATACTGTGTATACCAAGTGTCAGTGATTGATTTAAAATTAAAGTTCAATTTAATATTAGTATCATAGATACTTGATTTTATATGTCAAACAGAATTGATCAAGTACAATAAATGAATACAATGAATGACTATTTTTAAATCTGCCATCTTGTAACAGTTATCTGCTAAATGAAAAGAGTATGCTCTTTAGAGACCTTCATTTCCTCTTCCTACATATATAAGAAATGTTTTTCCCCATTTCCTGATATACTTTGTTAGCAGATGTAATGTATGGTGAGGAGGAGCAATGGGAAAACAGATGACTGCACTTTGGATTATGATAACATTTATAATTATAGAACTATACAGAAAAAATCCTTTAATAAAATATAGGGAAGTGGATGTGTATTAAGCAGCTGGACTTGTACCCACAATGTGGTAGATCCCGGGTTCAGTTCCCAGTGCCTCCTAAAGAAGATGAGCCAAATAGCAAGCTGACAGGGCTAGCTAACACAGTGAACTGATGCAATGAGATGATACAGTGAGGTGATGCAACTAAGAGACACAGTGAAGAAACACAATGAGATGTATCAAATGGAGCAGAGGTGGTTCAAGTAATTAGGTGCCTCCCTCCCACATGGGAGACCCCAGGTTCAGTTCCCAGTGCCTACCAAAAAGAAGATGAGCAGACAGCAAGTGCAAACAACCAGGGGGGAGGGGGTAAATTAAAATAAAATCTTTAAATATATATATATTCAGGAGTTTTTTCTTTTAAACGTACACTGAAGTAAAGTAAATTTAGGGAGGGTTGTGGGGGTGCAGGTTTGATTGGGGGGAAATCTTCTAAAACATAAATCATGAGTTAATTACATTGTATTTAGTGAGGTACAGATGCTTCACTCTCCCATTACGGTCAGGTTAAAGCTTGAGGGGAGAGCGAGACAAGGCAGTCAGGTGTGGAAAGGGCTGCTGAGTTAGGAGACTGGGTTTCTACCTCTGGCTAGTTCTGGGGCCTTGAACAAGGAAAGGACCTTCCATTTACTTTTCACCCACTCTGTGCTGAGCTCCATGCTAAGCACTTGAACACAGGCTTGTATGATTTCCAGGGGCCTTGGACTTGGGCAGTGTTCCCTCTCCAAAGCTCAGAGATGGTCAATGCCTGCCTTGGATACAGAACCATGGGTGAAGATGAGACTTGAACCTGGTCTGAGCAGCGATACAGCAGAGGACTGAGAATCTGTGTTCAGGAGTCAGGCAAGTGGGGTTGATTTCAACCTCTCTTGCAAATTGTATGACCTTGGACCTCATTCCCAAATGGCTAATCATAAAATAAGGATGAAATGAGTTAATACACATAAAAATATTTAGAAAAAGGCCCACCACAAAGTAATCACAGGACATATTAGCTAGTAACGTCTGCATTTCTACCAGTATTAGGGTTCTCTGAAGAAACAGCCAACAGGATATGGGGACATATGTAAATAGGAAGGGGTTTGTTAGTAGAATTGGTTCAGTGACCCTGGGGATAGGCAAGTTCAGACTTCCTAGGGCAGGCCATGCATTGGAAACAGCACAGGGGATGACTTCCTTGGGAGAAGCTAGAGAAGTAGAGAAAGTAGTTTCGACTGCTGAGAGCCTCAGTGTTGCTTTAAGACCTCCAGCTGCTGGGGTGATGGGACTCCCCTCCTTGCTGAAAGCAGTTGCCCTTGTTTGTGGATATAATCTGCCATAGCTGCAACCAACTGCCTAATGGTCTAAAGCCACCTACAGAATGCCCTCACACTGGCAGGCCAGGGCTTGCATCATCCAATGACTCAGCACCAAGTGGATGGTGATTAACCATCGCATGACCCCATCAGGCTGTAACTTTTTAGATCTCTTTATCTTTAATTTGTAAGGTTTTTTAATCTTTAGCATAGGTTATTGAAACTCTATGAGTTCTAGAGCTCCAAGTTCACTTTTAAATTTTATGCTTCTTTGCAGAGAAGGAATGAGACAAATAGAAGTAAATGAAAGATTGACCAAGAGAGAGCTGCAATCGATTCGGATGTGTTCATATACCCAAGTGAATTGCCTCTCAACCTGGGGGCCAGGTCGAAAGAATTCTCACATATCTTGGAAACCTGTGAAGTGGTCTCACAGTTCTTAGAGCAGTTCATGGCTTTGGGCCTGAGCCCTATTCTGGATCATACTATGCCTCAGAAACCCTTCCACAGTCCCTCTTCTCTACCGAGACCAATCCCAGTGTCACTTCTGCCTTTTGTGAACTCTCTTGCCCCTCCCTGTCCCACCCTGTACCCTCCACCCCCCTCACCCCACTCCTCTCCCCATAACAACAACCTCCTCCATCGTCATGAGACATTCATTGCATTTGGTGAATACCTCTCTGAGCACCACTGCACCTCATGGTCAATGGTCCACACCATAGCCTACACTCTCCCACAGTCCACCCAGTGGGACATGGGAAGACATACAATATCCGGTAACTGTCTCTGCAGCATCACCCAGGACAACTCCAAATCCCTAAAATGCCCCCATATTTACATTTCTTCCTCCCACTCCCACCCCCAGCAGCCACCATGGCCACTTTCTCCACACCAATGCCACATTTTCTTTGATTACTAATCACAATAGTTCATGAATAGAATATCGTTAAGTCCACTCCAATCCATACTCTATTCCTCCATCCTGTGGGCCTTAGAATGGTTGTGTCCCTGTGTAAGGAGGTGTAGGAGGAGCACAGACTGGCTTGCTGGGTCATACTTCTAGGGATGCCATAATTCTAGGGTTCCCTACTGCTAGTGTGCCCTACTTCTAGGGGTGCCATACTTCTAGGGTGCTCTATTTCTAGGGGTGCCACTGTAAATGTGTGGTTATTGTTGTTGTTAATTAGCATCAAGGACATGGTACTGAAAAATCTCTAAAACCTCTGCCTGAATCAAGGACCTGCAGGCAAGAAGCCCCCTGAGAGGCGTGATCGTTGGTCCAGGCCTGAGACCGCCCCCTCCCCTGCCTGCCTGTCTACCTGCACTCTCTACTGCCTTCCCCTTCTGAAAGCTGCACCGCCCTTGTCCTCCCTTTCTGCCACCTGCACATCAATGGGCTCGGCCTCAGGGCCACCACAGATGCTCTTCCCTCTGCCTGGAATGACCGACTGTTCCCCAGATTTCACAAGTCTGGCTCCTCATTATCATTTATGTTTCAAGCCAGTCTTCCTAGAGCCGCCCTGGTTAAAGTATTCCCAAGGTCTGTTTAGTTCCCCTTTTCCTTTTTACTGATACACACACACATTCGAGGCTTTAGAATTAAGTGAATTTTCGACAAAAGGAAGGCACCTCTTGAACCAGCATTTGACTCAAGAAACAGCAGAGGGAAACGGACTTTGGCCCAGTGGTTAGGGCGTCTGTCTACCATATGGGAGGTCCGCGGTTCAAACCCCCGGACCTCCTTGACCCGTGTGGAGCTGGCCATGCGCAGTGCTGATGCGCGCAAGGAGTGCCGTGCCACGCAAGGGTGTCCCCCGCGTGGGGGAGCCCCACGCGCAAGGAGTGCGCCCGCGAGGAGAGCCGCCCAGCCTGAAAAGAAAGAGCAGCCTGCCCAGGAATGGCGCTGCCCACACTTCCCGAGCCGCTGACGACAACAGAAGCGGACAAAGAAACAAGACTCAGCAAATAGACACCAAGAACAGACAACCAGGGGAGGGGGGGGAAATTAAATAAATAAATTAATTTAAAAAAAAAAAGAAAGAAACTGCGGAACAGCTCGGTTTTGCCAGATACCACTTGGCTGGATTCGATTCGTGCCGCTGCGCTGCACGCTCGCAACTGCCAGTACCTTGAGCGGTGGCCCCTCGTGCTGACCGAGGCCCTGAAAACCGACTCGTTGCACGTTGACAAGATGCTGCTGCGGACACACTGAGTTAATATACGATGGCAGTGAATTCCACCTGTGCCTTCCACTACTCTTCCACGGCTCCTGGAGGGTTTCAGATGCCGCGCGCTGGGGTGGCCTGCACTTCTCTTCCGCGAGCGCAAGGGCAAGGGCAAGGGCAAGCCGGCGCAGGCCCCAAGTCCAGCAGTCGGCTCCTCGGGTCCCAAGTGGGAGCTCCAGGGACACGCAAGGAGACGGGAGGGCACGGTCCCATTCCCATCCCGGCAGCGCCCTCGGCCCTGCGCCCCTGGCCCTGAGCCCCAGCCCTGCGCTCCCCGCCCAGCTTTGTGACGCGAGGCTGCGGTTTCCCGGCAACTGCGGAACGCGGGCTCCGGGCAACCAGGCAGGCGGACTCGGGCCGCGCCCCTGGCCGGGTGGGACCGACATGGCCTCCGCGGAGAAGGTGGACGCGGGCGGCCTGGAGAACGAGGAGGAGATCACCGCCGCCACGCTGCGGGGCAAGCCCCGGCCGCCGCCCATCTCGGCGCTGTCCGCCTTCAGCTACGTCCCGCCGCGGCGCCTGGACCCCAAGGAGCTCAGCTACTTCTCCCGCCAGGCCCGGGTGAGGCGGGACGGGCGGCACCGCGAGGCGGGGGTGGGGGTGAGGCGGGGCTGGGGGCAGGGGTGCCCTGCCAGGGAGGGGCTGGGGCGGGGCTGTGCCACCCGCAGCAGGGACTGGACACCCAGCGGCACCGCGTGGAAGAGGTCTGGGGGCCAGGAAGGGCGTGGGGGCGGTGCCTGGGCAGGGTGGGGGATGCTTCTGTAGTGGGTGGGAGCAGGACATCATAGTGGGAAAGGGCTACCGGAAAGGTCGAGTAGCAGGGGTGGGGGAAGGGGGGAGAAGGGAATGCTTACCAGGGAGGAAGACTCCATGGGGCGCCCTGGGGTGGAGGGGGCAGGTGCTGCTCTCGGTGGGGTCGGTGAGATGGGCGCCTGGACCCGAAAGAGCAGAGCTTTTAGTACTGCGAGACACAGGCACCCTCCCCCCCCCTCCCCCGCCCCGGAGCTGGAGGGGCCTCGCGGCCATCCAGGGGTGCAGCAGACAGTCTAGAACAGGGGTCCCGAGGCTATCCAGTGTGTGGGGTGCGGCCCCCTGAGCAGTATGTGCGGTGGTTCCCAGGGCCCTGAATAAGCAGCCAGACAAATGGACGGTCCTGGGTCCTGGAGACCCTCGGGTCGCCTTCCCACCCACCAAGGAGAACCAGAAATACATCTGCACCATCTGGCCTGGCCCCTCTGGGAAGGTGAGCATGGTGGGAAGAGCTGGAGGGTCTGAGCAGCCGAAGCCCCCAAGAGAGGGTGGAAGGAAGGAAGAGAAGGGTGTTCAGAGTTGTCAGGTCACCCATTACTTTCTTTTCAACATTGTTTCTGTCTGTCCCCAGGGCATTCCATAGAGCATCTGATTAGATAAAAGCCTTGATTGGGAACCCTCAGCCTGGCAGACAGCTGGGCACCTGGGCTATCCCTCAGCCCTCCTGGAGGGATGGGACTGCCAGAAGAGGGACACCTCACTTTTCTCAGGCTGCTGTCAAAAAGTGCCACGAACTAGGTGGCTAAAAACACCAGAACGGCTCTCTCAGCCCTGCAGGCTGAAGCCACAACTGCGTGGGCCAGTGCTGGTGGGTCAGTCCTAGCCGCTGGGGCGCCTCTCCCTTGGCCAGCAAGCCTTGGGTTTTCAGTGCCTCCTCAGTCACCCTATGGCCTGCTCTGTCTCTCTTCCCATGGCACCCTCCCCTTCTGTCTGTACCTACACCCCCCTTCTAAAGGCACCAGCCATCCTGGACTAAGGGTCCACCCACTGCAGTTGGCTTCATTCAATTTAAATTATTCTGCTTGCAATAACGCTTTTGCAAAAAGTTTGTGTTCCCAGGTACCTGGGATTAGGACTTCAGGGTATCTTTTTTGGGTACACAGCTCAACCCATAATGTGGAACACAGATTCCCTTGGAAAGGAAGTTAATGGTGTATAAAATAATCCCACAAAATGCCTCCTTCCTCTTCTCCTAGCCACCCACAATCAGTGGTGCCCAGGTGAGTCCCCAGTTCAGGTCAACTCTCGCTGGCGTACTGGTGGGAGGCCTCTTGAGTCTCATGAGCTTCACTTCACACACAGAAGCGTAGTTTCCAGTTGAAGCAACCACGGCCCTCAGCCTGCCCCCCCGGGATGTCTCTTGAATCTGAGGTACCCCTCTGCCTGGCTTCTAGTGTGTGGAAGGACTAGATGGAGGAAGGGGACTTCTGGGGCCGTCTGACAAGGTACCTGTCTCTGCTGGCCATTGAAACAGGATAGGGGTGGAATGAAAGGGTTCCCGACCTTCTGCCAACACACACCTCATCTGTTTTCTTCCTGTGAGCAATAGGTTTTGAACAAATGTAAATAGTTTCACTTATTAAGTGGGGTTTACATTTTGAGACTATAGTACCTATGATACTGCCAGTGAGTTGATGGCCATCATGAAATAATAGTCAAAAAGCCAGGATCTTGGTGTATGAAGTTGTTCAATGCTTCTTTATCGAGAGAATATAAAATTCATCTGGATTTTCAGAATAACAAAGAGTTCACGCTACAACGTTTTGTTTGTACCTTTGAGGAGTCCCTTTCCACAGCACCCTAAGGTGGACTGTAGACTGCTCCTTGATGGGGTGTCACTGATGGAAGGTACCACTGAGGACTGCACAGTGGGGCTTGTGGCTTCTGAAGCTCAAATGTGGTTGAAAAGCAGAGCAGAACCCCTGCCCACTGCGGGCCAGGCCCAAGAGGGAGAAGGGCAGAGTGAGCCTGAAGACTCAGTGTCTCCTTCCTGAATTTGGCCATCTGAATTTGGCAACCTTCCAGGGCTGGCTGAACAAGGGCCAGAGAGGGGCCCCGAGGTAGGAAGTGACCTGGGCTCTGCCCCTTGGAGGGAAATCAGATATGAGCCATAAGCATGCATTTCTATATGACAGGGTTGGCAAACTAAGACCTGGCCCCTGCCTGTTTTGACAAAGTTTTATTAGAACACAGCCACACCCATTCATTTCTCTATCGTTTCTGTCTAGGATGTTGGGGTTGAGTGATAGCAACAGAGCCCTCAGTGCCACGAGAGTTCCCACCTGGCCCTCCACAGACAAAGTCGCTGACTCCTGCTCGAATGCCTTACTGCCCCCTGGAAAATGGGAATTGTCTTTAGAATACATTCATTCAAATGGGATTTTGTGTTTAAAGCATTTCAGGGCAGTTTTGATTAGCTGAGGTTACAGGCAAATTCAAGTCCTGGGGCTTTGTACATGCCAAAAGGAAATGATGTAACCGAAATAAATATTAATTAAAATCTAAAGAAAAGAGCCTTAAAAGCAACAAGAACAGCAAAAGCATTTCAAAGTCTATTTGAACCAATGTTCACACCATAATATTGGGCTTATGAGCACTGGTATCTGATCAACTCCAGGGCTCCAGGAGCAGTTCCTCTGACCTTGGGATCATTGTTCATAAAGAGGGTGAATTCTGTACTACAGGTTTGCTGAAGGACTGAACTACCCCAAAATTCACTGCAAGTTATTTCTGGCCCTACCAAACCTGATCAAATTACTTCCTAAGTCAATTTCCTTGGAGCACAGTTAACAGTAGTCTGTGTGTTGGTTAGCAGCCCAGGCTGAGGAGTCCCAGGTGGAAGTATCAGCTCTATGGTGACTAGCTATGGAGCCTTCACAAGTCACAGCCTCTCTGTCTCACTTTGCCATTCTAGGACAGATCAAACAGAACTGACCTCATGGACCACTTATGAGAATGAATGTAATTAGTGTGCATACAGTGGCTCACAGTAAGCCCTGGGTCAGTGGAGCTCTAATTACTGTTTTTTTTTATTTTTTAATTAAATTTTTTACAGTTAATAGATCACACAAAATTTTACATTAAAAAACATAAGAGGTTCCCATATACCCCACTCCTCACCATCATTTTTTAGTTGTATCTTTTGAAGATACATAGATCACAAAAAATGTTATGTTCAAAAAATATATGAGGTTCCCATATATCCCCATCCCCCTCACTCCACTCTTCCCACATCAACAACCTCTTTCATTAGTGTGGCACATTCATTGTATTTGGTGAATACATTTTGGAGCACTGCTGCACCCCATAGACTAATTGGCTTTGGCTAGTGATGGTCAGTGCCCTTTTGCTAAGGATTGGGTCCACAGGGCCAAGCCTTTCCTTCCTGATCTGGTCACTGTCAGAGATGCACATGATAGAACCATCAACCTGGGGGCTTAAATGAGTGGTTCTGGGGCATTGTCAGACCAGCCCCAGCAAACTGAGACAGTGGCTAAAAGTAAAGATAGACTTCCTGTGCCAAGGTGTGTGTGTGTGTGTGTGTGTGTGTGTATGTGGCAGGGAGGCTCTGCTCAGTCCAGTCTCAGGAGCCCAGGTGGAGGGAGGGCCACCACTCAGGCTATTGTCCTTTCAGTGTGAAGTCTCTGGAGCTGCTGGCCACAGGTGCTTACATGCTTCTGCCTGAAGAGTCACATGTGGCTCCTTGGTCACATGCAAGCACCTAGCAGAGGAGCAGTGAGGTGAGGAGCCCCCGCTTCTCTAGACAGGGGGCTTGGGGTGGGGAGGAGCAGGCGTGAGAGGACGCACAGTGACTCGAAGGACAACTGCGGAGATGAGGCGGATGGCGCAGGTCTACTTTATTGAGGAAGTACGAGCAGTTTTATAGAGTATGAAGAGAGGGGATTGGTGGAGGGTGATTGGGTTCTGATAGGCTAGATTAGCTGTTGTTACCTTATAAGGGCATAGAAGCAGAACTCGTCTACTAGGCTGGTCAGTAGTTACTAGGGAGAGCTTAAATTTGAGAGGGCTGAGCTGGATAGCTCGCTGATAGGTGGAAGACAGCAGGCATGTCTTTACGAGGTAGGAGGCCCTGAGATTGGCCCAGATGGAGGTGGTGTGAGGGGGCTTGTGTGAGTTTCCCCTGCGGGGAGGCGTAGGTGCATACCTCGTCCCGAGGGGCCAACCAAGGGAGGCGTATTTCGTGCCTCAGACCTCGGAGGAGGGCCAGTTCTGAGAGCCAAACTTTTGCATGCTTGCCCTCAATTCCCCCTTTGTTTTCTTTTAAGGCTAGGGTGGAGATAGCCAGAACTCGCTGGTTCTGCTTTAACGTGGTTAGGGAGGTAAAGACACGCCCGAACACTATGAGAAGAATAACAGCTATTAGGAAAAGGATACCATAGAAAATGAGATTGGCAGGGTTGAAAAATTGGGTGAACTTATTGAGTAGCTGACTGAGGAGGCTAATAGTAAATTCGGAGACAACGAGGTCATTCAAGATTTCTATGTCATGCTGCAGAGAGAGGGTATAATTCCAAAAGGATTGGTTATAGGATTGGCAACACTGCCAAAGGCTATAAGTAAGAGAGCGTCTGGGGGGGGAGTAAGAGAAACAGTGAGAGTTATCGATGTGGGTACGAAGGTGGGGTTGCATGGTAGCTGTAGAGAGCAGTTGCTTAGGATGAGCTGGGGGAAAACAAGGCTCTGCAGGGAAAGGAAAAGGAATCCAGGAGGATGACGGACTGCCACCCAGACCTCCATGGCCTGGCCTGTAGAGGTGAGCGAGAGCATAGCAAGCAGCAGGGCAATGAGGTTAGGGGGCTTCATTGGACCGGTGGCTCTGGCTCTCCTGTACAGGCGGATCAGGGCGGTGATGTCTGGAGCTTCATCCGACATGTTGAGGTGTTGTATCTGGTGTTGGAGAGCTCGCATCCGCCGGTGGTCCCTCCGGGACGGCTTCCATGGACCCTGACTGGGTTGGTTTGGTCTCTCCGGTTGCTGGGTGGACATTCCTTCCAGGGATCCAGATGGGCTGTGGGACGTTATCTGGAAAAATACAAGCAAACCCTCGTCCTTGGGTTAGAAGGGGGCTGGGTCCCTGCCAGTTGTTGGATTCTGGGTTCTTCCAATATATGAGGGGAAGAGGAGTAGATATTATAGAGGGCCCCCAATGCTTATGCATTGGCGAGAGGCCATTCTTGTCAAATGTCATCAAATTTAAGTGTATTAGGCATGAAGTTAATAGTTCATCTGGTGTAGCTTGGGCTGTATACCCCTCTCTTTTTCAATGAGAACCTTTAAGTGATGGTGCGTATTTTCTACTATGGCTTGACCTTGTGGATTGTATGGGATGCCAAAATGGTGTGTGATGTTGTACGTTCTGATAAAATTTTGGAACTCTCTGCTAGTATAGGCAGGGCCATTGTCTGTTTTTAGGTCCCAAGGCACTCCCATGAACAGGATGGCTTGTTGCAGTGACTTTATGCAGTGCCTAGCCTTTTCACTGGCCAAGGCTGCCGCATAAGTTAAATGAGAATAAGTATCTATGATGACATGTACATATTTTAGCCTAGCAAATGTTGGGATGTGGGTGACATCCATTTGCCAGCGTGCGTTGGGCTTCAGGCCTCGGGGGTTAACCCCTTGAGGTTGTAGGGATCCCAATGGTAAGAATGGTGTGCAGGTTTTGCAAAGGCACACTAGGTGTTTGCATGTGTCTAAAGGTACGTCAGGGAGTAAGTGCTTTAAGGACACAGCTGAAAAATGAAAGCGGGCATGCAGATTTTTTGCCTGACTGATGGGATCAATGGTCAATTGTTGCATTAGGAGTGCCGAGACTAAAGAGTCAACCAAATGGTTTCCTTCTGCTATAGCTCCTGGAAGTGAGGTATGACTTCTAACATGGCTGATATACCAGGGGTGATGTCTATGCTCCAGGGCCTTTTTTAGGTCAACCAGGGCTGCATCTAGAGGTGAGTCTGTGGGGAAGAAGGTGCAGTACGCTATGGTTTTACAAACCTGGCAGGCATACTGGCTGTCTGAAAATATGTTAAGTGGTTCCTGACTAAACGTTTGAAGGGTTGCTATGATTGCATGTAGCTCGCCCCTCTGGACTGAATTAGTTAACTTATAGGCCTGATATGAGGGTGTGCATTTGTTGGTTGTATATGCTACAAAGCCAAATCCACGTTTGGCTGCATCAGTGAATACTACTGTGGCATGAGGAATAGGCCTGTAAGGCCTTGCAACAACTTGCTTGAAGGGTAATGTGTGTCAAAGTCCCCAGTATACTGTTCCTTGAGCACTTGCATGCTATAGTTCTCCTGCAAGAGGGTGGTAGTTTGTTCTTTATTTAATGGCCATATAATTCGTGCAGGTTCTACATTGTACCTTTGCCTACACAAAGTGACAAGGTCTGATGCCAAGGATATAAAGGCCTGTATTAGTGGCAGGAGCTTTGGAATGCGAGATTTAGACAAATGCACCCAAATAAGAGGCCCATTTTGCCATAACACTCCCGTTGGGGTGCCTAGGGTTTTGAGGACTAGAGCTAGGATTGGTTCCTCAGGGTTATATCTATTGATAACTGCTTTTGACAAAGCCTGGGACACCTTTTCTATGGCTTGTTTGGCAGCTGGGGTGATTTTAATCTTTTTATGAATTATATTGGAAGGGTGTCCAGGTGTTTTAAGCAGCTGGAAAAGGGGGTCAAGGTCTTGTGTAGTGATAGGGATGGAGGTTCTAATCCAATTGATATGTCCGCAAAGCTGTTGCAGCTCGGTAAGAGTGAGAGCTTCCGGAGTCTCGAGTTGGGGTGATATGGGGTTTATATGGGAGGTTATTTGGTATCCAAGAAATGTGAATGGGGCTACCTTTTGTACCTTTTCTTCTTTGATGGTTAAATTTATTTGTTGGAGGTTTAATTTTAATTGGTTTAGACCTTCAATTAGCATTTCTTCTTCACTGTGAGCGATGAGGATGTCATCCATATAGTGGATGATGTAATATGAGGATCTAAGAGGTTCAATGGCCTGATTGACATAATTTTGGCACATTGCTGGACTGTTTCTCATACCTTGTGGTAACATGGTCCATTGATATCTAGCATTAGCCCCTTGATGATTGGGCAGTGGAACCGTGAAGGTGAACTTCTCGCGGTCATTAGGATGCAGTGGTATGGAGAAGAAACAGTCTTTGATGTCAATAATAAGTATGTGGTATTTTTTGGGAATAGCTGACGGGTGAGGTAGCCCCAGTTGCGGGGAACCCATTGGTTTTATATGCTTATTTATCTTGTGTAGGTCATGGAGGAATCGGTATGCCTGTTTGTCTTTTTTGTGTATGACAAAGACTGGGGAATTCCATGGGCTAACAGAGGGTTCTATGTGTTTCAGGTGTAGCTGCTCTTGTACTAATAACTTTAAAGCTTCCAATTTATGAGACGGGAGAGGCCATTGCTCAACCCAGATAGGTTCCTCTATGTCCCATTGAAGAGGAACGGGTTGAGGCGGTAAATTACGAGCAATGGCGCTTAGAATTGGGGGTGCTCCGTAGACCCAGGGTGCTCGGTGGAGATGATAGCACCACTTTGTTCGAGGATATCACGGCCCCATAGAATAGTAGGGAGTTCTGGCACAATGAGAGGCTGAAATAGCCCTTTGTGTCCATCTTCGTCCTCCCATGGAATTAATTTCCTAGTCTTTCGGGAGGGTGCTTCCCCAGTGGCACCTTGTATGGGAGGACCCGGTATGGTTTCCCATAGGTGTTCATAACAAATGGGGAAACAGGAGACTTCAGCTCCGGAGTCAAGGGTGCCATGAAACCATTGCCCTCTACCTTTTCCTCCAACTTTTATGGCTAGAAGAGGTTTATTTTGGTGGATGGGGATGGACCACATTATGGCTTTGGTGGTTTGTGTGCGGGGGGGGGACCCCTTGGTTGTGGGGCCGGGGTGGGGAACCCCTTGGTTGTGGGGCTGGGGCCCACCCCCTTGGAAGTTTAAAGGCTTGCCACTCTTATTTGTGCGTGACCATCAGTCTCTGGCCCAGTGATAGCCACGCCCGCACCTTGGGCAAGGAGTGGGAGGCCCTGGAGGCCGATGGTTAGAAGGGCGGGGTCCTTGGGGGCAGTCGCGGGCAAAATGGCCCATTTCCCCGCATTTAAAGCAGCCTCCGGTAAGGGAGAGGGCCTCGGCCAGGGAAGAGGCCAATGTGTCGGCGAGGTTCTGGGTGGAATGGTTTATGGAGGTGGCTAGGGTGGTGGCTAGGACTTGGGTGGTTTGATCCAAGTCTTTGCACGCCAATATCCATTCATGTATGTCTTTATCACGCACAGGCAAGATGGCCTGCTTGCAGGCCGAGTTTGCCCCTTCTAGGATAAGTTCCCTAGCGAGGGCTCGGCGGGCCTGATCATTTTCTACTTTTCATTCACAGGCCTCTTGGACTCGCGAAATGAAGGCTGAGAAGTCCTCATCCTTCCTTTGGGTAAGTTTAGCGAGACCATCAGTCTTAATAGCCGAGCAGCTTTGGAAGGCTCGCAAGGCAACCGAACGGCATTGATCCCAAAAGGCGGCAGGCGCCCGGGCGTATACCCCAGGGTTGGCAAAAGGCCTGGTGCCTAAGAAGGCCTTGGCAGGGAAGGGGACACCGTTCTGCAGGTTGGTGGCTGCCTGGAGTTCGGCTTGGCTCTGGAAATGTGCGCGCCAGTTGACAAATTGACCGGGAGTTAGGATGGCGCGGGCAACAGAGAGCCAATCGTAAGGGAGATTTAAGTGAAGAGAGATGTCATCGAGGAGCTGTCTGGCATATGGGCTGCCAAGACCATTCTCTTTCACTGCCTCCCTGAGGCATTTGACCTCTGCGCGTTCGTGGGGGTACCAAGGGAGGGGGCGCTGTGGAGTCTGTTGGATGTTGAGGGGGAAGAGCTGGGGGAAGCCGGCTGAAGGCTGAGTGGAACCACTCGGGGCGGGCAGAGGTAAAGGCTCCTGACACATCATTTGGAAGTGTGCAGCGGGAAATGATGGGGAATTATTATTTGGCTGTGACTCGAGACTGGTGGGGAACGGCCAAGGGGCAGACATGGAGGAGCCGGCGTGCGGGTATGGGTTGGTTAGTCCTAGGCAGGTGCTAGCCGCCTGGGCAAATGGGGTGGTTGCGGCGGCCCCACCCTGCCGACAGGGAGGGTGGGGGAAGTTGGGGACATCCTGTGCTGCGGCAGCAGGAAGTTCAGGGTAAAGTGATATAGCCACTGCGGAGGGAGGTGGCGCCTTCCCTGGGAGAGGAGATGGGGGATGGCCACTTGGGTCCTTGGGCACGGTGAGCGGGGAAGAAAGCAGAAGTGCGCCATGTTTGGGCTCGGACGGGGAAGAAGGCGGAAATGTGCCATCTTGATGCTTAAGCGGAGGTGCCGATGGCTCAAGATTTTGCACTTTAGGAGAGAGCGCCTGCGGCTGCACGGGCTCTAAGAGATTGTTAAGCTGGGACACGAGGGAGATGGAGTCGTCATCCCTGTCATCAGTGGGGTTGGCCTCCTCGCAGCTGTAAGCCGCGGCGGGAGGAGCGGCTCCTTGGAGGCAGGAGCAAATGGTGATGAGGGTAGGAATGAGGCCAGGAGGGAAACGCTTATTTTTGTGCTCCATGGCAGAGGTGACCCGATCTATGAGCACACGATAAGTGTCTGGGTCCCAGAGGTTGGCGGTGGTAAGCCAGGGGTTAAAGGGAAGAAGGAGGTCCCAGAAGGTCTGAAGCTGACGGGCTGAGACTTTACATTTGTGGCAGTCTAAGAGGATGGCAAGGGCCTGAACCTGCGGGCTTTGCTGCCAGGAGAGTGAGCTCCCCATGCTAGCTAGGGGAGGTGCACCCGGAGGGGTCCTTACCTGCTCCTGGATGACGGTGAGCAGTCGAAGCCAGGCCCCACGGGGAGCCCCACGTTGGGCGCCAAATGAGGTGAGGGGCCCCTGCTTCTCTAGACAGGGGGCTCGGGGTGGGGAGGCACAGGTGTGAGAGGACGCACAGTGACTCGAAGGACAACTGTGGAGATGAGGCGGATGGCGCAGGTCTACTTTATTGAGGAAGTACAAGCAGTTTTATAGAGTATGAAGAGAGGGGATTGGTGGAGGGTGATTGGGTTCTGATAGGCTAGATTAGCTGTTGTTACCTTATAAGGGCATAGAAGCAGAACTCGTCTACTAGGCTGGTCAGTAGTTACTAGGGAGAGCTTAAATTTGAGAGGGCTGAGCTGGATAGCTCGCTGATAGGTGGAAGACAGCAGGCGTGTCTTTATGAGGTAGGAGGCCCTGAGATTGGCCCAGTTGGAGGTGGTGTGAGGGGGCTTGTGTGAGTTTCCCCTGTGGGGAGGCGTAGGTGCATACCTCGTCCCAAGGGGCCAACCAAGGGAGGCATATTTTGTGCCTCAAACCTCAGAGGCGGCCAGTTCTGAGAGCAAAATTTTGCATGCTTGCCCTCAGAGCAGGGATGGTAACTCCTGTGGGTGGCCAGGAGTGGAGGAGAATTGGCTATTGGTGCCATCTACCACTCAGCTGATCCTGAAGAGCCCTCTGGGGTTGGGTCTCTGGCTCCATTTCCCACTGTTTGAAAGCCCTTGCTTCTCTTACCAAGTGCCCTTTCTCAGCCAGCAGCTCTACCTGCAGGAGCAAGGTTTCCTCTGCTGTCACGTCCATTTCCTATCCCCAGGCCCACCAACCTCACAACCCTCCTTCTGTGCCACCCTCCACTTTGTTCACACCTCAGCTATTTCCTGAGAGAAAACTGATGGTAGGCAACAAGGGCCAAACCAGTATCAGGAAACACTGAATTCCAACAATACCCAAAACACAAAGGGCCAAATGGACATCAAGAGAGAAAGGTAAATGGGGTTTGTTTTGCTTTGTGTTTTAAAAGGAACATCCTGTGTGAAACAAGAAATCCCTTGAGAAATGGTAATAATGAAAATACCAATAAATTCAGAAGCTCCGTTTTGTGGTAGCATCTAAATCTGGATCGGTTTTATTAATGACATTCTGCTTCAATCCATAAAGTAGTGAAAGAAAAAAAAGAGGAAAGAAGAAAAACTGATGAAACTAATCAAGGAAAAGCAGATTTTTCAGTTTGGTTAGTTGTTGGAAATGGATAACCATGTTACTAACTGAGGCTGGCTGGTGATGAATATTATTTTCTTTATTTTTCCGTGATAAAATAATTCATTTTGTTCTGCAGAAGTTCTGAATGTGCAAAATCCCTACAAAGAAAAGCTGTCTATGATTCTGATAACATCCGCCAGCATTGCTAAGGAAGGTTATTCTGAGCTATGATAGGCTCCTGGTAACTAATCCAGGGCTTGGGAGGCAGACATTCCTGCTTTCTCATCATTCTTACTTTAAAGAGAGTTTTTAAACTGATTAGAAGGAGAAGAAATGGGCATTTTTCTGTCTTTTTGCATATCATATTCTATTCTGGTTTTCTCCAGCTTAGGGAACAAAATAAAGTGCTATTTGCACTCACATTAGTGTAGGGTGGTTGCATGTTCTGTTCTTGAGTCCATTCTTTCCCTTTAGGATCTTCCCCTCAGAATAAAAACCCTAGGGACTTAGCTCAGAAGGGTGAGAGGAAATCCAAGCCCAGCCTTTTCCTTGAGGATCTTCTGTTTCCATGTTCTCCTGCTGTTAGTGCTGCCCCCTGCTGGCTGACCTGCTGCCCTATCCACTTTGGTACCAGGCTTTCAGGTGTGAGAGAGGATGGTGCCTCCCACCTCTCCACCAGGTGTCTGGAGACCTGGTCTATGTGTTGAACCCTGTGGCTCTTCTCCAGCCACACATGTGTTCCACTGGTGGGCTGGCCAGAAGGGACTTAAGCCACAGAATGACCAGGAGCCCAGCTTCCTTCTAAGTCCTCAATTTACTGGGCAAATGGAGGTGGTGTGAGTGATGGGGAGCATGTTTTTTTTTCCCCAAATTCTACTCAATTTATTCATTTATTAAAAAATATTACATTAAAAAATTATGAGGTCCCCATTCACCCCCACCGCCCCCACCCCACCACTCCCCCCACAGTAACACTCTACCCCATCATCATGACACATCCATTGTATCTGGTGAGTGTATCTCTGGGCATCGCTGCACCCCATGGCCATGGTCCACACCATAGCCCACACTCTCCCACGTTCCATCCAGTGGGCCATGGGAAGACATACAATGTCCGGCAATTGTCCCTGCAGCACCACCCAGGAAAACTCCAAGTTCCAAAAATGCCTCCACATCTCATCTCTTCCTCCAATTCCCCACACCAAGCAGCCACCATGGCCACTTTCTCCACACCAATGCCACATTTTCTCAATTATTAACCACAATAGTTCATGAATAGAATATTATTAAGTCCACTCTAATCCTTACTGTATTCCTCCTTCCTGTGGACCTTGGCTTGGTTGGGTCCATTCCACATCTATGTCAAAAGGGGGCTTAGATTCCACATGGATACTGGATGCAATCCTCCTGCTTTCAGTTGTAGGCACTCTAGGCTCCATGGTGTGGTGGTTGACATTCTTCAACTCCATGTTAGCTGAGTGGGGTAAGTCCAATAAGTCAGAGTGTAGGAGCTGAAGTCTGTTGAGGCTCAGGGCCTGGCTATCATATGGTCAGTCCAAAGATTCAAATCCCATAGATATATCTTAAACCCCAGCACCAACTACAATTCCAGTAAAGTAGCATGAAAGTCTTGTGAAAAGAGATCCCATCTGAGTCCAGCTCCATCACGCAGAAACACCAGCTCCAAAGAAGGGCCAACTGACATGGCAGTGAACCCCATCTGCCATGACCATAGAACCTGTGGGTCTCTTTAGCCCTCAAAAGGACCAATACCTGGGGTTGTATCTACTTTGTCTGTCTCTGAGACTCTGCTCAGGTGTGCATAAGGGCAATCCTTCTGACAACCTCCAGATGCTTTTTTAGAGACTCATAGCCATATGAACTCATTTGTCCTTTCCATTTCCCCCTTACTCTAGGTCAAACAGCATTTTTAACTCCTGTTATTATATGTAGACAGGGATATTCTGCTGGTCCACGTTGAACCTTTCATTCCAGGTCATTTTCTAGTTATGTCATCAGCTGGTACTTGGTCGTGATCCCTCAGTGCCAGGGAGGCTCATCCCTGGGTGTCATGTCCCATGCTGGTGGGAAGGCAGTGCATTTTCATGCTGAGTTTGGCTTCGAGACTGGCCACATTTGAGTAACACGGAGGCTGTCAGGAGGGAACTCTTAGGCATAGTGCTGCTCTAGGCCTTGTTCTTATTTCAGGTGTATAGGCTCACAAGCATAGTTATTAGTATCAGGGGCTCACTGTTGGACCCTCATTCCTTCCTGGTCCTTACCGTTGCACTTGGGGGACTGCCGCTGCTCCCCTAGGGACCATGACAGAGCCCACCCCCCATCCAGGAACCCAGTACCCCCCGCTGTTGTTTTTAATTGTTTCCATTATGAGGATATGCAAACATTTCCATGCACCCTGGACACATGCCCTGTATAATTCCCTGTCAACCATATATCACCTGTCAATAACATCCCATACCAGTATTCCTCCACTGCAATTGTTGAACCACTCTGTGATCCAAAACTTCCTGAAAATTGAAGCCCAATATAATGTCAGGTTCCCTTACTAATAAAATGGAATATAGCGATGAGTTTAAAGGCTAGATAAAGAATACATATTGATTTGGAAAAATTCTACATCCTATCTTTTTCTTTTCTTTTTTTCCTAATTATTGAGCTTCTCTTTACAAGAGCCTTAGATCACAGTAATTCATATAAACAATATACAGTACTCCCACAAATCCATTATGAAACCTTTTCCCTTCCACAGCGATAATCTTTTAACTTATTCATATCATATTTACTGAAACTGATGTACAGATTTTGAGGCAATAGCTTTCAAACAAGGTAACATTTGTGTTTACATTGTGGTTTATACTTTAGGCTATGCAGTTTTCTAAATTTTTTAGTTATCCTATGTTTTACATTATGGTTTACATTATTAGTCTGTCATCCCCTATATGTTTTTGGTGAAATATTGCATGTTTTATATCCATCCTTGTGAACTCTTGTGAAACACTTCTTTTGCCCTCACATTTACTTTGGTTCCATCTATTCAATATCTCTTTCCCCCTCCCCTTGGGGCCCACAGTGACAGTCAATCTTCATTTCTTGAGGAGACATGTTCAGAGATACTTGCAACTGTGTTGAGGGCTTGACTTGCTCAACTGCCCTAATGCCCTGGGAGCCACCCTTTCTCTTGAGAGATACAGTTCCCTCTATTTGATGGCATTAGTCCTCCCCAGGATGTGGGTCTACCTTCACTCTCATTATATGGGTCTCTACCTAATGGTATAATCCACTCTGGCAAAATGAGCATTCAGATATTCCCTAGGAGTCTGTCCTGTGTCAAATTATCCACTTTGAGTATCTTAAACAGGTAACCTTCCTAATTATATTTTGAAAAGTTTTTCTCAGCATTTTACTTTCAACCAACTCCTGACAATCTCCTATGTTTGTATGTTGCCCCTCCCTCCCCCAATTCCTTGTGCAATATTAACCATCCCCCCATCCCTAGTCCCCCTCAAACCCACAAAGCCCCACCCAAAGGTAACCCTATACCCCCATTTTATCTCTTCCTTGTACACATACTTACCATCAGCTTATCATAGATTTTGCCCATGTAGATGTCAGGGTACATCCTTCCTCTACCCCCTGATTTCCTGTGAGCCTATCTTCCAGTCTTTAGCTCTCTGAGGCAGCTTGCTTATTTCATATCATTGAGGTCATGTAGTATTTGTCCTTCAATGCCTGGGTTGCTTCACTCAACATAAAGTTCTCAAGATTCATCCATGTTATTACGTGTGTTTTTAATGTATTTGTTCTTAAAGCCAAGTAGTATTCCATTGTATGTATATACCACATTTTATTGATCCACTTATCTGTTGATGGGCATTTGGGTTGATTCCAACTTTTGGCGATAGTGAACAATGCTGCTATGAACATTGGTGTACATATATCGGTTTGTGTCCTTGTTTTCAGTTCTGCTGGGTAAATACCCAGCAGTGGTATTGCTGGGTCATATGGCAAATCTATGGTTAGTTTTTTGAGAAACCACCAAACTGTCCTCCAGAATGGTTGGATCCTTCTGCATACCCACCAGCAGTGGATGAGTGTTCCCCTTTCTTCACATCCTCTCCAGCACTTGTATTCTTCTGTTTTTTTCATAGCTGCCAATCTTATGGGAGTAAGATGGTATCTCATTGTAATTTTGATTTGCATTTCCCTGATAGCTAAAGATTTGGAGCATTTTTTCATGTGCTTTTTAGCCATTTGTATTTCTTCTTTGGAGAAGCATCTGTTTAAATCTTTTTCCAATTTTTTAAATGGGTTGTTTATCTTTTTATTTTCAAGATATAGGAGTTCTTTATATATGCAAGTTATAAGTCTCTTATCAGACACATGGTTGCCAAATATTTTCTCCCATTGTGTAGGCTCCCTTTTTACTTTCTTGACAAACTTCTTTGAGGTGCTGAAGGCTTTAATTTTGAGGAAGTCCCATTTATCTATTTGTTCTTTTGCTGCTCGTACTTTTGGTGTGATGTTCATGAAGCCATTTCCTATTACAAGGTCTTGTAGATATTTCCCTACACTGCTTTCCAAGGTCTTTATGGTCTTGGCTCTTATATTTAGGTCTTTGATCCATCTAGAGTTGATCTTTGTATAAGGTGTGAGACGGTAATCATCTTTCACTCTTCTATATATGGATATCCAGTTCTCCAGGCACCATTTGTTGAATAGGCCATTCTCTCCCAGTTGAGAGGGTTTGGTGGCTTTATCGAATATTACATGGCTACATATATAAGGTTGTATATCAGAACTTTCAATTCGATTCCATTGGTCTGTGTGTCTCTCCTTATGCCAATACCATGCTGTTTTCACTTCTGTAGCTTTGTAGTATGTTTTGAAATCAGGTAGTGTGATTCCTCCAATTTTGTTTTTCTTTTTCAATATGTCTTTGGCTATTCGGGGCCTCTTTCCTTTCCAAATAAATTTCATATTTAGTTTTTCTAGTTCCTTAAGGAAGGCTGTGTTGATTTTTATTGGGATTGCATTGAATGTGTAGATTAGTTTTGGTAGGATAGACATCTTAATAATATTAAGTCTTCCTATCCATGAACAGGGAATATTCTTCCATTTATTTAGGTCTTCTTTGATTTCCTTGTTCCCACATAGATGACATGCATAGGGTTTCTCACTAGTGTGAGTTCTTACATGTCATTTAAGTTCAAATGTTGACTGAATTCTTTGTCACATAGATGACATTGATGAGGTTTCTCTCCAGTGTGAGTTAACATATGTTGTTTAAGGTGAGAATGTTGAATGAAACATTTGCCACATAGATGACATTCATGGGGTTTCTCTCCAGTGTGAGTTCTCTTATGTTTTTAAGGGAAGAGCAATTAGTGAAGCATTTCCCACATAGATGACATTCATGGGGTTTCTCTCCAGTGTGAATCCTCTCATGTTGTTTAAGGGAAGAGTAATCAATGAAGCATTTCCCACATAGAGAACATGCATAGGGTTTCTCACCAGTGTGAGTTCTCACATGTTGTTTAAGGTTAGAATATTGATGGAAACTTTTGCCACATAGATGACATTGATAAGGTTTCTCACCAGTGTGAGTTCTCACATGTTGTTTAAGGGAAGAATGTTGACTGAAACATTTGCCACATAGAATACACTCATGGGGTTTCTCTCCAGAGTGAGTCTTCCCATGTCATTTAAGGGAAGAGCAATGAACAAAATATTTCCCACAAAGATGGCATAAGTAGTGTTTCTGGGAAGTATGAGTTCTTTTATTTTCTCTAAAATGCGAATAGTGACATTCCTGAATCTGCTTATGCTGACTAATAACTGAGTGGTCCCTGTGTTTTGCCATCGGACTCCTAAAATATGGTTTCTGTGTCTTGCAAATTAAAGTATATCGTGTCACCGTGGATCTGTCAGTGGTATCTTCTTTCAAATAATTGTATTTGAAGGAATTCCTTTTAATGTTACATCTCAATGACATGATTTCAGAGTATCTTTCCTACAGATAGGTGGGTTGAATATTGTTTCTATTATTTCCCATTTTTTAGAGACACTTTTTGCTACCCACTGAGACCAGGTGATTGATATTCTCCAGCATCACTTTTCTGAATAGCTTTCTTTGGAAGGAATCTAGCATGTCCCATTCTTCCTGGGTAAAGTCTACAGCTACATCTTTGAAGGTAATTAACTCCTGTGATTCCATTGTCAATTCCTCAGCTGCAATCAATCTTCCCCTGGATTTTCATTCAAATCCACACAAACAGAAGAAGAAAGCTGTCTGGAAAAAGACACCTAGAGTTCGAATTTTTTCTTCTTGTATCCCAATCTTAAATAACAGGAGTTACATGCCACTTCTGGGTCTTATCTGGTATTTTCCTCTTTCCTCAATTCAATGTTGATGGAGTCTTTGTCCAGCTTCTAAGATCCTCTAGAGCACTGGATGATATCGCTGCCATTTTTTCTGGGGTTCATGTTATCTTTCTTTCTTGCCAGCTGTCCTCAAGTGGGCTGGGCAGTAACTCTGAACCTCTGAATTCCAGAACTTTCCCTGACAGGAAACCAAGTTCCTCCTTTGGAGAATTGACCTTCCATCATCCCAGGAGAGTGGGTGGGACACTTGGGCTTCCTTGGGTTCCTGAAGGGTCTTCTGGTCTGGGGGTTTACCTACAAAGTTTTCTTCAAGAGGACATAACACTGTCAGCTAGAGGTGACTCTCAGCCAATCAACATCCTACGTTATGTATATTAAAGATAATGTGATCTCTCCATGGTGTATTGCACTTTTTAAAATGTTGGATTTTATTTGATTTAATTCAAATATCTTTAATTTTTGTATAGTGTAGCCAATTGATATTGTTTATGAGTTCCAAACATAGATATTGGATTATGTTTGTAAACTGATCTCTTCCTCTGGGCATAATAGATTGTATTAACTTCAGAGGTTTAACTTTTACTTTATTAAATTATGGTCAGGGGTTCGAATGGCCTATATCAGTAGGACATTGAGTCTTCCCCCTCCTTGGTGGGCAGGGACTCACCCAGAAAAATACATGGCAAAGGAAGTACTTGGAGTTTTGATGCTGGAACCCAGGTAAGTAAACACACAGGAGAGAACACAGAGGAATAGAGATGGCTCCATAAACATGGCAGAGGCCTGGGAAGAGAGAGAACCTGATGATCTACAGTTGACCTTGTGGAGACACCAGAGCAGCCAAGCCCATAAAGAAACAAGCCCCAGACAGAGAGACAAGCCTTATTGAGTCTGAAGAAGCCTGAATCCTCACAGAGACCAGCAGCCATCTTGCTCCAACATGTGGCAACAGAATTTGGTGAGGGAAGTAACTTACACTTTATGGCCTTGTGACTGTAAGTTTCTACCCAAAATAAACCCCCTTTGTAAATGCTAACAGATTTCTGGTACTTTGCATCAATACCCCTTTTGTTGACTAATGCATATAGTCAAAGTGGTTGATATTTTCTTTATGATTTCTCCCCATTGCTTTGATGATTAGAAAGCCCTTAGAGCTGTTTTTTCACTTACCTTTTAAAATCCATCCAGAATTTTCTTTTGTCTACAATGAAGTGTGAAGATACAAGTTTATTTTTAACCCAAAGAGCTATCCAGTTTTCACAGTACCAAACACTGAAAACTTTATCACTGGCCATGGTTGGGCTTCTTGTTAACCTAGGAGTGTAGGAGCCATACTGGAGGTGATGCTTTCCACAGAAGTGAAGGCCACAGTGGACCAGGGCACCCCGTGTCCATGCCAGAAGTGGACAAGCTTGAAGGCAGCAGTGGGAGGAAGCTTGGGTATGGAAGGCTTGTTCTGGCCAGTGGTGGTGTGGGAGCAGGAGCCCTGAGCCCATGCTGGGAGGTTTTCTGTCCTCCCCATCCTGTAAAGTGACTTGGAGCACAGGCACACCAGGATTTCCAGCAGCCGTGGGACAAGTTCCTTTAGTATGGCACCCCTGGAATTCTCAAGAACTTTAAGACAAAACTAAGGATTGCCTTGGTGGCCTTAGCATGGTGGCTGTGGACAACAACCAGGCTGACTTATCTTCACACCTCTCCCGGAATGACCAGGTGTCTTGTACAAGATGGAAGGTGTGTGAAGGGTTTGTAGAGGCTCAATTGAAGTTGCTTTCACCCAATCTGAGTTCCTGGAGTCAGTGAGCATGGGGGTTACTGGGTTTTCCAACATACTCTGCATAAGTGCTGCATTCTCTTAACTGTACTTTCTACCTTGTGCCTTGAAGTTGGTAGAAATGCTTCCTAGTGTTACTACCAAGAGGAAAAAAGTAGTGCAAAAACAAACTTAGGCAACCTGGCATTAGGTTTGAGACCTGATACTCCCCAAATCCAGCAAGAACAAGTGTCTGAATTCACTGTGGGGAGGATCTAAGCAGCAAGAGTGATATACATGGATAACCAGGGGAGAATTAAAGAACTATTTTATTAAATAATGAGGCACATGTACTTTCCCTTTAAGGACAAGCTGGGATGAATAAATGGAGATATTAAAAGATGATAGCTGATGGGTGGAGCAAGATGGCATCTGAGTGAATACACTTCATAATTGCTCCCGCAAAAGAGCAGCTGAGTAGGGTTGGAATCTTGCTGCAGTGGGCTGTTTTGGGGACTTGCAAGGCAGGAGGTGTTTGGACATCGATTTGGAGAGACAGAAATCATGCTTGCTAAGGTAGAGTTGTAGGTTTCTAGCACTGAGGTCGGAAGCTGTGGAGAGGTGGGACTCTTCCCCCTAAGGCATTCCCTGGACTGTCAGTAGTGTGGTGGCAGTGGCATTCCCAAGTCCTGTGTTCCCCAGAAGCATGGTCCCCAGGTCCATGACCCCTAAGCCACCACAGCCCACGTTCCACAGACCCACAGACCCCAAGTCTGCAATATCCCAGACTTCCCACTCCCAAATCCAGGGCTCCCTGTCATAAGGGAATACACTAGCCCTTCAGTTTTGGACTGACTCTGTAAGTTGAAGGGTTTGGGTGGGAGGTGCAGAGGAGCAAAATGAGTGCGGGTATAATTTTCAGGTCCTGCCCCCCCCCTTTTTTTTTGAGCTTGGAGGAGCATACCAGGTGGCTTGGGGAAAGCTGGGGAAGAAAGGAGAGGCAAATCTGCTGAGAAAGCCCAATTTACCTAAAAGTGCTGGGATAGGAAACTTGGTCTGGAAGAAGGTGGAGTCAGAAAATCAACTAGCCCTCCTGTAGCACACCTAAGGGAGATGGACAGTAAGATGTGTTTTGAAAACTTCCATTAGCATATTTGGGTGTCCTGGTGAGGTGTGGGCACTCTCTCTTTGGAAATTAAGACACACTGTTTTCTCTGGTGACTTGGTTCACCAAGGACCCACTTAAATCTCCTACTGGACACCTCACACAGCTTCCCTGTTGCCCTGGGAGAGAGGGAAGTGGGAAAGGGAGAAAGGGGGAAGGTCAGACTCCTAAGCGTTTTATTTAAATGCAAAAAGGATTCCTTGCTTGAAACTTTGGTCTTTTTTATTGGTTTATTTTCTCATTTTTTCCTTCCTCTTTATATCCTCACAGCCCTTTCCTCCTCCTCCTTCTCCTCCTCCTCCTCCTCCTCCTCCTCCTCCTCCTCCTCCTCCTCTTCTTCTTATTGTTCATCTTCCTGTTTTTCTTGCTTGCATTTCCACCCACCTTTTTCCCCCTTACCCCCCTTTTTTCCCTTTCTCTTCTTTTTTTATATTAGGTGTGGCACGAAGTGATTCACATTTGCTGTGTTTCTTCATCCTCGATTTCCTCTTTTCTGTGTGTACTGATTTTGGCTACCAATGCTAACCCCTTTCCTCTGCATCTTTTTATTCTCATCATTTAGTGTTTCTCTTACATTCCACTGCTCTTAATTTAGTCCTCAATTTTTATTTCTAATACCCTTGTGCTGTTTTGACTTTTATTCACTCTCTATATTGTTATCCTTTCCTTTCTCTTTCCTACTTTCCTGACCACACTGCTCTTTTAATTCATACTATATTTCTCACCATATTCAGTTTATTGTCTCATTATAGATACTCCATTTTTCTTACTGTTATTACTCTGCACAGCTTACATGAGTCTAATATGCATTCTCCTATATCTCACATGGTTCCTCTGCTAACATTTAATATCAATACTACTATTACACTTTTTTATTTTCTTACTTGTTTTGCTTTCACTTTCCCTAATATTTTCCTTCAAGTGAACTTAGCCAACAGCAAGGAAATAGAATAAGAAGAACAAAGTGGCAAAGAGAAGACTTAACACACATGCAAAAACAACTAATTATGCCTGAGACTAGACAAAGAAGTTAATCAACCCAACAAGATAAAATGATGACCAGACAGCAACAAAAAACTACAAACCAAACCAATAATCAGGAAAACATGACCCAATCCAATGAACAAACTAAAAACTAGGAAAAAGAGCAGAACATCAAACAAGTAATTAAAGCTTTCAAAACATTTAATAGGGGCCAATTTAATGAGGTGAAGTAAGAGATAAGAATATGAAGAAAACACTTGGAGAGCATACAGAAGAAATTGCAATCATGAAAAAAAAAAGGCAATAGATATGATGGGGAGGAACAGCACAATCCAAGAAATCCAAAATACACTCTCAGCAAATAACAGCACATTTAAAGAGGGAGAGGAACTAGTGAGGAGGAAGACATTACATCTGAAACAAACAGATAGTAGAATTGATAGATAAAAAGAGGGAAAAAATTCAACAGGGACTTTGGGACCTGAATGACAATGCAAAATGTGAAAACATATGCATTATGGGCATCCCAGAAAAAGAAGAGAAGGGAAAGGGAACAGAAGGGGTTTTGGAGGAAATAATGGATAAAAACTCCCCAAACCTATTGAGGGAGATGAACGTCCACATCCAGGAAGCACAATGCACCCTAAATAGCATAAATCCCAAAAGGCCTCCAGAAAGACATATACTTATCAAATTATCCAATGCTGAGGACAAAGAGAAAATTCTAAAAGCAGCAAGAGAAAAAAAACACACATACAAAGGAGGCTTCATAAGATTGAGTGCTGATTTCTCATCTGAAACCATGGAGGCAAGATGGCAGTGGTATAACATAGTCTAGGTACTAAAAGAAAAAAAATTCCAAAAAAGAAAAGTCTATCCAGCTAAACTAACATTCAAATATGATGGAGAGTTCAAATATTCACAGATAAACAGAAATTAATAGAGTATGCCAACAAGAATTACTAATCACAATAGGTCAAGAATAGAATATCAGTAAGTCCACTCTAATCCATATTCTATTCCTCCATCCTGTGGACCTTGGATTGGTTGTGTCCATTCCACATCTATGCCAACAGGGGGCTTAGATTCCCCATGGATGCTGGATGCAATTCTCCTGCTTTCAGTTGTAGGCACTCTTGGCTCCATGATGTGGTGGTTGACATTCTTCAACTCCATGTTAGCTGAGTGGGGTAAGTCCAATAAACCAGAGTGTAGGAACTGAAGTCTGTTGAGGCTCAGGGCCTGGCTATCTCATGGTCAGTCCAGAGATTCAGATCCCCTGGGTATATATTAAACCCCAGCACCAACTACAATTCTGGTAAAGTAACAGGAAAGGCTTGGGAAAAGAGGTCACATCTGAGTTCAGCTCCATCACACAGAAACACAAACTCCAAAGAAGGGCCAACTGACATGGCAGTGAACTCCATCTGCCATGACCATAAAACCTGTGGGTCTCTTTAGCCCTCAGAAGAACCAATACCTGAGGTTGTATCTACTTTATCTGTTTCTGGGACTCTGCTCAGGTGTGCATAAGAGCAACCCGTCTGATAACCTCCCAGCTCTTGTTTAGACTCATAGCCATATAAACTCATTTGTCTTTTCCATTTCCCCCTTGATTTAGGTCAAAAAACATTTTTAACTCCTGTTATTACATGTAGACAGACATATTCTGCTGGTCCGAGTTGAACCTTTTATTCAAGGTCATTTTCTAGTTACATCATTAACTGGTACTTGGTAGTAACCCGTTGGCACCAGGGAGGCTTATCCCTGGAAGTCATGTCCCATGCTGGGGGGAAGGCAACAAATTTACATGCTGTGTTTGGCTTCAAGACTGGCCACATTTGGGCAATGTGAAGGCTCTCAGGAGGTAACTCTTAGACACACTGCTGCTCTAGGCCTTGTTCTTATTTCAGGTGCACAGGCTCACAAGCATAGTCATTAGTATCAGGGGCTCATTGTTGGACCTTCCTTCTTTTTTGGTCTTTATTGTGGCACTTGGGGAATTGTTGCTGTTCCTTTAGGGACTGTGATAGAGCTCCCCTGGCTAGGAAGTCAGCACTCCCTCAGTTGTTGTTTTTAATTGTTTCCACTATGGAAATATCCAAACATTTTTATGTACCTTGGATATATGCCCTGTAGAACTCTCTTCCAACCGTGTGTCCCCTGTCAATAACATCCCACACCAGTATTCCTCCACTGCCATTGTTGAACCTTTCTGTGATCCAAAACTTCCTGAAAAGTGAAGCCAATAATGTATTGCCAGGTTCCCTTAATAGTAAAATGGAGTAAAGCAATGAGTTTAAAGGTTAGATATAGAATACATACTAATTTGAAAAAATTCTATATCCTATCTTTTTATTTTCTTATTTCTTTTTTTTTTCTTTTTTTTATTGACTTTGTAATAGTATTACATTACAAATATACATGTGAGGTCCCACTCAACCCCACCCCCCCACCCCCCTCCCCCCCCCAACAACACTCGCTACCATCATCATGACACATCCATTGGATTTGGTAAGTACATCTTTGGGCACCTCTACACCTCATAGACAATGGTCCACATCATGGCCCACACTCTCCTCCACTCCATCCAGTGGGCCCTGCGAGGATCCACAACGTCCGGTGATTACCCCTGAAGCACCATCCAGGGAAGCTCCATGTCCCAAAGACGCCTCCACCCCTCATCTCTTCCCGCCCCTCCCCACACCCATCATCCACCATGTCCACTTTTCCCAGTCCAATGCCACCTCTTCTATGTGGACACTGGATTGGCTGTGTCCACTGCACCCCCACATCATTTTCTAATTATTAAGCTTATCTTCACAAGTGTTTTAGATCACAGTAATTCATATATACAATATACAGTACTCCCACATATCCAGCATAAACCTTTTCCCTTCCACAGCAATAACCTTTTAACATATTCATACCATATTTACTAAAACTGATGTACAGTTATTGAGACAATAGCTTTCAAACAAGGTAACATTTGTGTTTACATTGTGGTTGATATTTTAGACTATACAATTTTCTAAATTTTTAGTTATCTTATGTTTTACATTATGATTTACATTTTAGCCTATCACTCCCTATATATTTTTGGTGTAATTTTAAATGTCTTATATCCGTCCTTGATAAAACACTGTAGATGATATAATAAGTAAGTGTTCCTGTTTTAGGGTATTGGATGGTGGACATCTGGCACAAGGTGAACCAGGGGCAGGCATCTAGGGATTGTGTGAGTACTCATTTCTTGGCTTTTTGAAACTATGAACAGATTGTTAGGAAACACAGTACCTTTGACTTCTCTTCATTCCCAGAATGTACTTTAGGATTTACCATACAGTATTGCTGAATAAATATTGTTGAATGACTGAGAAACCAAATGGTTGTGTGGGTTGAACAGATATTGTTAATTATGGGGGAGAAAGGAGAAGCAGTGAGACAAGAGGAAATTCACTTGTCAGTGGGTGTCTTCATTCATGACAGCCAACTCCGGAGGAGAAAAATTGGGAAATAAGATAGTTTAGTGTATTCAGAATCTTTCTCCAGAAACAGCAAGAGGGAAATCAGTATGGGAAACCTGACAAGACTAGAGCCCACCCCTTAATAAGGGTGACCTCCTCCTGGGAGGTAGGTGTTCACAGGGATAAGAGATGAACATGGAGCTCTAAAGCTGTCACAAGGGACAAAACTGGCACAAATTTGCATTGTGTTTTCCTTTCTTATCTCCAGAGAAATAATTATCTCCGGGAGATTGAGACAAAAGAATACCTAATTACTGTGGTTCATGGGAATGGAATCCCTAATTGCTGGGATACTCTATGTGCTTCTCCTTCAATATATCAAAGAAAACACAATGTGTCTTCTACAGACCTTATGACTCGTTCCATCTCACTTCACTTCTTGGGAGCAGAGCTTCCAACTTCTTTCATCATTCAAGGAAGAACCTGCATTGGTGAACTTAGACCCTGTCTTGATAATTTCAGAGCGACTTACAGAATCTTCACAGGTACTGGGGGAATGTATTTTTGGCTCCATGGACACCTTTTATTGGTAGAAGCTTTAAGGAAATCAACAGATTATGACCATAGAGAAAGCTTAAAACACAAAGTTCTGTCTTATTAAAAAGCCTGAGTGGAAATAGCATATAAACTAAAATAGATTTTTTTCCCCAATCTGTTTCCTCTGATCTCTTACTCTTGGGTCTTCCCTCTCTCAGAAGCATTGTTTCCTTGTTTCACTCATTCTTCATTCTCTACACTTGTAGAAATTATCTGTTTACCTGTGTTTATTCCTTTTTTTTTCTCTTAGTCATTCAATATATGTGACTCTGGAATTTTGGTGAATTGGATCAAAAATTACAGACTCATTCTGGGGAGGTTAGTAAAGGCATCACAGGGGAGATTTTAATTGCACTAAGGCTTGAAGGAGGATTTAGAATAATTTCAGAAGGAGAAAAGGATAGAAGTACATGAAGAAGAGATGACATGGACACAAATATGGAGTCAATATAATTATATGGTGTGGTGAGGTTTTAAAAATAGATCTTTTTAAAAAAGAAATCAACTTTATTGATAAATATTATAAAGCACACAAATCACCTCTTTTCTTCCCTCTCCCTGCCCTCAGCAACTACTGTGGCCACTTACTCCACATCAATGCTCAATTTCTTCCATTGCCAGTCACAACAATGTGTGCATAAGTGGCTCTCTGAATCTTGAAGTTTCAGAATCAGCAAGGCCAACTCTTTCTTCATCATCTCTGAACACTCTATTCTTAAAAAACTTTTTATATTTTATGGAAGTATATCATTCATACATTAACATGCACACTAAAGATTGTGATCTTACAAAATATACATACATAACATCACACAGGGGTCTCATACATGACCCTTCCACGAACTCTTTGCATTGTGAAACATTTGCTACAAACTGTGCATGAACGTCATCACAATATTACTACCAACTATAGATCCTATATTACACTTGGTGAATTTTTCCCCAACTCATACTATTTTTTTATAATATTTTTATTAGAAATATTGTGAACTTGCAAAACAATCATATAAATGTGTAAATTTCCCATACAACTCCACACCCTGGTGGAACATTTGTTACAGATTTTGAGACAATATGACCAGACTATTACCACCAATCATGGTCCATAGCATACTTTTTTTTTTAGGATCATGCAAACCTTTATCTTTCTTTTTTTTTTAAAGATTTATTTATTTATTTATTTCACTACCCTTCCACCCCCCCGACCCTAGTTGTCTGTTCTCTGTGTCTATTTGCTGTATCTTCTTCTTTGGCCGCTTCTGTTGTTGTCAGCAGCACAGGAATCTGTGTTTCTTTTTATTGTGTCATCTTGTTGTGTCAGCTCTCCGTGTGTGCGGCACCATTCCTGGGCAGGCTGCACTTTCTTTCACGCTGGGCGGCTCTCCTTACAGGGTACACTCCTTGCGCATGGGGCTCCCCTACACAGGGAACACCTCTGCATGGCAGGGCACTCCTTGCGTCCATCAGCACTGCACATGGGCCAGCTGCACATGGGTCAAGGAGGCCCGGGGTTTGAACTGCAAACCTCCCATGTAGTAGACAGGCACCCTAACCACTGGGCCAAGTCCGCCGCCCATAGCATACATTTGACACATTTTTTCCATACACCTCTATTATCAACACGGTACAGCTTGACATTTATGCAAGAATATTATAGTATTGCTGTTAACCACAGTCTATAGGTCATGCCAACTGTAGTTTTCCATGTATATACAATAGTGATATACATCAGCTCTAGCTCACAGAATAACTTGCTTGCATTTGTACCCTTAACCACAATTCTCAACTGCCTCTCAGCTGTGTATTTCAGTCCCTCGGGTATTCTTTTTTTTCTTTAAAGATTTATTTATTTATTTCTCTCCCCCACTCTGCCCCAGCTGTCTGTTCTCTGTGTCTATCTGACGTGTGTTCTTCTTTGTCCACTTCTGTTGTTGTCAGTGGCTTGGGAATCTGTGTTTCTTTTTGTTCCGTCATCTTGCTGTGTGTTGCCATGCCATTCCTGGGCAGGCTAAAATTTCTTTTGCACTGGATAGCTCTCCTTATGGGGCTCACTCCTTGTGCATGGAGCTCCCCTATGTGGGGACACCCCTGTGTGGCAGGGCACTCCTTGCATGCATCAGCACTGCACACAGGCCAGCCCCACACAGGTCAAGGAGGCCTGGTGTTTGAACCGCAGACCTCCTATGTGGAGGATTGATGCCCTATCCACTGGACCAAGTCTCCTTCTCCCTTGTTTATTCTTTAGCATTCTTTCCATTGACATTTACTTCTCCAGACTAACTTTTTCAGCCACAATCCCATTTATAATCCAGTTACTACTCACTATAATGTGTTATTATCAACTCTATCCATCTCCACACTTTTAAGTCCAGTTAATTAAAACTTCTACAGGAGGAGGCAGGGCAAGATGGTGTCTGAGTGAGTGCATCTCACAGTCTCTCCTGCAAAGAAGCAGCCAAGTGGTGTTGGAGACTTCCCGGAGCGGGTTGTTTCAGGGGCTTGCAAGGCAGGTGTATGGACGTCTGTTTTTTAGAGACAGTGACAGAAATAGAGCTTGCTAAAGGTAGAATTGCAGGTTACAAGCACAGAAGTTGGAAGCTGTGGGGAGGCGGGACCCTTCCACTTACGGCTGGTGGCCACAGTGTTCCCTGAGAACTGTCAGTTGTGTGGTGGTGTTCCTGGGCACTATGATCCCCAGATATTTGGTCTCCAGGTCTGTGTCCCCTAAGCCCCCATATCCTGCATTCCACACACCTACATACTCTGAGTCTGCAGTGTTCCGGGCTTCCCTTTCCCAAGTCCAGCACTTCTGGAGGTCTGGGATTGCCTGAGCCCTCCGATTTTGGACTGACTCCATGAGTGGGAAGGATTCGGTAGGAAGTGCAGCAAAGAGACCAAGCGAGTGTAGGTTCAATTTTCTGGTTTCCCTTCCCTCCATTTTCTGTGTATTTGTACTTCGAGGAGCATACCAGCTGGCTTGGGGAGAGCCTGGGAAGAAAGAAGTGGTGAATCTGCTGACAAAACCCAATTCACCTAAATACCCTGTGATATGAAACTTGGTCTGGGAGAAGGTGGAGTCAGAAAATCAACTAGCCCTCTCATAGCACACCTAAAGGAGAGGGACTGTAGGAGGTGCTTTCCAAGATTCCAGTAGCATACTTGGGGTTCCTGGTGAGCTGTGGGTGTTCTCTCTCTGGAAAATAAAAGTCACTGTTTTCTTTGCAGAGCTGGTTCAACAAGGACCCACTTGAATCTCCTACTGGACCTCTGAGACAGCTTTCTTGCTGCCCTGGGAGACAGGGAAGTAAAGAGGGGAAAAGGGGGGTATGTCAAATCCCTAAGCATTTTATTTAACTGCAAAGAGATACCTTGCTTAAAACTTTGTCTGGCATTTTATTGGGTTGTCTTCTTGTTTTTGTTTTTGCTTTCTCTTTATCCCCCAAGAGCCTTTATTCTTTTGTTTTTCTTTTTTATCTTTTTCTTTTTCATGCTTACTTATCCCCTCCTTTTTGTCCCTTTTTATTCCTTTTCTTTCTTTCATTCCCTTCTTTTTAAATTTTTTTTATATTAGGTGCTGCAGGGAGTGATTCACATTTGCTGTATTTCCTCATCCTCCATTCCACTTTTGTGTGTATATTGATTTTGGCCACCAACACTATCCCCTTTCCTCTACATCTTTCTATCCTCTGTCATTTATTGTTTCTCTTACATTACACATCTCTTTGTTTGCCCCCTTATTTTTCTGAATTTATTTCTAATACCTTTGCTCTGTTTTCTGTCTTATATTCACTCTTTATATTATTGTCCTTTATTTTCTCTTTCCCTCTCTCCTGAACACACTGGCCTTTTATTTATTTATTTATTTATTTTTAAGATTTATTTATTTATTTAATTTCCCCCCCTTCCCCTGGTTGTCTGTTCTTGGTGTCTATTTGCTGCGTCTTGTTTCTTTGTCTGCTTTTGTTTCTTTGTCCGCTTCTGTTGTCGTCAGCAGCACAGGAAGTGTGGGCGGCACCATTCCTGGGCAGGCTGCACTTTGTTTTCACGCTGGGCAGCTTTCCTCACGGGTGCACTCCTTGCGCGTGGGGCTCCCCCACGCGGGGGACACCCTTGCGTGGCACGGCACTCCTTGCGCGCATCAGCACTGCGCATGGCCAGCTCCACACGGGTCAAGGAGGCCCGGGGTTTGAACCGCGGACCTCCCATATGGTAGACGGACGCCCTAACCACTGGGCCAAAGTCTGTTTCCCCACACTGGCCTTTTAATTCACACTATATTCCTCCTCATATTTAGTTTACTGTCTCATTATACATACACTACTTTTCACACTGTTATAAGTATACATACCTTACATGAGCCAAATATCCATTCTCCTAGATCACACATGGTTCCTCTTAATATTTATTATCAATGCTACTATTGTTCATTTTTCTTCTCTTACTTCTTTGGCTTTCCCTGACCTTAATATTTTCCTTCAAGTGAACTTAGCCAACAACAAGGAAATAGAATAAGAAGAACAAAGTGACAAAGAGAAGAATTAAAACACATGCAAAAATCTAATTAAACCCAAACTAGACAAAGAAGCTAAGCAACTGATTAAAACCATCATGATAAAATGATGCAACAAAAAATTACAAACCAAAATAATAATCAGGAAAACATACTCCAATCCAATGAACAAACTAAAACCAGGAAGAGTAACAGAATATCAAACAAGTAATTAAAGCTCTCAAAACATATATTAGGGACAAATTTGATGAGGTGGAGGAAGAGATTAAGAATATGAAGAAAACACTTAGAGAGAATACAGAAGAAATTGCAATCATACACAAAAAGATAACAGATGTGATGGTGATGAACAGCACAATTCTAGAAATCAAAAATACACTCTCAGCAAATAACAGCAGACTCGAAGAGGCACAGAAAAGAATTAGTGGTGTGGAAGACAGTATATCTAAAATCAAACAGATAGTAGAACTGATCAATAAAAAGAAAGAAAACTTCCAACAGGGACTTAGGGACCGGAATGACAATGCAAAACACACAAACATAAGCATTACAGGCATCCCAGAAGGAGAAGAGAAGGGAAAGGGGACAGAAGGAGTGTTGGAGGAAATAATGGCTGAAAACTTCCCAAATCTACTGAGGGAGATGGATGTACATGTCCAGGAAGCACAATGCACTCCAAACAGCATAAATTTCAACAGGCGTACCCCAAGACATATACTAGTCCAATTACATGCTAGGCCATAGAAAAAGTCTCAATGAATTCAGAAAGACTGAAATCATACAAAATAATTTCTCTGACCACAGTAGAATGAAGCTAGAAATTTGCAAGGGACAGAGACTGAGATTTGGCACCAAGATTTGGAAGTTAAGCAGCACTCTTAGAAAAACAGTGGGTCAAGGAGGAAATCACAAAAGAAATTAATAACTACCTTAAAACTAATGAAAATTATAACACAACATATCCAAACTTATGGGATGCAGCAAAAGCAGTACTGAGAGGGAAGTTTATAGCCATAAATTCATACATCAAAAAAGAAGAAAGAGCTAAAATTGAATAACTAATTGCACAATTGGAGGAATTAGTAAAAAAAAAATCACTAAATACAAAGGAAGAAGGAAGAAAGAAATAACAAAGATCAGTGCAGAACTAAAAGAAATAGAAAAAAGAAAGCACTTGAAAAAATGGACAAAATCAAGAGCTGGTTTTTTTAGAAGATCAATAAAATTGACAAACGGTTACCTAGACTAACAAAGAAAAAAAGAAGATGCAAATATGCAAAATAAGAAATGAGAAAGGAGATATCATCATTGACCCCACAGAAATAAAGACTATTATAAAAGGATACTTTGAAAAACTATATTCCAAGAAAAAGGACAATTTAGAGGAAATGGAAAAATTCCTAGAAACACATAAGCAGCCTACATTAATGAAAGAAGAAACTGATCATCTCAACAAACCAATCACAAGTAAAGAGATAGAATCAGTCATTAAAAACCTCTCAACTAAGAAAAGTCCTGGGCAAGACAGCTTCACAGGTGAATTTTACCAAGCATTCTGGAAAAAACTAACACCAATCATGCTTAAACTCTTCCAAAAAATCGAAACACAAGGAACATTGCCTAACTCATTCTATGATGCCAACATTACTCTAATAGCAACGCCACAAGAAGGGAAAATTACAGACCAATCCCTCTAATGAACTTAGACATGAAAATCCTCAAAAAAATACTTGTTAATCATATTCAACAATACATTAAATAAATTATACACCATGACCAAGTGAGAATCATTCCAGGTATGCAAGGATGGTTCAACATAGGAAAATCAATTAATGTAATACACCATATAAACAGACTGAAGGAAAAAGAATCACATTATCATATCTATAGATGCAGAAAAAGCATTTGACAAAATACAGCACACTTTCCTAATAAAAACAATGCAAAAGATCAGAATAGAAGGAAACTTTCTCAACATGATAAAGAGCATATATGAAAAACCCACAGCTAACATCATTTACAATGTTGAAAATCTGAAATCTTTCCCTCTAAGATCAAGAACAAAAGAAGGATGCCCACTATCAGCCCTTCTATTTAACATTGTCTTAGAAGTACCTGCTCAAGCACTGAGGGAAGAAACAGATATAAGAGCCATCCAAATTGGAAAGGAAGAAGTGAAAATTTCACTATTTGCAGATGATATGATCCTATACATAGAAAACCCTGGGAAGTCTACAAGAAAAGGTTCTAGAACTCATAAATGAGTTCTGTAAAGTCACAGGTTACAAAATCAATACACAATAATCAACACTATTTCTGTACACCAATAATGATCAATCTGAGGATGAAATCAGGAATCAAATAACATTTACAATAGTAAATAAAAAAATAAAATACCTAGGAATAAATTTAACTAAAGATGTAAAGGACTTATATGCAGAAAACTACAAACACTGCTCAAGGAAATCAAAGAAGACCTAAATAAATTGAAGAATATTCCCTGCTCATGGATAGGAAGACTAAATATCATTAAAATGTCTATCCTACCAAAACTGATCTATGGATTCAATGCAATCCCAATAAAAATCCACACAACATTCTTTAATGAACTAGATAAACTAACTATGATATTTATTTGGAAAGGAAAGAGGCCCCAAATAGCCAAAGACATATTGAAAAAGAAAAATGAAATTGGAGGAATCACACTACCTGACTCCAAAACGTACTACAAAGCTACAGTAGTGAAAATGGCATGGTTTTGGCACAAGGATAGACACACTGACCAATGGACTTGAAATGAGAGTTCTGATATAGATTCTCAAATAAACAGCCATATGGTATTCAACAAGGCCACCAAAATCTCTCAACTGGGAGAGAATGGCCTCTTCAACAAATGGTGCCTGGAGAACTGGATATCCATATTTAAAAGAATGAAAGAGGATTACCAACTCACACCTTATACAAAAATCAGCTCAAGATGGATCAAAGACCTAAATATAAGAGCCAAGTCCATAAAGACTTTGGAAAGCAATGTAGGGAAGCATCTACAGGACCTTGTAATAGCAAACGGCTTCATGAACTTCACACCCAAAGCATGAGCAGCCAAAGAACAAATAGATAAATGGGACTTCCTCAAAATTAAAGCCTTCTGCACCTCAAAGGATTTTGTCAAGAAAGTGAAAAGAGAGTCTACACATTGGGAGAAAATATTTGGTAACCATATATCTTATAGGAGAAATATTCTGCATTTATAAAGAATTCCTATATCTTGAAAATAAAAAGACAAGCAACCCATTTTAAAAATGGGAAAAAGATTTGAACAGACACTTCTCAAAAGAAGTTATACACATAGCTAAAAGGCACATGAAAAAATGCTCAAAATCACTAGCTACTAGGGAAATGCAAGTCAAAACACAATGAGATACCATCCTACTCCCATAAGACTGGCAGCTATCAAAAAATCAGAAGGCTACAGGTGCTGGAGAGAATGTGCAGGAATGGGAACTCTCATCCACTGCTGGTGGAAATGCAGAAGGACCCAGCCATTCTGGAGGACAGTTTGGTAGTTTCTCAAAAAACTAGATACAGATTTACCATATGAACCAGCAATTCCACTGCTGGGTATATACCCAGAAGATCTGAAAACAAGGACACAAACTGATATATGCACACCAATGTTCATAGCAGCACTATCCACAGTTGACAAAGTTGGTATCAATCCAAATGTCATCAAGAGATGAATGGATAAATAAAATGTGGTGTATACATACAATGGAATACTACTCAGCTCTAAGAACAAATACACTACAAACACACGTGATAACATGGATGAATCTTGAGAACCTTATGTTGAGTGAAGCAACCCAGGCATTGAAGGACAAATACAATATGACCTCTCTGATAAGAAATAAGTAAACCAAGCTATTTCAGAGAGCTAGAGACTGGATGATATGCTTAAAGGAAGTTGGGGAGTAGAGAAAGGCTGCAAGCTGACACCTACATGGGTGAAATCTATGATAAGCTGGAGATAAGTATTTCTACAGAGGAGGGATAAAATGGGGGCATAAGGATACCTTGGGGCAGGGCTTTGTGGGCATGAGGGGCCTGGAGATGAAAGGATGGATTAGATGGCCCAATTTTTGGGGGGGACGGTGGGCAGAACATTTGAACATAGGAGACTGTCAGGTATATGGTTGAAATTATAAATTAGAGAAAACTCTTTAGAAAATATACTATAAAAGGTTACCTGTTCAAGATGCTTAAAGGGGGGGGGGGGGGGCTTCTGACACATGGAAATCTTCTAGGGAGACTGTGAGGGTTCATTTTGTAATAATGGTTTATACTATTGGGTGGAGACCCATACAATGAGAGTGAAAGTATACCCACATCCTGGGGAGAACTGATGTTCCCAAATAGAGGAAATGTTATCTCTTGAGAGAATTGGTGGCTCCCAGTGGGTTAGGGCACTCGAGTATATCAAGCTCTCAACACTGTTGCAAGTATCTCTGAATATGGTCCTTCATGTAATGAAGATTGATTGTCACAGTGGGCCCTGAGGGGATGGGGAAAATGGTGTTGAATAGATGGAATCAGTGTAACTGTGGGTCAATGGAAGTATTCCACAAGATCATGCAATGATGGATATAGGATATGTTAAATTACACCAAAAATGTATTAAAGTCTATAGGCTAAAATATAAATGATAATGTAAAACATAAGATAACTAAAAATTTAAAAAATTATATAGTCTAAAATATAAACCATAATGGAAACTCAAATGGAATCATGTTTGAAAGCTATTGTTTCAATATCTGTACATGAGCTGCAGCAAATAGAATATGAACATGTAAAAAGATCATTGTGAAGGGACAAAGGGTTTGATGTTGGATATGTGGGAGTATCATATATTGTGTATGTGAATTACTGTGATCTAAAACTTATGTGAAAAGAAACTTAATAATTGGGAAAAAAAAAGAAAGTATGTATACATTGAGGAAGAAATTGAAGAAATTGCCTTGCCACGGTACATACAGGGCAACACATACAGCAGTGATGAAAGGCAAAATGTCAAAACAAAACTTTTTCAGTTTTTCATTGTTTGATACGCCAATTTATTTTTCCTTTATTTAATTTTTCTAAATTCGTATATATTCTATAGCTAACCTTTAAACCCATCATTATATTCCATTTTGCTATTTATGTAATCTGGCAAAATATTAGTCTTCCTTTTTAAAGAAGTTTTGGACTACAGAAGGATTCAACTATGGCAGGAGAGGAACACTGGTGTGGTGTGTTATTGAAAGGGGGCACATGGTTGGGAGGGAGTTCTCCAGGGTGTGTACACAGGGTACATGAAAATGTTTGGATATTTTCATAGTGGTTTCAGTAAAAATGACAACTGACGGAGTGCTAGTTCCTATCCAGGGGAGCTCTATCACATCCCCAATGAAACAGCAACAACACCCCAAGTGCAATGTCAAAGACCAATAAAGATGGACGGCCCAGCAATTAGCCCTTGATACTGATGGCTACGATTATGAGCTTGTGTGCCTGAAATATGAACTAGATGTAGAGCTGCAGGGTGCCAAAGAGTTACCTCCTGAGGGCCTCCTTGTTGCTCAAATGTGGTCACTAAGCCAGATTCAGCATTTAATGCATTACCTTCCCCCCGGCATGGAACATGACTTCTGAGGATGAACCTCCCTGGTGCCAAGGGATTACTACCAAGCACCAGTTGATGATGTAACTAGAAAAAGACCTTGAATAAAAGGGTCCGCTCATACCAGCAGAATATGTCAGCCTACATGTAATATCAAGTGTTAATGACTACTTTTTGTCTTTGGATAAAAGGGGGAAATGGAAAGGACAAATGAGTTTGTATGGCTATGAGTCTCCAAAAACAGTTGGGAGGTCATCAGAGCAGTAATGTTTATGCACACCTCAGCAGGGTCCCAGAGACAGCCAAAGTAGATAGAAACCCAGTTACTAGTTCTCCTGAGGGCTGCAGAGACGCTATGTTCATGGCAGTTGGCTCTGGAATTCAGTGCCATGTCAGTTGGCCCTACTTTGAGTTTCTGTTGCTGAGTGAGATGGAGATAGACTCAGATGTGATCTTTCTACACATGCCTCTTCTGTTACTTTTACCAGACCTGTAGTTGGCTTTGGGTTTCGGGTATACTGAGGAGACCTGAATCTCTGGACTGTCCATGTGACAGTCAGGCCCTGAGCCTCAGCAGGCTTGCAACTCCTACCCTCTGGTTTATTGCTCTTATCCTGGCCAGCTAACAGGGAGGTGAAGAAGGTCAACCACCACACCAGGGAGCCACGAGTGCCTACAACTGCAAGCAGGAGAATTGCATCCATCATCCATGTGGAATGTAAGCCCCTTCTTCATGTAGATGTGGACTGGACAGAACCATCCCAGGGTCTACAGGATGGAGAAATAGGATATAGATTAGAGTTGACTTACTGGTGTTCTACCGGGGAACTATTGTGATTAGTAAGGGAAGAAATTGTAGTAGTGATGTGAAGAAAGTGGTCATGGTAGCTGCTGATGTTAGGGAGAAGGAAGAAAAAATATGATGTGGGTGCATTTTCAGGATTTGGAGTTGTCCTGGGTGACGATGCAGGGACAGATGCTGGACATTGTGTGTCCTGCCATGGCCCACTGGGTGGACTGGAGGAGTGTAGACTACTATGTAGATCACTATACATGTGGTGCTGCAGTGCTCCAAAATGTATTCACCAGGTGCAGTGAATGTGCCACGACGATGCAAGAGGTTGTTATGGGAGGAGTGGGGTGAGGGTGGTGGGAGGTATATAGGGACCTGTTATTTTTTTAACGTAACATTTAAAAGAAAATAAAGAAAAAAAACTTCTACATATATGAAGCATCTATATTTCTTCTCAAAACTCCTCTTACCTCCTAATAACATATACAATTCCATGTGTTTATTATTTGTATTTAGTTTATATTAATGAGACCATGCAATATTTGTCCTTTTGTGTCTGCTTTACTTCACTTAGTATAATGTCTTCAAGACTCATCCATGTTATCACATATATCCCAATTTCATTTCTTCTTACTGCAGCATAATATTCCATTGTTTGTATAGATCACATTTGTTTATCCATTCAATCATGAAGGGACACTTGAGTTGTTTCCATCTTTTGGCAATTGTGAACAACTTCGCTATGAACATTGGTGTGCAGATGTCTGTTCATGGCCTAGTTTTTAGTTCTTCTAGATATATTCCTTGTAGAGGAATTGCTGGATCATGTGACAGTTCTATATTTAGCTTCCTGCAGAACCTCTAAACTGTATTCCATGAAGGCTGCCCTATTTTACACACCCACCAACAGTGAAGGAATGTTCCTGTTTCTCCACATCCTCTCCAGCACATATTGTTGTCTGTTGTTTTTTTTTTTTAAATAATGGCCATTCTATGTGGTGTTAGATGATATATTGTTGTTTTAATTTGCATTTCCCTAATAGCTAGTGATATGAAACATTTATTCATGTGCTTTTTGGCCATTTGTATTTCCTCTTTGGAGAAATGTCTATTTAAATCTTTGGTCCATTTTTAAATTTATTGCTTGGTTTTTATTGTTGTGTTGTATGATATCTTTATGTAGCATGGAAATCAAACCCTTATCAGATAACTGGTTTCCAAATATTTTCTCCCACTGACTTGGTGCCTTTTCACCTTCTTGATGAAGTCCTTTGAATCATAGAAATGTTTAAGTTTGAGAAGGTCCCATTTACCCATGTTTTTTTTGTTGTTGTTGTTGCTTGTGCTTTTGGTGTAAGGTTTATGAATCCATCATTTACCACCAGATCTTGAAGATGTTTCCCTACATATTCTTCTAGAAGCTTTATTGTACTTCCTTTTATATTCAGGTCTTTGATCGACTTCGAGTTTATTTTTGTATAATATGTGAGATAAGGGTCTTCTTTCTTTCTTTTGGCTATGGATATCCAGTTCTCCCAACAAAATTTTTTGAATAAACTTTTCTTCCCCAACTGGGAGGGCTTGACAGGATTGTCAAAAATCACTTGGCCATAGATGTGTCTGTTTCTGAACCATCAATTTGGTTCCGTTGGTCTATGTGTTTATCTTTATGACCATACCATGTTGTTTTTACCACTATAGCTAGGTAATATGATTTAAAGTCTGTAAATGAGAGTCGTCCAACTTCACTTTTCCTTTTGAAAATGTTTCTGGCCATTTGGGGACTCTTACACTTCCAGATAGACTTGATAATTGTGTTTTCCATTTGCTAAAAAAAAATACTGGTGAAATTTTTATTTGTATTGCATTGAATGTTTATATCAATTTGGGTAGAATTGACATCTTAATGATATTTAGTCTTCCAATCCATGCGCAAGAAATGTTATTCCAATTATTTAGGTGTTTTAAAATTCCTTTTTGAAATGCATTATAGTTTTCTGAATACAAGTGTTTTGCATCCTAGGGTAAGTTTATTCCTAAATATTTGGTTCTTTTTGTTGCTATTGTAAATGGAGTGTTTTTCTTGACTTCCTCCTCAGATTTTGCATTATTCATGTAAAGAAACACTACTGATTTTTGCTGATTAATCTTGTATCCTGACACTCTACTGAAATAATTTATTAGCTCTAGCAGCTTTGTTGTAGATTTTTCAGGACTTTCTAGATATATAATCATCATCTGCAAATAGTGAAAATTTTAATTCTTCTTTTCCAATTTGGATGCCTTTTATTTCTTTTTCTTGCCTGATTGCTTTAGCTAGAAACTCTACCACTACATTGAAGAACAATGGGGTTAGTGAGCATCCTTGTCTTTTCCCTGATCTCAATCAGAAAGTTTTCAGTCTTTCACCATTGAATACAATGTTAGCTGTGGGTTTTTCTTCTATGGCTTTTATCATGTTGAGAAGTTTCCTTCAATTCCTATTTTTTTTGTAGTATTTTTCTCAAGAAAGGATACTGTATTTTGTCAGATGCCTTTTCTGTGTCATTGATAAGATCATGTGATTTTTCTTCTTTGATTTATTAATGTGGTATATTATGCTGATTTTCTTGTGTTGAACCAGCCTTACATGCCTTGTATAAAATCCACTTGATCAAGAAGGATAATTCTTTTAATGTGTTGTTGGATTTGATTAATAAGTATCTTATTGAGGATTTTTGCATCTGTATTCATTAGAGAAATGGGTCTATAACTTTTTTTTTGTAATAGCTTTATTTGGCTTTAGCATGAGGGTGATATTGGTTTCATAGAATGAGTTTTGTAGCATTCCTTCTTGTTCAATTTTTTGGAAGAGCTTGAGTCACATTGGTATTAAATCTTCTTTGAATGCTTGGTAGAACTCACCTGTGAAACTGTCTGGTCAAGGGCTTTTCATTGTGGGGAACTGTTTAATGACTGTTTCAATCTCTTTACGTGTTGGTGATAAATGTTGTGAGATCTTTCATTGCTTGTGCGAAGTTCTGCTCCCCTTCCTGAGTTTTAGTTTGTTGATTGGATTCAGCCATGGTTTCCTGATTACTGATTTGGTTTGCCGATTTTTGTTGCTTTCTGGTCATCCTTTTATCTTGACGGGTTTAATCAGTTCCTCAGCTTCTTTGTCTAGTCTTGGAGATTAATTAGCTGTTATTTTTGTGTAAGTGTTATTTATATCTTCTTTTTGTCACTTTTTTCTTCTTATTCTAACTTCTTGTTGCTGGTTAAGTTCACTTTAAAGGAAAGTATTAGTGCCAGGGAAAGGCAATTGTGTAAACAAGGAAAAAGTGTAGAATAGTATTGGTGATATATGTTAACAAAGCAAGAATATGAGATCTGGGAGGATGGAGGTTAGATTCATGTAGATTGTGTAGAGTTATAGCTGTAGGTAGAGTACCTTTTATGAGGTAGATGACTGAATATGGGAGGAATATGGTATGAGCTACAAAGCTATTGTTTTCATGAGAAAGGGAAAAAGAAAAGAAAGGTAATAGTTTCAAGAGTGGATACCAGACAGAAAACAGAACAAAGGTATTAGAAATTAAGAGTTAGACACTTTGTGGATCAAAGAACAGGAGGTGGGGGGTGGAATATAGGAAAGACAGTAGATGATAGCGGATATCAAGATGCAGGGGAAGGGGGATAGTGTAGGTAGCCTAAATCAGTTCACACAGAAATGAGGCAGTGGAGGATGGGAAAACCCAGCAAATGTGAGGTGTTCCCTGTAGCACCTATTGTATACTTGAATTAAAATAAAACAAGTGGAAAATGAGGGACAAGAGGGAGAGAGAAAACCGAAAAAGAAAAACTAATTATAATAAAGAAAAAAAGAAAGACGAGAAGTAAGGAAGATCAGTGAATTCCATGAGCATGTGCCCATCCCCATATTTAACTTGCTGTGAAGTGGGTTGCTTTATCAGAAGTAATGATAGGTGGTATACCATTATGTTGCATAAGGCATTCTACAAGACCACAGATGGTACTTTCACAGAAGCATTGCATGCAAGGAAGACAAGTCCATATCTAGAATACAGATTTATCCCTTTAAGAAAAACAAACATTGCCCCTGCCATTATGAATGCAGTCCAATGTACACAACCTTCAAGCAATATCAGGCCCATCACATCCAGGTATGGTGCCATATCAGGGACTGAGTGTTGTTCTCATTTGCTTGCAGATTGGGCACTAAGCTTAGTAAGCCTTGGTGAGTGGAAGTCCATGTTGCTGAGTCCATGCATAATTTCCATTCCTACCACCATGCTCAGTTTGTTCATGAGCCCATTGGACAATAACAAAGCAAGGCATCCAGTGCACAGATTATTAAATCTCTCCTCTACTAAAGTGAACTTCTGGTGAGCAATCACATGGGAGACAAATATCTTCCTGTTTTTTGCCCATTCAGAAAGGTCAGTCAACATACTTCTTCCCCAAACTTCTTGTTTACCCCTTTGCCAATCGTCTTCCTTCCAAATCCCAGATCATTCACTGAACACAGCCCAGGAATCATTGTATAAGTAACACATGACTGGCCATTTCTCCTTCCCAACAAAATGAATAACCAGGTGCCCTGCTTGAAGTTTTGCCACTGTGAGGATTTCATTTCATCACTTCCCTTCAGGGTTGACCCAAAAAGGATCTGTAGTGCTGAGAGCTGTCCACTTACAGGTAGTACCTATATATCATGCAGAACAAGAACAAAATTTTCCTTTTTCAATTGGTTACAGTGATTCCCCATGAGATCATTGCTGTTGACTTGGAAACAGAAGGCAATGAGGCAGGAGTTGGGCCATGGGCATTTGGGTCATTTCCTCCTGAAACTTACTTGTGCCATCAGGGCCAGCACGAGACAGATCTCATATATTCCAGTTCCACTTTGTGAGGGAATGCTGCTGTGCACACACATATTTATGGGATCAGAAAATGTCCAGCTAAATAGGGTCTACTGGTAACCTGTTGGCCCATGGTTAAGTAAGTGTTCAGCATCCACCAAGTCTCAGAAGTGGGGAAAATAATGTTTCTTAAAAGGAGAATATTTATCTACAAAGGATAACAGGGACTTTGTCCAAATTCCTTGGGGTCAATATTGTGATTCTACCATGTGGCAACATCAAAGACTGTAAAAGGCCTTTCTATTTGCCAGTAAAGCTTGCAGCACCATTGGAACATGAGACCCAAGTTTCAGAGCAGCTTGCTCAGCATCCTGAAATGTTACAGGCCCTCCATTTGTCCAAATCATTGCTCAAAAGAAGTGGCTTTTCAGGTCATATTGATAAACAGACTGGAATACTGCATAGAAATGAGAATACATTGCCTCCAAAATCCAAGGAGGCCAAATAAATTGTTATGGCCCTTTTTTCTGTTGTAGGAAGGGCCAGATGCAATAGCTTATCTTTCACCATAGAAGGGATATCTTAATATGCCCCATAGCAATGGGACACCAAGAAATTTCATTGAAGTGAAAGGCCTGTGAATTTTTCTTGATTTTTTTCTCCCAGGCTCTGACATGCAAATGCCTTACCAGTAACTCTAGAGTAGGTGCTACCTCTTGCTTACCAGATCCAATCAGCAAATTGTCATCAATAGAATGAGAATGGACCAATGTGATGTTTATGGGAGGGAGAGACAGTCAAAATCCCTTGGACTACATTATGACATGACCCTGGAAAGTTGATATACACCTGCATTGGAGAGAATGAAGTTGTATTTCTGGACATGCCAGATGAAAATAAACTTTCTTGTGATCTCTACTAACAAGAATTAAAAAACAGCATTTCCGAGATCAATAGCTGCATATCAGGTGTGTTAGTTTCCCAACTGCTGAAATAAATACCATACAATGTGTTGGCTTAAACAATGGGAATTTATCATTTCATACTTTTGAGGCTAGGACAAGAACAAAATTAAGGTGTCAGCAAGGTAACACTGTCCTTGAAGACTGGAATTCTTGGATTCGCTGCCAGCGATCCTCTGCCCACAAATGTCAGTGCACATGAAGACATCATCCTCTTTCTCATCTGAGCTGCATTTTCTTCCAGGTTTTTAATGTAGATTTCTCTCTATGGCTTTCTCTATAGGGCCTTCAGTATTAGGATTAAGACCCATTCCGAGTCAGTGGGTGACATCTTAACTAAAAATAATATTTTCCCATGGTCCTGTTTACAATGGGTTCACACTCACAGGGATGGATTAAGAGCACATTTTCCTGGGGTACATAATTTAACCTGCCACACTATGTATTGGGGATGTGTTAAAATGCTCAAGAAGTGATAGCAAGCACATATGGAACAGAAGGTGCACTTGAGCCAGTGCCTGGTTAAGTTTACTGTAATCTACTGTCATTGTCCAAGGTCTATCTGTTTTCTGCACAGACCAAACAGGAGACTTGAAGGGGATTTGGTTGGCATCACTAATGCTGCATCCTTCAAGTCCTTGATCTGATGCTAATCTCTGCAATCCTTTCAGGCATCTGATATTGCTTTTGTTTCACTTTTTTGCTGGATAAAATCATTTTCCCTTTATCCTTTATTACCCTTTATTACCATAATAGTCCCAACTCCAAGAATACAGAACCAGTGTGGGGATTCTGTAAGTTGCAGAGTATATCTGTTTCCATTATATATTTTGATATTGGGGAGTTTACCACAGAATGTAATTAGAAACCCACTGGAATCATTCGAGAGACAAACCTGAGCTAAACCTCCATTGATCACCTGATGTCCATTAGCCCCTACCTTACTGAGGAGCAGAGTGATATTTTGGGTTTCAGGAAACTCATGTGAGTTCAGAGGCAGTGTTTAATAATTCCCAAATGTCCAAACATTTCATATCACCAATGTTACAATCACCCAGATAAAATGCTGTTGGTCTATTTGGAAATTGTTGGAAGAATAACCATATAAATTTCTTTGCAGCTTTCCAATATAGCAGACTCCTTCCCCATGTCTCTTGGTCTTCCCTTGTTTCAAGGATTTGGGGGTCAATAAGATGTCTCACCTCTGGGAATTGATTGAGAGACATATTTTATGTGTGTGTGTGACTCCAATTAGGCTTTTGTTCACTTGACCTAGTACACTTTTCCTTATAGATATCAAGTCATATTCTAGTAGACTGCCTATCAATTTTACTTACTGATACCCCAAGATCAACTAGCCAATGCCACATGTCTGTGAATCAGATCATTCTGATGATAGCTTTGTATATTTTGTCCATTAGGATAGCCAAATCCACCTTGTACCTGGCTATTAAGTGCTGTCGCATGACTTCTGCTCATTCACAATCTCACAATTCCCATTGTTTTTAAGGATGCAAGTTCAGGGAAAGCAGTTCTCACACGAATTTCTGATATACAGAAAAAATGAACACATGGCTCTTAAAGAATGATGGGAGTGCTCTCACAATTTATTCCTTACAAATTTAGTGAAATGTGTATCCTCTTGACATTTCTTGGGTGAGTGAGCAGGTCTTACATGATAACTCCAATCCAACATCCCAATCTTTCTAAGCCTTTGAGTTCCTTATCAGTATTATAACAGAACAATTCTGGCATTTCAACATCACTTAAGGTAGGCTACTGTTCAGTCCATGCTTCAGCAAAGAACTTAACAAACTGATGAAGCCCTTCTAAATTGAATGAGTCCAGGATCTCTGCTTATTGGGCCCTTACCAATAAATTCAGCCTGATCAAACTCTGTGTTCCATGCACCATTATCTAGTACCCTTTATATTCATTTCCACACATATTCCCCTGAATTCTCCTTGTACATTGAAAAATTCATGTACTTATGCCGGCGGGGGGAGAGGAGCCGCTGGAGGCCTCTGCGACTTCTCTCAGTGGCTCCGAGGTGTGGAGGGCATGCAAGATTCTGGGAAGAAACTCGCGGAGACAGGCTGGTGGCACAAGTCTGGTTTATTCCGGAGGGGTACACACTTTTATAGGGCTTAGGGTGGCGTGTAGGGTTCTGATTGGCTTAAGCTAAAGGCGACCTGTGGTTGGTTGCCGTAAGCAGTTACTAGGGACGGGGGCAGATATCAGGTTAGCTCTGCTATCTATAGGGACGGGGATTGGTTGGGGACTGCATGGAGAGATCTGATAGGTGCAGGCGGGTACTGCTTTCTGATAGGTGGTTGTAAGCAGTTGCTAGGCAGAGGGCAGGTGGAGAGGTTTGGAATGGGGGAGGGGAAAGGGGAACTGAGAGCTGACCAGATATTAGGCTAGGCGGGAGATAGTGGGAGGCGACCGTTATTGATGTATCTTGCCCGGGTAGGCTGAGGGCGCTTCGCCCATACCAGGCTGAGGGCAGGATCGCCCGTTCCAGCCACCCTGAACTGTGACTTCAGGCTGTGCACACGCCTGTTGCCGGGTCGGCTTAGTAACGTTGGTTCGCACTCCCACATACTTACTTTGGAGTGCAGCACATTTAGTACCTCGACTTTTGGGACTTACTGGGATTTCAATGTGGTTTTAGGTTTGGAATAAAAGAGGGGTGGTGGCAGTTGGTCATGACGGGAGTTTGTTTTGTCTTGAAATCCACTACCTCAGAGGGCTCCATTACGGTTATATCTGGTGAAACATGGTTATTTTTTTTTTCCAGCTGGAGGAGGGTAGGCTGATTCCTTAGTGCAGACTGGAGGGCAGGTGCCTGATTCCTCTGAGCAAAGCTTTATAGATTAATCTGGTAAAGAACTTTCCTCCCCATCATCATCTGTATGGCCTGATTCCAAGTTTTAGGATTCCATTTTACCCTGTTGAATGCCCTCACTTTAATAGCAGATACCCTGCATATTGGAAACTTAATTTGCATTATAATTCATTACTCATCCAATGAAACTAAGCAGCTGGTCTTTAGTAACCTTAAGCCTCCAGTTCCAAAAACAAGAGATTCCTTCAGGGCACATAAAGCAACTTTCCTGTCCTTCAGGTGGTGGTTGAGATGCAAACTTGAAGCCCTGAGCTCATTCTTTAACAATTTTATCCAGCATATTGAGGAACAACCAGCCTTTGTAATTTTTAAATGCATAAATTTTTAACTTCATAAAACACAGTTAAATTAGCAAATATACTGTCTCCCAGAGGCTTACCTCACATGAGCATTTGAGTAGCAGTATCCAAAAGTAATATTTGTGAATCTCTATCGTGATTTCACACGATGGACTATCAGTGTCTTCTTGGTCACTGGAAAAAGTCATGTCTCCTGCTTAAGCTAATCACCTGAGAGAACCCTTTTAAAACCCAGAACAAACTCAGAAATTTCATCCTTAAAATACTCTTTCTCAAAAAGACATTCCCTAGAAAAACAGAATTGTGTTTACTATATGATTAGGCTTCTATTAAAAAGCTACGGGGATTGGCAAGTCTGAATTCCATAGGGCAGACCACAACTTATAACTTGATTAAGATAAGTCAGATTCTCCAGGAGAAGCTGTCTTTCTGAAATAGAGATAGAAATTATTCTTTCTGACTGCTAAAATTCTCAATTCTCCCTTGAAAGCCACCTACTGATTGGTTGAGGAGACTTCTCTCCTTACTGAAGGAAATCTCTTTAATGACTGTAGATGCAATCATCTCTATATGCAATCAACGGACTAATCATGTCAATCTATCTAAAAAATACTCTCATGGTGGAAAGAATAGGTGCAATATGGGAGCATTTTCAAGAATGTCCTGCATACAATTGCAATGATAACTACCCACCATTATCATCAAAACATATAAAGTAGTGTGGGGCAGAATGAAATTACAATGTAAACTATACTCCATGGTTAATAGCAATGCTTCAATATGTGTTCTTCAATTTTAATAAATATACCACACTAATGAAAGATGTTGTTAATGTGGGAAAGTGTGGTAGGGAAGATATAGGAAGCCCTTATGTTTTTGATGTGACATTTATGTAATCTAAAGCTTATTTAAAAATAAAAAAAAATTTATAAAAATTAAATCTCTTAGGCATAGAAATTCTAAGAAAAAAATACTATCACATTAACACTAGGTCAGGTAAGTGGACTTGGCCCAATGGATAGGGCATCTGCCTACCACATGGGAGGACTGTGGTTCAAACCAGGGGCTTCCTTGACCCGTGTGGAGCTGGCCCATGTGCAGTGCTGATGTGTGCAAGGAGTGCCCTGCCCCGCAGGGGTGTCCCCCACTTAGGGGGGCCTCACATGCAAGGAGCGCGCCCCATAAGGAGAGCCGCCCAGCATGAAATAAAGTGCAGCCTGCCCAGGAATGGCGCCACACACACTGAGAGCTGATACAACAAGATGATGCAACAAAAATAAACACAGATTCCCGGTGCTGCTGATAAGGATAGAAGCGGTCACAGAAGAACATGCAGCTAATGGGCACAGAGAGCAGACGGGGGGGAGGGGGTTGTTAGGGGAGAGAAATAAATAAAAAGAAATCTTTAAAAAAAACATTAAGTCAAAGCTTGTTTGAGCAAGAACCGTAACCTAGATAAATTGACAAATGAAATTAACAATCATTAAATATCTCATTAAAATGAAAGGGAACCATTTTTGTTTCCATGGGTCAGTTGTGCCATATTCTATACTGTAGAAGACATTTCTTAGAATCTATGAATTAAAATACACCTGCTATGATGACTGTGTAAACCACCAAATATGCATAGACCTAGTTAAAGACAAACACACACACAGACACAAAGTCACACACAGACAAAAATAGACACATGGAGACATACACACAGGCACACACAGGGATGGAAACACACAGTGAAACACACACAGGAAGACACACACAGACACAAGGGCACACATAGACACACAGCAACACAAAGACATCCACACAGAGAGAGACACACAAACCCTACAAAATGATTTCCTGGTATCCTGTTGATCAAATGTCTTTCTCACCCACAGAAAACTAAGAAGAGCATGGATGAGTACAGCTCAAGCTGCCCTTCATATTATGTCCCCAAAATATTTAGGAATGGTACCTTGAAATTCCAAAGATTCCTCCCATATGAAAATGAGGGGCTTCATTTTGTTATAGCAATTATCTTCCCTGTGTTTAAAGAAACACAAAAATATGTTACATAGGCAAACAGAGATAAATAAAATATGCTTGAGGAAAAAGGAAAACTGTACTGAAAAATCACCACTCAGGGGTTGTGATAAAGGAACTTTCCTTGGTTCTGGTGGTATTCCACACTAGATAATATACGCTCATACCCAGAAAAGCTAATTAAAAAAGCAAAAAACAGTTTATCTAAAATAAAAGTAGTGATATTTTCATGGTCTCAAGACATCATACAGATTGAACCTTGTAAGAATAAAATTAGTGAATGGAACAAACCAACTTTACACAAAAGAAAATATAGTAAGTAGCACAAAAGTTGGGAATTTTTTATAGGAAACAGTAGAATATATTTAAACAGTAGAATATATGTTAAATATATTAAAAGCAAATAATTGGAACCAGATAAAATTCATTTTGAAGCATGATCTACCATTACATTAGCTGTTGAAATTTAGTAGGAGCCTAAATATTTTAATTCCTAATACAGTCATCTATAAAGGATTGATCTTGTTATCCATCCTCCTGAAATAGTTTAGGTGATGAATTAATATCTGCAAAATTCTTAGCATGGTTCCTTCCTGTCCATTAATGAATGTCTTTCACAGGTGATGAGATAAGGCTAATTTTTATTCTATCTCTCAGATGTGTTATTTTTTTTCTAAATAAGTTTCCAATCCTCCGTCCATTTTTTAGTTCCTTAAGATCCCTCCCAATAATCACTGATGGTGTGCCCTTTAGATTATGCAGACAATAAAGATGACCTGTTGTCCAATGATGAAGAAAAATGCTTCCACGTGATGGAAGAACATGATGCAATTACAGAAATAGATGTAACCCTAAAAGACAAAAAGTAAAATAAAACAGTGGTGTGAAACCAAGAGGGCAATACATATAAAATATAAATCGTTACCAATCATTTATATAATATGCATACCATATTAATCATTATAAATCATTAAGTCAAAGGAAGCAGGGGTCATTCTGGACAGGGCTTACCGGGGCACTTCTCTAGGGAATGTGTGAGTGTTCGTCTTGCCATTGTGTGTTATATCAGTGCATGGAGGCCCACATAATGAATGGCAAGGTGTTGGACTTCCATCTTGGGAAATCCTGCTATGTTCTCAAATAGTGAGGCATCAGTCTCTGGAGAGTATGGGCGATATCTAATAGGGAGGGAAGACCAGTGTGTCATGCCCACAGTGTTGTGGCAAGTAACTATGAATTTTTTTCTGTCAAGGAGTGAAGTCTGGTGGTTGCCATAGGTCCTGAGGGGAATGGGAGGGAGATATAAAATAGATGGAAGAGGGGGCATTTTGGAGGAGATGGTGTTCTACATGATATTGCTACGATGGACATAGGTCAAGTTGAATTGCATCAAAATTTTTGCAAGTGTATGCTCTTAATTTTTAACTATAATGTAAACTATTTACCATGGTTGTTAGCTGTTTCAATATTTATACATCAGTTGTAGGAAATATAACAGCCACATATAAAATGTTATTAATAAGAGAAGGGGGAAAGAGGGAAGAAAGTTGTTTATATGGGAATCCCCTGTATTTGGTACATGGCTCTTCTATAACTTAAAAACTTTGAGGACAAAATAAATTACAAAAAAAGTAAGTAACTGGGATGATATGTGAAAGACAATGTTATTGTACATATAGGACAACAGATGTTACAGTGATGAAAGGGAAAATGTCAAAAATTTTTTTAATATTTTTTCATTATTCTTATTATATGAAAAATTTATTTTTTTGTATTTTATTCCTTTTTTCCCCAAATTCTACTCAATTTATTCATTTTTTAAAAAGAAATTACATTAAAAAAATATGAGGTCCCCATTTGCCCCCACCACCCTCACCCCACAACTCCTCCCCCAATAACACTCTCCCCCATTATCATGTCACATCCATTGTGTCTGGTGAGTACATCTCCGGGCATCGCTGCACCCCATGTCCCATGTTCCACACCATAGCCCACACTTTCCCATGCTCCATCCAGTGGGCCATGGGAGGACATACAACATCCGGCAATTGTCCCTGGGGCACCACCCAGGACAACTCCAAGTCCAGAGAATGCCTCCACATCTCTTCTCTTCCTCCCCTTCCCCGCACCCAGCAGCCACTATGGCCACTTTTTCCACATCAATGCCACATTTTCTCGATTATTAACCACAATAGTTCATGAATAGAATATCCACTCTGATTAAGTCCACTCTGATCCTTACTGTACTCCTCCTTCCTGTGCGCCTTGGCTTGGTTGTGTCCATTCCACATCTATGTCAAGAGGGGGTTTAGATTCCACATAGATATTGGATGCAATCCTCCTGCTTTCAGTTGTAGGCACTCTAGGCTACATGGTGTGGTGGTTGACATTCTTCAACTCCATGTTAGCTGACTGGAGTAAGTTCAATAAATCAGAGTGTAGGAGCTGAAGTCTGTTGAGGTCAGGACCTGGCTATCATATGGTCAGTCCAGAGATTCAAATCCCCTAGATATAGCTTAAGCCCCAGCATCAACTACTATTCCAGTAAAGTAATATGAAAGGCTTGTGAAAAGAGATTCCATCTGAGTCCAGCTCCATCACAAAGAAACACCGGCTCCAAAGAAGGGCCAACTGGCATGGCAGTGAACCCCATCTGCCATAACCATAAAACCTGTGGGTCTCTTTAGCCCTCAAAAGGACCAATACCTGGGATTGTATCCACTTTATCTGTCTCTGAGACTCTGCTCTGGTGTGCATAAGGGCAATCCTTCTGACAACCTCCAGACTCTTTTTTAGAGACGCATAGCCAAATAAACTCATTTGTCCTTTCCATTTCCCCCTTAATTTAGGTCAAACAGCATTTTTAACTCCTGTTAATATATGTAGACAGGGATATTCTGCCGGTCCACGTTGAAACTTTAATTCAAGGTCATTTTCTAGTTGCATCATCAACTGGTACTTGGTAGTGATCCCTCGGTGCCAGGGAGACTCATCCCTGGGTGTCATGTCACATGCTGGGGGGAAGGCATTGCATTTACATGTTGAGTTTGGCTTCAAAACTGGCCACATTTGAGTAACACGGAGGCTGTCAGGAGGAAACTCCTAGGCACAGTGCTGCTCTAGACCTTGTTCTTATTTCAGGCATATAGGCTCACAGGCATAGTCATTAGTATCAGGGGCTCACTGTTGGACCCTCATTCCATCCTGGTCCTTACCGTTACAACTGGGGGACTGCCACTGCTCTCCTAGGGACCATGACAGGACCCCCCCCCCCGGCCAGGAACCCAGTACCCCCCCAGGCTGTTGTTTTTAATTGTTTCCACTATGAGTATATCCAAACATTACCATGCACCCTGGACTTATGCCCTGTATAACTCCCTGTCAACCATATATCGTCTGTCAATAACATCCCATACCAGTATTCCTCCGCTGCCATTGTTGAACCACTCTGTGATCCAAAACTTCCTGAAAATTGAAGCCCAATATAATGTCAGGTTCCCTTACTAGTAAAATGAATATGGCGATGAGTTCAAAGGTTAGATATAGAATACATATTGATTTGGAATAATTCTACATCCTATCTTTTTCTTTTCTTTTTTCCTAATTATTGAACTTCTCTTCACAAGAGCCCTAGATCATAGTAATTCATATATACAATATACAGTACTCCCACACATCCACCATAAAACCTTTTCCCTTCCACAGCGATAATCTTTTAACTTATTCAAATCATATTTACTGAAACTGATGTACAGACTCTGAGACAAAAGCTTTCAAACAAGGTGACATCTGTGCTTACATTGTGGTCCATACTTTAGGATATATAGTTTTTGAAATTTTTAGTTATCCTATGTTTTACATTATGGTTTACATTATTAGTCTGTCATCCCCTATATGTTTTTGGTGTAATATTACATGTTCTATATCCTTCCTTGTGTACACTCACGAAACTCCTCTCTTGCCCCCACATTTACCTTGGTTCCATCCATTCAACATCCATTTTCCCCTGCCCTTGGGGCCCACAGCAACAGACAATCTCCATTTCCCGAGGAGCCACGTCCAGAGATACTTGCAACAGTGTTGGGGACTTGACTTGCTCAACTGCCCTAATGCCCTGGGAGCCACCCTTTCTCTCGAGAGGTACAGTTCTCTCTTTTTGATGGCATTAGTCCTCCCCAGGATGTGGGTCCACCCCCAGTCTCACTACTTGGGTCTCTACGCAAAGGTACAACCCACCCTGGCAAAATGAGCATTCAGATATTCCCCAGGAGTCCATCCCACGTCAGACCATCCCCTCCAATATCTTAAACAGGTAACCCTCCTAATTATATTTTGATACGGTTTTCTCAGCATTTTACTCTCAACCAACACCTGACACTCTCCTATGTTCATATGTTGCCCCTCCCACTCCCAATTTTTTGGGCAATATTACCCATCTGCCCATTCCCAGCCCCCCTCAAACCCGCAAAGCCCCACCCAAAGGCAACCCCTTGCCCCCATTTTATTTCTTCTTTGTGCTCATACTTACCGCCAGCTCATCATAGATTCTACCCCTGCAGACATCAGCTCACATCCTTCCTCCACCCCCGGATTTCCTGCAAGCCTATCTTCCAGTCTCTAGCTCTCTGACACAGCTTGCTTATTTCATATCATTGAGGTCATGTAGTATTTGTCCTTCAATGCCTGGGTTGCTTCATTCAACATAAGGTTATCAAGATTCATCCATGTTATCACGTGTGTTTGCAGTGTATTTGTTCTTACAGCCGAGTAGTATTCCATTGTATATATATACCACATTTTACTGATCCACTCATCTGTTGATGGGCATTGGGGTTGATTCCAACTTTTGGCGATAGTGAACAATGCTGCTATGAACATTGGTGTACATATATCAGTTTCTGTCCTTGTTTTCAGCTCTGCTGGGTGTATACCCAAGAGTGGTATGGCTGGGTCATATAGCAAATCTATGGTTAGTTTTTTGAGAAACCGCCAAACTGTCCTCCAGAATGGTTGGATCCTTCTGCATTCCCACCAGCAGTGGATCAGTGTTCCCATTTCTTCACATCCTCTCTAGCATTTGTATTCTTCGGTTTTTTTTTTTTTTATAGCTGCCAATCTTATGGGAGTAAGAGAGTATCTCATTGTAGGTTTGATTTGCATTTCCCTAATACCTAGAGATTTGGAACATTTTTTCATGTGCTTTTTAGCCATTTGTATTTCCTCTTTGGAGAAGTGTCTGCTTAAATCTATTTCCCATTTTTAAAATGGGTTGTTTAACTTTTTATTTTCAAGATATAGGAGTTCTTTATATATGCAAGTTATAAGTCTCTTTATCAGATAAATGCTTGCCAAATATTTTCTCCCATTGTGTGGGTTCCCTTTTTACTTTCTTGACAAACTTCTTTGAGGTGCAGAAGGCTTTAATTTTGAGGAAGTCCCATTTATCTATTTGTTCTTTTGCTGCTCGTGCTTTTGGTGTGATATTCATGAAGCCATTTCCTATTACAAGGTCCTGTAGATGTTTCCCTACATTGCTTTCCAAGGTCTTTATGGTCTTGGACCTTATATTTAGGTCTTTGATCCATCTTGACTTGATCTTTTTATAAGGTGTGAGATGGTAATCCTCTTTCATTCTTCTACATATGGCTATCCAGTTCTCCAGGCACCATTTGTTGAATAGGCCATTCTCTCCCAGTTGAGAGGGTGTGGTGGCTTTATCGAATATTATATGGCTATATATATGAGGTTCTATATCAGAACTTTCAATTTGATTCCATTGGTCTGTGTGTCTTTCCTTCTGCCGATACCATACTGTTTTCACTACCATAGCTTTGTAGTATGTTTTGAAGTCAGGTAGTTTGATTCCTCCAGTTTGGTTTTTTTTTTTTTAAATATGTCTTTGGCTATTTGGGGTCTCTTTCCTTTCCAAATAAATTTCATAGTTAGTTTTTCTAGTTCCTTAAAGAAGACTGTGTTGATTTTTATTGGGATTGCATTGAATGTGTAGATCAGTTTTGGTAGGATAGACATGTTAATAATATTTAGTCTTCCTATCCATGAACTGGGAATATTCTTCCATTTATTTAGGTCTTTTTTGAATTCCTTGAAGAGTCTTGTATAGTTCTCGGTGTATAAGTTTTTTACCTCTTTAGTTAAATTTATTCCTAAGTATTTGATTTTTTTATTTACTATTGTGAATGGTATTTGTTTCTTGATTTCCTCCTGATCTTGCTCATTATTGGTGTACAGAAATGCTACTGATTTTTGCACATTGATCTTATAACCTGCTACTTTGCTGAACTCATTTATGAGTTCTAAAAGCTTTGTTGTAGATCTCTCAGGGTTTTCCATGTATAGGATCATGTCATCTGCAAATAATGAAATTTTGACTTCTTCCTTTCTAATTTGAATGTCTCTTATATCTGGTTCTTGCCTCAGTGCTCGAGCAAGTACTTCTAAGACAATGTTAAATAGAAGGGGAGACAGTGGGCATCATTGTCTTGTTCCTGATTTTAGAGGGAAGGATTTTAGGATTTCTTCATTGTAAATGATGTTGGCTGTAGGTTTTTCATATATACTCTTTATCATGTTCAAAAAGTTTCCTTGTATTCCGATCTTTTGGAGTGTTTTTATAAAGAAAGGGTGCTGTATTTTGTCAAATGCTTTTTCTGCATCTATAGATATAATCATATGATTTTTTTCCCTTCAATCTGTTTATATGGTGAATTTCATTGATTGATTTTCTTATGTTGAACCATCCTTCCATACCTGGAATGAATCCCACTTGGTCATGGTGTATAATTCCTTAAATGTGTTGTTGAATATGATTAGCAAATATTTTGTTAAGTATTTTTGTGTCTAGGTTCATTAGAGAAATTGATGTGTAATTTTCCTTTCTTGTGGTGTCTTTGTTTGGCTTTGGTACTAGGGTAATATTGGCATCATAGAAGGAGTTAGGCAATGTTCCTTCTGTTTCAATTTTTTGGAATAATTTCAGAAGTATTGGTGTTAGTGCTTTCCGGAATGTTTTGTAGAATTCAGCTGTGAAGTCGTCTGGCCCTGGGCTCTTCTAAGTGGGAGGTTTTTAATGACTGATTCTATCTCTTTACTTGTGATTGGTTTGTTGAGATCATCAACTTCTTCTTTCGTCAATATAGGCTGCTGATGTGTTTCTAGGAATTTGTCCATTTCCTCTGAATTGTCATTTTTGTTGGAATATAGTTTTTCAAAGTATCCTCTTATGATAGTCTTTATTTCTGTGGGGTCAGTGGTGATATCTCCTGTCTCATTTCTTATTTTGTGTATTTGAATCTTCTCTCTTTTTATCTTTGTTAATCTCACTAAAGGTTTGTCAATTTTGTTGATCTTCTCAAAAAACCAGCTCTTGGTCTTGTTTATCTTTTCAAGTGCTTTCTTATTTTCTATTTCATTTAGTTCTGCTCTTATCTTTGTTATTTCCTTCCTTCTTCTTCCTGTTGGATTACTTTGTTGTTTTTTTTCTAATTCCTCCAAATGTGCAGTTAGTTCTTCAATTTTTGCTCTTTCTTCTTTTTTGATATATGAATTTATGGCAATAAATTTCCCTCTCAGTACTGCTTATGCTGCATCCCATAAATTTTGGTATGCTGTGTTATCATTATCATTTGTTTCAAGGTAGTCATTGATTTCTTTTGAGATTTCCTTTGACCCACTGTTTTTCCAAGAGTGTGCTCTTCAATTTCCAAATCATGGTGTGAAATCTGGGCCTTTGGCCCTTGCAAATTTCCAGCTTCACTCCACTGTGGTCAGAGATATTGTTTTGTATGATTTCATTCTTTCTGAATTCATTAATCCTTTCTTTGTGGCCTAGTATATGGTCTGTTTTGGAGAATGATCCATGTGCACTTGAGAAAAATGTATATCCTGCTGTGTTTGGGTGTAATGATCTGTATATGTCTATTAGATCCAGCTCCTCTAATATAAGGTTCAAATATTTTGTTTCTTTAGTGATTCTCTTTGGGGATGTTCTGTCCAGAATTGATAGTGGTGTATTAAAATCCCCCACTGTAATTGTAGATGTATCTATTCTTTCACTTAGTTTTTCTAGCGTTTGCCTCATGTATTTAGAGGCGCCCTTGTTAGGAGCATAAATATTTATGATTGTTCGATCTTCTTGACAGGTTGTCCCTTTCACTAAAATGTAGTATTCTTCTTTGTCTCTCACAATAGTTTCACATTTAACGTCTATTTTGTCTGATATTAATATAGCTACTCCTGCCTTTTTTTCATTATTGTTTGCTTGTATGATTGTTTTCCAACCATTCACTTTCAGCCTCCATGAGTCTCTGGGTCTAAGATGTGTCTCTTGTGGACAGCATATAAATGGGTCATATTTCCTTATCCAATGTCCCAGTCTGAATCTTTTCATAGGAGAGTTTAATCCATTGACATTCAGTATTATTACTTTCAAGGAATTATTTAAGTTAGCCATTTTTTTTATTGCACTTGTGTTTGCCATATTTTCTTTGTTTTTTTTTTTCACTTCTCATTCCCATCATATCTGTTATCTTTTTACATATGTCTGCAATTTCCCCTCCAAGTGTTGTCTTCATGTTGTTAACCTGTTCCTTTACTTCATTAAATTTGTCGGTGATAAATGCTCTGAGATCTTTAATTACTTGTGTGAAGTTCTGCTCCCCTTCCTGGTTTTCAGTTTGTTCATTGGATTCAGCCATGTTTTTCTGATTACTGCTTGGGTTGTAGAGTTTTGTTGCTATCTGGTCATCATTTTATCTTGATGGGTGTAATCAGTTCCTTAGCTTCTTTGTCTGGTCTTGGGGATTAATTAGCTGTTGTTTTCGCATAAGTGTTATATCTTCTTTTTATCACTTTGTTCTTCTTATTCTAATTTCTTATTGCTGGTTGAGTTCACTTTAAAGGAAAGTATTAGGGCCAGGGAAAGGCAATTGTGTAAGCAAGGAAAAAGTGTAAAGTAGTATGGGTGATAAATGTTAACAGAGCAACAATATGAGATCTGGGAGGATGGATATTAGATTCATGTAAGTTGTGTAGAGGTATAGCAGTAGGTAGAGTACCTATAATGAGGTAGTCAACTGAATATGGGAGGAATATTGTATGACTTAAAAAGCTATTGTTTTCATGAGAGAGGGAAAGAGAGAAGAAAGGCAATACTTTCAAGAGTGGATAAAAGACAGAAAACAAAACAAAGGTATTAGAAGAAATTAAGAGTTAGACACTTTGGGGATCAAAAAAAGGTAGGTGAATATAGGAGAGACAGTAGATAATGGGAGATATCATGATGTAGGGAAAATGGGTAGTGTAGGTAGCCAAAATCAATTCACACAGAAATGAGGCAACGGAGGATGAGGAAACCCAGCAAATGTGAGATGTTCCCTGCAGCACCTATTGTATAATTAAGATAACATAAAATAAGAAGAAAATGATGAACGAGAGAGAAAAAAACAAAAGAGAAGAAAGGAAGAAAGAAAAAGAAGGTGGGTATAGAGAGGGGAACTAGTAGGGAAAAGAAAAAAAATGTTATAGAACTACCACAACAGCAGCAACTACAAAAAAAAAAACCTAAATAAGTGGGAAAAAAAAGACTTTGGGGGATACGCTGGGAGAAAAGACTAGGAGATAATGCAAATTTAGCAATCAGGACATTAAAAAAATAAAAAATAAAATAAAAATAAAAATAAAAATGCAAACGTTGAGGGCTAGGACATTCAAGGACCTCAGATGGACCTCAGGGCGTGATGGATTCAGGGATGGAAAGTCTGAGATATTGAAGACTCAAGAAGTGTAAGTCTCTGGTGTGTGGGCCACCAGGGTTTAGGGGACTCAGATCTGGCAACCTCAAGTCCAGTTAACAGAGAGCCTGGGAGCACCACAGTGCAACACAGCCTTCAGGGATCCCCACAGCTGGGTGCCAGCCCTATGGGTGAGGTCACATCCACAAACTATGTGTCTGTACCCCACAATTCACTCACTCACTGGGGTCTATTCTGTGGATGTACCACCAATTCAACTTCAGGACACCTACCACTCTGTAAGCCCCCAGAATGGCCACATGGGGGCGCCTCTACAATGCAGCCAATTTAATGATGCAGATCGGTAGCCAGGCCCGGGGGTGGGGCTCCAGCCAGAAATGCTGATAACAGAGTCCAAAACCGAAATTCCCATGCATTGCAAAATATTCCCCTAATCGGCTTCCAGACATCTCCCACCCTGCCAGACCCTAATACAGCCTCCTGTTGGCATCTCTTTATTGATAGCAATTTAATTCCACTGCAGATTGGCAGCCGGGCTTGTGGGGGGATGGGGCTCTAGGCAGAAGTGCTATTATTTGTGTCTGCAATAAAAAATTCCCTGCCTCGCAATAAAACTCCCGTTTGTCTCCCCAAATCGGTCTGCAAAGGCCTCCTGTCCTGTTAACCCCCCAATAGCCTGCTCAGAGATCATGAATTTCCCAGTACCACAGAGCCTCCAGAAATCACCACTACAGCAACGGTGCTGCGGCTCCACCCACCCCAGGAGGGAGCGTCCTACACGCAACTCCCACCTCTGTGTAACAGAGTCTCAATTATATCTTATAGATGAATTTTCTCCATTACCTTCCCAACAAATTGATGTCCAGACACCTCCTGCCCTGCAAAAGTCCCGAAACAGCCTGATCCTGAAGAACTTCCAATGCTGCCCAGCAGCTTATTTGCAGGAGATATTATCAGGTATGCTCACTCAGTCACCATCTTGCCCCACTGTCCTGGGAGCGTTCTGCTTCAATCCCGAGCCCAGAACAAGATTTTTGAATTCCTTTTATACAGAGAGGAAATGTTAAATGGTCCCTTTGTTTCAGTTCTCAATAGGCTTGAATTAGCATATATATCTTCCACATCCTAGGTAAGCTTTTAGCATGGACTTCATACATTCTAGATAAGCTTTTAGCATATTTTGTTTGCATTTCCCCTAAATACTTAAAGTTTATAGACTTTGCATTGTTAAATTGTTTCCTGGGACTGGAGTCATTGCCATTGTCACCAAGGGCAGGACTGCAGCCTCTTACCATTTCACACCCACAAGTCAGACAGTTTAAGTTATCTCTGAAGAGACAAAGAGCCTCCCACTGATAGCCCACATCATAGTGACCTTCCTGAGGTAGCACAGCCTTCCCCTTTGCTAGCCCATGGAAATGTCCACAGCCAGTGATTGCTAAATTCTCTTAAATATGGTCCCTCCCCTTTACCCCCATGAGATTATCTCAATTTGGGGTTTATGGCAAAAAGTACACAAAGGGAAGATTTTTCTTTCCTGAGGCTTTATCAGCAGTCTTTTTAACCAAAAGGCCTTAAAAGGAATCAGCATTATGATCAGAGTCTACCTGATGAAACTCTGTGCATAAAAGGGCCTGGCTGAGTGAGGTTCCCCCAACCCATCTGCCAGCAGCCACAGCATCATCTGGGAATTCGTTAGAAATGCAAATTCTCAGACCCAGATCCAGACCTGCTGAATCAGAAACTCCAGGGATGGGGCAGGCTGTTTTATTTAACAGTTGCCCAGGAGACTCTGATTCAAGGTCAATCTTGAGACCCTGTAGCTGACAGTCCAGGCACTAGACCAGGCCCTGTAATTTACAAAACAAAAGTGAGTTGCAGAGAGGATAAGGGACTTCTCCAAATTCTCACAGTTGGCCAGTGGCTGAGGCAAGAATGGAATGGAAAATTGCCTCTTCTCTGAATTCTAAGACAGAGTAAAACCTACACAATGCTTCAGGCAACTGAAAACAACTCTGTGAGCTAAAAATGCAAATCAGAAGCCTTGGAGTTCACTTCTGTCAAGCCAATGAACAGTGACATCCATAGGTGAGTAAAAATGCCCATACTCAAAGTTCCCCTAAACCCTTAAGCTTTGTAGGAAGTATTCTTTCATTAAAATCACTTTAGGGGTAGCAGATGTGGCTCAAGCAGTTGGGCACCACTTGGAAAGTCCTGGCTTCAGTTCCCAATGTCTCTTAAAGAAAACTAACAAGACAGAGAGCTGATGCAAAGGGTTGGTGCAGCAAGCTGACACAGTGAAATGACACAATGAGACAACACAATGAGGAAACACTACAAAAGATGCTGCAAGCAGGGAGCAGATGTATCTCAAGTGGCTGAACACCTCCCACCCATATGAGAGATCCTGGGTTCTGTTCCAGGTGCCTCCTAAAAAAAAGAACTAGACATAGAGAACAGGCAGTGAGTACATACAAACAACGAGAGGATGAGAAATATATAAATAAATTAAATAAATAAATAATAAAATCTTTAGAAAAAACACGAACACTTTAAGTCCACACCCTTTAAAATTCCAGTATTTCAAAGCATCTGTTTAGAAATGACTAGGCTTTGTCTTGAATCCTCTATATTATTCTTTTTCCAAACTCAATGTGCAATTCTTAAAGGCAACAACCACTCCACTTCCCCTTGAAAATAACTTAAGTTTGAAATTAATTTATTGCTGTCACTTTCAGATGAAGGCAGCTCCTACAGATGCATTGTTTTTCTTGGTAATCTAGATTGAAGAAACAGTTATTTATAAAAATGTCTATAACCCAAACTTTACATATTTTCTTTTATGGTATTAGCGATATGATGTAATGGACCCAAAGGCATTCTGAACAAAATATTAATTGTTTGAAAAAAATAAAAGGCACATATTGTGAAAAAAGCTGGCTTCAAATTAATAAAGACATATTTAGAAGTCACTCAGTCTTGAATTTACCAGTGATTCAATGTCATGGGTCCTTTGAGAATGACCTAGTCTTCAAAACAATAAAACCAATAATTGAGGAATCAGGGTTGAAATCAACAAAATCACCTACCCATCAACTACTAAACTGGAGAATTTAATCACAAAAGATGAGGGATTATCTCTTCCAAGGGCTAACTTCATGAAAAATATAGATGGTATCTTAACACTCAACTTTTCAAATTCTATCCAAAGTAAACATTTCCAAATGAGGTTAAAATCACCGGACATTGTAAATCCTCACAGGGCCCACTTGATGGAATAGAGGAGAGTATGGGCCATGATGTGAACCAATGTATATGAGGTGCAGAGGTGCCCAAAGATGTACTTACCAAATCCAATGGATGTGTCATGATGATGGGAACGAGTGTTGTTGGGGGGGGGGGAGGGGGGGGTGGGGGGGTGGGGTTGAATGGGACCTCACATATATATTTTTAATGTAGTATTATTACAAAGTCAATAAAAATAAAAAAATTAAAAAAAAAAGCGCGACTGCTTTAAAAACCACCAAGGTTGATGATCATCACCACGATTGATGAGGAGGGTGGTGTACCACAGGGCCACCTGTTTTATGACCAACTCTGGGAGCTCACCAAGCCCCCCACACACTTAGTGATGGGGGCTGACTCATATTCCCCAAGTCACATTCAAATCCTTGTCCCTGGTGCTGTGGTTGGGAGCTATTTGGAAGAATCTCAAAGATCCTTTTAAGATAAAACCAAATTGAGCCAGGAGGGCCTTCATCCTACAGGACTGGAGACCCCACCAGGAGAGAATCTAGACAGATGGGCCCCTGTGCAGAAGTGGAGACTACAGGCTTCAGATGGCCATGTGATGAGCAGAGGCTGAGCCACCAGCAGGATACCCCCCTGCAGGACTGTGTGGCTGCTAATCCCTTGATTTGGTGTCTAGCCAACAAACCCTGAGACACTGAATTCCTGCTGCCTATGGTATATGTTACAGTTGACCAGCCAGACTCAGACAGATGAGGTTAGCATCTTTACAGTGGGGAATGTAGGCTCAAAGAGATGACATGACTTACACTAGACCTCAGAGCTAGAAAATGGAGGAGCCAGAATTTTACCCCACCCTGGTGAATGCCAAGCCCCATGCCTTCCTCATGACCTCAGCTGCTTCTCACAGGGTGACAACAGAAAATGCTGGACACCAGGGCCATCCATCCTTCCTAGGGATTTTTGTCCTCGAGTGAACAAAATTCCATTATTTGCAGTTCAGATCATTGGGGAGAAAGTGCATTGCAGTATATCTAGAGTTCAATTGTGCTAAAATGTAACTTTCCTGATATTTCCTCTTGAAGAAAGTAAAATGCAAGCATTGTTTGAGGTACACTAGAGATAATACCAGGTAGTAGTGGCTTCTGTGACTGTTAGGAAAATAACTGCACACCCCTCCCAAAATACAAATGCAGAAAATCCATGAACAAAAATCCCAGTCACTTAAGATGGGGGGATATTTTTAATGTTGTGAAGGTGCCTGCAGTCAATGAGTCACCAGCATCACTTAATCTGAAATAGTCTCATGTAAAAATCCACCTGCTGGATGTGCCTACATCTTAAAGGTGTCTGCCAGGCTTTGACCAAGGCCCCTTAGGGAAGCTGCTTGTCTTTCATTGTCCCCACCATAAGGCCAGATAGGGGCATCTCTGCAGTTTCTAGAAGTCAACACAACCAGGATATAAGGCCCCAGGTTCCCCACACCCTGTGAAAGGAGCCCCTGGGCCTTTGGGGCCTGGGGCGAACCTCAGACTGGAGAAAAGTGTCCAAAGCCAGGAGCCTTGATGCTGGGGACATCGTTCTCCCTGTAGAAGTCAGCCCTTACGTGGTTGCCACAGCTGTGGTCAAGGTTCAGTGGCTTGATGGGCTGGTGGATGTGCTTCCCATAGGTGGAAGACATCAGCACCTCAACAGGCCATTCATGCTCCTGTGGGGGATCATTGAGATGCTCCCATTAGCAGGGGTCTGCCACTGTAGCTGCCTGAATCCCACCAAGGGGCAGAAGTTAGGAGCTTTGGTTCATAGAAGTCAAAATGAGATATCATTGATTAAGCAAGCATGAGAGCATAATTCTAACAAGTTCATTTACTAATGTCACTTAAAAATCCATCACACTTTTGAAATGAATGAATTAGTGCTGTATGTTCATGATTTTTTTCATTACATGTACTAAAATTCAAATGTAACTGATTGGGATGCTTTTCATTTCAGGTGAAGAATCATATCTGGACATATTGAGTCTATCACAACTAACACAACTGTACTTATCCTCAGTCCTAGAATATCCTTTCTATATGGTAAAAAAAAAAAAAAAAGTGTATGGCATTATTTCACTGAGGGTGAACAGTTTTCTTGTGCCCCTTCTGAAAACTAAGTCACTTCTCTTTTGACCTGTCTCCATAACTTTATTAAAAGGGAAAACTTTCATTTACTTGCAGCTAGGTGCAACAGTTGGCCTTTTCTTTGGTAAATTGACTCCATTTCTGTCTTGTCCTATAGGACCAATTCCTAATGTGTGAGATATCTAGATGGTTTAAAGTGTTGAAGGTGTATGAGTCTTAGTATTCCTTGAGTCACTTCAAGGGTTTTAAAGGGTTTAGCATGCACAATAGCCATTTGATTAAAAAGTCTGAATCTCTGAACTCTACAAATCCTAATTATTTCTGAGTGCATTTTTAAACCAAGTTAGAAATTTCACTCTTCTCTGCTAGACTTTAGTTTTGTGGTGTCTGTGCTATAAAGATTCACTCTCATAAACTTCACAGCACACCTTTTTTGTGTGATTGGAAATAGTCTCACCAGACTTTATCACCTTCTGCTTTGTCCTTCAAACTTGACTCAGGATCATATTCTTGGTATAAGGTAAAGACATGAAAAGTCGTTACTCTTCTCTTTTAAAAAAATTTAACATTGCCAAGGCATATAAACACTAAAATTAGTTAACCCCAACCACCTTCCTTCCCTGAAATAGCAAATTTGACTCTGTGCTTTCTATGCCCAACATACACAAATATATAAACCAATTTTCTTTTCTCTTTATTTCCAGTATATCATGCAATTTATATGTCCAGTATATATAGGACTTCCTCAAGGCTAATGTGTGTGGATCAAATACTTACTTTCTCAAAGTGGTGCAGTATTTTATGGGACTTACTCACCAGTTCCCCAGCTTATGATCTTTCAGGTTCTTTCCACTTTGGCCTCTATATGTAGTGCTGTAGTAAACACCCTTGCGTGTCATTCTTCTGGGGCCCATGCTCCTTTAAGGTACAGACTAAAATGTTAAGAGTGGGACTACTGGAGTAATGTCAGTAGATAGTGACTCTGAATGGTAGATGTCACACCTCCCCAGCAGTGAGTGAAGGTGGCTGTGTCACCCCCCACCTCCACTGCACAGTTTTTTTAGTCCTGTTAGCTTTTGCCACTCAGTTCAGTGGGAAAGGGTGTCTTGTCATGTATTTAAATTGTATTTGAGTGAGCAATAATGAAGTTGAGCATTTTGTCAAATGTTTATTGGCCATTTGTATTTCCTAGGAATTGCCTTCCTGCTCCCTAATTCATCTTTCTATTGCTTTGTGTTTTTAAGTTTTGTGTGACCAAATCTACCTGTTTTTTAATGGTTTCTGACTTTCCCATCATACATAAGATTATTTCACCAAATATGTGTTAGTGGAAATATTTACTAATTTTTCCCCATTGGATCTTTAATCCATGTGGGATTTATTATATAGGTATACCTCAGAGATTTGGCAGGTTCAGTTCCAGACCACCATAATAAAGTGAGTTACATGCATGTTTTGGTTTCCCAGTGCATGTATACTATAGTCTTTTAAGTATGCAAAAGCATTATTTTTATTTTTAAATGTATATACCTCAATTAAAATGTGACACAGATGAAGTGAGCACACATTGTTGGAAAACTGGAACTGATAGACTTGCTTGACACAGGATTGCCACAAATCTTCAGTTTATATAAAGAAAAAAAAAACACAATATCTGCAAAGTGCAATAAAGCAAAACTCAGTAAAAGGAGATATGCCCATAGTCTGATGTTTGGTAGGAGTTTAACTCTTCTTTACTACACAGATAACCAATTTTCCAGCACTATTTGTTCCATTGCAATCCTTTATTTATTGAATTGAGATGTCAGTTTTATCATTTCTTCTTGGATTAAAAATTTTAACTGAGTGTCCTTCAGGTCCTTAAAGCAATTTTGAGAGTTTCAGAGATGTTTCTTGAACTTGACAGCATTGTCATGATGTTTATTGTTCTTTTTTACAGTGACTACTTTTAAAACATATTTTAAAGATATTTTGAGCTATTAGACTTTAACTATAACAAGAATATTTTTCATTGCTGTGTTAAGAAAGATATCAGTCCTAAGTTCTAGAAAAATATCATTTGTGAAAGGAATTTTGTATCAAACTTTTATACATAGGTAATTCACTACCTTCACTTTATTCTCTGGTTTTGTACCTTATTTTTCTCTCTCATGTTTGAATATATGATTTTTAGGATCCCAAACTCCTTCCTAAATATCAAGTGAAATCATTTTTTACTCCATACCATTCCCTGGAGACCCCTGTGGATTTTCACTTTCATAAATCTGTGGTAATTGAATTGATCGACCTTTTAGGAGCAAGATCCTACTTTGCTTCCAAAATGTTAATACCCTATTGGTATACAATAGGTAAGTATTGGGGGATTTATTTACAGAACCTTAGTGGTTGTTATCTCTTTGGGAGACAGGTGGAGCTTAGTAGCCACAGAATGCAAAATGGAATCTTCCCTGCCCTGCATGAGGCTCTAGAGTGTAAATGGTAGAGTATAGTATATAGACTGTTTTTTTTTTCCTGAAAGCATTTTTTTTTATTTTTTAATATTTATTTATTATTATTATTTTTTAATTACATTTAAAAAAATATATGAGGTTCCATTCAACCCCACCGCCCCTGCCCCCCACTCCCCCCACAGCAACACTCTCTCCCATCATCGTGATACATCCATTGCACCTGGTAAGTTCATCTCTGAGCATCACTGCACCCCATAGTCAACGGTCCACATCATAACCCAGACTCTCTCACGTTCCATCCAGTGGGCCCTGGGGGGATCTACAGTGTCCCGTAATTGTCCGTGAAGCACTATCCAGGACAACTCCACGTCCCGCCACAGATTAGCAGAATGTCTTTGCACAGTGTATTTACCCATTTTAACCTTTTTCTGTTTGCTTCCTCATCTGTAAAATTTGCGTAAAAAGAATATTGACCTCAAACACCTATGGCAAGAAGGAATAAATGAGGGAATAACATAGTAAGTGCTCATGTCTGTTTAGCTGCTCTTATAGTCTAGGCCTGTACTGCCCAGTATAGTAGCCACTAGTGCAGATGGCTACTTAAATTTAAATTAAACTTAAGTAAAGTTTATAATTCATTTCCCTAATCATATATCACATTTCAAGTGCTCCAAAGCCTCCCCTAGCTGGTGGCTACCACATTAGCACAGATATAAGCACACAAATTCTCCCAGAAATAGCTGCTGGACTATGCTGACTTTGAGTCCAAGTTCTTCCTTTCGTCAATTAAAAAGTCATCTCAAAGAGAACCATCTCTGATAGGCTTCAAATGATCACATGTTCCACCTCTCCTGCTCTCATGGCCCTTTCTACAGAAGGAATGGCATACACCAGAGGGCTGGGAAGGGAATTCTAGCCATGCCCCTTGGTCACATGTTGCAGTCATGGGGTGCCATGGATATGGGCTGCATTAGCTGTCAGGAGACACTGGAAGAGATGGATGTGTTGAGCTGCTTAGTTGTCTAATTTTTCTGAACTTAGGACATTTTCTTCACTGTCTGAATTGAAAGTGTGCTGCCATTTGTAAGAAGAAGGAGAGAGTGGGTGGTTCCTACTGCTCTCCTGCTAACTTGAGGACCTACTCCTTGCTTTAGCCCAGGAAGCCTCCCTAATTTCAGGCTGACAGGCTTGTTCCTGAAGCTGCGTGAGTGAACATCCTCACCCTCATTTGGTTGTGGTCATTACTTTGCAGCCTTTTGTCCTATTGATAAATACAGTTTGGAAGAAATCAAAACAGAATAAAGAAGTAAAGGAAGATAGTGTTTGTGAGGGTATCACATGAAGACCTTTTTTTTATCTCACCAGATATTGAAATTAAATTAGATAAAGAAGGATTTATGTTACATTTTACAGTTGATAAAGATGTGCACAAAAGATAGAGAAACTGCTGTGGTTTTTATGTTACAAGACCTGTTGAGGTGAATAGGAAAGGATCATTTTCTTAAAAGGGTGAGAAAAATAGATGATTCCAGAAATTAAAACTAGTTTCAGGGTATTTTTTTTTTTTTTTGGAAATTCCTTGTAATATTTTATTAACAGCATCATTAATTAAGCCAAGTACTTTTTCAGTAGACTAAAGAGTAACACATTCATGATTGATGTGAGAGTACTGGCCATTAGGAAAAGCCAAATCTTGAGTAAACTGAGGCCAAAAAAATAATAAGAATATTTTGGATTGTTATAAAAACTAAGTTCATTTCTCTTTGATTTTTTTTCAGAGTAGTACTATGCATTAATGGCCCCAAAAGAGTTTGTTTTAACAGCAAAAATTTACTAGGAAAAGAGGCTATTAAAGAATGGCAACTCCAGTTACATGGTTATCAAGTTGTCCAGGTAAGGTTCCATTCCCTCTACCTCCCCAAAGTAATCCCTAATTCATACTTGCTTTTACCAGGGTCCTAAGTAGTCTGCTAGTCCAGTGGACTGAGAATCTTATATCTGTAATTGAAGTACCCACTTTGTTAATTAGGCTTTTCAGTGTACTTGATATTTTTTATAAATCTTTGGCTTATATTTTGAAATACAGAATTTTCTTTTTTTTTTAAGATTTATCTATTTTATTTATTTCTCTTCCCTTCCCCCTCCCACCCCAGTTGTCTGTTCTCTGTGTCTATTTGCTGCATCTTCTTTGTCCACTTCTGTTGCCAGCAGCACAGGAATCTGTATTTCTTTTTGTTGCATCATCTTGTTGTGTCAGCTCTCTGTGTGTGCAGTGCCATTCCTGGGCAGGCTGCACTTTCTTTCAGCACTGGGCAGCTTTCCTTATGGGGCACATTCCTTGCGTGTGGGCCTCCCCTACGCGGGGAACACCCCTGCGTGACAGGGCACTCCTTGCATGCACCAGCACTGCAAATGGGCCAGCTCCACACAGGTCAAGGAGGCCGGATGGTTTGAATTGCAGACCTCCCATGTGGTAGATGGATGCCCTAACCACTGGACCAAGTCCGCTTCCCTTGAAATACAGAATTTTCTGACCTTCAGTTTTCCAAAAGCAGAACATGTCTATATGCTCAACTCTGATTTAGAGTTATTAAATTATTGGAATATCTGTTTTAATTTCCTCCTGATATAAGTGTAAGAATAGACAAGATGACTCACTAAAACCATAATCTTCATCACTCCCTAATACCTAAGACCTTATTGTTTCCTTTGTAAGTTACTTAATAAGGCATTATGATGATGAGCGACTAGAATGTAGATGAGTTTCCCAAGCTCTCTAAGCTTTGGTGCTAGTCTGCTCCCTGGTTTCCTCTCTGGCTTACTCTTGTCCAGTTCATCTTGCACACCCCAGACTAATCTGAAAACCCTCAACATGCCAGCCTGTGATCAGAAACCTTATTTCTTTCCTACTCACAGGATACATTAGAACCTCCTTTGCTCTGAGTTTTCGGACCCCCTGAGGCTGCACCTTATTGCCTGGCTCTAAGCTGGTGATCTCTTCCCTCCCACCTAACCCACTCCATTCTCTCTCGCCTTGCTCCTTTGCCCAGGTGCCCCCTCTCCCTCCAGACAGCATCTCCCCATGACTAAATTCTGTCTATTCAGCAACACCCCATTCAGGTCTTTTATTTCCCCACAACATAAAACCCTGACCCCCTCTGAGGGCTGGAATGCTGATTTTCTTCACACACTCTGCTCTGGCTTGTTGCGTACTTCTAGTATTGATTGTGTCTTTGAGGACAGAAATCATGTTTGATAATTCTTTAAATATCCCTCTTATTTAACCAACAAGTATTTATTGAGCTCTTATTATGTACTAGGCATTGTTCTGGGCTCTGGGAGTACCTGAGTAAGAAAGCTGTGACTTTGCCCTCAAGGAGCTTCCATTCTTATGTGTGCGCGACTGCTGAGAGCATCGGTGTTGCTTTAAGACCTCCAGCTGCTGGGGTGATGGGACTCCCCTCCTTGCTGAAGGCAGTCGCCCTTGTTTGTGGATGTAATCAGCCATAGCTGCAACCAACTGCCTAATGGTCTAAAGCCACCTACAGAATGCCCTCATACTGGCAGGCCAGGGTTTGCATCATCCAATGACTCAGCACCAACTGGATGGTGATTAACCATTGCATGACCCCATCATGCTGTAACTTTTTAGACATCTTTATCTTTAATTTTTAAGGTTTTTTAATCTTTATGATAGGTTATTGAAACCCTATGAGTTCACTTTTAAATTTTATGCTACTTTGCAGAGAAGGAATGAGACAAATAGAAGCAAATAAAAGATTGACCAGGAGAGAGCTGCAATCGATTCGTATGCATTCATATACCCAAGTGAATTGCCACTCACCTGGGGGCCAGGCCAAAAGGATTCTCATATCTCTTGGAAACCTGTGAAGTGGTCTCACTTACAGTTCTTAGAGCAGTTCATGGCTTTGGGACTGAGCCCCATTCTGGATCATACTATGCCTCAGAAACCCTTCCACAGTCCCTCTTCGCTACCGAGGCCAAGCCCAGTGTCACTTCTGCCTTCTGTGAGCTCTCTTGCCCCTCCCCCTCCCACCCTATACCCCCACCCCCCTCACCCCACTCCTCTCCCCATAACAACAATCTCCTCCATCATCATGAGACATTCACTGCATTTGGTGAATACATCTCTGAGCACCGCTGCACCTCATGGTCAATGGTCCACACCATAGCCCACACTCTCCCACAGTCCACCCAGTGGGCCATGGGAGGACGTACAATATCTGGTAACTGTCCCTGCAGCAACACCCAGGACAACTCCAAGTCCCAAAAATGCCCCCACATTTACATCTCTTCCTCCCACTCCCACCCCCAGCAGCCACCATGGCCACATTCTCCACACCAATGCCACATTTTCTTTGATTACTAATCATAATAGTTCATGAATAGAATATCAGTAAGTCCACTCCAATGCATACTCTATTCCCCCATCCTTTGGGCCTTAGAATGGTTGTGTCCCTGTATAAGGAGGTGTAGGAGGAGCACAGACTGGCTTGCTGGGTCATACTTCTAGGGGTGCCATAATTCTAGGGTTCTCTACTGCTAGGTGTGCTGTACTTCTAGGGGTGCCATACTTCTAGGGTGCTGTACTTCTAGGGGTGCCACTGTGAATGTGTGGTTATTGTTTTTCTTAATTAGCATCAAGGACATGGTACTGAAAAATCTCTAAAACCTCTGCCTGAATCAAGGACCTGCAGGCAAGAAGCCCCCTGAGAGGGGTGCTCGTTGGTCTGGGCCTGAGACCGCCGCCTCCCCTGCCTGCCTGTCCACCTGCACTCCCTGCTGCCTTCCCCTTCTGAAAGCTGCACCGCCCTTGTCCTCCCTTTCTTCCGCCTGCACATCAATGGGCTCGGCCTCAGGGCTACCGCAGATGCTCTTCCCTCTGCCTGGAATGACCGACTGTTCCCCAGATTTCACAAGTCTGGCTCCACATTATCATTTATGTTTCAAGCCAGCCTTCCTAGAGCCGCCCTGGTTAAGTATTCCCAAGGCCTGTTTAGTTATCCTTTTCCTTTTTACTGATAAACACACATCCGAGGCTTTAGAGTTAAGTGAATTTTCGACAAAAGGAATGCACCTCTTGAACCAGCATTTGACTCAAGAAACAGCAGAGCGTCCCGGAACAGCTCAGTTTTGCCAGATACCACTTGGCTGGATTCGATTCGTGCCGCTGCACACCCGCACCTGCCAGTACCGTGAGCGGTGGCCCCTCGTGGTGACCGAGGCGCTGAAAACTGACTCCTTGCACGATGACACAATGCTGCTGCGGACATACTGAATTAATATACGATGACAATGAATTCCACCGAGTCTTCCACTACCGTTCCGCGGCTCATGGAGGGTTTCAGGTGCCGCGCTGGGGTGGCCTGCACTTCTCCCGGACAGCCCGCTTGGGACCCTCCGCGAGCGCAAGGGCAAGGGCAAGGACAAGCAGGCGGAGGCCCCCCCAGTCCAGCAGACGCGGCTCCTCGCGTCCCAAGTGGGCTCTCCAGGGACCTGCAGGGAGACGGGAGGGCACGGTCCCATCCCCAGCTCGGCTGCGCCCCCAGCCCTGCGACCCCAGCCCAGCTTTGTGACGCGAGGCCGCGGTTTCCTGGCAACTGCCGAACGCGGGCGCCGGGCAGCCAGGCAGGCGGACTCTGGCGCGGCCCCTGGCCGGGTGGGACCGACAGGGTCTCGGCCGAGAAGCTGGACGCGCCCGGCCTCGAGGACGAGGAGGAGATCACCTTCGTCACGCTGCGGGGCAAGCCCCTGCCGCCGCCCATCTCGGCGCTGTCCGCCTTCAGCTACGTCCCGCCGCGTCTCCTGGACCCCAAGGAGCGCAGCTACTTCTCCCGCCAGGCCCGGGTGAGGCGCGAGGGGCGGCACCGCGTGTCGGGGGTGAGGCGGGGCTGGAGGCAGGGTTCCTCTGCCAGGGAGGGGCTGGGGCAGGGCTGTGCCACCCGGAGCGGGGACTGGAGACCCAGCGGCACCGCGTGGAAGGGACCAAGCAGGGCGTGGGGACGGAGACCGGGCAGGGTGGGGGATGTTTCTGTGGGGGTGGGAGCAGGACATCATAGTGGGAAGGGGATACCGGGAAGGGGGGGGGGGGCGCAGCAAGGAGGGAGGGCTCACCAGGCAGGAAGACTCCATGGGGCGCCTGGGGGTGGAGGGGGCAGGGGCTGCTCGGCGGGGTCGGTGGGACGGGCGCCTGGACTCCGAGGAACAGAGCTTCTAGTACTGGGAGACACAGAGGCACCCCGGAAGCTGGAGGGGCCTCGCGGCAATCCAGGGGTGCACGGACAGTCTAGAAAGGGTGCCCCGAGGCTATCCAGTGTGCGGGGTGCGACCCCCTGAGCAGTTTGTGCGGTGGTTCCCGGGGCCGTGAATAAGCAGCCAGACAGATGGACGGTCCTGGACCCCTGGAACCCTTGGGCCGCCTTCCCACCCGCCAAGGAGAACCAGAAATACATCTGCAACGTCTGGCCTGGCCCCTCTGGGAAGGTGTGCTGGTGGGAAGAGCTCGAGCGTCTGAGCAGCCGAAGCCCCCAAGAGTGGGGGAAGGAAGGAAGAGAAGGGTGTCCAGAGTTGTCCAGGTCACCTATTCCTTTCTTTTCAACATTGTTTCTGTCCATCCCCAGGGCGTTCCTCAGGGCATCTGATTAGATAAAAGCCTTGGTTGGGGACCCTCAGCCTGGCGGACAGCTGGGCACCTGGGCTATCCCTCAGCCCTCCTGGAGGGATGGGGCTGCCAGAAGAGGGACACCTCACTTTTCTCAGGCTGCTGTCACAAGTGCCATGAACTGGGTGGCTAAAAACACCAGGAACTGCTCTCTCAGCCCTGTAGGCTGAAGCCACAAGTGCGTGGGCCGGTGCTGGTAGGTCAGTACTGGCCGCTGGGGCGCCTGTCCCTTGGCCAGCAAGCCTTGGGTTTTCAGTGCCTCCTCAGTCACTCTATGGCCTGCTCTGTCTCTCTTCCCATGGCGCCCTCCCCTTCTGTCTGTGCCCACACCCCCCTTCTAAAGACACCAGCCATCCTGGACTAAGGGTGCACCCACTGCAGTCGGCCTCATTCAGTTTAAATGATTCTGCTTGCAATAACGCTTTTGCAAAAAGTTTGTGTTCCTAGGTACCTGGGATTAGGACTTCAGGGTATCTTTTTTGGGTACACAGCTCAACCCATAACGTGGAACACAGATTCCCTTGGAAAGGAAGTTAATGGTGTATAAAATAATCCCACAAAATGCCTCCTTCCTCTTCTCCTAGTCACCCACAATCAGTAGTGCCCAGGTAAGTCCCCAGTTCAGGTCAACTCTCGCTGGAGTACTGGTGGGAGGCCTCTTGAGTCTCATGAGCTTCACTTCACACACAGAAGCGTGGTTTCCAGTTGAAGCAACCATGGCCCTCAGCCTGACCCCTGGGATGTCTCTTGCATCTGATGTACCCCTCTGTCTGGCTTCTAGCATGTGGAAGGACTGGATGGAGGAAGAGGACTTCTGGGGCCATCTGACAAGGTACCTGTCTCTGCTGGCCATTAAAACAGGAAGGGGTGGAACAGAAGGGTTCCCGACCTTCTGCCAACACACACCTCATCTGTTTTCTTCCTGTGAGCAATAGCTTTTGAACAACTGTAAATAGTTTCACTTATTAAGTGGGGTTTACATTTTGAGTCTGCGGTACCTATGACACTGCCAGTGAGTTGATGGCCATCATGAGATAATAGTCAAAAAGTCAGGACTCTTGGTGTATGAAGTTGTTCAATGCTTCTTTATCGAGAGAATATAAAATTCATCTGGATTTTCAGAATAACAAAGAGAGTTCACCCTACACCATTTCTTTCGTACCTTTGAGGAGTCCCTTTCCACAGCACCCTAAGGTGGACTGTAAACTGCTACTCGATGGGGTGTCACTGATGGAAGGTACCACTGAGGACTGCACAGTGGGGCTTGTGGCTTCTGAAGCTCGAATGTGTGGAAAAGCAGAACAGAACCCCTGCCCCTGTGGGCCAGGCCCAAGAGGTAAAAGGGCAGAGTGAGCCTGAAGACTCAGTGTCTCCTTCCAGAATTTGGCAGTCTGATAAGTGGCCTCACCTTCCAGGGCTGACTGAACAAGGGCCAGAGAGGGGCCCCGATGTAGGAAGTGACCAGGGCTCTATCTCTTGGTGGGACATCAGGAATGAGCTATAAGCATGCCTTTCTATATGATAGGGTCGGCAAACTAAGACCTGGCCCCCTGACTGTTTTGACAAAGCTTTATTAGAACACAGCCACACCCATTCACTTCTCTATCATCTCTGTCTAGGAAGTTGGGGTTGAGTGATAGCGACAGAGCCCACATGGCCAGGAGAGTTCCCACCTGGCCCTCCACAGACAAAGTCACTGACTCCTGCTCGAATGCCTTACTGCCCCCTGGAAAATGGAAATTGTCTTTAGAATACATTCATTCAAATGGGATTTTATGTGTTTAAAGCATTTCAGGGCAGTTTTGATTAGCTGAGGTTACAGGCAAATTCAAGTCCTGGGGCTTTGTACATGCCAAAAGGAAATGATGCAACCGAAATAAATATTAATTAAAATCTAAAGAAAAGAGCCTTAAAAGCAACAAGAACAGCAAAAGGCATTTGAAAGTCTATTTGAACCAATGTTCACACCATAATATTGGGATTATGGTATCTGATCAGCTCCAGGGCTCCAGGAGCAGTTTCTCTGACCTTGGGATCATTGGTCATAAAGAGGGTGATTCTGTACTACAGGTTTGCTGAAGGACCAAACTGCCCCAAAACACACTGCAAGTTATTTCAGACCCTACCAAAACTGATCAGATTACTTCCTAAGTCATTTTCCTTGGAGCACAGTTAACAGTAGTCAGTGTGTTGGTTAGCAGCCCTGGGTGAGGAGTCCCGGGTAGAAGTATTAGCTCTATGGTGACTAGCTGAGGAGCCTTCACAAGTCACAGCCTCTCTGTCTCACTTTGCCATTCTAGGACAGATCAAACAGAACTGACCTCATGGACCACTTATGAGAATGAATACAATTAGTGCGCAGACAGTGGCTCACAGTAAGCCCTGGGTCGGTGGAGCTCTAATTACTGTTTTGTTTTTATTTTTTCATTTTTTAATTATCTTTTTTTAAGTTAATAGATGACACAAAATGTTACATTAAAAAACATAAGAGGTTCCCATATACCCCACTCCCCACCCCCCATCCCAATCAATTTTTAGTTGTATTTTTTGAAGATACATAGATCACAAAAAATGTTACATTCAAAAAATATACGAGGATCCCATATATCCCACACACCCCTAACTCCACTCCTCCCACATCAACAACCTCTTTCATCATTGTGGCACATTCACTGTATTTGGTGAATACATTTTGGAGCACTGCTGCACCCCATAGACTAATTGGCTTTGTCTAGTGATGGTCAGTGCCCTTTTGCTAAGAATTGGGTCCACAGGGCCACACCTTTCCTTCCTGATCTGGTCACTGTCAGAGATGCACATGATAGAACCTTCAACCTGGGGGCTTAAATGAGTGGTTCTGGGGCATTGTCAGACCAGCCCCGGCAAACTGAGACAGTGGCTAAAAGTAAAGATAGACTTCCCATGCCAAGGGGTATGTGTGTGTGTGTGTGTCTGTGTCTGTGTCTGTGTGGCAGGGAGGTTCTGCTCAGTCCAGTCTCAGGAGCCCAGATGGAGGGAGGGCCACCACTCAGGCTGTTGTCCTTTCAGTGTGAAGTCTCTGGAGCTGCTGGTCATGGGTGCTTACATGCTTCTACCTGAAGAGTCACATGTGGCTCCTTGGTCACAATGCAAGCACCTAACAGAGGAGCAAGGATGGTTACTCCTGTGGGTGGCCAGGAGTGGAGGAGAATTGACTATTGGTGCCATCTACTGCTCAGCTGATCCTGAAGAGCCCTCTGGGGTTGGGTCTCTGGCTCCACTTCCCACTGTTGGGAAGCCCTTGCTTCTCCTACCAAGTGCCCTTTCTCAGCCAGCAGCTCTACCTGCAGTAGCAAGGTCTCCTCCACTGTCACATCCATTTCCTACCCCCAGCCCCACCGACTTCAGCAACCCTCCTTCTGTGTCGCCCTCCACTTTGTTCACACCTCAGCTGTTTCCTGAGGGAAAACTGATGGTAGACAGCAAGGGCCAAACCACTATCAGGAAACACTGAAATTCAACAATACTCAAAACACAAAGGGCCAAATGGACATCAAGAGAGAAAAGTAAGTGGGGTTCCTTTTGCTTTGTGTTTTAAAAGCAACATCCTGTGTGAAACAAATTCCTTGAGAAATTGTAATAATGAAATACCAATAAACCCAGAAGCTCTGTTTTGTGGTAGCATCTAAATCTGGGTCAGTTTTATTAATGACATTCTGCTTCGATCCATAAAGTAGTGAAAGAAAAAAAGAGGAAAGAAGAAATTGATGAAACAAATCAAGGAAAATCAGATTTTTCAGTTTGATTAGTTGTCAGAAACGGATAGTCAATGTTACTAACTGAGGCTGACTGGTGATGAATATTTTTTTCTTTATTTTTCTGTGATAGAAAAATTCATTTTGTTCTGCAAAAGTTCTGAAATCCCCACAAAGAAGAGCTGTCTAAGATTCTGATAACATCCACCAGCATTGCTAAGGAAGGTTATTCTGAGCTATGATAGGCTCCTGGTAACTAATCCAGGGCTTGGGGGATAGGCATTGCTGCTTACTCATCATTCTTATTTTAAAGAGAGTTTTAGAACTGATTAGGAGAAGAAATGGGCATTTTTCAATAATGTTGCATATCATACTCTATTATGCTGAGAAGAGCTGTCTAAGATTCTGATAACATCCACCAGCATTGCTAAGGAAGGTTATTCTGAGCTATGATAGGCTCCTGGTAACTAATCCAGGGCTTGGGGGATAGGCATTGCTGCTTACTCATCATTCTTATTTTAAAGAGAGTTTTAGAACTGATTAGGAGAAGAAATGGGCATTTTTCAATAATGTTGCATATCATACTCTATTATGCTGGTTTTCTCCAGCTTAGGGAACAAAATAAAGTGCCATTTGCTCTCACGTTCATTGTAGGGTGATTGCATGTTCTGTTCTTGAGTCCGTGCTTCCCCTTTAGGAGCTTCCTCTCAGAATAAGAAGCTTAGGGGCTTACTCAGCTCAGAAGCTCAGAAGGGTCAGAGGAAGCACAAGCCCAGCCTTTTCCATGAGGATCTTCTGTTTCCTTGTTCCCCTGCTGTTAGCCTTGCCCCCTGCTGGCTGACCTACTGCCCTATCCACTTTGGCACCAGGCTTTCAAGTGTGAGTGAGGAAGGTGCCTCCTACCTCTCCACCAGGTGTCTGGAGGCCTGGTATATGTGTTGGACCCTGTGGCTCTTCTCCAGCCACACTTGTGTTCCTCTGGTGGGCTAGCCAAGATGGACTTAAGCCACAGAATGACCAGGAGCCCAGTTCCTTCTAAGTCCTTAATTTACTGGGCATATGGAGGTGTTGTGTGTGATGGAGAGCATATTATCTTTCTTTCTTGCCAGCTGGCCTCAAGTGGGCTGGGAAGAGGGGAGGGTCTGGATTCCAGAACTTTCCCCAACAGGAGACCAAGTTCCTCCTTTGGAGAACTGACCTTCTATCATCCCAGAAGGATGGGAGGGATGCTTGGGTTTCCTTGGGTTCCTGAAGGGCCTTCTGGTCTGGGGGCTTACCTACAAAGTTTCCTTCAAGAGGACATAACACTGCCAGCTAGAGGTGACTCTCAGCCAATCAACATCCTACATTATGTATGTTAAAGAAAATGTGATCTCTCCATGGTGTATTACATTTCTTAAAATGTTGGATTTTATTTTATTTAATTCAAATTATCTTTAATTTTTATATAGTGTAGCTGTTTGATATTGTTTATGGATTCTAAACATAGATATTGGATTATGTTTGTAAACTGATCTCTGCCTCTGGGCATACTAGATTGTATTAACTTCAGAGGTTTAAATTTTACTTTATTAAATTACGATCAGGGGTTCAAAAAGGCCCATATCAGTAGGACATTGAGTCTTTCCCCCCTTGTTGGGCAGGGACTCACTGAGAAAAAGACATGGCAAAGGAAGTAGTTGGAGGTTTGATGCTGGAACCCAGGGAAGTAAACACACAGGAGAGAACACAGACGAATAGAGATGGCTCCATAGGCATGGCAGAGGCCTGGGAAGAGAGAGAACCTGATGGTCTACAGCTGACCTTGTGGAGACACCAGAGCAGCCAAGCCCATAAAGAAACAAGCCCCAGACAGAGAGACAAGCCTTATGCCAGCCTACAGCTGAGACCAGAAGAAGCTGGGACCATTGAGTCTGAAGAAGAAGCCTGAATCCTCACAGAGACCAGTAGCCATCTTGCTCCAACATGTGGTAACAGACTTTGGTGAGGGAAGTAACTTACACTTTATGGCCTTGTGACTGTAAGCTTCTACCCAAAATAAACCCCCTTTGCCAATGCCAACAGATTTCTGCTACTTTGCATCAGTACCCCTTTTGTTGACTAATACATATAGTCAAAGTGGTTGATATTTTCTTTGTGATTTCCCTCCATTACTTTGATGATTAGAAGACCCTTAGAGCTGTTTTTTCACCTTTTAAAATCCATCCAGAATTTTCTTTTGTCTACAATTAAGTGGGAAGATACAAGTTTATTTTTAACCCAAAGAGCTATCCAGTTTTCACAGTACCAAACACTGAAAACTTTATCACTGGCCATGGTTTGGGCTTCTTGTTAACCTAGGAGTGTAGGAGCCATACTGGAGGTGATGCTTTCCACAGAAGTGAAGGCCACAGTGGACCAGGGCACCCTGTGACCATGCCAGAAGTTGACAAGCTTGAAGGCAGCAGTGGGAGGAAGCTCGGGTATGGTGGGCTGGTTCTGGCCAGCCATGGTGTGGGAGCAGGAGCCCTGAGCCCATGCTGGGAGGTTTTCTGTCGTCCCCATCCTGTAAAGTGACTTGGAACAGAGGCACACCAGGATTTCCAGAAGCCATGAGACAAGTTCCTTTAGTATGGCACCCCTGGAATTCTCAAAAACTTTAAGACAATACTAAAGATTGCCTTGTTGGCCTTAGAGGGTGGCTGTGGACAACAACCAGGTTGACTTAACTTCACACCTCTCCCAGAATGACCAGGTGACTTGCACAGGATGGAAGATGTGTGAAGGGTTTGTAGAGGTTCAATTGAAGCTGCTTTCACCCAATTTGAGTTCCTGGTCAGTGAGCATGGGGGTTACTGGGTTTTCTGACATACTATGCATATATGCTACATTCTCTTAATTGTACTTTATACATTGTCCCTTGCATTTGGTAGAAATGCTTCCTAGTGTTACTACCCAGAGGAAAAAAGTAATGCAAAAACAAATTAGGCAACCTGGCATTAGGTTCGAGACCTGATACTCCCCAAATCCAGCAAGAGCAAGTGTCTGAGTTCACTGTTGGGAGGATCTAAGCAGCCAGAGTGATATACATGGCAAACCAGGGGAGGATTAAAGAACAGCCAGCATGTGCTTTTCTTCACCTTTTATGAAATAATGAGGCAGATGTACTTTCCCTTTAAGGACAAGCTGGGGTGAATAAATGAAGATATTAAAAGATGATAGCTGATGGGTGGGGCAAGATGGCATCTGAGTGAATACACTTCATAATTGCTCCTGCAAAAGAGCAGCTGGGTAGGGTTGGAATCTTGCTGCAGTGGGCTGTTTTGGGGAATTGCAAGGCAGGAGGATGTTTGGACATTGATTTGGAGACACAGAAATCTTGCTTGCTAAGGTAGAATTGTAGGTTTCTAGCACCGAGGTCAGAAGTTGTGGAGAGGTGGGACTCTTTCCCCTAAGGCATTCCCTGGACTGTCAGTAGTGTGGTGGCATTCCCAAGCCCTGTGTTCCCCAGAAGCATGGTCCCCAGGTCCATGACCCCTAAGCCATCACAGCCGATGTTCCACAGACACACAGACCCCAAGTCTGCAATATCCCAGACTTCCATCTCCCAAATCCAGTGCTCCCTGTGGTAAGGGAATACACTAGCCCTTCAGTTTTGGACTGACTCTGTGAGTTGGAGGGTTTGGGTGGGAGGTGCAGAGGGGCAAAATGAGTGTGGGTTTAATTTTCAGGTCCTGCCCCCTCTTTTTTCTTTTTGAGCTTGGAGGAGCATACCAGCTGGCTTGGGGAAAGCTGGGGAAGAAAGGAGAGGCAAATCTGCTGAGAAAGCCCAATTTACCTAAAAGTGCTGGCATAAGAAACTTGGTCTGGAAGAAGGTGGAGTCAGAAAATCAACTAGCCCTCCTGTAGCACACCTAAGGGAGATGGACTGTAAGATATGTTTTGAAAACTTCCATTAGCATATTTGGGATTCCTGATGAGGTGTGGGCACTCTCTCTTTGGAAATTAAGAGACATTGTTTTCTCTGGTGATTTGGTTCACCAAGGACCCACTTGAATCTCCTACTGGACACCTCACACAGCTTCCCTGCTGCCCTGGGAGAGAGGGAAGTGAGAAAGGGAGAAAGGGGGAAGGTCAGATTCCTAAGTGTTTTATTTAAATGCAAAAAGGATTCCTTGCTTGAAACTTTGGGGTTTTTTTATTGCTTTATTTTCTCTTTTTTTCCTTCCTCTTTATACCCCCACAGCCCTTTCCTCCACCTCTTCCTCTTCTTCTTCTTTTTTTTATCTTTCTGTTTTGCTTGCTTGCATTTTCACCCCCCTTTTCCTTCCTCCCCTGCCTTTTTCCATTTCTCTTCTTTTTTTATATTAGGTGTGGCAGGAAGTGATTCACATTTGCTATGTTTCCTCATGCTAGATTTCCTCTTTTCTGTGGGTACTGATTTTGGCTACCAATGCCAACCCCATTTTCTACATCTTTTTATTCTCCATCATTTAGTGTTTCTCTTACATTCCACTGCTCTTAATTTAGCCCTCAATTTTTATTTCTAATACCTTTGTGCTGTTTTTTCTTTTATTTGCTCTCTATATTATTGTCCTTTCATTTCTCTTTCCCATTTTCCTGACCGCACTGGTATTTTAATTCATACTATATTCCTCACCATATTCAGTTTATTGTCTCATTATAGATACTCCATTTTTCTTACTGTTCTAACTCTACACAGCTTACATGAGTCTAATACCCATTCTCCTAGATCTCACATGGTTCATCTTCTAACATTTACTATCAATACTATTATTATACTTTTTTCTTTTCTTACTTGTTTTGCTTTCACTTGCCCTAATATTTTCCTTCAAGTAAACTTAGCCAACGGCAAGGAAATAGAATAAGAACAACAAAATGGCAAAGAGAAGACTTAACACACACGCAAAAACAACAACCAATTATCCCTATGACTAAAGAAGTTAATCAACCCAAGAAGATAAAATGATGACCAGACAGCAACAAAAAACTACAAACCAAACCAATAATAAGGAAAACATGATCCAATCCAATGAACAAACTAAAAACTAAGAAGAAGAGCAGAACATCAAACAAGTAATTAAAGCTCTCAAAATATTTAATAGGGGCCAATTTCATGAGGTGAAGTAAGAGATAAGAATATGAAGAAAACACTTGGAGAGCATACAGAAGAAATTGCAATCATGCAAAAAAAAAAAAAGACAATGGATATGAAGGGGAGCAACAGCACAATCCAAGAAATAAAAAATACACTCTCAGCAAATAACAGACCATTTAAAGAGCTAGAGGAACTAATGATGTGGAAGACAGTACGTCTGAAATCAAACAGATAGTAGAATTGATAGATAAAAAGAGGGAAAAAATTCAACAGGGACTTGGGACCTGAATGACAATGCAAAATGTGAAAACATATGCATTATAGGCATCCAAGAAAAGAAGAAAAGGGAAAGGGAACAGAAGGGGTGTTGGAGGAAATAATGGATAAAAACTTACCAAACCTATTGAGGGAGATGAACGTCCACATCCAGGAAGCACAATGCACCCTAAATAGCGTTAATCCCAACAGGCCTACCCAAAGATATATATTTTTCAAATTAACCAATGCTGAAGACAAAGAGAAAATTCTAAAAGCAACAAGAGAAAAAAAACACACATACAAAGGAGGCTTCATAAGATTGAGTGCTGATTTCTCATCTGAAACCATGGAGGCAAGAAGGCAGTGGTATGACATAGTCAAGATACTAAAAGAAAAAAAATTTCCAAAAAAGAATACTCTATCCAGCTTAACTAACATTCAAATATGATAGTGAGTTCAAATACTCACTGATAAACTGAAATTAATAGAGTATGCCAACAAGAATCCTGCCCTTCAAGAAATACTAAAGGAAGTTCTAAAGGAGGAAAGAAAAAAACAGGAGAGACAGAGTTGGAGGAGAGTGTAAGAACAACTAAAAAGACAAAAAAGTAAAAAACCAAACAAAATACAACAAACACAAATCCAAATAAAATATAACTAATATAAATAATTCCTTGAAAGTGATAACACTAAATGTCAATGGATTAAACTCATCTGTCAAGAGACTCAGACTGGAAAATTGGATAAGAAAGTATGATCCACCTATATGTTGTCCACATGAAAAACATCTTAGACCCAGGAATTCAAGGAGGTTGAAAGTGAATGGCTGGAAAACAATCTTACTGGCAAATAATAACCAAAAAAGGGCAGGAGTAACTATGTTACTATCAGACGAAATAGACTTTAAATGCAAAACAATTGTGAGAGACAAATATGGACACTACATATTAGTGAAATGGATAATCATTCAAAAAGAAAAAAACAGTTATAAACATTTATGGTCCTAACAAGGGTACCTCCAAATATCTGAGGCAAACACTGGAGAAACTAAGGGAAGGAATAGATGTCTCTACAGTTATAGTGGGGGACTTTAATACACCACTATCAAGCTGGAAATCTGCAAGGGCCAGTGGCCCAGGTTTCACACCAAGATATGGAAATTAAACAGCACACTCTTAGAAATACAGTGGGTCAAAGAGGATATCTCAAAAGAAATTAATAACTACCTTGAAACTAATGAAAATGATAACACAACATACCAAAACTTATGGGATGCAGCAAAAGCAGTGCTGAGAGGTAAATTTATAGCCATAAATTCATACATCAAAAAAGAAGAAAGAGCAAAAATTAAAGAACTAACTGCACATTTGGAGGAACTAGTAAAAAAACAACAAAGCAACCCCACAGGAAAAAGAAAGAAAGAAATAACAAAGATAAGAGCAGAACTGAATCAAATAGAAAATAAGAAAGCTCTTGAAAAGATAAAATCAAGAGCTGGGTCTTTGAGAAGATCAATACAATTGACAAACCTTTAGCGAGACTAACAAAGAAAAAAAGAGATAAGATGCAAATACACAAAATAAGAAATGAGAAAGGAGATATCACCACTGACCCCACAGAAATAAAGACAATCATAAGAGGATACTTTGAAAAACTATATTCCAACAAAAATGACAATTCAGAGGAAATGGACAATTTCCTAGAAACACATAACTAGCCTCTATTGATGAAAGAAGAAATTGATGATCTCAAAAACCTATCACAAGTAAAGAGAATCAGTCATTAAAAACCTCCCAAATAAGAAAAGCCCTGGACCAAATGGCTTCACAGGTGAATTCTACCAAACTTTCCATAAAGAACTAATGCCAATCTTGCTGAAACTCTTCCAAAAATTTGAAGCAGAAGAACATTGCATAACTCATACTATGATGCCAACATTACCCTAATATGAAAGCCAAACAAAGACACCACAGGAAAGGAAAATTACAGACCAATCTCTCTAATGAACATAGATGTGGAAATCCTCAACAAAATACTTACTAATCATATTCAACAGCACAATAAATTAATTATACTCCATGACCAGGTGGAATTCATTCCTGGTATGCAAGGATCGTTCAACATAAGAAAATACATTAATGTAAAAACCACATAAACAGATTGAAGGAAAAAATCACATGATCATATCTATAGATGCAGAAAAAGCATTTGACAAAATACAGCACTATTTCTTAATAAAAACACTGCAAAAGATTGGAGTAGAGGGAAGCTTTCTGAACACGATAAAAGATATATATGAAAAACCCCCTCACAGCCAAATGCAGCGTGTAGATGTGATGCATTCCCCCCAGCGTGGGACACGACACCCGGGGATGAGCCTCCCTGGCACCGAGGGATCACTACCACATACCAGCTGAAGAAGCAACTAGAAAATGACCTTGAATTAAAGATTCAATGCGGAACAGCAGAATATACCTGTCTACATATAATAACATGACTTTGGGAAGCGGTTTGACCTAATGTAAGGGGGAAATGGAAAGGAGAAATGAGATTATAAGGCTGTGAGTCTCTAAAAAAGAGTCTGGAGGTTGTCAGAAGGAATACCCCTATGTACAACTGAACAGAGTCTAAGAGACAGATAAGGTAGATACAACCCCAGGTATTGGTTCTTTTGAGGAATAAAGAGACCCACGGGTTCTATGGTCATGGCAGAAGGGGTTCACTGCCATGACAGATGGCCCTTCTTTGGAGCTGGTGTTTCTGCATGATGGAAATGGACTCAGAGGGGATCTCTTTTCACAAGACTTGCATGCTACTTTATTGGAATTGTAGTTGGTGCTGAGTTTAAGATATATGTAGGGGATTTGAATCTCTGGACTGATAATATGACACCCAGGCCCAGAGCCTCAACAGACTTCAGCTCCTACACTTTGACTTATTGGACTTACTCCACTCAGCTAACATGGAGTTGAAGAAGGTCAACCACCACAACATGGAGCCTAGAGTGTCTACAACTAGAAGCGGGAAGAGTGCATCCAGTACCCATGTGGAATCTAAGCCCTCACTTGACATAGGTGTGCAATGGACACAACCAATCCAATGTCCACAGAGAAAATGTGGAATGGGTGTGGGAACAGTAGCCATGGGGGCTGCTGGGTGTGGGGAACGGGAGGAAGAGATGAGATGTGGAGGCGTTTTCAGGACATGGAGTTGTCCTGGATAGTGCTTCATGGACAATTACGGGACACTGTAGATCCCCCCAGGGCCCACTGGATGGAACGTGAGAGAGTCTGGGCTATGATGTGGACCATTGACTATGGGGTGCAGTGATGCTCAGAGATGAACTTACCAGGTGCAATGGATGTATCACGATGATGGGAGAGAGTGTTGCTGTGGGGGGAGTGGGGGACAGGGGCGGTGGGGTTGAATGGGACCTCATATATTTTTTTAATGTAATTTTAAAAATAATAATAATAAATAAATATTTAAAAAAAACATCATTTACAGTTTTGAAATCTGAAAATCTTTCCCTCTAAGATGAGGAACTAAGCAAGGATGCCCATTATCACCTCTTCTATTTAATATTGTGTTAGAAGTACTTGCGTGAGCATTGAGGCAAGAATCAGACATAAAAGGTATTCAAATTGGAAAGGAAGAAGTCAAAATTTACTATATGCAGATGATATAATCCTATACATAGAAAACCCTGAGAAGTCTACAATGAAAATTCTAGAACTTATGAGTACAGTAAAGTTGAAGTTTATAAAATCAATGTGTAAAAATCAGTAGCATGTTTGTACACCAATGAAAAATGTGAGGAGGCAATCAAGAAAAAAATACCATTTACAATAGTAAATAAAAAAATAAAATACCTAGGAATAAATTTAACTAAAGATGTAAAAAATTTATACACAGAATACTACACAACACTATTCAAGGAAATCAAAGAAAACTTAAACGAATGGAAGAATACTCACCGTTCATGGATAAGAAGGCTAAATATTCTTATGATGTCTATCCTACCAAAACTGATCTACACATTCAATGCAATCCCAATAAAAATCAACACAGCATTCTTTAAAGAACTAGAAAAACTATCTATGAAATTTATTTGGAAAGGAAAAAGGCTAAGAATATCCAAAGACATATTGAAAAAGAAAAATGAAATTGGAGGAATCACACTACCTGACTTCAAAACATAGTACACTAGAGAAAACAGCATGGTCCTGTCACAAGGAGAGGCACACTGATCAATGGAACCAATTTGAAAATTCTGATATAGATCCTCATAGATGCAGACATATGATATTCCCAAGGCCACCAAACCCACTGAAAGGGGATTAACAACTCACACCTTCTACTAAAACCAACTCAAGATGGACCAAAGACCTAAATATAAGAGCCAAGACTATAAGGACCTTAGAAAGCAATGTAGGGAAACATTCACAGGACTGTGTAATAGGAAATGGCTTCATGAACTTCACACCCAAAACGCGAGCAGCAAAAGAACAAATAGATAAATGAGACTTCTTCAAAATTAAAACCTTTTGCACCTCAAAGGAATTTATCAAGAAAATGAAAAAAGAACCTACCCAATGGGAAAAAATATTTGGTAACCATGTACATGATAGGAGACTAATATCCTTCAAATATAAAGAACTCCTATATCTCAAAAAATAAAAAGACAACCTACCCATCTTAAAAAGTGGCAAGACTTAAATAGACACTTCTCCAAATAAGAAATACAAATGGCTAAAAAGCACATGAAAAATACTCAAAATCACTAGATGTTAGGGAAACGGAAATCAAAATTACAATGATATACCATCTTACTCCCATGAGACTGGCAACTATCAAAAACACAGATAGAGGAATATAAGTGCTGGAGAGGATGTGGAGGAATGGGAACACTCAGCCATTGCTGGTGGAAATGCAGAAGGAGCCAGCCGTTCTGGAGGACAGTTTGGCAGTTTCTCATAAAACTAGCTATAGATTTGCCATATGACCCAGCAATTCCACTGCTGGGTATATACCCAGTAGAACTGAAAACAAGGACACAAACCGATATACGCATACCAATGTTCATAGCAGCATTGTTCACTATTGCCAAAAGTTGGAATCAACCCAAATGCCCACCAACAGATGAATGGATAAACAAATAAATAAAATGCGGTATATACATACAATGGAATACTACTCAGCTTTTAAGAATGAATACACTACAAACACAAGTGATAACATGGATGAATCTTGAGAACCTTATGCTGAGTGAAACAACCCAAGCATTGAAGGACAAATACTACATGATCTCAATGATATGAAATAAGTAAACCAAACTGCCTCAGAGAGATAGAGACTGGATGATAGGCTTAAAGTTTATTGGGGGTTAGAGGAAGGATGTAAGCTGACACCTACATGGGAGAAATCTATATAAGCTAGAGTTATTTGTACAAGGAAAGGGTAAAATGGGGCATAGGGTTAACTTTGGGTAGGGCTTTGCGGACTTGAGGGGGGCTAGGGATGGGAGGATGGGTAATATTGCCCAAGAAATTAGGGGGATGGTGAGGGAACATAGGAACGTAGGAGATTTTCAGGTATTTGGTTGAGAGTCTAATGCTGAGAAAACTTTTTCAAAAATATAATAAGGAAAGTTACCTATTTAAGATGCTCAAAGGTGATAATCTGATGCAGGACAGGCTTCTAGGGAGTGTGTGAGTGCTCATTTTGCCATAGTGGGTTATATCATTGGATAGAGACCCATATAATGAGGGTGAAGGTATACCCACATCCTGGGGAGGACTGATGTTCTCAAATAGAGGAAATTATATCTTTCGAGAGAAATGGTGGCTCCCAATGCATTAGGGCAGTTGAGCATGTCAAGCCCTCAACACTGTTGCAAGTGTCTCTGTACATGGCCCTTCAAGCAGTGAAGATTGACTGTCACTGTGGGCCCTGATGGGTGGGGGAAAGAACTATTGAATAGATGGAACCAATATAACTGTGTGGGCAATAGAAGTGTTCCACAAGATTACACAATGATGGATATAAGACATGTTAAATTACGCCAAAAATGGATAGGGGCTGATAGGTAAAATGTAAATCATAATGTAAAACATAAGATAACTAAAAATTTAGAAAATTATATAGTCTAAAATATAAACCACAATGTAAACCCAAATTTTACCTTGTTTGAAAGCTATTGTCTCAATATCTGTACATCAGTTTCAGTACATATAGTAAGAACATGTAAAAAAATTATTGCTGTGGAAGGGAAAAGGGTTTTATGTTGGATATGTGGGAGTACTGTTTATTGTATATGTGAATTACTGTGCTCTAAAACTTCTGTGAAGATAAGCTTAATAATTAGGAAAAAAAAGAAAAAGAAAGGACATAGACACTGAGGAAAAGACTTAAGAATTTGCCTTGCCAATTTGCATACAGGGCAACACTTATTGCAGTGATGGAAGACAGAGCATCAAAAACAAAACTTCTGCATTTTTTAAATTTTTTGATTCCCCAATTTATTTTTACCTTATTTTTTTCTAAATTAATATGTATTCTGTATCTAACCTTTAAACTCATCACTATGTTCCATTTTACTATTAATGGAACCTGGCAATATATTGGGCTTCATTTTTGAAGAAGTTTTGAATCACAGAGAGGCTCAACAATGGCAAGGGAGGAATATTGGTGTGGGATGTTATGGACAGAGGACTCACGTTTGGGAGGGGGTTCTCCAGGGCATATATCCAGGGTACATAACAATGTTTGGATATTTTCATAGTGGTCACAATTAAAAACAACTTAGGGAGTGCTGATTTCCTAGCCAGGGGAGCTCTATCACAGTCCTGAAAGGAACAGCAACAATCTCCCAAGTGCAACAACAAAGACCAAAAAAGAAGGAAGGTCCAACAATGAGCCCTTGATACTAATGAATATACTTGTAAGCCTGTGCACCTGAAATAAGAACAGGGTGTAGAGCTGCAGGGTGCCTAAGAGTTACCTCTTGAGAGCCTCCGTGTTGCTCAAATGTGGCCAGTCTCAAAGCCAAACTCGGCACGTAAATGTGTTGCCTTACCCCCAGAATGGGACATGACTCCTGGGGATAAGCCTTCCTTGCACTGAGGGATTACTACCAAGTAACAGTTGATGCTGTAACTAGAAAATGACCTTGAATAAAAGGGTCAACTCAGACCAGCAGAATATCTCAGTCTACATAGAATACCAGCAGTTAAAAATGTTTTTTGACTTGAATAAAAGGGGGAAATGGAAAGGACAAATGAGTTTATATGTATATGAGTCTCCAAATAGCTGGGAGGTTATCAGAGGGGTTGCCCTTATGCACACCTGAGCAAAGTCCCAGAGACAGATAAAATAGATACAACCCCAGGTATTGGTTCTTCTGCAGGCTACAGAAACCTACAGGTTCTATGTTAATGGCAGATGGAATTCAGTGCCATGTCAGATGGCCCTACTTTGGAGTTTCTGTTTCTGTGTGATGGAGCTGGACTCAGAAGTGCTCTTTGTCCACAAGCCTCTCCTGTTACTTTTACTGGATCTGTAGTTGGTGCTGGGGTTTAGTGTAGACCCAGGGAACCTGAATCTCTGGACTGACCATCTGATAGCCAGGCCCTGAGCCTCAACAGACTTGCAACTCCTACACTCTGGTTTATTGGACTTACCCCACTCAGCTAACATGGAGGTTAAGAAGGTCAACCACCACACCAGGGAGCCAAGAGAGCCTACAACTGAAAGCAGGAGAAGTACATCCGGCATCTATGTGGAATGTAAGTACCCTCTTGATATAGATGTGGAGCGGACACAACCATTCTAAGGTACACAGGATGGAGGAATAGAGTATGGATTAGAGTGGACTTACTGACATTCTATTCATGAACTATTGTGATTAGTAATCGAAGAAAATATGGCATTGGTGTGGAGAAAGTGGCCCTGGTGGCTGCTGGGGGTAGGGAGATGAGATGTGGGGGTGATTTTGGGACTTGGAGTTGTCCTGGGTGGTGCTGCAGGGACAGTTACCAGACATTGTATGTCCTCCCATGGCCCACTGGGTGGAATGTGGGAGTGTGCGCTATGGTGTGGACCACTGACCATGAGGTGCAGCGGTGCTCAGAGATGTATTCACCAAATGCAATGAATGTCTCATGATGATGGAGGAGATTGTTGTTATGGGGGGAGGAGTGGGGTGAGGGGGTTGGGGGAATATGGGGACCTCATATAGAGGGGGTATATGAGGACCTCATATAAAGAAAACAAAAATGAAAATTTTTATATAAATTTTTTTTAAGGTTTTGTCTTTCATCACTCTACTAGGTGTTGTCCTGTAAATATAGTAGCAAGGCAATCTCTTCCATTTCTTCTTCAGTGTCTTACCTCTTTTATTTTTCATTATGTCTTCAAAAAAGTTTAAGGTCACAGTAAAGTCATACACAGAATATAGGTATCTCCCATATACCCAACATCTTCCCTCTTCCTCACCAATGATGTTTTTACATGTGGATGTTACATTTGCTACAACTGATGTACAAATATTGGAACATAGCTACCAACCATGCTCAGTAGTCCTCAATATGGTTTACATTTTAGACTATACACTTTTATAATTTTTTTTTGAAATTTATCATGGCCTGTATCCATCATTGCAAGATCATACAGAACACTTCCATTGACCCCCAGTTACCCCCTCTTCCATCTATTCTCTCTCTTACTCTCCCTCTCCTTGGGGCCCACATTGGCAACCAAGCTTCAGTGCTTGAAGGACAAGATTCATACATACTTGCAACAATGCTGAGGGCTTGACACACTGGTCTGTCCTCTCCCATTAGGAGCCAGCCTTGCCCTCAAGAGACACTCTTCCCTCTATTTGAGAACATCTATGTGTCCTCTCCATTATCGGTGTACAACAATTCCTGCTCATTGTATTGGTCCCCACGAATATAACACACTGGGTCAGATGGTCCATGGAATTGTGGGTATGTTGGGGGTGGAAAAGGTGAACATGCAGGATTGATGCTTATGTGGTTGAAATTGTAATGTTGAGAAAACTCTTTTTTTTTTATTATAATCCTGATTCTGCATCTTTATTTTATTTTCACTTTTTTGTCTTTATTCATTTTTTTAATATTATATTCAAAAAATATGAGGTCCCCATATACCCCCTACCCCCTTCACCCCACTACTCCCCCCATAGCAACATTCTCCTCCATCATCATGAGGCATTCATTGCATTTGGTGAATACATCTCTGAGCATCACTGCATCTCATGGTCAATGGTCCACATCATAGCCCACACTCTCCCATGTTCCATCCAGTGGGCCATAGGAGGACCTACAATGTCCAGTAATTGTCCCTGCAGCACCACCCAGGACAACTCCAACTCCTGAAAACGACTCCACATCTCATCTCTTCATCCCATTCCCCACACCCAGCAGCCACCATGGCCAATTTTCCACACCAATGCCACATTTTCTTCGATTACTAATCACAATAGTTCATGAATAGAATATCAGTAAGTCCACTCTAATCCATATTCTATTCCTCCATCCTATGGACCTTGGATTGGGTGTGTCAACAGGGGACTTAGATTCTGCATGGATGCTGGGTGCAATTCTCCTGATTCCTTTGTAGGCACTCTTGGCTCCCTGGTGTGGTGGTTGACCTCCTTCAACTCCATGTTATCTGAGTGGGATAAATCCAATAAACCAGAGTTAGGAGCTGAAGTCTGTTGAGGCTCAGGGCCTGGCTATCATATGATCAGTCCAGAGATTCAAATCCCCTGGGTATATATTATCCCCCAGCACCAACTACGATTCTGGTAAAGTAACAGGAAAGGCTTGTGAAAAGAGATCACATCTGAGTCCAGCTCCATCACACAGAAACACAAACTCCAAAGAAGGGCCAACTGACATGGCACTGAACTCCATCTGCCATGACCATAAAACCTGTGGGTCCCTGTAGCCCTCAGAAGAACCAATACCTGGGGTTGTATCTACTTTATCTGTCTCTAAGACTCTGCTGAGGTGTGCATAAGGGCAACTCCTCTGATAACCTCCCAGCTCTTTTTTAGACTCATAGCCATATAAACTCATTTGCCCTTTCCTTTTCCCCCTTGATTTAGGTCAAAAAGCATTTTTAACTCCTGTTATTATATGTAGACAGATATATTCTGCTGGTCCGAGTTGAACCTTTTATTCAAGGTCATTTTCGAGTTACATCATCACCTGGTACTTGGTAGTAATCCCTTGGCACCAGGGAGGCTTGTCCCAGGAGTCATGTCCCATGCAGGGGGGAAGGCAACAAATTTACATGCTGAGTTTGGCTTCAAGACTGGCCACGTTTGCATAACACGGAGGCTCTCAGGAGGTAACTCTTAGGCACACTGCTGCTCTAGGACTTGTTCTTATTTCAGGTGCACAGGCTCACAAGCATAGTCATTTGTATCAGGGGCTCATTGTTGGACCTTCATTCTTTTTTTGTCTTTGTTGTTGCACTTGGGGGATTGTTGCTCTTCCTTTAGGGACTGTGATAGAGCTCCCCTCGCTAGGAACTCAGCACTCCATCACTTCTTGTTTTTAATTGTTTCCACTATGCAAATATCCAAATATTTTGTGTACCTTGGATATATGCCCTGTAGAACTCCCTGCCAACCACATGTCCCCTGTCAATAACATCCACACCAGTATTCCTCCCCTGCCATTGTTGAACCGCACTCTGATCCAAAACTTCCTAAAAAGTGAAGCCCAATATATTGCCAGGTTCCATTAATAGTAAAATGGAATATAGTGATGAGTTTAGAGGTTAGATATAGAATACATATTAATTTGGAAAAATTCTACATCCTATCTTTTTCTTTTCTGTTTTCTAATTATTAAGCTTACCTTCATAAGAGTTTTAGATCACAGTAATTCATATATACAATATACGGTACTCCCACATATCCAACATAAAATCTTTTCCCTTCCACAGCAGTAATTTTTTAACATATTCATACCATATTTGCTAAAACTGATGTACAGGTATGAGACAACAGCTTTGAAATAAGGTAACATTTGTGTTTACATTGTGGTTTATGTCTTAGACTATACAATTTTCTAAATTTTTAGTTATCTTATGTTTTACATTATGATTTACATTTAGCCTTTCAGCCCCTATATATTTTTGGTGTGATTTTAAATGTCTTATATCCATCCTTGAGAAAACACTGTAGATGATATAATAAGTAAGTGTTCCTGTTTTAGGGTATTGGATGGTGGACATCTGGCACAAGGTGCACCAGGGGCAGGCTTCTAGGGCTTGTGTGAGTGCTCATTTCTTGACTTTTTAAAACTGTGAACACTTTGTTAGGAAACACAGTACCTTTTTCTTCTCTTCATTCCCAGAATGTACTTTAGGATTTACCATACAGTATTGCTGAATAAATATTGTTGAATGACTGAGAAACCAATTGGTTGTGTGGGTTGAACAGATATTGCTAATTATGGGGGAGAAAGGAGAAGCAGTGAGACAAGAGGAAATTTGCCTGTGAGTGGGTGTCTTCATTCATGACAGCCAACTCCAGAGGAGAAAAATTGGGAAATAAGATAGTTTCGTGTATTCAGAATCTTTCTCCGGAAGCAACAAGAGGGAAATCAGTATGGGAAACCTGACAAGACTAGAGCCCACACCTTAAAAATGGTGACCTCCTCCTTGGAGGTAGGTGTCCACAGGGATAAGAGATGAACATGGAGCTCCAAAGCTGTCACAAGGGACAAAACTGGCACAAATTTGCATTGTGTTTTCCTTTCTTATCTCCAGAGAAATAATTATCTCAGGGAGATTGAGACAAAAGAATACTTCATTAATGTGGTTTATGGGAATGGAATCCCTAATTGCTCAGATACTCTATGTGCTTCTCCTTCACTATATCAAAGAAAACACAATTTGTCTTCTACAGACCTTATGACTCATTCCATCTCACTTCACTTCTTGGGAGCAGAGCTTCCAACTTCTTTCATCATTCAAGGAAGAACCTGCATTGGTGAACTTAGACCCTGCCTTGATAATTTCAGAGTGACTTACAGAATCTTCACAGGTACTGGGGGAATATATTTTTGGCTCCATGGACACCTTTTTTTGGTAGAAGCTTTAAGGAAATCAACAGATTATGACCATAGAGAAAGCTTAAAACACAAAGTTCTGTCTTATTAAAAAGCCTGAGTGAAAATAGCAGATTAACTAAAATAGATTTTTTTTCCCAATCTGTTTCCTCTGATCTCTTACTCTTGGGTCTTCCCTCTCTCAGAAGCATTGTTTCCTAGTTTCACTCATTCTTCTTTCTCTACACTTGTAGAAATTATCTGTTTACCTGTGTTTATTCATTTTTTTCCTTTTAGTCATTCAATATATGTGGCTCTGTAATTCTGGTGAAGTGGATCAAAAATTACAGACTCATCCTGGGGAGGTTAGTAAAGGCATCACAAGGGAGATTTTAATTGTAATAAGGCTTGAAGGAGGATTTAGAGTAATTTCAGAAGGAGAAAAGGATAGAAGTACATGAAGAAGCAATGACATGGACACAAATATAATTACATGGTGTGGTGAGGTTTTAAAAATAGTTCTTTTTAAAAAAGAAGTCAACTTTATTGATACATATTAAAAAGCATACAATTCCTGTGACATGTAAAATTTGTTGTATTTGCCATAATGACATAATTGTGCATTTATTACTTCAGTCATTATTAGAGTATGTTCACTGAGAGGTAAAGATTTTTCTTGTTTGTTTTTATAAATGGGCTATGAGATTTCTTTAGCAAAAATTTTTAAGGTCTTCTGTTTTAAAGATACATAGATCACACTAAATTTTACATTTAAAAATATGACGTTCCCATATATTCCACTCCCTAAATTCCCCATCCTCCCACATTAACAACCTCTTTCATCAGTGTGGCACAATCCTTTTATTTAATGAATACATTTTGGATCATTGCTACAAAGCTTGGATTATTATTTACATGTTAGTTTACACTCTCTCCCAGTCCATTCAGTGTGATATGGTAGGATATATAATATCCTGCATCTGTCCCAGTGATATCATTCAGGACAACTCCAAGTCCAAAAAAAAGCCACCATATCACACCCTCTTCTTCCCTCTCCTTGACTCAATAACTCCAATGGTCACTGTCTCCATGACAATGACACAATTTCTTCCATTGCTAGAGTCACAATAAGTCTATAGTAGAATACCATTAAGTCCACTCTAATTATTATTTTATTTCTCTATCTTGAGGATCTTGGGATGGTGATGACCACTCCACTTCTAAATCAAGAGGGGCCTTAGATCCCACATGTCTGATGGATGGAATTCTGCTTGCAGTTGTGGACTCTCTCTGTTCCCTGTTGTAGTGGTTGACCAACATTTTGTTTGCTTTCAGATTTGGAGATTACAAATATAGCTGCTGTAAACGTTCATGTGTGGACTTTTGTGTGGACTCTAATTTTCATATCATATATATATACCTAAAAGCAAACTGCTGGATTGGATGGTAAGACAATGTTTAGTTTTACAAGAAACTGTCTTCTAGCTGAACCGTTTTGTGTTCTCACTAGCAGTGAATGAGAGATGTATTGCTCCATATACTCAACAGCAATTGGCATTCTCAGTTTTTAGGTTTTTATTTCTTCTAATGAGCATGTGGTCATATATTATTGTGTTCATAGTCTTCCAATTCTCTAATGACAGATGATGTTTAATTTTTAAAAGATTTTAATTAGTATATTTATTCATTTTTATTTATTTAAATTTTTAAAAATTTAAAGTAGGTTTAGATTACATAAATATTACATAAAATATAGAGGGGACCCATATGCCCCACCCCTTCACTCTCCCACTCTTTCCCATAGTAACAACATCTTTCATTAGTATAGTACATTTGCTACAGTTGATAAATGCATATAGAAACAATGCTGCTAATCATGAATTATAGTTTATAGTATAGTTAATAGCCTGTCCTGCACAATTTTAGGTAATGACAAACATATAATGGCCTGCATCCGTCATTGCAATGTCATGCAGAACAATCCCAATGGCCTGAAAATGCCCTGATATTACACCTATTCTGCCTGCTCCCTCCTCTCAGAATCTCTGGTGGCCATGGCGTTTATATCAATGGTAAACATTATTCCATTGCTAGAATAATAAGTCTGTAATATAAAAAATGTCTACTTTAGTTCATTGTTCATTCCCCAATCTTCAGGATTTTGTGATGGTGATGCCCACTGTTTCTAATTGAGAGGGGGCTTAGATCCCTTGGGATATTTGGGTGGAACTATCTTGCTTAGAGGTGCAGACCTTCTTTGCTCCTTGGGATAGGTGTTGTCCATTACCATCTCCTTATTAGTTGTTCTACATAGGTCCAATGAACTGGAGAGTAAGTGTTGAAACTCTGCTTAGAGTAAAGGTTCAACTGGCACATGAACAGACCAAAAACATAATGCTCTGGCTCATGTATTTAACAAGGATAGTGCCAACACATGACCTTATGTAAATAACATGTAGAGAAGAACCACATGTTGGGAATCTACAAATGAGGCTAACTCTTTTACATTGGGGAGCATAAATTCCAAAGTAAGGTCTACTGACAGGATGCCAAATTCCTGAGATTCCCTGCACTACTTATAGTGTCTAGATATCTCTAGAACCATCAGGATCCCTACTGTTTGAGGCACTGTTTACTGTAACAGATAGTGAGATTCTGCTGAGATGAGAATAAGCATAACCTCTGGAATGACCTCCAAACTCACTTTGAAATCTCTTAATCATAAAATCTCATCTGCACTGAATATTTCCCCTTTTTGGTCAAGGTCTTTTTCAGATACATTGCTAGTTGGCATTTGGTAATAATACCTAGGTGCCAGTGAAGTTGAATTTCTTTTTATATTTTGTATTTTGTATTTGTATTTTGAATTTCTTCCTACGTTAGGATTCTCTTTATATCTTTTGCAGATTTTTTAAATTCAACATATGCTTTCTTATTTTGTGGTGTTAATATTAATTTCTACATTTGTATACAAATCATTTATCAGATGTGTTTTGTAAGTATTTTTTCCAAATCTGTATGTTTTCTTACAACCCCTTTCACAGAGCAGATATTTTACATTTGAATAAAAACTGACTGATAAATTTTAATCTCTCATGGATCGTGCTTCCATTACTATATCTAAAAACTCATTTCCAACCTATGGGCTTTTAGATTTTCTTCACATTTTAATCTAGCACTTTTACAATGCATTTTACGTTAAAGTGGTCTGATTCATTTTGATTTAATTTTTGTGTAATGAATTCAATCAGTGCCTAATTTCCCTTTTTGTTTGGCATGACTGCATCCTATTGTTACCAGATTCTAACTAATTTCTTGGCTATGCTGCAGAAGTGAATTTCAAGAACACACCAGGTGAGTTAGGCCAGTAATTTATTCAGGTAGGAAGGGAAGAGAAATGGGAGAAAATAACAGAGCAAGGTCCCAGGTAGTGAGGAAGGGATGAAGAGGGCTAATTTACAAGCTACAATTCCCCATTATAGATGATAAGTCCCCAGGGTAACTTACATGGCCACAGGGCAGAGGAAAAATGATGAAAGTGACACCTAAAAGGCAAGACAGGTCCATAGGTAAAAAGCTAGGCAAGAGCAATCAAGCCTCAGGGTTTGCTTTTAAACTGCTAATTATTCCACCTCATTGCTAATGGCAGGGGAGGGGGTTTCAGCTGTTTGTTCTTTGGATTAATTACCCTGCCCATCAATTCCTTAGTGAGGACCCAGTGATAAAGTTCCTAGGGAAGATCCAGGCTTTTCCATATTCTCTGGAAGGAGGCTTTGTTCTGGGTAGCAGAATCCCAGGGTGAGATTCATGCAGCAGCCATCTTAGGAGTTCTTGATGTCCATGTGGACTCTGTCAGGTTCTAAATCCATCTATTCCCTATCTTACTAGCCTGCTTCACTTTTGTTCCAACACCACTTCTTGAAAAGATCATACTTTCTACACTGAATTACTGTTGTCCTCTGTGAAACATCAGTGGAACCCACTTGTGTGGGGTCATTTGTCCATTTATTTCACCAAAAAGATTTTTTAAATTATTGTTTTTATAGTAACTGTTACAACCAAATAATATGGTTCCTACTACTTTGTTCTTCTTTTCTATTTTGTCACAGGGTACATAATGTTTGTTGCTTAAAATAAAGTCTGAGAGAATTTATCATAGAAATTATTGCCTTGGCAAAGTGTATTCTATTATGGCCAAGGTTTTCTAGCCATCACAACTATCAAGGAGAAGCAGGAACATATGTTTTCCCTGACATTTTCAGAAAAGGGTACTAGATCTCTATAAAATCCATAAAAATATTAACTTAATGTAATTATAATACAAACAGTACCATTTATGATATTTTCTGATTATGGCTTGAGGCTAAATTGCATTGTTTTGAATATCTCCAGGAAATTCATCATCCACATGGAAACAGAAAACCAAACATATCCTTTAGAATTCATCCTCCTGGGGCTCTCAGAAGATACAGAGGTGCAGTCGCTCCTCTTTGGAATGTTCCTGTCCATGTACCTGGTCACCTTCATTGGCAACCTGCTCATCATCCTGGCCATCATCTTGGACTCCCATCTCCACACACCCATGTACTTCTTCCTCTCCAACCTGTCTTTTACTGATATCTGTTTCACCTCCACCACAGTACCAAAGATGCTGCTGAACATTCAGACAGGCAACAAAATCATAACTTTTGAAAACTGTCTCACCCAGATGTATTTTTTCATGCTTTTTGGACAATTAGATAACTCCTTCTTGACTGCAATGGCCTATGACCGCTTCGTGGCCATCTGTCACCCCCTGCACTACACAGTCATCATGAACCCATGGCTCTGTGGTCTCCTGCTGCTAGCATCCTGGTTATTGAGTGTTTTGGACTCTCTTTTGCATGACTTAATGGTTTTGCGATTGTCTTTTTGTACAGAGATGGAAATGCCCCATTTTTTCTGTGAACTTAATCAGGTAGTCAGACATGCTTGTTCTGACACCTTCCTCAATGACCTCGTGATGTATTTTGCAGCTGGACTTCTGGGGGTTATACCACTCTCTGGGATCTTTTTCTCTTACTATAAAATTATATCCTCAATTTTGAGAATCTCATCAGCTCATGGTAAATATAAAGCATTTTCTACTTGTGGGTCTCACCTCTCAGTAGTGACCTTGTTTTATGGTACAGGTCTTGGAGTGTATCTTAGCTCTGCTGCTACCCAAAACTCAAGGGCAAATGCGATAGCCTCAGTGATGTACACGGTAGTCACTCCGATGTTGAACCCCTTTATATACAGTCTTAGAAACAAGGACATAAAGGAGGCCTTTAAAAAACTGGGAAACATTCCGTCTATAAAAGAATACTTTGTCTCAAGTTTACAAAAGTGCTCATGATTAACAGAGATCAAACACTAGAAGATTTTTTTTGAAAATGAAATATTTTGTTGTCTTTTTAAAAGGTATTTAGATGACACAAAATGTAACATTAAAAATATGAGGTTCCCATATGTACCACTCTCCACCCCACCCCACTCCTCTCACACCAACAACCTCTGGTTGTGTGGATTATCATTTGCATTGTAGTTTACACTCTCCCACAATCCATTCAATGGCTTATGGAGTGATATGTAATGTCCTTCATCTATCCCTACTATATCATTCAGGACAACTTCACATCCTGAAAATGCCTCCATATCACACATCTTCCCTCTCCCAGCACTCAGCAACTCCCACAGCCACTGTCTCCAGACAGACTAGTGTGTCAAATCCTCAGCATTGTTGCAAGTATCTGTGAATCTTGTCCTTCAAGCAGTGAAGCTGGGTTGTCACTGTGGGCCCCAATGGGTGGGGGAGATAGGAATAGAACAGATGGAAGAGGGGGCAGGGCAACTGGGGACAATGGAAGTGTTCCACAAGATCATGCAGTGATGGATATAGGCCTTGTTAAATTTCACCAAAAAATTAAATGTAAACCATAATGTAAACCATAATACAAACAAATTTTTATAAAACTGTACAATCTAAGATATAAACCATAATGTAAACCATAGTGAAACCATGGTTTGTATCTATGTTTCAATATCTGTGCATCAGCTATAGCAAATATATGCATATTAAAATGATAATTGTGGGGGAAGGGAGATAAGTGTTTGATGTGGGCATACCAGATTCCTCTATATTGTATATGTGACTTTATTGTGATCTAAAACTTTTTTGAAGACATAATAATTTTTTTTAAACAGAGGATGAAAATCCTGAGAAAAGAATGGGAGAGATAGCTTTTCTACTGTACATACACAGCAACACCTGTTACAGTGATGAAAGGAAGGCAAAATGTCAAATATATTTCATGATATTTTGCATTTTAATACCCCGATTTATTTTTTACTTTTAGTTTTTCTTAAATATAGGATAAAATTATTCTATTTTTAATCTTTAAACCTATCACTATTATTTCATTTTCCTATTAATTGAATTTAGAAATATATTAGCATGTAGTTTTGAAGAAGTTTTGGATCACAGAGTGTTTCAACAATTGCAGGGCAGGAGCACTGGTGTGGGATGTCATTGATGGGGAATGCATGGGTTAGGAGGCAGTTCCTCAGGGCATTCATACAGCGTATATAAATATATTTTGGATATTAATGGTCATAGTAGGTAGAGATTGACATGACAGCTGAGGGAGTGCTGAGTTCCTGTTCTGGGAAACTATGTTGCACTCCCCAATTGAGGAGCAACTATCCCCCAAATGCAAGAACAAAGACCAGTGAAGAAGGATGGTCCAATGATGGGCCCTTGATACTGATGAATATGCACATGAGCCTGTGTACTTGAAATTTCAACTAGGTCTAGAGCTGCAAGGTGCCTAAGAGTAACCTCCTGAGAGCCTCCATGTTGTTCAAATGTGGCCACTCCCTAAGTCAACTCAACATTACCCTCCCTCCAGCATGGGACATATCCCCTGGGTTGAGAATCCCTGGTGCTAAGGAATTACTACCAAGCACCAGCTGGTGATACAATTAGAAAAATACCTTGAATAAAAAGGGGAAAAGGGAAAGACAAATGAGTTCATATGGCTAAGAAACTTCAAAATGAGTCAGGAGGTCCTCAGATGAGTTGGGCTTATGCACCTTTCAGCAGGATCTCAGAGACAGCCTAAGTAGGTACTACCCCAGGTAGTGGTTCTCCTGAGGACTACAGAGACACCTCATTCCTATGGTCATGGCAGATGGCTCTGGAGTTCTGTGCCTTACTAATAGGCCCTACTTTGGAATTTGTACTCTGAAGTGTGATGGAGTTGGACTCAGATGTGATCTTTCTACACATGCCTCTCTGTCTCTTTTACTTGACCTGTTATTGGTGCTGGGGTTGTTGTATGGTCAGGAGACTTGAATGAGCCTCAGCAGAGTTGCAACACCTGCTCTCCAATTCATTGGATTTGCCAGTGTCAGCTAACAGAGAGGTGGGGATGGTCAACCACCATACCAGGGAACTGAGAGAGTCTACAAGTGCAAGCAGGAGAATTCCATCCATCAGCCATGTGGGATCTAAGCCAACTCCCAATTTAGAGGTGGAGTGGACATCACCATCCCAGGGTACACAAGGTGGAGGAATAAAATATGGACTAGAGGAGATCTTAATTTAGGTACTTTATAAGTCTATAGAGAGATAATCTGGCATTTGCCTAATAAAAACTTATATTTGTTTAATTTTTGTATATCATGGATTCCTATTTCTTTTGTATTATTTTACATCATGTGTTCTCTCATTGTATTCCTGGAATCAGAATTGAAGATAGAAACTTTTGCCTGGATTTTCAGCAGTAAAATATTGCATTCAGTTTATTCTGTATATATAAAATTACAGCAGGTGCTGGAGGGATGAAAGTGTATTGCAGCCACTCCCAGATGAAAGAAACTGCTTGTGTTTTATGGTGTTAGTGAAAAATAAGCTCTCCTAGCAAAGGCTCTGTACCAGCTACCAAGGTTTGTTCATTAGTTCCCGAAAGAGGTCACATCATGAACTGGAGATGTCATCTGACTGCTTTATAGTAATCCACATTCCATCTCCAATATGTGCCTTTCTCCTGCACCTTCAAAATCATAACTCAAGTGAGGTTGCAATCAACAACACAATCCCTGATTCTTCAAACAATGATGGTTTCAATAATTTCTATCATTCTTCCAGTGACATAAGTTTGCCCTTTAAAAAATATTTCCATATTGAAGGATATTATCTGGAAATTTCTTTCAGCATTCCATATGATAATAGTCCTCATTTATGGGTCATAAAAAGCAAATATGTGTGTTTCTGCATTTCCTACTATATCTTATTCTACTATTAATCCCAGATATTAGGACATAATTTCAGACGTTTATGTAGGCTTGCTGTTTTCTTCTCGGTAGACTAAGGTGAATGCTTCATTCATCAACTGATTTCCTTGGCATCACTACAAATGGCAAACCAGAGTGCCATTTTGGAATTAGTGATTTCTCTGAGCTAATGGTCATATTTGAAAATGTTAATAATAGCTTACATATTTGTATCAAATTCTTTGGCAAAGCTGTGAATTCATTTTCAGTTGTAATTTATTAACACACAGGTTCAGTCTCTGATGTGAGTCATACACTTATCAGAACTGCAATTTTCAGGGAAAGATATTTCATTCATGCAGTTTTATAAAATGTCTGTGTTTTGATTGCACCATAATCTGAAAATTAAAAATCCTCACCTTGTCATTTTTTTCTGGAATTCTCTCCAGTGCAAGTAAGAGCCCCACATCATTCCACATTACTTGAAGTAGGATTCTCAGTAAAATCATTTTTCATGTAAACCAGTTTGTCAATACCTTTCCTAGGTGCTTTCTTCAAATGTAACTGCAAACACTATATTGAGAATCATTTTTTCCAAGCTATACAAGAGCAATTATGTACATTTATCACATGGAAATAGTGTTAGTGGTCTCACTCCCAACAATTTGACATATCAGTTCCCAGTTGCTACCCTGCAAGACTGTTATTTTGTAATCAGTTCTTGTGCAAAATAGTTTACATGAAAGGCTTATTTTCAAGCAGAAATCTCTTTCCAAATAAAACCTTTTAAGAATTTTTATTTTAGTCCATTGTACATTATAATAAGTAGACTTATTATTCTATTATAGACATATTATTATAGTAATTGAAGAATTTTATCATTGAAATAAAGGCATTGGCCACCAGAGGTTCTGAGGGGAGGGAAGGGAAGAATAGGAGTAATATGGAGACATTCTGGAGTCATGAGAATTCTCCTACATGACCTTGCAATGTTGGAAACAAGGCCATTATACATTTTGTCACAGCCTATAAAATTATGTGAGACTGTGGGTAAAGTATAATCTAAAATATAGTCCATGGTTAGTAGCAATGCCTCAATATGCATTCTTCAATGTTAACAAAGATATGACTCTAATGAAACAAGGTGTTAATGTGGTAAAGTGTGGGATGGTGAGGGACTGGAGCATATGGGAATCTCCTATATTTTTAATGTAACATTTATGTAATCTAAAGCTTCTTTAAAAATAAAAAAGTTAAAATTTTGAAAAAGAATCTTGAGAAAAAACATGGTAGGCATGAACACTCATCTTATTGAAGAAACTAGAGTTATGTCTTTCAATAATTGGAAGTATAGAAAACAGTGAAATACAGTCCAGCTAAGAAAGGTGATACTTCTGTTATAATTAGGAACACTGTATAATCAAGAAGACTCCACTGGAATTATTGACCACACAAATATGCCCCCTTTCTGCAGTTAGGGAGAAGGAGGCTCATGTCTTCAGTATTGACTAAATAGGCACCATCACCTGCAGTTTCCCCATCTGGAGGACAGGAATACAAGCCAGAAAGAGGGAGAAAAGATTGCTAAAAATCACCTACCCTACTGGTGTCACAGCCTAAGAAGACTCAGTTGTGGATGCCAAACTTACTTACACTTTGAGTGTATTTATGAAGAGAGGGTGCTTGTGTATCTTTCAAAATCCCCTAAGAAACTTCCTGTTTCCTTTCTAAATATTTAGCTGGTACACTGATTCATAAGGTAACATTTTTATTAAGCATATATCATATGTGAGTGATGGAGACCTTTTCAACTCTATTATATTCTCCTAGAACTTATGTTATTACAAAGATCTTTTCTTATTTCCCCATTCCTGCATCTTCTCTTTTTCTTTAAAAAAAAAAACTATTCCTGTTTTTGTCAGTAGAAATTTATTCTTCTCCAGGATCCTAAAATATGTGGAAACAATGATTCACTCTAAATGGAGGGTATAAATTTGTTCTCATGTAAAACAAAGTTTATTCCTTAAGAGTCTATAAATGGTTATAAGGGGGAAAAAAGCATCATATTGTCTGTTAGCAGTGAAACCTAAGTACAGTTTGTTTTTTTTAAAAGGGAAACCTTGAAGAGAGTTCCTAAAATATAGATTTCATCTAAAGACACTTCCATAAATTAAGTGAAGGATAAACACCAAGTTACAGAGGGAAAAACTAGTATTTTTCCTGGAGAAGTGGAGGATTTATTTGCTGTCTGAAAACCATGAAATGTATGTTACATAGAAGGAGGGCAAGATATATTTTGAGTGAGCTCTGTTCTGTTTAATTGAATGTTGTGTGAGTAGATAAATACTTTGGGACCCTAACATGAGAAATTTAGAAAAGATAAATACTGTCAATTGAAGATTTACTGTCCAGAGTGGGGAAGTGAGAATAAACACACCCAGGTAAAAGGAACATCATTTAAACCAAGAGAAAGTAGAAAATTGTAACAGAGCCCTTACCTGTTATAATGCATTGTAATAAGGCAGCCCATGTCTAAGTGAGTATATTTCAAACAGGAGCAATTACTCCTTCCTCCACTGCCAAGAACTGAGTTTGCAAGAGAAGCAAATTCTAGAGTAACAGTATTGAATGAGAAGGTCCTGGATTTCAAATCCTAATGCCTTTCCCCAATGCCACACTTCCCATTTCTCCTCATTTCCAGATCACCCCTCTCAGAAGAATTGAAAGCACCTGCATATTAATAGCTCTGAGATACATCATCCTAAGTGTGGTTATATATATATGTTTCATTTCCTGAAGTTTCCTGAATGAAAATATTTTGTTTTTATTTATTATCCAAGAAGGAAAACATCAGTGGAACAATAAATCACTGAAATCAACCTGTAGATCTGTTTCACTGTGCGAAGAAAATATGAAAGGGAATGTTTTACTGGCAGTAAATGGAGAGACATGGATAAAATGTCAAGTGTAGGATGTCCACAGATATAAATTTGGTTTATTTTCCATTTCTGCTTCAGGATTAGTGGGTCTTTGATTCCCATTGTAGATAAATTTCTCCCATTCCCACTACTTGGAAATTTTACATTTTCATCATTTTAGCTTCAGAGTTTCTATTTATTTCATTATTGAAATTTACCATTTCATATAATTGCAATATTCTTTTTAATCTTCTAAAACTCATTAAAAAGTGTTGTTTCATATTCTCTGAATATTTTCAAAATCTGAAACACTTAAAATCTTTTATTCCTATTGTCTGTCTTTTTCTGTCTTTTAGTCATGATAACTTGCTTTCTTAGGGTCTGTATAGATACTTTGAATTTTTAAAAAGATGCTTAGATTACACAAATATCACATGAAAAAGATAGGGGACTCCAATATGCCCCACTCCCCACACTTCCCACATTTTCCCACATGAACAATATCTTTCATTAGTGAGGTACATTCATAGCAATTGATGAACACATTCTGGAGCATTGCCACTAAGCATGGACAAATGTTTACATTGCAATTTACACTCTCTTCGACACAATTCCGTAGGTTACGGCACAATATATAATGGTTTGCATCTGTCATTGCAATGTCTTTTAGGACAATTCCCAATTCCAAAAAACGTCCCTGTCTTATAACTGTTTTTCCTGTTTCCTGCCCTCAGAACTCCAGTGACCACTACCTTCAGATTCCCTACATGTGGCTTTTCTGTCCTTTCATTTGAACCTGTAATTAGTACTAGAGTTGGTAGGTTTATGTACAAGAGACTTTAATTTGGGGACTGCCCATGTGCCAGCTGGGCCCTGAATCTCAATAGATTGCAACACCTACTCTCCAGTTCATTGGTTTCACCCAAGACAACAGGCAAGGGGGGATGATGGACAACTACATACCAAGTAACTGAGAAAGCCTACAACTGCAAGAAACAGAATCCCATCCATCAGCTCTAATGGATCACAGCCCCTCTCAATTAGATGTGGAGTAGATATCACCATCCCAGAATCCTCTGGTTTGGGAAATGAAATTTGGACTAAAGTAGACTTACTGGTATCTTACTATGGACTTATTGTGATTCTAGCAATGGAAGAATTTATCCATTGATATATTAAATTTAAAAATTGTGCTGCTTAATTTGAGTACATATTTGTGTGAATTCTTGGAGGTCTCAGTGGAAAAGAGAGGATTTATGTTTTACATTATTTGGAAATTAGCAAACTAAAACAATTTAATGTTAAATTGTGCACCTTGAGCCTTTAAAGTCACATAGGTTCTGTGATTTCAGACTGCATGCTGGATCCTCATTCAGAGAGCTTTGGCACTTATAGCACCATTGTCAGGAGAAGTGTGTCTCTTCATACACATAATTAATTAATGTATTTATACTTTGTTAAGCTTTACAATGCAACTATAATTCTAAGGATTCATCTTTTATACAGGAATCTCTTACCAGAGTCTCCACTTAGGATAATTTTTTAATTCATTTTCATATGGAACATATTGAGTAGTATGGAATCTCAAATTCCTTAATGTGGACAGTCTCTCAAAACTGCAGCTGGCATTTGAAATCCACTACACATCACAGTCCATTTTATTATTTATTTTGTGGCTAAACCAATTCATTCTGTTAGGCCAGATTTGGGATGAATTTAAAATATTCAGGGAAATTTATAGGTGCGAATCCTCATATTTTAAAAAATAACACATCAAAAGCCTATCTACAGGGAAGCAGACTTGGCCCAGTGGATAGGTCATCTGTCTACCACATGGGAGGTCCACATCAGAGGTCGGCGGTTCAAACTCAAGGCCTCCTTGACCCGTGTCCAGCTGGCCATGCACAGTGCTATTTCATGCAAGGAGTACCATGCCATGCAGGGGTGTCCCTACATAGGGGAGCCCCATGCACAAGGAGTGCACCCCATAAAGAGAGCCACCCTGTGCGAAAGAAAGTTCAGCCTGCCCAGGAATGGCACTGCACACACGGAGAGCTGACACAGAAAGATGACACAACAAAAAAGAAACAGAGATTCCCATGCTGCTGACAACAACAGAAACGGACAAAGAAAAACATGCAGCAAATAGACACAGAGAACAGACAACTGTGGGGCGGGGGGGGAGAAGGGGAGAGAAAATTTTTTTTAAAAAGCCTAACTACAGATTTGTGGGAAATAGAAAAAAAAAGGGCAAACTGTGCCTAAATCTAGTAGAAGGAGAAAAATAATATAGATTTAAGTGAAGAGAAATGAACTAGAGTATAGAAAAAACAATTGTGTGAACCAATGAAATTGTTTCTTGGAAAAGATCAATAAAATAGAAAATGTTCATTTAGATTGAAACAGAAACAAGAAGGAGGATTCAAATTACCAAAATAAAAAACGTAATCAGGGATGTTGCTAGATATTGCTGACATTAAAGTGATTATGAATTAAATCTATGAACAATTGTCTACCAGAAATCTAGAAAATAGAAGAAATGGACCAATTCCTAAAAACATGCAATTTATCTAAATTGACTGAAAAGAAATAGATCTCAACAAAAACATAATGAATAAAGAAATTCAATTAGTTATCAAAAACTTCTCAAAACTAGAAGGCTAGGATCAGACAGCTTCCAAAATGAAATCTATGAAATATGCAAAGAAGAATTAGTTACAATATTTTTCATAACCTTCCAGCTTGAAGTCAAGATACATATAGCCTCCAAACTCATTCTATGAGACTAATGTTATTTTGATGTCAAAACCAAATAAAGCATATCAAAGAAAGTAAAGCAAGGAGCAATTTCTCACATAAATATAGATGCAAAACACTTAACAAATACTAGCATGTCAAATCCAAGAGAATATTACAAGAATTACCCACCAAGACAAAATGGGATTCAAAATGAATGTTCAACTTAAGAAAATCAATGTAATATACCCATTAACCCAATGAAAAGGAAATCACAAGAAAATCTGAATTGATGCAGAAAATGTGAATGATAAATTCCAACAACTTTTCATGATAAAAATACTTAGAAAAATAAGAATATAAATAACTCCCTAAACAGAATAAACAAAATACATATGAAAACACAGGTAATCTTATCCTCAATCCTGAAAGAGTGGAAGTTATCTCTTTGAGATCTGGAACAAGACAAGGATGACTGCTTTCAATATTCCTATTCAGTATTATACTGTAAGTTAAGAAATTAGGCCATAAAACTAAATAAAGGCTACCCAATTTAGAAACAAAGAGTAAAATCATCTGTTTTAAGAGATGTGATGATCCTTATCTAGATCATGACAAGCTTCCCCAAGAAAACCCTAGAGTTCATAAATGAATTCAACCAAATGAAACCTATCAGGTTTACATGAAAAAAAAAAGTTTTATTTTACACAATAGAAAGAAATTTCTTAAATGGACAATTAAAAAAATCCATTCACCATAGCATCTAAAAAAAGAAAATGCATAGGAATAATTTTAACTAAACAGGATGCACAATGAAAACTTCAAAAAAAAGTTGAATGAAATAATAATAGAACTAAGTAAATGGCAAGGTATTCTGTGTTAATGAATAGGGAGAATTAATATTGTTAAGATGTCAGTACTACCCAAAGTTATCTACCTTCAACGTAATTCCCATCTAAGTCCTAAGAGCCTTTTTAGCAGAAATGGAAAAGTTGGTCCTGATTTATATGGAAATACACTCCAGGAGGACTCCAGTACCATCTTATTATGTTGCATTTACTTATTTGCTTATGTCATGCCTTATAAAGGCTGTGAACAGTTTGAGCAGAAGCAAAATATCTCACTTTTCTATTCATTCCCAGAACATAACTTACTATTTACCATACAGTATTGTTGAATAAATATTTGTTAAATGACCAAGAAATAAATGATTGAGTGAGTTGCACATATATTGCTAAGTTTTGGGGGAGAATGGAGAAGCAGGGAGAGAAAAGGAAATCTTGTTAAGAGAGGGAATTCCCATGACTCCAAAGGAGACAGATTGGAAACAGAAGATATTTTAGTGTACCCAGAATCTTTTTTACTATCAGTGATAGAGAAACCATTTTGGGAAACCTTGTAATATTAGAGTTCACCTCTAAAGCAAGGTGACTTCCTACAGGGAAGGAAGGTGTTCAGTGGGATAAGAGATGGACGTGGTTCTCCATATCTGTCTCCTGAGGGTCAAAACTGGCACGAGTTTGCTTTGTGGTTTTTTTTCTTACCTCCAGAGAAGTATATATCTTATCAAGAAGAGAGACAAAAGAATAATTCATTAATGAGTTTCATGGGAATGAAATCCCTAAAGGTCTCTGTGGCAGGTCGATACTATTTATGAATTCCAAGAAGAGATTTAGATTATGTTTGTGAACTGGTCTGTTCCTCTGTATATGATACCCTTTGATTGATTTAAATTCATTTTTGTTACATTTATTTGATTAAATCAAGGTTAGAGCTTTTATTTGAGAATATCATTAGTGGTACTCAGGGTTGAGTCCCTGCCCCCTTGGAGTCCTATATAAATGAACACACATTCATGAAGATACACAGGAGAAGACAGAGTGGAACACAATTTCATAGATAGAGATTTTTGTTTCACTGCTTTTTTTTTCTAAAATTTTGGGAGGAATTCGGTTCAACACATTCATCCATTTTTTTTTTTTAGTAATTCATCTGACATTTAGTCATCAAACAATAAGAAGAACTAAATATGAATCTGGGAATGAAGAAGTAAGTGACACATTGTTTCTTTTACAAAAAGATTATATCTAAACAGGTTAAGAGACATAGAAATGAGTACATGCAATATTCTGAGCTGGCTCTGAATTCCTGGTGAAGAGGGTCTAGAACTTTGGACTCATCCTGTGCTGTGCGAGTTAGTGAAGGCCATAATATGGGACGTCGTGATTGAACTGAGCCTTAAAGGAGGAATTGGAATAATTCCATGAGGATGTGGAGGTAGAAGCACAACAAAAAGAAGTAAGAGGGACACAAATGTGAGTTCAGTTTAAGAAATAGTTCTGAATATCTGATGAACAATGATGGGCATTCATGAAAAGTGGAAAATGAGCCTTGTAACAGAGAGTCTTGTATTCTGTCCACAAATTGGATATTTATGTTTGAGGTTATTGGAGTCTGTGTAGCGTTTAAAGACAGTGATGTTCATGAAAACCCTTGCCAAGTAGAAAGATTTCTCTGGGTTAATATGACTCTACCTGTTGTCAAAACTTTGGAGAGATGATGAGGGAAGAAAATAGAATGGTGGATGCATGGAAGGAGGTGTGGTGAGTTAGTATATGTGGGGTTGAATAATAAAGTATTCACTATTAATGCTTGGCATAATGTCAGTCCTTTCATGTTCATCATTGTATTTAGTTATTCCAATTACTCTATGAAATCAGAGTAATTTTCCAATGCATGTAATTGTGTCGGGATTGAATCTTGGAGTTTTATGAACCTAGGAATTTGCATTTCACTAAAACTTTTACTTATTAATAATCTTAATATTTAGAACAGTTTTAGAGTTGCAGAAATCCTGTAAGGATGTTATAGATAGTTTCCAAGAATCTCTTATCCCCTTTCCCCTGTTCATAACATCTGCCATCCAAAATAACACTTTATATTTATTTGTCATAACTTCTTAGCCACTTTGTGACTGTTGCAGCTTCTCAGACTCTTCTTGGTTTTGATAACCTGGATACTTTTGAGGAGTGTAGGTAAGGTATATTGTAAAGTTTCCCTCAGTTTGAATTTTCTGATGTTCTTCTCATGATTAGACTGAGTTTATGGGTTTTTGGAAGAATACACCAGAGATAAAATATCATTTTCATCACATCGTAACCAGGGTGCATCCTATCAACATGGCTTACCATTGTTGATATTGACTTCTTTCAGCAGTGTTTTGTGGTTCCCCAGTATAAAGTTCCTCATTTCTCTAACCTTCCTTATATCATCTTTGGGAAGAATTCACTATGTGAAATCCATATTTCAAGAGTGGGATTATTCTCCATGACCTTGAAAGAGAAAGATCTACATAAATTATTGATTTTTTTCCTGCAAGAGAGATTTGTCTCTTCTTATTTATTTAATCAATTATTTATTAATATCAGGATGAACTCATGAAATTTATATGATACTTTTAGTTGTGATACAATACTACTTTCCTTGTTGTTTAATTTGTTCCACTTTTGGCCATGGGGGAGAAATGTCAGCTGTACTCTTTATCTGTATTATAACCCCATCATTGAGAGTTTTATTTTAGCACATATTTACTCTATGGTACTATAAACTGTGCCAGTCATTTCTTGCATGTTTCTCTCCTAGAGTCAACAATTTCCCCAAGAAGACACTTATTGGATAATGGTGATAAATTCCATGTTCTGAGTTCCATGGTACGATGCCTTCTAAGGCTTCTCTGAAGAGAGTGTGAGGAAACATATGTGTGTATACACACGTTTATAAATATGTCTACATACAACACCCTATCTATATTTACCGATACATGAGTTAATAATTCTAAACTATTAACATATAGAACATTCTAGCCTCCTCCCTTGCTTATCTGTAATTATCTATTTCACAGTGTGAAAAATATTCCCTCATCTGTCAATCAGCTATGAAACTTGATTCCAGTGCAAATGCATAGAAGTATTAGAATTGTTAATCCATACATGGTGGGTTGGTACATTGTTAAGTAGATACTGTACTTCATAGTTTCTTTTGGCTTTATTTTACAGAGTCCATTCATATCCAATATTACTTCTTTTTTTTAAAGTTTAAAACATAATTGAAAATGCCTTTAAAGATAATTAATTATGAAAATAATACACATTTATAGGGAATGAGTAGATTTTTTTCCAAAATGTTACACTGAAAAATATAAGAAGTTCCATTACACCCCACTCCCCACTCCCAACTGCATCATTATTAATTGAATTTTTTGATGATACATAGATCACAAACAAATTACATCAAAAAAATAAGAGGTTCCCATAAACACTCTACCCGACTCTTCCCACATCAACAACCTCATTCATCATTGTGGTACATTTGTTGCCTTTGGTGTATACATTTTGGAGCACTGCTGCACCACATGGATTATAGTTTATGTTTTAGTTTACACTCTCCCCCAGTCCATTCAGTAGGTTATGGCAGGGTATATAATGTCCAGCATCTGTCCTTGCAATATCATTTAGGACAACTCCAAGTCCCAAAATTGTCCCCACATCACCTCTTTTCTTCCCTCTCCCTGCCCTCAGCAACTACTGTGGCCACTTACTCCACATCAATGCTCAATTTCTTCCATTGCCAGTCACAACAATGTGTGCATAAGTGGCTCTCTGAATCTTGAAGTTTCAGAATCAGCAAGGCCAACTCTTTCTTCATCATCTCTGAACACTCTATTTTTTAAAAACTTTTTATATTTTATGGAAGTATATCATTCATACATTAACATGTACACTAAAGATTGATCTTACAAAATATACATACATAACATCACACAGGGGTCTCATACATCACCCTTCCACCAACACTTTGCATTGTGAAACATTTGTTACAAACTGTGCATGAACGTCATCACAATATTACTACCAACTATAGTTCCTATCTTACATTTGGTGTATTTTTTCCCCAACCCATACTATTTTTTTAAATATATTTTTATTACAAATATTGTGAATTGCAAAACAATCATACAGATGTGTAAATTTCCCATACAACTCCACACCCTGGTGGAACATTTGTTACAGATTATGAGACAATATGACCAGACTATTACCACCAATCATGGTCCATAGCATACTTTTTTTTTTAGAGTCATGCAAACCTTTATCTTTCTTTTTTTTTAAAGATTTATTTATTTATTTCTCTACCCTTCCACCCCCCCAACCCAGTTGTCTGTTCTCTGTGTCTATTTGCTGTGTCTTCTTCTTTGTCTGCTTCTGTTGTTGTCAGCAGCACAGGAATCTGTGTTTCTTTTTATTGTGTCATCTTGTTGTGTCAGCTCTCCGTGTGTGCGGTACCATTACTGGGCAGGCTGCACTTTCTTTCATGCTGGGCAGCTCTCCTTATGGAGCACACTCCTTGCGCATGGGGCTCCCCTATGCAGGGACACCCCTGCATGGCAGGGCACTCCTTGTGTGCATCAGCACTGCACATGGGCCAGCTGCACATGGGTCAAGGAGGCCTGAGGTTTGAACCATGGACCTCCCATGTAGTAGACAGGTGCCCTAACCACTGGCCAAGTCCACCACCCATAGCATACATTTGACACATTTTTTCCATACACCTCCATATCAACACAGTACAGCTTGACATTTATGCAAGAATATTGTAGTATTGCTGTTAGCCACAGTCTATAGGTCACGCCAATTGTAGTTTTCCATGTATATACAATAGTGATATACATCTGCTCTAGCTCACAGAAGAACTTGCTTACATTTGTACCCTTAACCATAATTCTCAACTGCCCATGGGTTGACTGTGTCCCTTTGTTATTCCTTTTTTTCTTTAAAGATTTATTTATTTATTTCTCTCCCGCACCCTGCCCAGTTGTCTGTTCTCTGTGTCTATCTGCTGTGTGTACTTCTTTGTCCGCTTCTGTTGTTGTCAGTGGCATGGGAATCTGTGTTTCTTTTTGTTGCGTCATCTTGCTGTTTGTTGCCATGCCATTCCTGGGCAGGCTGAAATTTCTTTTGCAATGGATAGCTCTTCTTATGGGGCTCACTCCTTGTGCATGGAACTCCCCTATGCGGGGACACCCCTGTGTGGCAGGGCACTCCTTGCATGCATCAGCACTGCACATAGGCCAGCTCCACACGTGTCAAGGAGGCCTGGGGTTTGAACCACGGACCTCCTATGTGGTAGATGGATGCCCTATCCACTGGGCCAAGTCTCCTCCCCCCTTGGTTATTCTTTAGCTTTCTTTCTATTGACATTTACTTCCCCAGACTAACTTTTTCAGCCACAATCCCATTTATAATCCAGTTACTACTCACTATAATGTGTTATTATCAACTCTATCCTTCTCCACACGTTTAAGTCCAGTTAATTAAACCTTCTACAGGAAGAGGCAGGGCAAGATGGTGTCTGAGTGAGTGCACCTCACAGTCTCTCCTGCAAAGAAGCAGCCAAGTGGTGTTGGAGTCTTGCCTGAGCGGGTTGTTTCAGGGGCTTGCAAGGCAGGAGGTGTATGGACGTCTATTTTTTAGAGACAGTGACAGAAGTAGTGCTTGCTAAAGGTAGAATTGTGGGTACAAGCACAGAGGTTGGAAGCTGTGGGGAGGCGGGACCCTTCCACTTACGGCTGGTGGCCACAGTGTTCCCTGAGAAATGTCGGTTGTGGGGCAGTGGTCCTGGGCACCATGATCCCCAGATACGTGGTCTCCAGGTCTGTGTCCCCTAAGCCCCCATAGCTCACATTCCACACACCTACATAATCTGAGTCTGCAGTATCCCAGGCTTCCCTTTCCCAAGTCCAGCACTTCTGGAGGTCTGGGATTGCCTGAGTCCTCCGGTTTTGGATTGACTCCATGAGTGGGATGAATTCGGTAGGAGGTGTAGCAAAGGGGTCAAGAGAGTGCAGGTTCAATTTTCTGGTTCCCCCTCCCTCCTTTTTCTGTATATCTGTACTTTGAGGAGCATACCAGCTGGCTTGGGGAGAGCTTGGGAAGAAAGGAGTGGTGAATCTCCTGAGAAAACCCAATTCACCTAAATACCCTGTGATACGAAACTTGGACTGGGAAAAGGTGGAGTCAGAAAATCAACTAGCCCTCTTGTAGCACACATAAAGGAGAGGGACTGGACTGTAGGAGGTGCTTTCCAAGATTCCAGTAGCATACTTGGGGTTCCTGGTGAGCTGTGGGTGTTCTCTCTCTGGAAATTAAAAGTCACTGTTTTCTATGCAGAGCTGGTTCAACAAGCACCCACTTGAATTTCCTACTGGACCTCTCAGGCAGCTTTCCTGCTGCCCTGGGAGACAGGGAAGTAAGGAGGGGAAAAAGGGGGAACGTCAAATCCCTAAGCATTTTATTTAACTGCAAAGAGGATACCTTGTTTGAAAGTTTGTCTGGTATTTTATTGGATTGTCTTCTTGTTTTTCCTTCCTCTTTATCCCCCAATGTCCTTTTTTCTTTCTTTTTTATTTGTTCTCTTTTTCTTTTTCTTGCTTACTTAGCCCCTCCTTTTTGTCCCTTTTTTTCCTTTTCTTTCTTTCATTCTTTTCTGTTTTTTTTTTTTATATTAGGTGCTGCAGGGAGTGATTCACATTTGCTGTATTTCCTCATCCTCCATTCCACTTTCATGTGTGTATTGATTTTGGCCACCAACACTATCCCCTTTCCTCTACATCTTTCTATCCTCTGTCATTTATTGTTTCTCTTACATTACACATCTCTGTTTGCCCCCTTATTTTTCTGAATTTATTTCTAATACCTTTGCTCTGTTTTCTGTCTTATATTCACTCTTTATATTATTGTCCTTTCTTTTCTCTTTCCCTTTCTCCTGAACACACTGGCCTTTTAATTCACACTATTTTCCTCCCCATATTTAGTTTACTATCTCATTATACATACACTACTTTACATATTGTTATAAGTATACATACCTTCCATGAGTCAAATATCCATTCTCCTAGATCTTACATGGTTCCTCTGTTAATATTTATTATCAGTGCTACTATTATTCATTTATCTTCTCTTACTCCTTCGGCTTTTTCTGGTCCTAATATTTTCCTTTAACTGAACTTAGCCAACAACAAGGAAATAGAATAAAAAGTACAAAGTGACAAAGAGAAGACTTAACACACATGTAAAACAACTAATTATACCCCAAACTAGGCAAAGAAGCTAAGCAACTGATTAAACCATCAAGATAAAATGATGACAAGACAGCAACAAAAAATTACAAACCAAAATAATAATCAGGAAAACATGCTCCAATCCAATGAACAAACTAAAACCAGGAAGAGTAACAGAACATCAAACAAGTAATTAAAGCTCTCAAAACATATATTAGGGACAAATTTGATGAGGTGAAGGAAGAGATTAAGAATATGAAGAAAACACTTAGAATACAAAAGAAATTGCAATCATACACAAAAAGATAACAGCTATGATGGTGATGAACAGGACAATTCTAGAAATCAAAAAAGACTCTCAGCAAATAACAGCAGACTCGAAGAGGCACAGGAAAGAATTAGTGGTGTGGAAGACAGTAGATCTGAAATCAAACAGATAGTAGAACTGATCAATAAAAAGAAAGAAAAATTCCAGCAGGGACTTAGTGACCTGAATGACAATGGAAAACATACAAACATATGCATTATAGGCATCTCAGAAGGAGAAGAGAAGAGAAAGGGGATAGAAGGGCTGTTGGAGGAAATAATGGCTGAAAACTTCCCAAATCTACTGAGGGAGATGGATGTACATGTCCAGAAAGCACAATGCATTCCAAACAGTATAAATTCCAGCAGGCCTATCCCAAGACATATACTTGTCCAATTACATGCTAGGCCATAGAAAAAGTCTCAATGAATTCAGAAAGGCTGAAATCATACAAAATAATTTCTCTGACCACAGTGGATTGAAGCTAGAAATCTGCAAGGGACAGAGACTGAGATTTGGCACCAAGATTTGGAAGTTAAACAGCACACTCTTAGAAAAACAGTTGGTCAAGGAGGAAATCACAAAAGAAATTAATAACTATCTTAAAACCAATGAAAATTATAACACAACATATCCAAACTTATAGGATGCAGCAAAAGCAGTACTGAGAGGGAAATTTATAGCTATAAATTCATACATCAAAAAAGGAGAAAGAGACAAAATTGAATAAACAACTGTACAGTTGGAGGAATTAGTAAAAAAACAACAAACTAAATGCAAAGGAAGAAGAAAGAAAGAAAGAACAAAGATCAGCACAGAACTAAATGCAATAGAAAAAAAGGAAAGCAGAGGCAGACTTGGCCCAGTGGTTAGGGCATCCATCTACCACATGGGAGATCAGCGGTTCAAACCCCAGGCCTCCTTGACCCATGTGCAGCAGTCCCATGCACAGTACTGATGCGTGCAAGGAGTGCTGTGCCAGGCAGGAGTGCCCCCACGTAGGGGAGCCCCACACACAAGGTGTGCACCCCGTAAGGAGACCTGCCTAGTGCAAAAGAAAGTGCAGCCTGCCCAGAAATGGTGCCGCACACACGGAGAGCTGAAGCAGCAAGATGATGCAACTAAAAGAGACACAAATTCCTTTGCCACTGACAACAGAAGTGGACAAAAAGAACATGCAGCAAATGGACACAGAAAACAGACAACTGAGGGAGGAAAGGGGAGAGAAATAAAAATAAATCTTAAAAAAGAAGAAATTTCCTTTTTAGGTTTAAAAAAAAAAAAGCACTTGAAAAAATGACCAAAACCAAGAACTGGTTTTTTGAGAAGAACAATAAAATTGACAAAACCTTACCCAGACTAACTAAGAAAAAAAGAGAGAAGATGCCAATATGCAAAATAAGAAATGAGAAAGGAGATATCACCATTGAACTTACAGAAATAAAGACTATTATAAAAGGATACTTTGAAAAACAATATTCCAAGAAGAAGGACAATTTAGAGGAAATGGACAAATTCCTGGAAACACATAAGCAGCCTACATTGATGAAATAAGAAATTGATGATCTCAACAAACCAATCACAAGTAAAGAGATAGAATCAATCATTAAAAACCTCTCAACTAAGAAGAGACCTGGGCCAGATGGCTTCAGAGTTGAATTCTAACAAACATTCTGTAAAGAACTAACACCAATCTTGCTAAAACTATTCCAAAAAATTGAAACACAAGAAACATTGCCTAACTCATTCTATGATGCCAACATTACTCTAGTACCAAAGTCAAAGACACCACAAGAAAGAAAAATTACAGACCAATCCCTCTAATGAACTAAGACATGAAAATCCTCAAAAAAATACTTGCTAATCATATTCAACAAACATTAAATAAATTATACACCATGGCCAAGTGAGATTCATTCCTGGTATGCAAGGATGGTTCAACATAGGAAAATCAATTAATGTAATGCTCCATATAGAGACTGAAGGAAAAAGAATTGCATGATCATATCTATAGATGCAGAAAAAGCATTTGACAAAATACAGCACACTTTCCTAAAAAAACAACACAAAAGATCAGCATAGAAGGAAACTTTCTCAACATGATAAAGAGCATATATGAAAAACCCACAGCTAACATCATTTACAATGTTGAAATTCTAAAATCTTTCCCTCTAAGATCAAGAACAAGACAAGGATGCCAACTATCAGCCCTTCTATTTAACATTGTATTAGAAGTACTGGCTCAAGCACTGAGGGAAGAACCAAACATAAGAGCCATCCAAATTGGAAAGGAAGAAGTGAAAACTTCACTATTTCCAGATGCTATGATCCTATACATAGAAAACCCTGGGAAGTTTACAAGAAAGCTTCTAGAACTCATAAATGCGTTCAGTAAAATCACAGGTTACAAAATCAATACACAAAAATCAATAGCATTTCTGTACACCAATAATGAGCAATCTGAGGATGAAATCAGGAAACAAATACCATTTACAATAGTAAAAAAATCAAATACCTAGAAATAAATTTAACTAAAGATGTAAAAGACTTATACACAGAAAACTACAAACACTGCTCAAGGAAATCAAAGGAGACATAAATAAATGGAAGAATATTCCCTGCTCATGGATAAGAAGACTAAATATCATTAAGATGTCTATCCTACCAAAACTGATCTACACATTCAATGCAATCCCAATAAAAATGAACACAGGGTTCTTTAATGAACTAGAAAAACTAGCTATGAAATTTATTTGGAAAGGAAAGAGGCCCCAAATAGCCAAAGACATATTGAAAAAGAAAAATGAAATTGGAGGAATCACATACCTGAATCCAAAATGTACTACAAAGCTACAGTGGTGAAAATGGCATGGTATAGGGACAAGGAGAGACACACTGACCAATGGACTTGAATTGAGAGTGCTGATATAGATCCTCAAATAAACAGCCACATGGTATTCAATGAGGCCACCAAAACCTCTCAAATGGGAGAGAATGGCCTCTTTAACAACTGGTGCCTGAAGAACTGGATATCCATAGGTAAAAGAATGAAAGAGGATTACCAACTCACACCTTATACAAACATTAACTCAAGATGGATCAAAGACCTAAATATAAGAGCCAAGACCATAAAGACTTTGGAAATCAATGTAGGGAAGCATCTACAGGACCTTGTAATAGGAAACGGCTTCATGAACTTCACACCACAAGCACAAGCAGCCAAAGAACAAATAGTTAAATGGGACTTTCTCAAAATGAAAGCCTTCTGCACCTCAAAGGATTTTGTCAAGACAATGAAAAGAGAGTCTACACATTGGGAGAAAATATTTGGTAACCATATATCTGATAGGAGAAATATCCTACATTTATGAAGAACTCCTGTATCTTGAAAATAAAAAGACATGCAACCCATTTTAAAAATGGGAAAAAGATTTGAACAGACACTTCTCAAAAGAAGTTATACACATAGCTAAAAGGCACATGAAAAAATGCTCAAAATCACTAGCTACTAGGGAAATGTAAATCAAAACACAATGAGATACCATCTTATACCCATAAGACTGGCAGCTATCAAAAAATCAGAAGGCTACATGTGCTGAAGAGGAGGTGGAGGAATGGGAAGTCTCATCCACTGCTGGTGGTAATGCAGAACGACCCAGCCATTCTGGAGGACAGTTTGGTAGTTTCTCAAAAAACTAGATACAGATTTACTATATGAACCAGCAATTCCACTGCAGGGTATATACCCAGAAGATCTGAAAACAAGGACACAAACTGATATACGCACACCAATGTTCATAGCAGCACTATCCACTGTTGGCAAAAGTTGGAATCAACCTAAATGTCCATCAAGAGATGAATGGATAAATAAAATGTGGTGTATACATACAATAGAATACTACTGAGCTATAAGAACAAATAAACTACAAACACATATGATAACATGGATGAATCTTGAGAACCTTATTTTGAGTGAAGCAACGCAGACATTGAAGGACAAATACTACATGAAGTCTCTGATAAGAAATAAGTAAACCAAGCTGTCTCAGAGAGCTAGAGACTGGATGATAGGCTTAAAGGAAGTTGGGGGGTAGAGGAAGGCTGCAAGTAGACACCTACATGGGTGAAATCTATGATAAGCTGGAGGTAAGTATTTATACAGAGGAAGGATAAAATGGGTGCATAGGGATACCTTGGGGTAGGGCTTTGTGGGCATGAGGGGGGCTAGAGATGAAAGCATGGATCAGATGATCCAGTTATTTGAGGGACGGTGGGCAGAACATTTGAACATAGGAGACTGTCAGGTATGTGGTTGAAATTATAAATTAGAGAAAACTCTTTAGAAAATATACTATAAAAGGTTACCTGTTCAAGATGCTTAAGGGGGGGGGGGGAAGCTTCTGACACATGGAAAGCTTCTAGGGAGATTGTGAGGGTTCATTTTGTCATAAAGGGGTTATATCATTAGGTGGAGATCCATACAATGAGGGTGAAGGTATACCCACATCCTGGGGTGAACTGATGTTCTCAAATAGAGGGAATTTTATCTCTTGAGAAAATTGGTGGCTCCCAATGGGTTAGGGCAGTCGAGTATGTCAAGCTCTCAACATTGTTGCAAGTATCTCTGAATATGGCCCTTCATGTACTGAAGATTGATTGTCACAGTGGGCCCTGAGGGGATGGGGGAAAAGGTATTGAATAGATGGAATCAGTGTAACTGTGGGTCAATGGAAGTATTCCACAAGATCATGCAATGATGGATTTGGTGTTAAATTACACCAAAAATGTATAAAATTCTACAGGCTAAAATAGAAATGATAATGTAAAACACAAAAGATAACTAAAAATTTAGAAAATTGTATACTCTAAAATATAAACCATAATGGAAACTCAAATGGAATCATGTTTGAAAGCTATTGTTTCAATATCTGTACATGAGCTACAGCAAATAGAATATGAACATGTAAAAAGATCATTGTTTGTGAAGGGACAAAGGGTTTGATGTTGGATATGTGGGAGTACCATATATTGTATACGTGAATTACTGAGACTTAAAACTTATGCCAAGAGAAACTTAATAATTGGAAGAAAAAAGAAAGAAAGGATGTAGACATTGAGGAAGAAACTGAAGAAATTGCCTTGCCACAGTACATACAGTGCAACACCTATAGCAGTGATGAAAGGCAAAAATGTCAAAACAAAACTTTTTCAGTTTTTCAGTTTTTGATACTCCAATTTATTTTTCCTTTATTTAATTTTTCTAAATTATTGTGTATTCTATATCTAACCTTTAAACCCATCATTATATTCCATTTTGCTATTTATGGAATCTGGCAATATATTAGGCTTCCTTTTTAAAGAATTTTTGGACTACAGAAGGGTTCAACTATAGCAGGGGAGGAACACTGGTGTGGTGTGTTATTGAAAGGGGGCACATGGTTGGGAGGGAGTTCTCCAGGGTATGTACACAGGGTACCTGAAAATGTTTGGATATTTTCATAGTGGTTTCAGTTAAAAATGACAACTGAGGGAGTGCCGAGTTCCTATCCAGGGGAGCTTTATCACATCCCAATGGAACAGTAACAATACCCCAAGTGCAATGTCAAAGACCATAAAAATGGATGGATCAACAATGAGCCCTTGATACTGATGGCTACGATTATGAGCGTGTGTGCCTGAAATATGAACTAGGCGTAGAGATGCAGGGTGCCAAAGAGTTACCTCCTGAGGACCTCCTTGTTGCTCAAATGTGGTCACTAAGCCAAACTTAGCATATAAATGCATTACCTTCCCCCTAGCATGGAACATGACTTCTGGGGATGAACCTCCCTGGTGCCAAGGGATTACTACCAAGCACCATTTGATGATGTAACTATAAAAAGACCTTGAATAAAAATGTCAACTCAGACTGGTAGAATATCTCAGCCTACATGTAATATCAAGTGTTAAAAACTGCTTTTTGTCTTTGGATAAAAGGGGGAAATGGAAAGGACAAATGAGTTTGTATGGCTATGAGTCTCCAAAAACAGTTGGGAGGTCATCAGAGGAGTAACGTTTATGCACACCTCAGCAGGGTCCCAGAGACAGCCAAAGTAGATAGAAGCCCAGGTACTGGTTCTCCTGAGGGCTGCAGAGACCCTATGTTCATGGCAGATGGCTCTGGAGTTCAGTGCCATGTCAGTTGGCCCTACTTTGAGTTTGTGTTCCTGAGTGAGATGGAGTTGGACTCAGATGTAATCTTTCTACACATGCCTCTTTTGTTACTTTTACCAGACCTGTGGTTGGCTTTGGATTTGGTGTCTACTCAGGAGACCTGAATCTCTGGACTGTCCATGTGACAGCCAGGCCCTGAGCCTCAGCAGGCTTGCAACTCCTACCCTCTGGTTTATTGCTGTTATCCTGGCCAGCTAACAGGAAAGTAAAGAAGGTTAACCACCACACCAGGGAGCCAAGAGTGCCTACACCTGCAAGCAGGAGAAGTGCATCCATCATCCATGTGGAAAGTAAGCCCCCTCTTGATGTAGAGGTGGACTGGACAGAACCATCCCACAGTCCACAGGATGGAGGAATAGGACATAGATTAGAGGTGACTTACTGGTGTTCTACTGAGGAACTATTGTGATTAGTAAGGGAAGAAATTGTAGTAGTGATGTGAAGAAAGTGGTCATGGTAGCTGCTGATGTTAGGGAGAGGGAAGAAAAGATACGATGTGGGTGCATTTTCAGGATTTGGAGTTGTCCTGGGTGATGCTGCAGGGACAGATGCTGGACATTGTGTGTCCTGCCATGGCCCATGGGGTGGACTGGAGAAGAATGTAGACTACTATTTAGACCACTGTACATGTTGTGCTGCAGTTCTCCAAAATGTATTCACCAGGTGCAGTGAATGTGCCACAATGATGGAAGAGGTTGTTGTTGTGGGAGGAGTGGGGTGAGGGTGGTGAGAGGTATATAGGGATCTGTTATTTTTTAATGTAACATTTAAAAGAAAATTTTTAAAAAACTTCTACATACATTAAGCATCTATAATTCTTCTCAAATCTCCTCTTATCTCCTAATAACATATACTCTAGGTTTAATTCTGTGTGTTTATTATTTGTATCTAGTTTATGTTAATGAGACCATGCAATATTTTCCTTTTGTGTCTGGCTTACTTCACTTAGTATAATGTCTTCAAGACTTATCCATATTATCTCATATGTCCCAATTTCATTTCTTCTTACTGCAGCATAATATTCCATTGTTTATATAGACCACATTTGTTTATCCATTCAATCATGAAGGGACACTTGACTTGTTTCTATCTTTTGGCAATTGTGAACAACTTCGCTATGAACATTAGTGTGCAGATGTCTGTCCATGGCCTAGTTTTAGTTCTTCTGGATATATTCCTTGTAGAGGAATTGCTGGATCATGTGACAGTTCTATATTTAGCTTCCTGAGGAACCTCCAATCTGTATTCCATGAAGGCTGCACCATTTTACACTCCCACCAACAGTGAAGGAGTGTTCCTGTTTCTCCACATCCTCTCCAACACATATTGTTGTCTGTCTTTTTTTTAAAAAATAATGGCCATTCTATGTGGTGTTAAATGATATCTTATTGTTGTTTTAATTTACATTTCCCTAATAGCTAGTGATATGAAACATTATTCTTGTGCTTTTTGGCCATTTGTATTTCCTCTTTGGAGAAATGTCTATTTAAGTCTTTTGTCCATTTTTAAAATTTATTGCTTGCTTTTTTATTGTTGTGTTGTATGATCTCTTTATATAGCATGGAAATCAAACCCTTATCAGATAACTGGTTTCCAAATATTTTCTCCTATTGAGTTGGCTGCCTTTTCACCTTCTTTATGAAGTCCTTTGAATTATAGGAATGTTTAGGTTTGAGGAGGTCCCATTTATCCATGTTTTCTTTTGTTGCTCGTGCTTTTCGTGTAAGGTTTATGAATCCATGACCTACCACCAGGTCTTGCAGATGTTTCCATACATATTCTGCTAGAAGCTTTATTGTACTTCCTTTTATATTCAGGTCTTTGATCGACTTTGAGTTTATTTTTGTATAATATGTGAGATAGGGGTCTTCTTTCTTTCTTTTGGCTAAGGATATCCAGTTCTCCCAACAAAATTTTTTGAATAAACTTTTCTTCCCCAACTGGGAGGGCTTGACAGGATTGTCAAAAATCATTTGGCCATAGATGTGAGTGTCTCTTTCCAAACCATCAATTTGGTTCCATTGGTCTATGTGTCTATCTTTATGACAATACCATGTTGTTTTTACAACTGTAGCTAGGTAATATGATTTAGAGTCTGGAAGTGAGAGTCCTCCAACTTCACTTTTCCTTTTGAAAATGTTTCTGGCCATTTGGGGACTCTTACACTTCCAGATAGACTTGATAATTGTGTTTTCCATTTGCTAAAAAAAATGCAGGTGAAATTTTTATTTGTATTGCATTGAATCTGTATATCAATTTGGGTAGAATTGACATCTTAATGATATTTAGTCTTCCAATCCATGAGCAAGAAATGTTATTCCAATTATTTAGGTCTTTTAAAATTTCTTTTTGCGAAGCACTATAATTTTCTGAATACAAGTGTTTTGCATCCTTGGTTAAGTTTATTCCTAAATATTTGATTCTTTTCATTGCTATTGTAAATGGAGTGTTTTTCCTGACTTCCTCCTCAGATTGTGCATTATTCATGTAAAGAAATACTACTGAATTTTGCTTATTGATCTTATATCCTGACACTCTATTGAAATAATTTATTAGCTCTAGCAGCTTTTTTGAAGATTTTTTCAGGACTTTCTAGATATATAATCATCATCTGTGAATAGAGAAAGTTTTAATTCTTCTTTTCCAATTTGGATGCCTTTTATTTCCATTTTTTGGCCAGATTGCTTTAGCAAGAAACTCTACCACTACATTGAACAACAATGGGGTTAGTGGGCCTCCTTGTCCTGTCCCTGATCTCAATGGGAAAGTTTTCAGTCTTTCACCATTGAATACAATGTTAGTATTGGTTTTTCATATATGGCTTTTATCATGTTAAAAAGTTTCCTTCAATTCCTATTTTTTGTAGTATTTTTCTCAAGAAGGGATGCTGTATTTTGTCAGATGCCTTTTCTGTGTCAATTGATAAGATCATGTGATTTTTCTTCTTTGATTTATTAATGTGGTGTATTATGCTGATTGATTTTCTTGTGTTGAACCAGCCTTACATGCCTTGTATACAATCCACTTGATCAAGAAGGATAATTCTTTTAATGTGCTGTTGGATTTGATTAACAAGTATTTTATTGAGGATTTTTGCATCTGTATTCATTAGAGAAATGGGTCTATAACTTTTTTTTTTTGTAATAGCTTTATTTGGCTTTAGAGTTAGGGTAATATTGGTTTCATAGAATGAGTTTTGTAGCATTCCTTCTTGTTCCATATTTTGGAAGAGCTTGAGTCACATTGGTATTAAATCTTCTTTGAATGCTTGGTAGAACTCACCCGTGAAACTGTCTGGTCAAGGGCTTTTCATTTTGGGGAACTGTTTAATGACTGTTTCAATCTCTACGTGTGATTGGTTTGTTGAGTCTTCTATTTCTTCGAGCATCAGTGTAGGATGTTTGTACATTCCTAGGAATTTTTCTATTTCATCTACATTGTCTAGTTTTTAGCATAAACTTAGCATAAATTATTCATACTGCCCCTAAAATGAACTACAAAATCTATACAGTCTGACCCATACCTATCTATTCTCACTTCTCCCTCTTCATTGGATTCCAGAGCCTCTGACTTCTTCAGTGCACCTGTCAAACTTGGGGTCTATGCTCAGCTTGTCCCCATGCTTGTAATATCATTTTCTACATCTACGTCCCCTTTCCCTGCCTAGTCTCAATTCCTGCTCCTCCTCGAGGTATCTTCTCTAATTTCCTTACCATGGAAGTGTTTTTCTTATTGCCATATCCAGATTAGGGCATCCCATTCTATTTTCTCATTGCATCCTGAATCGCCCTTCAAAGGCCAATGCCAACAATTGAACTTTTCAATTAGACTAATGAGGACAGTTTCTGGCTCTATGGTTTTCAATTTTGTATCTTCATGGAATAAATACTTAAAATGTATTAATGCAGACATGTTGAATGAATGAACATACACACACAAATGAAATGCACACATAGTATCACAATTTTATACATTCACAAATGTATTCAATTAACATATTGATGTCTAGTGTGCACAAGGTGTTGTGCACAGGAAACATTTCCTCTAAAGACTTAAATAGTAAAATTCATAATGTCATTTCACTTAGGGATAAATTCAGTCCCAGTAATTCAGTACTAATGACTATAAATTGTACCAGGTTAAATGTGATTCAGAAGTAGAGTCATTAAAAATCTGATCTCATCTTCCACTTTAGTAGTTCTAGTAAGCAAGTATATTCATTTTTAATGCATTCAGGTGAAAGAGAGTTACAAAAAATGTTTTAATATGATACCTAAAATGACTGGACAAGAGCTATACACTGGTCCATTCCACCACTCATACACCACGTGGTTTTCTCACCTGGTCCATGCTATTTCCTCAATGAACTACTTGTTTCTGCCTGCCGTTGTTTCTGCAGCCTCTAGTGATGGAAAAACTCTGTGTTTCTTGGTACAGAAGTCAGTTAAAGTTTATGTATCAGCTTGGTCTCCATGTCTTGACTCTGAGCACCTCTAGGGCTAGGGGCAATAGTGTATTCATCTGTTCATTGTTTGCACTGCAAACTATTCTGATGTTGGGGAATTATTGGTTTCTGAGTCCAAAAGCTGGAAACTCAGAAATCAAGGGTATGGAGACCCAATGTCTTACAGATGTGGTCTGATCAAAGCCTTGCTCATTATTCAATCAAGTAAAAGTGAAACCTCTGAATCAATTTAATCTAATATGCCCAGAGGAGCTGACCAGTTCACAAACAAAATCTAACATCTATTTTTGGAATTCATACTCAATAACAAACTGCTACAGAGTGTGTCCAGAAACAGAGCTTATATGTAGGTATTTATTATCCTCAAAATATAGCCATTCAAATATGTGGAAAAATAAGGAATATTCCCAAAATGTTGTTGGATCTTTACGATAACCACAGACAGAAGAAAGGAGGGAAACCTTTATCATGCATTCCAGGATAATTAGGGAAAAAAGGAAATTTATAAACAAAAAACTGTAAACCAAAGTGGAAGTCTATTCAAATGTACTCCAAACATACAAAATTAACTAATTATGAGTATTCAATATTAAATTTAATGTGATGAAAAAGGACAAAAATGTAATTTAATGTTGAAAAGTTGGATGATGTGACTGTCATTCTCCTGACATTATTAGAGAAAAAATGTGATTCACTTCTTAATTGGTGAAAGTAAATGCAAGCATGGTGTTGATTTTCTTCAGACCTTCTATTTATTGCAGGACAATATTCAGTTACAACTTAAGAATTCTTATTGTCCACAGAATATGTTCTACACCATAATGCATGGTGAGTGTTCCTATCTGGCCTTAATAAGATAATATAGCACCATGGAGCAAAGATGTAGCCTAGTAATCCAGCACTGAAAGCCAAGCTGGAGAAGATCTCAATGGCTGCCATGACCTTCCCCTTCGTGCTGTGGTAGACAGAGAGGAGACTTGACCCAAACCCTGCAGAAAACCAACAAAGGTGTCAGGCAGGTTCCTGGCCATGAAAGTTACATTGAAACCCCAGAGAGCCAAGCAGCCCAGGTATCCCAGAACACAGTATAAGGCAGTAGCTGAGCCCTTAAGGCACTCAATGGTAATATAACCAGGCTCAGTGTGTGCATATTTATCAATGAATGAAGGAGAGGTTCTGAACCACATTCCACAGAGTATCATCTGGATTAGGGAGCAAATATTAGGTGTGCCTGATACCAAACACTGCCTCATCCTTCTCCCTAGGGCAGTGACCTTGAATTCCAGAACCACAGTGATTGTTTTGGCCAAAACAGTGGACACAGCCACTGCAAAAACTATTCCAAATGTGATTTGTCAGAGGACGCAGATGGCTGTGTTGGGATATTTGATGAAGAGCAAGGAGCATAGGAAACACAGGGTAAGCGAGATGAGCAGGATGTAGCTGAGGATCCAGTTATTGGCCTTGATGATGGGAGTGCCTTGGTGCTTCACAAAGACCCCAAGAATAACAGTAGTGAGGAAAAAGAAGCAAAGAGCTGTGCAGACCAGAGTCAACACCAAAGGGACTTTTGGAGGGAATGAGTTCTCTCATTGTTTGCATTCTGATGATCTGGACACTTCATTCAGTGTTCTTTATCTGCTGAGAAATGCAAAGTGTCATCAGCCCATGTTCAGTAATTCTCACTTATTCACTGGACCCAAAAGAATAACATTGGACAATTTCAGCCAAATTTGTCCAGCTTGTGATGATTTTAAATAACCCTGTGCTTTAATGTGCTTGTTTTCCCTTCCCTAAACTTTCACTTAGACCTCTGGCTTTCTTTTAAACATTCAGTCCATCAATTTGATAACAGTGTAATTTATTTACTGTTGAGCTTCCATTCTTTTCTTGTCCACACATCGTATTTTTTATAGTGGATTTTCTGCTTGTTTCTGTAGACGGTCCCTGTATAATCTTGATGTAATTCATTATTGACTAGATCTATGTTAAATAATTTATTCCACTTGTGGCTTGACCATTCATTGCCAAACAGAAAATAGCAGTATTAATGTAATTAACATTCATTAAACTTTTCCTTTAAGGTTGATGATATATGGTGATACATGTTTTATTAAACAAATTTTCTCCTTTGAAAATAAAAACATTCTTCTTTTTTTTGTTTCTTTAAGGTTTTTATTTTTACATTTAGAATTACAATTTTCCTGATATTGATGAATCTGTATGTGATCAATTTGTTTCTAGATATGTCATTTGGTTCATTTTATTTCCTTTTTATCCTTATGATGAAATAACATTATTGTGACTTAAAAATAGAAACAGGTAGAATATGCATTCCCATTTCACTCTTTGTCTTAAAGTTTGTCTTAGCAAAGCTTTTTGCATTTGATCTCATAGGAATGATGTAATAAGTTGTAATTGCCCCATAAAGTTGTGATTGTGATAACAATTGCATTGACTCAGTCAATCAATTTGAAGCACAATGATATCTTTACAATATTGAGTCCTTGCAATTATGAACATGGTTTATCCCTCCATTTATTTAGTTTTCTTTAAATTTTTCTCTATATCTTTATTATACAGAAGTCTTTCCAAACTTTCCTAAATATTATTTTTAGGCATTTAATACTTTCAAGATATGGCAAATATCATCTTTGGAAGTTTCATTTTAGAAAGCCGTATGACTTGCATATATAAGAAGCTTTTATATTACCCTTGTATTCAGACCACTAAACTGAGTTTATAAAATCTTCCGGATCTTCAACTTATGCAATAAAATCCTTTCCAAATTATGTCAACTTTACTTTATCCTTTCAAATAATTATTCCTTCCAATCTTTTTCTTGCCAATATTGCATTGGGAAGGATCACCAGTGCATTGCTAGATGTGTTAATATTGAAGATTTTTGTTTCATTATTGATCTCCCAGGCATGAAATACTTCAATATGGTGTGAAATTTATGTTAGTTTTCAGGAAGTATCTTTTAAGAGATGAAGATGGTTCTCTTCAATTTCTATGTGATAAGTTATGCTTTTGTTGTTTGTTCTAAAATCACTGGTGGGTATTGAATTTTATAAAGTAATTTCCTTCATTCACTGAGATGACAGTTTCTACTTTTCAGGGGGTACATATACTGAATTACCTTGCTTTATCATGATAAATCCTCTTTATAAAATATTGCTAGAATTAGAGTGCAGATTATTTTTTATGATATGTGAGCTTATGTTTAAAAAAGCTAGAAACCTGTAAATTTCCTATTTTTAATGGCCTTATAAGATTCTGATACAAATGTTAAGCCGTAATCATAAATGAATAGAGATATTTTCCCATTTTTTTCCTATTCCTTGAAAAGTTTGAGTAAGTAAGTATTATTTTTTCCTTGAAAGTTTAGTGGAATTCCCCAATAAGGCCATTGGTCAATATGAAAATTTATGAGAATGTTTTAAACTATGGATTCAATAACTGAAGAAGATATGAAACTTTTCAGATGTTTAATTCTGGGGGCACATTTTTTGGCAACTTTTATTTTTCTAGGAGTAGGTGAATATCATTTATTTTTTTGTCTTTTTTAATATTACATTAAAAAAATATAAGGTCCCCATACACCCCCCAACCCCCTCATCCCACTCCCCGCCCCCCACCATAACAACAACCTCCTCCATCATCATGATACATTCATTGCATTTGGTGAATACATCTCTGAGCACCACTGCACCTCATGGTCAGTGGTCCACATCATAGCCCACACTCTTCCATATTCAACCCACTGGGCGATGGGGGGACATACAATGTCTGGTAACTGTCCCTGCAGCACCACCCAGGACAACCTCAAGTCCTGAAAATGCCCCCACATTTCATCTCTTCCTCCCATTCCCTACCCCCAGCAGCCACATGGCCACTTTCTCCACACCAATGCCACATTTTCTTCGATTACTAATCACAATAGTTCATGAATAGAATATCAGTAAGTCCACTCTAATCCATATTCTATTCCTCCATCCTGTGGACCTTGGAATGGTTGTGTCCACTCCACATCTATATCAACAGGAGAGGCTTGTGAACAAAGATCACATCTGAGTCCAGCTCCATCACACAGAAACACAAACTCCAAAGTAGGACCAACTGACATGGCACTGAACTCCAAGTGCCATGAACATAGAACCTGTGGGTCTCTGTAGCCTCTGAAGAACAAATACCTGGGGTTGAATCTACTTTATCTGTCACTGGGACTCTGCTGAGGAGTGCATAAGGGCAACCCCTTTGATAATCTCCTGGATCTTTTGGGAGACTCACAGACTTATAGAATAATTTGTCCTTTCCATTTCCCCCTTTGATTCAGGTCACACAGCATTTTTAACTCCTGGTATTATATGTAGATTGAGATATTCGCTGGTCCAAGTTGACCCTTTTATTCAAGGTCATTTTCTATTTACATCATCAACTGGTACTTGGTAGTAATCCCTCTGTGCCAGGGAGGCTCTTTCCTGGGAGTCATGTCCCATGCTGGGGGGGAGGTAACACATTTACATGCTGAGTTTGGCTTCGAGACTGGCCACATTTGAGCAACACAAAGGCTCTCAGGAGGTAACTCTCAGGCACCCTGCAACTCTAGGCCTTATTCTTATTTCAGGTGCACAGGCTCACAAGCATAGTCATTAGTATCAAGGGCTCATTTTTGGACCTTACTTATTTTTTGGCCTTTGCCATTGCACTTGGGGGAATTGTTGCTGTTCCTTTAGGGGCTGTGATAGAGCTCCCCTGGCTAGGAACTCAGCACTTCCTCAGTTGTTGTTTTTAATTGTATCCACTATGAAAATATCCAAACATTTTTATGTACCCTGGATATATGCCCTGTAGAACACCCTGCCAACCATGTCTACCCTGTCAATAACATCCCACACCAGTATTCCTCCCCTGATGTTGTTGAACCTCTCTGTGATCCAAAGCATCCTGAAAAGTGAAGCCCAATATATTGCCAGGTTCCATTAATAGTAAAATGGGATATAGTGATGAGTTTAAATGTTAGATATAGAATACATATTAACTTGAAAAAATTAAGGTAAAAATAAATTGGGGTATCAAACAATTTAAAAATGCAAAAGCTTTGTTTTTGATGTTTTACCTTCCATCACTGCAATAACTGTTGCCCTGTATGCAAATTGGCAAAGCAAGTACTTCCCTCTTTTCCTCAGTATCTATGTCCTATCTTTTTCTTTTCTTTTTCCTAATTATTAAGCTTATCTTCACAAAAGTTTTAGATCACAGTAATTCATATATACAATATACAGTACTCCCACATATCCAACATAAAACCTTTTCCCTTCCACAGCAATAATCTCTTTACATAATCATGCTATATTTACCAAAAATGGTGTACAGATATTGAGACTATAGCTTTCAAACAAGGTAACATTTGTGTTTACATTGTGGTTTATATTTTAGACTGTACAATTTTCTAAATTTTTAGTTATCTTATGTTTCACATTATGATTTACATTTTAGCCTATCAGCCCCTATATATTTTAGGTGTCATTTTACATGTCTTATATCCATCCTTGCGTACTCTTGTGGAACAATTCTATTACCCACACAGTTACATTGGTTCCATCTATTCAATACCTCTTTCCCCTTCCCCTTAGGGTCCACAGTGACAGTCAATCTTCATTGCTTGAAGGGCCATGTTCAGATATACTTGCAACAGTGTTGAGGGCTTGACATGCTCAACTGTCCTAATGCACTGGGAGCCACCATTTCTCTTCAGAGATACAATTCCCTCTATTTGAGGGCATCATTCCTCCCCAGGATGTGGGTATACCTTCACTCTCATTTATAATTTCAAATGTTTTGGCCTGAAATTATTCATGTTAAGTTTTATGGTGCAAAATTCTCCACAGAGAGTACATTCTTAAGTCCCAGTATTATTTATTTTGCAAGTTTTCATTTATTCTTAATGTACCATTCTAGGGATTATTAATTTTTTTTCCTAAATCTGCAGCTCACTTTGACTTTTTTATCCTACCGTATTGTCCTTTATTAAATTTCTTTCTTATATTTATTATTTTCTATCTTCTCTTTTCTTTATGCTTTATTTGCTCTTATTAATTTAATTTTCAATGAATAGTTAGAAGTTCAGGTTTTTCATTTAAATATATGTACTAAATAATTTTAAAATTGTATATTTTAGGATTATACATATTTTCTCCAAAGACAGCCTTAACTGTATCCCATAATAAAACTTGAAATGTAGCATTTTCAATTTCAAAACATTTTTATAAAAACTTTTATATTATCTAAATTAAACAATAAGTTGTTGAAAATTATATTTATTAATCTCCAAGCATGTGGGAGCTGCAGTTCATGGTTACAGTATTCTTTATATGCACATGTAGAACATATACTTGAACTTACCTTGTACTGATGTGTATATGGATCATTTTTCCAAATTGATTCATTGCAAGATTATATCATTAATCTCAACACATCTTTAAAAAATTAAATTAATATTTTAGAAAAATAAACCACATATTAATCAAGAAATGAAAATCAGAAATTTCCCACAATAGATGTTTGACGGGCTGCTCGCTCCCTGAGGGGTCGGGGGTCAGCGGGGGTAGACGGAGGGACTGGCACGGCCGACGATGATGCTCTAAGACCCAGGCGAGGAGTGGGCCAGAGCGGGGCTTCTAAGGCGTGGGAGGATGCATGGTAAGGAGAGACCACGGAGACAGTCTGGAGTGCAGAGCAAGTCTAATTTATTACGGAAGTGCAGGGGTTTATATAGAGAATGAGGAGGGCGGGGGTAGAGCAGGAGGAGTGATGGTTACGGGGCGGCTGGGGGTTGGCAGAAACTCGTGAGTGGACTTGTGGTCTTGTGTCATTAGCTGTTACTAGGGAAGTGGGCAGATTTTAGGTTAGGATACAACATTTGCCCCTTTTTCTTTTTTGAGAAGGTTGGGGGGGTAAGTGGTAAGTGAGGGGTTTGCTGGAGTGTATATTTATGGACGTGTGTAGGCTATATTGGCCGCTAACAGGGGGCGGGTGGCAGGTCTAAAGAGTGGCAGGCAAGCAGAACAGACCAACTGTGCTACACATGAGTGGTGGGCTGCGCATTTCCCCCACTAGGTGCAGCTACGCTTGCCATTCAAACTTGGGCCTGCCCCGCCCCCTGCCCGGCCGGGGAGGGAGAGCGAGGTTGGTAGCTAAGGTGGGGAATGCATGGACTGGGGGAGCAATGGAATGCGTTGCGGGGTTCTTGGTTGAGTAGTCTTTGATTTCTTCTTGGGGCAGGCTGAACAGGGCTTGTTGGAGGGGCTGTCTTCAGTGGCGAGCTGATGGTACTGGATGCGCACGAAGGACGTGAGGATTGCGTTGGTTTGGCGAGCTGGATGATTTTCTTGACAGCCCAGGGCCCTATGGTAAGAGCTAGGAAAATTATTATTAGCGGGCCTAGGAGAGGGTGGAGGTATGGGAGGAAGGTATGGAAGACTCTGGAAAAATAGTTAGTGGCTTCACACTCTTTTTGGCGCCGCTCTAGTCTTTCTCAGACTTTTCTTAAGTTGTCCTCGGCAAGGCCAGTAGAATTGGCGTATATACAGCACTCTTTTCTAAGGGCAGCACAAAGGCCTCCCTCTTTGAAGAGGAGAAGGTCAAGGCCCCGGTGGTTTTGGAGAACTACTTTAGAAAGGGAATTGAGAGAGTTTTTAAGATGGGAGATAGCGACTTGGAGGTGGGAGATATCACTGTCGACAGCTTGCTTGAGGGAGGAAAGGGAAGAGGATTGTGTGGCAAGGGCGGCGATTCTTGTGCCTGCTCTGGCGAGACCTAGAAGAGTAGCAACTGTGAGGACGGTGATAGGTTCTCTTTTCTGGAGGTGAGCAGGGAGTTTTTGATTCTGAAGGGCGGAGAAGAACTCTTCGTCACTGTGGAAAAGGACTCGAGGGGCTAGGAGAATGAGTAGACAGGTTTTATTTGTGGCATTGAGGGTGGCAATGTTGAGGCAGGGGGTTAATCCCGTGGAGGTACAAAGCCATTGGAAGGTGTTATGAGGAATTAAGAATTTGGCGGAAGCGTTGGGAGAGGAGTAATTGGAGCAGACATCAAGGAAGGGATGGGAACCTTGGCGAGAATGAACACAGCGCCCTGTGGAGGAAACAGATTGGAAGGTTAAGGGGACAAAGGAGGTGTTCCAGTTGCATCCGGTGGGGGAATTTTCAGAGGATTCGCTGAAGGTGAGGTTTGTGGTGACGGGCTCATATAGAGGAAGGGAGGGGGAGAGACAAAGCTAGCAGCTTGCAGTGAGGTTGGGGTGGGAGGAGTTTAGAGAGGTGTATGCGGCTCTGATTAGGTTAATGAGGGGGCTGGAGTACTGAGTGGGGGGTAAGCGAGGCTTGGGGTAGTGGGAGCTAAGGGGGCAGTTGTGAGAGAGGTGCTGGGCGAAGGAGAGGGCAGGCATAGCGGGGCGGAGAGGGAGGCTGAGCCTGTGGAGGATTGAGAACTTGATTTGGGCTTACTGGGGTGGAATGAGCGGGAATTGGCTTCTTTTTTATAATGATAAAGGCGCCATAGTCGTATCCGGTGGCAAATAAGCGGACTCCCCACATGCGGCTAGACAGCCAGACATCGTTTGAGGGATTTTTGACCGTGAGGGTTATGCTGTTCCAGCCCTTAATCTCAGTCAAGATGAGGTATGGATCCTTGTTGGGGGCGCCAGACTACCCATAGGCTATGGTTTCGCATCCCCAGGAGGGGCAGTAATAGTCTGTAGGGTTATGGCATCCTCTGGCAGAGGATGGGCAGATGTAGAAGCTTGAGACAGAGGGGCTGCGCCCTCCCCACTCGCTAGCGGTGGGTGAGCCCATACATAGTTTATAGGAAGGGCTAGAGGATGGGCTCTTAACGAGTCCAGTGAGGTTACAGAGATTTGTTGTAAAGGAAGGGGCGGAGGCAGTTACGTTCGCGAGGAGAAGATTTTCTTGCTGCCAAAGGGAGAGAGTCTAATTAAAAGGCTGATGGAGTGGGTTGGAGAAGGCAGGCTGGAGAAGAGGAATGAGAAGGAGAAGGACTGGATATAGACGAGCTTCAGTCTTCTGCTCTATCGGTGCTGTCATCTCGGGGGGCAGATGAAGAGGGGGTGCTCGGTGGTGGACTGTTGCTTGATACCGCGGGTGCAGCGTTCTCTGGCTGTGATGATAAGGGCTGGAACTTGATCACTGCAAAAGGTGTGATGTTGTCCAGCACGGGTGGCATAGGGTGTTTGTCAGATGGCGGCACGAGGGGGTCAGTGGCAGGTCGGATGCAACGCGCAGGAATCCACAATGGTTGAGGCTCAGAATCTGGAAAGACACAAGCAAATCCTCGCCCTTGGGCAAGGAGGGGGGCTGGCTCTTGCCAGCGGTTAGTGAGGGGGTCCTTCCAGTGCACGAGGGGAACTTGGGAGGGCTGCCACATGGGACCCCAGTGCTTATGAGTGGGGGAAAGGCCTTCCTTGTCAAAGGAGAGGAGATTATGGTGTATAAGGCAGGCAGTGATGATGTCAGCTGGTGACTTGTGAGGAGAGGTGGCTTGCTCTTTTTGGATGAGCAGCTTGAGGTGCTGGTTGGTTCTTTTTACAACACCCTGTCCTTGGGGGTTGTAAGGGAGGCCAAAATGGTGTTTTATATTATAGAGTTGCAAAAAGGCGGCAAAGGCGGAGCTACGGTATGCTGGTCCATTGTCTGTTTTTAGGTCCCAGGGGACTCCCATGAAGAGGATGGCCTGTCGAAGGGCTTTGATGGTGTGTTTGGCGGTTTCTCCAGTTTGCGGTATGGCAAAGCACATGTGTGAGAAGGTGTCCACTGCTACATGCAAGAATTTTAGGCGCCTGAAAGAATTAACATGGGTGACATCTAGTTGCCGTCTGGAGTTTGGGCGAAGGCCTCGAGGGTTAGCTCCTTGGGGTTGAAGTGGTCCAAGAGGGAGCAGAGGCGCGCATGTATGGCAGGAACACACCAAGTGTTTGCAGGTTTCTAAAGGTAAGTCTGGGAAAAGTTTGCGAATGGAACGGGCGGAGAAATGGAACTGTGAATGAAGTAATTTTGCTTGGTTGATAAGGTTTCCGAGCCATGATTCATTGACTAGTCCTTCGTGAATAATTTACACGTGAGAGTGCGGCGCAACATGCAGAGGAGACAGCTTGGTCTGCCATGTCATTACCACGGGCGAGAGGTCCAGGTAGGCTAGAGTGACTTCGAATGTGAGCGATGAACCAAGGCGACCGTCTGGACTCTAGTTGACGCTGCAGAAATTGGAGCGCTCTGTCAATAGCGGTGTCTGTTGGAAAGAAGGTGGCCAACGGCAGAGCATGGCACACTTGCATAGTGTAGAGACTATCTGTGAATATGTTGAGTGGTTGGTTAGGGTAGGTGTGCAAAGCAGTGGCGACTGCGAGGAGCTCTCCTACCTGAACAGAGAATGCGTTTGCGAACACAAGAGTTCGCGGCTCAGGTGATCCTGAGATGTAAATGACAGCCGCGTATGAGGTCTTGGAAGCATCGGTGAAAGCCGTTGCGGCAAATGGAATGGGCTTGCGGGCTGGCAGCGGATGGAATGGGGAGGAGAGTGCAAGCCGTGAAAGGCCTTGAAGTAGTCGATGGTGAGGATAATGATTGTCAAAGGAGCCTCGGAATGTTTCTACAAGTATTTGCATATCTTCATTGTGCATGAGTAAGTTGGTGGTGGCCTTGGCATCAAAAGGCCAGATAATTGTAGAAGGAGGAACTCCATAGGTATGCACGCAAAGTCCCACAAGATCGGAAGCGAGGGTGATCCATGCCCTCGTGAAAGGGCAAATTTTTGGAAGCTTGCTTTTGGAGGTATGTAGGTAAAGCAATGGCCCATCCTGCCAAAGAAGTCCGGTAGGCGTGACTGGGATGGGAAGAACTAACGCAAGGATTGGCTGTTTTGGAGCGTAGCGCTCGAGGCGACAGGCTTGAAGAGCCTCATTGACATTTTGTACGGCTGCTCGCGCAGCAGGGGTAATGGTGATGGAGCGGGTGACCGCATTGGCAGGAAAATCTTTTGTTTGAAGAAGCTTGAAAAGAGGTTGCATTTGGGCTGTTGTGATTGGGAGAGCCGAGCGCAGCTAATTAATTTGGCCGCAGAGCTGTTGCAGTTCTGTAAGCGACATTTTTGGCGTGACTCGAAGCTTTGGTGCCACTGGCTTGACATGATGGAAGTGGAACCCCAAAAACTGAAAGGGGGTTTGAAGGCGAATTTTGTCTGACTGAACAGTAAGACCAATTTGAGCAAGGTTATGTAAGAGTGTGCTGACGAGAGCCTCGAGCTTGCGCGGGTCGTTGGCAGCGAGAAGAAGGTCATCTATGTAATGAATAATGTAGGTTTGTCCATTTGTTTTTTCACGAAGTGGATTAACGGCTTGGTTTACATAAAGCTGACAAATAGCTGGGCTGTTGCGCATCCCTTGAGGGAGGACTCTCTACTGGAAACGTTGTGCTGCGCCTTGGTGGTTTGTGCGTGGCACAGTGAAGGCGAACCGCGGGCAGTCTCTTGGATGGAGAGGGATGGAGAAAAAGCAGTCCTTGATGTCGATGATTGCCACATGCATATGCTGCGGGACTGCAGTGGGGTGCGGGCATCCTGGTTGAGGTGACCCCATTGGCTTGATGTGCTTGTTGATCTCACGCAGGTCGTGGAGAAGGTGGTATTTACCAGTGCCTTTCTTGCTGATTACAAAGATAGGCGAATTATAGGGACTGGTGGATGGCTCAATGTGCCTTGCCTGTAATTGCTCCTCGACGAGAGCAGAGAGGGCTTGCAGTTTGTAGGCTGGCAAGGGCCACTGCTCGACCCAGATGGGCTCCTCTGTGTCCCAATCTAGAGGGATAGGGTCAGGCGTTGTGATGGGAGCAGTGGCCCCTATAAGGGGGGGGCAGATTGAGCGAAAGGGCTTCGGTAGTTAGGATAGCTCCCATTTGGCTGAGGATGTCTCTGCCCCAGAGGATGCCGCCAACGGTGGAGAGGATGAGGGGGTGGAAGCGACCTTGCCGGCCCTCTCGGTCTTCCCATTTGATAGGAGTGGCGCATCTCCAGGACTCAGCGGAACCTGTGGCCCCAATTACTTGAGGCCCCTGCTCAAGAGCCCAGTGATTGAAGGCGGCAATTTCAAAGGGAATGCAGGAGACTTCAGCACCGGAGTCGAGGAGTCCCTCTAACTATTGCCCTTCGATTTTGAGCTCCATGATGGGCTTGGAGGCGCTTTTGATGGGAACCGTCCACATCAAGGCTTGGGGTTTCTCTGATGGGTGGCCTCTTGGGGGCGGGGCTGAGGCTTGCCCCGCTGGGAGTTTAAAGGTTGCCGAGGGTTTGCTGAGCGGCAGTCACGGGCCCAGTGAAATCCTTTTCTGCATCGCGGGCACGAGGTAGAAGGTCCTCTTGCGCGGCCTTGAGGACGAGATACAGGCGGCAGACGAGGCGCTTGGTTTGTTGGTGGTTGAGGACAGTCGCGGGCGAAGTGACCTGTCTCTCCACATCGGAAGCATCCGGACGAGACTGCCATAGCTGATGCAAAGGCATTGGCTAATGTTTTGGCCTGTGGGTCTATTTTGCGGCATGCAAGAACCTAGTCATGGATGGCTTTGTCTCGCATAGTTGAGATGATTTGGCGGCAGGCTTCAAGGCTGCCCTCTATGATGAGATCTTTTGCAAGGGCAAGTTGGGCTTCTTCCCCACAAACTTTACGTTGACAGGCTTCAAGAACGCGGGCCACAAAGGTGGCAAAGTCTTCATCTTTGCCCTGAGTGAGATGGGTGATTTTAGTAGGATGCGTAGTGGAAACATTTCGGTAAGCTTGCAAGGCAATAGTTTTCAGTCGTTGCCAGAATCCTGGGTCGATATTGCGGTACAGCGCTGGATTGACAAAGGTGCCGGTACCAGTGTAGGCATCCGGATGGTCATTAACGCCTGTGCGAGCGTTGTTGGCCATTTGCCTTTCTGCTTCGGCTTGGAAGTGTGCTCTCCATTCAATGAATTGGCCTGGTGTAAGAATGGCTCGGGCTAAGGAGATCCAGTTGTATGGGAGGACGAGTTGGGCTCTTAGTTCTTCTAACAGCTGTTGTGCATAAGGGCTGCCAACTCCATCTTCTTTAACGGCTTTTCGAAGCGTTTTCATTTCGTCGTTGGTAAATGGGAACCATTCTTGTGGGCGCGCTGCAGTGGGCACCAGATTTAAGGGAAAGAGGTGCGTAGTTGGCTGGACGAGAACACGAGGATGTTGGGGCATCCAGGAATTTGTGGCCTGCCATGAAGTTGCATAAGATGGCGGTGGTTGGCAACATGGCGGCTTTCCTGCCGGCGTGTGCTGAGATGGTGGCGGTTGGTTTTCCGATTTATAACAAGATGGCGGAGGCCTATCTTCCGGTCTACACCAAGATGGTGGCGGCCTCTCTTCCTGTCTATACCAAGATGGAGGTGGCCCTTCTTCCGGTCTACACCAAGATGGCGGCGGCCTCTCTTCTGGTCTACACCAGGATGGCGGCGGCCTCTCTTCCTGTCTATACCAAGATGGAGGCGGCCCTTCTTCCGGTCTACACAAAGATGGTGGCCGCTTCTCTTCCTGTCTATACCAAGATGGAGGCAGCCCTTCTTCCGGTCTACACCAAGATGGCAGCGGCCTCTCTTCCTGTCTATACCAAGATGGCGGCGGCCTCTCTTCCGGTCTACACCAAGATGGCGGCGTGGCAGGAAGAGGCGGGTAGAGAGAGGCCAACTCTTTACCGGAAGGCTCTCGCTTCCCTTTTTCGGGCGAGGAAGAAGGCGGAAGTTCGCCATCTTGAGGATTTGTGGGTGGGGACTCCCCATCTTCGGGTGGAGAAGAGGGGGGAAGTTCACCATTTTGAGGCGGTGGAAGAGGGTGACGCTCAAGATCGGCATTGAGCTGCTCGGACAAGGACTCGGTATCTGAGTTGGGAGTGTTTTCGTCATCAGGGTCACAGTCGAGTGGCCGCGCAGCAGTCCCGGTGGAAATTTGGTAAACGTCCTTTGGGGCTGGCGCACCAAGGAGGCAGGCGCGGATGGCCACGAGGGTGGGCAGGAGGCCGGGGGGAAACGACCTGCCATCATGCTCCATAGAGGAGGTGACGCGATCAATGAGACGCGAGTAAGTGGGCTCCAAAGGTGGAAGGTGGCTAGCCACGGATTAAAGGGCAACAGAAGGTCCCAGTACTTTTGGAGCTGTCGCAAGGAGACTTTAACTTGGTTCATATCAAGTAAGGCAGCTAGTGCCCTAAGTTGGGGCGCCTGACAGGAGGATAGACGCCCGCCCATGACCTTTGCCTGGGGCCAGTAACGAGGGGTCCTTACCTTAGAAGCGCGGCGACTGAAGAGACGAGGGGCAGCAACGGGCAGGAACCGGACACCGTGGGGAGTGCCTGTTCGGGCGCCAGATGACGGGCTGCTCGCTCCCTGAGGGGTCGGGGGTCAGCGGGGGTAGACGGAGGGGCTGGCACGGCCGACGATGATGCTCTAAGACCCAGGCGAGGAGTGGGCCAGAGCGGGGCTTCTAAGGCGTGGGAGGACGCATGGTAAGGAGAGACCACGGAGACAGTCTGGAGTGCAGAGCAAGTCTAATTTATTACAGAAGTGCAGGGGTTTATATAGAGAATGAGGAGGGCGGGGGTAGAGCAGGAGGAGTGATAGTTACGGGGCGGCTGGGGGTTGGCAGAAACTCGTGAGTGGACTTGTGGTCTTGTGTCGTTAGCTGTTACTAGGGAAGTGGGCAGATTTTAAGTTAAGATACAACAGATGTTATTCCAGTATGTAATATCATGAATATGCATGTAATATAGGGAATATGTTGAATTTCAGAAATTCTATTATGAAAGAAATATGGTATAAGGATTTTCTCTTCTATTTCTATATCATGCCTCAGTCTCCATTCCCAATATTCTCTGTGAGCTAGTCACAGTGAACCTTTGTTTTCCAGTTCTCTGAATCTCTGAATAATACATTCAGTGGCGATTTACTTTTTGTCATTTATAATAATTCTGCCAGGAATTTATTGCCCTTTCATTCATCTTACATAATATTAATGCTACTGTCTCTATGAAAAGCTCTGTGGAACCACTCAAACCTATGAATTTGCTGTCCCATAAGTTTCTGTACATGCACAAAATACAGCTTCAAGGATGGACACAATGTGTCCCTATGTTTTGTCTCCTCAATCAGTTGTGAAATATGGGAGAACAGAAACTGAAACCCATTCATTGTGGGTGCGTTATAGTGTCTTCATGTGGCACACTTTAGAAATACACATTTCTAGAAATCGTCACAAACTTTCGGAGCATCTGTTCTTCATCTCAGTGTAAGTCATGAAAATTATTAAGATCCAAGCTTTTGATAAAATCTAAATATCCTTTCAAACAGGATGAAAAGCAGGTACTTATAATATAATGTATTAGTTACAAGATAAGGATGAAACATAGTTTACTATTATGGAGTCAAGAAAAGTGTTTCTTAGAGATGACTTTGCCAGCAATGTGTATGAAGCTTATCAAATGAAGGGGTATCATATCAATGGGAAATACTATTGATTATAAAATTAAATTGCTAAATAAAGGAAGGATGAGTTTTGACTCTGCAGTTTCCTAGATAATTTTCAATATCTTGTATGAGTGGGGGATATAAAGGAGAAGTGGGGACTTCCTTCTGGGCATGAACTTACCTGTCTCATTGGAAATCTCATTCTCTGGGCACACAGTACAAAGAACAAGAGGCAGGCTTTCCCTCCTGAGAGGTTTTCATGAATCCAGGAACACATTTCTCACTGCATTCTGAGTGGGGAGTCCGGGGAGAAAATCAAATATGCGTTAGTAACTGTGACTTTAACTTTCCAATAGCTACAGTTAGGGGTATTGAATTATTCACAAATTTAAATTTTAAATACATAGATAAGTTTATTTGATAGGATACCATTTTCATTGTATCATGTGAAATAAATAATATTTCATAAATATATTTTTGAATAAATGTGTTTTTTTCCATCCATTTGACAGTGGGTAAGAAAAATTTTCAAGTTGAAAGGTAAGTTGTTGAATACCCAGATATGGCCATTTACTGAGCAGTAAGGAGGAAGTAACCCCCCATAAAGAGATTTTCTTTATGCGTAATACAAACTACGATGATTTGGTCGTACTCACCTCTGAGAATCCTGCGTTCCACTCTATCATCTCCTCAGATACAGAAAAGTGTTGATTTTGTGACACATCTAAGGCAAATCGCCCTACTTTAGCTTTAAGACCAAAACCTGGAAATTTCCAAAAGTTAATAGTGTCAAACCAGGCGTCCAATTTCCTTGCCTCATCCAAATTCATTTGCTCACCAGCAGAATTTTTAAATTGCATGTTCTTTAGAAATGGGTGCAGCTAAAAGAGACATCATTTTGTGAGGAAGTTTGTCCAAAGATTAAAGACAGATTATCCAAATTAGGGAGCATCCATGAACCTATGTGAACCCTGCTTCATAACACAATTTTATTATTAGCATCCAATAAAATAAAGAAATAAAAGTGAATGGAGGATAGATAGGGCAATATGGTGGCAAAGTAAGGAGCTCCAAGTGTCAGCTTGTCCTACAGAACAGTTAGTAATAACACAGAACTATCTAAAGCCTCTGTTTGGGGGTCCCTGGAGACCTGTGGAGCATCTTGCAACATCTTTGAAAGAATGGAAGGAGACTGCTCATTATTAGATAAAGCAATAAAATAACAGGTAATAAAGAATGGAAAGAGCAATGAGCACAGTATTTTGCTGAGGATAAGATGGTTCAAATGGGAAATCCAAGAGAAAATGTGAATAGGAAATTTAATTGATAAGGCAGTTCTCAAACAAATATATACAACAGTCAATGGCTTTTCAATATTACAGCAATAGCTTATAGAAGCTTTTTGGGAAAATATGTATGATAGCAATAGATTTAAAATTTGCTGTGTCTCCTGTGAATAAGGTCATAAATCTCTATCAATGAATGCAAAAGTCTTAAAAACAGTATTGCAAAAATAGAACAAATCTACAAAATTTCTACAGAAGTTAACACAGGAGAAATATTGTATGATTGTGCTATTATGTTGTGCAAATTCATGGAGTTAATAATTAGAAAATGGAATGACAGTACAGAATAGATAGTTGATGGTTAATCTTTGCAGAATTGTAAAAATGGTGCTTGTAAATTTTCAGAAATGAATAGAAATGGAGAATGCACATCATAGTGTTAGTAATTAGCAGAGTTACTATACAGATAAGACAAAGGACAAAAAGTAAAATATAGGAAAATGTATAATACTAGAGGATAGCTAAAAAAATTTAACATTGGGTTATAACACATAGCAAAACCTCATGTGAAATATGAATATGGGTAATATCACATGTGTAAGACCATTTTTTACAAAATGTAAATATAAATAAAGTGGATAGACAGAAATAGAAGAGCACCTAGGTATGGCATGGGAAGCATAGAAAGACTGAGAGGCCATGCGTTTTCCCATTATTTCCTTTTATTATTATTATTATTATTACAATTTCTGGAATAATGAAAATGCCCTGATAATTATTGAAGTGATAAATACACAACCATGTGATTATACAAATATCATTGATTGTACCCTTTGGAATCCCATCAAAAAATTTTTAAAATTTTGAAACCTATTCCCCTGAGGTTTTAATTTATCAGTTCATTAATTAGACCATTGGCTAAAGAAATGGCATTCACATAAATCTAAAAACCTAGTTAGCTTAAATACCCAAATGATTCAGAATCATGCTGGAGGGGAAAATGTCACACAGATCCTTTATCTTTTTAAACCTGGCCTGTTTGGCAGCTCAAGGAGGCAGAGAGCATAACAAGCAGGTTATGATACAAAGATATGTCAAAGTGTAACCAGGTGTCAACAGTAAGAAATCTGTCCATGCAAGTGAACCCCAGATATCTGTGGCATCTTTGAAGGAATTATATCTATGGGGAAAGAATCATTAGCAGACATTTACTTTGGGAAAGAGGTGCATTTTTCCATAACCTCCTAGCAAAGCCCTAATGTCAGTGGATTGTGTTTCTAAGAAATATAAATTCACCCACTGCTTGTGGGAGGTAAGGCCAGAGGAGAGGCAAGGAGAGGGGAATTTGGTGGAGAAGGATATATCCCTTATGTTCCAGAATTGGAAAAGAGAAAGTCATGAGGACTAAAATGAAGAAAAATAGAGTAGTCTCACTTTCCTTTGAAAGGAAAAATTGGTCATAAGTTTAAGGACAATCTGGGATGTGGGTGAGCAGGAGGAAGGTACAGACAATAATGTGGAGCAGTTGATCCAGCCATCTGTAAATTGTCTAGGCATCACTCATCATAACAATGATTCAGAAAGTAAATGAAAAAGGCACTTACTGCTGCAAATAGACTTCCTTGATAGGTTCAGCCAATCTTATGTATGTTAGAAATGTATAAAGGGGGAAAAAGAAAACCCACAATAGTCAGATCTTCATCCTTAAATACACTGGGTTTCTTTCTGTGGAAACAGGTAGGATCTGTTCATCTCCATGCAGAAAGGGAAGTTGCAGGAGCAGGAAATGAAAATCAATGGGTACATGTCAGGGAGATCTCTAAAACTTTTTGCCCTGGAGTTCTGCATCTGAGATTCTGTGCCAAGGTGAAAAACAAGAGTTGAAAAATATGTTTTGGATTATCCTCCTCATACTTATGTGCTATGATTTCACCCAAGTCCATGGATAGTGAGGCCCCAGGGACCACCTTCTCTCCAGAAAGATTTAGTGCTATCCCTTGTCAATCAACCAGGCCCAATCAATAAACTGGTGCTCATTGCATCAGAAGGGTGTTCTGTCAAAAAGGTCTCATGCCAGTCGGGTTTTAGCTAAGGACATCCTGGAATCATGCACTCCATGGTCCAACAGAGGGATGGACAGCCTCACACAACTATGTTTCAGGTTAGGCAAACAACATGCCTCATAAGGTAAATGCGGATCTGCATACCATTCCTGTGATCAGAAACACTGACGATCCAATATCCCCCTGCCTGGGAAGCAGCAATCTTGTGAAATTCAAAAATTAAAATTGGTAGCTTAAGGTAAATGCAAAAATAAAATTACATTTTTAATTCCTAAAATTTGACACCCTTATCTACTCTTTAGCCTCTGTAAACTATGGTAAAACCACAGATCAGCAACTTATGCTGATCCATTTCTCCACATACCGATAGTTTTCCCTAATAATTGCACTTGTATGGGAACATAGGGTTATGTCAGAAAAACTTAATTTTGTCACCCCAAAGCAGGGAACAGTAGCTGTACGTATCCCATATACTCTTTATCATATCAAACATCTAAGACCCAGGCAACATCTATCACTTTTTATTACCCTGCAGTAAAAAATGAAGGGCTTATGGCCACTAACTTGGAAGGGAATTTAAAGTTGTGCCCATCTCATGGGCACATACACTTACAAGTTATTCAGTGGTCAAGACAGGAAGTTCTATGTTTTGGAAATACCACATCAAATGTACCTCCTCTGACTGTGGACACTTAATGATCATTGAGGCTGTTGATGGAGGGGTCCTATAACACCAGAAACAATCAGAAAACATGGACAGACAAGGGGCTTTTATCTCTCCCTCCCTGGTAGTAGTGAGGTTCATACATAACGCATGTTCCATTGTGGTTTTATTGCGCTCATAGGTACCGGTAAGGTCATTACAATATTTGAGGATATTGAGACAATTGTGTGGGGAGATGAATATTATGGTGAAGTTTATTGGGATGTATGTGATCCAAGTGATTTGAATTGGCAGAAAGAGCTCTCAAAATGTAATTGTATTTTGCACCCTGCCAATGGGTCATACTTTGGAATTTATGCTCCCCAGTGAGACAGAGTTAGACCCTTGTGGTTTCCGTACACATAGCTCTTCTGCTTGTTCTATTTGAACCTATAGTTAGTACTAGATTTGATAGGTGTACGTCCAAGAGACTTAAATCTTTGGGCTGTCCATGTGTCAGTTGTCCATAAATCTCAACTGAGTTCCAGCACCTACTCTCCGGTTCATTGGACTCACCCAGGACGAGTATCAATACTATTTACTTCAGAGGTCATTTGTAAATGAGGACAGATTCTGAACTTGGTTTCTAAGTGAAACTTTTTTCAATTATGCATAATATTAGTAAGATAAAGATAATTTTTCTTATTCACTTCTTTCTGTTCTTCCAGAGGACAATCATATTGAATAAAGGACCAGCAAAATGGGTACTCATAGCTTTCAAAAGTACTGCAAAAATATGAAATAGTCTAATGACCAGGAGTTGATTGAAAGATAACTTCAAAAACCTACTGTTGAGAAGCGGACTTGGCCCAGTGGATAGGGCATCCGTCTACCACATGGGAGGTACGCGGTTCAAACCCTAGGCCTCCTTGACCCATGTGGAGCTGGCCCATGTGCAGAACTGATATATGCAAAGAGTGTCCTGCCATGCAGGGGTGTCCCTGTATAGGGGAGCCCCACACACAAGGAGTGTGCCCTGTAACAAGAGCTGCCCAGTGCAAAAGAAAGTGCAGCTTGCCCAGGAATGGCACCACACACACAGAGAGCTGACACAACAAGATGACGCAACAAAAAGAAACACAGATTCCCGTGCCACTGACAACAACAGAAACGGATAAAGAAGAAGACGCAGCAAATAGACACAAAACAGACAACTGAGGCAGGGGGAAGGGAGAGAAATAAATAAATAAACCTTTTTTTAAAAAAACCTACTGTTTCAGATTTTTAAAAAAAGAAAATTTCAATCTCTTACTTGAAATAATTAAGTCCATAAGTAAAGAAATAATGGGGAAAACAAGGGATTCTATAACATGCAAGACACTTATGAGAATAAAATAAATGATTTCCTTCTCTTACTCAGCTGTGATATATATGTGTGAGTTTATATCTAATAGAGGTATGGTTTTATTATTATCCATTTTAGTTGCATAAATCACAAAAAGATTTCCAGCCAAGATGGCTGATAAGTATAACACAAACTCCAGAAATGGTTTTTAGCAAAAACTGCTTTAGAATTTTCCAATGTGACAAAAAATTCCTTTGGAAATGAATCTTTCTTTTTTATAAATGTTACGTTAAAAAAACATGAGGTACCCATATACCCCCTACCCCCCCCTCACACCTCTCCTCCCACATCAACAATCTCTTTCATCATTGTGGCACATTCATTGCATTTGGTGACTTATTTTGGAGCACTGCTGCACCACATGGATAATGGTTTACATTGCAGTTTACACTCTCCCCCAGTCCATTCAGTGGGTTATGGCAGGATATATAATGTCCTGCATCTGTCCCTGCAATATCATTTAGGACAACTCCAAGTCCCAAATGCCGCCACAGCACATCTCTTCCTCCCTCTCCCTACCCTCAGCAACTACCATGGCCACTCTCACCACATCAATGCCACAATTTCTTCCATTTCTAGCCACAAGAGTTCCACAGTAGAATATCAGCAAGTGCACTCTAATCCATATTTTATTCCTCCATCATGTGACCCTGGGAAGGTGATATCTGCTACAGAGCTGTTCAAGTAAATGAAGATTTTACAATCTTCGGCAACCAACTGTAATTACCTTAAAAATTCCTCTTTTCATTAGAGAAGATGCTTGATTCAAAACTAACTTCAAAAATCTACATGAGGCTTCCAGGTCAACAAAAAACAGTCAATGTGATGCTGTTGCTCTGCTCCTTTAGCATGGGGACTAATGTGGAATGGCTTATTCCTATAGTGGATAGGCCATTCGTTGCTACAATCAGATCTCAATTAAATAACAATTTAATATTCCATCATAATAAGCAGGAATTCCCAGGATGATAGTTAAAAAGAAGAAAGACTGATTGGTGTGGCATTTTTCATATTTACCAACAATACTAAAGCCCCTACATCCCAAATAGCTTTCTCTTAAAACTGTATCATGGCAGTCATGCAGGGTTCTTGGAAGGCCAAGCAACATGATGGGGACCACCTGTCATGGAACTCTTTCTCACTGAAAGCACTTGGTGTTCTTCCATGGCTTGGGTTGACTCCTTCAAAATCTGGACCTCCAGTGCTTTAAGGGCGACAGCTGGGGAAGCAGCTCTGGCTTTCAGCATAGCCAGCACCTCACTGGGATTTAAATTGGTCAAGTCTACAGCATGAATAGTCAGCAGCTCATCACCACTCTTGATCCTTTTGTCTCATGCAAGATGGCCATGAGGTGGCCCACTACTCACAAAGATGGGCAGCTCAACACTCTTACTTCCCTGCCTGCAGCAACTGTCTTTCCAAAGGAATTCTGTGGCTCCTAACTGTGAAAGATTAGAATTTTTAAAACTATTCTTAAATATTTATGAATATCCTATCACTTTGTTAGAGGTTCCTGTGTGCTGATTGAAGTAGAGAGGAGTGAGCATGGAAGGAGAGAGAAAGATATGAGGAAAACTGTTATTAATTGATACTGCTCAGCCTGCAAAAAATGGGAGATGCATTCACTCAAGAGAAAATAGAACTAAAAGGTGAATCTCAGAATATATTTAAATGAAGTATATTGAGGTGGGGCAAGATGGGATCCAAGTGAGTACACCCTTGTCAACTCTCCTGCAATAAAACAGACAAGTGGGGACAGAATTGTGCCTGAGAGAGCTGTTTTGGGAATCCACAAAGAAGGATGTTTCTGGACATCAATCTGGAGAGAGTGCAACAAAAGGAGTGCTTGCTCAAGGTATAACTGTGGATTTCTGACTTTTGAGCCTGAAGCTGTGGGAAGTCTAAACCCTTCCCCTAAGGCCGCTAGCCACAGCATTCCCTGAACACTCCTGGTTGCATGACAGTGTTCCCAAGCTTCTTGTTCCACAAACCCATGATCCCCAAACCTGCATTCCCAGAACCTCACATTCCCCAAACTCTGTGTTTCCATAACATGTGTTTCCTGACCCTGTGTTCCTCAAGCCCACATTCACCCAAGCCCACATTCCTGGAACCCAGCACTTCCCCAAACTCCAGCATTCCCCTTGCTCACCAGTATCAGAAAAACTCTGAGAATGGGAGGTTTCTGCTGTGGTGCAGAGGGGCGTGAGGAATGCAGATTCAATTGTCTAATACCCCCTGCCCCTTTCTTGAGTGGAGCATGCCAGCTATCTTGCGGAGATGCTAGGAAAAGAGGAGAGTTGAATCTGCTGAGAGAGGCTGATTTATCTAAACACCTTGGGATAAGGGAAATTCCTCTGGGAGAAGGCAGATTAAGGCAATTAACTAGAACTGTGCAACAAACCTAAGGTAGGGGGAAAATAGGAAATGCTTGGTAGGCTTCCAATAATATATTTAGGGTTCCCAGCAAGGTGTGGGTGCTCTCTGTCAAAGAGACTAAGTAAGAGTCATTATTTTCTGTGGTGATTTGGTTCACCAGGGTCCCACCTGAATCTCAGAGGGAAGCTCTTCAAGGCCCTTCTGCTGCCCTGGGAGGGAGGGAAGTGAGGAAGGGAGAAGGGGGGAAAGATAGACTCCTAAGCAGTTTATTCAATTGCAAAGATGACTCTTTGCTAGAGCCTTATCTTGTCCTTTTTGTTCATTTGTTTCATTGACTTTCCTTCCTCTTTATCCCCCCACCACCTTTTATTTTTCTTTTTACTTTCTTCTTCTTTTTTTCTTTTTTGTATTAGGTGTTGCAGGCAGTGCTTCTTGTTTGCTGTGCTTCGTCATCCTTGATTTCCTCTTTTCTGTGGGTACTGATTTTGGCTACCAACACTATTCCCTTTCCTTTACATCTTCTATCTTCCATCTTCTGTTGTTTCTCTTAAATTCCATCTCTCTTTGTTTAGCTCCAGATTATTCTGAGTTTTTATTTCTAGCACCTCTATTCTGTTTTCTACCACACTTTTTGTTATTGTCCTTTCTTTTCTCTTTCCTTCTCCTAACAACACAGACCTTTTAATTCATACTGCATTCTTCTCCATATTCAGTTTACCATCTCACTGTAGGTACTTCACTTTCTTATTGTTATGACTCTACACAGCTTATTTAAGTTTAATATTCATTCTCTTAGGTCTCAGATGGTTCTTCTGCTAAAATTTACAATTAATACTGCTGTTATACTTTTTCTATTATTACCTCTTTCGTTTTCCCTGGCTCTAAATTTTCCTTCAAGGGAACTTAGGCAACAACAAGGAAATAGAGTAAGAAGTATAAAGTGTAAAAGAAGACTTAACACACACACAAATCAACATCTAAATAAACTCTGAGAGTAGGCAGAGAAGCTAATCAAATGAACAAACCCAACATGATAAAATGATGACCTGACAGCAACAAAAAATTACAAACCATATCAATAACCAGGAAAACATAGCCCAATCCAAAGAGCAAATTAAAAATCAGGAAAAGGGGCATAATATTAAACAATTAATCAAAGCTCTCAAAACAAATATCATGTACCCATTTAATGGAGTGAAGGAAGTGATTAAGGATATTAAGAAAGTACTTGGCAAGCATACAGAAGAAATTGAAACATATGCAAAAATATAACAGATATGTTGGTGATGAATGGCACAATCCAAGAAATAAAAAATATACTCTCAGCAAAGAACAGCAGATTTGAAGTGGCAGAGGAAAGAATTTGTGATGTGAAAGACAGTGCATCTGAAATAAATGAAGTATATTTAAGCTCCTCAAAGAAGTAAGGAATATTATGTGTATTAACCCAGTGTGAAATAAATTGACATATGGAAACCAAAAACAGATAAGAAAAAGAAAAATCATCAATCAGGGAAAAATGTATAAACTAGTTGAAAGAAATGATACAAGTTTACTATTCAGAACATTTAGACCAGATCTGAACATAGTAATCAAGAGATTAGAATTTGTCATAGAACTGTGGAATTTACCAAGAACTCAGAATAATTGAAAAAGTGAAAAATACAAAAGAAAATGTGTGTTATTGAGATCTTGAGTGCTCCAGTCACTAAAAAATTTCAGAAAGAAAGAATACATTGAATAACAAAAAAGTCCAAATTAGAAGAAATAATGGGGGAGAAATTTCCAAAATGTAAGCTTGATATTTTTCACTTAAAATGACCAATATGTGCTACTTTGTAACATAAATAAAAATCAGTCCACCTGTAGATACAATGGAATGTATTTGCAGTCTCTGAAGATTTATCTTTTTTTTTTTTTACATCAAACACAGAGATCGGAATACCTATAAAGTACAAAAAGATTAAAAACATTTTTTTGAAAAGCTGGCTTTGGATTCAGGATTCAGGCAATTGAAAGAAACACTTAATTTCTAAAGTAACATAGAAGACAATCATGAGAATGGGTGCATCTTAAATGCCAGAAGTAATACAGTGTGGGAATTGTCACTTGTCTGTCACTAGCCCTTCCTCTCAATGAAGTTTGCCTAAATTTCATATCTACTTTTGCTGTTGCTTAATTCGACTTCCCTCTATTCCCCTGCTGCTCTTGGTAATACCCTGTTTCCCACCTGTCCCTGTTCTGCTAGAATGCATTTTGGACTTCAAGTGAAGTTGATATCCTGAAGTAGCTGCCCAATTTCAAACAAACATTTGCTCTACACCAGGTTTCTGATCACCCAGATCACCTTCTCTTTCCTTTGCCTTGCCCATTTGAGCCTGAGCTCATCCTGCTTTAAACCACCCATTGGAACCTGATGAAGGACATGACAATGACTTTCAGTAGAAATGCTTTAGTCCTAGGCCAACATTAAAACTCCTTCAAGTTCTGATCCAACCAAGCCCCTCCTTTCCTTTGCATGGGTCTCAAGAGTTAATAAAAATGTCTTCACAACCCATGTTATATAAATCCTTGGAGAGTCATCCTTAATTCAGTCATAAAATCTCAGTCATCTAATCTATTATCGATTTATCATGCATTGACACAGTACTTTCCAAAGCCTAATTCACCATCTTGTGTTCTTTCTGTGTTTCTCTTCAACTACTCTTGCTCTTTCCTCATTCTTTCTTCACACAACAGCTATGATAATCTTTCAGAAATGTAAATTGCCTCACAATATCACCCTGCTAAAAACAACTCATTACCTCTCCATTTCTTTGGGTATAAATTTAATAGTTAACCTAACCAATAACACCCTGTCCTTCCTGCAATCTTGTTCCATCCTGCTCCCACTTCATTTCTGCAGTTCAAATGGATGGGTCTTATTTCAGTTTTCCATCCACTGCAAGATATTTCTTAGCAGGACCTTTTGCATAAGATTTCCATCAGCCTCAAGTATTTTTTACCTTTTTCACCTAGGTAATTCATGTTCATCCTTTCCAACTGAACTAAAATTTTCCAGAGTCTTTATCTGATTCCATTAAAAGAATAGTTAACTATTCTTATTTTCTTTTCAGGAAATTATTATCTAACCTCCCAAACTTAAGATTTTGAAGAGAATACAGTTAAGACATCACTAAAGTCCAAAGAAATCGGCTAATTTAATGTAATCACATCAATATTTTTTATTTTTCAGAAATAGAAAAGGTGAAAATCAAATTTATATAGAATTACAAAATGTCCCAAATTTGTCAAAATACTCTTGAAAAACATGAACTAATTTGGAAGACTGAGAGTTACTAATTTCCATACTTTACAAATATACAATCATGTAAAAATTTTGGACTGTTAGAGGGATAGATATTTAAACCAATGCAATAGGATTGAAATTTCAGAAATTAACCCATGTTTCTGTAGACAATTGATTTTAGACAAAGTTGCAAAATTTCTAAAGAAAAAGGTAACTACCTACATAGGCATGGATTTTATTTTTAATTCATTTTTAACACTTTTTTATTTTTAAACAAGCTTTAGGTTGCCTAAATTTTACATAAAAATATAGGGGATTCTGAAACACCACATCTTCTTCCCCTCCCACATCTTCCCATATTATCATCTTTCATCAGTGTGGTACATTTGTTACAATTGATGAACACATTTTGAAGCATTCCTACAAACCATGGACTATGGTTTATATTATAGTTTACACTGTCCTGCATAATTTTGTAAGTTATCACAAAATATATAATGGTCTGTATCCTTCATTGCAATGTCATGCACGAGAATTACCATGGATTTTATAAGCTCTTTCTAAGCATGGCATGAAACCCAAAAGACATATAGGCCAAAATAAGTGAAATTGATTCCCCATAAAAATTAAAGATTTCCTTTGCCAGAAATGCCCTTGATAAAAGAATAAATAATTTGCATTTTGATAAAAAATAAAATGCCTAACAATAAAGGTAAACTTTGATAGAAATTATGTTTTTCATAAACTCTTATAAATCAATAAGAACAAGTTAAATACTCCAATAGCAATTAGAAAAAGAAGAATATATCTGGTCTGTATTGGTTTACTAGCTTAAAAAACAGATATAATAGCATGGGTTGAGAAGAAATTTATTGGCTCATGATGTCAGAGGTTAAGGACTGCTTAATCCAAAGATCAGTATCATTTGGTTTACAGACTGGCAACATTTGCAGTTTCTGGCTTTTCTGTGATATGAAAATGCATATAACAATACATTTTCCTTCCTCCCCTGTGTTCTGTTGATTTCCTTTATCTGATTGCTCCCAATGACTTCCAATTATTTTTGCATCTAAGACCATCAGCCATATTGGATTAAGGCCTCCTCTCATTCAAATTGGGCTCAGTTTAACTAATAGCTTCTTCAAAGGCTCTGTTTTCAAATGGGTTCACACACCCAGGACCAGGGTTTGGGACCAGCACATGCCTTTTTGGGGGTCATGATTCAACACCCGATACTTGCTTATATAAAAACACATTCAACCTTGAACCAATGCACTCCCCAACTATTTTCAAATAGTGAAAACAATAATAACCTCTCATAGAGAAAGGATGTGGAAATAGTTACTATAGTTCATTCATAATAGTATATAAATAGAGTAACGATTTTGGAAGATAAGTTGGAAATATTTTTCAGGAATCTTAAAATATGCATACATTTAAATTCCACAAGCTTGGTGCATAGTATCTCTGGTAAATGAAACAGAATGGGTATGGAGGTAATGCCAAACAATCTGCAGTTGGCAGAGCCAAAGGAATATAATGGACCAACATATTTCCATCTGTTTCAAGAGCATGACCAAGAGATGTGGTAGATACCTTTACTGTTTTAGGGGCCACAGTGACCAATCTAGCTAAAAACTGAAATTGGGAGGCACCATGCCCAGAACTAGGGGCCTGGTTTAAATGCACAAGAGAATCTCATGGCACTGAAGTCAAACTTTTAAAATTTTTATACACTTTCTGATCACTACCAATGTAATCGGTAGTATTTCAAATGAACTTAACTATTTTTTGTACTTTACTTTTTATAAGGTGAAAGAACAAATATTTTGAAATCATTTGAAATAAAAAGATAATTTTCAGAATTTGCCTTTGTGAAATCAAAATGTTTAAAGTTGTTGCTTGGACATTATGGGGTTTAAAGTGAGAGGACTGTTTTCCCTTAAACCAAGGACACAATAAATTAAAGCACAAAAAGCTGTTTTGACAAAACAGACTTTTTGCTTTGTTCACTGCTTATTCAGGAGAAAAAAATCAATAAAATTTTATTGAACCATACTAATGATTTAAGCAACTTTGTCATGTTAACAGAGAAAAAGCAAATTTTACTTTTGCATGAGTATACTATTTGATGCTAAAACTTTTTTTATGCCATAAATAGACCCATCGTATCTTTATCTAAGTTTGATGACAAAAATTTTTTCTGTATTCTGAATTTTCTGTATCATTTAGATTTTGTACCACATTTTCTTCTTTCTTTATTACCAGTCATTTCATTTTCTTAGAAGAAAATTAATTTCTTTTTCTTTAATTAAAAAAAATGACTTTCTATATACAATAGTTACTTAAATTACCATAATGTCTTTGGAAACTGTCTCCAAGCAAAGCTCTTATAATAAACAATTATCAACACTAAGTAAATTTGCCAGAATAATAATTCAATTTGGTAATATGAAAACATAACTTCATTTCCAATACTACTAGAATATTGGTAGCTCATAGGTAGTTTACTATTTTATCAGTATTGTATAGAGCTGTACTGAGAAAATTTACAAGGACACATTTCTGAACAATTTTCTATAGCCACATTGTCAAGGCTAAGTCATGGTAAAATTGCAGGCTTACAAAAGCAGCTGGCATTTTTTCTACTTTTTTCTCCCTCTTTTACTTTCAAAGGAAAGGGGTAGGTAAGAAGAACAACAAGTTAAAAAAAAAAAAGCAAATGATGCCAGGGTCTTGAGATGAGGACATGTGCAATTTTGCAGTCCTGCATTGTTTCAAGCACATTCAACCTGTCCTTGACTTCAGTGGCTAGTAAATCATTCTTTGATATAGTTGTGCCAAATGCATAAGGATATCAAGCTTTTTGTCTCTGAGACAATTCAGACTTACTGGTTTGTAAGGTGCTCCTGACACCATTCTGTCTCCTTTTTCTTTTAAACTTTATCTTATTCCTGTAAGCACACTGAGAAGGTCTGGTTAATATCCTTCAGGGAACTAAGTGCAAAGATTAAACTTCTAAAATTAGGTTAATAGAAATCTAGCTTTATTAGTATATTAGAATTTTCAGAGCTTCTTAAATAATTATCTAGGAAAATATGCACTCAAATATTTAGAGAATATCTCTAAATTATCATCTTACAGTTGATTTAATTTTATTTTCTTTTACTTGCTTTTCTAGTAAAATAATATGATATTTGTAATAAGGACGATTGACACTGATTTTTATGACTAGATCAAATCTCCAAACTTTCTGAAATACATGAGGGAAGACAAGGGACTCTATAAGTCCTTGAATTCTGTCAGGAAACATCTTTTAAAACAGTGGCAACAAGTTGAGTCTTGATTTTCTGGGGTATGTTTAAATAGCTTAATTTCCTGCCAGATACAATAAAAGTCTTTTATGTAGTCAAGCAGGGAGATGACTTGCTGAGCCTCACTTAAGAGACCTCTCTTCACATTATTACTAAAGTCTTCCTCTTCTTTGTTCTCCTAAATTTGGCATAGCTATATCCAACTGCATATTCCTGACTACTTATTTTTGTTGTTACCAGTGGGATTGCTGGGTCATATGGCAAATTTATATTTAGTTTTTTGAGAAACTGCTAAACTCTCCTCCAGAATGGCTGGATCTTCCTGCATTCCCACCAGCACTGGATGAGTGTTCCCATTCCTCCCCATCCTCTCCAACGCTAGTAGCGTTCTGTTTTTTTGCAGCTTGTGTATTGGGTATGAAGTTCATGAAGCCATTTCCTATTATAAGGTCCTGTAGATGCTTCCCTAAATTGTTTTCCAAGGTCTTTATGGTCTTGGTTTTTACACTTAAGTCTTTGATCCATCTTGCATTGATTTTTGTGTACAGTGTGAGATGCTAATCCTCTTTCATTCTTTTGCACATGGATATCCAGTTGTCCAAGCACCATTTGTTGATGAGGCCATTCTTTCCCAGTCTAGTGTGTTTGGTGGCCTTGTCAAATACCATATGACTGTATATGTGAGGATGTATATCAGAACTCTCGATTTGGTTCCATTGGTCAGCGTGTCCATCCTTGTGCCAAAACTATGCCATTTATAGTACTGTTGTTTTGTACTGTGTTTTGAAGTCAGGTAGTGTTATTCCTCCATTTTCATTTTTCTTTTTCAATATGTCTTTGGCTATTCTGGGCCTCTTTCCTTCCCAGTTAAATTTCATAGTTTTTCTAGTTCATTAAAAAATGCTGAGGGGAGAGGCAAGATGGTCGCTGAGTGAACTTGCCTTTGTGGTAGGTCCCGGGAGGAGACGGTTGGGCGTGGCTGCAGGCTCTCCAAGGCCAGGTTTTTTCGGGATTTTTGCAGGGCAGAAGTGCCTGGACATCGATTGGGTGGAAAGGTAACGGAGAGGATTGGTCTAGTAGATATAGTTTGGGTTCTATTGCCTGTGGGTGAGACCCGTGCGCGGGCTCCTCCCTGCTGGGGGTGGGGGGGGTCGCGGTTCAGCCCGGCGGCACCGCTTTTACACTTCTCTGAGCTGTCGAGGAGTTCACGAGCTCTGGGCCAGCTGTGCACGGGTTGATGTGACGGGTCGCCTTTGCAGTGTGATTTGGGAAGATAGACGGTGCTTTGTTGTGAAGCGGGAGAAACTTGTGATTGCGAACATAAACAATAGTGCTTCCGCCTGAAGCCCTGCCCCCAAAAGCCCGGCAGCCAGTCTCTGACCCAAATAGTCTGTAGGCAATAAAGAGACGTAATCGGAAAGTTGTATTAGGCTGTGGCAAGGGAGGGGGATACGTCTGGAAGCAGATTAGGGAATATTTTGCGAAGCTTGGGAAATCCGATTTTCGAATCTGTTTTCGGCGTCACAGGCCGGGCTTCAGATCTGTACTAGCAAAGTGGCTGCGGTGTAGAGGCGCCCTCTAGTGGCAGAGGTTTGGAATCACAGGACGGGAGCTGTCTAAAAGCTGAAGTGAAATATACTAATGAGCCCAGCTAAGTAAATGAATTGCAGGTTTCAGTCATAATATAGAGTTTGCGGATCTGACTTCCCCCTTAAGGCTGGCACCCAGCTGAGGGGATCCCTGAGGGCTGTGTTACACTGTGGGGCTCCCAGGCTTCCTGTAGACCAGATTGGAGGGTGCCAAGTCTGAATTCCCTAAAATCTGGTGGCCCACACCACAGAGACTCACATCTCTTGAGACCTCAATATCTCAGACTTTCCATCCCTGAATCCATCACGCGCTGAGGTCCATCTGAGGTCCTTAAATGCCCTAGCCTTCAAAGTTGGCGTTCTTTCCTTATCGTTTCATTTTGTTTTGTTTTTATTTTCATTTTGACTTATTCTTTACTTTTTTCAATTTCCTGATTGCTAACACCGCATTATCCCCTAGTCTTCTCTCACAGCGTAACCCCCAAAGTCTTTCTTTTACTCAGTTATTTAAGGCTTTTTTGTGGTAGGTGCTGTGAAGTGGGTGTTTTAATTCTGGGTCATGCTTATCTGTTTTGTTTTTTTTTTCTTTCTTTCCCCTATCTGTTCCCCACCCCTTGCCCATCCCCTTCTACTTTCTTCCTCTCGTCCCTTCCCCCCACTTTCTTTTTTTTTTTCTTTCTTTCTTTTTTTCTGTTGTCTCTCTCCCTCTTGTCCCTCATATTCTACTTAGTTTATTTTAACTCAATTATAAAATAGGTGCGGCAGGAAACACCTCACATTCGCTGGGGTTTTCTCATCCTCCACTGCCTCATTTCTGTGTGAACTGATTTAGCCTACCTGCACTATCCTCTTTCCCCTACATCTTGATATCCGCCACCATCTACTGGCTCTCCCATATTCCACCTCCCACCTCCCTTTCTTCGATCCACGAAGGGTCTAAGTCTTAATTTCTAATACCTATGTTTTGTTTTCTGTCTGTTATCCACTCTTGAAACTATTACCATTTTTTTTCTCTTTCCCTCTCTCACGAAATCAATAGCTTTTTAGCTCATACCATAATCCTCCCATATTCAATCACCTACCTCATAATAGGTACTCTACCTACTGCTATAACTCTACACAATTTACATAAATCTAACCTCCATCCTCCCAGATCTCATATTCTTGCTTTGTTAACATATATCACCAATATTACTTTACACTTTTCCCTTGCTTACACAATTGCCTTCCCCCAACACTAATACTTTCTTTAAAGTGAACTTAACCAACAACAAGAAACTAGAATAAGAAGAAAAAAGTGACAAAGAGAAGATATAACACCTATGCAAAAATAACAGCTAATTAACCTCCAAGAGCAGACAAAGAAGCTAAGGAACTGATTAAATCCGTCAAGATAAAGAGATGACCAGAAAGCAACAAAAATCTACAAACCAAACCAGTAATCAGGAAAACATGGCTGAATCCAATCAACAAACCAATATTCACGAAGGGGAGCAAAACTTGGCACAAGCAATGAAAGATCTCAGAACATTTATCACCGACAAATTTGACGAAGTAATGAAAGAGGTTAACAACATGAAGACATCACTTGGAGGGGAAATTGCAGACATATGAAAAAACATAACAGATATGATCGGAATGAACACCACAGTTCAAGAAATCAAAAATACACTTGCAGCAAATATCAGCAGACTAGAAGAGACAGAGCAGAGAATTAGTGATGTGGAAGACAGTACTTCAGAAATCAAACAGATAGTAGAAGGGGTCAATAAGAAGATAGAAAAAATCCAATTAGGATTTAGGGACCTGAATGACAATGCAAAACGCTCAAACATACGTATTATAGGCATTCCAGAAGGTGAAGAGAAGGGACAGGGGTCAGAAGGAATGTTGCAGGAAATAATGGCTGAAAACTTCCCAAATCTACTGAAAGAGACAGATGTACATATCCAAGAAGCACAGCGCACTCCACAAGTCATAAACCCCAACAGGCCCACCCCAAGACATATACTTGTCATATTATCCAATGCTCAAGACAAAGAGAAAATCCTAAAAGCAGCAAGAGAAAAGAAAACCATCACATACAAGGGAAGCTCAATTAGATTAAGTGCTGATTTCTCTTCTGAAACCATGGAGGCAAGAAGGCAGTGGTATGACATAGTCAAGGTACTAAAGGAAAGAAATCTCCAACCAAGAATACTCTATCCAGCTAAATTAGCATTCAAACATGATGGAGAGTTTAAAATATTCACAGACAAACAGAAACTGAAAGAGTATACCAACAAGAAACCTCCCCTTCAAGAAATTCTAAAGGGAGTTCTACAGGAAGAAAGGAAAAAACAGGAAAGGCAGAGTTGGAGGAGAGTATAAGACCAACAACAATAACAAAAAAGACAAAAAAAAATATATGAACAAAATATGATAAACACAAATCCAATCAAAATATGGCTAGCACAAATAATTCCTTGATAGTAATAACACTGAAGGTCAATGGATTAAACTCACCTATCAAAAGATTCAGACTGGGACATTGGATAAGGAAATATGACCCATCCATATGCTGTCTACAAGAGACACATCTTAGACCCAGAGACGCATGGAGATTGAAAGTGAATGGCTGGAAAACAATCATACAAGCTAACAATAACCAAAAAAAGGCAGGAGTAGCTATATTAATATCAGACAAAATAGACTTTAAATGTGAAACAATTGTGAGAGACAAAGAAGGATACTACATTTTAGTGAAAGGGAAAATCTGTCAAGAAGATCGAACAATCATAAATATCTATGCCCCTAACAAGGGTGCCTCTAAATATGTCAGGCAAATGCTGGAAAAACTGAGTGAAAGAATAGATACATCTACAATTATAGTGGGGGATTTTAATACACCACTATCAACTCTGGACAGAACATCTCAAAAGAGAATCACCAAAGAAACAAAACATCTGAATAGTATATTAGAGGAGCTGGATCTAATAGACATATATAGATCGCTACACCCAAACACAGCAGGATATACATTTTTCTCAAGCGCACATGGATCATTCTCCAAGATAGATCATATGCTAGGCCACAAAGAAAGGCTGAACGAATTCAGAAAGATTGAAACCATACAAAACATTATCTCTGAGCACAGTGGAGTCAAGCTGGAGATTTGCAAGGGACAGAAGCCCAGATTTCACACCACAATTTGGAAATTAAACAGCACACTCTTAGAAAAACAGTGGGTCAAAGAGGAAATCTCAAAAGAAATCAATGACTACCTTGAAACAAATGATAATGATAACACAACATACCAAAATTTATGGGATGCAGCAAAAGCAGTACTGAGAGGGAAGTTTATAGCCATAAATTCATATATCAAAAAAGAAGAAAGAGCAAAAATTGAAGAACTAACTGCACATTTGAAGGAATTAGAAAAACAACAATAAAGTAACCCAACAGGAAGAAGAAGGAAGGAAATAACAAAGATAAGAGCAGAACTAAATGAAATAGAAAATAAGAAAGCACTTGAACAGATAAACAAGACCAAGAGCTGGTTTTTTGAGAAGATTAACAAAATTGACAAACCTTTAGCAACACTAACAAAGAAAAAAAGAGAGAAGATGCAAATACACAAAATAAGAAATGAGAAAGGCGATATCACCACTGACCCCACAGAAATAAAGACTATCATAAAAGGATATTTTGAAAAACTATATTCCAACAAAAATGACAATCTAGAGGAAATGGACAAATTCCTAGAAACACATAAGCAGCCCATATTGACAAAAGAAGAAATTGATGATCTTAACAAACCAATCACAAGCAGAGAGATAGAATCAGTTATTAAAAATCTCCGAACTAAGAAGAGCCCAGGGCCAGATGGCTTCACAGGGGAATTCTACAAAACATTCCGGAAAGAACTGACACCAATCCTGCTGAAACTATTCCAAAAAATCGAAACAGAAAGAACATTACCCAACTCCTTCTATGATGCCAACATTACCCTAGTAACAAAGCCAAAAAAAGACATCACAAGAAAGGAAAATTACAGACCAATTTCTCTAATGAATCTAGACGCAAAAATACTTAACAAAATACTTGCTAATCATATTCAACAACACATTAAACGTATTATACACCACGACCAAGTGGGATTCATCCCAGGTATGCAAGGATGGTTCAATATAAGAAAATCAATCAACGTAATACACCATATAAACAGATTGAAGGAAAAAAATCACATGATTATATCTATTGATGCAGAAAAAGCATTTGACAAAATACAGCATCCTTTCTTGATAAAAACACTCCAAAAGATTGGAATACAAGGAAATTTTTTGAACATGATAAAGAGTATATATGAAAAACCTAAAGCCAATATTGTTTACAATGGAGAAATCCTAGACTCCTTCCCTCTAAACTCAGGAACAAGACAAGGATGCCCACTGTCTCCGCTCCTATTTAACATTGTCTTAGAAGTACTTGCTCTAGCACTGAGGCAAGAACCAGAAATAAAAGGCATTCAAATTGGAAAGGAAGAAGTCAAAATTTCATTATTTGCAGATGACATGATCCTATACATAGAAAACCCTGAGAGATCTACAACGAAGATTCTAGAACTCATAAATGAGTTTAGTAAAGTCACAGGTTATAAGATCAATGCACAAAAATCAGTAGCATTTCTGTACACTAATAATGAGCAAGATCAGGAGGAAATCAAGAAACAAATACCATTCACAATAGTAAATAAAAAAATCAAATACTTAGGAATAAATTTAACTAAAGAGGTAAAGAACTTATACACCGAGAACTATACAAGATTGTTCAAGGAAATCAAAGAAGACCTGAATAAATGGAAGACTATTCCTTGTTCATGGATAGGAAGACTGAACATTATTAAGATGTCTATCCTACCAAAACTGATCTACACATTCAATGCAATCCCAATAAAAATCAATGCAGCCTTCTTTAAGGAACTAGAAAAACTAACTATGAAATTTATTTGGAAAGGAAAGAGATCCCGAATAGCCAAAGACATACTGAAAAAGAAAAACGAAATTGGAGGAATCACACTACCTGACTTCAAAACATACTACAAAGCTACGGTGGTGAAAACAGCATGGTATTGGCATAAGGAGAGACACATAGACCAATGGAATCGAATTGAAAGCTCTGATATAGAAACTCACATATACAGCCACATAATATTCGATAAAGCCACCAAACCCTCTCAAATGGGAGAGAGTGGCCTATTCAACAAATGGTGTCTGGAGAACTGGATAGCCATATGTAGAAGAATGAAAGAGGATTACCATCTCACACCTTATACAAAGATCAACTCAAGATGGATCAAAGACCTAAATATAAAAGCCAAGACCATAAAAACCTTAGAAAGCAGTGTAGGGAAACATCTACAGGACCTTGTAATAGGAAATGGATTTATGAATATCTCACCAAAAGCATGAGCAGCAAAAGAACTAATAGATAAATGGGACTACCTCAAAATTAAAGCCTTCTGCACCTCAAAGGAGTTTGTCAAGAAAGTAAAAAGGGAGCCCACACAGTGGGAGAAAATATTTGGCAATCATATATCTGATAAGAAACTTATAACGTGCATATATAAAGAACTTCTATATCTTGAAAATAAAAAGATAAACAACCCATTTAAAAAATGGGAAAAAGACTTAAACAGACACTTCTCCGAAGAAGAAATACAAATGGCAAAAAAGCACATGAAAAAATGTTCCAAATCTCTAGCTATCAGGAAAATGCAAATCAAAACTACAATGAGATACCATCTTACACCCATAAGATTGGCAGCTATGAAAAAAACAGAAGAATACAAGTGCTGGAGAGGATGTGAAGGAAGGGGAACTCTCATCCACTGCTCTGGGAATGCAGAAGGATCCAACCGTTCTGGAGGACAGTATGGCGGTTTCTCAAAAACTAGCCATAGATTTGCCATATGACCCAGCAATACCACTGCTGGGTATATACCCAGCAGAACTGAAAACAAGGACACAAACAGATATATGTACACCAATGTTCATAGCAGCATTGTTCACTATTGCCAAAAGTTGGAATCAACCCAAATGCCCATCAACAGATGAGTGGATCAATAAAATGTGGTATATACACACAATGGAATACTACTCGGCTGTAAGAACAAACACACTACAAACACATGTGATAACATGGATGAATCTTGAGAACCTTATGTTGAGTGAAGCAACCCAGACATTGAAGGACAAATACTACATGACCTCAATGATATGAAATAAACAAGCTGCCTTAGATAGCAAGAGACTGAATGATAGGCTTACAGGAAATCGGAGGGTGGAGGAAGCATATGAGCCGATGTCTGCAGGGGTGGAATTTAAGACGAGATGGTGGTAAGTATGAAGACAAAGAAGAGATAAAAGGGGGGCAAGGGGTTGCCTTTGGTTGGGGCTTTGCGGGTTTGAGGGTGGCTGGGGAGGGATGGATGGGTAACATTGCCCAAAAGTGGGGGGAGGGAGGGGTAGCATACGAACACAGGAGAGGGTCAGGTGTTGGTGGAGAGTAAAATGCCGAGAAAATCATATCAAAATATAATAAAGAGGGTTACCTGTTTAGAATGCTCGGAGGGGAGGGTCTGATGCAGGACGGGCTCCTGGGGAATGTCTAAATGCTCATTCTGCCAGAGTGGGTGTCACCATGGGGTAGAAACCCAAGTAGTGAGAGTGGGGTTGGACCCACATCCTGGGGAGGACTAATGCCACCAAATAGAGGGAACTGTATCCCTCGAGAGAAAGGGTGGCTCCCAGGGCATTGGGGCAGTTGAGCAAGTTAGGCCCTGAACACTATTCCATCTATCTCTGGAAGTGGCTCCTCAGGAAACGGAGGTTGGCTGTCACTGTGGGCACCAAGGTGGAAGGGAAAATGGATGTTAAATGTGTGGAACCAAGGTAAATGGGGGGTAACAGAGGAGTTTCTTGAGAGTACACAAGGATGGATATAAAACATGTAATATTACACCATAACATATAGGAGATGACAGACTGATAATGTAAACCATAATGTAAAACATAGGATAACTAAGAATGTAAAGAAATGTGTATCCTAAAGTATGCACCATAATGTAAGCACAGATGTCACCTTGTTAGAAAGCTAATGTCTCAGACTCTGTACATCACGTTAAGTAAATATGATGTGAATAGGGTGTAAGAGTATCGCTGGAAGGAAAAAGGTTTTGTGGTGGATGTATGGGAGTGTTGTATATTATATATATGCATTGCTGTGGTCTAGGACTCCTGTGAAGAGAAGCTGAATAATTAGGGGGAAAAAAAAAAAAAAAAAAAAGATAGGATGTAGAATTTTTTCAAGTCAACATTCTTTATCTAAGTTCTTTATCTAACTTTATCCAAGTTCTTTATCTAACCTTTAAATCCATCGCTATATGCCATTCCCTAGTAAGGGACCATGGCATTATATTGGGCTTCAAATTTCGGGGAGTTCTGGATCACAGAGTGTTTCAACAATGGCAATGGAGGGATACTGGTATGGGATACCAATGACAGGTGATATATGGCTGACAGGGAGCTGTACAGAACATATGTCCAGGGTGCATGGTAATGTTTGGATATACTCATAGTGGCAACAATTAAAAACCACAGCAGGGGGGGTACTGGGTTCCTGGCCACTGGTGCTCTGTCGTGGTCCCTAGGGGAGCAGCAACAGTCTCCCAGGTACAGCGGCGGGGACTGGGAGGGAGTGAGGGTTCAACAGTGAGCCCCTGATGCTAATGAATATGCTTGTGAGCTGATAAACCTAAAATAAGAACAAAGCCTAGAGCAACATTGTGCCTGGGAATTTCCTCCTGTCAGCCTTCATGTTACTCAAATGTGGCCAGTCTCGAAGCCAAACTCAGCATGTAAATGCAATGCCTTCCCCCCAGCGTGGGACATGACACCCGGGGATGAGTCTCCCTGGCACCGAGGGACCACTATCAACTACCAACTGATGATGCAACTGGAAAATGACCTTATATGGAAGGTTCAATGTGGATCAGCAGAATATCCCTGTCTACATAAAATAACATGACTTTAAAATGCTGTTTGACCTAAAGTAAGGGGGAAATGGAAAAGAGAAATGAGTTTATATGGCTACGAGTTTCTAAAAAAGAGTCTGGAGGCTGGCAGAGGGATTGCCCTCATGCACAACTGAGCAGAGTCAGAGAGACAGATAAAGCAGATACAACCCCCAGATATTGGTTCCTTTGAGGGCTAAAGAGACCCATGGGAGTTATGGTCATGGCCGATGAGGTTAACTACCAGGGCAGATGGCCCCTCTTTGGAAATGGTGTTTATGTGTGATGAATCTGGACTCAGATGGGATCTCCCTTCATAAGACTTTCATGCTAATGTGCTGGAGGTGCAGTTAATGTTGGGGTTTAAGATATATTTAGGGGATTTGAATCTCTGGACTGACAATGTGATAGCCAGGTCCTGAGCCTCAACAGACTCCAGCACCTACAATATGATTTATTGGTTTTACCATACTCAGCTAAGATGGAGTTGAAGAAGGACAACCACCACACCATGGAGCCTAGAGTGATTACAACTGAAAGTGGGAGGATTGCATCCAACATCCATGTGGAATCTGAGCCTCCTCTTGACATAGAGGTTCAATGGACACAACCAATCCAATGTCCACATAGAAGAGGTGGCATTGGATTGGGAAAAGTGGACATGGTGGCTGATGGGTATGGGGAAAGGCAGGAAGAGATGAGAGGTGGAGGCGTCTTAGGGACATGGAGCTGCCCTGGATGGTGCTTCAGAGGCAATCACCGGACATTGTAAATCCTCACAGGGCCCACTGGATGGAATGGAGGAGAGTATGGGCCATGATGTGGACCATTGACTATGGGGTGCAGAGGTGCCCAGAGATGTACTTACCGGGTCCAATGGATGTGACATGATGATGGGAACGAGTGTTGCTGGCGGGGGGGGGGGAGAGGTGGGGTGGGGGGGTGGGGTTGAATGGGACCTCACATATATATTTTTAATGTAATATTATTACAAAATCAATAAAAAATAAAATAAAAAATGCTGTGTTGGTTTTTATTGGGGTTGCATTGAATGTGTAGATGAGTTTTGGTAGGATAGACATCGTAATAATATTTAGTCTTTGTATCCATGACCAGGGAATATTCTTCCATGTATTTCAGTCTTCCTTGATTTCCTTGAACAGTGTTTCATAGTTTTCTGTGTAGAAGTCTTTCACATTTTTAGTTAAATTTATTCCTAGGTATTTGATTTTTAAAATTTACTATTGTAAATCACATTTGTTTCTTGATTTCCTCCGCGTATTGCTCATTATTGTTGTACAGAAATGCTATTTGTTTTTGCACATTAATCTTATAACCTGTGACTTTACTGAAGTAATTTATAAGTTCTAGAAGCTTTCTTGTAGACTTCTCAGGGTTTTCTATGTATAGGATCATGCTGTCTGCAAATAGTGAAATTTTTACTTCTTCCTTTCCAATTTGGATGCCTTTTAATGTCTGGTTCTTGCCTCAGTGCTCGAGTAAGTACTTCTATCACAATGGTAAATAGAAAGGGTGATAGTGGACATCCTTATCTTGTTTCTGATCTTAGAGAGAAAGATTTTAGGATTTCACCATTGTAAATGATGTTAGCTGTGTGTTTTCATATATACCCTTTATCATGTTCAGAAAGATTCCTTCTATTCCAATCTTTTGGAGTGTTTTTTATCAAGAAAGGGTGCTGTATTTTGTCAAATGATTTTTCCACATCTATAGATACGATCATGTGATTTTTTTCCTTCAATACATGGTGAATTACATTGATTGATTTTCTTATGTTGAACCATCCTTCCATACCAGGAGTGAAACCCACTTGGCCATGGTGTATAATTTGTTTAATGTGTTGTTGAATATGATTAGCAAGTATTTTGTTGAGGATTTTTGCATAGGTTCATTAGAGAGATTAGTCTGTAATTTTCCTTTTTTTGGCTTTGGTATTAGGGTAATGTTGGCATTATAGAATGAGTTAGGCAATTTTCCCACTCTTTTGATATTTTGGAAGATTTTAAGCAAGATTTCTGTAATGTTTTGTAGAATTCACCTGTGAAACTATCTGGCCCACAGCTCTTCTTAGTTGGGAGGGTTTTAATGACTGATTCTATCTCTTTATTTCTGATTGGTTTGTTGAGATCATCGATTTCTTCTTTCATCATTGTAGGCTGCTTATGTGTTTCTAGGAATTTTTCCATTTCCTCTAAATTGTCCATCCTTTTGGAATATAGTTTTTTAAAGTATTCTCTTATGATAGTCTTTATTTCTGTGGGGTCAGTGGTGCTATCTCCTTTCTCATTTCTTATTTTGTGTATTTGAATCTTGTCTCTTTTTTTCTTTGTTAGTCTAGCTAAGGGTTTGTCAATTTTATTGATCTTCTCAAAGAACCAGCTCTTGGTTTTGTTTATATTTTCAAGTCCTTTCTTATTTTCTATTTTATTTAGTTCTGCTCTTACCTTCTTTCTTTCTTTCTTTCTTTCTTTCTTTCTTTCTTTCTTTCTTTCTTTCTTTCTTTCTTTCTATTTTTCTTCCTTTGGGGTTGTTTATTGTTGTTTTTTAATAATTCCTCCAAGTGTGCAGTTAGTTTTTCAATTTTAGCTCTTTCTTCTTTTTTGATGTATGAATTTATGGCTATAAATTTCCCTTTCAGTACTGCTTTTGCTGCATCCCATAAGTTTTGGTATGTTGTTTTATCATTTTCATTAGTTTCAAGGTAGTTATTAATTTCTTTTGAGATTTCCTCCTTGACCCACTGTTTTTCTAAGAGTGTGCTGTTTAATTTCCACATCTTGTTGTGAAATCTGGGCCTCTGGCCCTTGCAGACTTCCAGCTTCACTCCACTGTAGTCAGAGAAATTATTTTGTATGATTTCTATCTTTCTGAATTCATTGAGTCTTTCTTTGTGGCCTAGCATATGGTCTATCTTTGAGAATGATCTTTGAGAATGATCCAGGATACACATGGGTGTATTTGGGTGTAACGTTCTGTATATGTTTATTAGGTCCAGCTTCTCTAACATATTGTTCAAAATCTTTGTTTCTTTATTGATTCTCTTTTGAGATGTTCTGTCCAAAGTTGATAGTAGTGTATTAAAGTCCCCCACTATAATTGTAGAGGCATGTATTCTCTCACTTAGTTTTTCCAGTGTTTGCCTCACATATTTGGAGGTGCCCTTGTTAGGAGCATAAATGTTTATGATTGTTCATTCTTCTTGAAATATTATCCCTTTCACTAATATGTAGTGTCCATCTTTGTCTCTCACAATTGTTTTGCCTTTAAAGTCTATTTTGTCTGAAATTAATATAGCTACTCCTGCCCTTTTTTAGTTATTGTTTGCTTGTAAGATTGTTTTCCAGCCATTCACTTTCAACCTCCTTGAATCCCTGGGTCTAAGATGAGTTTTTTGTAGACAACATATAGATGAGTCATATTTCCTTATCCAATCTTTCAATCTGTGTCTCTTAACAGGTGAGTTTAATCCATTGACATTTAGTGTTATGTCAAGGAATTACTTATATTAGCCATATTTTCTTTGGATTTGGATTTTTCTTATGTTGTTTGAATTTTTTTTCTCTTTTTGTAGTTTTAGTTGTTCTTACACTCTCCTCCAACTCTGTCTCTCCTGTTTGTTTCTTTCCTACTGCAGAACTCCTTTCAATATTTCTTGAATGGCAGGTTTCTTGTTGGCTTACTTTCTTAGATTCTCTTTAACTGTGAATATTTTGAACTCTCCACCATTTTTGAAGCTAGCTTTGCTGGATAAAGTATTCTTTGTTGGAAATTCTTTTCTTTTAGTACTTTGACTATGTCATACCACTGCCTTCTTGCCTCCATGGTTTCAGATGAGAAATCAGCACTTAATCTTATGGAGCCTCCCTTTAATGTGATGGTTCTCTTTTCCCTTGCTGCTTTTAGGATTTTCTCTTTGTCTTGCATATTGAATAATTTGACAAGTATATGTCTGGGGGTAGGCCTGTTGAGATTTATACTGTTTGGGGTGTGTTGTGTTTCCTGGACATGGACATCCATCTCCCTCAATAGGTTTGGGAAGTTTTCAGCCATTATTTCCTCCAACACTCCTTCTGTCCCCTTTCCCTTCATTTCTCCTTCTGGGATGCCTAGAATGCATATGTTTGTGCATTTTGCATTGTCATTCAGTTCCCTAAATCCCTGCTGGATTTTTTCTACCTTTTTATCGATTAATTCTACTATCTGTTTGATTTCAGATGTACTGTCTTGCACATCACTAATTCTTTCCTCTGCCTCTTCAAATCTGCTATTATTTGCTGAGAGTGTATTTTTTATTTCTTGGATTATGCTATTGATCCCCATCATCTCTGTGATATTTTTGTGCATGATCACAATTTCTTCTGTATGCTCTCCAAGTGTTTTCTTAATATGCTTAATCTCTTTCTTCACTTCATTGAATTGGCCCATGATACATGTTTTGAGAACTTTAATTACTTGTTCAGTGTTCAACTTCTCTTCCTGGTTTTAAGTTTGTTCATTGTATTTGGCCATGTTTTCCTGATTATTGGTATGGTCTGTAGTTTTTTGTTGTTCTCTGGTCATCATTTTATCTTGTTGGGTTTATTCTGTTGATTATCTTCTTATTCTAGCATTGGGGTTTAATTAGTTGTTTTCATGTGCATGTTAAGTCTTCTCTTTGTCACTTTTTTCTTATTATTCTATTTCTTTGTTGTTGGGTAAGTTCCCTCAAAGGAAAATATTAGGTCCAGAGAAAGCAAAAGGGGTAAGAAAAGAAAAATATAATAGTAGTATTGATAGTGATTGTTAGCAGAAGAACTGTGTGAGATATAGGAGAATGTATATAGAACTCATGGAAGCTGTGTATAGTTAAAACTGTAAAAATGTGGGATACCTATAATGAGATATTAAACTGAATATGGGAAGCAATATACTATGAATTAAAAGGTCAGTGTGGTCAGCAGAAAGGGAAAAAGAAAAGAGAGGACAAGAACATAGAGAGTGAATGAATGACAGAAAACAGATTAGAGGTATTAGAGATAAAAAGTCAGAAATATTGGGGGTTAAACAGAGAGAGGTGGAATGTAAGAGAAACAACAAATGATGGAGGAGAGAATGATGTAAAGGAAAAGGGATAGCATTGGTAGCCACAATCAGTACAACAGAACAGAGAAAATTGAGGATGAGGAAGCACAGCAAATAAGAAATGTTGCCTGCAGCACTCATATAAAAAAAGAAAAAAGGGAAAAACAAGAGGAGAAAGAGAAGGAAAAAAAAAGCAGAGAGAGAGAGAAGAAAAAAGAAAAAAAAAAAGGGTGGTGGGGGGATAAAGAGGAAGAAAAAACAAGAGAACAGACCAACAGAAAAGACCAGACAAGGCCCCAGGTAAAGAATCCTCTTTGCAATTGAATAAACTACTTAAGAGTCTGACCTTCCCCCTTTCTCCCTTCCTCACTTCCTTCTCTCCCAAGGCAGCAGGAAAGCTGCATGAGAGCTCCTGTAGGAAATTCAAATGGGTCCCTGGTGAACCAACTCACCTGGGAAAATGATGACTCTTAATTTCTTGATAGAGCACCCACCCCTTGCCAGGAACCCTAAATATGCTATTGGAAGCTTGTCAAGCACGTCCTACTGTCCCTCTCCCTTAGGTGTGCTACAAGGGGGCTGGTTAATTTTCTGACTCCACCTTCTCCCAGACCAAGTTTCTTATCCCAGAGCATTTACGTAAATTGGGCTCTCTCACCAGATTTGCCTCTTTTCTATTCCTAGGCTCTCCCCAGGTCAGCTAATATCTCCTCCAAACTCATTAAAAAAGGGGGGGGGGTCCAGAAATTGAACCTGCACTCCTTGGCCCCTCTGTACCTCCCACCTAAACTCTCCACTTCCACAGTTAGTCTGCGTCCTGAGGAGTAGGGCAATTCAGATTTCTGGGAGTGCTTGGCTCAGGAAACAGAGGCCTGGAGAATGTGGACTTGGGGTGTTTAGTGTGGGCCGTGGGGGTTCAGGGGACACAGGCTTGGGATTCATGTGTTTGGAGGACACAGGGCTTGGAAACTCCGCCCCATGACTGGCAGTTTTCAGTGAACGCCGCGGCTCTTAGCCCTAGGGGGGAGGGGTTTACCTTCCCAGGGCTTCTGCATTCAGTGTTAGAAACCCACAGTTCTACCTTGAGCCCTTGAGCAAACACCAATTCTGCTGCAGTCTCTCCAGATTGATGTCCAGACACCTCCTGCCCTGCAGGTTCCCAAAACAGCCTGCTCTGCTAGGACTCTGTCACCACATAGCCGGTCTCTTGTAGGAGAGATGACGATGGTGTACTTACTCAGACACCATCTTGCCCTGTCTCCTCTCCATCATTTTTGAATGCCAGCTTTGCTGAATAGAGTATTCATGGTTGGAAATTTTTTTCTTTTACCACCTTGACTATATCATACCACTGCCTTATTGCCTCCATGGTTTCAAATGAGAAATCAGCACTTAATCTTATGCAACCTCCTTTTTATGTGATGGTTCTCTTTTCTCTTGCTTCCTTCTGTATTTTTCTTTGTCTAGAGCATTGGATAATTCGACAAGTATATGTCTTGGGGTAGGCCTGTTGGGATTTATGCTGTTTGGAGTGTGTTGTGCTTTCTGGCCATGTACATCCATCTCCCTCAATAGGTTTGGGAAGTTTTCAGCTATTATTTCCTCCAACACTCATTCTGCCCCCTTTTCCTTTTCTTCTTCTGGGATGCCTATTTGTTGAAGAGGCCATTCTCTCAGGTGAGTGGGCTTGGTGTCCTTGTCGAAAATGAGGTGACTCTATATGTGAGGGTCTGTATCAGGACTCTAAATTCAGTTCCATTGGTCAGTATGTCTATCCTTGTGACAATACCATGCAGTTTTAACACTGTAGCTTTTTAGTATGTTTTATGGTCAACTAGTGTGAGTCCTCTGATTGGATTTTCTCTTTTCAGTATGTCTTTGGCTATTGAGTGCCTCTTGCCCTTCCAAATAAATTCCATAGGCAGTTTCTCCAGTTCATTAAAAAATGATGTGTTAAATTTTTTTGGGATTGTATTAAGTCTGTAGATTTGTTTGGGTAGGATAGACATCTTAATGGTATTTATTCTTCCTTTCCATAAACAGGGAATATTCTTCCATTTATTTACGTCTTGATTCCCTTTAACAATGTCTTGTAGTTTTCTGTTTATAAGTAATTTACATCTTTAGTTAAATTCATTCCTATGTATGTGATTTTTTTAGTTACTATTTTAAATGTTATATTTTTTCTTGATTTCCTCCTCCAATTGATCATTATTGATATACAAGTTTGAGTTTTGGGAGCATGTCGGACAGCATGTGATTGGGTGCCTGGCGCTGTCCATCAAAGGTAGGGCCCCTCCCCGTTAGGGGTGTGGAGACCTGAGCGGGCAGGACCTCATTGGCTCTGGTGTAGAAGCTCCGCCCCTCAAGCCCCGCCCAGTTCACGTCGTGGGGGCTCCTCTAAGAGCTGCGGTGATTGGGGAGCTCGAGAGAACCTGCTGGTGTGTTCCGGTCAGGAGAGACATATAGGCTGGCGTGGGACTGTGGAAGCACTTGACCCGGCATCCAGGGACCCCGCCTGTGTACCCACCCCACGGTAACGGTAAGTCTGGGCACCCAACTTGGCATCTGGGCGGGGCGCAGGTGGGTGGAGACCCCCAGAGGCGTGGAAAAGCGGGCGAGCAAGCCTCCCCTTGCTGCCTCGAGTGGGCGCCCAGGCCGCGACCCCTTAAGTTCCTGCTGGCTCGCCTGCGGGGTGCGGGGGGGGCGGAAAGTTGTGCACGGCTCCTGGGTTCCGGAAAGTTGTACGGGGCGCCCGGGTCCTGCGCACCCTCACGGCCTGTAGGGGACCAGGCAGGGCCGCGCCGGATGGGGGCGCTGCTTCCGCGGGCAGCGCGGGGCGGGGGGCGCAGGGTGCAGTCGGGGGTCCCGGCCCAGCCCGACTGGCCTGCGGCGTGGGACCCCGTGTCAGAATAAGGGTCCCACGGCCCACGGGAAGGGCGGCCCGCCCCTCCCTCCCTCAGTCCCTCCTTTTCCCCACCATGGTCATCTTTCCCCCCACTGTCCCCTCTTTCCCCCCACGGTCCTCCTGCCCTCAGCACGGTCCCTCTTGTCCTCCCCATGGCCCCTCCTGCTCCCCCACCTACGGTCCCTCCTCTCCCCCATGTTTCTGTTCCCCCAAGATTCCTCCTATCCTCCAGGATCCCTCCTACCCCATGGTCTCACCCCCCCCCACGGACCCTCCTGCCTCCCCCAAGTTCCCTCTTCACCCCCAAGTCCCTCCTGTCTCCTCCAAGGTCCCTTCTCTTCCCCCCACAGTACCTCCTGTTCCTGGATGGTCCCTCCTGCTCTGCCGTGCTACCTGCAGCCCCACAGTTCTTCTGGCCTTCCTATGTTCTTCTCCCCCATGGTCCCTCATCGCCCAGAGGTCCCTCCTGCCTCCCCACAGTCTGTCCTCCCCGCCCCTCCCGTGGTCCCTCCTTCCCCTCTGGTCCTTCCTCTCCCCCCACTCTCCCTCCTCTCCCACCAGCCTGTTCCCTCCTGCCACCCACGCTCCTTGTAACCTTGTGGTCACTCGCACTTCCCCAAGGTCCCTCCCCACCAGGGTCGCTCCACACCAGGGTCTCTCCTCATCCTCAAGGTCTTTCCTGCCCCTTCAAAGTCCCTCCTCTACAGTTTCCTACCCTCCTCCCCCATAGTCCCTCCTGGGTTCCCCAGGGTCCCTCCTGCCCTCCCAAAATCCCTCCTCCTCTCCTAAGATCCCTCCCTCCACAATTACCTTTGCCCATTGTCTCCCCCCCTCCCCCCCACCCCCCACCCCAAAGCCCATGCTCCTCTATGGTCCCTCCTTCCCATGATCCTTCCCACCCACACTCCCCTCCCCCACGGTCCCTCCTGCCCTCCCACCATCTTTCCTCTCCCCCACTGTCTCTCGTCCCCCTATGGCCCTTCTTCTCCCCCATATCCCCTCCTGTCCCCCAACAGTCCCTCTTGCCCTTCCAAAGTCCCTCCTCCTCTTTGAAAGTCCCTCCCCCCATGATATCCCTGTCCTCTGTCTCTTCCTCATTGGTCCCTCTCTCTCATGATCCCCCTATCCATGTTCCCCCATGATCCCTTCTCCCCCCCACAGTCCCTCCTGTCCCCCCACATTCCCTCCTGCCTGTCCTTGGTCTCTTCTGCCCCCCACAGCCCTTCCTGCTACCCCATGACCCCTCCTCCACACCCATGGTCCCTGCTCCCCTCCATGGTCTCTTCTCCCCCTCCACAGTCCCTCCTCCCTCCCTGCATTCCCCAAGGTTCCCCCATGGTCCACCCTTTTGCCCCTCCCTCCACCCTCCTGACCCTCCCAGGTGCCTGGGGCCCTTCCCCTTTCAGCTGCCCCTTCCCAGGCCCTACACTTTGAATTTGCCTCTGGAGCTAGGCAGAGGCTGCTTGGCTTTCTTCTCCTCACATCTGGAAAGGTGAGGCTCAGGGCCTAGCCTGAAGCAGCTGGCTCTTAAAGGGGTTACTGCTGAGGGGGACTTGATCGCTCCCAGGGGAAGCGTTCTTGGGAAGGCCCAGGGGGAGCGTGACTGACACCTGGTGTGTGCCTGCAGGGAGCACAGTGAATGGGGACCCCTCCTGGGAGGGGCCTCTGGATGCAGGTTTGTGCCCAGCATGAGAGATTTGCAGGGATCACAACAGTTTGCAACTAAAAGCGTGTATCCTTCCCCAGTGGTCTGCAGGTGTGGGCCCCTCCTCCTCTTAGGCACTTGCATTCTTTGGGTCAAAGCCCTGGTGGGTCACTTGAGCCTTTAATTGTCTTTCCTGTTTTACTCCTTTCTGCTCTCTGAGATTCCACAGGGCAGGTGAGGTCTGGGTTCCAGGGGCCCACTCCCACTGTGTCCCCTCCTGGCTGTGGTGGCACTAGAAGTCCTGGGACAGCTTCAGCCTTGGCTTCCCTCAGAGCTCCCCATGGTCCCAGGGACACTCTTTTCCTTTTGGTAGTGGTTACAGCCTTTCTTAAAATTTTGATTTCTTGGAATCATACTGGGTGGAAATGGTTGGTGAACTCTTGCTAAGATGGTAGCTTGCTAGGGTGGAGGAGGGTCACTGGCCAGTGGGGCCACTGGATTTGGGTGCCTACTAGGACCCTCTGCACAGACTGGGGAAGGGTGCCTGCTGGTCAGGCCACCTGCCAGAGGCTGCTGAGGGAGCCCAGGGGTGTGCTGAGTATTTCCAGGAGCTCCAGGGAGCCTCTCCTTGGCAGGGGGGTGACCTGGGTGACTTGAGGACACCATTCTTGCCCTGCTTTGTCTGCCAAGAGCAGTCACCCAGCCGGCCTTAAAGGAGCCGGGCTGCAGAGGAGGACTCTGCATTAACTGTTCTCAGCCTCTTAGAAGAGTTGTTCCCATTCTAGGGATGCAGTTGAGGGCTGTGGAGCAGCTGCTCTTAGGACAGATGGACTGGGCATTCTCACACGCCACCTCCTTTTGTCCCCTGCAATTCCCCCTGAACTTCTGCAGGTGGTTTTCATAGTGTTGCCACCCTGGAGGGGGGTTGCCAGGCAGGGTTGCTGGGTGTCCTGTTACTTCCGTGCAAATGACCACACTGTTCTCCTAATGCACTGTCATTCTGCAGATCCTAAGCATGACCAGGAAGAATATAATGCTATTCTCAGTGGAAAAATTCGGAAAAGTTTTATACCAAAACCTTAGCAATGACATTTTTGGATGAGGATTAGCAGTCTCTTTTTTTTTAAATTTTCAAAGAAATTAATTTTATTGATACACCTGTATTTTTTAACAAATCCGTTTTATTGATAAATGTTAATAAAGCATACAGTTCATTTAAAGTGTCCAATGCATGGCATTTGTATAATCACATTGATGTGCATTCATTACCTCAGTCAACGGAATATTTTCATTATTTCAGTAATAAGAAAAATAAAATTATAAAATTCTTCACCCCTCTATCTGTTTTCCCTGCCGGGAATAGCTTCTATTTCTGGCTTTTCTAGCACAATTATTTATGTTTTAAGCAGTTTTATTGTTTTATTCACATAGCATACAGTCTATCCAAAGTGTATGATCAGTGGATTTTAGTATTATCACAGTGTTGTGCATCCATCACCATAACATATTTGAGAACACTTTCAGTACTTTAAAAAGGAAAACCCCATGTCCTTTAGCAGTCCTTCCCCAGCCCTACATAACCACAAATCTAACTTCATCTTTATAAACTGATTTACATTTTCCATAAATGGAATCTTGCAATATGTAGAACTTTGTGTCAGGTTTCTTTCACTTAGCATAAGTGATATTATATTAACATTTTGTAGTGTGAACATACATTTGTTCAATTTCAAAGAATAGATTATCTCTTTTTTGTTACCTCTTTTTCTTGAGTAACAAATTACCTTTTCAGTCTCCAATTTTCAACTCTTCAGTGTAACCTCACTTTTTTCTTTTTTTTAACTTTATTTTGTACATTTAATAATTGACTATATAAACAATAGTTTTAAAAAAGAAAACACTTGAATAAAAACATACATTTCTAAATTAAATATATTGGATACGTATAAATTTTTTTCAATCATACAATATATTACACGATGTATTTGGTTCATAGTAACGCAGTCATATGGTATTTGTTCTTTTGTGTCTGGCTTGCTTCCCTCAACATAGTGTCCTTTAGATTCATCCATGGGGTCACATGCTTTCCAACTTCATTTCTTCTTACTGCTGCATAACATTCCATCAAGTGAATACACCACAGTTTGTTTATCTGTTTATCAGTTGATGGACACCTGGGTTGTTCCCAACTTTTGGCAATTGCGAATAATGCTGCTATGAACATCCATGTGCACAGATGATAGATGTCTGTGTCTCTGCTACAGATTTTCTGGTTGTATTCCCAGTAGTGACATTGCAGCATCATGTGGGAAGTTTATATTCAACTTCTTTAGGAAGCGCCAAACAGTCCTCCACAGTGGCTGTAGCATTCTGCATTCCCACCAACACTGAATAAGTGTTCCTATCTCTCCACGTCCTCTGCAGTACTTTTGGTTCTCTGTCTGCGGCAGGGGAGGAATGTTGGTGCAGGTGTCAGTGATGGGATAACATGGAGGAAGGTCACCTGGGCATACATATAAGGCATATAAATGTATGTTCATGGAGCATTGCCACGGTGGATGGAGATTCATACAATAACCAAAGAAATATCAAATTCCCATTGTGGGGAGCTCTGCTACATTCTCTAAGGTCAGCAAGAATCCCCTGAGTACAGGAGCAGTGACTAGTGAAGGAGGATGTTCTACTAATGGACACTTGATGCAGATGACTGTGCTTATGAACCTTTATGCTCGAAACTGAAACTTAACCTAATATTGCAGGGTGCCTAAGAATTGCCTCCTGGGAGCCTCCTTGTTGTTCAAATGTGGCCTCTCTCCAAGCCAAACTCAGCATATAAATACTATACCTTCTCCCCAGTGTGGGACATGACTCCAGGGTATGAGACTCCCTGGCACCGAGGGATTACTACCAAGCACCAATTAGCAATGCAACTGGAAAAGGACCTTGACCAAAATGAGGAAAAGATAAAGACAAATGAGTTTATATGGCTAAGGTACTTCAGAGTGAGATGAGTCCAGAGATCATCCCAGAAGTAATGCTTCTGTATGTATCAGCTGGATCTCTTTGACTGTCAAAGTAGATACTACCCCAAATAGCTGGGCTCCTGAGGGTTCTGGAGGCATCCAGACACTTGAGTGAGGGCAGATAGCTCAGGAGTTTGGTGCCCTGCCAGTGGTCCCTAGTTTGGAATTTATGTTCCCCAGAGTGACAGAATTGGAATAAGTTGTGGTTTCCCTACACATGGCTCTTCTGTCCTGCTATTTGAATCTATAATCAGTACTAAAGTTAGTCCTGTAGAGGCCTGCGTACCCTCCAGGTAGGTGTGGACAGGCCCTGTGGGGTTGTTTCCAAGGGTAGTGTGGAGCGGGGGTATGTGCTTGACATTAGATAGTTGAAGGTGCAAATCTATTTATGGATGTACCACCTTTTGTTATCCATGCACCAGCTAATAGACATTCGTGGGTTTTTTCCCCCAGTTTTGGCTGCCATGCACTTGCCCTAGGAATCATTGCATGGATATGATTTCATTTGTCTTGGATAGGTTTTTTGAAGTGGAATTAGCAAGAATTATGGTAAGTTTATATTTTTAAGAAACTGATAAAATGTTTCCCAAAGTGGCAGCATCATTTTGCATTCTCACCAGCAATGTATGAGGGCTCCAGTTTTTCCACATCTTCTTTAACAGTTGGTATTATGTCTCTTGATTTTAGCCATTCTAGTAAATATAGCAGATTTTAATGTGTATTTCCCTTGTGATTAAAAGAATGGAACGTTTCTTCTTTTGCAAATGTGTATTCACATATTTTCCCATTTTTAAGTGCTGTTTGTTTATCTTTTTTTTTTTTAAAGCATACAGTTCATCCACAGTGCACAATCAGTGGTATTCGGCACTATCACATAGTTGTGCTTTGATCACCTCAGTCATCTTTATAGCATTTTATTTCAATAATAATAATAAAAAATGAAAAATCAAATAAGAAAATCCATCACCTCTCAATCTCTCTATGCGTCCACTGTCCACAGATCTCATAGCTATTTTTGCACAAATACTTTTTTTCCTCTATAAATTGATTTATATTTACATTTCATATAAATGGAATCCTACATTATGTTACACAATACATGTAGACCATAGTAATGCAAGGTTCCTGTATTTGTCCTTTGTGTCTGGCTTGCTTCAGTCACCATACTGTCCTCTAGGGTCATCCATGTTGTCACATGGTTTATGACTTCATTTCTTTGTACCACTGCGTGATATTCCATCATGTGAATACATTATAGTTTGTTTATCCATTCATTGATTGATGGACACGTAGGTTGTTTCCATCTTTTGCCAATTGTGAATAATGGCACTATGAATGTAGGTGTGCAGATGTCTGTTCATGTAACTGCTCTCATATTTCTGGGTATATACTCAGTAGTGGTGTTGCAGGGTCATGTAGCAAATCTATATTCAACTTCTTTAGGAACTGCCAAATAGTCCTTCGCCGTGGCTGTACCATTCTGCATTCCTACCAACAGTGAATAAGTGTTCCTATTTTTCCACATCCTCTCCAACACTTGTAGTTCTCTGATTTTTTAATAGTGGCCATTCTGATAGCTGTGAAATGATATCTAGTTTTGATTTGCATTTCCCTAATCATTAATGACATTGCATATTTTTTCATGTGTTTTTTGCCATTTGTATTTCTTCTTTGGACAAATATCTATTAATGTCTTTTGCCATTTTATAATTGGATCATTTGTTTTTTTATTGTTGAGTTGTAACATCTCTCTCTATATCCTGTATATTAAACTCTTATCGGACATGTAATTTCTAAGTATTTTCTCCCATTGAATTGGCTGTCTTCTCACCCTTTTGACAAAGTCCTGGGAGGTGCAAAAGTGTTTACTTTTGAAGAGGTCCCATTTATCTAATTTTCCTTTGGTGTTTGTGCTTTGGATGTTAAGGTCTAAGAAACTTCACATACCACAAAGACTTTAAGATCCTTCCCTACATTTTCTTCTAGTAGTTTCATGGTATTTGCTTTTATATTTAGGTCTTTGATCCATTTTGAGTTAATTCTTGTATAGAGAGTGAGATAGGGGTCCTCTTGAATTCTTTTAATTATAGACAACCTGTTCTCCCAGCAGCATTTGTTGGAGAGTCTGTTTTTCTCCCATTAACATAGACTTGGTAGGCTTGTCAAAAACTAGTTGACCATAGATGTGCGAGGGTTTATTCCTGTACTCTCAGTTCTATTGCACTGATTGATGTCTGTCTCTCTATGGCAGTATCATGCTGACTTGTCCACTGTAGCTTTCTAATATGTTTCAGGGTCAGGCAGTGAAATTCCTCCTATGTCGCTCTTCATTTTAGAATGCTTTTGGGTGTTCATGTGCACTTTCCCTTCCAAATGATTTGGTAATTTTGTTTTTTTTTAAAGTAGGCTGTTGGAATTTGAATTGGTATTGCAGTGAATCTATCTATCAATTTGGGTAGGATTCACATCTTTATGATGTTTAGTCTTCTAGTCCATGAACATGGAATGTCTTTCCAATGGTTTACATAACTTTTAAATTTATTTTGGCATTGTTTATTAATATTCTCCATATAGGTCCTGTACTTCTTTTGTTAAATCGGTTGCTAGGTATTTGAGTCTCTTTCTTGCTATTGGAGGAAAATGGAATTTCTCCCTGGTTTCCTCCTCAGATTGTGCAATAGCAGTGTAGAAAAATATTACTGATTTCTTCATGTCGATCTTGCTTCCTGCCACTTTGCTGAACTCATGTATTAGCTCCAGTAGCTTTGTTGTCGACATTTCAGAATTTTCTAAATATAAGATCATGTCATCCAGAAGTAGAGTTTTACTACTTCTTTTCTTAATTCGATGCCTTTATTTTTTCTTCTCTAATTGTTTTACCTAAAGCTTCTATTACAATGTTGAGTAACAGTGGTGCTAGTGGGCTTCCTTGTATTATTTCGAACTTAGAGGGAAAGCTTTCAACAATTCCCCACTGGGTAAGATGTTAGCTGTGGGTTTGTCATCTATCCTTTTCATTAATTCAGGAATTTTCCTTCTATTCATCTCTTTTGAAATGTTTTTATAAGAAAGGATGCTGGATTTTGACAAATGCTTTTTCTGCCTTGATTGAGGTGATCATGTTTTCTTTCCCTTGGTTTGTTAACATGGTGTATTACATTGATTGATTTTCTTATGTTGAACCAGCCTTCTCTAACAGGAATAAATCCCACTTAGTTGTGATGTATAAGTCTTTTGATATGCTGCTGGATTTAAATTATAAATATTTTGCTGAGAATTTTTGCATCAGCATTCATTAGAGAGATTGGTCTGTAATTTTCTTTTCCCCACAGTGTTCATATTTGGCTTTGGTATTATGGTGATGTTGGCTTCCTATGAAGTGTTGGGTTATTTTCCCTCTTCTTCAATTTTTGAGAAGAGTTTAAACAGGATTGGTGTTAATTTTTTTTTAACTGTTTGGTGGAATTCACCTGTGAAGCCAAATGATCCTGGAGTTTTCTTTGTTGGGAGATTTTTGAAGACAGTTTCAGTGTCTTTAAATGTGATTGGTTTGTTAAATTCTTGTATTTCTTCTTGTAGTGTCAATGTAGGTTGGTTGTGCATTTCTAGGAATATGCCCATTTCATCTAACTTGTTTAGTTTGTTGGCATACAGTTTCTCAGAATATCATCTTATGATCCTTTTTAGTTCTGTGGGGTCAGTCATAACTTCCCCCTGTCATTGAAAATTGTTTTTATTAGGTTCTTTTTTTTTTTTCTTTGTTAATCTTGCTAGGGGTTTGTGAATTTTACTGATCTTCTCAAAGAACCACGTTTTGGTTTTGATTTTCTGTATTTTATTTTTCTCAATTTCTTTTATTTCAAATCTAATCTTTATTATTTCTTCTGTTTGCTTTGATGATTGGTTTGCTGTTCTTTTCCTAGTTTCTCTTGTTATTCAGTTAATTCTTTGACTTTAGCTCTTTCTTTTTTAAAACCTTCTAGGAGTATAAATTTCCCTCAAGAATACTGTTTTAGTCAGCCAAAGGGGTGCTGATGTAATATACCTGAAATTGGTTGGTTGTAAAGGGTGTTTATTTGTGTTAGAAGCTTACAGATACCAGGCCATAAAGCATAAGTTACTTCCCTCAGCAAATTTTATTTTTACGTGTTGGAGCAAGATGGCTGCTTATGTTTGTGAGGGTTCAGGCTTCCTGGGTTTCTCTGGGCTCAACTCCTCTGTTTTCTCCACAAGGCCAGCTGTAGACTATGAGCTCTCTAGGCTTTGCCTCTCTCCACAGGTCAGCTCTAGACTATCAGATGAATGGCTCTGTCTCTGTACCTGGGGCTCCAGCTTCAGCATCAATCTCCACCATCAAAACTTGAATTTTTTTTTTTTTAGGAAACAATAGAAATGAAGAAATTGAATGAAGATAAAGGGACAAATAAGCTTAATGAAAAATAGATCAAAGAAATTTGATAGCGTTGTATATGTAATATATTTCAATAAAATATAAACCATTAGATATTCCATATTATTTTTACTCCATTAAAATATTTTCATTAAAATTTCTAGGAGAAAGACCGGTTTGGGACTCTAAGCTACCATCTTAATTTTGAACATCATGTATAGAATTTCTTTTTTTTTTTATCTTTTTTTTTTAAATTAAAACTCAAACATTAAAAACCTCAACTCTGTCCTTTACCATGCCTTTCATCTGTGATTCCCCACCCAGAGGGTGGGGACTCAATGCCTAATGACATGGCCAAATCAAATCCCTAGTCATAACTTAATCATGTCTAGGTACAGACCAGATTACAAATATAACCCAATATCTATTTTGGAATTCATAGGTGTTGGAGAAAATGGCGCTTACTGGGACATGGAGACTGATATGACCATAGGCAGAGAAAGAATTTACTGGGAAGCTCTCCCAACAGAGGGGGTCTGAAGAACAGACTTCAGCCCCCCATCAGCATGGCGGGGGTCTGAAGAGAGTGTTCAGCCCGCCCCTGGAATGGGGGGATTTGAATTTATACAGAACGTTTCTAGGTGGGGACATGGTAGTTGGTGGGAGGGGGTTGAGGGTCTGAGTGAGGTGCAGGGGCCAATAAGAAGCCCTAGAAGTGAAAATTTTCCCTGATAGTGACTAGGAAATAGTGGTTTAGGGAGTTATGGTTTCTTGGAATGCTTCAGGAGCAGATGCTTCTTTGATCTGTAGGGATTTTATCTCCCTCTAATATGCAAGTAGGGAAGGTTTCATTTCCCTTTACTCATGTCTCTACGTGGTTTCTTTGTTTAACCTGTGGGGAAGTGCCATACCCTTAGACACCTGATTTTATGGGGGATGGGGTTAACCTTTCCCCAGTGCATATCAGGGGAAACTGAGCTACAGCTTGTTAATTATTGGAAGCCTCTAATGTTTCTAACTCTTTATATATATATAAAGTATTGGGGTATGTGGTACTGGGCAGGATGGGAGGGTGAGGGGATTTGGGGTATCAGCTTGATCTGGCTACTTCCTGCTGTCAAGGGGCAGAGAAAAGTTCCCTTCCATCCTGTATAGTGGGCCGTCGTTTCAGGTTCCGTAGGGGTTGACATTGTTCACACAGCAGAAAGACACCATTTACATATTCCTGGGTTGTTGGCTGTGTGATTCGGGGTATGAATCGGAGAAGAGGATGATCATGGGTGACATCTTGGATGACTGTCTGGATAAACTGAGTTATTGCATGGAAGATGTATGGACCTGCTGATAGGAGGAGTATGAGAGTTAAAATCGTGGTAAGGATAGGAATTAATTAGGAAATTTAGGGTGGTCTGTGAGGTTATTGCCTCCAGGAGTCTGAGGAGAAGGGATAATAAGATTATACATTCAGCATTAAATATTAATAGTTGACAGTGAAATTACATGGTTTGATGGGCTTATACATATAGAGTTTTAGTTGGAATAAAAGACTTCTGATTATTAACTGTGGTTTCATAACTGTGTTTTTGAGTGATTTTTTTTTCAAATTCTACTCAATTTATTCATTTTTTAAAAAATACTACATTCAAAAAATATGAGGTACCCATTCACCCCCACCGCCCCCACCCCCTCCCCCCCCACAGTAACACTCCCCCATCATCATGACACATCCATTGCATCTGGTGAGTACATCTCTGGGCATCGCTGCACCCCCTGGCCTGTGGTCCACACCATAGCCCACACTCTCCCACGTTCCATCCAGTAGGCCATGGGAGGACATACAATGTCTGGCAATTGTCCCTGCAGCACCACCCAGGACAACTCCAAGTCCCGAAAATGCCTCCACATCTCATCTCTTCCTCCCATTCCACACACCCAGCAGCCACCATGGCCACTTTTTCCACACCAATGCCACATTTTCTTGATTATTAACCACAATAGTTCATGAATAGAATATCATTAAGTCCACTCTAATCCTTACCGTATTCCTCCTTCCTGTGGACCTTGGCTTGGTTGTGTCCATTCCACATCTATGTCAAGAGGGGGCTTAGATTCCACATGGATACTGGATGCAATCCTCCTGCTTTCAGTTGAAGGCACTCTAGGCTCCATGGTGTGGTGGTTGACATTCTTCAACCCCATGTTAGCTGAGTGGGGTAAGTCCAATAAATCAGAGTATAGGAGCTGAAGTCTGTTGAGGCTAAGGGCCTGGCTATCATATGGTCAGTCCAGAGATTCAAATCCCCTAGATATATCTTAGACCCCAGCACCAACTACAATTCCAGTAAAGTAGCATGAAAGGCTTGTGAAAAGAGATCCCATCTGAGTCCAGCTCCATCACACAGAAACACCAGCTCCAAAGAATGGCCAACTGACATGGCAGTGAACTCCATCTGCCATGACCATAGAACCTGTGGCTCTCTTTAGTCCTCAAAAGAACCAGTACCTGGGATTGTATCTACTTTATCTGTCTCTGAGACTCTGCTCAGGTGTGCATAAGGGCAATCCTTCTGACAACCTCCAGACTCTTTTATAGAGACTCATAGCCATATAAACTCATTTGTCCTTTCCATTTTCCCCTTTCTTTAGGTCAAACAGCATTTTTTGAGTGATTTTTTAAATGGATTTAAGAGTCCCAACCAGCAGAGCTGCATAGACCAGTACGGTGATCAAAATGACCACATTTCCCCCAGTTTATATAGTTTGAAGCATAGGCAGCAATAACAATTATTACTTTCCCTTTTGGGGTGGAGCAGCTGGCACTTTAACTTGCAGGTTAGACTTAGTTTATTGCTGTAAGGATCTGGTTACAGGAGTCCTGTTCCAGTGTTTGCAGCACTGAAAGCATATCTTGCCCCTTCTGAGAGAGGGAGGGAACCGATGTAATGCACTTGCCGTCGTGCTGCTGGAGTCTGTGCTCGTCCAGTATGTTTCATCCAGTGAGGTGATTGTTAGTCATTGGAGTAGCGCGATGGACATTAATGGGTGATGTTTATGAGCTGCTGGCAAGTGACAGGCAATGGGAACTGCTGCCCTAGGCACTACCAGGTCTGGTATCCATGATACTTGTTTTTTTTGGTGGATTCACTCTGCTGCATTTGGGTTTCAGTGGATGGCTCTGGACTTTCACGAGGGCATCTGCCTTAACAGTTTCAAGAGATGTTAGAGGAGGGGGCAGGGACATGGTAGACAGTTGCCTGTTACTGCTGGCAGGTGTTCCAGAGGTTTTTTCACAGATTTTTCTCTTCCACGAGGGCAGTTTACAACAGTTCATTGTTATTGTTTTGTGCTTTGTTTTCTTCTCATAATTGTGACTAAAACTCAAGTGGTATTTGTTTAGAAAGTTGCCTTTGCCACAAACCCCACCCAAAGCCAACATTGGTACTGGCTCCATCCAGTTCACAGGGTAGGTTAAGATCCACCCCCTTACTGCTTGAGCCTCTGTTATTGTTTTAAAAGCAGCCTGCTGAGGAAGGGGTGGGCTTTCATTTCCATGCACAACTTTTTCTGATTAACACATATAATGGTTTTAATATCTGAGCTGAATGAGGGATGAATTATTTTCAGTATATTAATAATATGAGAAAACATTGTACTTCATCAGTTACAACGGAGGGTACAGTTTTGTTTTTTTTTTTTTTTTTATTTAACTAAACACCATTTAAGAATGTGATAGACAGGACTTTGTAGTTTGTTTTAATTGATTGCCTATTTTAGGCTCTGAAGATCCTTAACAATAAAATACATTCTATACACCCTACTTATATAAGTTACTAAATGATTTTGGAAACTTTTAAAGGAAATGTTTTAAACCTATTATTATCATGATTACATTAATTAATAGGTATTTTATTTTAGCAGTTCAGAAAAAACTACTTTTTTATTTTATGAAAACTTAAGATTTTTAGTGGAATTAAAATTATTCTTCCCTATTACCATTGTAATATGCAGATTGAGGTGGCTTTTAATCATCAATTCAGTTTCTGTTTAATAATGATTTTTGTAATTAGCCATTTGAATATTTCAGTTTAAGCAATGCTTTTACAAACTTTTTATAATTATTTATAACCGCATAGAGTATAGTTACTTCATTTCAAGACAAACTCTGCCTTTACAGAACACGCTATTTTACTAAATGCTACCACAATACCTTCTACAACTTGCCATATACATTCAAGTTTTGTCTTATGTACCTCCATTTTGATTTCATGAAAACCAGCCATCTTATCTTAGGACAAAACACACTTTCTTGAATAAACTTATTAAATTTCAGTCAGCATTCCAAAAAACTTTTCACTTCTTTTAATACCTTATATTTTATTCTGTAAAGAAAAATAAACTTCCTTTTAATTTAGGTGAGAACCATTTTTCATGAAGAGATTTGTAGCAATTTTATCAGTTTAGAGAGAATTTTCCGTACTTACACCTAGTTATTAATATAAGTGTTTGTTTAATTTTTGGCCATTTGAATAGAGTTTTTTTAGGAATTAACATTACCAACCAGAGGTATTAAAATATATACTGCCAGTGAACAAACAGACAAACACAAAAAGATTTATGGTATGCAGACAGAAACAATGGTCATTAATTTGACTCATAATTTTTACTCCTTTGGTATGGCTATTTTTACTGCTTTCAAGATTTTTTTGGAATCAGTGTTGCTTGTAATATGCAATCTTATTTTTGTAAACATGTTTATTAGTAATCAGCAACAGTTAGGAATATTTTAGCACAATAAATGCAGTTAAACTTTAAAACAATTTAGATATATATTTTTTAAAGATTTATTTATTTTTTTTTTTTTAAAAGACTTTATTTCTCTCCCCTTCCCCCCCAACCCGGTTGTCTGTTTTCTGTGTCTATTCGCTGCATCGTCCTCTTTGTCCGCTTCTGTTGTTGTCAGTGGCATGGAAATCTGTGTCTCTTTTTTTTGTTGTTGTTGTTGCGTCATCTTGTTGATGTCAGCTCTCCATGTGGGCAGCACCATTCTTAGGCAGGCTGCACTTTCTTTGGCCCTGGGCGGCTCTCCTTACGGGGCAGACTCCTTGCACGTGGGGCTCCCCTAAATGGGGACACTCCCGCATGGCAGGGCACTCCTTGCATGCATCAGCACTGCCCAAGGGCCAGCTCCACACGGGTCAAGGAGGCCCGGGGTTTGAACCGCGGACCTCCCATATGGTCGGCGGATGCCCTAACCACTGGGCCAAGTCCGCTTCCCTTATTTAATTTTTAATTTATCTCCCCCCCCCCCAGTTGTCTGCTCTCTCTATTTGCTGTGTGTTCTTCTGTTACCGCCTCTATCCTTATCAGCGGCACCAGGAATCTGTTTCTTTTTTTGTTGTTGCATCATCTTGTTGTGTCTGCTCTCTGTGTGTGTGGCGCCATTCCTGGGCGGCTCTCCTTATGGGGCGCACTCCTCGTGCATGGGACTCCCCTATGTGGGGGATACCCCTGCGTGGCAGGGCACTCTTTACGCGCATCAGCACTGCGCATTGGCAAGCTCCACACGGGTCAAGGAGGCCCGGGGTTTGAACTGTGGACCTCCCGTGTGGTAGACGGATACCCATCCACTAGGCCAAGTCCGCTTCCCTGATTTTACTTTAAATGCATTATTTCTTTCTACCATTTTCTTCTTTGGTTATCATATGTCATATCAGATTTTAGTCTGTCTTTTTACTCTTACTGTTATCCTTTCTGCTATTCTTTCTTCTCTACTCTCTTCCAAGCCTCTCTCTCCTGTCTTTTATTTCAGGTTCTAAGGCTTTGTTTAATATATCCTTTGAGATGGATTCTTTATTACGAACTATCTTAGATTCTTTTTGCTTGTGAATATTTTATACCCACATTCCTATGTGAAGGACAGTTTTGCTGGATGCAGAATTCTTGGTCACCAATTTTTCTCTTTCAGTCTCATGATTGTGACTGTCTTCTACTGTCTTCTCACCTCTATGTTTTCTCATGAAGAACATGTATGAAGCTTTACTGGGTGTGCCTTTTAAGTGATGGTTCCCTTCTCCGTTACTGCTCTCAGAATTTTCTTTTTATCTCTGACATTTGTGACATTTGTGAGTAGAATAGAATAGGTCTATTTGAATTTTTTCTGATTGGGGTACAGTGGGCTTCTTGGACATGTAGGTTCATTTCTTTCATGAGAGTTGGGAAATTTTCAACTATTTTTTCCTCAAATACTCCTTTTCCCCCTTTTTCTTTCTGTTCTCCTTTTTGAACTCTTATGACATGTATGTTGTTGCTTTTTGAGTTGTCATTCCGCTCCCTGATCTCATGCTCATTTTTTTTGTTTTTTTCTCTCTTCAGTTTCAGCTGTTCTGTCTTCAGTATCACTTATTCTTTCTTCTGTCATTTCAAGTTTGTTGTCGTGTGCCTTTAATGTGTTTTCGATCTCACCTATTATGTCTTTCATTCACATCAGCTCTTGTTACTTTTTTCCCGTGGATTTCAAATATTTCTCTGTGCTTGTTCAGTATCTTCTTGATCTCATTCATTTCTTTAGCCATATAGTCTTTCATCTCATTAATTTCAGAAATTTGTATGCATCTTGTTAACTAGTGATCTCAAATTCTGTGTCTCTTTTGGGGCTTTGATATATTCCTTTTCCTAGGCCATTCTTCCATTTTCTTAGTCTGGCTTGAAAAGTTTTTGCCGATGTCTGGGCATCTGGTTAGGATGCAGTTTACTCAAATGCTCAATTTCTTTCTCATTTTCGGATTTAGAGACAGGAGGCTGTGAGTTAGTCCTGCTCTTTGGTTCTTGGTTCAACCTGGATCCAATGTTAGTTGTCAAAACTAGGGTCTGGACCCAGTGTATTAGTCATCCAAAGGGGTGCTAATGCAAAATGCCAGGGATGTACTGGACTTTATAAAGGATATTTATTTGGAGTGTAAGCTTAGTTACCAGGCCATAAACTGTAAGCTCCTTTCCTCATCAAAGTCTTTTCCAACATGTTGGAGCAAGAAGTCTGCTGATGTCTGCCAGCATTCAGGCTTCCTGGGTTCCTCTCTTCCCACGGTTCATTTCTCTCCAGGATCAGCTACTCTGTTTTCACCAGAAGGTCAGCTGTAGACTCTGAGGCTCTCTAGGCTTTGCCTCCCTCCACAAGGTCAGCTGTAGACTATCAGGCAAATAGCTCTGTTCTGTCCTTGGGGCTTCTGCTATGTCTAAGGGGCTGTCTCTATTCCTTTGGTGATGTTCTCCTGTGTGTTCATTTCCTGGGTTCCAGCTCAGAACTCCAGCCATCTTTTCTGCCATGTCATTTTCTCTGTGAGTCCCCACCCCAGTGGGGCAGGGATGCAACATCCTACTGATGTGGTCCAGTCAAAGCCTTCATCACTATTTAATCATCTAAACCTCTGAATCCAATATAATCTAATATGCCCAGAGAAAAAGACCAGTTTACTAACATAATCCAATATATTTTTTTGGAATTCATCAATAATATCCAAGTGCTACACCGAGCAATGGGTTGCAGACTTGCTTCCTAGGGCCTTGGGAGAGAAGCTATAAAGGCCTCATGGGACAGTGCAGGCCAAATTTGTGGGTCAAAAACTGAGCCAGCCTTATGCTGTGTCCCTCTCTCTCGTTTCCTGCAGAGGTGCCTCCTCAACAATCAGTTCTGGCCATAAGAGAGAGAGACTGAGTGTCAGATTTCTCCATTTCAGTTAGGGTCCCAAGGTAAACAATGAGGCTTTCTCACCCAGCCAGGAAAGGGTGATAGGACACAGCAGACCAGATTTATGGGTCAGAAGCTATCAGCCCTAGGCTGTGTCCTTCTCCCTCTCTTCCAGGGGTGGTAGGTCCCTAGGGACCCCTTTGTGTGTGGCCAGCTCAGAGCCTAAGTATTCTGGTGTCTTTAGTGTGGGGGAGGGTGCCAGCAGTAGTAGCCCCTCCTTCGTCCCTCTCTGTTCTGAGTGGTGTCCGGCCTTCACCTGCTGTCCTAAACCCTGGAAGATCTTTTTCTAGTCCATTTCACTCTGTCCTCCACCTAATTTTCTGGAGAAGGAGAGAGTCCCATGTCTTGCTAATCCCCATGTTCCCAGAAGTCCTCACTAGTATCTTCTTTTTTCCCCCCCCTCCTCTGCTCCCACCCTGCTGTCCTAAACCCTGGAAGATCTTTTTCTAGTCCATTTCACTCTGTCCTCCACCTAATTTTCTGGAGAAGGAGAGAGTCCCATGTCTTGCTAATCCCCATGTTCCCAGAAGTCCTCACTAGTATCTTCTTTCCCCCCCCCTCCTCTGCTCCCACCCTGCTGTATTTGATGTCTGTGTCCATTTTCTGTGTGATCTTCTGTGTCTGTTTCTGTTTTTGTCTTCTCTTCTCATTTTCTCTTCTAGGCTTCATCAGGATTCAATACTGGGTACCTCAGATGTGGAGAGAGGTTCCCTGTTACTTGTGCCACTTCAGTTCCTAGTTTCTTTTGTGCCTTGCCTTGGCTCTCCCCTTCATCTCGCTTTTGTTGCATCATCATCTTGCTGTGTGACTCACTTGCTCAGGCCCTTGACTTGCTGCGTTGACCCTGGCTCACCACACGGGCACTTGACTGGCTGCATGGGTGCTTGAATTGCCACGCAGGTACTGGCTTAATGCACAGGCACTTGGCTCCAAGCACTGGCACTCCTTTCCCAGGAGGCCTCGGGGATTGATCCCAGGTTCTACCATATGATAAGCAGAAGCCCTGTCACTTGAGCCACATCTGCCTCCTGCTAGTATCTTCTTGACATCGCCAGTGAATTCATTCTCCACGGATCTGCGTAAACTGACACTGCATTTACCATATATACTACAGGAATTTCTACTAGATTAGAAGCAACCTTTTTTTGGTGGAGTTAGTTCAGTCCTAGGCAATCCATTCTATCACATTTATTCACTAATATTTTTATTCTATATAATAATTATAGGTATGAAAATATTGATATCTTACCATTTAAAAATGGTCACTTAATAATAGTGTATTTTTCCATCCAGCCTTCCTTTTCTCCACCATGTGTGTTTGGATTACTGGCCATTAACAGTGGGACAGTCATTATGGAGGGACGCAGAGGGTCAATGCTGACTCCCTCTAACGTTGCTCTTTAGTTGTATTTCATCCAAGGTTTTGGACACCAGGTTAAGAACCGAGCGTAATCAGAATTCTTATTTGTCACAGACGCTACTGTGTGTCTCATAGGATTTTAGCATCTAGAGGATCTGTGGCAATGATATAATCCAGTACACTAACTTTTCTTCCCAATACCTATGTACTGTGGCAGAGCTCCTGGCTGTGACATCAGTGTGAGGGTTGGCAGGTCATTCTTTGTGATGCTTCACAACTCTCAGGATTTTGATTTAACCTATGAGTTCTCTTTTCATTTTGGATATCAGGAACTGTGCTAGAGTCTGAAGTTATCTGCTCAGCTAGGTTCCCTAGACCCTGTGATCATGGAGGCTACCTTATAAAGATGGACAATTTGGTCTCTCTGTAGACTCAGTTAATTGTAAGCACATGCACAGATGGTGGAACTCCCTTGCATAGTTTCTTTTTTTGTTGTGGTGGTTGTTTTATTGGTTTCTTTTTGGTGATTTTTAAAAAAGATTTCATTCATTTATTTGTCCCCACCCCCTCATTGTTTACAGTTGCCCTCTCTATGTGTCTTCTGTTGTTTCCTTAGGAGGCACTGGGAACTGCTCCTGGGATCTCTGATGTGACTGGGATGCGTCTAATTGCTTAAGCCACCTCCATTCCTTGCTTTTGTTGTGTCTCTCATTATGTTTTTCCTTTTGTGTCTTTTGTTGCATTATCTTGTGTCAGTTTGCCATGCCTGCCCAATGTGGCAGCTGACTGTCTTTTTTAGGAGGCACTGGGAACCTAACCATGAACCTCCTCTCATATCATAGGTGGGAGCTCAGTCCCTTGAACCACCTCCACTTCCCTGGGTGTTTGCTAATAGTCCCATGACTGAGTGATACCTGCAGGTCTGTAGTGTGGAGCATTGTAACCACATGCCTGGGTTCACATTAAGGCCAGTCCCCTTGGAGCACCAGAGCTTGAGCAGTCCATCTCACCTGGGAGAAATGCACACAGTCACCCCACAAGCTCACACACAGTCTCACAGTCACACCACAGAGACCACACATGGATTCCCTTAAGCCTCCACACAGCCTAACCTGTAACTCCCAAAAGGAACAGATCCACTCTTGGGGACTGGGGAAGGAAGGACAGAACTCCTTAATAGAAAACCTTTCATCATATCCCATATCCGCATTTTACAATAAGGATGGGATCAGGTTAGGTCTACAGCCTAAAGCTTGCAGGAAGCCCCTTATTTTATGTCAGTTTTTCCCACATTATTTGGATAAGCCCAGAATACTTACCATTTTCATTTGCTCTCAAGGTCACCTGCAAAAGCAGAAGAGAAAAAACAGTGAGGATAGGATCATGTTGTGTTGTGTGTTTTCAAGTCTTCATGATTTTAAAAAACAGATGGGAAATAGTGGTAAATTCAAAGACCCCATGAATAAGCTTGGAAACACCTGTGGGAAGGCTCAAGCTCTTCCTGGAAGATGCGATTTCCAAGTCTATTTACCAAAATAGGCAATTACAAAAGTCTTAGTCAAATAAGGGAAAATGTTGCTCTGATAATTAACACAACCTTTCTATTTGGTTTATAACCAGATGCTGCCATTTTTAAAGCCCTCTTGTGTCAGGGATCTGTTCAAAGGATTCTTACTTTCAGTTCTCCCTTCCACAAAACAGTGGCTAATGTCTATAGGTATAACATATAGTAAGATCTGTACTCAATGTGAAAAGGAATGTGAGAAAGAAACATTTCTGTCTTAGACAAAAACAGGTGGCCTTACCTCAGCATTAGAGGGAGTCTCCTCATCTGCCCTGTCACTAGCAGGCCCCTCCATCAGGTCTTCCAAGGGAGCTAGAGGAACACAGAGTAGCCGTCAGTACACTGGTGCAGTTCATGCGTTACCTGGGGAACTTTAACTAGGACAAGGGGCTACAGTGATCAGGGCTGGTTGGGTAGAAAGCACACGTGATGCTATTCAGACTTCCTTTGTGCAAGAAAGAGAGACTAATGAGAACAGGAAAATTAGAAGTAGAGTCCTTGGCTTTGGAGCTTAAAGGCAATCTAAATTAATGTGAAGTCAACAGACTCCAGCACCTACAATCTGACTTATTGGACTTACCATACTCAGCTAAGATGGAGTTGAAGAAGGACAACCACCACACCATGGAGCCTAGAGTGATTACAACTGAAAATGGGAGGATTGCATCCAGCATCCAGGTGGAATCTGAGCCTCCTCTTGACATAGAGGTGCAATGGACACAACCAATCCAATGTCCACATAGAAGAGGTGGCATTGGATTGGGAAAAGTGGACATAATGGACAAAGGGTATGGGGAAAGGCAGGAAGAGATGAGAGGTGGAGGCGTCTTCGGGACATGGAGCTGCCCTGGATGGTGCTTCAGAGGTAATCACCGGACATTGTAAATCCTCACAGGGCCCACTTGATGGAATAGAGGAGAGTATGGGCCATGATGTGAACCAATGTATATGAGGTGCAGAGGTGCCCAAAGATGTACTTACCAAATCCAATGGATGTGTCATGATGATGGGAACGAGTGTTGTTGGGGGGGGAGAGGGGGGGTAGGGGGGTGGGGTTGAATGGGACCTCACATATATATTTTTAATGTAATATTATTACAAAATCAATTAAAAAAAAAGTAAAAAATAAATAAATAAATTAATTAATTAATGTGAAGTAGTTCATCTAATATTAGTTCTAAATTACACACTGACTCAAACACAGAGACCCTACCCTTCTGCGCATTTTGAAACCCAACTAAATTTCCTGAATCTCCTTGACATCAAGTTCGTTACTGATTTGCCTGTCCCATGTATTTTATCAGATTTTGTTAAATTTTATAAGTTGACATGTTTATAAAGAAAATTCGCATTTTAACCATTTTCTACTGGTGCAATTAACTGATTCACCTTAATTACATTAACTATTTTTAATATCACCATTAATCTCCAAAATTTCTTCATGACCTGAAGCAAGCTCTTTATCTATTAAACGCTAATCTCATTGCTCTTTTCCCCAAATTCCTATTAGTAATCCTTAATTGCCTTCCTTCTTCTGTTTTCTTTGTCTAGATGTTTCCCGTATGCAGAATCGTACACTCTTTGTCTTCTGTGTCATCTAATTTCACTGAGTATAAACATGTGGATGTCATCCATACAGTAGGATGTCTCAGAACTTCCATTGCTTGCTATGGCTGAATTCCATTGTATGGATGTAGCCGTTTTTCCTTTCTTATCCATTCATCTGTTGATGAACACTTGCATAGTTGTGAGCATTGGCTATTGTGAATAATGCTGCTGTGAACACTGGATTGCAAGTATGCGTAGTCCCGTTTTCCAATACATAGATATATATCTGTGTATATATGTATGTATATAGATTTGTTAAATTGCTGGTTATATGGTTATTCTATATTTCACTTTTTGAGGAATTGCTCACCTGTTTTCCACAGTACAGGACAGTATGCCTTGGTCAAAGCCTGCAGAGCTTTTCAACAGATATTGAACCTTCATAGGATATATTGATACTGGCCCTTGAATTGTGCTTCAAACTGAACAATTAATGCAGTATGCTGAGCAAGAAGAGGAAAGATGGGAGGGGAGGATGCAGGAACTGTAGAACTATCTTTTCATTTTTACATGAATCTAAAACTGGTCTACATAAAGTCTGTTAATGTTTTCAAAATATGGAAGCATTATTTCAGGGCATGTTTTAGTCAAAGGGGTGCTGATGCAAAGTGCCAGGAATCTGTTGGCTTTTATAAAGGGTATTTATTTGAGGTAGAAGCTTACAGTCAGAAGGCCCTGAAGAGTCCCTCTCAAGTTACTCTAGAGATACTTTGCCACTCAAAGTCATTTGCCATGCGTTGAAACAAGATGGTGGGCACGTCTGCAAGGGTTGAGCCTTCCTTCTTCTCTTAAGGCTTCATGATCCCAGCTTCCTCCCATCTCACCTGTAGGCTGGCATGAGGCTGAGCTCACAGGGCTTCTCAGCTGCTCTGTTCTTTTCAACTCCAACTATCAGGCTCATCTCTGTATTCTTCTTTTCTGCATCTTATTCTGTGTTCTCCCAGAGTGAGCATCTGTCTAATCCTGATTTAATAAGTAAAAGTGAAACCTTTGAATTTAATACAGTCAGAAGGCTATCTGGGAAGTGGATTTGGCTCAACTGACAGAGCATCCGCCTACCATAGAGGAGGTCCAGGATTCAAGCCCAAGGCCTCCTGACCCGTGTGGTGAGCTGGCCCACGCTACGTGCTGATGCGTGCAAGGAATGTCGTTGTATGCAGGGGTGTACCCTGTGTAGGGGAGCCCCATGCGCAAGGAGTGCACCCTGCAAGGAGAGCCACTCCACGCAAAAAAAAAGCACAGCCCACTCAGGAGTGGTGCCATACATATGAAGAGCTGATGCAGCGAGATGATGCAACAAAAAGAGACAGAGATTCCCAGTCCCGCTGGTAAAGATGCAAGCGGACACAGAAGAATGCACAGCAAAAGGACACAGAGAGTAGAGAATGATGGGGGTTAGATGGGGGGAAGGGAAGAGAAATAAAAAATAGATCTTAAAAAAAAGAGGAACAGAACAATTTACAACCATGATCAATATCTCTTTTGGAATTTATAAATAATATCAAACTGCCACAGGCATGCTGTATTTCATCTAATGTTCAAAAATAAACTAATGGCTAAACTTTAGTTTAAAACCCTGACCATTATTAGATGTGAACCAATCTTGAGTTGTAGATGCATCCTTAATTCTGTGATTGTGGTGCTTCTGATTTAATTAGTAAATTAAAATGTTCACAGGTAAAAGAACAATATGGCTTATGCATTTTATGGATTTTCCCTATATGTGGGACTGAATAAACTATAGTCATTATTTTTGAATCAGTGTGATTGCATTTCCACATTACCATCTGTATTAGTCAGCCAAAGGGGTGCTGATGCAAAATACCAGAAATTGGTTAATTTTTATAAAGGGTATATATTTGGGGTAGGAGCTTACAGATACTAGGCCGTAAAGCGTAAGTTACTTCCCTCACCAAAGTCTATTTGGAGCATGATGGCTGCTGACATCTGTGAGGATTCAGGCTTCCTGGGTTTCTACATTCCTGGGGCTTGCTTTTCTCTGGGTTCAAGGTTCCTTTCTTCCTGGGGCTGGCTTCTCTTTGCTCTGGGAACTTACTTCCTGGGTCTCCAGCTTAAGTCTTCAGCATCAAACTCCAACATAAGAAAACCCTTGCATCAAAAGCTCTAACACTGTTCTTTGCCATGCCTTTTATCTGTGAGTCCCCACCCACTAAGTTGTGGAGACTCAACACCTTAATGACATGGCCAATTAAAGCCCTAATCATAACTCAGTCATGCCCAGGTATAGATCAGATTATAAGCATAATCGAATATTTCATTTTGGAATTCACCAGTTATATCAAACTGCTACAGCATCCATAGGGCAGTTGCTTGGTGATATCTTCCCGAGCTCCCTCTTCCTGAGCAGATAGTGATTTTCATGCTACTGATGGTCTGGGTGTCATGGGCAGTAGGTTTTTTGACTAAGAAACAAATTTTTGGTTTTTAACCCTGAGACAAAAACCTGGGAAAATCATTCATAATTGAAAGAACTGTTGACAGCTTACTCACAGTAAAAGGAAGGAATATTGCTAATACTTTTTTTACAGTTCAAACTTTTTTTCCCCTTATTCATAAGTTTCTTAGTAGATCCATGTGAATTAAAGTCGGGTTTCACGAAAATCTTGTGATTTTATGTTTACTTAAAATAACCAACAGACAGATATGAAGGCATGTGAAAGTTGCATTCGGTCATATGACTTAGCTTACCTTATAATTTTTGGGAATATTTGGAAACTGTAGGCTTGGGAAATTTCAGCAATATGCACAAATGCTAGATCTCCCTTGTACAGTATCTAATATTCCCATTTCACAGTTTAAGGGTAGGCTCGTTGTATCAACATTGAGGTTACTTGATGGGGTACATATTAGGCTCTTCCACGTGAGATTGGAAACATTTTCCTCTATGCCTGGTTTCCTCTGAGTTGTGTGTATAATAAGCAAACCCACTACGTATGGCTGTGGTAATGACTGAATGAGTCCTATATGTAAACTTTGCAGTGGTAAAATGAGATTATATTATTGACATCATTGACAGTGGCAATTGCCCTGTGTAAATAAGAACTATATCTAGGATAAATGCACAGCAGTCCATGCAGACACAAACATTCACAATAACACTACACAGACTTACACATTGACAGACTGCAACTCTACTTTATGTTAAGCCAGACCACCCAATGGGAACCTAGGTGATTCCAGGAAGTGAAGAAACATGATCCAAGATCTGTTCCTGGAAATGAGTTTCTTTCACCACACCTATAATCCCTGTTCCCACGTGGAATGCAGAATCATTGTGCTATCCAGTTTATTTATTTATTTATTTTTAAAAGCTTTATTTATTTATTTATTTATTTATTTATTTATTTATTTATTTAATTTTCCCCCCTCTCCCGGTTGTCTGTTCTCTGTGTCTGTTTGCTGCGTCTTGTTTCTTTGTCCGCTTCTGTTGTCAGTGGCATGGGAAGTGTGGGCGGCGCCATTCCTGGGCAGGCTGCACTTCCGCGCTGGGTGGCTCTCCTTTCGGGTGCACTCCTTGCGCGTGGGGCTCCCCTATGTGGGGGACACCCCTGCATGGCAGGGCACTCCTTGCACGCATCAGCACTGTGCATGGGCCAGCTCCACACGGGTCAAGGAGGCCTGGCGTTTGAACCACAGACCTCCCATGTGGTAGACGGATGCCCTAACCACTGGGCCAAGTCCCTGTGCTATCCAGTTTAAAGCCAACATGGAAACCCCATCATAGTCATCTAGATTTCTTTCCTCAGCCAGAGATATCAGAATACACACCTTTTTCTCTTGTACTTGAGGCCACCTGTAGTGAAGGAAAGGAAATGCTGTGAGTTTGTATCATGGTGGGTTCTGTTTGCTCTCTTTTTTGCTCCAGAAAACCAGATGGAAAACAGTCGTCATATCAAAGAACACAAAAGCAAGATTGGTAATTTATAGAACAGGCTTGAGGAATTTTATTTGAAGTCCATCTGGTTGACAATTATAAAATTCTTAATCAAAAGAGGATAAATGTCACCAATTAAAAGTCCTACCATGCACTTTCCTATCTGGTGATATCAACATTGAATACCCTTGGAACCAGGCATCAGCTAGTAAGAGATTCTACTCACACACACTCATATGCACACACTACACACACAAGAGGAAGGTACCTAAATTCTATCATTTTCATGATATTTTCAAGTCTGAACTTGACTGAAAACACAAAAACCAAGAAAGCAACAAAACTATTTCAAGCAAAGAAAGGCAATCTTGCCTTGGCATTGGATGGGTTTTCCTCCTTTGCCTGGCATTAGGAAGCTCCTCCAATTAGTCACCAGGTAGAGGTGAGAGGATACAGAATAATTGTCAGTACGTGGTTGTGCTCATGAATTACTCAGGGAAACTTTCTTGTTGCGCAAAGGGCCTCTGTTTGTCACTGTTGTTTAGCAAGTATGAATTCAGCATTTTGTCTTTAAAGAAGCTTTAGGTTACAGAAAAGTCATGTACAGAATAGAGTGGATTCCCATATACCCAACATTTTCTCCCATTCCCCTTTCCCCTTTTAATAACATTTTACTTGTGAATGGTACATTTGTTACAATTGATGTACAAATATTGAAATATTCGTACTAAATGTTGTCAGTGATTTACATTATGGTTTATATTTTAGCCCATACACTTAGATAAATTTTGATGAAATTTAACATGGCCTGTATCCATCATTGTAAGATCCTGTAGAGAAAAATATTAAAAACAATCAAAAAAAGAAAAAGGAAAAGAAAAAGATCATAATGTACACTTCCATTGCCCCCCAAATGCCCCATGTTCCATCTATTCTATTCTTTCTTCCCCCACCCCTCGAGACCTATGGCAACCACCAAGCTTCACTCATAGTTACTTGCAACACATTTAGAGCTTGACATACTGACATGTCCTCTACTATTAGGCACTGCCTATGCTCTCAAGAGTCTCCCACCCCTCTCTTGGAGAACATAGCAGGACTCCTCAGAATTGGAGTCCAACACTTTCCCACTCACTATGTGGGTCTCAACCCAGTGATACAACACATTATGACAAGGTGAACACTTGCACACTCCCTAGAAGCCTGCCCCAGGGGTGTATTCTCCCGAATGTCCCCCACAACCAACACCCTAAACCAGTAACCATCCCCTACCATGTTGCCAAAAGAACATTCTGAACTTTGTAGTTTCAAGCAGGTACCTCCAAATACCCAGAAGGTATCTGGTCCCTCCTTAAATGACTCCCATTGCATGGATAGTCCAACCCACCCTCCTCACTCTACCCTGCACACAGACCAACCCCATGTATCACTTTACCACTATCATGCCCATCCACTGCACAACTACAAACTTGCACCTTATCATAGATTTTTCCTATATGGGCATTTGCTCACAACCTTCTTCTCCCTGTCTCCTGTAAACCTGTTTTCCAGATTTTAGATCTGTGATTCTGCTCAATTTATTTAATTCCTCTCACTGAGGTCATGTAATATTTGTCCTTCAGTTCCTAGCCTGCTTAATGCAATGTAAGGTCTTCAAAATTCATCCATGTTATCCTATGTGTTCATACTGGATTCCTTCTTACAGCTGAGTCATATTCCATTGTATGTATATAGCACAATTTGTTTATCCATTCGTCGGTTGATGGACATTTGGGTTGTTTCCAACTTTTGGCAATAGGGAATAATGCCACTCTCAACATTGGTGTGCATATATCTGTTTGTGTCCATGCTTTCAGTTCTTCTGGATACATACCCAGCAGTGGGATTGTTGGATCATATGGTCTTTGTATACTTAGCTTTCTGTGGAACAGCCAAAATGTATTCCACAATGGCTGCACCATTCTACATTCCCACCAGCAGTGGATGATAGTTCCCATTCCTTCACATCCTCTGCAACATTTGTAATCCATTGTTTTTTCAATTGCTTCCAGTCTAATGGGTGTAAGATGATATCTCATTGTAGTTTTTTTTCTGATCTAAATGTTTTATTTTTTTATTCTCTTTATTTTTTTAAAATGTTACATTAAAAAATATGAGATCCCCATATACCTCCTACCTGCCTCACCCCACTGCTCCCACACCAACAACCTTTTTCATCATTGTGACATTCATTGCATTTGGTGAATACATTTTGGAGAACTGCTGCACCACATGGGTAATGGTTTACATTGTGGTTTACACTCTCCCCCAGTCCACCCAGTGGGCCATGGCAGGATATATAAAGTCCAGCATTTGACCCTGCAATATCATTTAGGACAACTCAAATTTCCAAAATTGCTCCCACATCACATCTCTTCTTCCTTCTCCATGCCCCCAGCAACTACCGTGGCCACTTTCTCCACCTTAATGCTACAATTTCTTCTATTACTAGGTCACAATCTTTTTATAGCAGAATATCAGTAAATCCATATTTTATTGCTCCATACTCTGGACCCTGTGATGGTGATGTCCACTCCACCTTTGTATCGAGAGGGGGCATAGATTCCACATGGGTGATGGATACAATTCTCCTGCTTGCAGTTGTAGGCACTCTTGATTCCCTGGTGTGGTGGTTGACCTTCTTCACCTCCATGTTAGCTGAGTGGGGTAAGTCCAATAAACCAGAGTGTAGGAGTTGCCAGTCTGTTGAGGCTCAGGGCCTGGCTATCACATGGTCAGTCCAGAGATTCAGGTCCCCTGGGTATACATGAAACCCCAGCACCAACTACAGTTCCAATAAAAGTAACAGGAGAGACTTGTGGACAAAGATCACATTTCAGTCCAACTCCATCACACAGAAATATAAACTCCAATGTAGGGCCAACTGACATGGCACTGAACTCCATCTGCCATGACCACAGAACCTGTGGGTCTCTGTAGCCCTCAGAAGAACCAGTACCTGGGGTTGTATCTACTTTATCTGTCTCTGGGACTCTGCTCAGGTGTGCATAAGGGCAACCCCTCTGATAACATCCTGGATCTTTTTGGAGACTCATAGCCATAAAAACTCATTTGTCCTTTCCATTTCCCCCTCTTCTTCAGGTCAAAAAGCATTTTTAACTCCTGGTATTATATGTGGACTGAGATATTCTGCTAGTCCGAGTTGACCCTTTTATTTAAGGTCGTTTTCTAGTTACATCATCAGCTGGTACTTGGTAGTAATCCCTTGGTGCCAGGGAGGCTCATCCCCGGGAGTCATGTGCCACGCTGGGGGGAATGCAACACATTTACATGCTGAGTTTGGCTTCGAGACTGGCCACTTCTGAGCAACATGGAAGCTCTCAGGAGGTAACTCTTAGGCACCCTGCCGCTCTAAGCCTTGTTCTTATTTCAGGTGCACAGGCTCACAAGCATAGTCATTAGTATCAAAGGCTCATGGTTGGACTTTCCTTCTGTTTCGGTCTTTGCCGTTGCACTTGGGGGATTGTTGCTGTTCCTTTAGGGACTGTGATAGAGCTCCCCTGGATAGGAACTCAGCACTCCCTCAGTAGTTGTTTTTACTTGTATCCACTATGAAAATATCCAAACATTTTTATGTACCCTGGATATATGCCCTGTAGAACTCCCTGCCAACCATGTGTCCCTTGTCAATAACATCTCCACCAGTATTCCTCCCCTGCCATTGTTGAACCTCTCTGTGATCCAAAACTTCTCCGAAAGTGAAGCCCAATATATTGCCAGGTTCCATTAATAGTAAAATGGAATATAGTGATGAGTTTAAAGGTTAGATATAGAATACATATTTAGAAAAATTAAGGTAAAAATAAATTGGGGTATCCAAAAATTAAAAAATGCAAAAGCTTTGTTTTTGATATTTTGCCTTCCATCACTGCAATAAGTGTTGCCCTGTATGCTTATCTTCACAAAAGTTTTAGATCACAGTAATTCATATATACTATATACAGTACTCCCACATATCCAACATAAAACCCTTTTCCCTTCCACAGCAATAATCTTTTTACATGTTCTTATTATATTTACTGAAACCGATGTACAGATATTGAGTCAATAGCTTTCAAACAAGGTAACATTTGGGTTTACATTGTGGTTTGTATTTTGGACTATACAATTTTCTAAATTTTTAGTTATCTTATGTTTTACAATATGATTTACATTTTAACCTATCAGCCCCTATATATTTTTGGTGTAACTTAACATGTCTTATATCTATCCTTGCGTACTCTTGTGGAACACTTCTATTGCCCACAGAGTTACACTGGTTTTATCTATTCAATACCTATTTCCCTCTCTCCTTAGGGCCCACAGTGACAGTAAATCATCATTGCTTGAAGGGCCATGTTCAGAGGTACTTGGAACAGTGTTGAGGGCTTGACATGCTCAACTGCCCTAATGCATTGGAAGCCACCATTTCTCTCGAGAGATACAATTCCCTCTATTTGAGAACATCAGTCCTCCCCAGGATGTGGGTATACCTTCACTCGCATTATATGGGTCTCAATCCATGATATAACCCACTATGGCAAAATTAGCATTCACATACTCCCTAGGAGCCTGTCCTGCGTCGGATTATCCCCTGTAAGCATCTTAAATAGGTAACCTTCCTTATTATATTTTTGAAAAAGTTTTCTCAGCATTGTAACCTCAACCAAATATCTGTCAATCTCCTATGTTCATATTTTCCCCCACCTTCCCCCAATTTCTTGGGCAATATTACCCATCCTCCCATCCCTAGCCCCCCTCAAGCCTGCAAAGCTCCACCCAAAAGTAACCCTATGCCCCCATTTTATCCCTTCTTTGTACAAATACCTCCAGCTTATCATAGATTTCACCCATGTAGGTGTCAGCTTACATCCTTCCTCTACCCCCGCTTTCCTTTAAGCCTATCATCCAGTTTCTAGCTCTCTGAGGCAGCTTGGTTTACTTATTTCATATCACTGAGGTCATGTAGTATTTGTCCTTCAATGCCTGGGTTGCTTCACTCAACTTAAGGTTCCCAAGATTCATCCATGCTATCACGTGTGTTTGTAGTGTATTTGTTCTTAAAGGTGAGTAGTATTCCATTGTATGTATATACCGCATTTTATTTATCCATTCATCTGTTGATGGGCATTTGGGTTGATTCCAACTTTTGGCAATAGTGAACAATGCTCCTATGAACATTGGTATGCATATATTGGTTTGTGTCCTTGTTTTCAGTTCTACTGGGTATATACCCAGCAGTGGAATTGCTGGGTCATATGATAAATCTATTGCTAGTTTTTTGAGAAACCGCCAAACTGTCCTCCAGAATGGCTGGATCCTTCTGCATTCCTTCCAGCAGTGGATGAGTGTTCCCATTCCTCCACATCCTCTCCAACACTAGTAGTGTTCTGTTTTTTTCATAGCTGCCAATCTTATGGGAGTAAGATGATATCTCATTGTAGTTTTGATTTGCATTTCCCTGATAGCTAGAGAATGTAACATTTTTTCATGTGCTTTTTAGCCATTTGTATTTCTTCTTTGGAGAAGTGTCTGTTTAAATCTTTTTCCCATTTTTAAAATGGGTTGTTTGTCTTTTTATTTTCAACATACAGGAGTTCTTTATATATGCAGGATATAAGTCTCCTATCAGATACATGGTTACCAAATATTTTCTCCCATTGTGTAGGCTCTCTTTTTACTTTCTTGACAAAATCCTTTGAGGTGTAGAAGGTTGTAATTTTTACTAAGTTCCATTTATCTATTTGTTCTTTTACTGCTCGTGCTTTTGGTGTGAAGTTCATGAAGCCATTTCCTATTACAAGGTCTTGTAGATGGTTCCCTACACTGCTTTCCAAAGTCTTTATGGTCCTGTCTCTTATATTTAGGTCTTTTATCCATCTTGAGTTTATTTTTGTATAAGGTGTCAGATTGTAATCCTCTTTCATTCTTTTACATATGGACATCCAGTTCTCCAGGCACCATTTGTTGAGTAGGCCATTCTTTCCCAGTTGAGAGGGTTTTGTGGCTTTATTGAATATTATATGACTATATGTATGAGGATCTATATCAGAACTCTCAATTCGGTTCCATTGGTCTGTGTGTCTCTCCTTGTGCCAGTTCCATGCTGTTTTCACTAGAGTAGCTTTGTAATATGTTTTGAAGTCAGGTAGTGTGATTCCTCCAATTTCGTTTTTCATTTTTAATATGTCTTTGGCTATTTGGGGCCTCTTTCCTTTCCAAATAAATTTCATAGCTAGTTTTTCTAGTTCCTTAAAGAATGCTGTGTTGATTTTTATTGGGATTGCATTGAATGTGTAGATCAGTTTTGGTCGGATAGACACCTTAATAATACTTAGTCTTCCTATCCATGATCAGGGAATATTCTTCCATTTATTTAGGTCTTCTTTGATTTCCTTGAATAGTGTTGTGTAGTTCCCTGTGTATAAGTTTTTTACATCTTTAGTTACATTTATTCCTGGTATTTGATTTTTTTATTGACTATTGTAAATGGTATTTGTTTCTTGATTTTCTCCTGAGCTTGCTCATTATTGGTATACAGAAATGCTACTGATTTTTGCACATTGATCTTATAACCTGCGACTTTACTAAACTCATTTATGTCTTCTAGAAGCTTTCTTGTAGACCTTTCAGGGTTTTCTATGTATAGGATCATGTAATCTGCAATTAATGAAATTTTTACTTCTTCCTTTCCAATTTGAATGCCTTTTATATCTGGTTCTTGCCTCAGTGCTTGACCATGTGCTTCTAAGATAACGTTAAATAGAAGAGGTAATAGTGGGCATCATTGTCTTGTTCCTGATCTTATAGGGAAAGATTTTAGGATTTCACCCTTGCAAACGATGTTGGCTGTGGGTTTTTCATATATACTTTTTATCATGTTCAGAAAATTTCCTTGTATTCCAATCTTTTGCAGTGTTTTTATTAAGCAAGGGTGCTGTTTTTTGTCAAATGCTTTTTCTGCATCTATAGATATACTCCTGTGATTTTTTTCCTTCAATCTGTTTATTTGGCATATTACATTGATTGATTTGCTTATGTTGAACCATTGCATACCTGGAATGAATCCCACTTGGTCTTGGTCTATAATTCATTTAATGTGTTGTTGGATGCGGTTAGGAAGTATTTTTTTGAGGATTTTTGTGTCCAGGTTCATTAGAGAAATTGGTCTGTAATTTTCCTTTCTTGTGGTGTCTTTGTTTGGCTTTAGCACTAGGGTAATGTTGGCATCATAGAATGAGTTAGGTAATGTTCCTTCTGTTTTAGTTTTTTTGAAGAGTTTCAGCAAGTTTGGCATTAGTTCTTTCCAGAATGTTTTGTAGAATTTACCTGTGTAGCCGTCTGGCCCTGGGCTCTTCTTAGTTGGGAGGTTTTTAATGACTGATTCTTCTTTACTTGTGATTGGTTTGTTGAGATCATCAATTTCTTCTTTCATCAATATAGGCAACTACTGTGTTTTTAGGAATTTGTCCATTTCCTCTGAATTGTCATTTTTGCTGGAATACAGTTTTTCAAAGTATCCTCTTAAGATAGTCTTTATTTCTGTGGGGTCAGAGGTGATATCTCCTTTCTCATTTCTTATTTTGGGTATTTGCATCTTCTCTCTTTTTTTCTTTGTTAGTCTAGTTAAGGGTTTGTCAATTTTATTGATCTTCTCAAAGATCCAGCTCTTGGTTTTGTTTATCTTTTCAAGTGCTTTCTTATTTTCTATTTCTTTTAGTTCTGCTTTTATCTTTGTTCTTTCTTTCTTCTTCCTGTTGTGTTACTTTGTTGTTTTTTTACTAAGTCCTCCAAATATGCTTTTAGTTCTTCAATTTTAGCTCTTCTTTTTTCATGTATGAATTTATGGCTATAAATTTCCCTCTCAGTACTGCTTTTGCTGCATCAGGTAAGTTTTGGTATGTTCTGTTATCATTTTCATTAGTTTCAAGGTAGTTATTAATTTCTTTTGAGATTTCCTCTTTGACCCAGTGGTTTTCTAAGAGTGTGCTGTTTAATTTCCCTATCTTGGTGTGAAATCTGGGCCTCTGGCCCTTGTAGATTTCCAGCTTCACTTCACTATGTTCAGAGATATTATTTTGTATGATTTCAATCTTTCTGAATTCATTGAGCCTTTCTTTGTGGCCTAGCATATGGTCTATCTTGGAGAATGATCCATTTGCACTTGAGAAAAATGTATAACCTGCTGTATTCGGGTGTAATGATCTGTATATGTCTATTAGGCCCAGCTCGTCTAATATACTGTTCAAAGTTTTTGTTTCTTTATTGATTCCCATTTGAGGTGTTCTGTCCAAAGCTGATAGTGGTGTATTAAAGTCTCCCACTATAATTGTAGAGGCATCTATTCTTTCACTTAGTTTTTCCAGTGTTTGCCTCACATATTTGGAGGTGCCCTTGTTAGGAGCATAAATATTTATGATTGTTCGTTCTTCTTGAAAGATTATCCCTTCCACTAATATGTAGTATCCATCTTTGTCTCTCACAATTGTTTTGCCTTTAAAGTCTATTTTGTCTGATATTAATATAGCTACTCCTGCCCTTTTTTGGTTATTGTTTGCTTATAAGATTGTTTTCCAGCCATTCACTTTCAACCTTCATGAATCCCTGGGTATAAGGTGTGTTTCTTGTAGATAGCATATAGATGGGTCATATTTCCTTATCCAGTCTTCCAGTCTGAATCTTTTGGCAGGTGAGTTTAATCCATTGACATAGTGTTATTACTTTCAAGGAATTATTTATGTTAGCCATATTTTGTTTGGACTTGTGTTTGTTATATTTTGTTTGTTTGTTTTTTCCTTCTCTTTTTGTCTTTTTTGTTGCTCTTACACTCTCCTCCAACTCTGCCTCTCCTGTTTTTTCCTTTCTTCCTGCAGAACTCCCTTTAGTATTTCTTGAAGGGCAGGGTTCTTGTTGGCATACTCTTTCAATTTCTGTTTATCTGTGAATATTTTGACCTCTCCATCATTTTTGAATGCTAGTTTTAGCTGGGTAGAGTATTCTTGGTTGGAAATTTTTTTCTTTTAGTACCTTGACTATATCATACCACTGTCGTCTTGCCTCCATGGTTTCAGATGAGAAATCAGCACTTAATCTTATGGAGCCTCCCTTGTATGTGATGGTTCTCTTTTCTCTTGCTTCTTTTAGAATTTTCTCTTTGTCTTGAGCATTGGATAATTTGACAAGTATTTGTCTTGGGGTGTGCCTGTTGGGATTTATGGTGTTTGGTGTGTGTTGTGCTTCCTGGACATGTACATCCATCTCTCTCAGTAGATTTGGGAAGTTTTCAACCATTATTTCCTGCAACACCCCTTCTGTCCCCTTTCTCTTCTTTTCTCCTTCTGGGATGCCTACAATATGTATGCTTGTGCGTTTTGCATTGTCATTCAGGTCCCTAAGTCCTAGCTGGATTTTTTCTGTCTTTTTGTCAATCAGTTCTACTATCTGTTTGATTTCAGATGTACTGTCTTCCACGTCGCTAATTCTCTCCTCTGCCTCTTCTAATCTGCTGCTATTTGCTGAGAGTGTATTTTTGATGTCTTGAACTGTGGTGTTTATCACCATCATATCTGTTATCTTTTTGCATATGTCTGCAATTTCCTTTCCAAGTGTTTTCTTCATATTGTTAATCTCTTCTTTTACTTCATTAAATTGGCCTCTAATATATGTTTTGAGATCTTTTAATTAGTTGTTTGATGTTCTGCTCTTCTTCCTGGTTATTAGTTTGTTCATTGGATTCAGCCATGTTTTCCTGTTTGTTTGTTTAGTTTGTAGTTTTTTTAGCTGTCTGGTCATCATTTTATCTTGATGGGCTTAATCAGTTCCTTAGCTTCTTTGTTTAGTCTTGGGGATTAATTAGTTGTTGTTCGTCTGTAAGTGTTATGTCTTCTCTATGTCACTTTGGTCTTCTTACTCTATTTTCTTGTTGCTGGCTAAGTTCACTTTGAAGGAAAATATTAGGGCCAGGGAAAGCAAAATGAATAAGAAAATAAAATGTATAAATTAGTATTGGTAATAAATTTTAACAGAGCAAAAATGTGAGATCTAGGAGAATGGATATTAGACTCATGTAAGTTGTGTAGAGTTATAGCAGTGAGTACCTATAACGAGATAGTCAACTGAGTATGGGGAGGAATATAGTATGAATTAAAAGGCCATTGTATTTCTGAGAGAGGGAAAGAGAAAGACAATAATATCAAGAGTGGCTAAGAGACAGAAAACAGAACAAAGGTATTAGAAATAAAAAGTCAGACAATTTGGGCCCAGAGAAAGGGAGGTAGAATGTAAGAGAAACAGCAGATGATGGAGGATAGAAAGATGTGGGAGAAAGGGGATAGTGTAGGTGGCCAAAATCAATACACATAGAAAAGAGGAAATGGAGGATGAGGAAACAGACCAAGTGTCAAGTGCTCCCTGCAGCTGGTATCATATAAAGAAAATAAGATAGAAATAGAAGAAAAAAAGAAGAGAAAGGGGGGGGGGCAAGGAAAAAGGAGGGGAAACAAGCAAGAAAAATAAAAAGAGAAAAAAAACCTAAATAAATGAGGAAGGACCTTGGAGGATGAAATGGGGGAAAAGACCAGGAGGCAATGCAATATTAGCAACCACGCCACACACACAAAAAAAAGAACCAACATTTCAAGGTAGGAATCCTGTTTGCAGTTAAATAATACACTTAGGGATCTTTCCAACTTTTGGCAGGAGTGAATAATATCGCTATGAACATTAGTGTGTGTGTATCCGTTCATGTCCTTGTTCTCAATTCTTCTGGTTATACACCCAGAAATGAAATTGCTGGGTCATATGGCAGATCTATAGTCAGTTTTTTGAGGCACTGCCAAACTGTCCTCCACAATGGCTGGACAATTCTACATTCCCACCAGCAGTGGAAGAGGGTTCCTATTACTCCACATCTTCTACAGCACTTGTAGTCCTCTGTTTTTTTAATAGCTGCCAGTCTATTGGGTGTAAGATGGCATCTCATTGTAATTGCATTTCTCTAATAGTGATGTTCGGCATCTTTTCAGGTGCTTTTTAGTCATCTATATTTCTTCTTTGGAGAAGTGTTTGTTTCAAATCTCTTGCCCATTTTTAAATAGTTTTGTTAATCTCTTTATTTTTTAGATATAAGTTTTCTTTATATATGCTGGATATTAGACTCCTATCAGATATATGGTTACCGACTCTTTTCTTTCATTGAGTAGGCTGCCCTTTCACTTTCTTGACAAACTCCTTTGAGGTGCGAAAGGTTTTTATTTTGAAGAGGTCCCTTTCATCTGTTGTTTTCATTTTTTTCCCCTGCTTTTAATGTGAAGTTCATGAAGCCATTTCCTGTTACTGGGTCCTGTCAATGCTTCCCTATATTACCCTCCAAGGTCTTTATGGTCTTGGCTTTTATATTTAGATCTTTGATCCATCTTGAGTTGATTTTTCTATAAGGTTTGAAATAGCGTTCCTCTCTCATTCTTTTGCATATGGATATCCAGTTCTCCAAGCACCATTTGTTGAAGAGGCCGTTCTCTCCCAGTTGAGGGGGCTTGGTGGCCTTGTCAAATATCAGGTGACTGTGTATGTGAGGATCTGTATCAGACCTCTCAATTCGGTTCCATTGGTCAGTATGTCCAATACCATGCAGTTTTGTAGCTTTGTGTAGTATTTTTTAAAGTCAGGTAATGTGATTCCTCTGATTTGATTTTCCCTTTTCAATATGTTTTTGAGTGTTCAGGGCCTCTTCCCGTTCCAAATTTTCATAGGTAGTTTTTCCAATGCAATAGAAAGTGCTGTGTTGATTCTTATTGGGATTGCATTAAATCTGTAGATTAGTTTGGATAGGATAGACATCTTAATGATATTATTCTTCCTTTCCATGAACAAGGAGTATTCTTCCATTTACTTACGTCTTCCTTGATTTCTTGAAAGTGTTGTGTAGATTTCTGTGTATGTCATTAATAGCATTAAATTCATTCCTAGCTATGTGATTTTTTAAGTTACTACTATAAATGATATTTTTTTCTTGATTTTCTCCTCAATGATCTTTACTGGTACATGTGTTTGAGTTTTGCACAGGTGTTCTGCTAGCCAGTCTGAGAGCACGTGATTGGGTGCCTGGTGCTGTCCGTCAAGGGTAGGGCCCCTCCCTCTTAGGGGCGTGGAGTCCCGGAGCGGGGCGGGACCTCATTGGCCCAGGCGGAGGCTCAGGCGCTCCGGTCCAGTCCCTCAAGTCCCGCCCAGTGCATTGCGCGGCCCCTCTTTTAAGAGCTCGTGGTGTTTGTGAAGCGCACGACGACCTGATGGCGTGCTTCGGAGGTGTCCCCGGTCCCCGCAGGTGCCCCCGGTCCCCGCAGGTGCCCCCGGTCCCCGCAGGACGGGAGGGACATGTGTAGGCGTGGGGGCTGCGGGAGCGCTTGGCCCCACGTCCAGGGACCCTGCCCGTGTCCCCTGCGCACGATAGCGGTAAGTTTAGGGACCCAACTTGGCGTCGGGGCGGGGCGCAGGCGAGCGAACCTCCCCTTGCTGCGTCGAGGGGGGGCCCATGCCGCGCCCCCTAAAGTTCCTGCTGGCTCGGCTGCGGGGCGCGGGGGGCGGAAAGTTGTACGGGGCGCCTGGGTCCTGCGTGCCCTCAGGGCCTGTTGGCGACCAGGCAGGGCCGCGCCGGGTGGGGGCGCTGCTTCCACGGGCGGTGCGGGGCTGGGGCGGGGGGGGGGGGGGGCGCGCAGGGTGCAGTCGGGGGTCCCGGCCCAGCCTGACTGGCCTGCGGCGCGGGGCCCAGTGTCAGAATAAGGGTCCCGTGGCCCGCCCCTCCATCCCTCAGTCCCACCTTTCCTCCATCATGGTCATCTCCCTCCCCACTGTCCCCCCTGTCCCCCCATGGTCCATCCTCCTCCCTCACAGTCCCTCTGCCCCCCCATGTTTGCTCCTCCCCCAGGGCCCCTCCCCCCGTTGCTCCCCCCAGGACCCCCCCTCCCATCCCCCGTCCCTCCCATCCCGGGAAAGTCCCTCCCCCATAGTTCTTCCAACCCCAAGGCCCCTCCTACTCCCACACAGTCTCTCCTGTTCCCCCCACAGCCCCATTCCCTGCAAGGTCCCTGCCCCCCTCCTCCTCCCCCCCCCATGCTTCCTCTCCCCGGACACTGTCCCTCCTGCCCCAACAAGATCCCTCTTTCTGCCCTAGGGTCCCTCCTTGCATAAGGTCCCTATGGTACTTTCTCCCCCCTGAAGTTCCTCTTCCTCGCTTACTGTCCCTCCCCACATGATCACCCCTCCCACTGTCCCCGCCCCATGGTTCTCCCCCCATAGGCCGTTCTGCCCCCCTTTGGTCCCTGCCCCTCCAAAGTCTGTCCTTTCCCCCTACATTCCCCCCCACATGATCCCTCACCCCCACAATCTCTTCTGCCCCCCCATGGCCCTTCCTGCCCCCCCCCACTCCTGTTCCTGGATGGTCCCTCCTCCTCCACCATGCTACCTCCACCCCCACAGTTCCTCCCACCTCCCCAGTGTCCCTTGTGCACCCCCCAAAGTCCCTCTTACATCCCCATGGTCCTTCACTCCCCACAGTCCCTCCTGGCTCCTCTTCCCTCCTGCCCCCCCATCCCCAGTCCCTCCTCCCCTGCCACAGTCCCTCCTGCCACCCATGCTCCCTCCACCCTCATGGTCACTCCCACCTCCGGAAGGTTCCTCCCACCAAGGTCTCACCCTCAAGATCTCTCCTGCTCTTACAAAGTCCCTCCTTCCCCCTTACCTTCCCTCTTCCCCCACAGTACCTCCTGCTTCTCCAGGGTCCCTCCCCCCCTCGGTCCTTCCTCCTCCTCATGGTCCCTTCACCCCACTGTCCCCCCTTCCTCCCCATAGTCCCTCCTGCTCCCCCCACAGCCTCTGCCCCTTGTCCCTCCTCTCCCCCAGTCCCTTCCCCCCAAGGTTCTTCTGGTCCTCTCCAACATCCCTTCTGTCCCCCCCCAAAGTACCACCTGTTCCCCCCAAGGTTCTTCCTGCTCTGCCATGCTACCTCCAACCCCCACAGTTCCTCCTGCCTCCCCAGGGTCCCTTCTTGCCCCAAAGGTCCCTCCTGCCCCCCTCAAGTCCCTCCTCCACTCCCATAGTCCCTCTCCCCCATGGCCCTTTCTGTCCCCATGGTCTCTGTTCTCCCCCACAAACCCTTCTGCCCGCCTCCCCCCCCAGTACCTTCTCCTTGTCAAGGTTCCTCCTGTTCCTCCAAGGTCCCTCCTGTTCCCACAGGATACCTCCTGCTCTGCCATTCTCCCTCCACTTCCACAGTTCCTCCCGCCTCTCCAGGGCTCCTCCCCCCACGGTTCCTCCTTACTGCCCCATGTTCCCTCTTCTACCCACCCTACAGCACCTCCTGTCCCCCGGGTTCCTCCCCCCCACTGTCCCTCCTGTCATCTTACAGTCCCTCTTTGCCACCATGGTCTCTCCTGTCCCTCCTTGTCCCCTCCTGCCCCACTGTCCCCCACCCCCCCGCCCACATTCCCTCCTGCCTCCCCTTGGTCTCTCCTGCCCACCACAGCCCTTTCTGCCCCCCCCCCATGACACCTTCTTCACCCCTGTGGTCCCTGCTCGCCTCCATGGTCCCTTCTCCCCCTCCACAGTGCCCCCTCTCTCCCTGCATTCCCCTGGGTTCCCCGCATGGTCCACCCCTTTGCCCTGCCCTCTGCCCTCCTGATCCTCTGAGGTCCCTGGGGTGCTTTCCCTTTCAGCGCCCCCTTCCCAGCCCCTGCACTTCAGATTTTCCTCTGGAGCCAGGCAGAGGCTGCTTGGCTTTCTTCTCCTCACATCTGGAAAGGTGAGGCTCAGGGCCTGGCCTGTAGCAGCTGGCTCTTAAAGGGGTTACTGCTGAGGGGGAATCGATCACTCCCAGGGGAAGGGCTCCTGGGAAGGCCCAGGGGGAGCGTGACTGACACCTGGTGTGTGCCTGCAGGGAGTCCAGTGAATGGGGACCCCTCCTGGGAGGTGTCTCTGGGTGCAGTTTTTTGTCCAGCCAAGGAATTTTTTAGGGACCACGACAGTTTGCAACTAAAAATATGTATCCTGCCTCAAAGGTCTGCAGGTGTCGGCCACTCCTCATCTTAGGGACTTTGAATTCTTTGGGTCAAAGCCCTGGTGGGTCACTTGAGCCTTTCATTTTCTGTCTTCCTCCCGTGTTTTACTGCTTTCTTCTTTCTGGGAGTACACAGGGCAGGTGAGGTCTGGGTTCTAGGGGCCCACTCCCACTGTGTCCCCTCCTGGCTGTGGCTGCACTAGAAGCCCTGGGACAGCTTCAGCCTTGGCTTCCCTCAGAGCTCCCCATGGTCCCAGGGACACTCTTTTTCTTTTGGTACTGGTTACATACTGTATGATCTCTCAAAAGTGTATGATCCGTGGCTTTTAATATAATCACAATATTGTGCATTCATCGCCACAAAAAATTGAAGATATTTTCAGTACTCTAAAGAGAAAAACCCCACGCTCCTTAGCAGTCCTTCCCCAGCCCTACGATAACCACTGATCCAACTTCATTTTTATAAACTGATTTACATTTACATTTTATGTAAATTAAGTCATACAATATGTAGTACTATGTGTCAGGTTTCTTTTACTTAACATAAGTGATATGATATTAATATTTTTAAGTGTTAGCATACATTTGTCCAATTTCAAAGAAAATAGTCATATATGCTGTTTTATCCATATTTAAATAATTTTTATTCGCTTCTTTAAAGATAAATAGATCACACAAAATGTTACATTCAAAAACATAAGAGGTTCCCATATACCCCACTCCCCATCCCCCCCCCACTTCTCCCATATCAACATCCCCTTTCATCAGTAAGAAACATTCATTGCATTTGATGAATACACCCAGTGAATGCCCCATATCTCACCTTTTCCTCCCTCTTCTTGCCATCAGCAACTCCCATGGCCATCCTCTCCCTATCAGTGATATATTTTCTTCCATTTCTAGAGTCACAACAGTTATATAGTAGAATACCAGCAAATCCACTCTAATCCTTAATATATTCCTCCATCCTGTGGGCCCTGGGATGGCAATGTCCACTCCACCTCTAAATGGAGAGGGGTTAGATCCCACATGACCAATGGATGCGATTCTCCTGCTTGCAGTTGTAGACACTCTTGGTTCCCTGGTGTGGTTGTTGACCATTCTCATTTCCCTGTCAACTTACCTGGGTAAGTCCAACGAACCGAACAGTAGGTATTGCAACTCTGCTGAGGCTCAGGGTCCAGCTGGCACATGGATAGCCCAGAGATTCAAGTCTCCTGAGCATACACCAAGCTCAGCTCCAACCACAGATTCAGTAAAGTGACAGAGGATACATGTGTAGAGAGGTCACATCTGAGTCCAACTCCATCACACTAAGGAGCACAAATTCCAATGTAAGGCCTGCTGACAAGACAGTGAACTCTAGAGCCAACTGTTATGACCGTAGAACCTGTGTGTCTCCATAGCCCTCGGGAGCACCAGTATCTGGGGTTGTATCTACTTTGGCTGTCCCTGGGATTCTGCTGAGATGTGTGTAAGCGTGACCCCGCTAATGAATCCCTGACTCATTTTGAAGTCTCTTAGCCATGTAAATTCATTTGTCTTTACCATTTACCCCTTTTATTCAAGGTCTTTCTCTAGTTGAATCAGCAGCTGGTAGTGATAGTAATCCCTCGGTGCCAGGGAGGCTCAGGGTGCGTGAAATTAGGTAGTTAAAGGTGCATATATACTTATAGATGTACCACCTTTTATCCATGCACCAGCTAATAGGCATTCATATTTTTTTTTCCAGTTTTGGCTGCCGTGCACTTGCCCTAGAAATCATTGCGTGGACACAATTTCATTTGTCTTGGATATATTTCTTGGAGTGGAATTAGCAAGAATTACGGTAAGCTTATATTTTTAAGAAACTGACAAAATGTTTCCCAAAGTGGCAACAACATTTTGCATTCTCACCAGAAATGTATTAAGGCTCCAGGTTTGCCACATCTTCTTTAACAGTTGGTGTTATGTCTCTTGGTTTTAACCATTCTAGTATGTATGACAGAGTTTTTTTTTTTAAGATTTATTTATTTATTTACACCCTCCCCCCCCCCGCCTTGTGGCTTGTTTTTTTTTTTTTTTTTTTTTTTTGCTGTTCTCTGTGTCAGTTCACTGAGCGTTTTTTTTTTTCCCCTGTCTGCTTGTCTCCCTTTGTTGCGTCACCTTTCTTTGTCAGTTCTCCGTGGTGCATGGGACAGCTCACATTCACAAAGAGGCCCTGGAATGGGAACCCAGGGTCTCCCATATGGTAGATGGGAGACGGAAGCCCAACCGATTGAGCCACAGCTGCTGCCCTGTATGACAGATTTTGACATATATTTTTCTAGTGATGAAAATAATCAAATGCTTCTTCTTTGGTAAATGTGTATTTACATGTTTTCCCATTTTTAGGAGCTGTTTGTCTTTTTTTAAAAAAAAAAACAAACAAACAAAACCAAAACATATAATTCATCCAAAGTGGTCAGTCAGTGATATTTGGCACAATCACATAGTTGTTCACTGATCACCTCATTCATCATTAGAGCATTTTCGTTATTTCAGTAATAATAAGAAGAAATGAAAAACAAACAAGAATTCCTCACCTCTTGATCTCTCTATGCTTCCCCTGGCAGCAACAGATCCCATTTCTGAATACTTTTTATTTCCTCTAAAAATTAATTCATGGTTTACATTTTATATAAGTGGAATCATACATTATGTTACACTATATTTAGGTCATAGTAAAGCAAGGTTCCTGTATTTGTCCCTTTGTGTCTGGCTTGCTTCACTCAACATAGTGTTCTCTAGGTTAATCCATGTTGTCATATGCTTTACGACTTCATTTCTTTTTACTGCTGCATGATTTTCTATTGTGTGAATACACCACAGTTTCTTTATCCATTCATTGGCTTATGGACACTTGGGATGTTTCCAGCTTTTGGCAATTGTGAGTAATGCCATTATGAATATAGTTCTGCAGATGTCCATTCATGTTACTACTCTCAGTTCTTCTGGGTATATACCCAATATAGTGGTATTTCAGGGTCACGTGGCAAATCTATATTCAACTTTTTTAGGAATTGTCATGCAGTTATCCACAGTGGCTGTACCATAATGGTCCTACAAATAGTGAATAAGTGTTCCTATCTCTCCACCTCCTCTCCAACACTTGCAGTTCTCTGACATTTTAATAGTGGCCATTCTGATAGCTGTGAAATTCTATCTTGTTTCGATTTGCATTTCCCTAATCATTAATGGGGTTGAATAGTTTTTCATGTGTTTTTTGCCATTTGTGTTTCCTCTTTGGATAAATGTCTACTCATGTTTTTTGTCCTTTTTTATCGCCCCCCCCCCCCCGTGGCTTTTTGCGTGCTCTCTATTCTCTGTGTCCATTTGCTGTGCTTTCTTCTGTGTCTGTATTTTTTTTTTATTCCCTCCCACTTTGTGGCTTGCTTGCTTTCTGCCCTCTGTCCATTTGCTGCCCGCAGCGATTGTGGGCCAGCTGGCACTCCGCAGCGCCCGGATCGGCTGCTTTGTGCAACGTGTGGGCGAGCCTGCCTTCACAAAGAGGTCTGGGGATGTGAACCCAGGGCTTCCCATATGGTAGATGGGAGCCCAACTGATTGAGCCACAGCTGCTTCCATTTTCCCCATTTTTTCATTGGGTCATTTGTCTTTTTATTGTTGAGTTTTAACATCTCTCTTTATATCCTGAATGTTAAGCCCTTATGGAATATGTAGATTTCTAAGTATTTTCTCCCATTGAGTCAGCTGCCATTTCACCCTTTTGACAAAGTCCTGAGAGGTGCGAAAGTTTTAAATTTTGAGGAGGTCCCATTTATCTAATTTTTCATTTGTTGTTTGTGCTTTGGGTGTAAGGTCCAAGAAATTACCATGTACCACAAGGTCTTTAAAATGTTTCCCTACTTTTTCTTCTAATAGTTGTATGGTATTTGCTTTTATATTTAGGTCTTTGATCCATGTTGAGTTGATTTTTGTATAGAGAGTGAGATAGGGTCCTCCTTAATTCTTTTGGTTATAGATAACCTGCTCTCCCAGCAGCATTTGTTGAAGAGTCTGTTTTTGTCCGATTAACACAGACTTGGTAGGCTTGTCAAAAACTAGTTGACCATAGAGATGAGGGTTTATTTCTGTACTCAGTTCAATTCCACTGATCGTTTTGTCTCTCTTTATGGCAGTATCATGGTGATTTGTCCACTGTAGCTTTGTAATATGTTTTGACATCAGTCAGTGAAATTCCTCCTATGTCGCTCTTCGTTTTTAGAATACTTTTGTCTACTCATGTGTACTTGCCCTTCGAAATGATTTCGTAATTGTCTTCTCTATTTTTGTAAAGTTGGCTATTTTAATTTTGATTGGTATTGCTGTGAATCTATAAATCAGTGAGGGTAGGATTCACATCTTCCTGACATTCAGTCTTCCAGTCCATGAACATGGAATGTCTTTCCAATTGTTTAGGTCTATTAAAATTTCTTTTAGCACTGTTTTGTGATTTTCTCCATGTAGGTCCTGTACTTCTTTTTTTAAATTGATTCCTAGGAGTTTGTTTTTTTGTTGCTATTGTAAATGGAATTTTCCCCTGATTTCCTCCTCAGATTTGTGCACTACTAGTGTATAATAACATTACTGATTTCTCAATGTTGATTTTGCTGCCTGCCATTTTGCTAAACTCATTTATTAGCTCTAGTAGCTTCATGGTAGACCTTTCAGAATTTTCTAAATATAAGATCATGTCATCTTCAAACAGAGTTGTATTTCCTCTTTTCTTAATTCTTTTAATTCTTTTTTCTTTTCTTATTACTCTACCTAGAGGTTCTATTACAGTGTTAAAGAACAGTGGTGCTAGTGGGCATCCTTCTCTTCTTTCCCGTCTTAAAAGTTAAGCTTTCAACCTTTCCCAAGTGGTTATGATGTTAGATGTGGGGTTTTTCATATGTGTCTTTTATCATATTAAGGAATTTTCCTTCTTTTCATCTCTTTTGAAATGTTTTTATGAGAAAGGATACTGGATTTTGTCAAATGCTGCCTCAATTGGGATGATCATATGTGTTTTTTTTCCTTTCTTCAGTTTGTTAATGTGGTGTATTACTTTAATTGATTTTCTTACGTTGAACCAGCCTTGCCTACCAGGAATAAATCCCACTTGATTGTGATATATAAGTCTTTTGATATACTGCTGGATTCGATTTCTAAATATTTTGTTGAGAATTTTTGCATCAATGTTCCTTAGAGAGATTGGTTTGTCATTTTCTTTTCCTTGCAGTGTCCTTATTTGGCTTTGGTATCATGGTGATATTGGCTTCTTAAAAAGTGTTGGGTTATTTTCCCTCCTCTTCAACTTTTTGTAAGAGTTTAAAGAGGATTGATGTGAATTCTTTTGAAGTGTTTGGTAGAATTCACCTGTGAAGCCACATGGTCCTGGAGTTTTCTTTGTTGGAAGATTTTTGAAGACAGAATCGGTGTCTTTAAATGTAACTGGTTTACGTTCTTGTATTTCTTGTAGTATCAATGTAGGTTGGTTGTGCATTTCTAGGAATTTTCCCATTTCATCTAGGTTGTCTCGTTTGTTGGCATATAGTTTCTCAGAATATCCTGTCATGATCCTTTTCAGTTCTGTGGGGTCATTCATAACTTCCCCCCTTTAATTTCAAATTTCATTTGTTCCCTTTTGTTTTTTCTTTGTTAATCTTGCTAAGGGTTTGTGAATTTTACTGATGTTCTTGAACCAGCTTTTGGTTTTGATTTTCTGTTTTTTTATTTCTCAATTTCATTTATTTCAACTCTAATCTTTATTATTTTTTTCTGCTTGTGTTGAGGATTAGTTTGCTATTCTATTTCTAGTTTCTCTTGTTGTTCAGTAAATTCTTTGAGTTTATCTTTCTTTTTTTTTAATATAGGCTTTTTGGTCTATAAATTTCCCTCTCAAGACTGCCTTTGCTGTATACCATAAGTTTTGATAAGTTGTGATCTCGTTTTCAGTTTCTGAATACATTTACTGATTTCACTTGCAATTTCTTCGACCTACTGATTATTTAGGAGTGTGTTGTTTAGCCTCCATACCTTTGTGAATTCACCTTTATCCTGTCTGTTACTGATTTTCAGTTTCATTCCCTTATGATCTGAGAAGGTGCTTTTTACAATTTCAATCTTTTTATTTCTTTTTTTTTTTTTTGGTTGATATTCTTTTTTTCTTATCCTTTTTTTTTTAATTTTTTTATTTTTTATTGACTTTGTAATAATATTACATTAAAAATATATATGTGAGGTCCCATTCAACCCCACCCCCCCCACCCCCCTTCTCCCCCCCCCAACAACACTCGTTCCCATCATCATGACACATCCATTGGATTTGGTAAGTACATCTTTGGGCACCTCTGCACCTCATATACATTGGTTCACATCATGGCCCATACTCTCCTCTATTCCATCAAGTGGGCCCTGTGAGGATTTACAATGTCCGGTGATTACCTCTGAAGCACCATCCAGGGCAGCTCCATGTCCCGAAGACGCCTCCACCTCTCATCTCTTCCTGCCTTTCCCCATACCCTTTGTCCATTATGTCCACTTTTCCCAATCCAATGCCACCTCTTCTATGTGGACATTGGATTGGTTGTGTCCATTGCACCTCTATGTCAAGAGGAGGGTCAGATTCCACCTGGATGCTGGATGCAATCCTCCCATTTTCAGTTGTAATCACTCTAGGCTCCATGGTGTGGTGGTTGTCCTTCTTCAACTCCATCTTAGCTGAGTGTGGTAAGTCCAATAAATCATCAATCTTTTTATTTCTTGAGAGTTGTATTGTGCCCTAGCCTGTCGTTCATCCTGGGAAAGGATCCATGTGCATGGGAAAAGAATTAATAACCCACTGAGTTTGCATGCTGCATTCTGTATATGTCTGTTAGGTCTAACTCATTTATTATATTGTTTAAGTTCTCTATTTCCTTGTTGATCTTTTGTCTCACTCGATCTAATGATGTGAGAGGTGTGTTGACATCTCTGATGATTAAAGTAGAGATGCCTATTTCTCCTTTTAGTTTTCCCAGGATTAGTTTCATGTACTTTGGTTAGGTGCATAGATATTTATGTCTTCTATATCTTCCTGGTTGATTGTCCCTTTTATTAATATTTAATGTCCTTCTGTATCTCTTATGACTTTTTTGCATTTACAGTGTTTTGTCCAGTATTAGTATAGCTACCTCTGCGCTTTTTTGGTTACTTTTTGCATGGAGTGTCTTTTTTCTAGGCTTTTACTTTGAGACAGTTTGTATACATGGGTCTAAAGTGTTTCTCTGATAAGCAGCATATGGATGGCTAATGCTTTTTCTTTAATACATCCTGTCAGCCTATATCTTTTGACTGGTGAGTTTAATCCATTCACATTCAATGATATTACTGTAAATGCATTGTTTATTTCCACCGTTTTCTTCCTTGATCATCATATGTCATATCAGATTTTGGTCTTTTTACTTTCTTGGTTATCCTTTCTTGTATTCTTCTATTCTCTCCAAGCCTCTCTCTCCTGTGTTTTTCTTTCAGGTTCTAAGGCTTCCTTTAATATATCCTTCAAGATGGATTCTTTATTAAGAACTATCTTAGTTTCTTAGTTTCTGTGAATATTTTATACACACCTTCATATTTGAAGGAGAGTTTTGCTGGATGCAGAATTCTTGGCTGGCAGTTTTTCTCTTTCACTATCCCAATTATATCATACTACTGTCTTTTCACCTCCATAGTTTCTTATGAGGCTTCTGTACTAAGTCTTACTGGGTGTCCCTTGTAAGTGATGGTTCCCTTCTCCCTTACTCTTCTCAGAATTTTCTCTTTATCTCTGACATTTGACCACCTAAGTAGTACGTTTCTTAGAATAGGTCTATTTGCATTTATTCCGTTTGGGATATGGTTGGCTTCTTGGAAATGTAGGTTCACTTCTTTCATGAGAGTTGTGAAATTTTCAGCTATTATTTCCTCAAATACTCCTTTCCCCGCCCCCCCTTTTCTCTTCTTTTCACCTTCTGGAACTCTTATGACATGTATATTGTTGCTTTTTGCATTGTCATTCCACTCCTTGAGCTCCTGCTCATTTTTCTCCATTCTTTTCTCTCTTCAATTTTAGCTCTTCTGTCTTCGTTATCACTTATTCTTCTGTCATTTCAAGTTTGCTGTTGTATGACTTTAATGTGTTTTTTTTTAAATCTCACCTATTGTGTCTTTCATTCCCATTAGCTCTGTTACTTTTTTACTTTGGATTTCAAATTTTCCTTTGTGCTTGTTCACTATCTTCTTGGTGTTGTTCATTTCTTTAGCTATGATTTTTTTTTATCACATTAATTTGATTTCAGTATTTGCATGCATCTTGTTAATTAGTTCTCTCAAATCCTATGTCTTTTTAGGGGCTTTGATATATTCCTTTTCCTGGGCCATGTCTTCCCATATGGTAGGCAGGAGCTCAATCTCATGAGCCATACCGTGGGTTCACATTAAGGCCCCTCCCCTTGGAGCACCAGAGCTTGAGCAGTCCCTGTCACCTGGGGGAAATGCACACAGTCACCCTACAAGCTCACACACAGTCTCACAGTCACACCACAGAGACGCACACATGGATTTCCTTAAGGCTCCACACAGCCTAACCTGTAACCCCCAAATGAACAGATCCACCCCTGGGGACTGTGGAAGGAAGGACAGAACTCCTTAATAGAAAACCTTTCATCATATCCCATATCCGCATTTTACAGTGAGGCTAGGATCAGGCTAGGTCAACAGCCTACAGGTTGTAGGAAGCCCCCTATTTCATCTCACATTTTCCCACAATATTTTGATGAGCCCAGAATACCTACCATTTTCTTTGTTTTTTTTTCTTATAATATTTTTTAATTCATTTTTAAAAAATATTACATTAAAAAAATATGAGGTCCCCATTCACCCCCACCACCCCCACCCCACCAATCCCCCCACAGCAACACTCCCCCCATCAACATGACACATCCACTGCATTTGGTGAGTACATCTCTGGGCATTGCTGCACCTCATGGTCCACATCATAGCCCATACTCCCTCACATTCCATCCAGTGGGCCATGGGAGGATCTACAGTGTCCGGTAATTGTCCCTGAAGCACCACCCAGGACAACTCTAAGACCCGAAAATGCCTCCACATCTCATCTCTTCCTCCCATTCTCCGCACCCAGCAGCCACCATGGCCACTTTTTCCACACCAATGCCACATTTTCTCAATTACTAACCACAATAGTTCATGAATAAAATATCAGTAAGTCCACTCTAGTCCTTACTGTATTCCTCCATCCTGTGGATCTTGGATTGGTTGTGGCCATTCCACGTCTATGTTAAGGGGGACTTAGATTTCACATGGATACTGGATGCAATCCTCCTGCTTTCAGTTGTAGGCACTCTTGGCTCCATGGTGTGGTGGTTGACATTCTTCAACTCCATGTTAGCTGAGTGGGGTAAGTCCAATAAACCAGAGTGTAGGAGCTGAAGTCTGTTGAGGCTCAGGACCTGGTTATCATATGGTCAGTCCAGAGATTCAGATCCCCTAGATATATCTTAAACCCCAGCACCAGCTACAATTCTGGTAAAGTAACAGGATAGGCTTGTGAAAAGAGATCACGTCTGAGTCCAGCTCCATCACGCAGAAACACCAACTCCAAAGAAGGGCCAACTGACATGGCAGTGAACTCCATCTGCCATGACCATAAAACCTGTGGGTCTCTTTAGCCCTCAGAAGAACCAGTACCTGGGGTTGTATCTACTTTATCTGTTTCTGAGACTCTGCTCAGGTGTGCATAAGGGCAATCCTTCTGACAACCTCCAGACTCTTTTTCAGAGACTCATAGCCATATAAACTCATTTGTCCTTTCCATTTCCCCCTTAATTTAGGTCAAAAAGCATTTTTAACTCCCGTTATTATATGTCAACAGGGATATTCTGCTGGTCCAAGCTGAACCTTTAATTCAGGGTCATTTTCTTTCTTTTTTTTTTTTTTAATTATTTATTTTATTTTTTAAATTACATTATGAAAAATATGAGGTCCCATTCAACCCCACCACCCCCGCCCCCCACACCCCCCACAGCAACACTCTCTCCCATCATCATGACACATCCATTGCACCTGGTAAGTTCATCTCTGAGCATCACTGCACCCCATAGTCAATGGTCCACATCATAGCCCAGACTCTCTCACGTTCCATCCAGTGGGCCCTGGGGGGATCTATAATGTCCCGTAATTGTCCGTGAAGCACTATCCAGGACAACTCCACGTCCCGAAAACGCCTCCACATCTCATCTCTTCCTCCCGTTCCCCACACCCAGCAGCCACCATGGCTACCGTTCCCACACCCATTCCACATTTTCTCTGTGGACATTGGATTGGTTGTGTCCATTGCACATCTACTGGAAACAGGGTCATTTTCTAGTTACGTCATCAGCTGGTACTTGGTAGTGATCCCTCGGTGCCAGGGAGGCTCATCCCCGGGTGTCATGTCCCATGCTGGCAGGAAGGCAGTGCATTTACATGCTGAGTTTGGCTTCGAGACTGGCCACATTTGAGTAACACGGAAGCTGTCAGGAGGGAACTCTTAGGCACAGTGCTGCTCTAGGCCTTGCTCTTATTTCAGGTGCATAGGCTTACAAGCATAGTCATTAGTATCTGGGGATCACTGTTGGGCCCTCATTCCTTCCTGGTCCTTGCCGTTGCACCCGGGGGACTGCCGCTGCTCCCCTAGGGACCATGACAGAGCCCCCCCAGATGTTGTTTTCAATTGTTTTCACTATGAATATATCCAAATATTTCCATGCACCCTAGACACATGCCCTGTATAACTCCCTGTCAACCGTATTTCCCCTGTCAATAACATCCCATACCAGTATTCCTCCACTGACATTGTTGAAACACTCTATGATCCAAAACTTCCTGGAAAGTGAAGCCCAATATAATGCCAGGTTCCCTTAATAGTAAATGAAATATAGCGATGAGTTTAAAGGTTAGATATAGACTACAAATTAATTTGGAAAAATTCTACATCCTATCTTTTTCTTTTCTTTTTTTCCTAATTATTAAACTTCTCTTCACAAGAGTTATAGATCACAGTAATTCATATATACAATATACAGTACTCCCACATATCCAATATAAAACCTTTTCCCTTCCACAGCAATGATCTTTTAACATATTCATACCATATTTACTGAAACTGATGTACAGGTATTGAGACAATAGCTTTCAAACAAGGTACCATTTGTGTTTACATTGTGGTTTATACTTTAGGCTATATAATTTTCTAAATTTTTAGTTATTCTATGTTTTACATTATGATTTACATTATTAGTCTGTTGGCCCCTATATGTTTTTGGTGTAATATTAGATGTTTTATATCCATCCTTGTGTACTCTTGTGAAACACTTCTGTTGCCCTCACAGTTACGTTGGTTCCGTCTATTCAATACCTATTTCCCCCTCCCCCTGGGGCCACAGTGACAGTCAATCTTCATTTCTTGAGGAGTAATGTTCAGAGATACTTGCAACAGTGTTGAGGGCTTGACATGCTCAACTGCCCTAATGCCCTGGGAACCACCATTTCTCTTGAGAGACACAGTTCCCTCTATGATGGCATTAGTCCTCCCCAGGATGTGGGTCTACCTTCACTCTGATAATATGGGTCTCTACCCAATGATATAACCCACTCTGGCAAAATGAGCATTCACATATTCCCTAGGAGTCTGCCCTACATAAGATTATCCCCTTTAAGTATCTTAAACAGGTAACTTTCCTAATTATATTTTGAAAAGGATTTCTCAGCATTATACTCTCAACCAACACCTGACAATGTCCTATGTTCGTATGTTGCCCCACACTCCCCCCAATTTCTTGGGCAATATTACCCATCCATAGCTACTATTTCCATTTGCTCTCAAGGTCACCTGCAATGCAGAAAAGAAAATAGGGTGATGATAGGATTGTGTTGTGTTGTGTTTTTGCAGGACTTGGTTATTTTCAAAAAGAGATGGGAAGCAGTGGTAAATTCAAAGGCTCCATAAATAAGCTTGAGGAACACCTGTGGGAAAGGCTGCAGCTTTTCCTGGAGGAAGTGACTCTCATAGGCAATTACAAAAGTCTGAGTTAAAGGAGGGAAAATGGTGCTGAGGTAATTAACACAACCTTTCTATTTGGTTTATCACCAGATGCCGCCATTTTTAAAGCCCTCTTGTGTCAGGGATTTGTTCATAGGATTCTTACTTTCAGTTCTTCCTTCCACAGAATAGCAGCTAATGTCTACAGGTATAAGATATAGTAAGATCTGTACTCAATGTGAAAAGGAATGTGAGAAAGAAACATTTCTGTCTTAGATAAAAACAGGTGGCCTTACTTCAGCATTAGAGGGAGTCTGCTCATCTGCCCTGTCACTAGCAGCCCCTCCATCAGGTCTTCCATGGGAGCTAGAGGGACACAGAGTAGCCATCAGTACACTGGGGTGCAGTTCATGCGTTACCTGGGAAACTTTAACTAGGACGAGGGGCTACAGTGATCAGGGCTGGTTGGGTAGAAAGCACAAATGGGATGCTATTCAGACTTCCTTTGTGCAAGAAAGAGAGACTAATGAGAACAGGAAAATTAGATGTAGAGTCCTTGGCTTTGGAGCTAAAGGCAATCTAAATTAATGTGAAATAGTTAATCTAATGATGGTTTTAAATTACACACTGACTCAAACACAGAGCCCCAACCCTTCTGCCCATTTTGAAGCCCAACTAAATTTCCTGAATCTCCTTGACATCCAGTTCATTACAGATTTGCCAATTCCATGTATTTTTTAAGATTTTGTTAAATTTCAAAAGTTGACATGAGCATAACAAAAATTCCCATTTTAACCATTTTTATTGGTACTTAACTCATTGGCATTAATCACCTTAACAATCTTTAACATCACCATTAATCTCCAAAATTTCTTCATGACCTGAAACAGAAACTCTTTATAACTCTTAATCTCACTGTTCTTTTCCCCTAATTCCTATTAATAATCCTTAATCTCCTTCCTTCCTGTTTTCTTTTTCTAGATGTTTCACATATGCAGAATCATACACTCTTTGTCTTTTGTGTCATCTGATTTCACTCAGTATGTAATCATGTTGATGTCATTCATGTATTAGGATGTCTCAGAACTTCCATTGCTTTCTTTGGCTGAATTCCGTTTTATGGATGAAGCAATTTTTCTTTTTGTATCCGTTCATCTGTTGATGGACACTTGTATAGTTGTGACCATTGGCTATTGTGAATAATGCTCCTATGAACAGTGGTTTGCAAGTATCTGTAGTCCCGTCTTCCAATACATAGATACATATCTATTTGTATATATGTATGTATATAGATTTGTTGGATTGCTGGTCATATGGTTACTGTGTTTCACTTTTTGAGGTATTGCTCAACTGTTTTCCACAGTACAGGACAGTATGCATTGGTCATAGCCTGCAGAGCTTTTCAACAGATACTGAGCCTTCATAGGGATGAATTGATGCTGGCCCTTGAATTGTGCAAACTAATCGACTACTGTAGTATGCTGAGCAAGGAGGGGAGAGATGGGAGGGGAAGATGCAGGAACTTTAGAAGTATCTAAAGTATTAATTTGTTTGTGAATCTAAAGTGCTCTGAATAAAGGGTGTTAATTTTTTTTAAATGTGGAAGCATCATTATATCAGGTGTATTAGCCAAAGGGGTGCTGATGCAAAGTATCAGGAATCTATTGGCTTTTATAAAAGGTATTTATTTGGGGGAGAAGCATATAGTCAGAAGGCCCTACCTAAAGATCCCTTTCAAGGTACTCTAAGAAGTAATTTGTCACCCGAAGTCATTTACCATGTGTTGAAACAAGATGGTGGGCACGTCTGCAAGGGTTGAGCCTTCCTTCTTCCCTTAAGGCTCCATGATCCCAGCTTCCTCCATCTCACCTGTAGGCTGGCATGAGGCTGAGCTCACAGGCCTTCTCAGCTGCTCTTTTCTCTTCAGCTCCAACTATCAGGCTCATCTCTGTATTCTTCTTCTCTGCATCTTATTCTGTGTTCTCCCTGAGCAAACATTTGCCTATTCTTGATCTAATAAAGTGAAAGTGAAACCTTCAAATTTAATATAATCAGAGGGGTATCATGTCCACAGGAATAGACCAGTTTACAACCATGATCGATATCTCTTTTTGGAATTCATAAATAATATTAAAGTGCCACAGGAAGGATGTTTTTCATGTAATGTTCAAAATTAAACTAATGGCCATACTTTAGGTTGAAACACTGGCCACTATTAGATGTGAACCAATCTTGTGTTGTAAATGTATCCTTAATTCTGTGATTGTGGCACTTCTGAGTCAATTAGTAAATTAAAATGTTCACATGTAAAAAAAGAATATAGCTTAGGCATTTTATGGGTTTTCCCTATATATGGGACTGAATAAACTGCAGTCATTATTCTTGAATCGACATGATTGCATTTCCATATTACCATCGGTAGGGCAGTTCCTCGGTGATATCTTCCCATGCCCCCTCTTCTTGGGCAGGTAGTGATTTTCATGCTGCCGATGGACTGGGCGTCACGGCAGTAGGTTTTTTGACTAAGAAACAAATTTTCACTTTTTAACCTTGAGACAAAAACCTGGGAAAATCATTCAGGATTGAAAGAGCTGTTGACAACTTACAGTCAAAGGTAGGAACATTATTAATACTTTATTTACAGTTGAAACTTCTGATCCCCTTATTCATAAGTTGCCTAGTGGACACATGTGAATTAAAAAGTCAGAGTTCAAGAAAATCTTGTCGTTTTATTTTTACATAAAAACACCCAACAGATCGATATGAAGGCACGTGAAATTTGCAATAGGTGATGTGACTACTTAGCTTACCTTATAATTTTGGGCAATATTTGGAAACTGTAGGCTTGGGAAATTTCAGCCATATGCACAGATGCTAGATCTCTCTTGTACAATATCTAATACTCCCATTTCACAGTTTAAGGGAAGGCTCATTGTATCAACATTGAGGTTACTTGATAGATGTGTGTTAGACTCTTCACATGAGATTGGGAACATTTGTCTCTACACCTGGGATCCTCCTTCTGAGTTGTGTGTATAATAAACAACCCTACTACATATGGCTCATGAGGACTGAATGAGTTCCTGTATGTAAACTTTGCAGTGGTCCTATTATATTCTTGACGTAGTCGACAGTGGCAATTGTCCTGTGTAAATAAGACCTATGTTTAGGATAAATACACAGTAGCACACATACACACACACATATGCGCAATTATACTACATAGACTTAAACATTGACAAACTGCAACTCCAATTTATGGTAAGCTAGACCCCCCCAAGAGAATCCAGCTGATTCCAGGAACTGTAGTAATGTGATCAAAGATCTCTTCCTGAAAATCAGTTTTTCTCTCACCACATCCATAATCCTCACTCCACAAGTGAAACGTTATCACTGTGATATCCACTCTAAAGCTAACAAGGAAACCCCATCATAGTCATCTAGATTTCTTTCCACAGCCAGAGAGATAACAGAATTTCTTCTGTACTTGAGGCTACCTGTAATGAAGGAAAAGAAACGCTGTGATGTTTGTATCCTGGTGGGTTCAGTTTCCATGGATTTTTTGCTCTCTTTCTTACTCCAGTAAACCAGATGGAAAGCAGCGGTCGTGTTGGAGAACACAAAAGCAAGATTAGAAGTCTCTAGAAGAGGCCTTGAGGAATTTTATTTCAAGTCCATCTGGTTGTCAATTACAGAATTCTTAACTGAAAGAGGATAAATGTCACCATTAAAAGTCCTTATACCATATGCTTTCCTGTCTGGTCCTATCAACATTGAATGCCCTTGGAACCAGACATCAGCTAGTAAGGGATTCCACTCACACACACACATATGTACACACTACACACACAAGAGGATGGTACCTAAATTCTGTGATCTCCATCATGTTTTCAAATCTGAACTTGACTGAAAACATAAAAAACAAGAAAGCCATATAAGTATTTCAAGCAAAGAAAGTAATTCTTATCTAAGAATTGGATGGGTTTTCCTTTTCTGTCTGGCAGTCAGAAGCTTCTCCAATGTGTCCCCAGCGGAAGCTGAGAGGACACAAAATAATTGTCAGTACATTGGTGCTTGTGCTCTTGAATTACTCAGGGAAAGTTCCTTGTTGAGAAAAGAGCCTCTGTTTATCACTGTTATGTAACAAGTATGAATTGAGCATTTTATCTTCAAAGAAGCTTTAGGATACAGAGAGGTCATGTACAGAATATAGTGGATTCCCATATACCCAACATTCTTCTCCATTACCCTTTCCCCTTTTAATAACATTTTACTTGTGTATGGTATATTTGTTAGAATTGATGTACAAATATTGCAACATTTGTCAATGATTTACATTATGGTTTACATTGTAGAACATACACTTATATAAGTTTGATGAAATTTAACATGGCCTGTATACATCATTGCAAGATCATGTAGAGAAAAAGAATAAAAGCACAAAAAATAAAAAGGAAAAGAAAAAAGATCATGTAAAACACTTCCATTGCCCACAAAATGCCCCATGTTCCATCTAGTCTGTTCCTCCTTCCCCACCCCTAGGCACCCATGGCAACCACCAAGCTTCACTCCTTGAAGAACAAGATTCATAGTTACTTGCAGCAGCGTTGAGAGCTTGACATACTGGCCTGTCCTATGCTATTAGGCACTTCTTATGATCTCAAGAGTCTCCCACCCCTCTATTTGAGAACATAGCAGTACTTCTCAGGATGGGAGTCCATCACTTTCCCGCTCATTATGTGAGTCCCACCCACTGACACAACACACTGTGACAAGGTGAACACTTACTCCCTAGAAGCCTGCCCCAGGTATGCATTTTCCCAAATGCTCTCCAGAACACCCTCAACCAGTAACTCTCCCCTACCTTACTGCCAAAACAACATTCTGAACTTTGTAATTTCAAGCAGGTAACTTCAGATACCCAGATGTTACCTGGTCCCTCCCCAGATGCCCCTCCTATTCCATGGATCGTCCAACCCACCCTCCTCACTCTATGTCACACACGGACCACCCCTGTAGTATCACTTCACCACTGACATGCCCATCCACTGAACAGCTACATACTTCTACCTTATCATAGATTTTTTCCCCATATGGGCATTTGCTCACAACCTTCTTTTCCCTGTCTCTTGTAAACCTGTCTTCCAGATTCTAGCTCTGTGAGTCTGCTCAATTTATTTAGTTCACTGAAGTAAAATTTATTTAGTTCACTTATTACACTGAGGTCATGTAATATTTCTCCTTCAGTGCCTGGCTTAGTCCACGCAACATAATGTCTTCAAAATTCACCCATATTATCCCATGTGTTCTTATTGCATTCCTTCTTACAGCTGAGTAATATTCCATTGTATGTATATACCACAATTTGTTTATCCATGCATTGGTTAATGGACTTTGGGTTGTTTCCAAATTTGGCAATAGTGAATGATGGCACTCTCAACATTGGTGGGCATATTTCTGTTTGTGTTTCTGCTTTCAGTTCTTCTGGGTATATACCCACCAGTGGGATTGTTGGATCATATGGTTGTTCTATAGTTAGCTTCCTGTGGAACAGCCAAAATGTCCTCCGCCATGGCTGTACCATTCTACATACCCACCAGCAGTGGATGACAGTTCCCATTCCTCCACGTCCTCTCCAACATTTGTAATCCACTGTTTTTTTTAATCACTGCCTGTCTGAGGGTTGTAAGATGATATCTCATTGTAATTTTGATTTGCATTTCCCTAATAGTTAGGATGTTGAACATGTCTTCAAGTGCTTTTTAGCCATTTGTATTTCTTCTTTAGAGATGTGTCTGTTCAAATCATTTGCCCATTTTTAAACGGGTTGTTAAGTTTTTTATTTTTGAGGTGTAAGATTCCTTTATATATGCTGGATACTAGGCCTCTATCAGATATATGGTTACCAAATATTTTCTCACATTGTATAGGCTGCCTTTTCACTTTCTTGACAAACTCCTCTGAAGTACGTGGTTTTTTTTTGTTTTTTGTTTTTTTTTTGAGGAAGTGTAGAATTCCTTTATTTTATTTTATTTTTATTTTTTTTCATTTTTTTATCTTTTAATTTTTTTTAATTCATTTTGTAAAAATATTACATTCAAAAAATATGAGATCCCATTCTACCCCACCACCCCCATCCCATCACTCCCCCCCCAGCAACACTCTCTCCCATCATCATGACATATCCATTGCATTAAGTAAGTATATCTCTGGGCATCGCTGCACCTCATGGTCAGTGGTCCACATCATAGCCCATACTCTCCCACGTTCCATCTAGTGGGCCCTGGGAGGATCTACAATGTCCGATAACTGTCCCTGAAGCACCACCCAGGACAACTCCAAGTCTCAAAAACTCCTCCACATCTCATCTCTTCCTCCCATTCCCTGCACCCATCAGCCACCATGGCCACTTTTCCCACACCAATGCCACATTTTCTCTGTGGACATTGGATTGGTTGTGTCCATTGCACATCTATGTCAAGAGGAGGCTTAGATTCCACATGGATACTGGATGCAATCCTCCTGCTTTCAGTTTTAGGCACTCTAAGCTCCATAGTGTGGTGATTGACATTCTTCAACTCCATGTTAGCTGAGTGGGGTAAGTCCAATAAATCAGAGTGTAGGAGTTGAAGTCTGTTGAGGCTCAGGGCCTGGCTATCATATTGTCAGTCCGGAGATTCAAATCCCCTGGATATAACTTAAACCCCAGCACCAACTACAGTTCCAGTAAAGTAGCATGAAAGGCTTGTGAAAAGAGATCCCATCTGTGTCCAGCTCCATCACGCAGAAACACCAGCTCCAAAGAAGGGCCAACTGACATGGCAGTGAACCCCATCTGCCATGACCATAGAACCTGTGGGTCTCTTTAGCCCTCAAAAGAACCAATACCTGGGGTTGTATCTACTTTATCTGTCTCTGAGACTCTGCTCAGGTGTGCATAAGGGCAATCCTTCTGACATCCTCTATACTCTTTTTTAGAGACTCATAGCCATATAAACTCATTTGTCCTTTCCATTTCCCCCTTAATTTAGGTCAAAAAGCATTTTTAACTCCTGTTATTATATGTCGACAGGGATATTCTGCTGGTCCAAGCTGAACCTTTAATTCAGGGTCATTTTCTAGTTACATCATCAGTTGGTACTTGGTAGTGATCCCTCGGTGACAGGGAGGCTCATCCCCGGGTGTCATGTCCCACGCTGGGGGGAAGGCGTTGCATTTACATGCTGAGTTTGGCTTTGAGACTGGCCACATTTGAGTAACATGAAGGCTGTCAGGAGGAAACTCCTAGGCACAGTGCTACTCTAGGCCTTGTTCTTATTTCAGGCATATAGGCTCACAAGCTTAGTCATTAGTATCAGAGGTTCACTGTTGGACCCTCATTCCTTCCTGGTCCTTACCGTTGCACCTGGGGGACTGCTGCTGCTCCCCTCGGGACCACGACAGAGCACCCCCGGCCAGGAACCCAGTACCCCCCAGCTGTTGTTTTTAATTGTTTCCACTATAAGTATATCCAAACATTACCATGCACCCTGGACATATGCCCTGTATAACTCCCTGTCAACCATATATCACCTGTCAATAACATCCTATACCAGTATTCCTCCGCTGCCATTGTTGAACCACTCTATGATCCAAAACTTCCTGAAAAGTGAAGCCCAATATAATGTCAGGATCCCTTACTAGTAAAATGGAATATAGCGATGGGTTTAAAGGTTAGATATAGAATACATATTGATTTGGAAAAATTCTACATCCTATCTTTTTCTTTTCTTTTTTCCTAATTATTGAGCTTCTCTTCACAAGAGCCCTAGATCACAGTAATTCATATATACAATATACAGTACTCCCACACATCCACCATAAAACCTTTTCTCTTCCACAGCGATATTCTTATAACTTATTCATATCATATTTACTTAAACTGATGTACAGACTCTGAGACAATAGCTTTCAAACAAGGTGACATCTGTGCTTACATTGTGGTCCATACTTTAGGATATACAGTTTTCTAAATTTTTAGTTATCCTGTATTTTACATTATGGTTTACATTATTAGTCTGTCATCCCCTATATGTTTATGGTGTAATATTACATGTTTTGTATCCATCCTTGTGTACTCTCGCGAAAGTCCTCTCTTACCCCCACATTTACCTTGGTTCCATCCATTCAACATCCATTTTCCCCTCCCCTTGGGGCCCACAGCGACAGCCAATCTCCATTTCCTGAGGAGCCACGTCCAGAGATACTTGCAACAGTGTTCAGGGCCTGACTTGCTCAACTGCCCTAATGCCCTGGGAGCCACCCTTTCTCTCGAGAGATGCAGTTCCCTCTGTTTGATGGCATTAGTCCTCCCCAGGATGTGGGTCCACCCCCACTCTCACTACTTGGGTCTCTACCCAGTGGAACAACCCACCCTGGCAAAATTAGCATTCAGACATTCCCCAGGAGTCCGTCCCGCATCAGACCATACCCTCCAAGCATCCTAAACAGGTAACCCTCCTAATTATATTTTGATACGATTTTCTCAGCATTTTACTCTTAACCAAGACCTGACACTCTCCTATGTTCATATGTTGCCCCTCCCTCCTCCCAATTTTTGGGCAGTATTACTCATCTGCTCATCCCCAGCCCCCCTCAAACCCGCAAAGCCCCACCCAAAGGCAACCCCTTGCCCTTCATTTTATCTCTTCTTTGTGCTCATACTTACCGCCAGCTCATCATAGATTCCACCCCTGCAGACGTCGACTCACATCCTTCCTCCACCCCCCGATTTCCTGTAAGCCTATCTTCCAGTCTCTAGCTCTCTGAGGCAGCTTGCTTATTTCATATCATTGAGGTCATGTAGTATTTGTCCTTGTATGCCTGGGTTGCTTCGCTCAACATAAGGTTCTCAAGATTCATCCATGTTATCACGTGTGTTTGTAGTGTATTTGTTCTTACAGCCTAGTAGTATTCCATTGTATGTATATACCACATTTTATTGATCCACTCATCTGTTGATGGGCATTTGGGTTGATTCCAACTTTTGGCGATAGTGATCAATGTTGCTATGAACATTGGTGTACATATATCGGTTTGTGTCCTTGTTTTCAGTTCTGCTGGGTATATACCCAGCAGTGGTATTGCTGGGTCATATGGCAAATCTATGGTTAGTTTTTTGAGAAACCACCAAACTGTCCTCCAGAATGGTTGGCTCCTTCTGCATTCCCACCAGCAGTGGATGAGTGTTCCCCTTTCTTCACATCCTCTCCAGCATTTGTATTCTTCTGTTTTTTTCATAGCTGCCAATCTTATGGGAGTAAGATGGTATCTCATTGTAGTTTTAATTTGCATTTCCCTGATAGCTAGAGATTTGGAGCATTTTTTCCTGTGCTTTTTAGCCATTTGTATTTCTTATATGGAGAAGTGTCTGTTTAAATCTTTTTCCCATTTTTCAAATGGGTTGTTTATCTTTTTATTTTCAAGATATAGGAGTTCTCTATATACGCAAGTTATAAGTCTCTTATCAGATATATGGTTGCCAAATATTTTCTCCCATTGTGTAGGCTCCCTTTTTACTTTCTTGACAAACTCCTTTGAGGTGCAGAAGGCTTTAATTTTGAGGAAGTCCCATTTATCTATTAGTTCTTTTGCTGCTTGTGCTTTTGGTGTGATATTCATGAAGCCATTTCCTATTACAAGGTCCTGTAGATGTTTCCCTACACTGCTTTCCAAGGTCGTTATGGTCTTGGTGCTTCTATTTAGGTCTTTGATCCATCTTGAGTTCATCTTTGTATAAGGTGTGAGATGGTAATCCTCTTTCATTCTTCTACATATGGATATCCAGTTCTCCAGGCACCATTTGTTGAATAGGCCATTCTCTCCCAGTTGAGAGGGTTTGGTGGCTTTATCGAATATTATATGGCTGTATATATGAGGTTCTATATCAGACCTTTCAATTCTATTCCATTGGTCTGTGTGTCTCTCCTTATGCCAATACCATGCTGTTTTCACTACTGTAGCTTTGTAGTATGTTTTGAAGTCAGGAAGTGTGATTCCTCCAATTTCGTTTTTCCTTTTCAATATGTCTTTGGCTATTCGGGGCCTCTTTCCCCTCCAAATAAATTTCATAGTTAGTTTTTCTAGTTCCTTAAAGAAGGCTGTGTTGATTTTTATTGGGATTGCATTGAATGTGTAGATCAGTTTCGGTAGGATACACATCTTAATAATATTTAGTCTTCCTATCCATGAACAAGGAATATTGGATTCCTTTATATATGCTGGATACTAGCCTTCTTTGATGTCATTTAACAGTGTTGTGTAGTTTTCTGTGCATAAGTCATTTCCATCTTGGGCTGTTCAGTTCATCTTTCTTCATTCATCAATGTAGGCTGCCTGTCTGTTTCTAGGAATTTGCCCATTTCCTCTGAATATCCTTCTGGTTGTCATAAAAGTTTTCAAAGTATCCTCTTATGATACACTTTATTTCTGTGGTGTCAGTGGTGATATCTCCTTCCTCATTTCTTATGTATTTGCATGTTTTTTCTTTTTTTGTTTGTTAGCATAGCTAAAGGTTTGTCAGTTTTATAGATTTTCAAGAACCAGCTTTGCTTTTGTTTATTGTTTCTAGTGTTTTTCCTCGTGTTTTCTTATTTTTTATTTCATTTATTTCTGCACTAATCTTTGTTATTTCCTTCTTTCTACATCATTTGGTGTTTGTTCTTTTCTAGTTTCTCCAGGTGCGTAGTTAGGTCTTTGATTTTAGCACTTCTCTTTTAATATAGGCATTTAAGGCTGTGAATTTCCTTCTCCATACAGCTTTTGCTGCATACCTTAGGGTATGGTACTTTGTTGTAATTTTCATTTGTTTCAAGGTAGTTATTGATTTCTTTTCGAATTTCCTCCTTGATCTACTGATTTTCTAAGAGTGTGTTGTTTAACTTCCATATCTTTGTGCCTAATCTGCTTCTGTGCCCCTCGCTGATTTCCAGTTTCATTCCATTGTTGTCAGATAAATTATATTGTATAATTGCAGTCTTTCAGAATTCATTGAGAGTTGTTCTGTGGCCTAGCACGTGGTCTATCCTAAAGAGTGATCCATGTGCACTTGGGAAGAATGTACATTCCAGTGTATTTGGGTGTAATGTTCTGTATGTCTATCAGGTCCAGATCCTCTAATGTATTATTCAAGGCCTTTGTATATTTATTGATTCTCTGTTGAGATGTTCTGTCTAATGGTGTTAGTGGTGTATTAAAGTACCCCACAATAATTGTAGAGCCATCTGTTTCTCTACTTGGTTTTTCCAGTGTTTGCCTCATGTATTTTGAGGCACCCTGGTTAGGTGTGTAAATGTTTATGATTATTCTTTCTTCTTGAGTGATTTCTCCCTTTATTAATATATTGAGTCTTTTTTTCTCCCTTACAATAGTTTTGAATTTAAAATATCTTTTATGTGATATTAGTATGGCTACTCTTTGCCCTTTTCTGATTGTTTGTATGTAAAATTGTTTTCTCACCATTCACTTTTAGTCTCCTTGTGTCCCTGGATCTAAGGTGAGATTCTTGTAGGCAGCATATGGATGGCTCATATTTCCTTATCCATTCTGCCAATCTCTATCTCTTGATTGGAGAATTTAAGCCTTCAACATTCAGTGTTCTTACTGCCAAGGAATTATTTATATTAGGCAAATTTTCTATAGGTTATGCATGTCAAATGTTTGTAGAAATAAATTTTTTTTTTTTTTTTTTTTTGGAGGCATTAGTGATTTAACCCAGGACCTCATACATGGGAAGCAGGCACTGAACCACTGAGCTACGTCCACTCCCCTATACCATATGTGTTCATTTCTCTTTTTATCTTTTCAGTTATTCTTTTTTTTTTTTTTTTTTTTTGCATTTTTTTTTTAATTTTTTTATTTTTTATTGACTTTGTAATCTTCCACCTCTTTCTCTCCTGTTTTTCCCTTTCATCCTGCAGAACTCCCGTTAGTATTTCTTGAAGGACAGGTTTATTATGGCCAAACTCTCTTAGTTTCTGTTTATCTATTAATATCTTGAATTATCCCTCATTTTTCAATGCCCCTTTGCTGGATAGAGAAATCTTGGCTGGAAAGTTTTTCCTTTTAGTACCTTAACCATGTCATACCACTGCCTTCTTGCCTCCATGGCTTCAGATGATGTAGCAGTTTGATATAATTGATGAATTTGAAAAAGAAATATTAGGTTATGTTTGTAATCTGATCTGTACCTTGGCATGATTGAGTTATGATTAGGGTGTTGAGTGAGATGAGAAATCAGTACCTAATCTTATCGAGCTTCCCTTGTATATGATGGATCTCTTTTCTTTTGCTGCTTTTAGTATTCTCTTTGTCTTGATTAGACAGTTTGACAAGTACATGTCTTGTGTTAGGATTTATATGTTTGCATGTGCTGCACTTCCTGGACATGTACATCCATGTCCCTCAATAGTGTTGGGAAAGTTTCAGCCATTATTTCTTTGAACACTCCTTCTGTCCCCTCTCCCTGCTTTTCTCCCTCTGAGATGCCTCTAATGCGTATGTTTTTGATTTTGTGTTGTCATTCAAATCCTTAAGTCCCTCCTGGAGTTTTTAAATCTTTTTATCTATTTGTTCTGCTATCTGATTTCAGATGTACTGACTCTCTTCTCTGCCTTTTCAAATCTGCTGTTATGTGCTACTGGTATATTTTTTATTTCCTGCACTGTGCCATTTGCCACCCTTGTATACGGTATCTTTTTAGGTATGTTTACAATTTCTTTAGTATGTTCCTTCAATGTTTTCTTAATATCCTTAATCTCTTCTTTCACTTCATAAAGTTGATTCATGATATTTGTTTGCTCATCCATGTTCTATAACTCCTCCTGTTTTTTAGTTTGTCATTAGACTGGGTCACGTCTTGTTTCTTAGTATGGCTTACAATTTTTTGTTGCTTTCTAGCATCTGTTCATCTTGATGGGTTTATTCATTTGGTTAGCTTCTCTTTCTTCTCTAGGGTTATATTTTGTTCTTTTCGTGCATTGTAAGGTTTCATTTTGATTCTTCATTTCTTTTACTCTATTTCCTTTTATGTCGTTTGTTTCCTTGAAAAAAAATATGACCAGAGAAAAGGAAAGATATAAGAATAGAAAAAGAAAAATAGTAGTAGTAGTACTAATAAAAGGTAGAAGGGGTGCTGCAGAAGACCTAGGAAAATAGTTTATATGAGTAAAAAATAATAAGTACAGAAGAATAAGGTTTAAAAAGTGGAAATCAGAAATAAAATAGAGAAAAATATATAGAATGAATTAAAAGCCTGGGATGATGAAAAGAAAGGAAAAGAAAATAGAATGGGGGGGGGGAAGGAAAGGAACAGCAGAAAAAGAGAAATAAAAATTGAGAAATATTGAAGCCCAAACAAAAAGCAGTGGGATGAATGAAAACAACAGTAAACAAAAGATAGAAAAAGGAAGGAAAGAAAAGAAACAACGTAGATAGAAAAAAATAAGTAAAAGTAAAAAAGAGGGACCAAAGAAAGGGGAAACACAACAAAAAAAGAAAACAGCAGCAACAACAAAACAACGGAGGAAACACTGCCTTCCATTTGGGCCCTTAAGGAGCTTCTCAGACTGCTGGTGTTCATCATTCACCCTACAGCCTGCCCTCTGAGGGTGATGTCCTGGGTTTTTGCAATTACAGTTTAAAAAGTTAAAATTAAAAAAAAAGAAGTTTTGTTTTTGTTTTTTAAAGAAATAATAGATCCAAGAAAGCCTAAAACAAAAAGAATGTCTGTATGTTCCTTGTCATAAAGTACAAGCTGGATGCCTGACAACCAGGTGGCTCATGGTCTTGATTGACCTGGGAAACAAACCTAGGGCCTCCTATATGCAAGTCAGGAATTCCTCAGCTGAGCTAACTTGTCTCCTTAGGTTAATTGTCTTTAGAGAGCTAGCTGCCACATTTCCCCAGGTGTGTTTAGACTTCAGTAGATTGCTAGAGTCCTGCTGATGAGGTGCCTGTGCCCAACCCCTCTCCACTGTCATTGCTTTCAGCCGGCCTGAGGGTAACGCCCCTCCCTTCTCCCAGTCAGGTCCGGGTCCCTTATGAGATTCAAAGGTGCCGTTGCTAGACAAAGTCACCACAAAGAAACCAACTGGCTGTGCCAGACCCCTCTTCCTCCCAGGACACTCCCCTTCCCTGTCCCTTGGCAGCAGCCAGCCAGGGGCCATGCCATTACTTGCTGTGATTGTGGGGTATATGTGCTGTTTCCAGCCACTCTAGTCCATATTTTATTCCTCTATCCTGAGGACCCTGGGATGGCGATGCCAACTCCTTCTCTTGATTGAGAAGGGGCTTCTTTCCCACATGGCTGGTGGATGTGACTCTCATGACTGCAGCTGTAGGCTCTCTTGGTTCCTTGGTGTGGTGGTTGCCATCCTCACCTCCGTTTCAACTGACCTGGGTAATTCCAATGAACTGGAGTATAGGTGCTGCAACACCACAGAGGCTCAGGGCCCAGCTGGCACGTGGGCAGCCCAGAAATCCAACTCTCCTGTGCATACTGCAATCCCAGCACCAACCACTGGTTCAGAAGAGGCATGTGTAGAAAGTCACATATGAATCCAACATCATCACACTTAGGAGTACAAATTCCAAATTAGGGCCCACCATTAAGGCACTGATCTCTCGAGCTATCTGCGATGACCATAGGACCAGGGTGTCTTCATAGCCCTCAGGAGCACTACTAGCTGGGGTTGTCTAGTATCATCTTTGGCTCTCTATGAGATCCTGCTGAGACATGCATAAGCACGACCCCTCTGATGACCTCGCAACTCAGTTTGAAGCCTCTTACGTCTCTCAACCTATCTTCCAGACTCTAGCTCTCTGAGTTGGCTTGATTTGCTTAACTCGTATCAGAGAGGTCATGTAATATTTGTCCTTTAATATTTGCCTTGCTTCACTCAACATAAGGTTTCCAAGATTAATCCATGTTATCCCGTATTTCTGTACTGTATTCGTTCTTCGAGCTGAGTAGCTTTCCTTTGTATGTGTATACCATATTTTGTTTATGCACTCATTTGTCGAGGTGCATTTAGGTTGATTCCAACTTTTGGCAATAGTGAATAATGCTCCCATGAAACATTGGTGTGCATATATCTGTTGATATCCTAGTTTTCAATTCTTCTGGCTATATACCCAGCAGTGGAATGCTGGGTCACATGGCAGATCTGTAGTTAGTTTTTTGAGGAACAGCCAATCTCTCCTCCACAATGGATGGATCATTCAACATTCCCACTGTCAGTGGATGAGGGTTCCCATTCCTCCACATCCTCTCCAACACTTGTAGTCCTCTGGCCTTTAATAGCCATCAGTATATTGGGTCTAAGATGGTATCTCATTGTAGTTTTGATCTCTTATAGTTAGTGATGTTGAGCATCTTTTCATGTGCTCTTTAGTAATTTGTATTCCTTCTTTGGAGAAGTTCTGTTCAAATCTTTTGTCCTTTTTAAAAATGGGTTGTCTCCTTATTTTTGAGATAAAGGATTCTTTACATATGCTAGATATTAGGCTACTATCAGATATATGGTTACCAAATATTTTCTTTTATTGGGTGGGCAGTCTTTTCACTTTCTTGACAAACTCCTTTGAGGTGCAAAAGCTTTTAATTTTGAGGACTTCCCTTTTTCTGCTCCTGCCTTGAGTTTGAAGTTCATGAATGGATTTCCTGTTACAAGTCCCTGTAGATGTTTCCTTACATCGTCTTCCAAGGTCTTCATGGTCTCGGCTTTTGTGTTTAGAACTTTGATCCATCTCGAGTTGATTTTTTAATAAGGTTTGAAATGGTGTTGCTCTTTCAATCTTTTGCATATGGGTGTACAATTTTCCAATCACCATTTTTTGAAGAGGTCGTTCTCTCTCAGTTGAGTGGCTTGGTGGCCTTGTCGAATACCAGGTGATTCCATTGGTCAGTATGTCTATCCTTGTGAGAATACCGTGCAGTTTTTGACCCCTGTTGCTTCGTAGTATGTTTTAAAGTCAGGTAATGTGAGTCCTCTGATTTGATTTTCCTTTTTCAATATCTCTTTTACTGTTCTGGGCCTTTTGCCCTTCCAAATACATTTTATAGGTAGTTTTTCCAATTCAGTAAAAAATGCCATTTTGATTTTTATTGGGATTGCATTGTCTGTAGTTTAGTTTGGGTAGGATAGCCATGTTAATGATATTTATTCTTCCTTTCCATGAACAGGAAATATTCTTCCATTTATTTACGTCTTCTTTGATTTCCTTGAACACTGTTGTGTAGTTTTCTGTGTACATCATTTACAGCTGTAGTTAAACTTATTCCGAAGTATGTGATTTTTAAAATTTACTATTTTAAATCATAGTTTTTTCCTTCAATTTCTCCTGAGATTGGTCATTATTGGTGTACATAACTGTTGTGATTTTTGCACAGGTGGTGTCCCGCGGGCAGGTTCGACAGTACAATGGTTGGGTGCCTGGCGCTGTCCGTCAAGGATAGGGCCGCGCTCTCTTAGGGGCGTGGAGTCCCGGAGCGGGGCGGGACCTCATTGGCGCAGGCGCAGGCACAGGCGCAGAAGCTCCACCCCTCAAGTCCCGCCCCGTCCACTCCTTTAAGAGCTCTCGGTGTTTGGGTAGCGTAGGAGGACCTGCTGGCGTGTTCCGGGGGTGCACCCCCGGGACCCCAGGGCAGTCCTGGTACATGTGTAGGCCGGCGTGGGGGGCTGCGGCAGCGCTTAAGGGCCCCGCCTGTGTACCCAACCCACTGTAGCGGTAAGTTTGGGGACCCGACTTGGCGTCGGGGTGGGGCGCAGGCGATCGGGGACCCCAGAGGCGCGGAAAAGCGGGTGAGCGAGCTTCCCCTTGCTGCGTCGAGGGGGCGCCCGTGCCGCGCCCCCTCAAGTTCCTGCTGGCTCGCCAGCGGGGAGCGGGTCCCGGAAAGTTGTGTGAGGCTCCCGGGTCCTGCGCGCCCTCAGGGCCTGTAGGGGACCAGGCAGGGCCGCGCCCGGTGGGGGCGCTGCTTCTGCGGGCTGGGGGACGCAGGGTGCAGTCGGGGGTCCCAGCCCAGCCCGCCTGGCTTGCGGCGCGTGGCGCCGTGTCTGAATAAGGGTCCCATGTCCCACGGGAAGGGCAGCCCGCCCCTCCCCCGCGCTCCTTCCTGCCCCCCCACGGACCCTCCTAACCCCCCCTCCTCCTGTCCTCCCCATGGCCCGTCCTACAACACCCCCCCCCGTACTTTTTTTCCGAAAAGGTTCCTGTTCTCCCAAGGTCCCTTCTCCCCTTCAGGGTCCCTTCCCCCCTCAGACCATCCTGCCTTCCCCATGGTCCCTCCTCACCCCCAAAGTCTCTCCTGTCCCCTCCACGGTCCCTCCTCTTCCCCCCACAGTGTCTCCTGTTCCTGGATGGTCCCTCCTTCTCTGCCATGCTACCTCCACCCCCACAGTTCCTCCTGTCCTAGCCACTAAGGTCCTAGTCACTCAGAGGTCCCTCCTGCCTCCCCACAGTCTGTTCTGCCCCCCCCCCAGTGGTCCCTCCTTACCACCCACTGCCCCTCCCCCCTCCCCCTCCTCCTTCCATCCTCCCAGGTTCCCTCCACCCTCATGGTCACTCCCATCTCCCCAAGGTCCCTTCCCACCAAGGTGTTTCTCATTGTCTTTTCTGACCCTTCAAAGTTCCTCCTCCACCCCTACCTTTCCTCCTCCCCTCAGTCCCTCCTGCTTCCCCAGAGTCTCTCCTGCTCCTCCACCATCTCTCCTCTTGCCTCATGGTCCCCCCCCCCATTGTCCCATCTGCCCCCCACAGACCCTTCGCTCCCCCAAGGTTCCTCCCAAGGTTCCTCCTGTCCTCTCCAGCATCCCTTTTGTCCTTGTCCTCCCCCCCTCCCCCCACCCCAGTCCCTCTTGCTCCTCCCAAGATCCTTCCTGTTCTGCCAGGCTTCTTTGACCCCTAGAGTTCCTCCCACCTCCCTATGCCCCTCCCTCCCCCCATGGTCCCTCCCTCACCCCAAAGTCCCTCCTCCAGCCCACATTCCCTCCCACCAAGATCCCTCCTGCCACCCCATGGTCTCTACTCCCCACCACCAACCCCCACAGTATCTCCAACCCCCCAAGGTCCCTCTCGTTCCTCCAGCAGTACCACCTGTTCTGCTGCACTCCCTTTATTCCCACAGTTCCTCTCGCCTCCCCATGGATCCTCCCCCTCAAGGTCCCTCCTTCCACCTCCATGTTCCCTCCTTACCTCCTTACCCCCATGCTCCCTCTTGCCCCCCCCCCCGCTCCCTCTTACATCTCATGGCCCCTACTGCCCCCCCATGACCCCTCCCCACCATGGTCCCTCCAGTCCCCCCACCCCCCATGCTCTCCCCACTCTCACATTCACTCCTGCCTCCCCACAGTCCCTCCGCTACATGGTCCCTCTTCTCCCCCAGTGTCCCCTCTCCCCTTCCAAAGTCCCTCTCCCTCTCCTGTGGTTTCCCTCATCCATGATTCCCCCGCCCACGGTCTCCCTCCCACAGCCCTTCCAGCCACCCCATGACCCCTCCTCCATCCCTGTGGTTCCTTCTCCCCTCCATGGTCCCTTCTCCCCCTCCACAGTGCACCCTCCCTCCCTGCATTCCCCAAGGTCCCCCCATGGTCCACCCCTTTGCCTCTCCCTCCATCCTCCTGACCCTCCCAGGTGCCTGGGGTCCTTCCCCTTTCAGCAGCCCCTTCCCAGGTCCTACACTTCAAATTTTCCTCTGGAGCCAGGTGAAGGCTGCTTGGCTTTCTTCTCACATCTGGAAAGGTAAGACTCAGAGCCTGGCCTGCAGCAGCTGGCTCTTAAAGGGGTTATTGCTGAGGGGAATTAATTGCTCCCAGGGGAAGGGCTCCTGGGAAGGCCCAGGGGGAGCGTGACTGACACCTGGTGTGTGCCTGCAGGGAGCCCAGTGAATGGGGACCCCTCCCGGGAGGAGGCTCTGGGTGCAGGTTTGTGTCCAGCCTGAGAGTTTTGCAAGGACCACAACAGTTTGCAACTAAAAGTGTGTATCCTTCCCTAGCGGTCGCAGGTGTGGGCCCCTCCTCCTCTTAGGTACTTTGCATTATTTGGGCCAAAGCCCTGGTGGGTCACTTGAGCTTCTAATTGTCTGTCTTTCCTGTTTTATTCCTTTCTGCTCTCTAAGATTACACAGGGCAGGTGAGATATGGGTTCTAGGGGCCCACTCCCACTGTGTCCCCTCCTGGCTGTGGCTGCACTAGAAGTCCTGGGACAGCTTCAGCCTTGGCTTCCCTCAGAGCTCCCCATGGTCCCAGGAACACTTTTTTCCTTTTGGTAGTGGTTACAGCTTTTCTTAAGAATTTGATTTCTTGGAGTCATGCTGGGTGGAAATGGTTCGAGAACTCTTGCTAAGGTGGTAGCTTGCTAGGGCCAGAGGACGGCAGCTGGCCAGTGGGGTCACTGCTTTTGGGTGCCTTCTAGGACCCTCTGCAGAGACTGGGGAAGGGCGCCTCCTGGTCAGGCCACCTGCCCGAGGCTGCTGAGGGAGCCCTGGGTATTTCCAAGAGCTCCAGGGAGCCTCTTCTTGGCAGGCGGGGGTTCGGGGGTGACTGAGTGACTTGGGGACACCATGCTTGCCCTGCTTTGTCTGCCAAGAGCAGTTACCTTAAGTCACTTTAAGTCACCTTAAAGGAGCCAGGCTGCAGAGCAAGTCTCTCCATTAACTGTTCTCAGCCTCTTAGAAGAGTTTTTCCCATTCTAGGGTAGCAGTTTAGGGCTGTGGAGCAGCTGCTCTTTGGACAGATGGGCTGGACCTTCTCACTCCCTATCCCCTTCGTTTGTCCTCTGCCCTTCCCTCTGAACTTCTGAAGGTGGTTTTCACAGGGTTGCCACCCTGGAAGGTGGGGAGCCAGGCAGGGCTGCTGGGTTCCCTGTCACTTCCATGCAGATGACCACACTGTTCTCCCAATGCACTGTCACTCAGCAGACCCTAAGTATGACGGGGAAGAATATGATGCTACCCTCAGTGGGGAAATCCAGGAAGGTTTTATACCAGAACCTTAGCAATGAAATCTTTGGATGAGGATTAGCAGTACTTTTTTTTTTCTTCAACAAAATAATTTAATGATATATGTATATATTTTTTAACAAACTAGTTTTATTGATACATATTAATAAAGCATACAATTCTTTCAAAGTATACCATGCATGGTATTTGGTATAATGACATAGATGTGCATTCATTACCTCAGTCATCATTAGAATATTTTCATTATTTCAATGATAAAAATAAACTAATAAGACAGTTCTTCAGCCCTGTATCTGTTTACCCTGCTAGAAATCACTTCTTTTTCTGGCTGTTCTAGCACAATTATTTCTGTATTAAGCAGTTTTATTGAGACATATTCACATATCATATAATCTATCCAAAGTGTATAATCAGTGGCTTTTAGTATAATCACAATGTTTTGCCTTCATCACCATAAAATTTTTTAGAACGTTTTCAGTACTCTGAAAAGAAAAACCCCATGCCCCTTAGCAGTCCTTCCCCAGCCCTACATAACTGGAAATCTAACTTTATCTTTATAAACATATTTGCATTTCTATAAATGGAGTCATACAATATGTAGTACTTTGTGTCAGGTTTCTTTCCCTTAGCATAAGTGATATTAACGTTTTGTAGTGTTAACATACATTTGTTCAATTTCAAAGAATAGAGTCTTGTATTTGCAGTTTTATCCATATTCATATTTCACACATGGTTTTACAATGCTGAAAAAGAACTTTTTGGTTACTCTTATCTCTTTTTTTGTTACCTCTTTTCTTGAGTAACAGATCACATGTTAAGGCTCCAATTCTCAACTCTTCAGTGTAACCTCACTTTTTTTTCCTAAATCTTATTTTGTACATTTAATAATTGAATATGTAAGCAATAGTTTCTTATAAAAGAAAATACTGTTGAATGAAGATACACATTTCAAAATTAAATATATTGGATACATATAAATTTTTTTCAGTCATGCATTACAATATATTAGGTTCATAGTAATCCAGTCATATAGTATTAGTCCTTTTGTGTCTGGCTTGCTTCCCTCAACATAATGTCCTTTAGATTCATCTGTGTTGTCACATGCTTTCCGACTTCACTTCTTCTTACTGTTGCATAATGTTCTGTTATATGAATACCTCAATTTGTCTATCAGTTGATGGACACCTGGGGTGTTCCCAACTTTTCGCAATCGTGAATAATCCTTCTATGAACATCTGTGTGCAGGTGTCTGTGTCCCTGCTACAGTTTTTCTGGGTATGTACCCAGTAGTGATATTGCAGCATCATGTGGGAAGTTTATATTCAACTTCTTTAGGAACCACCAAACAGTCCTCCACAGTGGCTGTAGCATTCTACATTCCCACCAATAGTGAATAAGTGTTCTGTCTCTCCACGTCCTCTCCAGTACTTGTGGTTCTCTTTCTGTGGCAGGGGAGGATCACTGGAGTGGGATGTCAGTGACAGGGGATAACATGGGAGGAAGCTCACCTGGGCATACGTATAAGGCATGTAAATTTATGTTCATGGGGCATTGCCACGGTGGATGGAGATTCATAAAGTAACTGAAGGAATATCAAATTCCCATCCTGGGGAGCTCTGCCACATTCTTTAAGACATCAGCCAGAATCCCCTGTTAGTACAGGGGCGATGACTAGTGAGGGAAGATGGTCTACTAATGGACACTTGATATTGATGACTGTGCTTATGAACCTTTACACTGGAAGTCGAAACTTACCCTAGTATTACAGGGTGTCTAAGAATTGCCTCCTGGGAGCCTCCTTGTTGCTCACATGTGGCCTCTATCTAAGCCAAACTCAGCATATAAATACATTATCTTCCCCCCAGTATGGGACATGACTCCAGGGTATGAGACTCCCTGGCAGGAAGGGATTACTACCAAGCACCAGTTAGCAATGCAACTGGAAAAAGACCTTGTCCTAAATGGGGAAAAGATAAAGATAAATGAATTTATGTGACTAAGAGATTTCAGAGTGAGGTGAATCCAGAGGTCATCCTGGAGGTAATGTTTATGCATGTATCAGCAGGATCTCTTTGACTGCCAAAGTAGATGCTACCCCAAACAACTGGGCTCCTGAGGGTTCTGGAGGCATCCAGACACTTGAGTGAGGGCAGATAGCTCAGGAGTTTGGTGCCCTGCCAGTGGTCCCTACTTTGGAATTTATGTTCCCCAGAGTGACAGAATTGGACTCAGTTGTGGTTTCCCTACACATGGCTCTTCTGGCCTTCTTTTTGAATCTATAATCAGTACTAAAGTTAGTCCTGTAGAGGCCTGTGTACCCTCCAGGTTGTGGACAGGCCCGGTGGGCTGCTTCCAATGGCGGCGTGGGGGAATGGGAGGTTGCCTGAAATTAAATAGTTAAAGATGCAGATCTATTTATGGATGTACCACCTTTTCTTATCCATGCACCAGCTAGTAGACATTCGTATTTTTTTTTCTAGTTTTGGCTGTCATACAGCTGCCATAGGAATCATTGCACAAACACAATTCTGTTTGTCTTGGATAGATTTTTAGAGTGGAATTAGCAGGAATTATGGTAAGTTTGTATTTTTAAGAATCTGAGAAAATGTTTCCCAAAGTGGCAGCACCACATTGCATTCTCACCAGAAATGTATGAAGGCTCCAATTTTTCCATATCTTCTTTAACAGTTGGTATTATGTCTCTTGATTTTAACCATTCTAGTATATATAGCAGATTTTAATGTGTGTTTCTCTAGTGATGAAAAGAATCATTCGTTTCTTCTTTGGAAGTATGTATTCACATTTTTTCCCATTTTTAAGTTCCTTTTGCCTTTTTTTAAAAAAAGGCATACAATTTATCCATAGTGCACAATCAGTGGTATTCGGCACAATCACATAGTTATGCTTTAATCACCTCAGTCATCATCAGAGCATTTTTGTTATCTCAATAATAATAAATGAAAAAACAAGTAAGAAAATCCATCACCTCTTGATCTCTCTGTGCTTTTTCTGCTGTCCGCAGATCCCATTTCTAGCTATTTTTGCACAAGTACTGTTTTTCCTCTATAAATTGATTTATATTTACATTTTATGTAATGGAATCATACATTATGTTACACAATATATTTAGGTCATAGTAATGCAAGCCTTCTGTATTTGTCCTTTTGTGTCTGGCTTGCTTCACCATACTGTCCCCCAGGTTCATTCATGTTGTTAAATGGTTTATGACTTTATTTCTTCTTACCACTGCATGAGATTCCATCATGTGAATACATCACCGTTTGTTTATCCATTTACTGGCTGATGGACACCTGGGTTGTTTCCAGCTTTGCAATTGTGAATAGCACCACTATGAATGTAGTTGTGCAGATGTTTATTCATGTCACTGCTCTCACTTCTTCTGGGTGTTTAGCCAGTAGTGGTATTGCAGCATCACATGGCAAATCTATATTCAACTTCTTTAGGAACTGCCAAACAGTCCTCCACAGTAGCTGTACCGTTCTGCATTCCTACTGACAGTGAATAAGTTTTCCTACCTTTCCACATCCTCTCCAATACTTGTAGTTCTCTGACTTTTTAATAATGATCATTCTGATAGCTGTGAGATGATATCTCGTTTTGATTTGCATTTCCCTAATCATTAATGATGTTGAATATTTTTTCATGTATTTTTTTCATTTGTATTTCTTTGGACAAATGTCTATTCATGTCTTTTGTCCATTCTATGACTGGATCATTTGTCTTTTTATTGTTAAGTTGTAACATCTCTCTATATATCTTAACCCTTATCGGACATGTGATTTCTAAGTATTTTCTTCCATTGAATTGACAACTTTTTCACCCTTTTGACAAAGTCCTGGGAGGTGAAAAAGTGTTTAATTTTCAGGAGGTCCCATTTACCTAATTTTTCATTTGTTGTTTTTTCTTTGGATGTAAAGTCCAAGAAACCATCATGTACCACAAGGTCTTATGTTTCCCTACATTTTCTTCTGGTAGTTTTATGGTACTTTTATATTTAGGTCTTTGATCCATTTTGAGTTGATTCTTGTATAGAGAGTGAGATAGAGGTCCTCCTTAATTATTTTGGTTATAGATAACCTGTTCTCCTGGCAGCATTTGTTGAAGAGTCTGTTTTTTTCCGATTAACACAGACTTGGTAGGCTTGTCAAAAACTAGTTGACCATAGAACTAAGGTTTATTCCTGTACCCTCTATTCAGTTCCACTGATTGATGTATCTCGCTTTATGGCAATATCATGGTGATTTGTCCACCATAGCTTTGTAGTATGTTTCAAGATCTGGCAGTGAAATTCCTGCTATGTTGCTCTTTTTTTATAGAATACTTTTGGCTGTTCACATGCACTTTCCCTTCCAAATGATTGCATAATTTTCTATTTCTGTAAAGTAGGCTGTTCGAGTTTGGATTGGTATTGCAGTGAAATCTATAATATGATTAGTTTGGGTAGGATTCACATCTTTATGCTATTTAGACTTCCAGTCCATGAACAAGGAATGTCTTTCCAATTGTTTAGGTCTTTCAAAATTTCTTTTGGCATTGTTTTATCATTTTCTCCATATAAGTCCTGTACTTCTTTTGTTAAATGGATTGCTAGGTATTTGAGTCTTTTTGTTGCTCTTGTAAATGGAATTTTCCCCTGATTTCTTCCTTAGATTGTGCAACTCTACTGTACAAAAACATTACTCATCTCTCTGTGTTGATCTTGCTGCCTGCCACTTTGCTGAACTCATTTATTAGCCCAAGTAGCTTCGTTGTAGACATTTCAGAATTTTCTAAGTATAAGATCATATCATCCACAAATAGAGTTTCACTTCTTCTTTTCTTACTTGGATGCCTTTAATGTTTTTCTTCTCTAATTGCTGTACCTAGAGCTTCTATTAAAGGTTGAATAACAATGGTGCTAGTGGTCATCCTTGTCTTGTTCCAGGTCTTAGAAGGAAAACTTCCAACCTTCCCCCACTGGGTAAGATGTTATCTCTAGATTTTTCATATGTGCCTCTTTTATCATATTCAGGGATTTTCCTTGTCTTCATCGATTTTGAAATGTTTTTATAAGAAAGGAAGCTGGATTTGGTCAGATGCTTTTTCTGTCTTGATTGAGATGGTCATGTTTCTTTTTTCCTGCAATTTGTCAATGTGGTGTATTACATCAATTGATTTTCTTATGTTGAACCAGCTTTGCCTACCAGGAATAAAACCCCTTTGTTTGTGATGTAGAAGTCTGTTGATGTGCTGCTGGATTTGATTTATAAGTATTTTGTTGAGAATTTTGCATCAATGTTCGTTAGAGAAATTGGTCTGTAAGTTTCTTTTCCTTACAGAGTCTTCATTTGATTCTGGTATTATGGTGATGTTGGCTTTCGTAAAAGTGTGGGTTATTTTCCCCCTCTTCAATTTTTTGAAGGATTTTAAACAGGATTGGTGTTAATTCTTTTTGAACTGTGGTAGAATTCACCTGTGAAGCCATATGGTCCTGGAGTTTTCTCTGTTGGGAAATTTTTGAAGACAGATTCAGTGCCTTTAAATGTGATTGGTTTGTTAAGTTGTATTTCTTGTAGTGTCAATGTTGGTTGGTTGTGCATTTCTAGGAAATTGCTCCTTTCATCTAGGTTTTTTAGTTTGTTGGCATACAGTTTCTCAGAATATCCTCCTATGATCCTTTTTAGTTCTGTGGGGACAGTCATAACTTCCCCCCTTTCGTTTCAAATTGTATTTATTAGGTTCTTTTTTTTTCTTTGTTAATCTTGCTGGGGGTTTGTGAATTTTATTGATCTTCTCAAATGACTAGCTTTTTTTAAATTTTTAAATTTTTTTCTTATTTTTTAAAATTTCCCCTTCCCCCTTGCTTGCTTGCTGTCTGCTCCCTGTGTCCATTTGCTGCATTCTCTTCTGTGTTTTTGCTTGTCTCCCTTCTTTTTTTTTGTTGTGTCACCTTGCTGAGTCTCAGCTCTGTGGCATCTTTGTGCCGGGCAGCGCACCATGTTGTCTGTGGGCTGGGTAGCTCTCCTCCGCACTTGGGGGCCCAGCAGCTATCCACAGCATGCAGGGGAGCCTGCCTTCACAAGGAGGCCCTGGGACACGATCTGAGGGCCTCCCATATGGTGGACGGGAGCTCATCTGATTGAGCCACAACTGCTTCCCTCAAATAACCAGCTTTTGGCTTTGATTTTCTCTATTTTTTTCTTCTCAATTCCATTTATTTCTAGTCTAATCTTTATTATTTTTTCTGTTTGCTTTGAGGATTGCTCTGCTGTTCTTCTTCTAGTTTCTGTTGTTGTTCAGTCAATTCTTGGAGTTTAGCTTTTTCTTCTTTATTGTTATAGGCTTTTAGGTCTATAAATGTCCCTCTCAAGACTGCCTTTGCTGTATCCCATAAGTTTTGACAAGTTGTGATCTTGTTTTATTTGTCTGAATACATTTACTGATTACACTTGCAATTTCTTTTTTTTTTTTTTGATTTTTAAGGATTTATTTATTTCTGTCTCCTTCCTCTGTTCCCCCCATTGTCTACTCTCTGTGTCCATTCGCTGTGTGTTCTTCTGTGTGCACTTGTATTCTCATCAGGCTGCACTGGGGTCTGTGTCTCTTTTTATTGCATCATCTTGCTGCGTCAGCTTTCCTTGTGTGTGGCACCACTCCTGGGTAGACTGCGGTTTTGCTCGGGGCGGCTCTCCTTGCCCATCGGCCATTCCTTGCATGGGGGACATTGTTACACGGGGGCATCCCTTAGTGGGCCAGCACTCCTTGTGCACAGACAGCACTGTGTGTGGACCAGCTCACCCTGTGAGCCAAGAGGCCCTGGACATCGAACCCTTGGACCTCGTATATGGTAGGTGGGCTATTAGTTGAGCCACATCTGCTTCCCATATGTCTTCTTTGACCCACTGATTATTTAGGAGTGTGTTGGTTAGCCTCCACATATTTGTCACTTTACCTTTTTCCTGTCTGTTACTGATTTTCAGTTTCATTGTCCTATGATCTGAGAAGATGCTTTGTGTAATTTCAATCTTTTTATATTTATCAAGAGCTGTATTATGCCCTAACATGTGGTCTGTCCTGGAGAAGGGATCCATGGGCACATGAAAAGAATGTATAACCCACTGAGTTTTGGATGCTGCTTTCTGCATATGTCTGTTAGGTCTAACTTATTGGTTATATTCTTTCAGTTCCCTATTTACTCATTGATCTTCTGTCTAGTTCTTTCTAATGATGTGAGAGGTGTGTTGAAGTCTCCAGTGATTATTGTAGAGATGACTATTTCTCCCTTCATTTTTCCCCGAATTTGTTTCATGTATTTTGAGGGATCTTGGTTAGGTACATAGATATTTATGTCTGTTTTATCTTCCTGGTTGATTGTCCCTTTTATTAATATTTAATGGCCTCCTGTGTCTATTCTCACTTCTTTGGATTTTTAGTCCGTTTTGTCCAATATTACTCTTTGGTTATCCTTTCTGTTATTCTTTCTTTTCTACTCTCCTCCAAACCTCTCTCTCCTGTATTTTTCTTTTGGAGTCTAAAGTTTCCTCTAATATGTCTTTCAAGATGGATTCTTTTTTTTTTTTTTTTTTTTAGGATACATTCTTAGAGATAATCTTTTTTTTTTTTATTTTATTATTGACTTTGTAATAATATTACATTAAAAATATATATGTGAGGTCCCATTCATCCCCACCCCCCCTCCCTCTCCCCCCCCAACAACACTCGTTCCCATCATCATGACATATCCATCGGATTTGGTAAGTACATCTTTGGGCACCTCTGCACCTCATAGACAATTATTATGAACTGTCTTAGTTTCTCTTTGCTTGTGAATATTTTTTACCCACTTTCATATGTGAAGGACAGTTTTGCTGGATGCAGAATTCTTGGCTGGCAGTTATTCTCTTTCAGTCTCCAAATTGTATCATACTACTGTCTTCTCAGCTGCATGGTTTCTCTTGAGGAATGTGCACTAAGTCTTACTGGGTGTCCCTTGTAAGTGATTGTTCTCTTCTCTCTTATTGCTGTCAGAATTTTCTCTTTATTTCTGACAGTTGACCTTCTGAGTAGTATGTGTCTTGAAATAGGTCTATTTCGATTTATTCTTTTTTTTTTCAAAAAATTTATTTTTTATTTATTTCTCTCCCCTTCCTACTCCCCCCCATTTCTGCTCTCTGTGTCCATTTGCTGTGTGTTCTTCTGTGACCGCTTCTATCCTTATCAGCAGCACCGGAAATCTATATTTCTCTTTGTCGAGTCATCTTATTGTGTCAGCTCTCCATGTGAGTGGCGCCATTCCTAGGCAGGCTGCACTTTCTTTCACGCTGGGCGGCTCTCCTTATGGGGTGCACTCTGCGCGTGGGGCTCCCCTATGTGGGCGACACCACTGCGTGGCAGGGCACACCTTGTGTGCATCAGCACTGCACATGGGCAAGCTCCACATGGGTCAAGGAGGCCCGGGGTTTGAACCATGGACCTCCCGTGTGGTACGTGGATGCCCAATCCATTGGGCCAAGTTTGCTTCCCTGGATTTATTCTGATTGGGGTACAGTGGGCTTCTTGGCATGTAGGTTCATTTCATGAGAGCTGGGACATTTTCACTTATTATTTCCTCAAATACTCTTTTTTTCCCCCTTTTCCCTTCTCATCTCCTTTTGGAACTCTTATATCATATATATTGTTGCTTTTTGTGTTATTATTCCGCTCCCTGAACCCTTGCTCATTTTTTTCCTTTTTTTTTCCTCTCTTCAATTTCAGCTGTTATGTCTTCCTTAGCATTTATTCTTCTGTCATTTCGCTGTTGTATGACTTTATTGTGTTGGTTTTTTTTAAAGATTTATTCCCCCCGCCCCATTGTCTGCACACTCTGTCCATTCCGTGTGCGTTCTTCTGTGTCTGCTTCTATATTGTTAGGCAACTCTCAGAATCTGAGTTTCTTTTTGTTGCATCATCTTCCTGTGTGTGCTCTCCGTGGGGGTGGCACCACTCCTGGTGGGACTGTACCTTTGCACAGGGTGGCTCTTCTTGCGTGGGGAGGCATTCCTTTGGGGGGCACCCCTGTTCCAGGCAGCACTGCTTGAGCACAGCAGCACTCCACATGGGCCAGTTACCACACGGGCCAGGAGGCCCTGGGTATCCAACCTTGGACCTGCCATATAGTAGGCGGAAGCTATCAATTGAGCCACGTCTGCTTCCCTTTAATTTGTTTTTGATCTCACCTATTGTGTCCTTTATTCCCATTAGCTCTGTTAATTTTCTTTTTCTGGTTTCACATTTTTCTTTTTGCTTATTCAGTAAGTCCTTGATCTCGCTCATTTCTTTAGCCATATTGTCTTTCATTTCATTAATTTGACTTTGGGAATTTGTATACATCTCATTAATTACTTCTCTCAAATCCTGCATCTCTTTTGGGGCTTTGGTGTACTCCTTCTTAGTATGGCTTGTAAATTTTTGCTGATCCTAGGCATCTGGTTGGGATGCAGTTTACTCAGATGCTCAATTTCTTTCTCTTTTTTTGGGATTTGGTGGTGGGAGGCTGTGTGTTACTCCCGCTCTTTGATTCTTGATTCAACCTGGATCGTTAGGATTCTCCCTGTTAGTTGCTCAAAACTGGGTTCTGGACCCAGTGTATTCGTCAGTCAAAGTGGTGCTGATGCAAAATACCAGAAACCTGTTAGCCTTTATAAAGGGTATTTATTTGGGGTAGTTGCTTATATACCAGGCCATGAAGTATAAGTTACTTTCCTCACCATGCCATGTGTTGGAGCATGATGGATACTGATGTCTGCCAGGGTTCAGACTTCCTGGATTCCTCTCTTCCCAGGGTTCGTTTCTCTCCAGAATCAGCTCCTCTGTTTTCTACACAAGGTCAGCTGTTGAATGTGAGGAACTCTAGGCTTTTCCTCTTTCTACAAGGTCGGTTATAGACGATCAGGCAAACAGCTCTGTCCCCACCCTTGGGCTACTGCTGTGTCTGAGGAGCTGTCTCTAATCTCTGGTGATGTCCTCCTGTGTGTTCTCTTCTGGGCTCCAGCTCAAAACTCCAACCATCTCTTCTGTCATGTTGTTTTTTCTGTGAGTCCCCACCCACCAAGGAGTTGGGGATGCAACGACCTAAAGATGTGACCCAATAACGCGTTGATCATTATTTAATCATGTAAACCTCTGAATAAAATATAATTTAATATGCCCAGAGGACAAGACCAGTTTACAAACATAAGCCAATATTTCTTTTTGGAATTCATCAATAATATCAAACTGCTAATATCAACCCAGTAATGGGTTGTAGACTTGGTTCCTAGGGCATTGGGAGGGAAGCTATAAAGGCCAGCAAAAGCTAATCGAACTTACTTTTAATTTTCTCATGTGTACTACCTAGTTCTGCTAGGAGGTGGCATTCTTTGCAGCCACGTCAGTTCAGTGCCTGGTTGGAGTGTTCTTGCTGTGACACAGCCTGGATCAGTGTGGGTAGAGGTTCTTACCTGGAGATTAAGAGCTTGTAATTTAAACTTTCTTAGAAATAATTCTTCAGCCTTCTTTGGCAGCCCCCTCCCTTTTCCTGGGTTGGAAATGATTCCACTCCCCTCTGTGTCCTCAACAGTCATTCTGTTTAGTAGAGAAGATTGAGAGGGTCAGATCTCTTCAGTCCTTTACAGGCAAATAATGGCTCGGCCCCGGGCTCATTTGACACAGCAGACCAAATTTGTGGGTCAGAAGCATCAGCCTGAGGCTGTGTCCCTCTCTCTCCTGTTTCCTGCAGAGGTCAGTCTTTGACAATCAGTCCTAGCTGTAAGAGAAGGAGATTGAGCCTGGAAAGGCTGGTTGGAGACACAGCAGACCAGATTTGTGGGTCAGAAATATCAGCCTTAGGCTGTGTCCCTCTCCCTCCCCTTTCCAGGGGCAGTGGATCTCTGGAGACCTCTGTCTAAATTTCGCTCAGAAGCCTGAGTATTCTAAAGTCTTCAGTGTGGGGGAGGGTGCCAGCAGTAGCAGCCTCTGCTTTTCAACTCAGGGTTTTGCTGTCAGGATTCCTGTCCTTTGTCCCTCTATGTTCTCGGTGCTGTCCCGCCTTCACCTGCTGTCCCAATGCCTAGAAGATCTTTTTCCAGTCCATTTCAGCCCGTACTCCAGCTACTTTTCTGAAGGAGGAGAGAGTCCCATGTCTTCCTAGTCTGCCATCTTCCTGGAAGTCTTCACTGGTGTCATCTCCAATGAATTCAGCCTCCATGGATCTGCATAAACTGACACTGCATTTACCAAATATACTGCAGGAGCTTCTGATTGATTTGAGGCAACCTTTTTTTGGTGAAATCAGTTCAATTCTAGGCAATTCATTCTATCACATTTATTCACTAACCGTTGTGTTAAATATAATTATACGTTGTGTTAAATATAATATAACCGTTGTGTTAAATATAAGTATGAACATATTGGTATCTTACATTTAGCAATGACCACTTAATAATACTGTTTTTTCCATTCAGTCTTCCTTTTCTCCACCATGTTTGTTTATTCCTTGAATTACTGGCCCTTAACAGTGCGACAGTCATTATGGAGGGACGCAGAGGGTCAATGCTGACTCCTTCTAAGGTTGCTCTCTAGTTGGATTACAACAAAGGTTGTGGACACCAGGTTAAGTACCAAGTGGAATCTGAGTTCATACTTGTCAGAGACCCTACTATGTGACTTGTAGGATTTTTTTTTAATTTATTTTTACTTATCCTCTCCCCCTTGCTGCTTGCTTGCTGTCTGCTCCCTGTGTCCATTCCCTGCGCGTTTTTCTGTGTCTGCTTATATTCCTTTGTTGCATCATCTTGCTGTGCCAGCTCTCCATGGACACAGGCTGTCAGCTCTGTGCAGGTGCAGGTCAGCTTGCCTTCTCAAGGAGGCCCTGGAAAGCGAAGCCAGGGCCTCCCATATGGTAGAGGGGAGCCCAATTGATTCATTCTCATCCTCTTCCCTGACTCATAGGATTTTAACATCTGGAGGGTCCGTGGTAACGATATAATCCAGTACACTAACTTTTCTTCCCAATGCCTATGTGTTGTGGCAGAGCTCCTGGCTGTGACGTCAACGTGAAGGTTGACAGATGATTCTATGTAATGTCTCACAACTCTCAGGATTTTGGTCTAACGCAGAGTCAAAAGGCGTTTCCTTTAGTATTGGACGTCAGAAACTATGCCAGAGTCTGAGGTTATCTGTACAGCTAGCTTCCCTAGGCCCTGTGATTTAGAGGCCACCTTATAAAGATGGACAGTTTGGTCTCTCTGTAGACTCAGGTAATTGTAAGCACATACACAGATGATGGAACCTCCCTTGCATGGTTTCTTTTTTTGTTATTTTGGTTCCTTTTTAGTTGTGGGTTTTTTTTTTGTGTTTTTTTTTGAGGATTTTTTTGAAGATTGTCCATTTCTTTATTTCTCCCTACCTCCTCATTGTTTACACTTGCTCTGTCTGTCTTCTTTTGTTTTTTCAGGCAGAAGGACCTCTAATATGACAGGGAGGTGCTTAATTGCTTAAGCCACCTCTTCCCTGCTTTGTTTTTTCTTTCATTGTTTTTCCTTGTGTCTTTTGTTGCATCATCTTGTTTTGTCAGCTTGTTGTGACTGCCCGCCGTGCCAGCTTGCTGTCTTCTTCAGGAAGCGCTGGGAACCTCTTCTCTCTGCTTTGTTGTGTCTCTTGTTGCTTCATCTTATTGTGTCAGCTTCCCATGTCTGCCCATAGTGCCATCTCACTGTGTTCTTTAGGAGACACTGGGAACCAAACCACGGATCTCCCGTAAGGTAGGCAGGACCTCAGTCTAATGAGCCACATCCGCTTCCTTGTGTGGTTTCTCCTGGTCCCATGACTGAGTGATAACTGCAGGTCTGTAGTGCAGAGCATTGGAGCCACATGCCTGGGTTCACATTAAGGCCCCTCCCCTTGGAGCACCAGAGCTTGAGCAGTCCCTGTCACCTGGGGGAAATTCATACAGTCACCCCACACAAGCTCACACACAATCTCACAGTACCCCACAGAGACCAACACATCGATTTCTGTAATCCTCCACTCAGCCTAACCTGTAACCCCCAATTGAGCAGATCCACCGCTCGGGACTGTGGAAGGAAGGACAGAACTCCTTAATGGAAAACCTTTCATCATATCCTCATTCTACTTTGAGCCTGGGACTAGGCTAGGTCTCCAGCCTACAGCTTGCAGGAAGCCCCCTATTTTATCTGTTTTCCCTGTTACATACTTTGATGAGCCTAGAATAGCTACCATTTTCATTTATTTTCAAGGTCTCCTACAATGGCAGAAAAGAAAATACAATAAGGATTGGACTATGTTGTGTTGTGTTTGTTCATGGCTTGGTGATTTTAAAACACAGATGGGAAACAGTGGTAAAGTCAGTGACCCCCTGAATAAGCACGACAGATACCTGTGGGTAGTATTGGTATTAGAATAATATTGAGTCTTACCATCCATGGACAGTGGATGTCTAGACATACATTTAGGTCTTCTAAAATTTCATTCAGCTATGTTTGCTAGTTGTTGAATTGCTTCACCCTTTCATTAAATTCATTCTTAGGTGTTTTATTTGTTAGAGACTAAATGAATGGATTTTCTTTAAAAATCCATTTCATATTATTTTTGGCTGTATAAACAAAACTGACTTTTGAATGTATGTGTAGTACAAGTCAAGTTTACTTAATGTCGTCGCTTGTTCCAGTAGTGTTGTGGATTCTTTGGGATTGAGTATTTAAAACTCTATGTCATCTGTGTATTAGGACAGTTTACTTCTTCCATTCCAATTTGGATGACTATTTCTTTTTCTTGCCCATTTGCTCTGGCTATAACTTTCAGTATAATGTTGAATAACAGTGATGAAAATGAGCTAACATCTTGTTCCTGACATAATGGGAAAGACTTTTAGTCTTCAGCTTTTGAGTATGTTAGCAGTGGATTATGTCAGTGCAGCTGTGAACAGAGTGGAATGTGTTCCCCCAATGACTGTCCACTCAGAGAGCAGCAGAAAGCCCCAGGATATAGGGTGCCTGTGAGTGCTTTTCTAAAATCCTAGAATATGAACTCATTGTCTAACACCTACATTTTTGTCATTTTGAATTACATATTTCTTACTAATATGCATGTGTTCAAGTTTTAATAATAAGATAATGATAGTATGCCTGAAATGTTTGTGTCCTTAAACTTTAAAAATTCCAAAACCCTATTAAATGAACTTTTCTTTCTACAGGTTGTTTATAAAATAGTACTTTAACTGGAGCAAGAACCAAGTACTCACTGGAATCCTTGAGGACCATGAGAAGTACAAAGATTATTTTGCGGGATGTTGGTGTATGTTCCTGATGATAGATATAAAGCCGTAAGGTGGTAATATTTTATTCTAGATATTAATGACACTGAACCTCTGTGATAGTGAATCTAAGGCAATGGAAATTTTTTAAAAATTTGCTGAATATGAACTGCCATTGCAAACACTAAGTATGTATGAAAAGATTGATATAAAATTCAATAGAAAATTAATAACTCTGTAGGCAAATGACTCAAAGTATAAAAACAAAAAATTTCATCATGAAATAAATATAAGAAACTAAAATCTAATGATTGTAGGAATACAGTACATATAAACTTACAAAAAGAACATAATTTAGAAATGAAATCCAGTGTAACTTATTGATAATTTATTTTGAAAATATATGGACCTTTATAGAAAATGACTAGATTTTGGTGATGTGGTAATGTTCTCTTCAAGAGAGGAGTACATGTAAAAGAATATTCAGTAGTCAGTTGTAGAAAGAAAAAATAGATAGCAAAGGGTGTTGCCGCCTTTCTCTGCCCCTCCTCCCCTTCCAGCCCCCGCCACCCTTCCCGCCAGTCCCGCCCATATTACCAACCTACAATCTGCCCTCTTCCCCAGTAACTGCTTACGGCGTATTACCAGAGGTCTGCCCCCCCAGTTTTAGCCAATCCACAGCCGCCCCTCCGCCCTGCTCTCCCCTTCATACTACACCCCCTTCCCTGCCTATATAACCAAGTGTATTTCCGCAATAAAGCAGACCTGTTCCTGCGCTCAGGCGGTCTCCGTGGTTCTTTCCTAACCGCGTGTCCCCCACGCCTGGAGAGCCCCGGTGCTCTCTCCCTGGAGCACCCCCCGCCGGCGGTCTGGTAGGAGCTGACCCCCCCGACTCTTGGGCCTGAGCGAGGTCGAAACCCTCACGCTCAGCAACAAAAGGGTGTAAAGAAGTAATGAGAGTGAGGGCCCGTTTATAAGAATGATAGAAGTACAGAATCCAGAAATATCAGGAAGAAAGCTTTCATCCGTCAAAAAATTTCATGAAAAATCTACAAAGAGAAATCTCTGTTGTTGAGAAAGCTGTTTTGAATCTCACTTTAATCCACAGTTTTTTTAAAGTGTACGAATACCATCAGAAAAAAATGCATGTTACTTTCAAGTACCTATGTAATACAGGGAGAAAGAGAGTAAGTGAAGAGTATCCTACCACAAGTAAAAGCTCTTCATCATGACTACATGATGTTCTGAAATATACTTTCTGAAAAGAAGATAAAAGGCATTAACAAAATGAAACAATATATGATGAGACATCATAAGTTGAAAAAACTCAAAGTGAGTGAGAATAAGATAATAAGAACAATGGGAAAATAGTTCAAATGTGAAATGTAATCTCTAAGAAATAGGGTGACAAGATGATGCTTAAGTAGAAAGCGAGGGTTAAAAGAGTAGAAAAGGCTAAAAACAAATTAAATGGAGAATGTTAAAATTCATAACAAAAACCTTTCTGTAAAGATGAGGAATGGTACAGATGGTCCAGTATCTGCACCCTGGAGTGCCTGGGTCAGGAGGTGGGCAGGGCCGTCCCAGTCCTTAGGCCCTGGCTGGGCCCTGCGGTCTGGGTGGGCCTGCATGTGGGCCCTGGAAGCTGCCCCCTCCCCCTTCTCCCATGATGCTCAGCTGAAGGCTGAGGCCTTGGCAGTTGGTGTCCAGGCTTCAGCAGCCAGGCCTTGGGTGATGGCTGTGGCTCCTCAGGTGCCAGGCCTCCTTGAACTCTGGGGATGTTTGTGGGAGGTGTTAGTCCTGTGCAGTGAGGAGGGAGCTGACCCTTCTGCTGAGTTTCTTGTCCTTTACTGCACTGAATGTCCCGGCGGCTGGAGTGGGAGGTGGTGCATTTGTCTGCCGTGGACCTTAGGGGACTCCAGAGCACCGATTTCTAAATTAACGTGGTGTGATCCTGCTTGTCCAGGGCAGTCCTGGTTTATGTCTGTTGCCCTACCTTTTCATGTCACCCCCTCTCACTAAGTATCCTGATGTGACTTTATGTTATATGGTCATGTTAATGGGTGTATGATGAAATTTACTTAAGAAAGTTTGACTTAATGACTGAATAACTTAGTAATTTAGGTAAAAGTTTAAAAATGCACACAAAAATGGCATGTATAATCAACCACAGACATATATGCTTGTACCTGGCTGGCCTATTCATTCAAGGAGGTGAGAAATTGTAAGTGGGTGTCTAGGAGGGGGTAGAACTGAGGGAACGGACTGGAGAGAGGGAGGCTTACCTTTATTTATGTACCTGTTTCAACATTTGATTTGTTTTTTATTAATATGAGCATGTGTTTCTTTTCCACAAAATACAAAATAATAATCAATATAGATTATGGGAGGGGTCACTATAGGCATTTGAAGTGTATCCTGTTATGTGCATTTTCCTTCCAGAAGGCCCCTAGCAGCTGAACATTTCCAGACAGTAGGAGAAAATTTTGGTTTTATGTTCATGTCCTTTGTTTTTTGAAATGTCATTTATTATTGATTCAAAAATTTAATGACTATAGGGTTATTCTAATTACACTTTTGTTCCTGTATGAGTTTGGTTAATTTGTATCTTTCAAGGACTTTTGGGTCATTACATGTAAGTTATCAAACTCTTGGACGTAGGATTGTTCGTAGTCTTGTTTGAGTATCCTTTCAATGTCTGGGGAACTAGTAGAGATGACCCCTCTTCCATTCCTGGTATTGGTAATTTGTATCTTCTCTATTTTATGTTTGGTTAGCGTAGAGGTTTATCAGTTTGATCTTTTCAAAGAACAAACTAATGCTTAATTTGGGCTTAGTTTTCTTTTTTTGTGAGTGATATGGAGGAATGCACTTCCTGGGCTGTATGATAAGTGTATATTTAGTTTTAAAGAAACTGCTAACTAGTTTTCAGAGTGACTGTACCATTTTTGAGCAATACATGAGTGATCCAACTTCTCTGCATTCGCAACAGCATTTGGTATTGTTTGCTTTACATTGTCTTAATAACATGTAGTTATACCTCATAATGGTGTAATTTGCATTTCCCTGATTGTTAACTGTATCATGCATCTCTTCATGTACTTATTTCCTATCCGTGTATCTACTGTGGTGAAATGTTTGTACAAGTATTTTGCCCACTTTCTTTCTTTTTTTTTTTTTCTATTTATTTCTCTACCCTTCCCCCCCCCCCCCCAGTTGTCGGTTCTCTGTGTCTATTTGCTGCATGTTCTTCTTTGTCTGCTTCTGTTGTTGTCAGTGGCACGGGAATCTGTGTCTCCCTTTGTTGGGTCATCTTGCTGTCAGCTCTCCATGTGTGCAGCGCCACTACTGGGCAGGCTGAACTTTTTTTTGCGCTGGGCGACTCTCCTTACGGGGCACACCTCTGCGTGTGGGGCTCCCCTACGTGGGGGACACCCCTGCGTGGCAGGGCACTCCTTGCGCGCATCAGCACTGCGCATGGGCCAGCTCCACACTGGTCAAGGAGGCCCGGGGTTTGAACCGCGGACCTCCCATGTGGTAGACGGATGCCCTAACCACTGGGCCAAGTCCATTTCCCCCCACTTTCTAATAATAATGTTTTTATGATTGAATTTTGGAAATTCTTTTAATATATTCTAGATAGGAGTTCTTTTTTTTTGTCCTAGAACCATGTCTGGAGTTTGAACCTGGGATCTCGAAAGTGGGAAGCCAGCATTCAACCACTGAGCCAAATTAGCTTGCTCGAGTTGTTTTTTTTTTTGGTTTATTTGCTGGTTCTCTGTTGTTTTTTTTTAAAGAGGTATTGAAACTGAAGCTGGACGCTCCCACATGGGAAACAAGCACTCTCGCTTGAAACACATCCACTCCCAATTTTCTAGATATCTGTTCCAGATATCAGCTCTAGGTTTTCTAGATATGTGTTCTTTCTTTGTCATAAGTTTGCAAATATTTTTCCCCATCAATAGTTTGCCTTTATAGTTTATCTTTTGCAGATCAGTATTTTAAAGTTTGTTGAAGACTGATGTGTCATTTTTGTTTTTTATGGATCTCTCATTCAGTGCACTCTTCCTTAGGATTCTGTCTCCATGTTTTCAAATATCAAATAGTTTTGATGATGCCCCAGTATTTCTATTGCCTATTCTGACCACTCCACTGATTCTGCTTCTATGTCAAAATTAAAAAAAAAAAAACTTTTGTTTTTAAAGTAACTTTAGATGACATAAATGTTCCATCAGAAATATAGGGGGTTCCCCTATACTCTACTCCTTCCCCCTACCACACTTTACCCCATGAACAACATCTTTCATTAGTGTGGTCCATTTGTTACGCAGCTACTGCTTTGTCTAATCCACCATGTATCTTGCCTGGACTACTGTGATAGCTGCCTACCTGGTCTGCATTTTGATCTGCTTGCCACTGTGGTCCATTCTTATCGTGTAGCCAGAATGATCCTATTAAAGCCTAAGTCAGGTCCTGTCCCTTATTATTCTTTACTGAAACCCCCATATATTCCCAGCTACAGTAAAATATGAAGTTCTTATCCTGGACTACAAGGACCCTCCACAATGTGTGCACCAAGTTTTAAAAACAGTTTTATTGAGATATATTCACATACCATACAATCTGTGAAAAGTGTCCACAGTTACTTTTAGTATAATCAAAGAGCTGTGCACTCATCACCACAATCAGGTTGAGAACATTTTCTCACTCCAAGAAGAAAAGCCCCATACCCCTTAGCAGTCACCTCTCGATTCCTGTCATCCCTCAACCCCAGCCTTAGCCAACAACTAATCTTACTCCATCTCTATAAATTTCTTTATCCTGACATTTTATAATAATGGAATAATAGAATATGTTAGTAGTTTATGTCTGGTTTCTTTCACTTAGCCTATTGCTTTGTTAAATTGTTGAAAATTTTCAATGGTGAAGTTGTATGTTTATAGAAAATTCATGTAAAAAATACAGTGTTCCCATATATCTCTCTATTGACACTTTGCGTTAGTGTGGTACCTTTGTTAGGATTGATGAAGGAAAATAAGATATTACTGATACCTATAGTCCATAGTTTTCATTAGGTGCTTTTTTCCCATATACCGTCCTATTATTAACAACGTATAATAGTGTCATACATTTGTTGTAATAGTCTTGTATTTGTGCTATTAACCCCAGTCCGTCATCCACAACAGTGTTCACTTACACAGTCCCATGTTTTGGCTTCTAACTTTCCTTTCTAATAATGTACATGACCTTAAATTCCTCCTCTCAACCTCATTCATAAACATAATTCTGCACAGTTAACTACATTCCCAATAATGTGCTACCATCATCACTATCCATTCCCAAATATTTACAATCACCCTAAAGAGAAATTGTGCACAATTCAAGCATCAATTCTACATTTGCTACACCCATTCTGTCCCTTGGTAAGTTATATTCTAGATTCTAAATCTCTTGAGTTTGCTTATTATAAGTAGTATCAGTGAGATTATACATTATTTTTCCTTTAGTGTCTGGCTTATTTCACTGAATATAATATCCTCAAGGTTCATCCATTTGTCACATGCATCTGGACTTCATTCTTTCTTAAAGCTGGATAATATTCTGTTGTATGTATTTACCACATTTTGTTTATCCATTCCTCTCTTGGTGGATATTTGCTGTTATCTTTTGTCATTTGTGCATTAACATTGGTACACAATTACTTGTTTTAAATCCTGCTTTCATTTGTTTTGGATATATATCTAGAATTGGGATTGCCAGGTCATATGTTAATTCTAATTTAATTTTTTGAGTTACTGCCCAACTGTTTTCCATACTTGGATCCATTATTTATATTCCTGCCACCAGTGTTTGCTATTTATATACATCCTCACTAGCACTTGCTATTTTCCAATTTTTAAAATAATAGCCATTTTAATGGGTGTGATGTGATAACTCATCATACTTTTAATGTGCCTTTCCCTAATGGCTAATGAACTTGAGCATCTTTTCATATGCTTATTGGCCTTTTTATATCTTCTTTGAAGAAATGTCTGTTTAAATACTTTGCCCATTTCTAATGGGTTTGTTTGCCATGCCCCCCTCCCTTGGACGTTAGCCGGTGACTGTCTTTCTTGTCCACTTGCCACTGGCTATTTCTTTGATGTGGAAATAGCCCCTCACCACTTGGCTGCTTCCTCCTCCTTTGATCCCCAGCTCCCATCTTGTCTCCTCTGACTTAAGTAAAAAAAAAATTTTTTTGTGATACTAGGGCTGGGCATTGAATCTGGGACCTTGTTTGTGGGAAGCTGCCACTGAACCACTGAGTCAGTTGGTTTATTCATTTGCTTGCTTGTTTTTAGGAGGCACCAGGAACGGAACTTGGGACATCCCGTATGGGAAGCAGGTGTTCAACTGCTTGAACCACATCCACTCCCAACATCCTTCTTACCTGCTCTGTTATCCTACCATTCACCCCTCACATTGTATTTGCTGATTCTTTATCTCTTGCTCCCTGGATTGTAAATGACTCCTATAAGGTTTACATTCCTCTCTCCCTGCCCTGGGCCTAGCACAGGGTCCCATACACAGTCCTCACTCACTCACCATTTAGTAGAGTGAAAAGAATGGAGGACAGTGCCCGGTGCCTGACTCTTTCCACCATCTGTACGATGCCTCTCCTGGCAGGGGAGGTGCTTTCAGACCATCGCATTTGCAGGACTTGGATGTAGTTGAGACTCGCCGTGGCCTATGAGGTCAGCCCAGCTAGGGTGGAATTGTGACTCCTGTGAAGTCATGTTCACAGGGTGTAGCCTAACATTAAACTTCCCTCTACCTAGATCCTGACATGTACTTGCTGGGTCACTTCAGGGAGAATACTTGAGACTTTGTGCCTATCCCTCATCTGTTAAATGGTGATTAATAAACATACCTAAGTTTTAGACTTTGTTTTATAATTAAAATCTAATGTTAGCTTGCCTGCCTCCTCAAGCAGCCTCCTTCCATCCTTATTCCTCTGTGGGTCCTATGCGTATTTTAAGATAAATTGTCCAGAAATATGTCATATCTTAGACCTGTGCATTTTACTGTTTACAGAGCAGAGGTGACTTTTCATCCCTCGTTCACTCTGGTCCTAGGGCCTTGATGTCAGTCCCACACTCTCTAGGTGAGCTGTGATTTGTCTAAACCTTAATTAAAAGCAAAAATAATCACCAGCTTCAAAACACTAGCTATATCAGATGTGTTTTATTGTGTGTATTAGCGATGACCCAGCCCATTCCACTATCGGACTCCCCTGCCCTGGGCCCACCCTCTTCACCCCAGGCTCCCCATCTACGAATACCTTCCCCCAGGCCGCTTTTACCCTGGGCACCCCATCTGTCCTTTCCCTGGATCCATTATATCTTTTTTCTTTTTTTTAAAGATTTACATTTTATTTCTCTCCCCTTCCCTCCACCCTTATTGTGTGCTCTCTGTGTCCGTTTCACTGTGTGTTCTTCTGTGTCCGCTTGCATTCTTGTCAGCAGCACCAGGAATCTGTGTCTCTTTGTGTTGCATCATCTTGCTGTGTCAGCTCTCTGTGTGTGTGGCACTACTCCTGGGCAGGCTGTGCTTTTTTCATGCAGGGCAGCTCTCCTTGCAGGGTCTCACTCCTTGTCCATGGAGCTTCCTTACACAGGGGATAACCTGTGTGGCAGGGCACTCCTTGCGTGCATCAGCAGTGTGCGTGGGCCAGCTCCACACGGGTCAGGAGGCCCTGGGTTTGAATCCTGGACCTCCCATGTGGTAGGCGGGCGCTCTATCAGTTGATCTAAATCCCTTCCCAATCTTGAATTCCCATCCCTTAAAGTCAAAACACATTTTTGATATTTCTGGGTCAGGTTTCTACTCAGGTTTCATCTGTTGTGCTGCTTTCCCCACCATATTAACTGGGACATCAAAACTTTAAAGAGTTAAGTCTGGCTTCATCTGTCTCTAATTCTCCACATCAGTGGCTTCTCTATACTTGATTTACAGAGGATAGATAAATTATATAAAAGAAAAAGAACCAGGTTTTTAAAATGTATTTCTCTCCCCTCCCCCATCACCCCGTAGTCTGCTCTGTTTCCATTCACTGTGTATGCTTCTGTGACCACTTCTATCCTTATCAGTGGCACCGGGAATCTGTGTTTCTTTTTATTGAGTCATCTTGCTGTGTCAGCTCTCCGTGTGTGCAGCGCCATTCTTGGGCAGGCTGAACTTTCTTTCGCGCTGGGTGGCTCTCCTTATGGGGTGCACTCCTTGCGCGTGGGACTCCCCTATGCTGGGGACACCCCTGCGTGGCAGGGCACTCCTTGCATGCATCAGCACTGCGCATGGGCCAGCTTCACATGGGTCAAGGAGACCTGGGGTTTGAAGTGTGGACCTCCCATGTTGTAGGCGGATGCCCTATCCATTAGGCCAAGTCTGCTTCCCAGAACCAGGTTTAATTTATAAAACATCTGGAAGACTGACAAGAAAAATGGGAAGGGCAGGAGGCACCCATGGGCAGCAGTGAGCTCTGCTGGCTCCACGTCTGGAGGGGACGGGCCAAGACTTCCTCTCCTGTCTGAGTAATCTGACTGCTGGGATCCTACCAGATGACAGCCCCAACCCCCAACTTCTGTAACAAAACTGCAGGAAACACAGAGGAAATGGAAACCTTTGTCTTTGGGGCTCCATTTGGCTCTATGAGTGCAGAGAACAGGCGTTGATTTGTATAACACTTTTAAAGTTGACAACCCCTGGTCCAGCCTGCAGGAAAGTGGACAAGGCTGCTTCTTGAGGTTCCGCTGCCTCAGGCCAGCATTTGCCTCTTAAAACTTGTCATGGTAGAGCCGCACCTGGAGAGAAGTGAACGGGCTGATGGCCCAAACAGTTCTGTCTCCTGCAAAGCCCTGACTCGTGGTGACAGAACCTTGAAAGCAAGGCTCCTCCTGGTGGGTTCATGAAATTAAAGGCTGGGATGAACGTGAATGTAAATCCAGTATGTCTCTGAGAGGTGCCAGGTCCTTCGCAGGACATAAGGGGGCCCTGCCACGGCAGACCCCTGGGTGTTGTGCAGCATGTCAGGCATCAGTGCCTTCATCCACAGGGTTACTTAGGGGTACTGGCCCCTATGTTGGCCATAGGGTGCTTTGGCTCCAGGGCCCCAGGTCTTTAGGCCTAAGCTTACCCCAAAGTGATATGTGGTGTGGGGGCCCCACTCCTTTCTCCTCTTGCACTGAGTGCATCAATGTTGGATCTCAGATCTGTGACCTCCACTTGGCTCCCAAAGCTCTTATGTGCTGCTGAAACCCCTGATCTGGACACGACTGAGATGGTGCTGCCAGATGCTGAGCATCGCTGCCTCGTGCTGGGGTTGAAATTGGTCACAGGAACAGGGTGTGTTGGTGGTGGCTGCAAAGCCAGAGGCATTGCCTGTGCTAGAGGAGAACATGGTGGGGGTGGACCCAAAGGCCAGCTGGAGCCTGGCCTGGCTGCCCAAGGTGAAACCTCTAGGTATCCACCCACCAAAGCTAGCAGTGGTGATGTGCAGGGGTGTCTGGCCTTCAGCAGAGGTTGAGGTGGGAGTTGCCAGGTTTTCAAATTGGAAAGAATGGTCAAAGCCGAGGTTTCCAGGAAGCTGCCCACCAGGGACTCCAAATAGGAGCTGGGGCGCTGCTACAGGGTTAAAGGGGAGTTTACACTTTGGGGTCGGGCTGCAGAACCCATGTGTGTGCAGGCTGGGGGTGTCTGTGGCTGAGGCAGCGCTGCCGCAGGATGTGCCTGAAGGGCCTGGTCAGATGGGAAGAAGCTGGCACTGGAGCCAGCAGGAGGCCCACAGAGCAGTGGAGGGGGGAGGGATGTGGTATTTATCGGGGTGACCCGACGGTCAGAGGAAGGTGGGAAGTCAAGGCTGCAGGTGTGCTGGTCGAGGGGCTAGAAGTGGCTGCAGAAGCAGACTCTGGAAGGCCCGTGGAGTGAGGGTCCGCAGGCCTAGTGGTGGGAGGGGTGTCTATGAGAAGGAGTCAGGAGAGTCCACACACACCGGGATCACTGAGCTCATTCTGAGTATGATGGGATAACTGGGGAGGGAGGAGGTGCTGGGAGCTGTGGGGAAGGCAGAACCAGCATCAGCTGCAGCTGTCACAGAGACTCCGGGATGCAGAGGGACCCCTCTCTCCCCATTCAGGGATATCCCCGAAATGGGTTTTACCATGAAGGAGGAGGACCCTCAGCAGCAGCTGCAGGAGCAGGCTCTGGGCTTCTCCTTTCACAGTTCCCACCTCCTGTGGGACCAGGATCCAGGGCAGAGGAGGGCCAGCACACAGCCCAGCCTGGTTGGTGTCTGATGATGGCGTGGCAGCAGGGCTCAGCGAGGTGAAGGAGGCTGAGGGGAGAGGGTGTGCCAGCACGTCAGGTGTGGTTGCGACAGTGAGGAGAGGACGGGTCTGCTGAGCAGCATTTCTTCTGAGGCAAAGGACCCACTGAGGTGGCCACTACAGTGGATCCCAGGATGAGCCCTGGGCCTGGGGAGTCCTTCCCACACCTTCTCAGCTGTGAATTATTGTGGGGGATGCAGAGGCAGCTGGTGGAGGAGCAGGCCAGGAGCAGGCCAGGGAATGTACTAGAAGGCTCTGAGGTGCTGCATTCTGGGGTGCTTCAGTCTTACCACCCGGGGAACTGTTGATTCATCCAGCGCACTGCTTCCTTTTCCTGGGTCTAGATCCTCAGCAGTGACTCAGTACCCTAGCTGGTGTGTGTGTGTGTGAGTGTGTGAGAGTATGATGGCAGCCTCAGGTGAGCCCCTCACCTGTGTGACAGCCAAGGAGTCTTACATTAATGGTGCATGGAACTGTCAGATGTGGGTGAGCCTAAGTTTTTTCTGCTCTGAGGTGACTGGAAGCCTGATTGATCTGGATCTTTCTCGGGGTTTTCATGGAGGCTGAGGAGATAGGAAGATGCCCATCCTTGCTCACATTCTTTGTGTATCTGTAGAGCAGCTGGGAGACAGACAGGCCTGGACCTCTCTCCTTCTCAGAGGCAGCAGACCTGGAGTGGAGCTTTCTGAGTTCCTGACAGCATTTCCTGTGTGCATGGTTCAGAGAGATTCTGGAGTTGTGGGTGGAGCTGCTTTCTGTGCTTTGGCAGGGAGTTTTCTCTTAAGGCCCAGGTCTGGGCAGGAGGGAGGCCAGGCCTCCCCTGACCCTCAAAGGCCTAACGCAGACTCTGCAGTCCCAGAGCCATCAGAGCCCTTTTTTCATTGTCCTGATAGGTCTTTGGCCTTGTGAGGAGCACAGCTTGCCCAGGGAACTGCACCCCTAGGATTAGGAATGCCTGAGAATTCAAACTAGGGGGCCGTGAAATGGAACGTCATAGGTAGGTTCCTCCAAGAAACCCAGACCCCAGTGACGACCACAACCAAAAACTCTTAAGTTGTCAGGGACATCATTTGTTTGTCATTGGTTAGAATTCCTCTCTAGGCCACTAGAATTAGCAACATATTGTCAACCATAGCTATTTATGTTCTTTTTCTTTTTTATAAACTTTAACCTCTGAGTACTTAGTGTGTGATTTTGAAATATGTTCTGTGACTGAAAATACAAACAAAACAAAACAAAACCAATATCATGCTCTAGCCAAGAGAAATGAATATTTTTGTTCACATAAAAACCCTGTGTGGCACTCTTTCAGCTGCTTAATTGTGTCTCCTAGATAAAGGCTGTTGTAGTTCTCCTGTTTTTGACTTAGTTTGGAATTGTTTTCAGTGTTTGTCCTGGGGATAACTTCTCACATACTTATCAGTTAATGTTTTAACAATTCAAGTAAAACGTAGATTCCTCACAGTCCTATAGAGTATTAAACCCCTACTCTTGCTTATACTTGTCATATGCATTCTCTGTACATGTGGTATGGCCATCTACCCCCAAAATGGTCTAATTTCTGCCAAATATTAATATATTAGTGAATTTAATGGTGTCTGTTCTTGAAGAGGTTCCTTTCGCATCTTTATAGAGCAAGTTGTCTAGTGATGAATTTGGATTTCTCTGTCCTCTCCATCTTCTTTTTTGCCTTGAATCCTTGGACAGTTTTTGGTGTATGTAGTATTCTGGGTTGATTTATTTTGTTTCAGCACTTCAAAGATCCTGTTTTACTCTCTTCTGGCCTCTGTCGGGTCTGAGGAGAAATGACAGGCCTTCAAATTGTTATTCTCCTATAATGTATCATTTTTCTTAGGGTCTTTTCAGAATTTTTCATCTTTGATTATCTGCCGATAGCTTTAATGATGTGTCAGGGTGTGGTTTTCTGAGCTTCTCAGATCTGTGTATCACAAGGTTGGGGAGTGTTCAGGCTGTTTTAGCCCATATTTATTCTGAACCATTCTGTGTCTTCTCCCTTCAGCATTTAGCATGAATATTTACTGTCCTACAGGTTTCTGAGGTTCTGTTAACTCTAGTTTAACCTTTTTGCCCGCTCTACGTTCTTCATTATATCATGTTACTGCTCTAAGTTTCATGTCACTGATTCTTTTCTCTGTTACCTCCATTCTCTTATTTATCCCACCCAGGGAACTTCTGAATTGTGGATTGTTGTGAACTTAGAAAATGAACATACATAGCAGCATACAGGGCTCTCAAACTCACCCTCCCACCAATTCCTTACAATGTTGTCAAACATTTTTAATCATTAAAGAGCATCCTTAAAATATTAATAGTAATCAAAATATGTTATGTTTGGTATATTTTCCCCCAAACCCACCCTATTAACATTATTTTATATGATTTATATGTGAATATGCATAAATAATAAGTGTATAGTGAAAGTTGTGAACTTACCAAAGCAAACATGCATAACATCATAAAGGGGTCCCATATATCAGCCCACCACCAACAGTGTTCATTGTTATGTGACATTTGTAACAAAATATGAAAGAATGTCATCAAAATCTTACTACTAACTATAGTCCTTATCTTACATTTGGTGTATTTTTCCTCCAACCTACCCTATTATTATTTTTAAAATATATTTTTTGACAGAAATTGTAAACTTAGGAAACAATCATGCACATGTGTAGAATTCCCATACAACACCCCTCTATCAACATACCACTGTGTGGTGGCACATTCATTAAAGATTATGAAATAATATTGGGTTATTATCAGGTTCATAGCTTACATTCAACACATTTTTTCCATCCTTGCACATTATCTGCACAGTACATCTTTGGCATATAAGCATGAATATTATGCTATTATTGTTAACCACAGTCCGTAGGTCATTTCAGTTGAATTTTTCTCATGCTTCTCCATATTTCCACCCCCCTGCAGCAGTGATGTATATCTCCTCTAGATCACAAAGGACACTATGTCCTCTGTACCATCAACCGACGTTCTCATCCACCTCTGTGTTAGTCCCTAGATTATTCCCTAGCTTTCTGTCAATTTGCCTTTATATCCCTAGACTACACTTTTCAGTCACATTCCCATTTATATAACAGATGTTAATCACTATAATGTATTACCATCAGCTATATATGTTTCCACCCTTTTACAGTACAGTTAATTAAACTTCTACATACATTAAATATCAGTAGTCCATGTCAGTTCTGCTCTTATCTCCTTGAAGCATCCACTACCACTACTGAATCTTCAAGATACTTTGCTACATTTTTTTCTAGAAGCTTTATGGTTTTTGCTTTTATATTTAAGGGTTGGTTCTCTTTTGAATTAATTTTTGTATAAGGTGTGAGGTAGGGGTCCTTTTTCTTTCTTCTGGCTATGGATATCCGGTTCTCCCAGGACCATTTGTTGAATGGACTGTTCTTCCTGAACTGGGTGCATCTGACAGGCTTGTCAAAAATCTCTTGACCGTTGATGTGAAGAACTGTGTTCCTTGGGAGAATCAGTCGATCTCAATAGTTTGGGAAGTCTAGTATTCAAGCCCTCAGCATTGTTGCAAGTATCTGTAAATCTGGTCCCTGAAGTAGTGAAGATTGATTGTCACTATGGGCCCTGAGGGGAAGGGGGGAGAGGTATAGAATAGATGGAAGCAGGGTAACTAGGGGGCAACGAAAGTGCTCCACAAGATCATCTAACGATGGATATAGGACATGTTAATGTACAGCAAAAATGTATACAAGTCTATAAACTAAAGTGTAAACCATAATGTAAACATAGGGAAACTAAAAATTTAGAAATTTTACAGTCTAAAATATAAACCGTAATGTAAACCAAAATGGAACCAGGTTTGAAAGCTATGTTTCAAAATCTATACATCAGCTGTAGCAAATGTAACATGAACATGTAAAAATATCATTGCTGGGGAAGGGGAAAAGGGTTTGATATTGAATATATGGGAGTCCCCTCTATTGTGTATGTGAATTACTGTGATCTAAAACTTTTTTGAAGACAGGGTTAAAAAAAAAATTAAAAAAAGAGGAATGAATGTAGACACTGAGGAAGAAATGAAAGAAAGTGCCTTGCCACTGTACATACAGTGCAACACCTATTACAGTGAGGAAAGGCAAAACGTCAAAAACAAAGCTTTATAATATTTTTTATTTTTATTAATACACGTTATTTTTTAATATTTCTAAATTAGTATGTGTATTTCTAATCTTTAAACCCATCACTGTATTTCATTTTCCTATTAATTGCATTTGGCAATATATTATACTTCATTTTTGAAGACATTTTGGACCACAGAGAGTTTCACCTATGGGGAGGGAAGGAGCACTGATGTGGGTTGTTATTGATGTGGGTCACATGATTGGGAAGGTGTTCTCCAGGACATGTATATAGGGGCCATACAAATGTTCTGGTATATGTTGGGTATTTTTATAGTAGTTACAGTTACAAATGGCAACTGAGGGAGTACAGAGTTCCTACTCGGGGGAGTTCTGTAACATTCCCTGATGGAACAACAGTAATCCCCCAAGTGCAACAGCAAAGACCAACAAGGAAGGATGGTCCAACAATGAGCCCTTGATAATGATGACTATGCTTATGAGGCTGTGTGCCTGAGATATGAAGTAGGCCTAGAGCTGCAGGGTGCCTAAGAGTTACCTCTTGAGAGCCTCCATGTTGCTCAAATGTGGCCAATATCTGAACTCAGCACATAAATGCAATACCTTCCCCCCAGCATGGGACATGACTCCCAGGGATGAGCCTCCCGGATGCCGATGGATTATTACCAGTCACCAGCTGGTGATGCAGCTAGAAAGAGACCTTGAATAAAAGGTCAACTCAGACCAGCAGAATATCTCAGCCTACATATAGGATCATGTGTTAAAAACTGCTGTTTTACCTTGAATAAAAGGGGGAAATGGCAAAGAGAAATGAGTATATATGAATGACAGTCTTCAAAAAAGAGTTGGGAGGTCATCAGAGGGGTCCTGCTTATGCACACCTCAGCAGGACCCCTGAAACAGCTTACGGAGATACAACCCTTGGTACTGGTTCTCCTGAAGGCTATGGAGACCCACAGAGTATATGGTCATGGCAGATGGATTTTGAGTTCTGTGCCATGTCAATAGGCCCTACTTTGGAATTTGTGCTCCTGAGAGTGATGGAGCTGGACTCAGATATGACCTGTCTACATATGCCTCTTCTGTCACTTTTACTGAACCTGTGGTTCATATTATGGATGGTGTATACTCCGGGGACTTGAATCTCTGAACTGCCCATGTACCAGCTGGGCCCTGAGCCTCAGCAGAGTTGGCCGTCCCTCCTGTCTGGTTCATTGGACTTACCCAGGTCAGCTAACAGGGAGGTGAAGATGGTCAACCACCACACCAGGGAACGAAGAGTGCCTACAACTGCAAGCAGGAGAATTGCATCCATCAGTTATGAGGAATTTATGCCCCTTCTTTATATAGAGGTAAAGTGGACATCACCATCCCCAGGGTCCACAGAATGGAGGAATAAAGCATGGATTAGAGTGGACTTACTCATATTGTACTTTAAAACTATTGTGACTAGTAATAGAAGAAATTGTATTATTGATGTGAAGAATGTGGCCACAGTAGTTGCTGAGGGCAGGGAGAGGGAAGAAGAGATGTGATGAGGGGGCATTTTTGGGACTTGGGATTTTCTTAAGTGATATTTCAGCATCAGATGTTGGACATTATATATCCTGCCATAATCCCCACTGAATGTACTGGGGGAGAGTGTGAACTACAGGGTAAACTATTATCCACGTGGTGCAGCAGTGCTCCAAAATGCGTTCGCCAAATGCGATGAGTGTGCCACAAAGATCGGGGAGGTTGTTAGTGTGGGAGGAGTGGGGTGGGGGGATGGGGGGGTATATGGGAACCTCTTTTTTTAATAATATAACCTTTTTTGTGATGTATCTTCAGAAAAATACAGATTACAAAAATGATGGAGGTGGGAGTTCGGGACTGGGTTATATGGGCACCTCATGTTTTTTTAACGTAACATTCTGCATCATCTATTAACTTCAATAAAAAGAAATGGGTTTAATAAAATAAAAACTGATGGTTTGCGAAACCATCACTTCATTTCCATTGGTCTGTGTATCTATCTTTATTTCAGTATCATGGTGTTTTCACCAGTATACCTTGGTATTATGATTTAAAGTCCAGAAGTGAGAGTCCTCCAACTTCACTTTTCTTCTTTAAGGTGTTCCTGGTATTAGGACCCCTTAACCTTCCAAATATATTTGGTAATCATACTTTCCAATTATTTTTAAAATGCTTTTGGAAGTTCTATCAGAATTGCATAGACTCTGTATATCAATTTGAGTAGAATTTACATCTTAATGATATTTAGTCTTATAATATGTGATCATGGCATGTTCTTCCAATTATTTACATCTTTTTAAATTTCTTTTAACAATGAGTTGTAGTTTTCTGAATACAAGTGCTTTACGATATTTGTTAAATTGATTCTTAAATACTGGTATTTTCTCTGTCATATTTTATTCTCACCACTCTTTTGACACTCTCGGTTACTTTTTCTTACATACTCTCTATTTCTAGACTCTCTCTCCTGATTTTTCTTTTCAGGCTGTAACATACCCTTTAATATTTCCTGCAAAGCTGGTCTCATGGTTATAAACTCTCTCAATTTCTGTTTATCTGTGAATATTCTAAACTCACCCTCAATTTTGAAAGACAGTCTTACCGGATATAAGATTCTTAACTGGAAATTCTTACCTCCCAGTATCTTAAATATAGCATACCAATGTTGTCTTCTTTTGGTTTTTTAAGAATACCCAGTTTATTAAGGCAAACTTAACTTTATTGTTAAATATGGGGAATGTGGGAAGCACATGTGACTCACGTGATAGGGTCTCTGCCTACCATATGGGAAGTCCCAAGTTTGGTCCCTAGTGTCTCCTGGTGAAAAAGAAGAAGAGAAAGTGTGCCTGTATGGCAAGCCATTGTCCGTGAGCCAAATGTCTGCACTGAGCCAAGTGCCCGTATGGTGAGCTGAGTGCCTTTATGGTGAGCCGAGTGCCCTCATGGTGAGCTGAGTGTCCACATGGCAAACTGAGTCCCCACTTGGTGAGCCAAGTGCACACGTGAGTGCCTGGGTAGCATACTGAATGCCCACACGAGTGCCCGTATGGCGAGCCAGTGCCTGCATGTTGAGCTGAGTGCCCATACAGTGAGTCAGCACCTGTGTGAGTCATGCAGCAAGAAGATGACACATTAAAAAAGAGACAAGGGAAGAGTCAAGGTGAAGCGCAGCGAGAGACCAGGAACTGAGGTAGTAGAATTGACAGGGAACCTCTCTCCACAGTAGAGTTCCCCAGGATGGAATCCTAAAGGAGAAAGATGAGAAGACAAAAAAGAGAAATTGATAAAGAAGATCACACAGCAAATGGACGCAGACAGCAATAACAGTAGGGCAGGCGATGAAAAAAAATATATGGGGAAGTAAGGGTCTTCTAGCAAGAGCCAGAAGACCTACTAAACAAATTCTAAAAGACCTGTAGCACTCCACTCTCTCTTGCCTCCATGGGAACTCTGTTCTTAGTCTTATTGGGTATCCCTTATATATTATGCATTTGTTCTCTTGCTACTCAGAATTCTCTCTTTGTCTTTGGTATTTGACATTATAATTAATGTCTCGGGGTTGTGCTCTTTGAAATTATACATAAGGGAGTGTGTTGTGCTTCTTAGATATGGATATCCATGTCCTTTAATAGGGTTGTGAAATTTTCTACCATTATTTCTTAAAACATTCCTATTGCCCTTTTCCCCTTTTCTCCTTCTTGGGCACCTTTTACACATGTTTGCACGTCTTTTGTTGTCATTTAGTTCCCTGAGACCTTGTTCAATTTTTTCCGTTCTTTCCTCCACTGTTCTTTCTCACTTTTGCTTTCAGAAGCTATTTCTTCAAGCTCACCAGTCCTTTTTTCTGCCTCCTCAAATCTGCTGTTATATGACTCCAGTATTTTTAAAATTTCATTTATTGCACCTTTAATTCCCATAAGATCTCCAGTTTGTGTGTGTGCTTTCGAATTTGTGCTGTTCCAGTGTAATCTTTTTTTAATTTTTTTATTAAATTGTCTTCTTTTTTTAAAAGATACATAGATCACAAAAAATATAAGAGGGTCCCACATACTCTACACCCCATCCCCCCTCTAGTCCCACATCAACAACCTCTTTTATGATTGTCACACATTCATTGCATTTGGTGGCTATATTTTGGAGCACTGCTGCCCTTTATAGATTATAGTTTACATTGTAATTTACACTCTCCCCAGGCCATTCAGTAGGTTATGGTAGGATATATAATGTCCAGCATCTGTCCCTGCAATATCATTTAGGATAACTCCAAGTCCCAAAAATGTCCCCACATCTCATCTCCTCTTCCCTCTTCCTCCCCTCTGCAGCTACCGTGGCCACTTTCTCCAGATCAATGCTCCAGTTTCTACCATTAGTAGTCACAATAGTTCTATAGTAGAATACCTATAAATTCACTGTAATCCATTTTTTATTCCTCCATGCTGTGGACCCTGGTTTGGTGATGTCCACTCCACCTCTATATCGAGAAGGAGCTTAGATCCCACATGGTTGATGGATGTGATTCTCCTGCTTGGAGTTATAGGCACTCTCGGCTCCCTGGTGTGGTGGTTGACCATATTTACCTCCTAGCTGACCTGTGTAGTAAGTCCAACAAACTGGAGAGTAGGATTTGCAGCTCTGCTGAGGCTCAGGGCTAGGCTGGCACATGCCCAGTCCAGAGATTTAAGTTCCTTAGTGTATACCAACCCCAGCCAACCACAGGTTCAGTAAAAGTGATGTAAGGTCACATCTGAGTCCCAATCCATTCGACTCAGAAACACAAATTCCAAAGTAGGGCACATTGGCAAGGCAATGAATATATTAGACTTCATTTTTGCAGTAGTTTTGTACCATAGAGGGGTTCAAGTATGGCAGGCAAGGAGCATCAGTGTTGTCTTAATATACCTAATCTCTTTAGTCATCTCGTTCAATTTGTTAAGGTGATTTGTTTGAACATCTGTGATTAGTTGTCTTAACTCCTTTATGTCATGAGGAGACTTACCTTGTTCCTTTATCTGGGCGATATCTTCCTGTTTCTTTGTATGGATTGCAGTTTTTGTTGGTGTCTTGCCATCTGGCTTACTAGGTGTATTTATTCTGGGTGCAGTTTCTCTCTTTAGTTTAGGGTTTTTTTGCCCTTTCTGCCTTGCCAGTTGTGTAGTAGGAGCCAAGGATATTGTTGGTGTTGAACGCAGTAGAGACTCAAGCTGCCCTTATTTCCCAAGGACTGATGAATCTCCTCCCTTCTTTCTCCTTTGCAGGGTATGGATAGTGCCACAGCTGTGTGGAATGATCCAGGGTGTGCAGACCTAGACTGTAGTCACCTAGAGAGACTGAAGAAGCTTAAAGTCCCTTTCTCCCCTGCATTGGCAGGGATAGAGCTGCAGATGTGGGCAACATGCTATACTGCACATGTTCAAAAATGACCATAGTTGCCCTCGTAGTCTTCCCAGTATTCAGTCTGCCAGCCGAATGTACCTGCAGTTATCCAGAGAGGCTGGTGCAGGACCCTCCAGCTTCCTCCCTGGTAGAGGTGGGGCTGATGCCTAGGCTAGGGCTGCAGGTTGATCTTGGTACAAGAAGCCAGTCCCTACGATCACTATGTTTTTCAGCCAGCCCAGCTTCCCCTCATGCTGGGGGCAAAGTTAAAATGGTGTCTACTGGCCTCTTTCTGACTTGGACAGGTTCAAACTTTACCTGTTCGTAGGGTTTTATTTCAGCCAGCCATATTTACTAATCACTAGCTGCAATCCGTGGCCAACCACCTCTTCCTTCCCTGTTTTTTTGGGAAATGGAGCTTCCAAATCCAGAATAGCTCCTGAGGCAGTCAGAGTAGAATGATTGCAGTCCTCTGAGGCATGGCCTGTATTTTCCTGGAGAGGCTGGTGCAGGGCCCTACAGCATTCTCCCTGCTGGAGGTGGGGCTGGGGCTTAACCTAGAGCTACAACCTGATAAGGATGGAAAGAAGCCTGACCTTACCATCACTGGAATTTTCTCCTTGTGCCAGGGACAGAGTTAAAATAGTGGTTACTAGCCTCTTTCTGACTTGGATAGGTTCAAATTTTAGTCATTCTGAACATTATACTTTAGGCTGCCTAATTTAATTTACTAATCAGTATCTGAAAGCTGGTGCCCAATCTTCTCTTCCTCTGCCATTTTTGGGAAGTGGAACTTCTGATTGCAGCTGAGGAATAGCTCCAAGATGTCTTGTGCTGCCTCTGGAAGATGGGCGCCAGCCTCTGGGGTGTGGAGTGTTCTATTTATATATCTTCTCTGCAGATGGGCAGTGTCCTCCTTCCATGCTTTCAGGAATGTTGCAGGATGCTCTTCTGGTGTTCTGAAGCCTCCAAACAGGTGCTTTAGTGGATAGCTCAGTGTGATTACTAACTGTCCTGTAGCATGAACTGACTCTCGAAACTCCTTCCTCTGGCCACCATCTTGCTGGTTTGTCCTTGAATTTAGATGTTTTATATCTAGGTGTAAAGTTTTCCTTTTACAGCTTTTTGTTGTTTGTTTGTTTTGAACTATCTTTTCTTTCACTCCAAGAAGAGTATTTACCTTTCTCATTGAGCAGAGACTTAATAACTGCTTTGTCTCATCGTTCTTTCTGTGGTTCCTTTGGGGCTGTATCTGCTGATTGTTTTTTTTTCCCCTAGAGAACAGACCAGATTTTTCTAGTTCATTATATGTCATGTATGATATGGCATGATATCCTGGTTGCATGTGCTTGTTATATAGTTGTGAGACTTCTGAAAGATTGACTTTGCTAGTTGGGGCCTCTTGCTATTCCATATGAATTTGAGGATCAACTCTTTTCCATTTCTCCAAAAAAAAAGACTGTCAAGATTTTGAGAAGTATTGCATTTAATCTGTAGATCACTTTAGGTAATATCTTGCCACTTATTAGGTCTTTTTAAATTTCTTTCAGTAGTGTTTTGTAGTTTTCATTGTACAGGTCATTCATCTCTTTGTTTAAATTTATTCTTAGGTATTTTTTCTTCTTTTAGGTGCTTTAGTGAATATAATTGCTTTTTTTAATATATTTTTTATTTTTTTAGGAGATAAATAGATTACACAAAATTTTATACAGAAATATAAGGGGTACCCAAATGCCCCACTCCCCACACCTCCCACCCTTCTCCACATTTAACAACTTCTTTCATTAGTATGGTAAATTCACTGCAGTTGATGAACACATTTGGAGCATTGCCACTAAGCATGGTTTATAGTTTACATTTAGTTTACACTCTCTCCCACTCAATTCTGTAGGTTATGGCAGGGTATTAATGTCCTATATGTGTCATTGCAATGTGATTCAGGACTATTTCATGTCCCAAAAATGACCCCATATTTTATACCACCTTTTCCCTCTCCCTGCCTTCTGCTCCTCTAGTGGCCACTCTTTCCACATCAATGATATAATTTCTTCCATTGCTTGAATACCAGTATGTCTGTAGTAGAATACCAGTAAGTCCCCTCAATTCCATATTTTATTCCCCAATCCTGAGGATTCTGGGATGGGTGATGACCACTCGACCTCTAATTGAGGGGAGGCTTCAATCCTATATGGCCAGTGAACTGGAGAGTAGGTGTTGCAATTAATGGAAATAGTAGGTTTTTTTCTTAATTTTTAAAAAATTTATTGAAGTATATCACTCATACAGAAACATATGTAAACAATAAATGCATATTAATAGTTTTGAGCTTACAAAGCAAACATATATAACATCAGCAAGACTCTTATACCTCACCCTACCACCAATACCTTGCATTCTTGTTAAACATTTTCCAGTAATGATTAAAGGGCAGCATCAAAATATTTCTACTAACCAAAGTATTTTTCCCCCAATCAACCTTATTTTGTTTTCTTTATCTCATTTATGTATGAACATACATAAACAATAAGTGTGTAATAAAAATTGTGAACTTACAAAGCAAACATGCCTAACATCATACGGGATTCCATATATCGGCCCTCCATCAATGCCTTTCATTATTGTGAGACATTTTTTATAGATTATGAAAGAATATCGGGGAAATTTTACTACTAATTATAGTCCTTTTCTTATATTTGGTAGGTTTTCCCCCAACCCACCCTATTATTATTTTTTAATGTATTTCTATGACAGAAGTTGTAAATTTACAGAACAGTTGTGCACATGTGCAGAATTCCCAAACAAATCCCCTCTGTCAACATACCACACTGTGGTGGAATATTGGTTACAGATTATATGATAGTATCATCCAGTTGTTACCATATCCATAGTGTACATAAGGCACATATTTTCCATACTGCACCGTTAACTACACAGTACATCTTTGGCATAAATGCAAGAATATTACATTATTACTGCTAATGATAGTCCACCTGCCACTCCAGTTGTGCTTTTCCCATGTTTGTCCTCTCCCACCATATTGTATATGATCAAATAGTGATGTGCATTTGCTCCTTTTGACAAAGGACACTTGAATCTGTACCATCAACCACAATTCTCATCCACGTCTTGGTTTTCTATGCTATTCAGTTCCTAGGTTATTCTTTAGGCATTTATAAATGTAGACTACCATTTTCAGCTACATCCCCATTTATGAACTGGCTGTTACTAGCTATGTGTTACTATCTACTCTATACATTTCCACACTTTTACAGTAAAGCTAATTAAAACTTCTATATACAGTAAGTATCAGTAGGCCATCTTAGTCCTCCTCTTGTTTCCTTTAAGAAACCACCACCTAGTATTTATAGTAAATATTACCAGAGGAACCATGTAAGATCTAGGAGAATGGATATTAGACTCATGTAAACTCTGTAGAGTTATAACAGTAAGAAAAGGAGAGTACCTATAATGAGACAGTAAACTGAATATGGGGAGGAATATAGTGTGAATTAAAAGGCTAGTGTGTTCAGGAGAGAGGGAAAGAGATAAAGGACAATAATATAAAGAGTGAATATAAGACAGAACAAAGGTATTTGAAATAAAAAGTCAGAAAAATGGGGGCAAACAAAGGGAGGTGTAATGTAAGAGAAACAATAAATGATGGAGGATAGAAAGATGTAGAGGAAAGGGGATGATGTTGGTGGCCAAAATCAATACACACAGAAAAGAGGAAATGGAGGATGAGGAAATACATCAAATGTGAAGTGCTCCCTGCAGAACCTAATATAAAAAAAAATTTAAAGGAAGAGAAAGAAAATAAAAAAAGGGATGGAGGGAGCAAGTAAAAAAAAAAGGGGGGGGGCCTTGGGGGGGATAAAGAGGAAGGAAAAACAAGAAGACAAACCAACAAAATACCAAAGTTTCAAGCAAGGAATCCTCTTTGCAGTTAAATAAAATGCTTGGGAATCCGACATTCCCCTTTTCTCCCTTCCTCACTTCCCTCTCTCCCAAGGCAGCAGGACAGCTGCCAGAGAGGTCCAGTAGGAGATTCAAGTGGGTCCTTGTTGAACTAGCTCAGCACAGAAAACAATGTCTCTTTAATTTCCAGAGAGAGAGCACCCACACCTGACCAGGAACCCCAAGTATGCTACTGGAATATTTTTTGAATGTAACATTTAAAAAAAAAAAAAAGGAAAAAGTATATATATAGGGTTCAGGGAAGCAGCTGTACCGCAATTGATTGGGCTCCTGTCTACCATATGAGAGGCCTTCGGGTTCGCGTCCTGGGGCCTCCTTGTGAAGGCAAGCTGGCCTGCTCCTGTGGAGAGCTGATGGCTGGCACCCACGGAGAGCTGGAGCAGCAAGATGATGCAACAAAGGGAGACTAGCAGCAAATGGACAGAGAGCAGACAGGAAGCAAAATGCAAGGGAGGGGAAATAAATGATAAAAAATACATATATGTACAAAAAAAACCCACCACCTATCACCATGTCTTGCAGATATTTTCCTTCATTTTCTTCTAGAAGCTTTATGGTTTTTGCTTTTACATTTAGGTGTTTTAATCATATTTAGTTAATTTTTGGATCAGGTGTGAAATAGGGATCCTCTTTCTTTCTTTCAGCTATTGATACTCAGTTCTCTCCGTACCATTTGTAGAATGGGCTGTTCTGCCAGAGCTGAGTGGGTTTGACAGGCTAGTCAAAAATCGCTTAACCATACATGTGAGGGTATGTTTCCGAAGCATCAGTTTGGTTCCATTGGCCTATGTGTCTGTCTTTAGGCCAGTACCATGTTGTTTTTACCACCCCAGCTAGGTAAAATGATTCAAAGTCTGGCCATGAGAGTAAGCATCTGGCTTATTAGAGTATTTATTCTGCATGCAGGTTTTCTCTTTAAATTAGGGCTTCCTGCCCTTTCTCCCTTGCTGGTTTTGCAGTAGGAGCCAGGAATGTAGTTGGTGATGTAAGCTGTGGAAGCTCAAGCTTCTCTTATAACACCAAGAACCAGTGAAGCTTCTCAAAACTTTCTCCTTTGCCAGGAATAGGGACCAAGTTACGGGTGTGTGGAATAATCCAAGTCATGCAGGCCTGGACTGTAGTTGCCCAGAGAGCCTGATGAAGCTCATGCCCCTTTCTCCCCTGCGTGGGGCAGGCATGGAGCTGCATGTGTGGGCAGCAATCTATGCATTACGGGCCCAAGATGACCGCAGTTGCCCTAGTATATTCCCAATTCATTCTGTGCCAACCAAAGGTACCTGCAGTTACCTGGATAGGTGGGGCAGTACCACCAGTTGCCACCCTGACAGAGGTGGGACTGAAGCCTAGCCTAGGGCTGCAGGTTGATCTGAGTGAAAAAAACTATTTCATACCTTCACTGTGATTTTCAGTCAGGCTGGTTTCCCCTCATGCTGGGAGCAGAGTCAAAATGGAGGCGGCTGACCTCTGTCTGACTTGGCAGGTTGATACTTTAGCTGTTCTTAATATTATACTTTAGCCCACCGAATTTACTCATCAATAGCTGATGTTAGTGCAAAACTGTCTCTTCCTTTCCCGGTTTTGGGAAGTGGAGCTTTTGATACTAGCCGTGGAATAGGTTTGGAGGTGGCTTGTGCCTCCAGTGGACGATTGGCACCAGCCTCCGTGATGTGGAGTGCTCTATTTAAGAATCTTTTCTGCAGAGGGGCAGTCTCCTCCCTCCATTCCTTCCAAAGATGTTGCAGGATGTTCTTCTCGTCTCCTGGAACCCCCAAACAGGTGCTTTAGATAGCTGTGTGATTACTAACTGCCCTTAGCAGGAGCTGACTCTTGGAGCTTCTTACTCTGCCGCCATCCTGCTGGTTGTCCTTGAATTAGATATTTTATACCTAGGTCTAAGGTTTCCTTTTATATCTTTTTTGTTTTTTGTTTCTTTGTTGTGAACTGTCTCTTCTTTCATTCCAAGAGTATTTACCTTTCTCATTGAGCAGAGATTTAATAACTGTTTTGTCTGATAATTCCTTCTATGGTTCTTTTGGGACTGATCTGCTTGATTGTTTTTTCCGCTGGAGAATAGATGAGATTTTTCTAGTTCTTTATATGGTATGTTATACAATTTGGGATGATATTCTGGTTGCATGTGCTTATTATATATTTACAAACTTCCGAAAGATTGTTTTGACTAGTTGTGGCCTCTTGGTATTCCATATGAATTTGAGGATCGACTTTTTTCATTTCTACAAAAAAAAATGCAGAAATTTTGATAGCTATCGTATTTAATCTGTAGATCATTTTAGGAAATAATGGTATTGTAACAATATTAAATGTGAAATGTGGACACATTATATCCTGACATTTATTTAAGTCTTTAATTTCTTTCTGTAGTGTTTCGCAGTTTTCATTGTATAGTTCATTCTTTTAATTTAAATTTATTTTCAGGTTTTTTTTCTTTTAGATGCTATAGCGAATGTAATTAAAAATATTTTTTTCAAAATGCTTAGGTTTCACAAAATGTTTAAAAATATAAGGAATTCCCAAATGCCCCATTCCCCACACCTCACTCCCTTCCCCACAATAACAACTTCTTTTATTAATGTTGCACATTCATTGAAATTGATGAACACATTTGGAGCTTTGCCACTAAGCATGGATTATAGTTCATATTGTAGTTTACAGTCAATTCTGTAGGTGGTGAATGGTACATAATGGCTTGTATTTGTCATTGCAGTGTCATTTAGGACAACTCCACGTCCCCAAAATGTCCCCATATTGTACCTCTTTTTCCTTCTCCCTGCCTTCAGCACTTCCAGTAGCCACTACCTCCACATCAATGATATAATTTCTTTCACTGCTAGAAGACCATTAAGTCTATAGCAGAATACCAGTAAGTCCTCTCTGTTCCATATTTTATTCACCAGTCCTGAGCGTTCTGGGGTGATGATACATATTTCATCTCTAATTGAGAGGTGGCTTCAGTCCTATATGGGTGATGGATGGAACTGTGATGCTTGCAGTTGTAGACTCTCAGTTCCTCTGAGTGGTAGTTGTCCATCCTCACCTCACTGTTGTCCAGGGTGAGGCCAGTGAACTGGACAGAAGATGTTGCAACTAATGGAATTGGTTTTTAATGCCCATTTCAGATTTGTTACTGCCTCCCTCCACCCCTCCTCCCAGCCGTTGTTATCTTCCCCCTCCAGCCGTTGCTGTCCTTTCCGCCAGTCCCGCCCACTCCCACCTATTCACTACCACCCCGTAGCTAGCCCGCCCTAGCTCCAACCCCTCCCTCTACCCAACCCTATATAACCAAGTGTACTTCCGCAATAAAGCAGACCTGTTCTTGCGCTCAAGCGGTCTCTGTGGTTTTTCCCCAACCGCGCATCCCCCATGCCTGGAGAACCGGTGCTCCCTCTTGGGGCACCCCCCGCCGGTGGTTTGGCAGGAGCAAGCCCCCCCAACTCTTGGGCCTGAGCGAGGACGAAACCCTCACGTTTAGCTACAACTGGCGCCCAACGTGGAAGCTCCTCCCCCGGCCCCTCTCTGCTGCTGCTGCTGCTGTGAATCGGACGGCCCATCCTCGTTCTCCAGGTAGGGACCCCTCGCCGTCGTCCTGTCTCTATTTCAACATGGGCGCCTCTCTATCTACGCATCAGGCGCCGCAAGTCAGGGCCTTCGCCACCCTGCTCGACACCAATGGAGTCCGCATTTCCCTGCGGCAACTCCAAAAATACTGGGACCTTCTGCTCCCCTTTAATCCGTGGCTCGCCACTTGCCAACTCTGGAGCCCGGACACATACTCACGACTCATAGATCGAGTCGCCTCTGCAATGGAGCATGAAAAACGCTCCTTCCCACCAGGCCTCTTACCCGTTCTTGTCGCCATCCGCGCCTGTCTCCTCGGTGCCCCATCCGAGACTATTCATGAGGCTTCTCCCAAGCAGCCTCTAGACTGTGATCCCAATGAGTCCACCGACACTGACTCTCTGTCTGACCAACTTGCGGCCGCCCTCGAGCGTGAGCCCCCCCGTCCGAGCTCCCCGCGGCACACAGAGACCGCTCCTGCGGCTCCCCAAAATGGCGAACTTCCACCTTCTTCCTCCACCTCTGCCCAAAATGGCGCACTTCCGGCTTCTTCTTCACCGGGCCCAGAGCCCGCCGGCGGGAACAAAGGCGCTTCTTCCCGCCTTTACCCGCCTCTTCCTGCCCTGTCAGCATCCGGCTCCACCCCGGAAACTGTATGGTCGCCATCTTCCGCCAAACCGGAAGCTTCCCCCGCACCATTTTGTTCACAACCGGATGCAGTTACTCCACCATCTTGGCCGGCGCCCGGAGGTGACGCAGTTACTCCGCCATCTCGGCCGGCGCCTGGAAGTGACGCAGTTACTCCGCCATCTTGGCCGGCGCCCGGAAGTGACGCGGCCACCCCGCCATCTTAGCCCAGAAGTGCCCCGCCTCCATTTTGTTGTCGTCGAAATGCTGCCCGGCCGCCATTTTCTCACTTATTTTCCACTTATCCCTCGCCACCACCGTATGGCAGTAGCCCTCCACCTACTCCTAGCGGGGCACCCTCTCATACCCCCCAGCTTTACCCACTAAATCTGCAGCCTACACCGCAACAACCTCAAACTTGGCTGCCCTTCACAGTGGAAGAAGTTAAGACCCTCCGCAAAGCTGTTAAAGAACATAGAGTCGGCAGCCCTTATGTGACGCAGCTCCTTGAAGAGCTGGCAACTCAACTCGTTCTCCCATACGACTGGATTTCCCTAGCCCGTACCATCTTAACGCCAGGTCAATTTCTTGAATGGCGAGCTCACTACCAAGCAGCCGTTGACCAGCAGGTAGTAGAAAATGCCCAAGCTGGCGTCTTAGATCCACCTGATGCGTATACGGGGATCAACAACTACGCGGACCCTCGTCCATATCTACACATTGACCCAGGATTTTGGCACCGGGTAAAATTCCTCGTCCACCGGTCCTTTTCTCTGGTCTCCACCAAGCAGCCCACCAAGCTCGCACAACTGCTTCAAGACTCCAATGAAACTTTCCCAGCATTCGTCGCCCACGTCCTGGAAGCTTGCCAGCGAAAAATTTCTAGTGAAGACGCTCAGTTCGCACTCGCCAAAGAGCTCATCATAGATGGATGCCTTGCGCCCTTCCGGGCTGTGGTCCTCCCCATACGTGATAAAGATATCCACGAATGGGTTCTCGCCTGCCACGACATTGACCCACAAGTCAAAACGCTCACTGCTGCCTTTGCTTCTGCCATGGCCGTTTCATCTACTCCCACCTCCGTCTGCTTTCGGTGCGGTCAGTCCGGCCATTTCGTCCGCGAGTGCCCTCAGCCAGGCCCAGCACCCTGCTCCGCCCTGCCACCGCGAAGACCGAGAGGCCCTTCTACGCCGTGTCCATGCTGTGGAAAAGGATATCACTGGGCTCGTGACTGCCGTGCCATCCAAAACTACCAGCAGCCTTTAAACTCCCAGCGGGGCAGGCCTCAGCCCCACCCGCAAGAGGTCCTCGAGAAGACTCCCAAGCCATAATGTGGACAATGCCCATCACACGCCACCAGAGACCCTCATTAGAGCTTAAAATCAATGGACAATGGCTCGATGGGCTTCTGGACTCTGGTGCTGAAGTCTCCTGTGTTCCCTTTGAGATCGCCGCGTTCAATCACTGGCCCCTCGAAACTGGCCCTCAAGTCATCGGCGCCACAGGAGCCGCTACCTCCTGGAAAACATCCCAGCCTCTGCACTGGAGTGACCGAGAAGGCCACGAAGGTCAAATTTGCCCACTCGTCCTCTCGTCAGTCCAGACGATCTTATGGGGGAGAGATGTCCTCAGCCAGTTAAAAGCCCAAATCACCACAGAAGCCTTCTCAGCCGCGCTGCCCCCCCCCCGCTAGGGGCCACTGCTCCCATCTCAAAACCTGACCCTATCCCTCTGGAATGGGACACAGAGGAGCCCATCTGGGTCGAGCAGTGGCCCTTGCCAGCTCACAAGCTACAGGCTCTCTCTGCCCTCGTCGAAGAGCAGCTACAAGCGGGGCATATTGTGCCATCCACCAGTCCCTATAATTCACCAATCTTCGTCATTAACAAGAAAAACACAGGCAAGTTCCGCCTTCTCCACGACCTCCGAGAGATCAACAAGCATATTAAGGCAATGGGATCGCCTCAGCCAGGATGCCCGCATCCCACCGCAGTCCCCCAACATTTTCATGCAGCAACCATCGACATCAAAGACTGCTTTTTCTCTATCCCTCTCCATCCCCAGGACTGTCCAAGGTTTGCGTTCACAGTTCCGCACATCAACAACCAAGGTGCAGCGCAGCGATTTCAATGGAAGGTGTTACCTCAAGGCATGCGCAACAGCCCTACTATATGCCAATTGTATGTCAACCATGCCGTTAAGCCGCTGCGCTCCAAGTTCAATCCGGAGCACACATACATCCTCCACTACATGGATGACCTCCTTTTGGCAGCGAGCTCCCATGCGCTCCTCAATGATCTGCTCTCGGCAACAATAACAAACCTCTCCAGCCTCGGGCTTACTGTGCAGTCGGACAAAATAAACCTCCAACCTCCTTTTCAATTCTTAGGCTTTCATTTTCACCAGTCCATTCAACCTGCGAGCCCAAAAATTCACGTCTCTCACAAGATGACACTCACTGAGCTCCAACGGCTTTGTGGACAGATTAATTGGCTTCGCTCAGCACTCCCCATCACAACAGCGCAAATGCAGCCCCTTTTCGAGCTCTTGCAAACCAAAGATAGCCCACCAACTGCGGTTACTCGGAACATCACCATCACCCCTGCCGCCTGAGAAGCCGTTCAACAAGTCAGTGCCGCTCTGCAGCAATGCCATCTAGAGCGATTCTCCCCTAACCTTCCAGTCTTAGCCTTAATCCTGCCAACGCCAATCACTCCCACGGGCCTCTTATGGCAAGATGGCCCTCTCCTTTTCCTGCATACATCCAAAAGCAAGCTTCCAAAAATTTGCCCTTTTATAAGGGCATGGATTGTGTTAGCTACTGACTTAGTACTTCTCTCCATGCAAACATATGGCGTCCCGCTGCACACCATTGTTTGGCCTTTAGATGCCAAAGAAGTCACTTCTCTCATCATGAACAATGCTCAAATGCAGAGCCTAATAGAGCTCTTTCGCGGCTCCTTTGACAACCACTATCCTCATCACCGATTGCTGCAAGGAATGTCTCAATTGGAGTTTTCCAACCCGTTCCGCCCGTTGCCTGCACGGAACCCAATCCCTTCAGCCATCACTGCCTTCACAGACGCCTCAAAAACGGCATTTGCAGCCATCATATACACTCCTAAAAATCCTGAGCCACGGCAACTGCTGTTCGCTAATGACTTTTCTGTTCAAGTGGGTGAACTTCTAGCTGTCGCTGCAGTCCTCAATCTTCACCCAGACCAGCCTCTCAATATTTTTACCGACAGCCTATACACTCTTCAAGTCTGTCGCAGCCTCCCACTTGCCACTTTCTTGCCAAGTGACTCAAACATCGATCGGGCACTCGCCTTTGTGCAACGGCTGCTTGAAAAATGGCAACAGCCCTGGTTCATAGCTCACATTAGAAGCCACTCTGGCCTACCAGAGCCTCTGACTCAGGGAAACAACCTTGCTGACGCTTCCGTGTCCGCCCATCAAATAAACCCAGTCACTGACAAGCCGCGGCTTGGAAACTTCGTCAATCAAGCCAAGCTTTTACATTCCCAGTTTCACTTTTCTGCGCAGTCCATCCGAAAGCTCTTTCCAGACATACCTATTGAAACTTGCAAGCACCTCGTGCGTGCGTGCCGGACTTGTGTGCCTTTGCTGCCACTTGGACCTTTACAACCTCAAGGCGTCAACCCTCGCGGCCTCCGCCCAAACTCAAGATGGCAATTAGACGTCACTCATGTCAATGCCTTCGGCCGCCTCAAATATCTTCATGTGGCAATTGACACCTTTTCGCATCTGTGCTATGCAGTCCCCCTTGCAGGAGAAAGCGCCAAACATTGCGTCAAAGCGCCTCGCCAAGCTATTCTGTTCATGGGGGTCCCATGGGATCTCAAAACAGATAACGGGCCAGCATATCATAGTGCTGCCTTTGCCAGCTTCGTGCAAATGTATCACATCACACATCACTTCGGCATTCCGTATAATCCACAAGGACAAGGGATCGTCGAACATACTCATCAACAGCTCAAACTGCTCATTCAGAAGGAAAGAGCCTCCTCCCCCCACAAGGCCCCAATGGACATTGTGACTGCCTGCCTCATTCACCACAATCTTCTAACCTTTGACAATCAAGGACTTTCTCCCACCCACAAGCACTGGGGGCCAATGTGGCAGCCTTCGCAAGTCCCCCTAGTCCATTGGAAAGACCCTGCCACCAATCGTTGGCAAGATCCTGCTCCCCTCCTAGCACAAGGGAGAGACTTTGCTTGTATCTTTCCAGATTCTGAGCCACAGCCTCTCTGGATCCCTGGGCGCTGCATTCAGCCTGCCACTGACCCATTAGTCCCAGCAAACGATCAACACCCTATGCCCTCAGTGAGAGACAACATTATCTATGGTGGCCCAAACTGCGCCCCGTTCCCCCAAATCCAACACCAGCCATCATCCAAAAACCCCCTCTCTTCCCTCATGCCACCCGCTCTCCACGCGTGAAGAGCGAGGAACTTTCTCTTTTATCTCCACAGATGCTGCCTCGTCAAATGATGCCTCTCTACAGCTTCGTGACCATTTCCTGCGCCCTGGCCTTCTTCGCCCTCTCAGCCGCTGCCAATCAGAATCATCGACCTTTCAACTGGACTCTCTCTTGATTTGACAAAGTCCTTGCCTTCAATGTAACTGCGAGTGCTCCCTCTTTCTCAGTGCACATATGTAATCTTGCCAACCTTCCTGTCGTCAGTTCTCTCGTAGACGTTACACACAAAACTCATCGATGCTGGTACAGCTCACTTACAGGCCTCAACGGCCCCTGGGATTATGGAGTCCATGGCTACTATATCTGCCCTGCCTCTGCAAGAGGCTGCCATGACCCGACACATTTTTTCTGCCCTTCCTGGGGCTGTGAAACTATAGCCCATGGCTGGTCTAGAGCCCCAAAGACCCCTATCTCACTCTAAAAAAGGACAGTGCTTTACACAATAACATCACGCTCACAGTCAAAGACCCCAACTCAAACATCTGGTTTCAAGGTCGCACATGGGGGTTCCGTCTATACATGGAAAGCTATGATTATGGCTCTATCTTCACTATTGTAAAGAAACAGCCGTCTGCTTCACCCCCCCCCTGCTGTCGGCCCAAATCGAGTTCTCAACCCCCCTAAGGCACAACCTCCTTCTCCTCCCCCACCTGGTACCCCCCTCTGCCACTGCCTCCCTCAGCTCCCATGCTCTTAAGCCTCACTTACCCCCTGCTCAGTACTCCAGTCCTCTCTTCAAACTAATCAATGCCTCATACACCTCTTTAAACACATCTTACCCCAACCTCACTCGGAACTGTTGGCTCTGCCTCTCCCCCTCTCTTCCTCTCTATGAACCTGTCACCACCAATCTCTCCTTCAGCGAATCCTCTAAACAGAATCCCACCGAATGCAATTGGAATGCCTCCTCTGTCCCCCTAACCTTTCAGTCTGTCTCCTCCACAGGACACTGTGTTCATTCTCGTCGAGGCCCTCACCCCTCCCTTAGTGTTTGCTCTGGTTACTCCTCTCCCAGCACCACTGCCAAATTCTTAATCCCTCATAACACCTCTCAATGGCTTTGTACCTCCACGGGACTAACCCCTTGCCTCAATGTTGCCACCCTCAATGCTAGTAATGAAATTTGTGTGCTTATCCTTCTCGCCCCTCGAGTCCTCTACCACTCTGACACTGACTTTTTCCGCCATTTGCTACGCAAACAAACCTCTCTCCACCTACAAAAAAGGGAACCAATCACTGCAACCCTAACTGTTGCTTCCCTTCTGGGTCTCGTGGGGGCAGGCACCGACATCACTGCCCTCGCCACGCAGTCTTCTGCCCTCTCCTCTCTCAGACAGGCCGTTGATGAAGACATCACCTATCTTCGCGAAGCTGTCAAATATCTAAAAGACTCTCTTAACTCTCTCTCCGAAGTAGTCCTGCAAAACCGTCGCGGCCTCGACCTCCTCCTTCTCAAAGAAGGAGGTCTTTGTGCCGCTCTTGGAGAAGAATGCTGTATATACGCCAATTCCACCGGCCTAGTCGAGGACAATATGAGAAAAGTCCAAGAGGGACTAGAAAAATGCCTCAAAGAGCGAGAAAACGCAAACTATTCTTCCAGTCTTTTTCATGCCCTCCTCCCTTACCTCCTTCCATTTCTAGGCCCGCTCATTGTCGTCATTTTAATTCTCACCATGGGCCCCTGGGGCATCAAGAGGGTAGTCAGTCTTGCCAAAGATCAAGCCAAGGCTGTATCCAATGCTGTGTTCAGCTCCTTCGTGCAAGTTCATTACCAATGCCTCGCCACCGAAGAGCCCCCTCCCCACCGTCCTCTTCGTCCTCTCCGCCCGAGAGACCTACTCTAGCCGCTCCCTGTCATTTCCTTCCCTTCTATGGGGGTTCTAGGGCATCGCAAGGCCGCTCCGCTGGCAAGGCTCGGTGTGCGTCTAGCGCCGGCACGCACCGACCCTGAGGGCTAATGCATGCATCCTGGTCAGATGCTATGTCATTCGCCCATAGCCAGCCGACTTTGCCCCCTTACCCCTCGCCTTCCCCAGCCTATTCCCCTTTCCCCTCATTATTTCCCTCTAAAAAACAAAAAGAGAGCAATTGTTACTGCCTCCCTCCACCCCTCCTCCCAGCCGTTGTTATCTTCCCCCTCCAGCCGTTGCTGTCCTTTCCGCCAGTCCCACCCACTCCCACCTATTCACTACCACCCCGTAGCTAGCCCGCCCTAGCTCCAACCCCTCCCTCTACCCAACCTTATATAACCAAGTGTACTTCTGCAATAAAGCAGACCTGTTCTTGCGCTCAAGCGGTCTCCGTGGTTTTTCCCCAACCGCGTGTCCCCCATGCCTGGAGAACCGGTGCTCCCTCTTGGGGCACCCCCCGCCAGTGGTTTGGCAGGAGCAAGCCCCCCCGACTCTTGGGCCTGAGCGAGGACGAAACCCTCATGTTTAGCTACACAGATTGTTCTTTCCTGGTATGAAAAAACAAAACTGATTTTTAAAGGGTTTATCTTGTACCCTGCACCTTCACTAAATTTATTTGCTGTAGTAGTTTTCTTGTGACTCCTTTGGGATTTCCATTATGGAAGAACATACCATCAGAGAGAGGTGTTAGTTTTGCTTTTTCATTTCTGATTTCAATGCGTTTTTCTTTTTTTGCCTAATTACCCTGCCAGGAACTTTGAGTATAATTTTGAATAGAAGTGATAAAAGTGGGCCACCTTGCCTTGTTCCTGATCACATGTTTCAGTCTTTCATTGCAAGCTTTCATTCTTTCTCATATTGACTACAATGCTCGCTCTGAGTTTTTTGTGTTTATCATGTTTTGGTTGTTACCTTTTATTCCTATTTTTCTGAGTGTTATTATTATGAAATCATGGTAGATATCATCAGAAGCCTTCTCTGTGCTATTAAAGTGATCATATGGTTTTTTCTTCTAGGGATAAGTCACCTTTGATCATGTGGTATAATCCTTCTAATTTATGTTGTTGGATTTGATTTTCCAGTGTTTTGTTGAGATTTTTGCTACTCTATTCATTAGAGAAGTTGTTCTGTTGCTTTCTTTTGATGTCTCTATCTGGTTTGGGTATCACAGTAATACTAGCCTCATAGAATGAATTAGGAAGAATCCCGACCTCTTCATTTCTTTTGGAAGACTTTGTGAAGGATTTGTGTTCATTCTTGTTTGAATGTTTGGTACAATTCTCTCTAAAGCCATCTGGTCTTGGACCTTTCCTTGTTGGGAGGTTTTGATTATTCAATCTTTTTGCTTTTATAGGTCTCTTAAGATCTTTTATTTCTTCTTGAGTCAGTGCAGGTTATTTTTATGTTTCTAGGAATTTGTTCATGTCCTCTAGCTTATCTAGTTTGTTGCATATGAATGTTCATAATATTCTCTTATAACCCTTTTAATTTCTGCTAGATCAGTGGTAATATTCCCACTTTGACTCCTTAAGTAGTTATTTGCATCTTCTTTCATTTCTCATCATCTAGATAAAGCTTTGTCAATTTTATTAATCTTTTGAAAGAACTAAATTTTAGTTTCATTGATCCTCTCAATTGTTTTTCAATTCCTTATCTCACTTATCTCTATTCTAATCTTTATTATTTCCTTTCTCCTAGTAATGTTAAGTTTGTCTTATTCTTCTTTCTTCAAGATAAGAAGTTAGGTTATTGGTTTGATACCATTCATTCTTAATGTAGGAATTTATAGCTATAAGTTTCCCTATCAGCAGTGCCTTGCTCCTTCCCATAGGTTTTTGCATGTTTTTTTTTTTTTATTTTTCTCTTAAGAATTTTCTGATTTCTCTTGTAGGTGGATTTCAGCAAATTATCCTGTTGGATATTTAAAAATGAGTCATATATTTTTCACTTGTACAATTCCAGTTTTCCTTCTGTTATTGATTTTTTTCTTTAAATAATTCCCTTCCCCCCTTTGCAGCATTTTTGCCTGCTGTCTACTCTCTGTGTCCTTTCACTGTGCGTTCTTCTGTGCCTGTATTTATTTTTAAAATTTATTTCCACAACCCCCCCTTGTGGCTTGCTTGTTGTCTGCTCTCTGTGTCCAATCGCTGTGGGCTCTTCTGTGCCTGTATTTATTTTTAAAATTTATTTCCACAGCCCCCCCTTGTGGCTTACTTGTTGTCTGCTCTCTGTGTCCATTTGCTGTGTGCTCTTCTGTAGTTTTTGCTTGTCTTCCTTTTTGTTGCCTCACCCTGCTGAGTCAGCTCTCCGCTGCTCTTGTGGGTCTGCGGCAGTCTGCAGCGCTTGCCAACAAGCCTGCCTTCACAAGGAGGCCCCGGCACGTGAACCCAGGACCTCCCATTTGGTAGATGGGAGCCCAACTGATTGAGCCACAGCCGCTTCCCCGTTACTGATTTTTATATAAATTGATGGTGGTAGAAGAGAAGCTTTGTGTAATTTCAGTCTTTTTAATTTTTATTGTCTTATACCTTAACATATGGTCTAGCCTGGAGAATGATACAAGGATAGTTTAGAAGAATGTGTAATCTTCTGTTGGGTGGCGTTCTATACATGTTTGTTAAGTGCAGTTTGTTTTTCATATTGTTGACTTCCTCAGTTTCCTTTCTAATACTCTGTCTTGATGGTTGATTCATTTCTTGAAAGTGGTATTTTGAAGTCTCCTAGTATTAGTGTATAACTATTTATTCTTTCAGTTTTGCCAATGTTTCATGCATTTTGTGGCTCCTGTGCATATATGTTGATGATTGTTGCACCTTCTTGTTGGATTCACCCTTTTCTTAGTATAGAGTGTTCTCCATTTTCTTTTGTTCTGAGTTTGGACTTTGAGGCTGTTTCTTTCTGATAGTAGTATAGCCACCCCAGGTCTCTTCTCATTACTCTTTGTACATAATATTTTTATTCATCTCAGAACTTTCAAAGTATTTGTTTCTTTGGATCTAAAGTGAGTCTCTTCAAAATAACAGGTGTTCAAAGTATTTTTTTAAAATACATTCTGCCAATATGTCTTTTAATTGGTGAGTTTATTCTTATTATTTTTTTGAAGATACTTAGGTTACATAAATGTTATATAAAAAATAGTATGTGTTGGTGGAAAAATATATCAAATGTAAGATAAGGACTATAGTTGGTAGTAATATTTTGATGATGCTCTTGTATAGTTTGTAATAAATGTTTGACACCAATGCAGAGAGTTTGTGGAGGGGTGATGTATGAGACCCCTGTGTGATGTTATGTATGTTTATTTTTTAAGTTCTCAATCTTTACTATACACTTATTGTGTATGTGTGTATGAGTGATATACTTCAATAAAAAAAGTATACGTACAAAAAATGTATACATACAAAAAGTATCAGGAAATACTTTAGTAGTAATATTTTGACAGTGCTCTTTAATCATTAGTTGAAAAGGTTTAACAAAAATGTAAGGTGGTGGTGGTAGGGTGACTTATGAGAGTCCTGTATGATGTTATATACATTTGTTTTGTAAGTTCACAACTATTGCTATACACTTCCTGTTTATGCGTGATATATTTCAATAAATAAATTTTTAAATCTACATGGGTTTCCCATATACCCCACTCCCTATACCTCTCATGTTTCCCCCCATTAACAACATTCTTCTTTAGTGTGGTATATTTGTTACAATTGATGAATACATTTTAGAGCATTGCCTCTAAGCATGGATTATAGTTGACATTGTAATTTACACTTTCTCCCAATTTTAAAGGTTATATCAAGATATATAATGGCCTATATCTGTGATTGCGATGTCATTCAGGGCAATTTCCAAGTCCCAAGTATAACCCTATATTGAACCTGTTTTTCCCTCTCCCTGACCTCAGAAACTCCAATGGCCACTGCTTCCAAATCAAGGGTATAAATTTTTCTATTGCTAGAATCACAAATAGTCTATAGTAGGATACTTGTAAGTCTATGTTAGTCCATAGTTCTTTTCCCATTCCTGAAGATTCTGGGATGGTGATGCCCATTCCACCTCTAATTGAGCAGGGGCTTCATTCCCATGAAGCAGATGAATGAACTATCTTGTTTACAGTTGTAGACTCTATGTGTTCCTTGAGATGTTTGTTGTCCATCTTCATCTCCTTGTACTAGGTGAGTCCAATGAGCTGTGAGTAGGTGTTTGCAACTCTGTTGTGATTCAAAGCCCAGGTTGGACATGGACAGCCCAAAAACCTTAGGTCTCTCGTATGTATACACTTTATTATCTATTTTGAAGCAATTACTTTGAAAAGCAGGATTTATTTAGGCATTGTAAATTCATTTCTTTTACATCTTATACCTTTTACCCCTCATTTCCTCCATTGCTGCCACCTTTTGTGTGTAGTTGATCTTTTGTAGTGAAACAGTTTGACCCCTTTTTTTTTCTGTACATTTTTTAGATATTTTCTTTGTGGGATTATGTTGGAGTTTATATTTAACATCAGAAATTGATGATAATCCTTGAATTGACTTGAACTTACTTTCAGTTTCAACAGTAATAATCAGAAACTTAGTTAATAATTCTTAGATAAAATACTTATATATATATGTATTTCAGAAATAAATTACATTTTGAGACATTTAACTGAAAATACCTTTGAAGCTAATTGATTCTGAAAATATATGCACATTTAAAGATAACGACTAGATTTTGGCATGATGACATCATTTGTTCCCTTTCAGAACAAGAACTTACTATAGGGGTGAAAATCAGTAATCAGATACAGAATGAAATAGAATAGGACAGGTGCAATAGAGGTAGAGAACAAAGACCCATATATAAGACTGGGAGAAATATGGAACCAGGAAATACCCATAAGTTAGCTGCCATATTTATGAGCATTTTATAGAAACAACAGGATGGACAGCTCTTTGAGGTTGGGAAAGCTATTCTGAATCATACTACCTACAATTTCAAAGAAAAAAACGCATGAAATGACCAATAGTAAAAATATCTCATGTCGCTTGACATACAAAAGGGAATATAGGGCAAAAAAAGGAATAAATGCAGAGAAACAACAGTACAAAGAAATGAAATATCTTCATTTAGATGTACTTTACGATGTACTTTTTGAAAAACAAGGTATAAGGCATTAATAAAATGAAGCAAGATATGAAGAGACATTAGATAAATACTAAAAAAATGAAGGGTCATAAATGAGGAAAGAACATGAAAAAAAAGAAAAAATATTTTAAAATGTAATGTAAGCTAGAAGAAATACAGTGAATGATAATGCTTTATAAGAAATAGAAGTTGAAAAGAGAAAAACATATTCAAGAGTAATTAACAGCAATTGTAAAATATTTGAGAAAAAATGTCAATAGTGAATGATAAGTACAGAAGAGCCAATGTGTGAATAATTGGAGTCCATGAAAAGACAAAACCAAAGCAAAGTCCTGAAACAAGTAAAAATATAATTTTTGGGGAGAATTCTTTGAAGGAATGCTTTGAAGCTGCTTATTAAAAGTACATACTGAGCAGTGAATGAGAATTATGGCAATATGTATTCCATTAAAATTTATGGGCTTCAAAGAAAAAAATTTTTTGTGCGTTTAGGAAAAAGGCAGTGGCATAATAGAAAGAAAATTACAATCTCATGAAAGTTTTGGAACACAATGCATCGTGTCAGCCCTTGTCTCCAAAAAAGGAGCCATTGGATGGATGGCTCAGCAACCTAAGGGCTTGTATGGAACAGGTTGCTGTTCCCAGGTAGAAGTTGTCAGGACATCCTTCAATTTCTGTGCCTATTTTTACCAGATAGTTCTTATCTCCACTTGCATGTTCACAGAAAATATTAATTGCAGCTACCTAGTGTTCCTTCAGTTTTGCTGGATTTCCTGAAGTGCCAAAAAGAAAGGTAGAAAAGCAATGGATTCCATATGCACTTGTTTCCCTTCCCCTCTTCTGACCTGCTCCACATTTCCTCTTCTTTCTCTTCAACTCTTTTTACTTCCCAGATCTCTTCTCTTGAAACTAGTACTAGTTTCTTGAAACTTGGATACTAGTTTCTTGAATCTTGAAACTAGGATAATTTCTGCAACCACATTTGCTCTGGAAAAGTGTTGACAGCTGGCGGAGGGAGGAAAGGAAACATTTATGTGTGTCCCAGTGACCCAGTGCAGGAAAACACCCAGTGGTCTGAGGAAAGCTCACAGGGAGGGGCATGAGTAGAGTTTGGGGGACCAGGCAGACTGTCTCACTGGAGCTTGGGTTCTGAGAGGAGCATTGTCACCCTGGCCCTACAGCCCTGAGGCTCTGTCCTGGGTCTTTTTCTTTCTAGGAGGACTGGTTAGTGGGCCTCTATGAGGCAGTGTGTGAGGCATTGAGCAGCCCCTGCACACAAGTCCCCCAGAAACCATGCCAGGCCTTGGACGGTCTTGAAGGGCAAACTACACACAAATTTCTGTCAAATGGAAGCAAATTCAGGTTTTATTCCTAATCCCAGGATTTGTATTTGGGTAACCAGGATTTGTATTTGGGTGAGACATGGAAACTAGATGTTTGTTCAAGGATATGCTTTCTACTGCACCTCACCAGGTCAGGGGAGCATGTGTAGTGAACCTAGAAATCCAGAGGCTTTGAGGATTGGCAGTGGTCAGTGCATGAAAGAGCAGGTCTTGTGGGAAAAGATATTCTTAAATAGCAAAATCCAGAAAAGATTGCAAACACAAACGCTGAAATGCCATGGTCCTCTAACCTCTATTATAGAATTAAAATATGAAAAGAACAAAGCAGAGCTCCTTATGTATTTACTTTCTGTTTTGTACTCCTTTGTTCAGCCTGCAAAGTAGCAGATGCAATATAACTGGTTCTTGTGACCCTCTGTTTGGGTGCTTCAGGTGTCTATCTGGACTGTTGTCCTCATCATTCCTGGTGGAGTCATACCACTGATCTGCAAGTCAATCTTCAGGAACACAAACATCTGCAAGAAAGTTATTAGAGATGGTGGCACACCTGTCGGCATCGCCGGCATCCGCTACTCTCTCCAGCCCCACCTGTGCAGCCGGGGGGAAGATGCGGGACGGTGGCCTCGCGAGGTAAGGACGGCAGAGCACAGAACACACAGTAGCCGCTCTGGAGACATAGGCTCGTGGTGCAAGTTCGGTTTATTGAGGGAGTACATTGGCTTATATGGGTTATGGTGGGGGCAGGAGGAGAGGTGGCAATCGCGGATAGGCTGGGTTTATGCGGCATCTTATGAATTGGCGAACGGGACAGCACATTTTAGATTGGCTGTTGGCTTTCTATTGCTTAGGGAAGAGGCAGACTTCAGGTTGGCATGCACGATTGGCTGGTGGCCCTCTGTTGCTGAGGGAAGAGGCAGACTTCAGGTTGGCACGCGCGGGAATCGGCCACAGGAAAGGAGCTGCTTAGTGCCACAGGCCATTTTGGCCAACAATTCCTCCGTTTGTGTTTTTTAAGAAAGCTCTTTAACCGTGCCTGTCTTAGGTTGTTCTCCTCTGAGAATCTTACCTGTCATTGGCTACCAGTTATATAATTTGCCTTCTTTCACCCACATAACTGCGCCTGTCTTAGGTTGCCTCCCTCTGGAGGTCTTTCCCGTCTGTGGCTGCCAGTTAATCTTTCGGGCAGAGGGAATTAATTTGAGGGCACAATATTACTGTAGCTCAGTTATTTATCTGTGCGCTACTATAGTTGCACTGTGGCCAATTCCCTGACGGCAGGGTCTTCATTCTGTGCTAGTGGTTGATATTGACCAAATTGAAGTGAATAAACAGTAAAGGCAGAAATACTTTCAATTCTCTTCTGAAGCCACTTTAGGAGACAAGGTGCTACAGTAAAAAATACAATAATGAAAAGAAGGGGACCGAGAACAGGGGCGAGCCACATTGCTACTGGAGAGGAAAACCAGCTAAGAAAAGAGTGGGTAGTAAGAGGACTGTTAGACAGTGTATCATGCAAATTTTTTAGCTTGATTACATATTGCTCTATTACTCCAGACTCATTAACATACTAACAACATTCCTCCTGGAGAAAGAGGCAGGTTCACCCTTTCTCAGCTCTAAGAAGATCCAATGCTCTTCTGTTCTGTAAGGCAACTTGAGCGAGGGAGGAAATTTGTCTCTGTAAGGACTCAAGGGATGCTGTAGTAGAGTCTAAGATTACCTATAACTCTTTTTTGAAATTGTGCTGAGGTGGTGACACCGTGGCCAAGAGTGCCTCCTGCAGTAGCAATTGCAGCGACTGATGCTGTGAGGCTAACTCCGACTAGTATGGGAAGGAAAACAGCTCACTTCTGAATTGGTGATAATAGAAATTTAATTTCACTTTCACTATAGAGGGTGAGTTGAGGGGTAAGGGTTACTAGGACGCAGGGTTCAGGGCGAATGCCATTAAGGCAGGTGAATAAGGATTGGTTACACCAGAGGTAAAAGCCGACAGGTATAGAAAAATTCTGAGGAAGTTTTTCATTGATAGCACAAGAAATGGTCTGAGAGGAGTAATGATTTGTGGAGTTTGTAAAGAGGCAAGCTAGATTGTTGGCGTTGACATTCCACAAGGGCACAGTAGGTATGGGGTTTCCACAGGTAGACCACGTGCGGTTGGAGAAATTGGTAATGTTGTAAGGTACGGGCTTAGCAGCAAGTAAAGGGCAACTAAGTGCTGCACAGAGGAAACAATGGGTGGTGTTAGGGAGAATAGTGGACTGGTTGAGGAAGTTGAGAGTGGAATCAAGAATTTCAATCTAGGAAGGGAAAGAATATTGAGACTCATGGTTGAGAGTTTTGTGTAAGGATGTTTCAGATTCATGTATTTTTTGTTCAACTCGTGTAATATCCCAGGTAGTATTAGAATATTCATAAGTATATTGACAATTTATAAAAAGAAAACTACGTGGCCTGCTCTCGGAATTAACGTATAATGCTCCGGAAACTCCAGAAGCCCATTTGGAATCCCAAGGATCTTGTATGTGAAGCATTAGAGACCCACTGGTAACATTAAAGGAGATGAGACAGATTGAGGGTAAAGCCCTATTAGGGGTGGCAGGGGGAATAAAACAAGTGTCATAATGTCCAATTTGACAGGTCCAATATGGGCAGCAGCCATAAGACAGATTCTAATTATATTTAATACAATATGCTTCAGTTTGTTGAAAGGGGAAGCACGCGTAGGGTTGATTCCAAAAGCATACCAAGGGGGTGTGGGTTTATCAAGTGTAAAGGACAAAGGGTGGAGGTTAATGGAAATAGCGTTTGCATACCCCATGGGTGGGCAACGGCCTGATCCAATGTTGCTAGACGTGGTATGTCCCTGGCAGGAGAAGGTTTCTCTAACTACAAATTCCCAGGAGTAGACATCTCTTTTACTTTCTCCCCTACTTATAATGGAGGAGGGGAAAAGGGTTGTAAGGAGGATAGAGACTAAGATAAAAGGAAGCATATTACTAGAAGAAGAATACCAATGTAGAGGAGAGTGATAAGGATGAAGAGACCTTGTTGAACCTTTGTCCAATCCGCAGGAGTGACGCCGATCAGGAGGAGGACGATGATGAAAACCACTGCGCCGTATAAAAGGAGACTATTATTACTGCAGGCTTTCATCAGGGTTGTCTGTTGACACAGTTGCAGGTTTCATGAGATGACTGGGGATCCACAACAGATGCTCTGTATTCTCTGGAAAGATACAAGCATACCCTCATCCCTGGGTTAAGAGGGGATGGGGGCCCTTCCACATGTTGGTGAGAGGGTCTTTCCACATGAAGAGGGGAGCTGGCGTGGGGGCTGATCTTAGACCTCCCCAGTGACAAATTGCAGGGGTAGTATGGTGATTATCAAAGGTGAGGAAATGATTGTGACTAAAGCTTTGTTAAGCAGGTCCCGAGGGGTATCACGAGGGAACTCTCCTGTTTTTTGATAGTAGTTTTGAGGAGAGCATTGGATCGCTCAACTAGAGCTTGTCCCTGAGGGTTATAAGGTATTCCTGTTTTATGTTGAATGTTCCAATCAAGACAAAATTTTTTGAAGGTTCTGGACTGAAAACAAGGTCCGTTATCCATTTTCATCATCCATGGAATACCCATTTGATTAAAGGCCTGTAGACAGGTGGTGACAACATTTTTTGCTCCTTCTCCAGTGAGTGCAATAGCAAAAAGAAACCTGGAGTATGTGTCTATGATGACATGAACTAATTTAAGACACCCAAACGAAGGCACATGGGTGATATCCATTTGCCAGAGAGTATTTGGGTGAAGGCCTTGGGGATTAACTCCCTGGGGTTGGAGAGGGCCTATGGGAACTAGGGAGCCACAATGCTTGCAAGTGCGAATGAGGTGTTTACATTGGGCCTGCGTAAGATTGGGAAAAAGATGATGAAGGGAACTGGCTGACATGTGAAATTTAGAGTGTAAGGCTCTCGCCTGATCTAATGAGGTTGAGAGAATTAAGATGGTTAAAGAGGAATCCACAAGAGCATTTCCTTCTGCAAGGGCTCCTGGAAGTCCTATGTGGGATTGAATGTGCTGGATGAACCAGGGGTGAGAACAGTTTTCAAGAAGAGACTGCAGAGTCTGGAGACAGTCATCTATCAGAAGACCGGGTTTGGTCTTTAAGATCGCATAAGGCAGTGAGCGAATAGCATTTGCTGCATATGCGCCATCGGTAAAAATGTTAATGGGGGTGGATTGGAACCGTGTGAAGGCTTGAAGGAGAGCAAGCATCTCTCCCGTTCGCACAGACCCTGAATGATGGAATACCTGGATAGAAGCAGGCAGAGGGGGCTTTTAGACGATTACAGAAAAATGAGTTTTATTAGCATCAGTAAAAACCACAGGGACATGAGGCAGGGGCGAGCTAGAGGGGAAAACATGAGAGGAGAGGACAAAAGGGAGGAGGTCATGGCAGTAATGAGTTTATTTTTGGGGAAATGGCAGCTAATTTGTCCTGGGGATCCAGCTAGCAAGATTTGTATGTTTAGGTCTGTTTGGGAGAGAGATATAGGAGTTGTTCCTGGTTAAGAGGGAGAATTAAAGTGTCAGGCTCAAGGCCATAAAAGAGGACCACCGTTTTTCTTAATTTTCGGCCTAGAAGACAAATGGCATCAAGATGGGAAGTGATTCTTCCTAGTTGATTTATAGCAAGATGCACCCAAAAGAGGGGTGCCTCCTGATATAGGAGGCCTGTGGGTGTCCCAGGGGTATTGAGTACCATGGCAAGGAGTGATAATGCAGGTTGGAATTGGGCCATGCTGAGCACAAGAAGCCTGCTATTGATGAGATCAAGGGCCTGACGAGCGGGGGCGCTTATAACTCGCCGACTCAAGGGATCGGAATCGCCATCAAGGAGATTGAATAAAGGTTTAATTTCGTGTGTGGAAATATTTAGGTGAGGACACAGCCAATTGATGTCCCCACAGAGTTGTTGCAACTGGTTGAGGGAGCACGTAGGGGGCAACTGCAATTTCGGGATAGAGGGGGTGATTTGGCTTGTAATAGTATACCCAAGGAATGTATAAGGTGGGAGAACTTGGCCTTTATCAGGCGCGATGGTAAGGCCTAGCTGTTGGAAGTTGTTTAAAAGAGACTTAAGGCAAGCATTTAAATGCTGGATATCGGGATGTGCAATGAGAACATCATCCATGTAATGAATGACCTGACAATAAGGGAGAAGTGGGATTGTAACTCAGCTGTCAAACAGTTGACACATGGCCGGGCTATTTTTCATGCCTTGGGGAAGAACTTTCCACTGATAACGCAGTTGAGGGTGGGCATAATTTGTTACAGGCACTGAAAAGGCAAAGAAGGGGTGGTCCTATTCGTGCAAAGGTATAGAAAAGAAACAGTCTTTTATGTCAACCGTTATTATATGGAAGCCCTCCGTGATGGCAGAGGGATACGGAAGTCCGGGTTGCGGGGAGCCTAGTTTTTCAAGATGGGCATTAATATTTTGGAGATCATGAGGAAGTCTCCAGGTTTGGGCCGTTTTTTTGCGGATAATGAAAATAGGGGAATTATGGGGACTGTTAGAGGGTTCGGTGTGTCCTAAAAGTAACTGCTCTTTAACTAGGCAGAGGAGATGGGGGAGTTTGTCTCGAGGCAAAGGCCACTGGTCCGTCCAGATGGGACTATTCATTGTCCACCTGAGTTTGATTGGGGGGGGGGGACGATGTAAAACAACAGAGGCAGATCAGTGGCCCTTATGCTTGGGGGGTTGTTTGAGTTGAGATGATTGCTCCAATTTGAGGCAGTATATCATGCCCCCAAAGTGTATGAGCTATGTTTGATATGACAAGGGGACGGAAAGTGCCAGATTTACCGTCCGGATCGGTCCAAGTGAGGGACACGCGTTATTTGTTGAGAGGCTTGGAGCCCTGCTACTCCCTGGACTAGGGGACCTGAATTCATGGGCCAGGAGGGGTCAACATCCGTGGAGCGGAGTACGGAGACATCAGCCCCTGTGTCAATCTGTCCTCTGATATTTCTATTTTGAACCTGTCGGGTGAGGAAAGCTTTATGTTGGGTGATGGGAATAGTCCAGAGGACAGAGGGGGTTTTTACAGGCGAAGGCAGCTGTTTGAGAGGCTTGTCAGTTGGAGTTGCAGGAGAAGAATCTCCTGCCGTTAAGAGCTGGCAGCCACTGCTCCCCAAGAGCTGCGATGAGATTTTCAAGAAATGTAAGATAAGCACTAGGTTCTTTGCAGCGCGCATCGGGGCCGGAGGGGACACCCGCATCGGGGCTGGAGGGGACCCCCGGGGGTTTAGCTTTAATAGGGGGAACAGGAGGAGGAGAAACTGGAACGGCTAGTGTAGAGAGCTGTCCTTCTAGCACTGCTATTTGATCCTCCAGGAACTTAAAATTGTTGGAGGTTTTTTCGCAGCACGAGTTTGGCTCCCAGCAGGGATCGGAAGAAGGGAGCGCACTTGCAACCCTCTTAGTGGTGGGGCTGAGGGTTGCGTCTGCAGGAGTTTAAAGGCGGGAGTGGGTTACCAGCTGCATCACCTTTAGAATGGCCGTCTTTTTTCCAATGTAAACCCTTGCGGCACCTGGGGCACACGGAAGCGGGGAGAGCCAGTGAACCATTGGCAGGGGAAGGGGGCGGTTTGCGGACACTCTCTAGCAAAGAGAGGGCATTTATAGCAATTTCGTTGGGAGGGCGATTGCAGGTGCTCAGCGATTGCTGTCGCCAGGACAGCTGGCGAAAGAGAGGCTGAAGTGGAGGTTGAAACCGTAAGGGCGGCAGTAAAACTGCCGATGTCGCGACAGGCAAGAACCCAATCGGTGGGAGATGTGTTGCGAATGGGCGTTATATCCTGTCTGCAAGCAGAGTTGGCGCCCTCCCAGGGGAGGTCTTTGAGTAAAGCGACGGCGGTGGCTTGGTGGGAAACCTTCCTTTCAACCGCCGCTTGGACGTGACTATAGAATGAAGAGAAGGATTCGTTTGGCTCTTGGAGTAGGTTGGAAAGCTGCACTGGTTTGCCTTTGGGGTTAATTTTGTTGAAGGCAGCCATTGTGAGGGCACGACACTGATCAAAATAAGGAGCTGGGCAGGTAAGTTGTTGAGTGGGGAGAACAGATTGTCCTTCGCCTTTAAGGGTGCCAGGCAGGATGGCGGGGAGGTTATTTTGAATGTTTTGTGTGCCCTGAGTATTAGCCCTGTCAGTTAAAGGGCGAGCCAAGTAACAAAGTCACCAGGAGGGAGGATGGCGCACTCGAGGTTTTTCCAGTCAGTGGGTGTATTATGTGCATGTCCCATGTTTTCCAGGAGCATTTGAGTGTATGGGCTTTTAAGGCCATCCTCCTGGGCTGTTTTCCTTAAATTTTGGACGGTTTTATTGTCCCAGGGGGCCCAAAAGGCTGGGCTGTTATCAGGGGGGTAGTGGACCAGATACAGTGACAGCTGGGAAAGGGGGAAGGGAAAGGGATAAAAAGGAGAAGTGGAAACACTTGTCAGGGGGGATGGAATAGAAGGGAGTACCAAGTGGGGGAGGAGCAAAGTTAGGAGGAGGAGGGAGAGGTGGAGAGGATTTGTCTGGATGGTGGGAAGAGAAACAAATGGGGGAGGAGATGGAGGGGGGTTAGGGCAGATCCGGGGGCTGAGTTGTAACAGGACCAACCGAGGGACTCAGAGTGGAGGCAAGCAGCTCACAATCGGGTTTGCCTGAGGTGGGCTCTAATTGTACAGGAGGAGGGCTGGAGAAAGGATTGGTGAAAGGTTTGCTGCACTCCGGAGGGCAGGATAGAGCGGGGGAGGGAGACTAGGAGTGGTGGAGGGGAACGGAGGGGGAGGGTCGAAAGGAGATCGTTGCGGGGGAGGGGGTAAAGTAGGAAAGGTTACAAGGGGGGAGGTGGAAACTTTGCCAGAGGAGGGACTAGTGAGGCAGGCATGGACGGCCTGGAGTGCGGGCATCAGCCCTAGGGGGAAGGTCCTGCCTTCACATTGTTCAGCGGACTGCACTCGGGAGATGAGCTTAGTCCATGTGGCAGGGAGAGTCCCACAAAGTAGCCGTGGTTAACCATGGATTAAAAAGGACAACTAAGTCCCAGTACTGAGAAAGCTCTTTCTCAGTAATTTTAACGTGGCAACTTGCCAGGAGAGCATGTAGTGCACGCGCTTGTGGTGCGTTCTCAGAAGAGGAGAGATTCCCCATACTGAGCTTCACTTACCGATGCAGAGAGGATCGATGCCGATCCCGCTGGTGGCTAGCGAGGGGTGTCCCTGTTCGGGCGCCAGTTGTCGGCATCTCCGCTGGTCTCCACTACTCTCCAGCCCCACCTGTGCGGCGGGGGGGAAGATGCAGGACGGCGGCCTCACGAGGTAAGGACGGCAGGGCACAGAACACATAGTAACCGCTCTGGAGACGTAGGCTCGCGGCGCAAGTCTGGTTTATTGAGGGAGTACATTGGCTTATATGGGTTATGGTGGGGGCGGGGGAAGAGGTGGCAATCGCGGATAGGCTGGGTTTGGGCAGCGTCTTATGAATGGATTGGCGGACGGGACAGCACATTTTAGATTGGCTGGTAGCTTTCTGTTGCTAAGGGAAGAGGCAGACTTCAGGTTGGCACACGCGATTGGCTGGTGGTCCTCTGTTGCTGAGGGAAGAGGCAGACTTCAGGTTGGTGTGCACAGGAATCCGCCACAGGAAAGGAACTACTTAGTTCCGCAGGTCATTTTGGCCAACACACACCCATCCCTTCCTTCTTCAGTTGAGACCAGACTGGTCACCCTAGATCATGATGCTCTTTCTCCTGGGATCCCAGACCTTCCCAGGGCTCTGTGGAGTCAGAGGCCTTCAGCAAGACAGTTTGTAAGTGAGATAGAGGAGGTGAAACAATCCCTTGTCAACTTCTCACTTCCACATTTAGGTGGACCATCACAGCACTCTCCTGATTACAAGAATGTAGGCTATTGCACATTACATACTATGTCAAGGCCTCAGTCTATGATAAAAGGGACTTGTAACCTCTGTGTGTCTTGAGACCACTGAAGCTGCTTATAATAGAGAACAGGGATTGGGGTTTTTACAGTTTGGATACTTCCAGGAATACAAATGGATCGTCAGTCTCTATTTTCTGGTGTACAAAGAAAGTGACTGTTCATCTCAAAGTAAGGCAATCTTCCCTTGGAATTAGATGGGGTGTCATCATTTTTCCTGTCACTGGGAGGTTCCTACAGCAGGGCCTAAGGAAGAGCTAGGAGGTCAGAGAGTAACTGTCAGTTCTTCGGGGTATTGCTCCTGCGTCATTTGGGGAGCTGTATACAACTTGGGAAGGGGCAAGGAAATCTGGAGGCAGAGGGATAGGAAGCCTGGAATGATGAGTTGGTGAGCCATCATCCTTTTTAGAAGAAGGATGGTAAATGAGAAAAACAGGAAACAAAAGAGAAATAAGATACTTTGGCTATGTAGCTAAAAGCATCCTAATGAAAAGTGAAATATTCCATCTACAAATGGTACTAAAATACAAGCTGTGATTTACTGTCAGAATCCCATCACTCCTTCTCCCTGTTTTGAAGCTAGGATAATATTGAGTGTCTTACTGAACTTGCCAAAGATCGTTTCAAACTCCCCAGATTCAAAGTGCTGCTGTGTAGTATTTTTTCTCTTTAAATAAGTAGCGTTTTATTGGTTCACTGGTTTTAATTTTAGGGAAAAGAGTCTTTTTCATAAAGGTAATCATAGAGGTTTTGATTACACTCACACCTTACCATATTAAAAATAGTGACTGTTGGCTTTGTAATATTTTTCCTTTCAGTGTTCTTTTTCATTACTTAGATAAGAGTATTCACTGAGTTATGTGACTCCATGCTCACACCAGCCATCCCATGGTTCATTAGAAAGGAGGCTGTAAGCTCAAGAAGAGAGTTGGCTGTCGTGGTTCCTAGGGGAGCAGGGACAGTCTCCCAGGTACAGTGGTGGGGACCGGGAGGGAGTGAGGGTTCAACAGTGAGCCCCTGATACTAATGACTATGCTTGTGAGCTGATAAACCCAAAATAAGAACAAGGCCTAGAGCAACTTTGTGCCTGGGAATTTCCTTCTGTCAGCCTTCATGTTACTCAAATGTGGCCAGTCTCGAAGCCAAACTCAGCATGTAAATGCAATGCCTTCCCCCCAGCGTGGGACATGACACCCGGGGATGAGCCTCCCTGGCAACGAGGGACCACTATCAACTACCAACTGATGATGCAACTGGAAAATGACCTTATACGGAAGGTTCAATGCGGATCAGCAGAATATCCATGTCTACATAAAATACCATGACTTTAAAATGCTGTTTGACCTAAAGTAAGGGGAAATGGAAAGGAGAAATGAGTTTATATGGCTACGAGTTTCTAAAAAAGAGTCTGGAGGCTGGCAGAAGGTTTGCCCTCATGCACAACTGAGCAGAGTCAGAGAGACAGATAAAGCAGATACAACCCCCAGATATTGGTTCCTTTGAGGGCTAAAGAGACCCATGGGAGTTATGGTCATGGCCGATGGGGTTAACTACCAGGGCAGATGGCCCCTCTTTGGAAATGGTGTTTATGTGTGAGGAATCTGGACTCAGATGGGATCTCCCTTCATAAGACTTTCATGCTAATGTGCTGGAGGTGCAGTTAATGTTGGGGTTTAAGATATATTTAGGGGATTCGAATCTCTGGACTGACAATGTGATAGCCAGATCCTGAGCCTCAACAGACTCCAGCACCTACAATCTGATTTATTGGACTTACCACACTCAGCTAAGATGGAGTTGAAGAAGAACAACCACCACACCATGGAGCCTAGAGTGATTACAACTGAAAATGGGAGGATTGCATCCAGCATCCAGGTGGAATCTGAGCCTCCTCTTGACATAGAGGTGCAATGGACACAACCAATCCAATGTCCACATAGAAGAGGTGGCATTGGATTGGGAAAAGTGGACATAATGGACAAAGGGTATGGGGAAAGACAGGAAGAGATGAGAGGTGGAGGCGTCTTCGGGACATGGAGCTGCCCTGGATGGTGCTTCAGAGGTAATCACCGGACATTGTAAATCCTCACAGGGCCCACTTGATGGAATAGAGGAGAGTATGGGCCATGATGTGAACCAATGTATATGAGGTGCAGAGGTGCCCAAAGATGTACTTACCAAATCCAATGGATGTGTCATGATGATGGGAACGAGTGTTGTTGGGGGGGGGGAGAGGGGGGGTGGGGGGGTGGGGTTGAATGGGACCTCACATATATATTTTTAATGTAATATTATTACAAAGTCAATAAAAAATAAAAAAATTAAAAAAAAAAAAAAAGAAGAGAGTTGGAAGAAGGGATGAATACTAGGCTGTTGACTACTTGGAACTTTGAGTTCTTGTTGGTTACTGTCCCTCGGATGTGTAGTGTTGGAGATTTGGACCCGAGGGGTATCGGGAATGAAAGAAAGAGAAAAGGAGAGAGTGAAACAAAGAAAGAAAGGGAGAGCTGGGATCAGGGGGTCTGCAAGTAGTCACTCCTCAGAGAACTTTATTGTTTACAAGGGGCTCTTTCTACACTCCAGTGTATGTGCCGAGAAGCAGGCATATGTAGCCTATGTGCCAATAAGCATAAACACATAGCCTACGTGTCATTAAGCAGCAGCATGTATTAACTATCAGCATTACCCATAGTCCAAGGAATTTTAAAAAATCTTATCTCAGGGTACAAAGTCTAAGTGTTCTATTCACTTCAAAAGGTATGTGCTCATCTTTTCTTTCAGCCTTTAACAATTTCATCCTATTTGCCGGGAACTCTTAATTACCACATTCCTTAGGTAGCAAGCATAGCCATGGAGACAGCACCTTTCTCCTTGAGAGGCCACTGTGCCTCAGTTTCTAACATCTCCCCCTTTTTGTTTTAGTCGCGGTGACCATGCCTGTCTTAGATTGCCCTCCTCTGAGAGTCTTACCCATCATTGACTACTGGCCAAGCTCTTCGACTTGGGGAAATTATTGAAGTGCTTTTGCTAGCACCAGATTATTTGCATGTCCCATGGCTGTTACGCTTTGCAATTTTCTTTGAAAGCACTGTCCGGCACAGGCAAGAATCATGAGCAACAGAACAAATATGATTAGCCCTATTCCTAAAGCTGACAGGAGAATCTGTGATTTCCACCAATTAACTAGGTTAAATTTTGTAATATGTGAAATCATATCTGAGAAAATATCCTTATTATTGGCTTCATGGATTTGACTTTGAGACATTTCTAATATTTTTCTTTGTAATTCAAATATTTCCAGAGAAATATTACTTTTATGGCCTAATAAATGATTCTTAATTTTTTACATTGTATATCTGATAAATTATATGCAGAGTCATACAAAAATTACTTTCATTCCAATCACACCTCAATCCCCTTAAATTTAAACTATACAATTCATCTCTAATATGCAAAACAGCAAGTTCTATATCATTAATCCAGTTATTTAACTGTTTATCAGTGTGCTCTTGGCTATGCCACAAATCACTAGCATTTTTATGCCAATTATGCACGTATTGTTATGTCTGTACTTTCACGTAAAGCTACCATAGCAGTAGCAGCGGCTGTAATGATTCCAATCAGTCCCAAAATGCTTATAACAAATGTAATAAAGCATTTAGTCCATTTCAAGAATTCTTATGTAGCAAATAATTGACTTTCAGGAGATGACTGCCAAATCTGCATCATTCTCACCGGTATCCAGATGCATTTTCTTCTTCTGGCTTTTATTTCTCCATCCGGGGATGTCTATGAGCTGTTGGCGAGTAACAGGCAGCTGGAACTGCTAGGCTAGGCACCACAAGGTTTGATCACCTTTCTGGTGGAGCCACGCTGCCTTTTCTAAGGTTTCAGTGGTAGGGCCCTGGATCTTCACAAAGGCATTTTCGTCAACAGTCCTAAAAGGGTTGTTAGTGGAATGGGCAGGGACATGATAGTCACCTGTTACTACTAGCAGGTATCCCGGATGTTTTTTCATAATCTGAGGGTGATTTACAATAGTCCATCATTTCTATCTTGCTTTTAGTATTTGCAATCTACCCCTGGATAGGGAGGGCAGTCTTTAGAGTGACTAAACACTATTGGGTTAAGTCTTTCACTTTTAGCAGGACCTCCCATGCTGCACACAATTGCTTTTTTATATTTTGCTTTTGGCCTCTTTTCAGAATTGTGTTTAAAACCCAAGGGTTACTTGTTTAGAATTTTGCCTTTGCCACAAACTCCAACCAAAGCCAATATGGGTGCTTGCTGCATCCAATTCATAGGCTAAGGTAATGTTCACAATTTACCTTCCTTTTATTATTATTTAAGGCAGCTTGCTGGAGGTTTTCCTACTTCCATGAAGGACCTTTCACAATTAATACATACAATGGTTTTAACATTTGAGACTAAGTGAGAGATGAAAGATTTTCAGTATTCCAACAATATTACAAACTACATTAACATGAGAAAACATTGTATTTTATCAATTAGAGCAGAGAATATAGTTTTGTTTTACCGAACTAAACATCATTGAATTTGATAGAGCAGCAGGGACCCTGCAGCCTGTCCCAAATGTTTGCCTAGTTTAGGTTTTTAAGAGAAGATACTATTGTCTTTGATGTTTCTTTTCATTCTGAAAAAAGGATTACTGGTTAACATAATGTCATCGGTAGAGTTTCAGCCACCGATTTTTTTCTACACAGGTAGATTATTATCACCATGCCAGGACCGATGGTTGGGCTATGCACACAGCATTGGGGAAGCACTGCAAAAATCGATTGTTGACTTTTCAACAGGTAGGAGAATGCAGGCTGGTTTGACTTGCCTAAGGAAATACTAAAGAAAGTCTTAGCATGTTTTAAAACAAAGTGATAGTGACATAGTTGGATATTAATTTTTTGCAACAAACTAGCAATATTTGAGACTGCTGCATACTACAATGTTGTTATTTTAATTAATTTTTTTAATTTTTTTAAAGATTTATTTATTTATTTAACCCCCCTCCCCCCCAGTTGTCTGTTCTCTGTGTCTATTTGCTGCATCCTGTTTCTTTGTCTGCTTCTGTTGTCCTCAGTGGCACAGTAAGTGTGGGCAGCACCATTCCTGGGCAGGCTGCACTTTCTTTCGCAGTGGGCAGCTGTCCTTATGGGGCGCACTCCTTGCACGTGGGGCTCCCCTATGCAGGGGACACCCCTGCGTGGCAGGGCACTCCTGCGTGGCACGGCACTCCTTGCACGCATCAGCACTGCACATGGGCCAGCTCCACACAGGTCAAGGAAGCCCGGGGTCTGAACCGCGGACCTCCCATGTGGTAGACGGGCACCCTAACTACTGGGCCAAGTCTGTTTCCTTGTTATTTTATGATAAGAGGTTGTTTCTGTGAAACATACCTTTTTATAATAAAAATCATAATTAACAACATTATACTTCTGTTTACTATTATGCTGAAATATTAGTAAATTTATACACTCTTAAGTACTTATTTGAACTTTTACTCATACAACTTTAACAGGGGTTAAAAAGTCTTGTTAATTTTATAACTTTTAAACACTCTCAACTTATAACATTAAATGAACTTAACTGTTACTTAAATTTTTCTTTCAAGGTAAAAGAACAAATCTCTTGTAATTAGTTTGGAATAAAAAGCTATTTTTCAATATTTGATTCTTAGAAAGCAGGTTTAAACATTATTTTTCTTTAAAAGACATAAGACCCTTTCTTCTTCAAACACTGAGGAAATAATGAGGTTAGAAGCTGTTTTGATAAAACAGACTTTTTTTGTATACTGATTATTCAGGAAACTTACCAAAACAGACTAATGACTTGAGAGACTGTGAAAAAGGACAAAATTTTTATCTTTGCGTTAGTATACTATTTGATTCTAAACCTTTTAAAACTTTATAGACAGACCTATCAAATCTTACTCCACTTAAATCATAAAAATTTCTTTTCCACGAACCTTCTACACTTTCAGTATTCATCCAGGTTTTGACCCACATTCTACTCTTTCCCAATAATCAATCTTTTTATCTTAGGACAAATCTCCTGTTTCCTTAATAAAAATGCATTCCATATATCCTACATATTAAGTTAACAGGCAAACTTCTTACAACATGTAATTGCCATCAATACTAAACAAGCTTGTTAAAATAATGAACTTTTCTTCACTTAAATACTTAATAGCATATAATACTAGAAACAGTCCTGTCCAAGCAAGTTGGCAGGGGAGGCTGGCTGCCAACAAGTTTTCCTGTTATAAAATTACCTTTTATTATTATTATCAATTCAGGTTTTGTTTAATACTGTTTGCAATTGGCCATTTAAATACCTTACTTTAAACAATGCTTTGTTAAACTTTTTACAATTATTTATAATTTTAAGACAAATTTTACCTTCAGAGAAAACATTCCCTTACTTAAAGTTACCACAATAACCTTCTACAACTTGCCACATGCATTCGAGTTCCAAGAGTTTATGAAAATTAGCCATCCTACTTTAGGACAAAACACACCTTTTAGAAAAAGCTTATTAAGTTTCAGTCAGCATTCCCACAAACTTTTAACCTTCTTTAATATTCATTTAAGTTTTACATCCTTCATTTTATCCTGTGAAAAAAAATAAACTATTCATTTCAATCTATTCACTTCATAAAAAAGAACCATTATTTATGAAAAGACTCATAGTGATTTTGTTAATCAAGACTTCCATTTTTTATCATTGTAGGTATCTTATTAACATTTAAACTTATGTATTAATATAAGCGCTTATTTAATTTTTGGCCATTTGAATAGAGCTCTTTTTTAAAAATTTTTACTTATTAATTTATATTACCATCCGGAGGTATCAAAATATACACTGTCATTGAACATACAGACAAACACAAAACAATTACAACACATTAACAGAAACATACAGTTTACAGTTAACTCATAATTCTTACTTTCTTGGTTAAATTCTCCATTATATCTCATCTTAGATTTTACCTTTTAAAATTTCTTCTGGAATCCATGTTTCCTGTAACATGCAAGCTTGTGCTTGGAAACATTTTTATTAGTTATCAGCAATCAGTTAAGACAACTTGAGCAGCATAAATGTAGCTACGCTCTTATTTAGTAGTTTAGACAGACTGTTAACACACATTTTTGGATTACTCTGTAAGATTATACTGAGTACCTCAAGTTCCTGTTCTTGTTCCAATTTACTTCCTTTCATTTCAAATTTACTTATGGGCTTAGAAAATATACTAATTTCATCTTTCTCTCCTTCAGACTGTAAAGGATCTAAAGCTGCCGCTGTCTGGTGGCATAAGACCCATACTGATAATGGAATGAATTCCCTTTTTTGATATGCTCTTTGTAAAGCTTTCATTACACATCTCCACTGTTTCCAATTTAAAACATTACATCCCGGAGGCTGAAGCCAGCTACAATGCTTTTGTATTAAAGCTAACAATTCTAGTAATTCATAGCTTTTTACAGGCACCCCATTAACTTTCAATAAAATTCCTAATGCAGATGTATATGCTTCCATACGTCCCATTTGATTACCCATTACCCTGGTGACTTTGCGGAAAATGTTACTTACTTAAAATAAGATTCGAGTCACACAGCTTTGGACGTCACACGACCCCGGATGAGGTTTTTTCCACGGTTCCCTATACTGATTTGGAAGACTCACGAACTTCTTCGGGCCCCACGTTGGGGCCCCAGATGTTGGAGATTTGGACCCAAAGGGTATTGGGAATGAAAGAAAGAGAAAAGGGAATAGGAAACAAATAGAGCGAGAGAAAAAGAATGAGAGAGATGGGATTAGGGGGTCTGAAAGTAATGACTCCTCAGACAACTCTATATTGTTTACAAGGGGCTCTTTATATACTCCAGTGTATGCACCAAGAAGCAGGCATACGTAGCCTATGTGCCAGTAAGCATAAACACATAGCCTACATGTCATTAAGCAGCAACACGTATTAACTATCAGCATTACCCATAGTCTAAGAAATTTTAAAAAATCTTATCTCAGGGTACAAAGTCTAAGTGTTCTATTCACTACAAAAGGTATGTGCTCATCTTTTCTTTCAGCCTTTAACAATTTCATCCTATTTGCCGGGAACTCTTAATTACCACATTCCTTAGGTTGCAAGCATAGCCATCAAGACGGCACTAGCATGGAGACAGCATGTCTCTCCTTGTGAGGCCACTGTGCCTCAGTTTCCAACAGTATAGCTCACAGATTTCATCATTTATAGGTCTTGAGGTGATGAAGTTATCAAATAGATCCAAATATCTCCCTAATTCTTTTCTGCTTGGACGATGTGCTGAGCAGTGACTGAGTCTTGGCAGAGGTTGACCAGCTTGTCATACTGCTGGTTCACAACTTGCAGACTCTGTGAGCTTGCCAGAAACATGGGGGTTTCTATGTGCCTTTCACACTAATACACATGTCTAAATATCTGGTGCTTTTCATAGTAATAACTATGCCTGAATACCTGGTAAAATACCCCTAAATGCTAACTTAACTTATGGGACCCCTGAGGCTACCTAATAATTGCAGTGTTTAGAAACCCTATAAGCTGTGCACTTCCAGGTGCACACATGGATGATGGGATCCCTTGCCTGGTCACTGGTGACTCACGGCTTTGAGGTGAATGAAGCTGAGAAGTTCAGCATATCAACACAGGGGCACATGGTTGCATTCACATTTTGGCTCCTCTTCTTAGGTACTTGAAATCTTGGGTCACCAATCTGTGAGCCTGAGAATCTCCATGTGAAAGTCAGGGAGAGTAAATATAGTCCCAGGAATGATTATGCTGAGGATTTCACAGGTTAAGATATGCAAAGTTTGCAGTGGTCATGTGATTATTTTTTAGAAAATTTGCAGTGGCAATTACCCAGTGTTATGTTTAACACATCTCTTAGGAAACTGACACAGAAACTCCCTTCTCCAAATCACATCACATGGAGTCATGCATACACACTTCCTAACACCTGTACACACAAATTAATGACACATAAAGGGAACACAGCTACTGCTTTCAGGAATATAGTACATTCCCATAGTCTTTCCCTGGAAAATCACTTTCTTTAACCACACCCCCAGCCCTTATTCTCACCAAGATCTGAAACTATGGTTCCATTCTAGAAAGACTTAACAAGAATGCCCTGGTTTTCCTGTCATCCACATTTTTCTACATCAGTAATTCTAGATAATGTTCCATATTCACTTGTTCCTTGTGTCACCTGCAATTGGAGAAAACTCTATGAGGATCATATCATGCTGTACCCTGTTTGAACAGGACTCTTGCTTGCTTGCCACCATGAGGAAACTACATGGGAAACTGGTCAAGTCACGACCCCATAATCAAACATTACAGATCCATCTGGAATTCACAAGCCTTTCCTAGATGTCTATCTCTCAATTCCATTTTGGTTGGTGGTTATAAAATTCTTAATCCTTAATCCAAGGAGAAAAAGAAATAACAGCTGTGTGACAGGCCCTCTACCTTATAGTTTATAACTTGCTCCTGCCATTCATGGGTGCCCCTTAATTCATTTATCAGTTGGAAGAGACTCCCAGTCAGCAATCTCTGCCCTGAGAAAATTGTATATATCATCTATAATGTAAATAATTAGATGATGTCCTTTTATGAAATTAATTGAAAAAGGAAGAAACCAAAAACAAAACAAAACACATTACTGGGTCACCTTAGACAATGAAAAGCAATGTCACCTTGCATTAGTTGTGGCCTCTTCACATTTTGGGTCAGTTGGAAGCACCACAGTGAGGTGCTACTGGCAAGCTAGAAGGACACAGAATAACTCGAAGACAGTAGTGTGTTACTCATGAAATACTGGGAGTATTCTGGCTAGGACAAGATGTGCGTGTATTTAGAGTTGGAGGTTTAACAAGTACAGTGTGAGCTGCTTCAGTACAGTCTTCCATGATGAAAGATGGATGGCAAAGAGCAGGAATGAAATAAGAATCAAAAGGGGAAGCGGACTTGGCCCAGTGGTTAAGGCGTCCATCTACCACAGGGGAGGTCCGTGGTTCAAATCCCGGGCCTCCTAGACCTGTGTGCAGCTGACCCATGTGCAGTGCTGATGTACTCAGGGAGGTCCCTCGTGTAGGGAAGCCCCACACACAGGAGTGCACCCCATAAGGAGAGCCACCCAGTGCAAAAGAAAGTGCAGCCTGCCCTGGAATGGTGCCACACACACGGAGAGCTGATGCAACAAAAAGAAACACAGATTCCCATGCCACTGACAACAGAAGCGGAGAAAGAACACGCAGCAAACACACAGGACAGACAACTGGGGCAGGGGGGGGAGAGAGAAATAAATCTTTAAAAAAAAGGAAAGGTGTAGATTTGTAGCTAATGGCCACCAAAAGTAACTGGGCATAGTCTGCCAGTGGTACTAAAATACACGCTATGCTTCAGTGACAGAGTCCCATTACACTTCATGTTCATTTTGTATCTCACCTAAGTGGCAGTATGTTCTTGACAAATTCTAAAACAGTTCTGCCTCCATGATCCACATAAACTGACAGCAGTTACCGTATGTTCTACAGGGATTTCAAGTTGATGATAAGTATCCTTGTTAGTGGAGTGGATTCCATGTTAGACAATACATTTAAATGCACTTATTCACTAATACTTTGTTGCAAAGATAATTATAGAAAGTTTGAAAATATTGAAATCTTATCCTCTCAAATCCACCATTTACTAATCCTATCATTTTCATTCCACTCCTCCTTTTCTATACCATATGTGTTTATTCATTGAATTACTGTTTCCATCATTGGCCATCATTGGTGGAACAGTCATGAAGGGATGCCTAGGTTGGGTGCTGATGCCATCTAGTGTAGCCATCTAGGAGCATTTGACCAGGTTAAGAATGAGGTGTTATCAGAGTTCTTGTTTTTCAAAAAATTTCTTGAAATAACCTCTTGTGTTCTTTTACCCTGCTTTGCTGTGCATAATTCTGTCAGTTCTTTGAAAATTTCTTCCACATCAAACTGAGAGGGAAAATGCTCTGATTTCTAGGGCATAATCCAGTTTAAAAAATTGATAACCTAGGAATATTAACTTTGCAAAGTTCAAGGAAATGTCTTAGCTTTAAACTGAGCAATTCCTTCCATGCTAGAGAAAGCTGTTCTGATGGTCCAGAGAGTCCAGGGAAGTCAGAGTTGAGTGATTACTTGGTCCACCCAGCATTTCAATACTGGTGTCCACGTGTTTCATTCCAGGATTCCTCCAGCTTATAACATGGAGTCTAAGCAGGGCTGCCACTCACTCATGCGTGAGTTCAGTCCTCCCATTGAATGCATGAGCTAAAGAATATTGGTGATCGTGACATTTACCCACCAGTCCCTTGCTGGCAAGTCAGTTACTTCAGACCACATATATCCTTATTACAACTGATGCCTATTTGCATCTGGGCTTTCTTTTGATAATCAGCCCATCTTCTGAAGACCCTGTGAAGCTACTTAAGGACTGATGGTCTAACATGAAATCTTCAACTATGTCATCTGGTTGCTGTGGAGACATAGGACTGGGGCAAATGAGAACAGGTCCCAGTCACCGCCATCTTGTAGCATTACCCAGAAACAGCTGTACCAATAAAACAGTAGAAGTCCTAAATAGAGTTTCTGGCTCTCATTTCATACCACTGAGATCATATAAGATTTCTTATTTTTAGCGGTCCCATTCCATGCAACTTGATCTCTCGAGTTTTATTTATATTCTACCATGTATCAGAACCTCAGTACATTTTATTGCCTAATACTCCACTGTATGTGTCTATCACAATTTGACTACCTGTTCATCTGTTGAAGTCCTTATGGGTTGTTACACCTTTTGGCAATTGTGAATAATACCATTATGAACATCATTGCAAATATCTGTATAGCCCCTGTTTTTTATATTATTAGGTAATTAACCTAGAGGGGGGTTTGCCAGGTCATATCAACAAAATCCTTGTTTGTTGTACAAAGATCCAATGTAACACCACAATAGACTTAGGTGTGATATTTACTAATCACTTGTGGCCAGTGATAATTTGTATACTATGTTGTTGTTTTCAGTAAACTCTTCTATAAATAACAAATCAAAGAGGTTGAAAATCCTATTCATATTATCTATTTGCTATTATTAGCTTCCTAGTTATTGACCAGTTGCAGAGAATGGAGTGTTGATGTTTCCAACTCTAAGTGCATTTATCTGTTTTAATTATCAGTTTCCTCAGAATGTGGAGAATCGATCCCTTTATGACTATGCAATACCTCTTTTGATTACTAAGAATCTTCATTTGGAGAGCTGTAGTTTCTGTGCAAGTGATTTTGAAACTTACTTTTGTTCCATGTTTTCATCGTATATATTTATCTGAATCCTTGTTTTTACCCTTTAATGAGTTTAAATTTTAAGTGGTTTTCTTTAAAATAGCATATTGTTAGAATAAATGTCTGATACAACAAAGAACAGTTTCAATGTTCAGTATTTCAAGCTTTCTTTTTATAAGAATAAGGGAAAATTTTTTCCAGATTTCTATGTAATCAAGCTTAGCAAGAACTTTTTTATAAAAGCTGAAAACTGGACACTTTCCGAGTTTCCAGAGGTGACTAGATAAACACACTGTGCTGAAAGTAAACTTTGGAAAACAAGCGTCAAAATCAGTGAATGTCTAATACCCATTAAGGAGGGTACAAACTCAAACAATCTGTGTTAAACAAAAGTACTCAGTCTACAATTCATTTATATAATTTCTAGAAGGTGAAGGCTAAAAAAATAAGATCAATAGATGCCTAACAGCATAAGAAGTGAATGGTTTTTTTTTATTAAGAAATGAATGTTTTTCTGAAAGCAATTAAGAGGAAACCTGGAAGCTGATGGATTTGTCCATTATCTTGATTGTGGCTTTGATTAATGGTTAGAGTTATTTGTCATTACTTACCAAAATGAAAACAATAAATATATGGACTTTATTGCCTGTAAATTATACTTCAATAAGGCTGTTGCAAATTAGCACATAGATATGTTTTTACGGAAGAATCAATAGAAAGACAGGTAATGATGTTAAACAGCAGGGACTCCTGCAAATTCAACTACATGGAACCTGGTAATCTATATGTTCTTTAAGTAAATACTGCAATGCTGCAAACTGCCATTATAGAGATAGGCTTTCTGAAAACCTCAAGAAGTCACAATCTGCCCTGTTGCTAGTCCAGGGAAACAGCTGTTATCAAAGGCAAGGAGCTCAGGCTCAAACCCTGGGGCTCTCTCTCACCAGATCTGAGCTCTTGGGCACATCACACAACTCCTCTATGCTTGTGTTTGGAGATTGACATCTGTAAAATGGAGGGAACAGTCACACTTCACATGTTTTGTGGGCTTTTGTAAAAAAAAAAAGTACAAAGAAAATATATTAATCATCACGATGTTAAATACATTTTAAAAATATAATTTGCTTCCAGGACCTGGATTACGATATGCTCCTTCTAATAGTTTGTACATTAAAATTGCTTCCTTGCTCTTTGATTTACCCTAAAATTTCTGTTGTAATCTAGACATGCTAAGACAGTAAATATTGTTGTATTTATTTTCTTTGCTTTTTTGTTACAATTAATTTTTTCCTGCTTTGCTATGGTCACACCCTCCCTTCTGCTAGACCTTTATGTGGAAGTTCAGTGTAATCAGAGCTGACTTGGAGTTTATTTTCTCTCTGACTACCTGATATGAATTTTTTTTTCTGCTCTGGGCTCTGAAATGCTAGTTTCTACTAGTGATAACCTTGTTTTTTCCTGCCTTTTTGACTTGGGATCTTTCATTTGTGCTCTCTGCAGAGAGAATTCCCTCCTTTCACCTCTCCCAGCTGAAAGCCACCCTCCTGTTTCCTTGATGAGTGTCATGTGGTGGGGGAGGCTGGCCCTAGGGGTGCCTTCTCTGACCCTCTGACTGAGCCTTACTTTTAGGCAGGCCTTGAGAACCTGGGTCTGGTGTGTGGCTGTCCATGTGTCCTTGTCCCTCTTGTTGCCTTTGCCTGGAAAACGAGTCCCCACAATGATGGACTAAGCTAATACAACACTGAGTTGTGGTTTCAGGTCCAGTGAAGATGCTAAGAGCAGGACCAATGAAGGCATTGAAGTTATGTGATAAACTTCCAGCTGCCCCACAGTCCAAAATGGGGAAGTAACAGAAATTTGTCATTGCCTATGCCTCAAACTATACAAATTGGGGAAAAAGGTCATTTTTGATCAAGTACTGGCCTGTATTGCCTTGCTGGTAGGAAATCTTAAGCCCATGAAAGATAAATCATCTTGTTAGTTGGAAGTTTGTATAAATCTGCTGTAGTTATGGATTATGTATAAAATGCTGTTTTCTGACTTGACATTGTTACTTAAGCGGTAAGCACACAGTGAGCCCTTCAGGGTATGAGGCAGTAAGAAACCACATAATCTGCCTCCACTGCTTTATATAAACAAAAAGGGGGATATGTTCTGGAAAACTGGCTTACCTATTAGTTTTTTCTTGTTATTGTACAAGATGTTCTGAGTTGCCTCCTGTTATTGTAAATTACTTTATTGTAGATGTTGCAAGTTGCTTCTTGTTATTGTACAGGATGTTCTGAGTTGCCTCCTGTTATTGTAAATTACCTTATTGTAGATGTTGCAAGTTGCTTCTTATGTTGCAAATTGCTTCTTGTAGCCCACAGGTGCTCAGTTTGCTTTCAAATAAATACCACGGGGAAACTAGGGTTGAGGCTTTCCATTTCAAAAGCTGTGAAGTCCCCTGGTCCCATCTTTGTTTCCTCTCTTTTGTCTTTCTTTCTGTCCTTTCATTTCTTGAGTTCTGCCTTCCCTTCGTGCAGGCCTATTGCTGAGCTGGTCTCAGCACTCATAGAGCATTGGTTATATATTAATATACAATAGAAATTCCAATACCTTGCAAAGTGCATGTATTGAATTTTGAGGATATATTTTTGGACCCTAATGGAATAGATTAAAAAAAATAACAAAGCAAATGACAAAATCAATACTAAATAATTTAAATGGCCATCCCCGAAGTTTTTCAGGGTCATATTATAACTCTTCTTACTAATTCTCTTTAAACATTTTTAAAAATTCTTTCGGAGGGATTCTTCATCTGGAGCCATTTCCTGTAGTCGCCATACCATCATTATTCAGGACTTATGATTAATAACCTATCGGGATTCTTTCTGGCTAGTTATGTTTTCAAATGACTCTAGTTGTTGCAGCACAAGAAAATGGGTTAAATTACTGAGCCTAGCAGACCTTCACCAGAGGCATGTGCCATTGACACAGCTAACTGCTACATGTGTTTCCTTATTTATTCTTATCAATGTCCCTATTTTCAAAACGTTTTTTCCCTTTGTAACATTTAAAAATAAAATGAAGATGCTCCTAAGTAATTTTTAAACTAAGAGTAAATAAAAATATAAATTATATAATATGTAGAAATGTCAGTAATATGAATATTATATATTACAATTTGAGAGTTTCCAAAGTTGTGCTCAGGGGAATAAATGTCTCTATATACTTCAGTACTAAAAGCAAAACACAAAAATTAAAAACTAAAAATTGCTTTCAAGAGGTTGCAAAAGGAATATCTGAAATTAAGCAGTGATTCACAAACTGCAACCCATGAGCCAGTTTTTAGCTTGCATCTGTTTTTGTAAGTAAAGTTTTATTGGAATACAGCTATGCTCATTCTTTTAAAATTGTCTATGGCTGCTTCTATGCTTCAAGGGCAGGTTTAAGTAGCTCCAACAGAGGCCATATGACTTGCAATAACAAGGCCTCTGAGAATGTTAGCTGAACCTTAATCTAAGGTAAGCAAAGAAAAGAATTATTGATGATAAAATGATAAGCATTATTTGGAGAACATATTATCAAGAGACATCAATTATAAATTTTTTTAGCAACTAGAGAACTGTGGGACGTTGTGAATCTTATTACTTTGTTAACATTGTCTCAGCCTCTAAAGCATTGAAAAATACAGATAAATTGCTCACACACTGGTGAAAAAATTGTGAATATTAGAAAATCTAATTTAGCAGTATATGTATTGATAACTTGGAACTAAGATTTATTCCAAGAATGTAAATTATCATAAATAAGTATATTAATATGCCACATCACATCAACTAGATCAAACCAGAGAAAGCATCTTTCATCTCAATTGATACAGAAAATATTGATCTTTTTATGATAAAACAATAATCTAAAAATAAGAAATTACAATCAAGAGCAACATTATTCTCAAAGCAGAAAATGTAAGAAACATTCCCATTAATCCACATTTCATTAGTGTTTTTTTGTTTTTTGGTTTTTTTTTTTTTAAGATTTATTTTTATTAATTTTTCTCCCCTTCCCCCCTCTTAGTGTTTAAGATTATAAAACTTTAAAAAGTTCTGGACAGTGGAATAGGAAATGAAAAATAAAAATGAGAATTTTATGTATGTGTAAAGATTATGTAATTGTATTTCTGAAAACAAAGCAGAAAATTCAGAAGATTAAAACTGATATATCCCTATCATCTAATCTTTGGACCCCAACCACATTTGCCCAATTGACAAAAGGTTCTGATTCAGAGTTATGTATTTTACTTGTCAAGTGTCTATTATCTTCCTATCTGGAATAGTTCTTTATTGTTCCTTATATATGTCATATCTTGGCAGTGTTGAAAGTTATAAGCCAGTTATTTTGTATAATATTTGTTGATATGGTATGTCTGATTTTTTTTATATTAAAATTTTGCTTCGTCGGAATATTACAGAAGTAGTCTGTATAATTTATTTAATCAAATGGCACATATGTTTTTGTTGTCTCATTACTGATAATAATTGCCCTTGATCAGTAGATTAAAATGGAATCTACTGGACTGTTTATTGTAAAGTTACTACTTTCCCTTTTATAATATTATATGAGGAGGATAATTTCAGACTAGTAAACGTCCTGTTCCTCATCTTTCTCTTCCCTCCCTCCATTCCTTCCTGTCTCCCTCCCTTTTTATCATCTATTAGATAAGGGATGATGTAAAGGGAATTGCGGTCAGACCATGAATTTTAAATCATTATAACCAGGCTCAAATACATCCTTATTAAAATCAGAACAGGAACCATTACAATCAACACACTTTTGCCAATGAGAAATGTTTGTATATTCCTGTAGCATAAAAATCTGTGCTTCAGGATTTGGCAAAGTATTGGAAAGCATTTTCTGTATCCTGTCAGTTGTGGAAGCATTTTCCTTGCAAAAAGTTGTCGAGATGCTTGAGGAAGTCGTAGTCCGTTGGTGAGAAGTCAGGTGAATATGACAGATGAGGCAAAACTTCATAGCCCAGTTCGGTCAACTTTTGAAGGCTTGGTTGTGCGATGTGCAGTCGGGTGTTGTCGTGGAGAAGAATTGGACCCTTTCTGTTGACCAGTGCTGGCTGCAGGCCTTGCAAGTATGGTGCATCTCATCGATTTGCTTAGCATACTTGTCAGATGTAACTGTTTCACCGGGATTTTGAAAGCTCTAGTGGATCAGACTGACAGCAGACCACTAGTGACCAAAACCTTTTTTTTGGTACAAGTTAGTCTTTGGGAACTGCTTTGGAGCTTCTCAGTCCAACCACTGAGCTGGTCGTCACCAGTTGTATAGAATCTACTTTTTGTCACATGCCACAATCCAATTGAGAAATGGTTTGTCGTGTAGGATAAGAAAGGACACTTCAAATTGGCAATTTTTTAAAATTTTCTGTTAGCTCATGAGGCACCCGCTTAACAAGTTTTTTCACCTTTCCAATTTGCTTCAAATGCTGAACGTTGAGTTCTTTGGCAACTCCTCATGTAGTTGTAAGAGGATCAGCTTTGATGATTGCTCTCAATTGATGGTTGTCAACTTCTGATGGCCAGCCACTATGCTCCTCGTCTTTAAGGCTCTCATCTCCTTTCCAAAACTGCACCGCACCTTCAGCAGCAGTTCCTGGGCTGAATGTGTTGTTGATGTTACAGGTTGTTTGCACTGCATTATTATCCATTTTGAACTCAAAATAAGAAAATGGTTCTAATTTGCTTTTCTTTTTTTAAAAAAAATTTTTATTTTGTTCCCCCCTCCCCCTCCTAGTTGTCTGTTCTCTATGTCTATTTGCTGCCTATTCTTTGTCTGCTTCTGCTGTTGTCAGCAGCATGGGAATCTATGTTTCTTCTTGTTGCATCATCTTGTTGTGTCATCTCTCCATGTGTGTGGCACCGTTCCTGGGCAGGCTGCACTTTCTTTCATGCTGGGCGGCTCTCCTTACAGGGCACAGTCCTTGTACATGGGGCTCCCCTATGCAGGGACCCCCCTGTGTGGCACAGCACTCCTTGCGCGCATCAGCACTGGGTGTGGGCCAGTTCCACAGGGGTCAAGGAGGCCCGGGGTTTGAACTACAGACCTCCCATGTGGTAGATGGACGTCCTAACCACTGGGCCAAGTCTGCTTCCCCTAACTTGCTTTTTGTCTAACATCATTCCATGGTCTAAAATAAACAGAATAAACAGCAAGAAATAAGTCATTAGCAAAAAAATAAAGTGAGAAATGCACATTAAAATGATATACAATAGAACCACATTTATTTAAGAATATATTCCAATATCAAATGGCAAATTTCAACAATGTAAAACCACAATTACTTTTGCACCCACTTAGTATTTATTGGTATGATTCATGATTTTCTATTTATATTTTATTTAATGATTATAATTTGTGTCCATATTTATTTTGATGCTCAAATTGACCCAGATTTGGCCCTTGGGAGCCCCTTGACCTTTTCATATGTCCCCATTATTCTTTGTATGCTTCTATACTGCTTGGTATTACAATACCATCTTATATTTTCCTTGTCAGCGACCTAGAATCAGCCTTTTCTGTAGGTGTCCTGGTCGCTTTTTGGGAAATTAAAGATCTGGATGCTGGGTTCAGTAATTGCTATTGGAATTTTGCTGCTCCCAGACTCACTCTCTCAATGGAAAGATCTAGAGTAATTTTTAATGTATGTATTCACAAACATTATCTACATAAAAGTATCTAGCTATATATATTTAAAATCATGAACTCGTACACTCCCAATCCAATTCAACACCCCAGGCTTTATCCTAGTTTCTTCCTCTATATATTTTAAACTCCCTTTTCCAATAATGAGAAAGCTGGCACATATTATCCTTAATTTACTGACATGATTCATCACCCTAATGTAACCAGTCTCCCATTGCTGCTGTCGTCTTCTGCTTACTCCACAGCAGGCAGCAATCTTTCCTGACCCCTACATGTCTTTAGTATTGAACTGCCCAGGAAAGGAACCAAAGAGGAAGAGGAGAAATGCATAGCATGCTGCTTGAGAAAGAAGAGATAATTAAATAAATAGAAATTAAGTGAAATGGAAAGCAAATAAAGCATACAGACCCATTTCTCCTGTTATGCAAAGAAACACATTTCAACGGTTTATGATATAAAAGTGAAAGAAAAGTCAATATAAAGATTTTTAAAAATGAATGTTTTCTTGCAGTAGAGATACTTCCAGATGTAAAATCAGAGAGCATACTTTTAAACTATGACAAGAAAAATAGGAAAGTATATTGCAAATAATGTATTTCAACACATTGCATAAAATTTTCATTATTATAATTAATGTAGCACTCTTAAAAATCAATAAAAATACTCCAATAGTTAAAACAGGCATAGGTTGCATTGGGAAATTCACAGCCATTAAAAAATGCAAATTGCCAGTAATAATGAAAGTTGTTCAGCTTCTCCAGCAATAAAATAGTAATAAATCTTTTTTATATTTTCAAAATAATATGCTGAAATGAGATAATACCTAACATTAGAAAGACTGGCAAATATTGATATTCTAATGTACTGTTTGACATAAATCAGAAAAAATTTCTGAAGGACAATTAGTATCAAGTGTATTAAAAATACACATAGTCTTTGCCCTGGTAACTTTACCTTTAGGAATTAGCCTTAGCAAATAATCAGAATTTAACAAATAATTATGATGGTGCTTTTGTTATTTAACATGGATATATGTTAGCATGAGATAAATAAAAATTATATTTAATATACATATTTAAAACTTTCTTACAATAAATTAGATAATTATGTACATAGTTGGAATATTGTATGGTAAATTAATACTTTTTGAAAATCATAAAAGTATTTCATTAAGTGAAGGAAACCCAATACAAATGATCAGTGGACTGTGATTCTGCCTGTGAATGTATGTCTATTTATCTTGGTGTGTGTGCAGATAAATGTACATGTTGATGTAGGTATGTCTAGGAGAAAGTACACTAATATGTCAACAGTGATTTGATTATGGGATAAATCAGTTTCACTGAGCTAAAGTCAAGGTGTTTATGGGGCCGGTTCCTACTAGATACTTTGACAAGAGAATCTATTTTCTTGTTCTTTTCAGCATTTATTGGACACCTGTATTCTCTGGCTTGTGGCCCCTTCCTCCATTCAAAGCACATCTCTCCAATCTTTGCTTCCATCATCATATTCCCTTCTTCTATGACTCTGACTCCTCCTGCTCTGTCTTATAAAGACCTTTGTGATTACATTGTGTCCATCTGGATAATCCAGGTCACATAGCCCCAATTCAGGATTCTTAATGGTGTCTGCAAAGTCACTTATGCCATATAAGACAAGAGTCACAGATTTTAGGGATTGGGGCATGGACATATTTGGGGATCATTTCCAGCCTGCCACAACAGCAGCAATTAATTGCTATCATTCCATTTTTATTACAGAAAAATAAGTGTTAGATGGCAATATTTGAGGTGGATTTGATTTTCTTAACCGTTGTGGAAAACAGTATACATTACTAAAAGATACAGATGAGGAAGAAGGAAAGATATATATCTCAGAACCCTGGAGTTCAACAGGGGAGATTTATTGGAATAAGGATATATATAGGAATTCATAAACTATGTATTGAGGAAAGAGAGAGATATTTAGTAATGCCAACTAGTAACATGAAATAGTTGCTAGTTCTGAAAATAAAAAACGTGGTTCGTGGCTAGCACCTCACTTAAGCATTGATGCATAGCATGTTGATTCCTACCAAACACCTGAAGGTATGTTTTATTAGGAACATGTTTGCTTTTAGGAAAATGATCACTGGCATAGCTACTGATAACTTACCTTAGCCAGAGAGCCATTATCTGCACTGAATTTAAAAAGACATTCCCTATTCAAAAAGATCAGAATATTGTTTCCTGGCAAATATTTCAAATATAGTGATATGCAGAGTCGTTTTATACACACAACTTTAGAGGGTTTAATAAAAATTATGTCATCATATAAAGTGGAATGTAGATAGCCCTACAATTATAAAGTATATTTTTCATTAAATCAGAAAGTACTTGTGATAATATTAAACGAAGCAAACTCAGTGCAAACTTGCATATATTATGATCTCAAATGTATGAAAAAATAAGTATTATCATTCCACAGGTAGAATTATGAGTGACTCTTTCTTTTAGAGTTCCTTAGGTTTCCTAAGGAAATATTTTTACAATTAAAAGGAATAAAACCTGTTAAAAGTGTTGAATCAACTCCCCATAAAACACTGACTCCGTTTTGGGGCTAAGGGAAATTTTACTACCCGGGAAGCTTCAATTTTCTTACTGTGTATCACTCCAGAGGAGAAAGAGGGGTGGCAGCCTTTTTCTTTGTGGACACTGGGCAGAAGAGTATGCATTAAATGTACAAAGTGGAGAGAACAATCATTATCTGCCAGGTGACCTAGAAATAGTGGAGATCCAGAAACCCTGGCTATAATTTGCTTTACAAATATTACAATAAATCAGCTCCCTTATCTCCAGTGGGTCATATATACCTGAAAGGAGGTTTAGCTGTAGCCAGAAATAAAGAAATATGCAACATAAATAAACAACAGTATAAATAAAAGGCCCATTTGTCAAAAGTTCATTACTTGATCTCATTGATTTGAAACAAAGCAAGTGAAGTCACAGATTCAGAATCTAGAATATAGGTTACCAGGGGAATGGGTAGAGTTAGAGAATGAGAATTGAGACTTAAAATGTACAGGATTCCTATTTGGAATGAAGAAAATGTTTGGTAATGGATGGTGGTGATGGGAGCACAACATTGGGAACACAATTAACAGACCGAAATATATATCTCAATGTGATTAAAAGGGAAAATGTTATATTGTATATATAGTAAATATTTTTAAAAATCCATGGACCTATACTACCCAAATAGTGAACCCTAGGGAGAAAAAAAGCCACTTTATTAGTAAAAAAGCTATTATATAGACATTCCTCTCATCTATACTATGTTATTTATGGGGTCTTTAATGCTTCTCATAAACCAAACGTGCATAGCAATCTTAGTCTTCTAGTTTTCTCATATACAATTATTTAGCTTTTATTAAAACTGGTATATTAATTCATTATGCATTTACATGAATTTAATCCTATTTGAATTTCATCAGGACAATTCTTAGCACTAGAGACATCCCAATGAAAACCATGAAACCTCAAGATATATCTGCTATTCACAATCAAATAAATCAGTCCTTTAAACTTTAATCTGCTCTAGAAGCTGAATTTAACTAGAATAGGAATTGTTCCATGAGATTGAAAACATTTGGAGGTCAGAGTCTCAGAAGAGATTTTTCACAACGTATTTATTTATTTTTGTCTTTATTCATTTTTTTAATACTACATTAAAAAAATATGGGGTCCCTATATACCCGCCACCCCCTCACCCCACTACTCCCCCCCCCAAAGCAGCGTTCTCCTCCATCATCATGAGACATTCATTGCATTTGGTGAATACATCTCTGAACATCGCTGCACCTCATGGTTAATGGTCCACATCATAGCTCACACTCTCCCATGTTCCATCCAGTGGGCCATGGGAGGACCTACAATGTCCGGTAATTGTCCTTGCAGCACCACCCAAGACAACTCCAAGTCCTGAAAATGCCTCCACATCTCATCTCTTCCCCCTATTCCCCACACGCAGCAGCTACCATGGCCACTTTCTCCACACCAATGCCACATTTTCTTAGATTACTAATCACAGTAGTTCATGAATAGAATATCAGTAAGTCCACTCTAATCCATATTCTGTTCCTCCAACCTGTGGACCTTGGATTGGTTGTGTCCATTCCATGTCGGGCGGTGGTGAGAGGGAGAGACCCTAGGCAGGAGAGGGCTCCCGGGGGCTCTCGGGCGTGGAGGACGCGCGGCGCTGCAGGGAAACACCACGGAGACCAGGTCTGTGCACAAGTCCGTTTATTTGAGGAAGTGCTACAGGTTTTATACTGATAGGGGTTGGCGTGTAGCTGACGGATTGGCTAGAGAGGGGGTGAGAGGGCGGGGATAGCAGGGGGGGCCGTTCCTGGCGGTCTGATGGCTACATAGGCGTATCAGCTAAGTTGGCCAGAAAGGTAGCCGCCTGTGGGGACAGGGCTACAATTCCACATCTATGTCAAGAGGGGGCTTAGATTCCACATGGACGCTGGATGCAATCCACCTCCTTTCAGCTGTAGGCACTCTTGGCTCCATGTTGTGGTGATTGACCTTCTTGAACTCCATGTTAGCTGAGTGGGATGAGTCCAATAAATCAGAGTGTAGGAGCTGAAGTCTGTTGAGGCTCAGGGTCTGGCTATCATATGATCAGTCCAGAGATTCAGATCCCCTGGGTATATATTAACCCCAGCACCAACTACAATTCTGGTAAAGTAACAGGAAAGACTTGTGAAAAGAGATCACATCTGAGTCCAGCTCCATCACACAGAAACACAAACTCCAAAGAAGGGCCAACTGACATGGCACTGAACTCCATCTGCCATGACCATAAAACCTGTGGGTCTCTGCAGCCCTCAGAAGAACCAATAACTGGGGTTCTATCTACTTTATCTGTCGCTGGCACTCTGCTGAGGTGTGCATAAGGGCAAGCCTCTGATAACCTCCCGGCTCTTTTTAGAGACTCATAGCCATATAAACTCATTTGTCCTTTCATTTCCCCCTTGATTTAGGTCAAAAAGCATTTTTAACTCCTGTTATTATATGTAGACAGAGATAATCTGCTGGTCTGAGTAGAACCTTTTATTCAAAGTCATTTTCTAGTTACGTCATCAGCTGGTACTTGGTAGTAATCCCTAGGCACCAGGAAGGCTCATCCCCAGGAGTCATGTCCCACGCTGGGGGGAAGGCAACGAATTTACATGCTGAGTTTGGCTTCAAGACTGGCCACATTTAAGCAACACGGAGGCCCATAGGAGTTAACTCCTAGGCACACTGTTGCTCTAGGCCTTGTTCTTATTTCAGGTGCACAGGCTCACAAGCATAGACATTAGTATCAGGGGCTCATTGTTGTACCTTCCTTCTTTTTTGGTCTTTGCTGTTGCACTTGGGGGATTGTTGCTGTTCCTTTAGGGACTGTGATAGAGCTCCCATGGCTAGGAACTAAGCACTCCCTCAGTTGTTTTTAATTGTTTCCACTATGAAAATATCCAAACATTTTTATGTACCCTGGATATATGCCCTGTAGAAATCCCTGCCAGCCATGTGTCCCCTGTCAATAACATCCCACACCAGTATTCCTCTGCTGCCCTTGTTGAACCTCTCTGTGATCCAAAACTTCCTGAAAAGTGAAGCCCAATATATTGCCAGGTTCCCTTAATAGTAAAATGAAACATAGCAATGAGTTTAAAGGTTAGATATAGAATACATTTCAACTTGGAAAAATTCTACATCCTATCTTTTTCTTTTCTTTTTTCTAATTATTAAGCTTATCTTCACAAGAGTTTTAGATCACAGTAATTCATAGATACAATATACAGTACTCCCACATATCCAACATAAAACCTTTTCCCTTCCACAGCAATAGTCTTTTAACATATTCATACCATATTTACTGAAACTGATGTACAGATATTGAGAACATAGCTTTCAAACAAGCTAATATTTGTGTTTACATTGTGGTTTATATTTTAGACTATACAATTTTCTAAATTTTTAGTTACCTTATGTTTTGCATTATGATTTACATTTTAGCCTATCAGCCCCTATATAATTTTGGTGTAATTTTACATGTCTTGTATCCGTCCTTGCGTACTTTTGTGAAACATTTCTATTGCCCACACAGTTACATTGGTTCCATCTATTTAATACCTATTTCCCCCTCTCCTTAGGGCCCACAGTGACAGTCAGTCTTCATTTCTTGAAGGGCCATATTGAGAGATACTTGCAACAGTGTTGAGGGTTTGACATGCTCAACTGCCCTAATGCCCTGGGAGCCACCATTTCTCTTGGGATATACAGTTCCCTCCATTTAATGGCCTCAGTCATCCCCAGAATGCGGGTATACCTTCATTCTCATTATATGGGTCTCTACCCAATGATATAACCCACTCTGGCAAAATGAGTGTTCACATATTCCCTAGGAGTCTGTCTTGCGTCAGATTATCCCCTTTAAGTATCTTAAACAGGTGACTTTCCTTATTATATTTTTGAAAAGGTTTTCTCAGCATTATACTCTCAATAAACACCTGACAATCTCCTTATGTTCATACGTTGCCACACCCTCCCCCCAATTTCTTGGGCAATATTACCCATCCTCCCATCCTTACCCCCTTCAAGCCCGCAAAGCCCCATGCAAAGATAACACTATGCCCCCATTTTATCCCTTCCTTGTACACATACTTACCTCCAGCTTATCATAGGTTTCACACATGTAGATGTCAGCTTACATCCTCCCTCTACCCCCTGATTTCCTGTAAGCCTATCATCCAGTCTCTAGCTCTCTCAGGCAGCTTGGTTTACTTATTTCATATCATTGAGGTCATGTAGTATTTGTCCTTCAATGCCTGGGTTGCTTCACTCAACATAAGGTTCCCAAGATCTATCCATGTTATCACGTGTGTTTGTAGTGTATTTGTTCTTACAGCCGAGTAGTATTCCATTGTATGTATATACCACATTTTATTTATCCATTCATCTGTTGATGGGCATTTGGGTTGATTCTAACTTTTGGCAATAGTGAACAATGCTGCTATAAAAATTGGTGTGCATATATCGGTTTGTGTCCTTGTTTTCAGTTCTGCTGGGTCATATGGCAAATCTATGATTAGTTTTTTGAGAAACCTCCAAACTATCCTCCCAAATGGTTCGGTCCTTCTGCATTCCCACCAGCAGTGGATGAGTGTTCCCATTCCTCCTCATCCTCTCCAGCATTTGTACTCTTCTGTTTTTTTCTTAGCTGCCAATCTTACGGGAGTAAGATGGTATCTGATTGTAGTTTTGATTTGCATTTCCCTGATAGCTAAAGATTTGGAGCATTTTTTCATGTGCTTTTTAGCTATTTGTATTTCTTCTTTGGAGAAGTGTCTGTTTAAATCTTTTCCCCATTTTTTAAAAGGTTGTTTATCTTATTTTCAAGAAATAGGAGTTCTTTATATATGCAAGTTATAAGTCTCCTATCAGATAGATGATTACCAAATATTTTCTCCCATTGTGTAGGCTCCCTTTTTACTTTCTTGACAAACTCCTTTGAAGTGCAGAAGGCTTTAATTTTGAGGAAGTACCATTTATCTATTCTTCTGCTGCTCATGCTTTTGGTGTGAAGTTCATGAAGCCATTTCCTATTACAAGGTCTTGTATATGCTTCCCTACACTGCTTTCCAAAGTCTTTATGATCTTGACTCTTATATTTAGGTCTTTGATCCATCTTGACTTGATCTTTGTATAAGGTGTGAGATGGTAATCCTCTTTCATTCTTTTATATATGGATATCCAGTTCTCCAGGCACCATTTTTTGAATACGCCATTCTCTCCCAGTTCAGAGGGTATGGAGACTTTATCGAATATTATATGACTATATATATGAGGATCTATATCAGAACTCTCAATTCGGTTCCATTGGTCTGTGTGCCACTCTTTATGGCAATACCATGGTGTTTTCACTATTGTAGCTTTGTAGAATGTTCTGAAGTCAGGTAGTGTGATTCGTCCAATTTCATTTTTCCTTTTCAATATGTCTTTGGCTATTCGGGGCCTCTTTCCTTTCTAAATAAATTTCAGAGTTAGTTTTTCTAGTTCCTTAAGGAATTCTGCATTGATTTTTATTGGGATTGCATTGAATGTGTAAAGTTTGGTTAGGATAGACATCCTAATAATATTTAGTCTTCCTATCCATGAACAGGGAATATTCTTCCATTTATTTAGGTCTTCTTAGATTTCCTTGAACAGTCTTGTATAATTCTCTGTGTATGTTTTTTACATCTTTAGTTAAATTTATTCCTAGGTATTTGATTTTTTTATTTACTATTGTAAATGGTATGTGTTTCTTGATTTCCTCCTGAGCTTGCTCATTATTAGTGTACGGAAATGCTACTGATTTTTGTGCATTGATCTTGTAACCTGTGACTTTACTAAACTCATTTATGAATTCTAGAAGCTTTGTTGTAGACCTGTCAGGGTTTTCTATGTTTAGGATCATGTCATCTGCAAATAATGAAATTTTGACTTCTTCCTTTCCAATTTGAATGTCTTTTATATCTGGTTCTTGCCTCAGTGATCGAGCAAGTACTTCTAAGACAACATTAAATAGAAGAGGTGATAGCGGGCATCCTTGTCTTGTTCCTCATCTTAGAGGGAAGGATTTTAGGATTTCACCATTGTAAATGATATTGGCTGTGGGTTTTTTGTATATACTTTTTATCATGTTCAAAAAATTTCCTTGTATTCCAATCTTTTGCAGTGTTTTTATCAAGAAAGTGTGCTGTATTTTGTCAAATGCTTTTTCTGCATCTATAGATATAATCATGTGATTTTTTTCCTTCAATCTGTTTATATGGTGTATTACATTGATTAATTTTCTTATGTTGAACCATCCTTGCATACCCAGAATGAATCCCACTTGGTCTTGGTATATAATTCATTTAATGTGCTGTTGAATATGGTTAGCAAGTATTTTGTTGAGTATTTTTGCATTTAGGTTCATTAGAGAATTTGGTCTGTAATTTTCCTTTCTTGTGATGTCTTTGTTTGGCTTTGGTACTAGAGTAATGTTGGCATCATAGAATGAGTTCGGTAATGTTCCTTTTGTTTAGATTTTTTGGAAGAGTTTCAGCAGGATTGGTGTTAGTTCTTTCCAGAATGTTTTGTAGAATTCACCTGTGAAGCCATCTGGCCCTGGACTCTTCTTAGTTGGGAGGTTTTTAATGACTTATTCTATCTCTTTACTTGTGACTGTTTGTTGAGATCATCCATTTCATTCATCAATATAGGCTGCTTATGTGTTTCTAGGAATTTGTCCATTTCCTCTGAATTGTCATTTTTGTTGGGATATAGTTTTTCAAAGTATCCTCTTATGATAGTCTTATTTCTGTGGGGTCAGTGGTGATATCTCCTTCCTCGTTTCCTATTTTGTGATTTGTATCTTCTCTCTTTTTTTTTTTTATTAGTCTCGCTAAGGGTTTGTCAATTTTATTGATCTTCTCAAAGAGTAAGCTCTTGGTCTTGTTTATCTTTTCCAGTGCTTTCTTATTTTCTATTTCATTTAGTTCTGCTCTACTCTTTGTTCTTTCTTTCTTTCTTCTTCCTGTGGGGTTACTTTGTTGTTTTTTTACTAATTCCTCCAAATGTGCAGTTCTTCAATTTTTGCTCTTCCTTTTTGATGTATGAATTTATGGCTATAAATTTCCCTCTCAGTACTGCTTTTGCTGCATCTTATAAGTTTTGGTATGTTGTGTTATCATTTTCATTACTTTCAAGGTAGTTATTTCTTTTGAGATTTCCTCTTTGACCAACTGTTTTTCTAAGAGTGTGCTGTTTAATTTCCATATGTTGGTGTGAAATCTGGGTATCTGACACTTTCAGATTTCCAGATTCTCTCCACTGTGGTCAGAGATATTATTTTGTAGGATTCTGATCTTTCTGAATTCATTGAGCCTTTTTTTGTGACCTAGCATATGGTCTATCTTGGAGAGTGATCCATGTGCACTTGAGAAAAATTTATATTCTGCTGTATTCGGGTGTAATGATCTGTATATGTCTATTACATCCACCTCCTCTAATATACTGTTCAAATATTTTGTTTCTTTAGTGATTCTCTTTTGAGATATTCCGTCCAAAGTTGATAGTGGTCTGTTAACATCTCCCACTATAATTGAAAAGGCATCTATTCTTTCACTTAGTTTTTCCAGTGTTTTCCTCACATATTTGGAGGTGACCTTGTTAGGAGCATAAATATTTATGATTGCTCATTCTTCTTGAGAGATTGTCCCTTTCACTAATATGTAGTATCCTTCTTTGTCTCTCACAATTGTTTCACATTTAAAGTTCATTTTGCCTGATATTAATATAGCTACTCCTGCTTTTTGTTGGTTATTGTTTGCTTGTAAGATTGTTTTCCAGCCATTCACTTTTAGCCTCCATGAATCCCTGGGTCTAAGATGTGTTTCTTGTAGACAGAATATAGATGGGTCATATTTCCTTATCCAGTGTCCCAGTCTGAATCTTTTGATAGGTGAGTTTCATCTATTGACATTCAGTGTTATTACTTTCAAGGAAGTATTTTTGTTAGCCATATTTTTTTTAATTTATTTATTTTTTTATTGACTTTGTAATAATATTACATTAAAAATATATATGTGAGGTCCCATTCAACTCCACCCCCCCACCCCACCTCTCCCCCCCCCCAGCAACACTCATTCCCATCATCATGACACATCCATTGGATTTGGTAAGTACATCTTTGGGCACCTCTGCACCTCATAGTCAATGGTCCACATCATGGCCCATACTCTCCTCCATTCCATCCAGTGGGCCCTGTGAGGATTTACAATGTTCGGTGATTGCCTCTGAAGCACCATCCAGGGCAGCTCCATGTCCCAAAGACGCCTCCACCTCTCATCTCTTCCTGCCTTTCCCCATACCCATCAGCCACCATGTCCACTTTTCCCAATCCAATGCCACCTCTTCTATGTGGACATTGGATTGGTTGTGTCCATTGCACCTCTATGTCAAGAGGAGGCTCAGATTCCACATGGATGCTGGATGCAATCCTCCCACTTTCAGTTGTAATCACTCTAGGCTCCATGGTGTGGTGGTTGTCCTTCTTCAACTCCATCTTAGCTGAGTGTGGTAAGTCCAATAAATCAGATTGTAGGTGCTGGAGTCTGTTGAGGCTCAGGACCTGGCTATCACATTGTCAGTCCAGAGATTCAAATCCCCTAAATATCTCTTAAACCCCAACATTAACTGCACCTCCAGCACATTAGCATGAAAGTCTTATGAAGGAAGATCCCATCTGAGTCCAGATTCATCACACATAAACACCATTTCCAAAGAGGGGCCATCTGACCTGGTAGTTAACCCCATCGGCCATGACCATAACTCCCATGGGTCTCTTTAGCCCTCAAAGGAACCAATATCTGGGGGTTGTATCTGCTTTATCTGTCTCTCTGACTCTGCTCAGTTGTCCATGAGGGCAATCCTTCTGCCAGCCTCCAGACTCTTTTTTAGAAACTCATAGCCATATAAACTCATTTCTCCTTTCCATTTCCCCCTTACTTTAGGTCAAACAGCATTTTAAAGTCATGTTATTTTATGTAGACAGGGATATTCTGCTGATCCGCATTGAACCTTCCGTATAAGGTCATTTTCCAGTTGCATCATCAGTTGGTAGTTGATAGTGGTCCCTTGGTGCCAGGGAGGCTCATCCCCGGGTGTCATGTCCCACGCTGGGGGGAAGGCATTGCATTTACATGCTGAGTTTGGCTTCGAGACTGGCCACATTTGAGTAACATGAAGGCTGACAGGAGGAAATTCCCAGGCACAATGTTGCTCTAGGCCTTGTTCTTATTTTAGGCTTATCAGCTCACAAGCATAGTCATTAGCATCAGGGGCTCACTGTTGAACCCTCACTCCCTCCCGGTCCCCGCCGCTGTACCTGGGAGACTGTCGCTGCTCCTCTAGGGACCACGACAGAGCACCACTGGCCAGGAACCCAGTACCCCCCCTGCTGTGGTTTTTAATTGTTGCCACTATGAGTATATCCAAACATTACCATGCACCCTGGACATATGTTCTGTACAGCTCCCTGTCAGCCATATATCACCTGTCATTGGTATCCCATACCAGTATCCCTCCATTGCCATTGTTGAAACACTCTGTGATCCAGAACTCCCCAAAATTTGAAGCCCAATATAATGTCATGGTCCCTTACTAGGGAATGGCATATAGCGATGGGTTTAAAGGTTAGATAAAGAACTTGGATAAAGTTAGATAAAGAACTTAGATAAAGAATGTTGACTTGAAAAAATTCTACATCCTATCTTTTTTTTTTTTTTTTTTTTTCCCCTAATTATTCAGCTTCTCTTCACAGGAGTCCTAGGCCACAGCAATGCATATATATAATATACAGCACTCCCATACATCCAGCACAAAACCTTTTTCCTTCCACAGCGATACTCTTATACCCTATTCACATCATATTTACTTAAGATGTACAGAGTCTGAGACATTAGCTTTCTAACAAGGTGACATCTGTGCTTACATTATGGTGCATACTTTAGGATATACAGTTCTTTACATTCTTAGTTATCCTATGTTTTACATTATGGTTTACATTATCAGTCTGTCATCTCCTATATGTTATGGTGTAATATTACATGTTTTATATCCATCCTTGTGTACTCTCAAGAAACTCCTCTCTTACCCCCCATTTACCTTGGTTCCACACATTTAACGTCCATTTTCCCTTCCACCTTGGTGCCCACAGTGACAGCCAACCTCCATTTCCTGAGGAGCCACTTCCAGAGATAGATGGAATAGTGTTCAGGGCTTAACTTGCTCAACTGCCCCAATGCCCTGGGAGCCACCCTTTCTCTCGAGGGATACAGTTCCCTCTATTTGATGGCATTAGTCCTCCCCAGGATGTGGGTCCACCCCCACTCTCACTGATTGGGTTTCTACCCCATGGTGTCACCCACTCTGGCAGAATGAGCATTTAGACATTCCCCAGGAGCCCGTTCTGCATCAGACCCTCCCCTCCGAGCATTCTAAACAGGTAACCCTCTTTATTATATTTTGATATGATTTTCTCAGCATTTTACTCTCCACCAACACCTGACCCTCTACTGTGTTCGTATGCTACCCCTCCCTCCCCCCACTTTTGGGCAACGTTACCCATCCGTCCCTCCCCAGCCACCCTCAAACCTGCAAAGCCCCAACCAAAGGCAACCCCTTGCCCCCCTTTTATCTCTTCTTTCTGTTCATACTTACCACCATCTCGTCTTAAATTCCACCCCTGCAGACATCGGCTCATATCCTTCCTCCACCCTCCAATTTCCTGTAAGCCTATTGTTCAGTCTCTTGCTATCTAGGGCAGCTTGTTTATTTCAGATCATTGAGGTCATGTAGTATTTGTCCTTCAATGTCTGGGTTGCTTCACTCAACATAAGGTTCTCAAGATTCATCCATGTTATCAATGTGTTTGTAGTGTGTTTGTTCTTACAGCCGAGTAGTATTCCATTGTGTGTATATACCACATTTTATTGATCCACTCATCTGTTGATGGGCATTTGGGTTGATTCCAACTTTTGGTAATAGTGAACAATGCTGCTATGAACATTGGTGTACATATATCGGTTTGTGTCCTTGTTTTCAGTTCTGCTGGGTATATACCCAGCAGTGGTATTGCTGGGTCATATGGCAAATCTATGGCTAGTTTTTTGAGAAACTGCCATACTGTCCTCCAGAATGGTTGGATCCTTCTGCATTCCCACCAGCAGTGGATGAGTGTTCCCCTTCCTTCACATCCTCTCCAGCACTTGTATTCTTCTGTTTTTTTCATAGGTGCCAATCTTATGGGTGTAAGATGGTATCTCATTGTGGTTTTGATTTGCATTTCCCTGATAGCTAGAGATTTGGAACATTTTTTCATGTGCTTTTTTGCCATTTGTATTTCTTCTTTGGAGAAGTGTCTGTTTAAGTCTTTTTCCCATTTTTTAAATGGGTTGTTTATCTTTTTATTTCCAAGATATAGAAGTTCTTTATATATGCAAGTTATAAGTTTCTTATCAGATATATGATTGCCAAATATTTTCTCCCACTGTGTGGGCTCCCTTTTTACTTTCTTGACAAACTCCTTTGAGGTGCAGAAGGCTTTAATTTTGAGGAAGTCCCATTTATCTATTCGTTCTTTTGCTGCTCGTGCTTTTGGTGAGATATTCATAAATCCATTTCCTATTACAAGGCCCTGTAGATGTTTCCCTACACTGCTTTCTAAGGTTTTTATGGTCTTGGCTCTTATATTTAGGTCTTTGATCCATCTTGAGTTGATCTTTGTATAAGGTGTGAGATGGTAATCCTCTTTCATTCTTCTACATATGGCTATCCAGTTCTCCAGACACCATTTGTTGAATAGGCCACTCTCTCCCAGTTGATAGGGTTTGGTGGCTTTATCGAATATTATGTGGCTGTATATGTGAGGTTCTATATCAGAGCTTTCAATTCGATTCCATTGGTCTATGTGTCTCTCCTTATGCCAATACCATGCTGTTTTCACCACCGTAGCTTTGTAGTATGTTTTGAAGTCAGATAGTGTGATTCCTCCAATTTCGTTTTTCTTTTTCAGTATGTCTTTGGCTATTCGGGGTCTCTTTCCTTTCCAAATAAATTTCATAGTTAGTTTTTCTAGTTCCTTAAAGAAGGCTGCGTTGATTTTTATTGGGATTGCATTGAATGTGTAGATCAGTTTTGGTAGGATAGACATCTTAATAATGTTCAGTCTTCCTATCCATGAACAAGGAATAGTCTTCCATTTATTCAGGTCTTCTTTGATTTCCTTGAACAATCTCGTATAGTTCTCGGTGTATAAGTTCTTTACCTCTTTAGTTAATTTTATTCCTAACTATTTGATTTTTTTATTTACTATTGTGAATGGTATTTGTTTCTTGATTTCCTCCTGATCTTGCTCATTATTGGTGTACAGAAATGCTACTGATTTTTGCGCATTGATCTTATAACCTGTGACTTTACTAAACTCATTTATGAGTTCTAGAATCTTCGTTGTAGATCTCTCAGGGTTTTCTATGTATAGGATCATGTCATCTGCAAATAATGAAATTTTGACTTCTTCATTTCCAATTTGAATGCCTTTTATTTCTGGTTCTTGCCTCAGTGCTCGAGCAAGTACTTCTAAGACAATGTTAAATAGGAGCGGAGTCAGTGGGCATCCTTGTCTTGTTCCTGAGTTTAGAGGGAAGGAGTCTAGGATTTCTCCATTGTAAACAATATTGGCTTTCGGTTTTTCATATATACTCTTTATCATGTTCAAAAAATTTCCTTGTATTCCAATCTTTTGGAGTGTTTTTATCAAGAAAGGGTGCTGTATTTTGTCAAATGCTTTTTCTGCATCAATAGATATAATCATGTGATTTTGTTCCTTCAGTCTGTTTATATGGTTTATTACGTTGATTGATTTTCTTATGTTGAACCATCCTTGCATACCTGGGATGAATCCCACTTGGTCGTGGTGTATAATACGTTTAATGTGTTGTTGAATATGATTAGCAAGTATTTTGTTAAGTATTTTTGCGTCTAGGTTCATTAGAGGAATTGGTCTGTAATTTTCCTTTCTTGTGATGTCTTTGTTTGGCTTTGGTACTAGGGTAATGTTGGCATCATAGAAGGAGTTCCGTAATGTTCTTTCTGTTTCGATTTTTTGGAATAGTTTCAGCAGGATTGGTGTCAGTTCTTTCCGGAATGTTTTGTAGAATTCACCTGTGAAGCCATCTGGCCCTGGGCTCTTCTTAGTTCGGAGATTTTTAATAACTGATTCTATCTCTCTGCTTGTGATTGGTTTGTTAAGATCATCAATTTCTTCTTTCGTCAATATGGGCTGCTTATGTGTTTCTAGGAATTTGTCCATTTCCTCTAGATTGTCATTTTTGTTGGAATATAGTTTTTCAAAATATCCTCTTATGATAGTCTTTATTTCTGTGGGGTCAGTGGTGATATCGCCTTTCTCATTTCTTATTTTGTGTATTTGCATCTTCTCTCTTTTTTTCTTTGTTAGTGTTGCTAAAGGTTTGTCAATTTTGTTAATCTTCTCAAAAAACCAGCTCTTGGTCTTGTTTATCTGTTCAAGTGCTTTCTTATTTTCTATTTCATTTAGTTCTGCTCTTATCTTTGTTATTTCCTTCCTTCTTCTTCCTGTTGGGTTACTTTGTTGTTGTTTTTCTAATTCCTTCAACTGTGCAGTTAGTTCTTCAATTTTTGCTCTTTCTTCTTTTTTGATATATGAATTTATGGCTATAAACTTCCCTCTCAGTACTGCTTTTGCTGCATCCCATAAATTTTGGTATGTTGTGTTATCATTATCATTTGTTTCAAGGTAGTCATTGATTTCTTTTGAGATTTCCTCTTTGACCCACTGTTTTTCTAAGAGTGTGCTGTTTAATTTCCAAATCGTGGTGTGAAATCTGGGCTTCTGTCCCTTGCAAATCTCCAGCTTGACTCCACTGTGGTCAGAGATAATGTTTTGTATGATTTCAATCTTTCTGAATTCATTCAGCCTTTCTTTGTGGCCTAGCATATGATCTATCTTGGAGAATGATCCATGTGCGCTTGAGAAAAATGTATATCCTGCTATGTTTGGGTGTAGCGATCTATATATGTCTATTAGATCCAGCTCTTCTAATATACTATTCAGATGTTTTGTTTCTTTGGTGATTCTCTTTTGAGATGTTCTGTCCAGAGTTGATAGTGGTGTATTAATATCCCCCACTATAATTGTAGATGTATCTATTCTTTCACTTAGTTTTTCCAGTGTTTGCCTGATGTATTTAGAGGCACCCTTGTTAGGGGCATAGATATTTATGATTGTTCGATCTTCTTGACAGATTTTCCCTTTCACTAAAATGTAGTATCCTTCTTTGTCTCTCACAATTGTTTCACATTTAAAGTCTATTTTGTCTGATATTAATATAGCTACTCCTGCCTTTTTTTGGTTATTGTTAGCTTGTATGATTGTTTTCCAGCCATTCACTTTCAATCTCCATGCGTCTCTGGGTCTAAGATGTGTCTCTTGTAGACAGCATATGGATGGGTCATATTTCCTTATCCAATGTCCCAGTCTGAATCTTTTGATAGGTGAGTTTAATCCGTTGACATTCAGTGTTATTACTATCAAGGAATTATTTGTGTTAGCCATATTTTGATTGGATTTGTGTTTGTCATATTTGTTTGTATATATTTTTTTGCCTTTTTTTGTTGTTGTTGGTCTTATACTCTCCTCCAACTCTGCCTTTCCTGTTTTTTCCTTTCTTCCTGAAGAACTCCCTTTAGAATTTATTGAAGGGGAGGTTTCTTGTTGGTATACTCTTTCAGTTTCTGTTCGTCTGCGAATATTTTGAACTCTCCATCATGTTTGAATGCTAGTTTAGCTGGATAGAGTATTCTTGGTTGGAAATTTTTTTCCTTTAGTACCTTGACTATATCATACCACTGCCTTCTTGCCTCCATGGTTTCAGAAGAGAAATCAGCACTTAATCTAATTGAGCTTCCCTTGTATGTGATGGTTTTCTTTTCTCTTGCTGCTTTTATAATTTTCTCTTTGTCTTGAGCATTGGATAATTTGACAAGTGTATGTGTTCGGGTGGGCCTGTTGGGGTTTATGACTTGTGTAGTGCGCTGTGCTTCTTGGATATGTACATCTGTCTCTTTCAGTAGATTTGGGAAGTTTTCAGCCATTATTTCCTGCAACACTCCTTCTGACCCCTTTCCCTTCTCTTCACCTTCTGGAATGCCTATAATACGTATGTTTGAGCATTTTGCATTGTCATTCAGGTCCCTAAATCCTAATTGGATTTTTTCTATCTTCTTATTGACCCCTTCTACTATCTGTTTGATTTCTGATGTACTGTCTTCCACATCACTAATTCTCTGCTCTGTCTCTTCTAGTCTGCTGATATTTGCTGCAAGTGTATTTTTGATTTCTTGAACTGTGGTGTTCATTCCCATCATATCTGTTATGTTTTTGCGTATGTCTGCAATTTCCCCTCCAAGTGATGTCTTCATGTTGTTAACCTCTTTCATTACTTCGTCAAATTTGTCGGTGATAAATGTTCTGAGATCTTTCATTGCTTGTGCCAAGTTTTGCTCCCCTTCGTGATTATTGGTTTGTTGATTGGATTCAGCCATGTTTTCCTGATTACTGGTTTGGTTTGTAGATTTTTGTTGCTTTCTGGTCATCTCTTTATTTTGACGGATTTAATCAGTTCCTTAGCTTCTTTGTCTGCTCTTGGAGGTTAATTAGCTGTTATTTTTGCATAGGTGTTATATCTTCTCTTTGTCACTTTTTTCTTCTTATTCTAGTTACTTGAAAGCAGCAGACCTGGGCCTTTGCTCACAAATCTCCTCAGGCTTCTCGTGGCGTGCTCTCTATCCGCCCTTTGTTGGCATGTGCACGTTTCCTCACACCTCCCTGAAGCGTCTGTTAGCCATATTTTGATTGGACTTCTGTTTGTCATATTTTGTTTGTTTTTTTCCTTCTCTTTTTTCTTGTTTTTGGCTCTTACACTCTCCTCCAACTCTGCCTTTCCTGTTTTTTCCTTTCTTCCTGCAGAACTCCCTTTATTATTTTTTGAAGGGCAGGGTTCTTGTTGGCATACTCTTTCATTTTCTGATTATCTGTGAATATTTTGAACTCTCCATCATTTTTGAATGATAGTTTAGCTGGGTAGAGTATTCTTGGTTGGAAATTTTTTTTTAGTTCCTTGACTATATCATACCAGTGCCTTCTTGCCTCCATGGTTTCAGATGAGAAATCAGCACTTAATCTTATGGAGCCTCCCTTGTATGTGATGGTTTTCTTTTCTCTTGCTCCTTTTAAAATTTTTTCTTTGTCTTGAGCATTGGATAATTTGACAAGTGTATGTCTTGGGGTGGGCCTGTTGGGGTTTATGATGTTTGGGGTGCGTTGTGCTTCCTGGACATGTACATCCATCTCTCTTAGTAGATTTGGGAAGTTTTCAGCCATTATTTCCTCCAACATCCCTTTCATCCCCTTTCCCTTCTCTTCTCCTTCTGGGATGCCTATAATACGTATGTTTATGTGTTTTGCATTATCATTCATGTCCCTAAGTCCTAGCTGAATTTTTTCTATCTTTTTATCAATCAATTCTACTATCTGTTTGATTTCTGATTTACTGTCTTCCACATCGCTAATTCTCTTCTCTGCCTCTTCTAATCTGCTGCTGTTTGCTAAGAGTGTATTTTTGATTTCTTGAACTGTGGTGTTCTTTCCCATCATATCTGTTCTCTTTTTGCGTATGTCTGCAATTTCCTCTCCAAGTGTTTTCTTCATATTGTTAAACTCTTCCTTTACTTCATTAAGTTGGTCTCTAATAAGTGTTTTGAGATCTTTAATTACTTGTCCGATGTTCTGCTCCCCTTACTGGTTTTTAGTTTGTTCATTGGATTCAGCCGTGTATTCCTGATTATTGGTTTGGTTTGAAGTTTTTTGTTGCTGTCTGGTCATCATTTTATCTTGGTGGGTTTAATCAGTTCCTTAGCTTCTTTGTCTAGTCTTGGGGATTAAGTAGTTGTTGTTCTTGCATAAGTGTTATGTCTTCTCTTTGTCACTTTGTTCTTCTTACTCTAATTTCTTTTTGCTGGCTAAGTTCACTTTGAAAGGCCAGGGACAGGCAATTGTGTAAGAAAAGTAAATGTGTAAAGTAGTATTGGTAATAAATGTTAACAGAGCAACAATGTGAGATTGGGGGAATGGATATTAGACTCATGTAAGTTGTTTAGAGTTATAGCAGTAAGTAGAGTACATATAAAGAGATAGTCAACTGAATATGGGGAAGAATATAGTATGAATTAAAAAGGCAGTGTTTTCATGAGAGAGAGAAAAGGAAAAGAAAGACAATAATATCAAGAGTGGATAAAAGAGAGAAAACAGAACAAAGGTATTAGAGATTAAAAGTTAGACAATATGGGGACCAAAGAAATGGAGGTGGAATGTAAGAGGGACAGTAGATGATGGTGGATAGCAAGATGTGGGGGAAAGGGGATAGTGTAGGTGGCCAAAATCAATTCATGCAGAAATGAGGAAATGGAGGACAAGGAAATACAGCGAATGTGAGGCACTCCCTGCAGCACCTGTTGTATAAATAAAATAAAATAAGAAAAAGAGAAAAGAAAAAAAAGAAGAAAAAAAGGGGGGTGGGCAAAGAAAAGGGAGGGAATCAAGGAAGAGAAAGAAAGGAAGAAATTAAAAAACCTAAATAAATGAAAAAGGACCTTGGCGGATACAATGGGAGAAAAGACCAGGACATAATGCAATATTAGCAACCAAGACAATAGAAAAAAGAGAAAAAGAAAAAAGAGACACAAATACTGAGGGCTAGGACAATCAAGGACCTCAGATGGACCTCAGGGCATGGTAGATTCAGGGATGGGAAGTCTGTGATATTGCAGACTTAAGAGATGTGATTCTCTGGAGTGTGGGCCACCAAGGTTTAGAGGACACAGACCTGGGAACCAAGATTTAGAGGACACAGACCTGGGAACCACACATCCATTTAACAGGGAGCCTGGGAGCACCGCAGCACAACACAGCCTTCAGGGAAACCCGCAGCTAGGCACCAGGCCTAGGGGGAGGTGTCACGGCCACAAACTCTGACCTCTGTGTCAGAAACCCAAAATTCCACCTCTTGCAAGAGTCTCTTCTGTCACTGTCTAACCAAATCAACTTCAGGACACCTTCCGCCCTGCAAGCCCCTGAAACAGCCTGCTGGGGGCGCCGCTGCACTACAAAGAATTCAGGGACCGCCACATATGGGTCAGCAGCCCTAGGGGGAGGGGCTCAGCCAGAAGCTCTGACCTCTGTGTCAGAAACCCAAAATTCCACATCTCGCAAGAATCTCCTCTGTCACTGTCTCACCAAATCGACTTCCAGGCACCTCCCACCCTGCAAGCCCCCGAAACAGCCTGCTGGGGGTGCCGCTGTACTACAAACATTTCAGGGACCACCACAGATGGGCCGTCTGCCCTAGGGGGAGGGGCTCTAGCCAGAAGCTCTCATCTCTGTCAGAAACCCAAAATTCCATGTCTCGCAAGATTCTCCTCAGTCATTGTCTCGCCAAATCAACTTCCAGACATCTCCCACCCTACAAGCCCCCTAATAGCCTGATCAGTGCTTGGGAACTCCCCAGTGCAGCAAAACCTCCAGGAATCACCACCGCCAGGCCACCAGCCCCAGGGGGAAGTGTCCTGTGCTCAGCCCCGATCTCTGTGAAAGAGACCCAAAATATTCTACCTTTTCCAAGAATCTTCTCTGTCATCATCCCACTAAATTGACATACAGACACCTCCTGCCCTGCAAACACCTGAAATAGTCCGGTCCAGCAGGTTTCCAACCCTACTCAGCTGCTTTGAAGGAGAGGTTATAAGGTGCACTCACTCAGACGCCATCTTGCCCTGCCTCCCCCACAACATGTTTATATGCTCTACTTCACATAATTGTCTGTGAACAAATTGAACAAATTAGAAGCAACCAGAAGGTGCTGAATTAGCAGGAATCTTAAAAGCTGGGCAGCTTCTTTATATAATTATCAAGGAGGCATTTTAACTTAGTATAGTACTTGTTAGTAACAAACATAGTCAAGGTCAGAAATTAACCCTTTTACAATTTCTGGCATTTTAATATTAGAATACTCTCACCCATGCAAAAATGTTATTTATTTTCATGTGATGTTCTGATATTGGGATAACATTAAAGTCAGACTTCCTATTATCACTATAATACACTTTTACATGTAGCAAATTGAGATTTTAGTTTCCAGAGACACCTATATAAACCACTCATAAATGTGAAAGTTCAGTACTCGAATGAGGATGAACATCAAATATCAAGTGAGTCTGCTTTGCTAGCTAGGCTCTTTCTGAGCCAAGTGTAAAATATAAAGAAGAGGCTTAAATAGTTGCTCCATTTCTAATGCCATATCTTGTATCTCAATTGAAAGGGGTTAAGAGCACATTAAATTCTCTTCTTTGTGCATAAGCCTCTTTTCAGTACTTTTCCAGGTTGTGAACAAAATTTCCTGAAGGTTAGTCATTAAAGATTACTGCAGGGAGGCAGACTTGGCCCAGGAGATAGGGCATCCGCCTACCACATGGGAGGTCCATGGTTCAAACCCCAGGCCTCCTTGACCCGTGTGGACCTGGCCCATGTGCAGAGCTGATGTGCGCAAGGAGTGCCATGCCACGTAGGGGTGTCCCCCGCGTAGGGGAGCCCCACATGCAAAAATGCTCCCCATAAGGGAGCCACCCAGCGTGAAAGAAAGAGTAGTCTGCCCAAGAATGGTGCTGCACACACGGAGAGCTGACACAACAAGATGATGCAACAAAAAGAAACACAATTCCCGGTGCCGCTGATAAGGATAGAAGCAGTCACAGAAGAACACGCAGTGATTGGACACAGAGAGCAGACAACTAGGGGGGGGGTGGAGGGGAGAAAAATAAAAATAAATCTTTTTTAAAAATTACTGTACTCCTGAAAATCCTTGACTCTCATTTTGAAACATGGGGTTATATTAAATATCTATAGATGGAAGACAGTGGTTTGACTTCATCTGACTTTAGGTGTTCTCTTACAATGTATAACATATTATGATTCCACAAAACACCTATTCTCTTCCTGTTAATACAATGTGGGAAACTGCTGCATTCTTTTGCTTTGTTTTAATTTCTATCTTGTGTAATTACCACTAATGCACTGATTCCAATTTCTACAACAATAGAATGAGGGAAGAAACCCTACAAATCTGAATAATGAGGGAGGTATGGATATTACCTATATTTCCAGAATGATGGTACACCTCCCTTTGGTTAACACTGTTGAAATTATCATCAATAGTTGTCATAGGAACCAGAGGATAAAGAAGTTGATGGATATGAAAGCACTTTGTAATCATTTACATGTATGATATGTTTACCATTGAATGTTGATGAGTTTGACTTTTTGTCAAATGCTTTTTAAGGTAGTAATGGTGGTAATGGCAGTACAACATTAAAAAAAGATAGTTTTAGATGGAAAATGATTATAGCACTATTGATTATAGTTTTCTATCAGGTATATATATAAAATAAATAAATTTTAATTGCTATATTTAGAGTATATTTAGTTCAGAGGTGCACTATGTTAATTGTGATTAATACTTGGTCTTTCCTGTAGAAGTTCAAAATAAGAGTAAGTGCAAGACAGTTGTATTGGAGCATAAGACAAAGGAAGGCTGATGCTCTTTCTCACAAGTGAGGGCTGTGCCCAACCTTATGAATTTACCAAAGTCCAGAGTATTTCATTCAGTTCTGAGGCTTAGAAACATGAAATACTTAGGATACTGTTGAATACAATTTCTCCTTACAAGGGAAGACTCACATTAAACCAACAAACACAAATAATGTTTAAAAACAAAATATCAAGGTCTTCATATAGTGACAGATAAACAATGAAGACACTACAAAACTGTGCCTTCTTTTTTCCTCTCTGTAATTTAGTAATTAAAGTATGGATTAAGCATCAGAATGGCTTCATTCAAATTCCAGCCCTTCCAAATATAGGCAGTAGAATTTTTGTAATTGAACCTTTCTGTATGTCAGTTTACTCATTTGTAAAGAGTATATTAAAAGTACCTATCTCAATGAGATATTTGGAGGATTAAAATGGTAGAATGCCTGTGACACACTGGTATATTGTAATAGAAGATAGTTATAGTCTTCATTGACAGATTTTGCGCCACTTAAATTGTGAATGCTCTACTATCATTCAGTGAATTTAGGCCAAATTTGAAATATTTTCTTCAGACTCTCCACGTTTCTTTTTGAAATTTCTCTACTTTACTTTTTACTTTCTTTATTTTTCTCTTTCATTGTGCTCTTTTCTTCTATATAAAATAGGAATCATCTGCTTAGAAGACCTCCTCTATGAAGGCTTTCCTGAACCCAAAAGCAAAATGTAGTCTAAATGGTCCTTTATGCTTCCATAAAATTCGGTGAATCCTTTTATATTGGCACTTACCTTATTTTAATGAAATTTTCTATTTATTTGCCTTTGCATCATATGCTGAAAACGATCTGAGGATAATGATTGCTAAGCAATGTGAAATGACCATCTGCATTGAGGGTTGCTGGGAGGGGCCATTTCTGAACAGGATTTTGCTACACAACAAATACAATTGACCTGTAGAGGGTTTTCCCAGAAAATGGAACAGTGGAACAGTGGAACACAATCTACAGAATTGCAGATAAGGAACACCCTTTGATAAGATGTCTACATGGCAGAAGAACAAAACAGTTAAAAGACAAAATGAGAAACTAGGAAATATATGGACCCAGGTTTAGTCAACAATTTCCTTTCCCCCAATCATTCTCATTTTATGAAACTTCAGGTGGGGAGTCTCAGTGAGTCCAATCTCACAAATGAATAAGAGCTTAAAGCTAATTCTCATATAGTACAGGCATCATCTTATGGAATATAAAATACCTTCCAACAGAAAATACCAAGAATTGCCAGAATCGCACCCAGATCCTGTGCAGTGCACTAAGAGAAACCTTGAATCACCATGTGATAGATGAATCACTTTTCAGGCCTACAAGAAAAGGAGAAAATTAACAGAACATGTTTATCCTGAGCAGAATTCCAGGATTGTCTTTGCACCACTGAGCTTTGCAAATCCTCAAAACACGGTTTTAACAAATCACTCAATCAAGAGGGAAAGCAATTGGTAGAATTTGCCAATTACCTTTGTAGCTCTGATTCCTGGAAATAGCAATGATGTGAAATATCTCATGCCATCTTTGTGAACCCAAATAAGGCAGAATGGGGAATAATGTCTCTTAACATCTCTCCCCAATCCTGGGTGAATCATTTATAGTCTCAACTGGGGAATGTCATTAAGAAGTGAGGGGAAACAGGCCGGGAGAACTCCTGAAATTTTGCCCAAAAATTCAAATATTCCTAAGGAATCGCACAGACAACTGTATCATAGAGGTGCTGACAAATGGAATTTAATAAGCACAGAAATCATACCGCTGTCAAACAGTGTATGGAGCCCATAACTGATCCTCAGACAAGAGTCCTGTGACTGGTTCTACAGCCTAACTTGAATTTTCCATAGACATGTGATATTGGAGTTGGGTTTTCAGCTGCACTTACCAAATCACCTCTGCAAAGCACTTTAGGTTAAGCCAGAGAAACAAAAGCTGTACTGCTCCTTTTCAAGCAGAACAGGATTTTAAAGGTGTCAAGTTATCTCCAACAAGGGATGCAAACAGTCAGTGATCGATGAGGGATTAATATGAGTATCTGTGGCCCCTTGGCTAATCTTGAAGCTGGGGTATGAAGTCTCAGACGCTGGACGATCAGTTGCAATGCCTGTAAGTAGGTGTTTAATCAGGTCTGGAGAGGATGTATACAGGCCTGGGCATCTGGCATCTGGTGCCATGTCTTCCTCTGCATACCAGGGTGGCTTTAGATAAATCCTGGACACTTTTGTATGTATAGTTTTATTGTTTAAGGACATGAAGTAGAAATAACACTACTTGGTGGCGTATTTCCTTAGAAACTCCTCCTTTACCAAGTGCAGGCAAAACAAATAAAGGCTTTCTTCTGGTCGACTGAACAATAGTTTCCTGAAATTGTCTAATCTGGTCATGATATCTGATGGGGTTTCTATATCTAAGCATGACTCTTAACCAACGGTAGGCAGTTGTTCAAAACCCAGTTTTAAAAAGAGGTTCAGAGTGCATCCCAAAATCTGAAGTGAGACTGTCAAAATTTAAATCTCCATTCTGAAGCATGATAAGTCCTGAGACAAATTACTTCCCTAAGCTTCATTTTTTGCACCCAAGAAAAAAATCATAGTAGCTACAGCATAACAAGTGTTACTCCAATTGAATCGTGTGCATTTTAAATTAAAACACATTTAGTAGTTTGCCTAAAACTGTAACTGCAGTTACGTGTCCATCACCCTTGAACACTGAAGCTTTGGTCTTGAGGGCCATTGAAACCAATCCATTGGCCACTGTTTTTCTCATCTTGGTGACAAATATCTACATAACTAATGGAAAGAACTCTATCCTTCCCCAAAGGTCTTCTATTACTCAGGGGCAAAAGTTACTTCTTATTTAATTCACAACATTCTTTTCCCTTACTCTTCATCCAAACTGTCTTTCTGAAGTTTAAGGAAAGTACTTCTTAAAGGAGTCGGGTACTATCCCAGAGGTTGTTGTCCTCACTTCTAGTTTCCAGCACCAGAAACTTCTGGACTTAAATCCTTCCCAATTCCAGCATCACTAATTTTATCATTTCTCCCTTTTTCCTTGACTTCAGATTTTGTCAACTTAACCTATTCCCGAACATGGCTTAAAAAGAGGTGGCACAGCAAACTGGTGTTTGCTTTCAAATATCAATTTTGCCATCTATTAAATGTGTGTCATTGGGTAAATCACTTAACTTCTCTGGGCTTCAGTTTCCTGAGTTGTAATCATGAATAATGCCTACCTTATATATAAAGTTTTATTTTTTTAATTTATTTCTCTCCCCTTCCTCCCCACCCCAGTTGTCTGTTCTCTGTGTCTGTTTTGCTCTGTGTTCTTCTTTGTCTGCTTCTGTTGTCAGTGGCACGGGAATCTGTGTTTCTTTTTCTGTTGTTGCATCATCTTGTTGTGTCAGCTCTCTGTATGTGTGGTGCCATTCCTGGGCAGGCTGAACTTTCCTTCACGCTGGGCGGCTCTCCTTCTGGGGAGCACTGCTTGCGCGTGGGACTCCCTGTGCAGAGACACCCCTGTGTGGCAGGACACTCCTTGCGCACATCAGCAATACACGTGGGCCAGCTCCACACAGGTCAAGGAGGCCCAGGGTTTGAACCACAGACCTCCTATGTGGTAGACGGATGCCCTAACCACTGGGCCAAGTCGGCTTCCCACTTTTATATTTTTATTATTTCTTTTATGTTTATGTTAGTATTACTATGAGGATTAAAGGAATTAAAATTTGTTAAGCATTTAGAATAGTGCTTTTCATAAACTCGACAAATGTTTAATAATAAGCAAAAATTCCAAGAATATCACTTGCTAAGCTTTGTTATAATTTTGTTGTCCATCAAGGTTAGGCTCATAAATATTTTGGCATTTTCAAGACCTGCACTTTCCCCAAGTTTATGAAAATATTTGGCAAAGTCTGTAAAATTTCAAAAAATTTTCAGAAATTCAGTAAAATTTATCTAGTGGAATACTTTTGAGTGACTGTGTGCATGTGACTAAATCAAGTATATTTCCCCATAGTCAGTGTTTCCAAATTCCTGAGCTAGTCCAGTGCCAAGTTGTGAAATGTTCTGAGTTGGTATTTTGAACTCTTTACCCTAACACCCCACCCCACATCTCTTCATCACCTTCCATTTCCCCTCCCCCCCCATCCTATGGAAACTTGCTTCCAAGAAAGTCTCTGATATCAGTCATTAGCATCTTAATGTGAATTAAAAGCAATACATTACCCAAGAGACACAAATGAGGTACACATATTGTTTTGTGTATTTTCACCCTCATGATCAAATCCAGTGTCTGAATCCTGACTCTAACACTTAGCAGCTATTTGATTTTCCTATCCAGAAAGTATATCCAAGGACATCACCTCTGGCCTGGGGTTGTTATGGGGACCATCCCCCAGCTCTATCTCTGGCAAAGGAGGCACTGCTGTTCAGGTAACTCAAACCCTGAGATCACAGTGGTGACTGGTTCAAGAAGGGCCTAGATGCAGTATTTAGCACAACATGGTATATGAACCATTTGCATAGACTAACCTGGAGTGCAGATTCCTGGCTCCACCACAAACCTAGGAAATGAGGGTAAAGTGGACAGAAATCTGCATTTTTCATAAGTGTTCTTCACCCATTAATGTCTGAGAATTTTGGCCTTGCCTAAAAGCAGTGTGAGTAATCCGTTTGTCCCTCTTTTTCCTTCCAGGACCATATCATAACTTTGGTCTTCTGCCTTCCACTGGCCAGGAAGGGGCAAAGGAGAGAAGAGATGTTTTTCCAGGTGTGAATTGATGATAAATAGGTTGATCAGTTTTGACTGGAGCATATGAGACTGTCTGGAGAGTAATAAGTGCACACTGGGTAGAAGGATCAAGGTTCTGGAAAAGAAAGGGACCCAGTGGAGTAAGAAAATGAGTTTGTAAAAAAGAATAATGCCATATTTTAGACAAATGATGAAAAGAGAAAAGAGGAATACAATAAAATATTTAAGAAAAGCAAAAAAATCTGTTGAAGAAAATAATGATTCAAATAAGAAGCAAACTAAAATACAGCATGATTTTAGATAATTGGTTAAAGACATTCTAATTCACATGACCTTGAGAAATGACACTAAAACCTGCAGAAAAGAAAATATAATCTGATCATGCTGTTTGCCCCAGGACGGAGAAATGGTTTCACAATAAATAAGAATTCATTGATTTTCAACCCTTAATATCAAGGCATGGATAAAGCATGGGGCATTTTGCCTGAATTGCAGATCACAACATAAATATTAACAATACAGGCAAACAAGAGTAAACATGTTATTGGCAGAATGTTAGTTGACTAAGAAGAAAGGAACAGCAGAGGAAATGCAGGAGCACAGTCTTGTGCACAGGGACAATGATGAGGTTAGGATGAAAGCTGATAGAAGAAATCAATAATAGCTAATATAGCTTGAGAGGGTCTGTAAGCTAGGCACTAAAGGCTGTAAATATATCATTCCATTTAATCATCACAAACAACTCCATAAAGTAGGTTGACAGATGAAGAGATTAAGGCATAGGAAGGTGAGGTGAATTACTTAGGGTTACAGAATTCATAATCTGAAAAGCCAGGATCCCAACCCAGGTGGTCATTCTCTCAAACCAATGCTTTGTGCTTCCTCATAAATCAATCTACCAAATAATTACAGGTACAAAATAGGAACAAATAAATGAAATGAATATGAAGTGTTGGGGGAGAAGAGGCAGGGGGAGGGAAGGCACAAAACAGGGTGTTTATCTTCCTCCCTTATTTGAGGTAAGAAGTACTGGCTAAAGTGGATATATCCTGGCAGGGCAGAATAAGCATAACCTTTAGAAGTATGAATTATGGGGGTAATGTCAAAGCAGTTAAAAACTCTCAGGGGAGAGGAAAAGGGTGGGAACATTGGATTTCAGTGTTATTTGAGTTGTTACCATGTTCATGTATTATTTTTATTAAAAATTTTTATATTTAAAATAGCATCAGCTGTCTAAGTGCATCAAAATATGACATTCAAAATCGTTTTTACATCTCTCATATGTTAATTAAAGGTTTGCCTTATTGGAATCATTATTTTCAGCTTAAAGTCCTTTTAAAAAAAAAAGTCAAGAATTGTGAACTTTTAAAATTTGAGTAATACTGCCTAGCCTGGCAGTAGGGTGTGGACCTATTAAAAGATACTGGATTTCCACTTTGCTTCTGAGAGGTAGTTCTGACTCCAAAGGCAGGCGATTCTCCACAGCCAGGGAGCAGGAGCTTTGAGCCTCTGGAACTGTAGTGAACAACTTAGAGGAAAGGAATCAGGCTACAGGGTGCCTGGAGGAGCCTTGCAGCCCTGGGGTGATGGCTTCCTTTGCTTTTACAAGGCTGATCTCATACATGTTGCGCTAGGCACAATGCTGTGCATTTTTAGGCTCAGTTATCATAATTTTCCATGTGTTTATTTCATGATGATATGAGTTAGCATTTTTATACTCCCTTTAAAATGGGGATCTCCTATTTGAATTGCCTGGTAAAAGCAATCAAAGCACTACAGCCTAAGGAAGTTACTTGTCAAGCATATCTTTCTGTCTTTCTATCCCTCTAATCTACCTACCTATCCATTCGTCTGTCCATCTGTCTACCTCTCTATCTACCACCTGTCTATGCATCTATCAGTATCTATGTCTATCATCTATCTGTCTGATCTGTTTTTCCACCCACCCATACATATCTCTCCCTCATCTCTATTTCTCTATCTAGTTATCCATTCCCTTATACAGAGCCATAACAATAATGACTTATAAGTCTCCTCCCTAAATTATTGAATTTTTTTTACCCCACAATCTTCTGAAATAGCTATTTATGGAATTTTTGTCCTGCTAAAGACTGAAGACACCAAGACCCTTGAAGACTGACTCAGCTGTTTGTTATGACACAGTCAATAAATGGTGGGGCAGAGAATTCAACCCATGTCTTCTCTCCTCCTCTCACCCATATTCTCCCATGTGCTGACTCCATTCCAGCCTCATTACCTAAACACTCCCTGAGGACACCAGGCACTTCCTTTGGGCTTTTGCTGTGCTTCCACACTCTGGAGTGCTCTTCACTCAAATGGCAAACTTGATTACTTCTTTCTAGATTTTACTTAGATCGTACCCTTCTAGTGAGCCTTACCCTGTCCACCCTTTAAATTGAAAGCCATGCTACTACCTAGAATTGTCCTTAGCACATCCCAGATACTCAATACATTTGAAATTAAGTGAATTAACTGCCTGCTGAATACTGAACTAACTGGATCTGACATAGGCATCCCACACTATTAAAAGCTGTACTTGGATTTTTACTAAAACTACCCATGTCATTTATCTAAGCCAGAAAGCTAGAAAAGACCCAGTCTTGTTGCAGTTAGCTACATCACCTTCCTCTCTTCTCACCTACTTACTATCCCTGCTTTCAGCTACTCTAGACCAGGAGATTACTGGCTCATCTTTACTTGGATCATACTGCCAAGTTTCCTATAAGTCTCTTTGCCTCTGTTCTGACACCTGTTATTTCTTCCTTCTCACAGCCAGAGGGTTATTTCTAAAATCTACATATCATCTTGCCCCTTTCTTGCTTACTGTCTTTTTGTGACTTTCTTTACTTCTAGGATAATGGACACATGCCCTGTCATGATGATGTTTGCCTGATCTGACCCTGCCAATCCTGTCAGCCACATCTCACACTTTCCATCCACTTGTGACCACCTACCGGTGTCCCACTTGCTTGTGATCATTATTCTTTCCCTTTCAACCTGTTTTGCCTTGACTTGGAAACAGCCCTTCCCCACCTGGTGCTCCCTCTTCCTTCTTCAAGGCATGGTCCGTGTTTCACCTCACCCAGTAGCAGTATAACCTGCTATTACTATAGCATTTCCACCTCCTGTTTTTTGTTTTTGTTTTTTTTCAGTGTACTCACCTGTCGCCCCCACTACATTGTAAATTGCTCTGGGGCAAGTGATGCCTATCAAGTCTCTATCACTAGGGCCTGGCACAGAGTCTAGGGTATAGTCATCACTGAAAAGTAAAAGTTTATGTAAGGAGCTGAGGGGGATGCTTGCATTTTTTCTCTTCCCCCATCATAAGGTGGTTCTCCTGGTGTGAAGTGCCTTAGAAAAAATTGTATTGTTTTAATTAACTCCAGTAGAGAAAGAGTAAGACTCTAGGGTAAGTCAGTTCTGGGTGAAATTTTAACTTTTGTGATATTTTAGTGGTTCAGATTAGAACCACACTGGTTATTAAAGAGAATTTTTTTTCTGATGTTTTTAAGAAGAATGTTGACTTCTTTGTACTATGTTATAACCTTCACTTAAATTTTCCAACAATTAAAAAGTGGACCTGCACTCTTTCCTTGTTCCTCTAGGTCCAAGTGCATGGATGCTAAGCCCATTCATTTTGGGTGAAGGATGAACGTTGGAGGATAGTTGGCACAAGTTTAAATTAAAAAGACACCAAAGAGACATTTCAACATTTTAAAGACTGAAATTGTGAAATGTGATTTCAGAACATGCACCAGAGATGACTGAACCTATAGTGAGGTCAGAGGGGTGGGAGAGAAGCACAGAGGAAAGAGGAGGGGGCCACCCTGCCTCTCCCTTCTCTGGACCTCACTTCCTATTGGGTTGCCATCCCTCATGCTCAAGATACAGACTTCAGATGCCAGGCCATGTGGTCATAAGGAGTGGCTACTTCCTTCTCATCTTCACTGGCCACAGAAAATGAAGTAGTTAAGTCTGGCTCAGCACATCACCACTCCTGCAAGACAATTCTTCCTCCATGGTTGAGTCCAAGAGCAAAGACACAAGCAGAGACAAATTAATAAGTTTATTTATAACCATCCATATATATCATGTAGGGAAGGTAGATAAGGGCCCATTCAGGTGAATGGGTTTGAGGAAAGGAGCCATTTGTAGGTAACCAGTGGGCCTTCTGCTAGTTCCAAGAGAAAAGGCCCAAGTTTGGGTCTGCCGTGTTATTTCTCAAGCCAGAGAAAGCACAGTTGATGATACAGGCAGATCTCTCTTCTGCTCCCTACTGTGGAAGTCTTCAAGTCCACTGCAGTGAATTCTGGCCAGCCTCCAACACACACATACTCATATGCCTGGCCTCCAGCTTACTGACAATGAACAGGTTGAGTTGGACCTGTTCAATGCTTCTTTCCAGATGTGCAAAAACCATTCATAAGGAGACCGAATACACGCCATTTCTGGAGGGCACTATTGCTTTTTACTGGCTGCGAGCTGGTCTCTTGTGCTGGAATAAATATCTCTTAAGTATCTCTTATAAAGCCCTGGGTAAGTGATGGAGGTGCCCAAAAGACAAAGCTGATGCTTACCTTGCCCATACCAGAGGCACAGTTGCTTTAACCGAAGGGGGCAGCAAAAGTGCCTCCAAACACAGGTATTTTCCCAGTGGTGCTGGCTCCTCTAAAGCCAAAGGGGAACCCTGGCTGGAGGGGCCCAAGGTGTTTTGACTTAAAGGGAGAAGATAAGTTTTCCCCTAGAAATGTACGTTGGTGTCCCTTCTGACTTTGGCAAGGTGAGGCCCAGCTTCCCTGCTGGAAGGAGTGAACACAAGGACCCTTAACAGAGGTGTGGTGCTAGCCCCACCCACCACCACCTGGGCTATGGCAAGGTTGTCCCCAGGAGCCCTGCTGGAAGGAGAGAACTCAAGAGCCCTTGAGCACAGGTGTGGTACTGTCCCCTCCCATTGTACCAGAGCTGTGCCCTGGCCAGTTGGACCACAGGTGCCCTGGTAGAAGGTGGAATTAAAAGACCCTACAGCTCTGGGATGGTGATGTCCCCTTCTATTGCCCCACCTGTTTTCTGGACAGGTGGACTCCGAGTGCCCTGCATGAAGGTGGAAGCAAAGGTATCTTTAAATACAGGCGTGGTACTGGGTCTTCCTGCAGGGAGTATGCTCTGACCAGTTGGGCCCTGTGGAGCAGAAGTGGTACTGGATCTTCCACTTGGTCCTGCTCCAAAGGTGAGATCTCCAGATGTGGAACTGTTCCTGGGGCAGTCACACTGATTCCACGGCTACTACTACCCATTAGGGTGCTGACTGGGATGCCAAATCTGGAAACTGGTGCTGTCAATCCCCCAAATGCTGGTGGTGGAACACTACCACTGGGTGGCTGGGCTGTGGGAGAACTGAAGCCTGCAGCTTGTGCTGGGGACAAGTTTCCCAATGGGAAAGAGGGGTTAAAGCTGTTGGCTCCCAGCTGCTGTCCATTGGGGACCCCAAATGTGGGCTGAGGTGTGGCTCCTGGATGAAAGGGAAGATTGTAAGGTGGAGGTGAGCCATGGACTGTCAGTGCAGGCAAGCCAGTGGAGACTTGGTTTGAGGCAGTGCTGCCATTGCATGGCATGTTGTCAGGACCAGGACATGCTGCATAAAAGGGGAAGAAGTTCTTCCTGGAGACATGAGCTGACTGGAGATAGATCACAGCCTGGAAAGGAGGCATGGAGTCCATATCCTCAGGATCAAAAGTTGACCTGGGTGCTGAGCATACAGAGGTGCTGCCTGCTGGAGTGTAGGCAGCCACAGGAGAGGTGGGCAGGCCAGTGAAGACAGGAGTACTGGGAAAAGTGGCTCTCTGCTGCTGCCCACCAGGGGCCCCAAATGTGGGCTGTGGGGTGGCTATTGGACCACAGGGCTGGGAGGATACCAGAAAATAACAGCCTGGGAAGGGAGAGTGGTGTCCATATCACTTACATTAGGGTCTGAGGCAAGCTGCGAGGTCCAGTGTGCAAATGTGCTGGCAGGGATGGTGGGTGTGACCATGGGAGTGATTAGGGGCTGGCTGGTGAAGACAGGGATACTGGTGGAAGGGACTGTGGGAGGGGCCGGTAAGAATAAAGGAGGATCTATGCACATAGGTGTGGGTGATTGCTTTCTGGGAGTGGCATGCTGGAAGGAGAGGCATTAGGAAGAGTGGGGAGGTCATAAATAGATGTTGCAGCCATGAGCGAATGTGAAGGTGTGGCAGCCTCGAGAAGAGGAGATGCTGTGGCCACCTTGGATGCTGAGAAGCCAGAGGTACAGGGGCAGGGAGAATTGGCAGCCTGGCAGACAGGCCAGCCAAGCCAGTGACTGCTGTTGAGATGGTAGCTGGGTTTGGCATAGTGACTGTGGCTTGGCTCAAGGTGTCTGTAATCTGTGCAGAAGGCAAACAAAAAGAACTGGCAGGCTCCATGACACTATTTGCAGAGGTCTCAATTTTATCTTCCTCTGAGATGTCGTCCTGTTTTTGCTCAGCCTTCTCTTCCCAGCATGGATCTTCAGCTGTGGCTATCCAAGGAAGCTTCAGGGGTGGGGGCTGCTCACTTCCACCCCACGACAGTGGCAGCAGCAGTGGCAATGGCAGCAGCATTGGTCTTGTCCTTTTACGGGCCTAAAATTGCCTGGTGTGGGTAGAGCAGTGCTCCTTGATGGCCTAGTTGGACCATGTTTTTTCTGAATCTCCTTCCCTGACAGTAAGCCTGGAGATCTGTGGCCTTAGCTTCCCTCCAGCACCACCTGTGGTGGTCTCTCTGACAGCAGGGAGCAGGATGAGGATGCACCAAAGAGTTGGGCTGCACCTGGAGCGCACCTTCCAGGAGGGAGGACGCCTCCAGCAGGCCTGTCTGAGTCCATGGTGGGACAGTTATTGACAATGGAGCTCACAGTTGCCTGGGTCTTCTGACACAGGCTCTTCTTGTACATCCCTGAAGTGGAGATGTTTGTTCAGAGGTCCAGGACTACCCTGGAAGGAAGTGACCACCTCCTCCATCTCCAGGGTCCTGGATGTTGCCCGGATATTCCCACTGGTGTGGGGGTCCCTTCTTTGCTTGTCCTGCCCTCTGGTATCTGTGATCCTCCTCCTCTGCTCACTCTTTTCTGCTGTCTTCTGGGTCCCTCGGTCCACTTTCCTTCAAGTGAAGGTGTGGGAGGTGTCTGGATGGTGCCAACCTCCTAGGGATGACCTGCTCAGGGGGCAAACCCAGAAGGGAGTTTGTGCCCTGGAGGAGGGATCCTTTACCACTACATAAGAGTAGCCAAACATCTTGGAGTTGCAAGATGACAGCACTGGCTTCAGACTCCCCCTCTGAATACAGAGGGAAGAACCCCCAGAGAGGAGTACTGAGGGTTCTGGATGGGATATCTCCTCTTAGGGGTGATGTAAATCCCAGAATGTAGCTTCACACCATCCTTGTGGGTCAACCTGTGGGCAGGGCCAGGGAGAGGTGCTGGGGCAGTGGGGTGATCCCGACCAGCCCCAGGAGCACTGCAGAAGGGATAAACAGCTGACCGCCTGGCCCAGAGCAGTACCTGCAGGGCTGGGAGCGAAGTTTGCTCAATGAGTTGCCCATGAAGAGCTATCTGTGCACTGTCTGATTGAGGGAGTGGAGTGTGAAACTCTAGAGGTCTCCTAGTTTCCAACTCCTCCGAGGTGACGGCCGCACTGGCACTTAAGCTCCTGGCTTGAGGTTTTTTATGCATCATCTGGACGTGTCACAGAGGGAGGGCATGTCACAGAGGAAGGGCATGTCACAGAGGGAGAGCATGTGAGGGGTGGGGATGAGGAAGAGGAGAGGAAAGGGCAGACAGAAAAGGTGCTGAAGGACAAACTGCTAGAACCAGTGACCCAGCCTCAATTGTACTCTCTAGCCCCTGGCAGTCTGCAGCTTGGCATGTCTTCTCAGTCCCCATCCAGTCCATGAACATCTCCAGTAGGGCTGCAAGGGTTTCCCAAGAGGGCTCGCAATGCCCTGACTTGCCCAGATGCTGCACCCCAAAACATTCTTGCTGGCATAGCTAGGTTCTCCTCGCTTCTTTTTATAAATTTGGTGAAAACATCACTGAAGCCTTAGAACCTTCGTTGGGTCACGCAAATGATAATGCCCAACCTAGGATTTGATCTTGGGCTCTGTTCTCCAGAGCTCATTCATTTAACCACCAAAATGTAGGGACTTCTTCCCGTGCAGTAATTATGTATTACCATTTAATAGTACTTAGGGTATTTACCACAGGGCACACCTATAATGAGCATATGTATCATTGTACTAGGAGCGATTATTTGATTCACCTCAAGTTCACCTTCATCCACACTGGGTTACTTAAGACTCCTCAGGTGTGGGGTAGGAACAATCAGTTGTCAGCACTGCACCACTGGGTATTTCTCTTCTATTTGATTTTTGCTGCTCAGTTTTTTTGGGTCTAGTTTGAAGGATTCGAATATATAAGGATTATATTTTAGATAAACTTTTATCTATCCTGGAAGAAATTTTACAAGGGAATAGTTCATACGGATAAGGGGCCAGTTTCTGTGGCTCGCCTAGCATAGGCCCAGCAAGGCATCTCATCCATGTTTAAGAAGCAAATAGGTCATTTCAAGTTAATAACCAAGCAGTGTGTTGGATTAAAGTAAGATCAGCACAGTTTGATCATTGTGAGCAAGCCAGTTGGGTCCACTATTCACTACAAATTATTGGCCCCTACACGTAACTTTAGAGGTTCTTCTGCCCAAGAGAGGAGACATGCATGTTATCTTTAAGGTGTAGCCATTTGGATCAGGATGGGTTTTGATCCTCTTACTGGAGGCCATATAAAGAGATAGTCGTGGAGGAGTTGGAAACAAAGGTCAGTGGGAACCCAGAAGAGAAAGGAAAGGATATCACCACATAGTCAAGGAACTCAAGTATGCCGGCCAACCAAAATGCTCCCAACAAGGGAGAAAGCAAGCCTTCTAGCCTCTGTATGGGGGCATTTTCAGGACTTGCAGTTGTCCTGAATGATATTCCAGGGACAGATGTAGAACATTATATATTCTGCCATAACACACTGAATGGATTCGGTAAGAGTATAAAGTACAATGTAAACTATAATCCATGCCCTGTAACCGTGCTTCAAAATGTATTCACCAAATGCAATGAATGTGCCATACTGATGAAAGAAGTTGATGTGGGAGAAGTTGAGGTGTTGGAGTGAGTAGTAGGGTATATGGGAAACTCATATTTTTAATGTAACATTTTGTTTGATCTATGTATCTTTTAAAAAAGACAATAAAAAATTGCTTTAAAAAATTCCTGTTGTCAAGCCAACCCAATGTGTGTTATTTGTCATAGAAGCCTGGAAACGAAGACCCCAAACCTTGGCATTAACTGATGTAAGCTTCTGTATTTCGACTTTTATTGAAGAATCACTAAGGCATGGTAATTTGTAATGAGAAAAACAAAACCTATCCTAAAGATTTGATTTCAGGATTAAATTAGATAAAGAACATGAAAATGCTTTGTAAAGCTTAATGCACTGAAAAAATGTGTTTTTATTTTTATTATATTTATTGTTATTTCAATTTCACTCACATAAGTGTATGTGAGGAAGTGCCCTTTGGTTTACTGTTTTGAAAACCAGACTGTATTTCCTACTAGCACAGTGGAAATGGCATTGTTTGTAAAGGTTGGGAGATCATAGGTGTTTTTTGATATCTATAATGTCACAATATGTTTTGCAACTAATTTACTCATGTATTGCTCTTTCATGTTTTGTTGGAGATCCCTTTCAAGCCAGATCTTTTACATGAAGTGTTGGCAAATGTTCTCCAGTTTTTAAATATCTTAGACTTTAGACTTTGAAGGCCATATACAGTTTCTTGTGATTTCCCTTATCCTTTAAAACTTTCAAACTGTAAAAACCATTCTTAGCTCACAAATCTCAGAAAAACAGACTGAAGGACTGATTTGGCCCCTGAGTCACAGTTGCCAGTCCCCATGGTACATATTTTTTGAGTAGAAGACACCTCTTTGGGTAAATTACTCCTGCTCTTATACTTGGTTTCCTACAGTTTCTAATTAGCATGGCATGCATAGTGATCCTGATAAAATATATCAGATTGTATTACTGAAATGTCTTCAGTGGATCACTCAAAGCAAAAGTCAATGTTCTAAAAATGCCTGCAGGGCCCTACTCAAGCTTCATCCTCCATTTCCTTTCTGACCTCATTTCCTTCTCTTCTGCATTTACTGTCTCCCCCACCCCTGACATCTTTGTATTCCCTGACTACTCCAGGTAGAACTCTTGCCTCCTGGACAATATTCATGATTTCCATCCAGAGAGCCCTCATTTCATGTTGAATGAAATAAAGCACCTCAAAACATCGGTTTATCTCTTCTCTGCAGTCTCCCATATTCTTCTGTACTAGCTCTGTGTTAGAATCAAGAGAGAAATTTTAAAAGTATATTTTTAAAAAGACAATTTAAATGATACATGGACTATTATATATCATTATGAGATATTTGTCCTAGTCCAAATATATATATTTTATGTTAATGCTATATGTTAGGATAGAATCTTCCAAGTACATTCTGAAACAAGAATTCACCCAACATGTTTGGACTGGAAGGCCAGACACATACCTTCAAATACCACTTTCGTTGTCTCCACAGAATCATCTTCAGACACTGTTCTTTTCTATATACCTGGCATCACACCAGCTTTCACTATTTCTAAGATACCTCTTAATACTTAGTTCTCCAGTTTCAAAATCTTGCCAAACCTGTAGTGTTGTAGAATTTGAGAGAGGTTCAATTATTTGCGTATAGCAAGGCCAGGACTCAGGAATGATTTTGAGAAGGAAAAATGATTTATTGATGGCCGGCCGGATTCGGGAGCCTTCTGTTCCAACCTGAGCTCCGAACAAGATTTTTGAGTTCCTTTTATACAGAGAGGAAAGGCCAAATGGTCCTTTTGTTTCAGTTCTCAATAGGCTTGAATTAGCATATATCTTCCACATCCTAGGTAAGCTTTTAGCATGGACTTCATACATTCTAGATAAGCTTTTAGCACATTTGGTTTGCATTTTTCCTGAATATTTAAAGTTTATAGAGTTTGCATTGATAAACTGTTTCCTGGGACTGGAGTCGTTGCCATGGTTACCAAGGGCAGGGCTGCAGCCTCTCACCATCCCACATCCACAAGTCAAGACAGACAGCTTAGGTTATCTCCGAAGAGACAAAGAGCCTCCCAACTATAGCCCACATCATTTCCACCCTTTAGCCGAAGCTTAACTTGCTAAGCTTTGCTTGCTAAGCTTTGGCATAATTATTGTTGGAGCTATGATGTGGATGACTGTTTGTTGTTTTGATTGATTACTTTACTTATCAATTTTTAGTGTAGCATCCAGGACTTTGTTTTTAAAAGTTTAGAAGTTTTCATTCTGGACAGCAGAATCCTGGGGCAGGGGCCCCCCTGCAGTCATCCTGGGGCCACCGGCAGTCACGTGGATGTCCAGTCAGGCTTCAGATCCATCTATTAATTTTGTTTTACCCTTAAAGAGTTTACACCTTTAATCTTAAAGGGGTGCTGAAGGGAGATGATCTCTTTTCTGTAACTGCTTCCTGCTGGCCATGGGCTGTAGTCATTGCCTAACAAGGTGTAAAACTCTTATTTTATTTTAACTGGAGGAAGGTGGATCTGGCATTCTGTATGAAGTTGGATGAAGTTTTCATATGGTTAATAAGATGTTCACTCTGAAAAAAAAACTAATTAAAATTTGGAATACCCGTTTTGAAAAGAGGACATTGAATTACAGAGGTAGACAAGGTTAGGTGCTTATAAAGATGGCAACCCTTTTTAAAAGCTGGTGGGAACAGTATATATATATATATATATATATATATTTTCTCTAAGGTATTTTTAGAGAGAAATTGCAATAGATACTTAGCTTTGTTTTGAAGACACATTTCAGGCTGTTTAATAATTGGCGCTCATGTGTTCTGTTAGATGCTCCTGATGAACTGGCACCTTTTGGACAGTTGGTTTCATTCAGGATTAGTGCACTAAGATGGAAATTTTCTTCATTTTTAGCTGTGGGAGTGGATCAGAACTACAGAATAAAGTTGTATTTTTTACATTTCAGTTTTAATTGTACAATTTCTGGTAATTTTGACTGTTTCATAGGTGACCCATTATTAACAAGCAAGCAAGCTTCATTTTTGCTACACAGTAGAGTACACTAGAATAGTAAGTTGACTGAGCCTGGCTAAGACCATTGCCTTATTTTATAGACACGTTTATTAATTATTTAGAAAATAAAGTTACCAGGAATTTAACATATCTAATGGAATTTAGTGCTGAATTGGTATTGACTTAGCTCTTTCTTGGACATCTTTTTATTGCTTATAGGACTGGCTTAAGCTGATTTCTTTTGTTGCTGTTTAACCCAGAAGTGGGAGGCTGAGGCAGTAAGCTGCTAGGTTACATTAATTAATATTTTCTTCCTTTATGTGAAAACTAACCTAATAATTTGTAATATTTATTCACATATATAACTGCATATTTAATTTTTAACAATTTGAGCAAATAGGCAGACATGAATAGTTTGACACAAAAACATAACTTTAGTTACTTAAAACTTCTATTTTTTACAAAAAAAGTGTGACTGCAAAACATTTCAGACTCCTGAAACTTTTTTTAATTTGCACTATGACTGTGCAGTTTTGCACAAGAATTTTGTTTTTTACTAATGGCTTGTAACCAAAATGTTCCCAATGCTTTAGCACCATTTTCTTTTTTTTCAGAACTTTATATTTTACTTTGAATTTAGCAGAATTTCAGATAAGCAACAAGATTAATTTTATGTATATTTTCTTAGGCTGTTCGAAGCCTCAGGGACACAAGACTGGTTTCTTTCATGAATTGCCACTCTTAGGAACACTGACAGTTAAAGCAGAGGACTTCCTTTATTCTCCCCTCCCCCCAGGTCTTGGAGATACTAAAACTCCAGTGGTCATTTAATTTTAAGGGCTAAGAATTCCACCAGGCAGTACTTTAGTTTACACTTGGATTCATGAGAGAAAACAGGGTTACTAATACCAGGATAGGAGACAGGGATGCCCCAGCTCTTCTCTGGACTTTAGGGGCAGAAGCTATTATGAAATAACTATAGGCAAAGGCAAGGGAAGGGGTAAGGCTAGGCTTGAAGTAACCATAACCGAAGGTAAAGTTAGTTTAGAATTTACACTTACAATAAGAGTTTCAGGCTGAATTCCCCCAGTTTTAATTTCAGTTATTATCTTTCTACTGTTTTATAATATAAATGCATTTATTTTATTTATTTATTTTTTAAAGATTTATTTTTTTTTATTTAATTCCTCTCCCCTCCCCTGGTTGTCTGTTTTCTGTGTCTTTTTGCTGCGTCTTGTTTCTTTGTCCGCTTCTGTTGTTGTCAGTGGCATGGGAAGTGTGGGTGGCGCCATTCCTCGGCAGGCTGCTCCCTCCTTCATGCTGGGCGGCTCTCCTTATGGGTGCACTCCTTGCGTGTGGGGCTCCCCTACATGGGGGACACCCCTGTGTAGCACAGCACTCCTTGCGCGCATCAGCACTGTGCTTGGGCCAGCTCCACACGGGTCAAGGAGGCCCGGGGCTTGAACCGCGGGCCTCCCATGTGGTAGACGGACGCCCTAACCACTGGGCCAAAGTCTGTTTTCCATAAATGCATTTATAAATGATTTTACTCTTAGTTACAGTTTTTATTAATTTTTTAAACCTGTTAATTTTATAACACTTTTAAACACCTTTCATTCAACTTATAACATATTTAATGAATTTAACTATTACTTTTATTTCTTTTAAGGTAAAAGAACAAATCTCTTGCAGTTAGTTTGAAATAAAAAGCTACTTTTCAGGATTTGATTTCTAGAGCATTATGTTCTTTTAGAAGAGATAAGACCCTTTCTTTTTCAAACACTGAGGAAATGATGAGGTTAAAGCACAAGAAGCTATTTTGATAAGACAGACTTTCTTTGTGTATTGATTATTCAGGAAACTTTTACTAAAAGAGACTAATGACTTGAGAGTCTTTGAGAAAGAACAAAATTTTAACTTTGCATCAGTATACTACTTGATACTAAACCTTTTAAAACTTTATAGACAAACCCATCAAATCTGAATCTGAATCATAAAAATTTCTCTTCCACAAACCTTCCACACTTTCAGCACTCATTCAGGTTTTGTCCTACACTCTACTGTTCCCAATAAGCAATCATTTTATCTTAGGACAAAATCTTCTCATTTCCCTAACAATAAAAACACATTCTATACATTCCACATATGTAAGTTACCAGGCAAACCTCTTACAATGAATAATTACCATCAACATTAAACTTTTCTTCACTCTAAACTTAGTAGCATGCAATACCAAAAAAGTCTTCTAGGAGCAAGTTGGCAGGGGAGGCTGACCGCTGACAAGTTTTCCTGTTATAAAATTACCTTTTATTATTATAATTATTAATTTAGGTTTTGTTTAATAATGACTTTTTGGAATTAGCCATTTAAACACTTTATTTTGAACAATGCTTCATTAAACTTCTTATAATTATTTATACCCATATAGATTATACTACTTTAAGACAAATTTTATTTTCACAGAACACATTTTCTTACTTAAAATTACCACAATATCTTCTACAATTCACCACATGCATTTAAGTTTCATGAGTTTATGAAAATTAGCCATCCTATTTTAGGGCAAAACACACCTTTTTGAAAAACTTATTAAATTTCAGTTAGCATTCCCACAAACTTTTAACTTTCTTTAATATTCATTTAAGTTTTACATCTTTCATTTTATTCTGTAAGGAAAAATATTCATTTCAATTTAGGCAAGAACTATTTTTTAATGAAAAGACAGTAATTTTGTTAAGACTTACAATTTTTTGTCATTGTAGAAATCCCATTAACATTTAAACTTATATAATAATATAAGCACTTATTTAATATTTGGCCATTTGAATAGAGCTCTTTTAAAAATTTTTTATTTATTAATTTATATCACCATCCGGAGGTTTCAAAATACACACTGACATTGGACAAACAGACAAACATAAAACAATTACAACACATTAGCAGAAACATACAGTTTATAATTGACTCATAATTTTTCACAAATTACACAGAACAGAAATACAAAAAGACAAACAATTAAGACAGACAAAGAGACAAACCAGACAACCTAAACTGGGGTCAAGGGCAATGTCTCACTCTGACCGATGGGTGGGATCTCTTTGCTGCGTCCAGCAGATCCACTTTCCCACAATCCACAGACTCTGCAGAGGTTTTCCAGAAAACAGACTCATCTAGGGACATCCTGTTTGTTGATCCTGGGTCTAGGAACTCCTGACACTCTCCATATAGAATTTAGGTGGAGACCAGTCTAGGGCTGGGCAGCATCCCAGGTGGAGGAACGTTTCTCCGAGGCTTTCCCCTAGACTGCCAGCCCATTCCTGGAACATACCTATCTCCCTGAGTCTGAGGAAATCAACCCTGCTGGAGTGGGGGATGTTGTCGATCAGTCTTGCTGGGGCCTCCAAATGTTATAGATCAGCGATATTGACCAGACTCAGACTTTGAATATAGTTCCAATTGAGAGCTTTATTAGCCACACAGTGACTGCCTCATCCTATGCAGAGGAGAGAGCAGCCCCAGTCTAAGGGAAGAGGTGTTTTTATAGCCTTTCAGGAGGGGGGTTTGCTAGTAAACGAGCAAGCAAGCAGGCACAGAAGCAGAACACTGTGGTTAGCTGAAGATAGCATATTTATTTTTTCTTTTTTTAAAGCCCTTTCTTGTGAGCAGCCCCATGTTATTTATTGGCACTCTTCTTGGGAGCAGCCCTAAGTTATTTATCTATCTGAAGGCACTTGCAATTCCTATTTCCTAATGTAGTTCTATTCCTATTTTCCCAATGTGGCCTTACCCTTACATGATGTATGTGGGCATGTGTGTTTTAAGGAGACGGAGAACAAAGAAGTCCTAACATTTATATATTCAAATGTATATGTTCTGAGTTTACATTCATATTTGAATTTGAAGAGCTGGGAAGAGAAGCCTTTGGCAAGGCCAACATGTAGAAAAATGCCTTAAGAATAAGAAAATACATCCTTTATTAATTTTTTACATTTCATTTTTAATTATTTTTAATAAGGGTAGTTAATACAAATACATAGTTTTCAGAATCGAATAGGAAAAGCCTTCTAAGGGAAAATAAATATTATTCCTGTTTTCTCTTAGAATATCATTTATTTTTTAGTCGATGTTTGAGACAAGAGCTGTGACAAATACTTCATATTCCTAACGGGGAACTGGCTCAGAGTTGCCCAAGCGATACTTGCAAGTGCGCACAAGGGCACGGAGGGAGCGCTCCGTGGGCGCTGGGAGTGCGCATGCGCGCGGCATGGGGGCTGGGGGGTGCACCTGGAGGAGCGCGCGCCCGGAGGGCTTGGACTCTGGGCCTCAGGGTGCCCATTCCAGCGGTCTTCCTTGGGGCGGGGCTGCGTTTGTCCTCAGTGCGTCCTCCGCAGCGGCGGGAAGTGGTAGCGACTTTGGGGGAAGTGGAGGCCCCCTTGGGGTCTGGCGGGCCTGCTGGCCTGGCCCTGTCCGCCCTCCTGTCCTGTAATAAGCCGGCATCTCGTGGCCGCTCCAGGCGGGCCACGTGTTGCCTTTGATCTGGAGGTTAGTTAGAGGCATGCTGGCCCCCCGGAGGCGCGTACATTCCCTCTCCTGTGCCGGGTGGGTGGGCAAGAAACTTGTCCTTGGGAGCGAAAGCAACTGGGCCAAGGTCCGTCACCACGTGACCCTCTCAGCAGGGCAAAGACCGCGGCGGGATCTCAGCAGCGTTTCCTGAGACCTCCCCGGTGCCAGGTTCCAGAGCTTGGATTAGGCTCTGAACCCCTCCCTTATGCCTCCCACCCCGAGTCTGCAGGGAGGCGTCACAGAGGAGGCACCTCCAGTTCATAGAGCTGAGTGGCAGAAAGTCCCCAGGACCAGCGGGGCCCTGGGAACCCAGGCTGGTGTGATCAGAAGGAAAAGTGACCCACAGATAAGGGAGCCAGCTGTGAGTGCGCACTGGAGGTTCCAGTGCTGGGTGCCAGGGACAGGGAGGTAAACAAGGGCTGGGACTAGAGGAGGGGGAGATCCGGAGCTGGACACAGTCATTACCCAGGATGATCATAGCCCAGAGGAGGCACCCTCACCCGGCCCAGGGCAGAGATGATGGTAAGGGATTTAGGCACTTTATTTGTTTTTCAGCCTACTTTCCTGGTACCAGCCCCGTGTTGGGCAATGCTGAGCATCCGGGTGGGAAGCACATGTGGCCTCTGCTCTGGGAAGCACAGTGGCTGGTAGCTTCCATCTTAACCTCACACCTGGCATGAGGGGAAGCAGGGCAGACTGGAAATCACAATACTGTTAGTGGGGACTGGCTTCTTTCCATCCAGGTCAGTTTGTAGCTCTAGCCTAGACCCAAGACCCACCTCCAGCAGGGAGGAAGCTGGGGGAAACTGTGCCAGCCTCTCCAGGAAATTACCAGCCAAGCTGCAGAGGTTGGTGATTGTCCCAATTTGGTGGCACAGGTTGCCCCAGGAGCTGTTCTGGGGCTGGAATTGGAAGCTCCATTTCCCTAGAACAGGGGAGGAGGAGATGGTTGACTACAGATTTTGGCTACTGATTGGTAGACTTGGCAGGCTAAGGTATAGCCCTAGGAAGAGCTGGGGTGTGAATCTGTCCAAGTCAGAAAGAGGCCAGTGGCTGCCATTTTCACTCCATCCCCAGCCTAAGAAAAAGTCAAGGCTGAGAATCAGTTATGGTAGGAACCAGTTTCTTTCACCCAGATTAGCCTGTACCCCTAGACTAGACTTCAGCTCCACCTCCAGCAGGGAGGAGGCTGGAAATCCCTGCACCACCATATCAAGGTAACTGCAAGTACCTTTGTCTGGCAGACTGAATAATCGGAAGTCTACTGGGGAAACTGTGTTCATTGTGGAATCGCACTGCATATATTCTGCTCACACCTGCAGCTCCATCCCTGTCCCAGGCAGGGGAGAAAGGGGCATGAAGTTTCATCAGTCTCTCTGGGCAACTACAGTCTAGACCTGCATGACTTGGATTATTCCACACAGATGTGACTCTGTCCTACCCCTGGCAAAGGAGAAAGTTGGGAGAAGCTTCAGTAGTCCCTGGGGCAATAAAGGTAACTTGAGATCCCACAGCTTATAGAACTAATTACATCATTGGCTCCTACTGCACAACCAGCAAGGGAGAATGGGCAGGAAGCACTAAACTAAAGAGAAAAACTGCACCCAGATTAAATACTCTAGTAAGCCAGATGCCAAGACACCAACATAAAATTACAACCCATACCAAGAAACAGGAAGATATGGCCCAGTTAAAGAAAAAGATAAGCTTCCATGTGACATAAAGGAGTTGAGACAACTAATCATAGATGTTCAAACAAATCTCCTCAATAAATTCAATGAGATGGCTAAAGATATGAAGGATATTAAGAACACACTGAAAAAAAAAACACACTGGATGAGGACAAAGAAAAATTTGAAAGCATATGTAGAAAAATAGCAGATCTTATGGAAATGAAAGGTGCAAAAATTAAATTTTAAAAGATTGGAATTGTATAATAGATTTCAGGAGGCAGAAGAAAGGATTGGTGAGTTTGAGGAAATGGCCTCTGAAAGTGAACATACAAAAGCACAGATGAAGAAAAGAATAGAAAAAATTGAACAAGGTCTCAGGGAACTAAATGACAGTAAAAAGCATGCGAACATACATGATATGGGTGTCCTAGATGGAGAAGAGATAGGAAAAGGGGCAGAAGGAATATTTGAAGAAATAATGGTAGAATTTTTCCCAACCCTACTGAAGGACATAGATCCTAGACACATCTGTGTCTAAGAAGCCCAATGTACTTCCATCGAAAATGCAAATAGACCAACTCTGAGACACATACTAATCAGAATGTGAAATGCCAAAGACAGAGAGAGAATTCTGAGAACAGAAAGAGAAAAGCAATGCATAACATATAAGGGATACCCAATAAGAGTAAGTGCTGATTTCTCACCAGAAACCACAGAGGCAAGAAGACAGTGGTCTGATATATTTAAGACACTACAAGAGAAAAACTTCCAGCCAAGAATCTTATATCCAGCAAGTCTGTCTTTCAGAAATGAGGGCACCATTAGAATATTCATAGATAAACAGAAACTGAGAGAATTTGTAAGCAAGAGACCAGAATTTCAGGGAATACTAAAGGATGTGCTAGAGCCTGAAAAGAAAAGACAGGAGAGAGGGGCCTAAAAGAGTGTAGAAATGAAGATTATGTCAATAAAAGTAACTAAAAGTGTCAAAAGAGTGATGAAAATAAAATATGACAGATAAAACTCAAATAGTCAGGAATAATCTTAACCAATGATATAAAGCACTTGTATTTAGAAAACTGCAGTTCACTATTAAAACAAATTTTTAAAAAACTAAATAACTGGAAGAACAGTCCATGCTCATGGATTGGAAGACTAGATATTACTAAGATGTCAATTCTACTCAAGTTGATATTCAGATTCAATGCAATCATGATAAAAATTCCACCAGCATTTAAAAAATTATTGAAAACATTATTATCAAATTTATTTGGAAGGGTGAGGGGTCTTGAATAGCCAGAAACATCATAAAAAGGAAAAGCGAACCCTCATCTCCAGACTTTAAATCATATTAACTAGGTACAGTGTTAAAAACAGCATGGTACTGGCAAAAAGACAGACACATAAACCAATGGAACCAAATTGATGTCTCAGAAACAGACCCTCCCAAGTATGGTCAAGTCATTTTTGACTAGCCTGTCAAACCCACACAACCTCTGGCAGAACAGTCCATTCAACAAAATAGTGGTGAAAGAACTGGATATCCATAGCTGAAAGAAGGAAAGAGGACCTCTTTATCATACCTTATCCAGGAATTAACTCAAAATGGATAAAAAACCTAAAAAAATAAAAGCAAGAACCATGAAACTTCTAGAAGAAATTGTTGGAAAATATCTCCAAGCCCTGGTTGTAGGTGCTGGATTCTTAAAGGATATAAAAGGAGGACTGAGATGGACTGCTGAAGTTTAATATATGTAGAAGTTTTAATTCGCTTTACTGTAAAGATGTGGAAATATATAGAGTGGATAGCAACAAATAGTAACAGCTAGTTTATGAATGAGGATGTGGCTGAAAATGGTAATCTGGGTATGTAAATGCCAACTAACAGAATGCTAGAGAATATTCTAGGAACAGAATAGCCCAGTAAACCAAGAGATGGATGAGAGTTGTGGTTGATGGTACAGATGCAAGAGTGTCCCTTGAAGGTTGGAGCAGATGTTCATCACTCCTGTAGGGTGTTGGGAACACATGGGAAAAATATAACTGGAGTGACCTATGGACTGTGGTTGGCAGTAATAATATAGTGTTTTTGCACCATGCCAAAGATATACAGTGTTGATAATGATGCAGTATGGAAGATGTCAGCCAAATGTATACTATAGACATGGTAAAAATCAGATGGTATTATCTATAACAAATGTTCCATCACAGTGTGATGTGTCGATATAAGGGTATTGTTTGGGAATTCTGCACATGTGCATGATTGTTTTATAAATTTACAACTTCTGTCATAATAAATATATTTTTAAAATAATAATAGGGTGGGTTGGGTGAAAAACACACCAAGTGTAAGATAAGGACTATAATTATAGTAAGATTTTGACAATTTCATAATTTGTAACAAGCCTTTCATAGCAATGCAAGGTGTTGGTGGAGGTCGATGTATGGGACCCCTGTATTATGTTATGCATGTTTACTTTGTAAGTTCATAACTTTTACTATACACTTAATTGTTTATATATGTTCATATATAAATGATATAAAGATAATAATGAGGGTTGGGGGAAAATACTTTGGTTAGTAGTAATATTTTGATGATGCTCTTTAATCTTTAGTTAAAAAGGTTTCACAATTCAAGTTGTTGGTGGTAGGGTGAGATGTGAGAGTCCTGTATGATGCTATGTATGTTTGTTTTGTAAGTTCACAACTATTACTATACACATATTGTTTATGTTTGTTTGTGGGTGATATATGTCAATCAATTAATTTTTAAAATTGGCTATTAGCATAACATTGACTAATTGGTTAATCATAATCCTTAGATAAGGACAGAATTTCCTAATTAATTCATGCATTTCTATTTTACTTTTTTTTTTGTTTATAAGACTGGATTAAGCACTGACAAGTTTGTCATTCAAAAGAAAAATTAGGACCTTGACAAAATCTAATATTCAGTTATTATAATTTTTAGAGACATATAATATTCATTTCCTGTTATTAAAGTACTCTTGCTCCATTACCATTTACATCCAAAGCATTTTTCTTTTCTTCTTTCCATTTCATATTGTTTTCACAGAATCATTCTGTTATATTCCCAAATGTTTCTGTCCCTGAATCATTTCTTCTCTGATCTCATTTTTTACCTTATATTTTCCATGCAACTTCTTGTTCTTCTGATTTCTTATTTGCAGGGCCCCCACATTTTAACTGTGCCTGCAATTCTTCCATTGCTTTCCACAGCCCAGTTCCACTGGAACCTCAATCTGCTCTGCCACAATGGCCTACATGGGAGATGAAAGCTCAGTTCCCTGTGGTGACTAGAATTCTAGCCAAGCTTTTCCTGACCCCTCTTCTGCCATGGTGGAAAGATAACCCTGACCATGTATAAGCTAAACTACCGCATGACTTTGTTATCAGAAAAAGCTAATGAAGAGAGAGAAAGAAAGAAAAGCAGACTATGAGACTTCTGAACAGGAAGTAAATCTTATCTGACTGTCAGTCCACCCTAGATGCAAACTGATAAAAACACTTCAATTCCTCTTTCACCATCCATTTCCATTCTCTGATAGGGATAATTGACATTTCATCAGTCTAGTAAAAAGTGGTAGGAAGACAGTCTATGCCCTACATTCTTAACACAGATCCCAAGACAGTAGACAGGAGCACCAATTCCAGGATTCCCCTAATCACCACTGGGCACTGAGATTCGGGCATAAGTAGTTTGAAAATGGTTAGTGGTTGTGAGTAGTGGTGGTGGTGGAGACAACAGAGAAATGGGAGAACCAAAAGCTTCCCCTATCCCACCCCCTCCTACTCCTGCCCTGACTTGCTCAGCTTCTTAGGCAGGTTTTATTTGAGACCAACAAATGTAGTTTCTTTGCCATTTCCCACTCTGGACACCCAATTCCTCTCCCAACCCAATGTCCAGGACTGCCTACTTTCCTTGCCCACCAAAGCCTGCACTCCCTCCCTCCCCTCCCCCCCCCTTTCTCTTATGTCTGCAACTGAGAAAGAGAACCATATATTTACAAAGGACTACAAAAAAACATTTATTGCCTTAATATTGAGTAAATGATGTTTTAATTTTTTCTAGATGAAGAACAACAAATAAAGACTCCCAGATTGAAAGCTCAGAAATCCTAAAACAGTCATCAGGCCCAGAGATTCAAATGTAAGTACAACACACACATTCTTGTCTGTCTTTTCCTTTAGAGAAAAGGGAAGCTTTTCAGTGGGAATCAGGGTTGGTGAAAGTGGTGCATCCTTTGAGAAGTCCTGGTGGTTCTGGGTAGGCAGCTGTGTATGGCTGGTGGAAAAAGCATGCTGGGGTAGGTGTCTGTTGCTTTGCAGTGCCTGCCTCTCTTGAGCCTGAGTGGCTTTGTCTGGGTCATGGGCGTTGAGCCCCAGGCAAACAGATCTGGGTCTGGTTCTGATATGCTGTGGGGTCCTAGGCATATTTCTGTGTCAAAGGCAAGCCCAGAGCATTAGTCCACAAGGACTGTAAAGTAATTGGCAGTTGAAATGTGGGTTGTGCCCAAAGAGCTCCTCCAGCGTAGGGTAGAATGGGTGGGGCCATAGCCTCAAATCTTTTGAAGTCAGAAATAAAGGCAGTTCAAGCACTGGAACCTTCTGTGTAGAACGCCGTGCCTGCTTCACACAGGTACAAAAAAGCTCAGCTGTGCCTTTAGCCTCTAGAACAAGAGAAACAGACTCTGTGAGATGAGAGGGGGAAAATGATTTAGCAGCTGCTCAGCATGGAGATTTACACTATGTGGCTCTTGCTCTATCACAAACTAGGGTGATTGGGTTGGGTAGTAACATTACTTTTTTGGAGCAAATTACTTCAGAAGGTGGGACCTCATGATGTTAAATTAAAATTTTGTTCACTCTGGATGTAACCACATAAAATTGCATTGGTATCAGTGATTGATTGGATTAAGGTTAAAAATAAAAAAGGCCTTATGTAGGGTTGCTGATTATGAGAAGCCAGACACTTTCCAGTTCCTTTATATATGTGATACATGACACTCAGAGCACTTCTGACATGCAGTTACCCTCTAGTTTTGCAGAAGAGGACTGTGGTGGTTTGGAGCTGTATGTATGAGAAAAAGCATGTTGTTAAACTCAACACATTCCTGTGTGTGTGCCAGAATGCTCCAGTCTTCTGGGAGAAAGTATCACTTTCCTAGCCTCAAAACTGTGAGTCAATAAATTCCCATAGTATAAGGCAGTACGTTACTTGGTAATTATTTTGGCAGCTAGGAAACTAAAACAAAGCCGCAAAGCTTAAATAATTCCAAATCAAACCATAGATTGTGTTGGAGCAGAGATTGGAATCTGGGTCTCCAAGGAGAATTTTGCCATGGGGAGGAATATTTGAAGAGGAAGTGAGGTCAAAGTAGTTCACTGATTTTCCAGTCTTTCAACTTCTTTTTTGGTCCTCCACTTTTGATTACTCTGTTACAAGCAATTGAGCGAAAGAGAGAGGTGGAGGAGGAGGAAGAGGAGAGAGAGACAAAGGAGGAGATAGACTTTACATATCAAATGGTTAAATACAGTAGTTTGGATTCAAATTCTTGTTTCATCCCTTTGTAAATATATGTATTATTTCTAAACCATGGTTTTTTGTTTTTTGTTCTTTTAAAGATTTCTTTCTCTCTTTCTTTCCCCTTCCTCCCCACCCCAGTTGTCTGTTCTCTGTGTCTATTTGCTGCGTCTTCTTTGTCCACTTCTGTTGTTGTCAGAGGCACGGGAATCTGTGTTTCTCTATGTTGTATCATCTTGTTGTGTCAGCTCTCCATGTGTGCAACACCATTCCTGGGCAGGCTGCACTTTCTTTTGCCCTGGGAGTCTCTCTTTACAGGGTGCACTCCTTGTGCTTGAGGCTCCCCTACACGGGGGACACCCCTGCATGGCAGGGCACTCCTTGTGTGCATCAGCACTGCGCATGCGCCAGCTCTACATGGGTCAAGGAGGCCCAGGGTTTGAACCACGGACCTCCCATGTGGTAAATGGATGCCCTAACCACTGGGCCAAGTCCGCCGCCATGGTTTGTTTTTTTTAAGATGTAAAGTGAAGATAAAAATATGAATTTCATAATGTATTTTTGAGGATTTAATAAAATAATATAGATGAAGTGACAGTGCCCCTCACATAAACTCATTTAACAGAAAACTCTCCCTCATACTTCTCCGTTGGAAGCAAACCCTCTCCCTGTCCCTAACTCCTGGCCACCACCTATCTGTTCTGTCTTTGCCAGAATGTCCCATCAGTGGACTCTTAAAACCTAACATTTGAATTTGACTTCTCACACTCACCATAATGCCTTTGGGATTTATCTGTTGCTGGGAAGATCACGTGTTCTCTTTTTTCACTGCTGAGCAGTAGTCCATCATATGGATGTGTAAGTATTTTCCCAATCACCTTTGGAAGTATATTTGTATCATTTCCAATTTTGGGTAATTATCATTAGTACCACCATGAGAGCTGTATACAGGTTGTGGAAACATAAACTTTTGTACCTAAGAATGAGATTGCTGTGTCATATAGTATGCATATTTAAATTTGTTGGTAACTACCAATCTGTTCCCAAAGTGACTGTACCATTTTTCATTCCCACCAGCAGTGTTTAAAGGACCTGGTTGTTCTACATTCTCTCCAGAAATTGGTGTTGTCACTTCTTAATTTTTAAAAATTTTAGTCATTCTAGTAGGTATGTCAAATAATCTTATGATTTGAAATTGCAGACCACTAATAACCAATGCTGTTGGAAATCATTTTATGTACTAATTTGACATCCTTGATAGATTCTTTGGTGACATTGAGAGTATTCTGTTCTCATTGTGTGGTGTGCTATCTGTATGTCCATCAGGTCTAATTGGTTAATACTGTTGCTAAGTCCTCTGTTTCCTTATTAAATGTCTGTTTAGATAGTCTACAGTTATTGAAAGTAGTGTACTGAAGTCTCCAACTATTATTGTAGACCTCTCTATTTCTTCCTTCACTTCCATCAATTTTTGCTTCATATATATTGGAAATCTTTTGAGGGCAGCCCTTAGCTGAAGTGTGATGAAAATTGATTTTAAAAAGATTCTTCTAGAACTAGGCTATTTCAACCAGGCTTTATTAAAGTCACCTGGAATTGGGGAACATCTGCAAGCCAATTAATTTGGATCACAAATTATCTGTGAAATCTCCTGAAGAACCCTGGAGGTGGAGCTGATATCAAGTACCTCTAGGGAAGCGGACTTGGCCCAATGGATAGGGCATCCGCCTACCACATGGGAGGTCTGCGGTTCAAACCCTGGGCCTCCTTGACACATGTGGAGCTGGCCCATGTGCAGTGCTGATGCATGCAAGGAGTGCCCTGCCATGCAGGGGTGTCCCTCACATAGGGAGCCCCACGTGCAAGGAGTGCATCCCATAAGGAGAACTGCCCAGCACAAAAGAAAGTGAAGCCTGCCCAAGAATGGTGCTGCCCACACAGAGAGCTGACACAACAAGATGATGCAACAAAAAGAAATACAGATTCCTGGTGCTGCTGATAAGGATAGAAGAGGTCACAGAAGAACACAGTGAAGAGACACAGAGAGCAGACAACTGGGGAGGGAGGAGAGAGAAATAAGTAAATAAATTTTTTAAAAAGTACCTCTATGGCTGCTGGATACTATATATGCAGTGAGTTTTGTGGCATTTAATCACTGACACAGTGTATCTGAGAAGGGGCAACCATCTGTGATACCAGCTGTCCTCTCAAAGAGTCAACACAAAACCTTCCCAAAAAGTTGTAGTGTGAGGTGCATCCCTTCAACTGGGAAGTGAAGAAATTTGAGCCCATGTCAAACTGTAGGATGTGCAAAGATTTATTTCCAAACATCATCTATGAATCACCATTTGAAGAAAGTTCACCATGGCTAACTGGCCAGTCAGAAATGTTGGGAGACCTGAGCCATCCTTTCTGGAAACTCTGTGAGAAGCAGTAGCCTGAACATCTTGAGTGACTGAAGGAACCTGACCAGAGAAGACAAATTCAGCCATTTGTAGAAAACTCAAAATCCAAGAGTAGAGGGTGTGTTGTCCTGTTGTAGAGGGTTAAATGGTGGCCTTAAGGGACATGCCCAAGTTCCAACCTCCAGAGCCTATGGGGTCACTTGGAAAAAGAATTGCTGAAGAAGAAATCATCCTGAGTTCAGGGAGGACACTAAACCCAATGACTGATGTCTTTATGAAGAGAGGACAGAGAAATACACAAGAGATGACTATGTGACAATGAGGCAGAGCCTGATGCTGTACAAGCTATAAGCCATGGAAAACCAACAGCTGCTCACAACCTGAAGCCAGAAGAGGAGTGTGGAATGGGTCCTCCCTCAGAGCCTCCAGAAGGAAGCAGATGGTTGACACCTTGACTTTGGAATTCTGGCCTCTGAAACTATGAGAGAAATTTAGGTTGTTCTAAGCCACTCAGGTTGTGATAGTTTGTTATGGCAGTCCCAGGATACAGAAAAGGCTTTTTTGTGTAAACTGCCCCAGCCAAAATGACAGGCCACAATAGAGACCCTGGAATGCTCACTTGTGATCCTCCCAGGGGCAAAGGCCTCCTGAGGAGTGCTTGCCAACATTTTCCTGTGCTTCTCTGATCTGCTCCTTAATGAGCTGACCCAGCCAGGGGCTGGTGCATGGGGGAGCTCAGGAAACTTTCAGCAAGTAAACAAGCCCACAGAGGTGCTTGCAAATATTTCTATCTTACTTTGACACTTCCATTATCTGCTTCTGTCTTTTGTGGGTAACACACAGTCAGTGTTGCAGAAAGAGCTTGGAGTGGGTTTCCCAGCATGGAGTGGGCAAATCCCAGTATCTCCCATTGGTGGCCCTGACCAGGCTTGTTCTCTCTGCCTCAACCCCTCTCCCAGTCCTGGGGATAGTCTTCTGGGGACATTCCTTTTACGTGCTGTTATGCAGAGGCCAGATGTCTGGATCCTGTGCTCTGTGTGCCTCAGTTTATCTGGCACTCCACTTCAGCAGAGAAAGCTGTCTCTAGGACTGGTGCTGGGCCATTCTGTCCCTACAAGGACAGATGACTGGAGGGCAAACAATGCTGTCCCCTGCCCCTTCTACACAGAGTAAGTCAGCCACTTTTTCTCTCTTGTCATCTGTTGATTTGTGGATGTTCTGGAGACAGCACAGAACCCAAACCAAGCTGGTGTTTTTGAGGTCACTGATTTATGCTGTGATGATGTCCTGCTTGGCACAGGCAATGATGTTGGGCAGCCTGATGAATAATTTATCTCCTTCCAGGTCAGGTAACACAGCAGGTCACCTTACATCTTATTTAAGAGTATCACAACCAACACTTCTGCAAATTTTTCTGCAGAAAGGGACCCCAAGAGATGCACAAAGGATTCAGAGAGCTGGGTGGGGTTAGAGGTATTCATCATGAACTGGAGAAAGTAGCAGTTTCCAAAGTAACTTGGCCAGAGAGGGCCCATGTAACACCACTAACTCACAGCTCTGGGATGGTGATGATCTTGGGACCACTATGTTGATAATGTTGGCACCCACCATGGGCTGCATCAGTGTATGAGCTCCCAGGCCATCCTTCCCATCACAGGAGCTCCATTCTGCCAAGTGGTCAAGGACTGCAAGAGGAAGCAGAGGTAGCAGGTGGTGCACCATGATACCTGACCTGCCCACCCTAGGTGGAAGAAAGTGCTACAGCTGCATCATCTGATTCCTGTGACCCCTAGAAGGAGTTACATCTCTCTGTTTTACTTTCTTTATGTATACAATGTTATAAATACAAATCATTATCATTAATCAAGAAACCTACTCTTTATAATTTCATTCGGTATGATTTTCATTTCTTGTTTTAAATTGTAAACAAGGTATATATGTAATGAGAAGAAATATAGTATTTGTTTTCAGAAACAGCAATATTCTGCTTATATTCTCTTTTTCCCCCCAGAATTATACACTTACAACTTCAGCAGCTGATTAAATTGTGTGCATATTTTCATACTTCTAGTTGATGTGCATGTTTTGTCTTTCTCTCTTTGGTACCAAACCCCTCTGACAAATTATATGTTTCCATATTTTTGTGTTTTGAACTCTTTTATTTTTCAGAGACATTACACAGATTTTTGGTGAACCCTGGATATTGTTTCATACTGAGGAGTGGTAATATAAAGATGAATTAGAGCTTTAAATATTAAAAATATTCAGTATATGAATTTCACTCATGTGTGTTCTGCCTGGGCTATGCTATAGAGGCCCCCTGATGTCAGCAAAATTAGGTCTTAAGTCACAAAGTAAAATCTAATTTATTTTATGTTGTCTCTTGAAAAATCCATGACCACCAACCTTAATTTTGAAGAACAGTCAATTTTCAACCTTATTTCTTGAATTAATTCTCCAATAAAGTATAATACATTACCATAAGAGTTTTCAAACCATAAGAATTTTCCTTAACAAGATATAAGAGCTTAGCTGAAAAAAACAATAACTCAAATTAGAATTTCAGATGCCAAAAAAGATGAGACACATCTGCAAGATGATGGAATAGGCAGGTCCCAACCTCCTCCTTCTCTCTATATATGAAGAACCAGTTCCAACTTTCAAAGAACTCTGAATATCACTCAAAGTTTATAGCAGGAGTTATAGGAAAATGGCATTTAAGTAGGTCAGGCAGGGTATAGCACTCTTACAAAACAGGGAAGGAAATTCAGAAGCTGTCCAATGGATCCACTTTGTGGATGTGCAGACAAGAAGAGAGACACACACATAGTCCAAGGTGGATTGGAGACAGAGAGACAAAGAGGCCAAAAGGAAATTTGAGTTAATTGCTCCCACAGGTGTGAACCATGCCCATAACCCACCCTCAAGGCAAAGAGTATCAGAAAAACCTGTGGCTGGTGGTGGCCAACTGAGAGGGGAATGGGCATCTTCAGGCCTAGGAAAAGGGATGATGCTTCAGAGGACAGTGTGGTTTCTCTTTAGTGAATTCAAACAATAAGACTTGGCTTTGAATTGCAGGCAAAGAATATCTAGCCAGTGGAAATTGAAAGAATCAACTTCATGCAATGTTTTGGTAAAGATTATCATCTGATGGGAGGCTGGGTAAGTGAATAAAGACTAAGCATGTTTGTCTTGTCCTTAATCCCAGGCACTCATTAGTGGATCACTGGCCCTGTTTTGATAATTTAAACTGCAATCTTAATGTTTAGAAAAAGTTGTATGAAATGCAGATGTGGTTCAATTGATAGAGTATCCACCTACCATATAGGAGGTCCAGGGTTCAAACCCAGAGCCTCCTGACCCATGTGGTGAGCTGGCCCATGCACAGTGTTGCTGTGTGCAAGGGGTGCCACGGCACACAGGGGTGTCCCCCATGTAGGGGAGCCCCATGTGCAAGGAGTGTGCCCCACAAGGAGAGCCACCCCATGTGGGGGATAAACACAGCCCACCCAGGAGTGGCACCACATACATGGAGAACTGACATAGCAAGATGACACAACAAAAAGAGACAGATTCCCAGTTCTGCCAAGAAAACAAGAGGACACAGAAGAACACACAGCAAGTGGACACAAGAGAGCAGACAGCAGAGGTGGGGTGGTGCGGTCACCCCTCGGGCTGAAGTGTGGCCCGGCGGGGGAGCAACCGCAGCAGGCCAAGCCGCTGCCCCCATAATAGGGTGGCTGGTCGGACTCACCGCCACCCCTGAAGGAAGCTCGGCATGGGCGCAGAGTGCCCTCGGGTCTCCCCTTCTCGGCAGCCATGCTTCCGCGGCCGCCCCTCCTCCCGGGTAGTGCCGCACGATGCCTTCTTTCTCCCTGCTCAGGCGCAGGGCAGAAAAATCCAGTACCCTTTTCCCCTCCCCCAACAGCAGCAACAGCCAGGTGTGGGCGGAAAAATCCAGTCTGCCCTTTTCCCTCCCCCCGACAGCAGCAACAGCCAGGCGTGGGTGGGAAACTCCAGTCTGCCCTCCACCCCAGCAACAGCAGCCACCAATCCCTCAACCCTGCCCCTTCCCCCAGCAACAGCAACAGCCAATCCCTAACCACCACCCCTCCCCCATCCGGTACCGCCCACTGACCTTTTGCCGGCAACCAATCAGAACAGGGCATGGCTTCGACCAATCAGCCTTCCCCAGCCCCTATAAAACTGTTGCCTCTCCCTCAATAAAGTGGACTTGCGTGTTTACGTTGTCGCCGCGGGAGTTCTTCTGCCGTGCACCCTCCAGTCCTGAGAGCCCCCGACAAGGGCCTGTCCTCCCTTGACCCCAGTTCGTCGCCTGCTTCTCCGGGCGACCCCTTCGTCGCCTGCTTCTCCGGGTGATCCCTTCGTCGCCGGCTTCACCGGGCGACCCCGTCAGCCGAACCGCGCAACCCCTTGTGAGACCGATCCCTCGTCTGCTGCCGGACCGACCCCTCATCCCAGGTGGGACCAACCCCTCATCCCAAGCGGGACCAACCCCTCGTCCAGAGCTGGACCGACCCCTCGTCCGCAGCCAGACCCCACCTCTACCGACCAAGCAAGCCGTCGCAGCTGGCGCCCAACGTGGGGCAAGGCAACCCCACCACAGCCTCACTCCATAACCTGGCAGCCCCCCCTCCTCTCTTCTCACCTTGAGACTTCTCTCGTGCAACATTGCTGCTACCTGAGCCTTGGCTACCTCATATGATCCACAGCGGTCTGGGAGAATCGCTGGATGGCTTTCTCCTTCCATGTCGGGGGCTTATACCGACCCGCTATGATTAAGAGGAGCCTTGGATTTCTCGGGAGCGCACGCTTGCATGTCTGAAGTAATCCTACCACAGCCCTACGCCCTCCTCTCTTCTCACCTTGGGACTTCTCTCGTGCAACATTGCTGCTACCTGAGCCTTGGCTACCTCATACGATCCACGGCGGTCTGGGAGAATCGCTGGATGGCTTTCTCCTTCCATGTCGGGGGCTTATACCGACCCGCTATGATTAAGAGGAGCCTTGGATTTCTCGGGAGCACGCGCTTGCACGTCTGAAGTAACCCTACCATAGCCCTACGCTCTCCTCTCTTCTCACCCCTATCTTTTCACTCTGCATTGCTGCTCCTGATCCTTGGTGACCTCATATGATCCACGGCGGTCTGGGAGAATCGCTGGATGGCTTTCTCCTTCCATGTCGGGGGCTTATACCGACCTGCTATGATTAAGAGGCGCCAATAAAACTCTCAGGAGCGCGTGCCTGAGCACCTCCACCCCTGCCTTCACCTCTGCCTCCTCCCCTCCGCGCTTGCTACCCTTTGCCTTGCTCCATTGCTCGTCATCCCGCCCTCCCCTCATCGCGGCCTTCTCTTGGCCCGCGACCACCGTCGGAGCCCCACCGGCTCCAACCCCTCGTCTCACCGCGCACCTCGGCTCCCATCACCGTGCTCTCAAGGTAAGGGCCCCTTTTCTTATTGGCTCCAAAAGGCCATTAGCAATGGGTAACATCCTATCTGCTAAGCAAGCCCCACAAGTTCGGGCCCTTGCCGGTCTCCTAGACACTCACCGGTGTAAGATCTCTTTCAAACAGCTTCAAGTATATTGGGACCTTCTTCTCCCCTTTAATCCGTGGCTTACCACGTGTCAGCTTTGGGACCCGGACACCTATACTCGCCTTATAGATAGGGTCACTTTTGCTGTGGAGCAGGAAGGTAAAAGATTCCCTCCTGGCTTATTACAGGCAACATGAAGTCCAGAAGAAATCTTGAAGGGTATAATCTATGATATGCTATATAAAAAAGGATTTAAAAGCAGCTATACCAAGAAAGTAAGAATTATGAGTCAACTGTAAATAAATTATATATTTCTGTTAATGTGTTGTAATTGTTCTGTGTTTGTCTGTCTGTTCATTCAATGTCAACATATATTGTGATACCTCCGGATGGTAAATATAAATTACTAGAAATCTTTAAAAGAGCTCTATTCAAATGGCCAAAAATTAAATAAGCGCTTATATTAATACTTAAGTTTATTATATTAATACATAAGTTTAAATGTTAATAAGATATCTACAATTAAAAAAAATTGTAAGTCTTGATTAACAAAATTAACTGTACGTCTTCATAAAAAGTTGTTCTTGCCTGGATTAAAATGAATAACTTATTTTTCTTCACAGGATAATATAAAGAATGTAAAACTTATATGAATATTAAAACGGTTAAAAGTTTGTAAAAATGCTAACGGAAATGTAATAAGTTTTGCAAAAAGACGTATTTTGTCCTAAAGTAGGATGGCTAATTTTTCATAAACTCTTGAAACTTAATTTGCATGTGGCAAGTGTAAAAGGTATTGTGATAACTTTACGTAAGGGAATGTGTTCTGTAAAGATAAAATTTATCTTCAATAGTTTACATTAAGGTATTAAATGGCTAATTCCAAAAGGTCATCCTTAAATATATATATATAAAACTGAATTGATGATAATAATAATAAAAGATAATTTTATAACAGGAAAGATTAACAGCAACCAAGCTCCCCTGCCAACTTGCTTTTAGGAAACGGTTTCTAATATTGCATGCTACTAAGTATTTAAAGAAAAGTTATTCTTAAGGAAACAGAAGATGATTTTGTCTTTGCAGCCATTGTCTATTTAGCAACAACCCTTGCTATCGACCTAGCCACTGTTGCGCTGGACGATTGGAACCTTAAACAAAGACTCCTCCTCACTGTCATCTTCCTATCTATCATTACTATATTTACTACCCTCATTCTCCTTCGTTTATAAAGCAGTTTCCTACAAACCACAAAGCTTCTGTCTTAAACATACCATTCTCAACCCTATCCTCTAAATGATCTTCTCACTTCCCCCACAGCCTTTAATACTTTATTTCTTCCTCATAACCTTTGCTTTCTTGATAATATTTTCCGCCATCTGTCTAGCCGCTACCGCCCCAGAAGATTGGAACCTCGGCCAACGAATTCTATTCTCCATCGCCTTTCTGTTTATTATCCTCTTTTATGCTTTACTCCTTATCTTCCTCCCATAATGACTTCACCAAGCCTCCTCTTGTCCAAAACCGTCACCCTTCTTTTCCTCACACTCCCCATTGCACTCACCAACCCCAGCCATCAGCCTTTTAATTGGACAGTAAGCCTCTGGCAGGAAAAAGTAATCCTCTCCTACAATGTCTTCGCTGCCAAGGAGAGATCAACTACCTGCAACACGCTGTCATCCTGGACTTTTAACAACAGATAGACCTTATAGCCGCCAAGATCAACAAGAATTGGACATTGGCCACCCTTGCTTGCAACGGCAAGATACCGCCCCCTAAATTGTACATTTATATCCCCGTCATACTCACCTCCCTCTTCAGCCCCGCTTCTCTCATTGCTTGCTGCCTCTTGGGCCTCGGCTACTTGTTGCTGCTGCCATCCTGGCCCATATTTGAAAAGAAGGGGGAAATGCAGTCACCCCTCGGGCTGAAGTGTGGCCCGGCGGGGGAGTGGCCACAGCAGGCCAAGCCGCTGCCCCCATAATAGGGTGGCTGGTCGGACTCACCGCCACCCCTGAAGGAAGCTCGGCATGGGCGCAGAGTGCCCTCGGGTCTCCCCTTCTCGGCAGCCATGCTTCCGCGGCCGCCCCTCCTCCTGGGTAGTGCCGCACGATGCCTTCTTTCTCCGTGCACAGGCGCAGGGCAGAAAAATCCAGTACCCTTTTCCCCTCCCCCGACAGCAGCAACAGCCAGGTGTGGGCGGAAAAATCCAGTCTGCCCTTTTCCCTCCCCCCGACAGCAGCAACAGCCAGGCGTGGGCGGGAAACTCCAGTCTGCCCTCCACCCCAGCAACAGCAGCCACCAATCCCTCAACCCTGCCCCTTCCCCCAGCAACAGCGACAGCCAATCCCTAACCACCACCCCTCCCCCATCCGGTACCGCCCACTGACCTTTTGCCAGCAACCAATCAGAACAGGGCATGGCTTCGACCAATCAGCCTTCCCCAGCCCCTATAAAACTGTTGCCTCTCCCTCAATAAAGTGGACTTGCGTGTTTACCTTGTCTCCGTGGTAGTTCTTCTGCCGTGCGCCCTCCAGTCCTGAGAGCCCCCGACAAGGGCCTGGCCTCCCTTGTCCCCAGTTCGTCGCCTGCTTCTCCGGGCGACCCCTTCGTCGCCTGCTTCTCCGGGCGACCCCTTCGTCGCCGGCTTCGCCGGGCGACCCCGTCAGCCGAACCGCGCAACCCCTTGTGAGACCGATCCCTCGTCTGCTGCCGGACCGACCCCTCGTCCCAGGTGGGACCGACCCCTCATCCCAAGTGGGACCGACCCCTCGTCCAGAGCTGGACCGACCCCTCGTCCGCAGCCAGACCCCACCTCTACCGACCGAGCAAGCCGCCGCAGGGTGGGAAATGGGAGGGGGAAGGGGAGAGAAATAAAAAATAAATCTTAAAAAAAAGAAAAAGTTGTAGAAAAATCAATGAAGAGCCATGAAGCAAAACCACCAGGCAAGAGAGAGAAGTTTACCAACAGAATTTAATAACCAATATAATCAGATGCCTAGACATCAGCAAAATTATAAGCCATACTAAGAAACAAGAATAGATGGCCCAGGCAAATGATCAAACAAGAATCTGATTGAGATATAGAATGTAAGATAATGAATCAACAATGTTCATACAAATCTCCTAAATCAATTCAAGAATTTGAAGGAAAATATGACTAAAGAGATAAAGGATATAAAAAGACATTTTGTGAGCCTAAAGAACAATTTGAAAGCCAGAAAAGAAATGTAATAGAGATTATAGGATGAAAGACACTATGTAAGATTAGAAATAACTTAGAGGCATATAAAAGCAGATTTGAATTGCCTGAGAACAGAATTAGTGAATTAGAAGACAGAGCATTTGAATGGAAGATTGAACAGAAAGAGAAAAGAATGGAAAAATTGAAGAGTCTCAGTGACTTGAATGACAGTGCAAAATGCAAAAATGTATGTGTTATACATGTCCCAGAATGAGCATATGGAAAAGGGGCAGAAAGTATTTGTGGAAATAGTGACTGAAAATTTCCATACCTTTATGAATGACATAAGTATCAGTATCCAAGAAAGACAATTCATTCCAAGCAAAATAAATCTGTATACACTTACACTGAGAGAAACCTTCTATACAGAATACCAAATGCCAAAAATAATCAGAGGATTCTGAAAGCAGCAAGAGAAAAGAAATGCATCACACAAGGGAACCTCAATAACACTAAGTGCCAACATGGAGGAAAGAAGGACATGGTATGATATATTAAAGTTACTGATAGAGAAAAACAGCAAGGCAAGAATTCTGTATATTGAAAATGTGTCTTTCAAAAATGATGGTGAATTTAAAGTTTGAAGACAAATGAAAACTGAGAGAGTTTGTAAACAAGAGAATTGATTTACAAGAGATATAATAGGGAGTTCTACAACTGGAATGGAAAAGTCAAGTGGGAGAGCCCTGGCAAAGAGTGTAGAAGTGAAGATTATAAGTAATGGTAATTAAAAATTTAAAAAGTCAGACAGTAGTAAGATATGACAGTGGAAAACAAAAGGATAAAATGGATGAAATAAATAAAGCCTTTTCAATAATAACATTGAGTATTAATGGAATGAACTTCCCAATCAAAAGACATAGACTGTCAGAATGGATACAAACATACAAGCCATCTATATACTGTCTACAAAAGACTCAATTTAGATTCAAGGACTAAAATCAGAATTAGAATCAGACTAAAAGTAAAAGGTTGGAAAAGATATTCAAAGTGAATAGTAAACAAAGACCAGGCACAATGATACTTATCTCAGACAGATTTAAAATGTAAAATTGTTAAGATGAAGGTTATTGCATGTTAATAAAAGGGGCACTATAACAAGAATAAAAAACAATAATAAATATTTATGCACATAACCTGCATGTCCCAAAATACATGAGGCACATGCTAGGAAAACTGAAGGGAGAAATAGAAGTATCTACATTAATTGTTGGAGACTTCAATATACCATTCTCATCATTGGATAGAACATGTGGACAGACGATCAATAAGCTTGAGTAATATGATAAATAAACTAGACCTAATGGGCATTTATTGAACATTGAACCCTGAAAAAGCTGGATATAAATTCTTCTCAAGTGCTCATGAATCTTTCTCTAGGATAGACCATAATTTGAGTGATGAGACAGATCTCAATAAATGAAAAATGATTGAAATTATACAAAACACTTTCTCTGATCACCATGGAATGAAACTGGAAATCAGTAACAGGCAGATAAGGGAAAATTCACAAAACACAGAGAGATTAAACAACATACTCCTGAACAATCAGTTACTGAAAGAAGAAATTGCAGGATAAATCAGTAAATATCTTGAGATGAATGAAAATGAATGCAACATATCATGGGATACAACAAATGGGAAAATGAGAATGCAACATATCATGGGATACAACATATCATGGGATACAACATGTCATGGGATACATATCATGGGATACATGGGATACATATCATGAAGATATTGCTGAAAGGGAAATTTATAGTCCTCAATGTTTTCAAGAAAAAGAAAAGACAAAGAAAATCAAAGACTTAACTGCATACTTTGTCAAACAAGAAAAAGAACAGCAATCTATACATAAAGCAAGAAAAGGGAAAGAAATAACAAAACAGAAATAAATGAAACTGAGAAGAAAGAATAAATAGAATTTTTTAAACAAGAAAGTTGGTTCTTCGAGAAGTTCAATAAAAACAAACAGGTGGGATAACAAAGAAAGAATGAGACAAGATGAAAATAAAATCAGAAATGAAAGGAAGAACATTACCACTGACACTGCAGAAACAAAAGAAATCATAAAAGGATATTATGAACAACTGTATCCCCCAAAACTAATCAACATAGACAGTTTAGCAAATTCCCAGAAACACATGAACAACCTACACTGATAATAGAGGAATTAGAAAATGTTAAAAAACCAATAACAAATGAAGAGATTTAAACATTTATCAAAAACCTACCAAAGACCTCTTATATTTTTTAAATGTAATATTAAAAAAAGAAACATTAAAAAAAAGAAAATTACCTTGTTAAAAAAAAAAAACTCCCCAAAATGAAAAGCCCAGGGTGAGATGGATTTGCAGAGAAAATCTACTAACCATTCAAAGAAGGTATCATACCAATCTTGTCCAAACGTTTCCAAAAATGCATACAGGAGGAACTCTAAAAAACTAATTCTATGAGCCCAATATCCTCTAATACCAAAATCATAAACAGATATTACAAAAAATGAAAATTATGGGTCAATTTCTCTAATAAATATCGATGCAAAATTCCTCAACAAATAATTGCTGAGTCCAAAAGCACATTAAAAAATTATACACAGTCCATAGATTACACCAATTGTACTTTTCTCATACTTCTCCACAATCCCACCACCATGCAATAGTAACTAACTTACATCTGTTCTAAATCACAGATGGACACTCTTCCATCAGTACCATCAACCACAATTCTCAAACCTCTCACTTCATTGTGTTATTCAGTCCCTACATTATTCTATAGCTTTATTTCAATTGACATTTACATCTCTAGACCACCCTTTTCAGTCACAATCCCATTTATAAACCAGAATGAGTATGTTGCTAGTCATTCTGCTCTCCAAGAAAGGCTAAAGATTGTCTTTCAGGTTGACATAAAAGGACACAATAGTAACTCAAGACATGAATAAATACTGAACAGCAGTGATGATAAGTACATAGGCATGAATGAAAACCAGTAGCACTATTATATTTTTAGTTTGTAACTCCTCTTTTATTCCTATTGAATTGAAAGACAAATTCATAAAACCAGTTTTATAAATCATGTTAAATAGCACATTAAGTATAATGATGCAATTTATGTCAATAACAACATAAATGAGAAGGGTGGAGATGTATAAAAGCAGAGAATTTGTATACTACTAAAGTTAAGTTGGTTTTAATTCAAACTGATTTCTCATAAACTAAAGATATCATTGCAATCCACAGGATAACCATGAAGAAAAGATGAAAAAAAGAAAAGGAAATAAGGAATTATTAACATAAAATGAATTAAATACAAAGGAAGGAAAAATGGAGAATGAGGATAATAATAGATGACATATAAAAATAAGAAATGACAGCAATTAATTTAAATGTAAAAGTGGTAACTCTCCATTTAAAAAACAGAGGTTGGCAGAGGTGATAAAAAATAAAACATGTTTCCTAAAAGAAATTTGTTTGTAGATTCAAACTTACTCATAAGTTGATAGTGAATAAATGGAAAATTATTGTCCTGGGAAATAGGAAATAGAAGAGAGCTGGGGTGGCAAATGCAAATATCAGATAATGTGCACTTTAAGAACAATATATTTAAAAGAGGAAAAAAGACATTACCGATGGAGAAAAGGTCTAAGCATCAAGAATATCTAACAATTAGGAAGACATATGCACAAAACCAAAGAGCCAGAAAAAAATATGAAGGAATAACTGATAGAAATGAAAACAGAAATATATTTCTACAATAAAGCTTATCAAACTCAATAAACTATGTTTGATTAGGGTTAGGGCTACTAGACAGAAGATCAACAGGGAAATACAGGTCTTAATCAACACTTTAAACCAACTAGACCTCACATCATGTACAGAACACTTAAACCAAATAGAATAAAATACACATTCTTCTCAAATGCACAGGGTCATTCTCCAGGATAGAACATATATTAGGGTATATAAGGCACAACTCAATAAACTTAAAAAGACTGAAGTATAAAAAGTATCATTTATATCCAGGAAGGAATTAAGCTAGAAACCAAAAAGAGGAGAAAACTGCAAAAGTCACAACTAAGTGAAAATTATAAAATACACTCAAACTACAGACTTCAGAGAAAAAAATGATATGGTAAAAGATTATTATGTCCAATAGCACTAAAGCAAATTACATAACTTAGATAAAAAAGATAAGTTCCTAGAAGCATATAAACTACCCAAACTGAGTCAAGAATAAACAGAGAATAAGATCAGAGCTATAAAAAGAGATTGAACAGGTAATCAAAATTTCCCCAACAAATAAAAGTCCAGGACCAGATAGGTTCCATGGTAAATTATACTAAAAATATACAGAATAATTAACACTAATATATTCCTAACTCTTCCAAAAATATAAAAGGTGAGAGAAATTTCCTAACTCATTTCATGAGGTCATCATTCTCCTTATATCAATGATTCCACAAGATACTACAGATCAATAGCTACTTTGAATTTGTATGCAAAATCTTGAACATACTAACAAACCAAAACCAATAGTTTATTTACATGGTTATACAGAATGACCAGTAGGATCTACTCCAGGAGTTCAGGAGTGGCTCAATGTATAAAAATCAAGTAATAAAATCTTTCCATAGGTACCACAACTCCAGGCCCCAAGATGTGGCTTGGGCAGGTGAAGATAGTGGATCTGGCTGCTTAGCTGGCCATAGATAGACCTGATTGCCAGGGTCTTGGGACACCACTTGGGTCCATGTGGCCATTCTCAGGATGCTCAGCCACAGCCTGCTGCCCAATGCCACTGAGTAGGATAATGAACAACCACAAATAGGCAGAGCAAGATTTGTGTGAGTGATGGGTGTGAAGGCATTGGAGAAGTGTAGACCCTGCAGAGATGCCAGAGTTCCTGGAACACCCCTTGGTACTGACAAAAGAAAAGTGGAAGAGTGACTTGATCATCAACAACATGATGTTCTGTCCCTGGAAGCAGTACAAACATGTGAAAGTCCAGCTCTACATGCAGTACCTCACAATGGACACCTGACCACTGCTTGCCATCGGCATCAGCAGCAAGGGGCCCCAGACTTCTCCAGCAAGAAAAAGCACCAGACCACCCCAGTACTTGGCTTCGGGGCAGCCACTGCCTGCCAAAGCCACACAACCATTGTCAGGAAAGCCACTAAGAAAATGGATAAACCCATATTAGAAGATAAAGATGATCTAGATGTAACATACCTCATTAATGAAGATCTGGATCAAGTTGTGAATATGGAGTTAATCAAGGTCCTGTATTTGGAAGAAAAAGGAAACAGGTCAGTTATCTAAGAATTCCCTTCTCTACATTTCTTTCTGAGAAATCTGCAAAATACAACTGAGTGCTATCTCTTTGGCTCACTCATCTTGGTCACCTAATTATAGTAACTGTATAAAAACATTTGTGTACACTTGACTGAAGAACCAAAATAGTGTGATTTCACCTAATAAATACAGTATTTCTTTGAAAAGAAAACAAGAAATACAAATGGACTTCATTTAAATATTTTGGAATTTAGACTATTAGATCACTTTATGGTCATATGAATAATGCTTTTTAGCTTTGGAACTTTTTGTAGGCTTTATTTTTTTAATGTGGGCTTCTGTGGGGAGATGGAATGTCTGCTTCTCCCTTCCGCCAGTTATCTGTGTAGATGGCTGGGAATAGTCAGGTTGAATTGGTCAGCAACCTGACACTCTCAGGTAGAACAACAATAAAATGAATGACAAGATGTCTAACGTGTATTTATGTACATAGGCTACAGTCAGATTGATTAACAGTACCTGTTCACATTATACCCATTACCTATGCCTTCTGTTCTCTATATGGATACACCCCTTCTGTTGTATTTCCCTATATAAACCTGTAGTGCCCAAGAGGTGACATGGTCCCTGACTGGCCATCATTGGTTCCTGTAAGTATTAAAGACATGTCAACTCCTGCTGGCCTCCCATGTGGTTTCTTTGGAATATCAAAATATTTGGCCAAGTTCCCTGTGCTTGACCATCTGTGTTACAGTTGGTGTAGTTTGGCAGGATATTCCAGAGACTACTAATAGTAGTGTAGTGCTGTGGAGAACATGTCTGCCACAGGAAATTCTATGGGGGAAATATTTGCCTGTATTGGAAAGTCAGTATGGATAACCCTGAATTATGCAGGGAAATTCTTGCTCTTTATTGGGAAATCAGTGAGGGGAAATACCACCCTTTATTGGTGATTCTGTGGGGTAAATCCCAGGGTGGCCCCATTCCTCTATGTGGTATGAGCTGGTTAACTTAGATAATTGGAGACTCATTAGAGTCTTGGGGGATGCCCTGTATATACCCATGGGACTGGTTCAGCTGGAAAAGAAAATTGAGGAATTATATAAAGAAAAAGGAGGAATGTGCTCTGGCTATTGCTGTTGTATGGCCACTTCTCACAGCACAGACAGTTGGCCACTGTAGCTAAAGCATGGCATTAGGGGAAGAATTAAGATTGAATTGGATCTCTGTTTAGTGACAGGTCTCTCTGAGCAACTAGATAAGAAAGAGATAGTAATTCATATAGAGAAACTATAAAAGAACTTTAAATCATGTTAATAAGTTGCTTGTGCAAAGAAGGCTAAGTCATGGCTAAATCATGGATGCAACATTCCACACAAGCATGCAGATAAGAAAATATTCTGCCAAAGAGTTAACTGAGATAAGGAAACCATTCCAGCAGCAATGCTGCAAAGCCCCTGCTGCTTAGAGACTGTGGGCTAATTAGAGCTGATAGAATTAGTTTAGCTGCTGGAAAAGTAGAAAAACTTAGCAACACTAATATTCTCTGTTTTGTTTCTATGAAAATTCTAATTGGGCCTGGCTAGCCACATTAATAAAATTAATGCTTTTAAAGTTTAGTGACTTTTGAACTGGGCAACTCTATGAAAAAGGAAAAAAAAAATGAAAAATGCTAACAGCTTTTATAAGCCTGTAACTAAAAATATATTACAAAACTGAATGCCCATAATACTTGTGTGAACTGTAAAAAAGTTTAAATGGAATGCTACTTTGACAATGTTTTAAGATTTAGTCACATTATATTTTGATCAGAATTTTTATTAAGGTTTTGAATCAATAGCTTAAACCTGAACTTTGAACCTAAGTGTAATCCCAATAAGTGGTAATCCAAAATATGTGTGTTAAATGTCAGTCTGTTTAAACTGCTAAATTATTGCTTGACTGTATTTATGCTGCTCATGTACCCCTACAGGTTGCTGATTGCTAATTAAAGTGTTTTCAAGAATGGGCTTGCATATTATAGGCAACACTGATTCCAGAGGAGATCCTAAAAGCAGGAAAAATCAGAGATATGAAACAAAGGAGAGCTTGGAAAAAGCCCTATCAAAGGAGTAAGAATTATGAATCAAATTAGTGAGCTTTATGCTTCTGTTGTTGTGTCTTAACTCTTTTTGTGTTTATCTGTTTCAGTGAGTATTTTGATATCTCCAGATGGTAATGTTAAATTAACAAATGAAAATTCATAAAAGAGGTCTATCCAAACAGCCAAAAAATTAAATAAGCACTTATATTTGTAAACAAGTATGGATACTAATAAAATAAATTTGCATTATTTGCATTTAAGATGATGAAAATTGTAAGTTTTTGGCTGAAGAAATTATTTCAAATCTATTTTTAAAAATTGTTTTTTGCCTAACCTGAAAAGAAATAGTTTTTTTTTCCCCACAACAGAATGAGGGATATGAGACTTAAATGGATATGGGAAACAGACTTGGCCCAATGGATAGGGCATCTGCCTACCACATGGGAGGTCCATGGTTCAAACTCTGGGCCTCCTTGACCCAAGTGGAGCTGGCCCATGTGCAGTACTGATGCATGCAAGGAGTGCCATGCCATGCAGGGGTATCCCCCATGTTGGGGAACCCCACATGCAAGGAGTGCACCCCATAAGGAGAGCTGCCCAGCATGGAAGAAAGTGCAGCCTGCCCAAGAATGGTGCCACACACATGGAGAGCTGACACAGCAAGATGACACAACAAAAAGGAACACAGATTCCCAGTGCTGCTGATAAGGATAGAAGCAGTCACAGAAGAACACACAGTGAATGGACACAGAGAGCAGACAACTGGGGGGAGAGGGGAGAGAAATAAATAAAATAAACCTTTAAAAAAAAGTGGATATGGAAAGAAGTAAAGTTTTGTGGAAGTGCTGACTAAAATTTGATGTTTGTTTAAGGGAAAATTGTGGAGAAGTAGGAGCCTGTGACCACCCCCACCCGAGAGGAAAATTCCACAGCCCCCTAACCGCATATATTTTGCTTCTGTAACAAGCTTGCTCAACTGTAAAACCTTATCTCAAGGCCTCCTCCTGTAGAAAATCTCATCAGCCCCTGTGAAAAGACCAACCTGACCCAGACCCTTGTAAATAACAAGAACTCTCCAACTGCTTGTCTCCCCGATAGAATCCCCAGCACTTAATTAACTGCAAACATCTGCTTCTATACATGCTTGCTTGCTGAGCTATTGCCACCCCCCTCCCTGAACCTAAAGGTCTATATAAGCAAACTTCCCCCATGACCCGGGGCTGCCCTCTCCTCTGCGTAGGATGGGGCAGTTACCACACAGCTAATAAAGCTCTCCATTGGAACTTTATTCAGAGTCTGAGTCTGGTCAATATCGCTGGTCTGTAACAAAGTGTTTTGTCCTAAGATAAGATGGCTTGTTTGTTTTCATAAAATCAGAGTGGAAATATGGTAAGACAAGTCTTGAATGAATAAATATATTGTAAGGGTAAGGTCACATTGGGACAGTAGGAATAGAACTACATTAGGAAATAGGAATTGCAAGTGCCTTCAGATAAATAACATGGGGCTGTTCCCAAGAAAGGAACCAATAAATAACATGGGGCTGCTCCCAAGAAAGGTACCTATAAATAACACGGGGCTGCTCACAAGAAAGGAAGCAATAAATAACATGGGACTGCTCACAAGAAAGGGCTTTAAAAAAAATAGATACGCTATCTTCAGCTAACCACAGTGTTCTGCTTCTGTGCCTGCTTGCTTGCTTGCTTACTAGTAGATGACCCCCTCATAAAAGGCTATAAAACCACCTCTTCCTTTAGACTCTGGGCTGCTTTCTCCTCTATGCAAGTAGAGGCAGTCGCTGCATGGCTAATAAAAGCTCTCTAATTGGTTTCCAACCCTGAGTTTGAGTGTGATCAATATTGTTGGGCTACAACATTTAGAGGTCCCACTGAGATTGATCGACAACATCCCCCACTCCAGCAGGGTTGATCTCCTCAGACTCAGGGAGATGGGTACGTTCTGGGATGGACCGACTTTCTAGGGGAAGGCCTCAGAGAGAGAGATGTTCCTCTGCCCCGGACACCGCCCAGCCCTAGAACTTGTCTCAACCTAAATTCTATCTGGAGAGCATCAGGAGTTCCTGGGCCCAGGATCAGCAAACAGGGTGTCCCTAGGTGAGTCTGTTTTGTGGAAAACCTCTGCAGAGTCTGTGGATTGTGGGAAAGTGGATCTGCTGGATGCAGCAAATAGATCCCACCCATCAGTCAGAGCGAGATGTTGCTCTTGACCCTGGTTCAGGTTGTCTGGTTTGTCTCTTCGTCTGTCTTGTCTTTTTGTATTTCTGTTCTGTGTAATTTGTGAAAAATTATGAGTCAGTTGTACACTGTTTCTGCTCATGTGTTGTAATTGTTTTGTGTTTGTTCAATGTCAGTGTGTTTTGATACCTACACATGGTGATATAAATTAATAAATAAAGATTTTTTAAAAGAGCTTTATTCAAATAGACAAATATTAAATAAGTGCTTATATTAATACATAAGTTTTAATGTTAATGGAATTTCTACAATAACAAAAAATTGTAAGTCTTAACAAAATTACTGTCTTTTCGTTTAAAAAAAGTTCTTGCCTAAATTGAAATGAATAGTTTATTTCCTCAGAATAAAATGAAAGATGTAAAACTTAAATAAATATTAAAGAAAGTTAAAAGTTTGTGGGAATGCTAACTGAAATTTAATAAGTTTTTCAAAAAGGTGTGTTTTGCCCTAAAATAGGATGACTAATTTTCATAAACTCATGAAACTTAAATGCATGTGGTGAATTATAGAAGATATTGTGGTAATTTTAAGTAAGAAAATGTGTTCTGTGAAAATAAAATTTGTCTTAAAGTAGTATAATTATAGTCTATATGGGTATAAATAATTATAAGAAGTTTAACAAAGCATTGTTTAAATTAAAATGTTTAAATGGCTAATTCCAAAATGTCATTATTAAACAAAACCTGAATTAATAATAATGATAAAAAGTAATTTTATAACAGGAAAACTTGTCAGTGGTCAGCCTCCCCTGCCAACTTGCTCCGAGAAGACTGTTTTTGGTATTGCATGCTACTAAGTTTAGAGTGAAAAAAAGTTTAATGTTAATAGTAATTATACATTGTAAGAGGTTTGCCTGGTAACTTATGTATGGGGGATGTATAAAATGTGTTTTTATTGTTAGGGAAACGAGAGAAGATTTTGTCCTAAGGTAAAATGATTAATTATTGGGAACAGTAAAGTGTGAGACAAAACCTGAATGAGTGCTGAAAGTGTGAAAGGTTTGTAGAAGAGAAATTTTTATGATTAAAATTGAGTAAGATTTGATGGGTCTGTCTATAAAGTTTTAAAAAGTTTAGTATCAAGTAGTATACTGAACCAAAGTTAAAATTTTGTTCTTTCTCAAAGTTTCTCAAGTCATTAGTCTCTTTTAGTAAAAGTTTCCTAAATAATCAATATACAAAGAGATTCTGTTTTATCAAAATATCTTCTTGTGCTTTAACCTAATCATTTCCTCAGTGTTTGAAAAAGAACGGGTCTTATCTCTTTTAAAAGAACATAATGTTCTAGAAATCAAATCCTGAAAAGTAGCTTTTTATTTCAAACTAACTGCAAGAGATTTGTTCTTTTACCTTAAACGAAAAATTAAAGTAATAGTTAAGTTCATTTAATATGTTATAAGTCGAATGAAAGGTGTTTAAAAGTGTTATAAAATTAACAGGTTTAAAAAATTAATAAAAACTGTAACTAAGAGTTAAAATCATTTATAAATGCATTTATGTTATAAAACAGCAGAAAAATAATAACTGAAATTATAACTGAGTAAATTTAGCCTGAAACTATTATTGTAAGTATAAATTCTAAACTAACCTTTCCTTCCTTTATGGTTGCTTCAAGCCTGACCTCACCCCTTGTCTTTGCCTATGGTTGTTTCATGATAACTTCTGCCCCTACAGTCCAGAGAAGAGCTGGAATATCCCTGTCTCCTGTCCTGGTACTAGTAACCCTGCTTTCTCTTATGAATCCAAGTGTAAACTAAATAACTGCCTGGTGAATTTCTTATCCCTTGGGTTTAAACAACCACTGGAGTTTTATTATCTCAAGGACTGGGGGAAAAAAGAAGAAAGTCTCCTGCCTTAACTGTCAGTGTTCTTAAGAGTGGCAATTCATGAGAGAAACCAGTCTGTCTCTCTGAGGCTTTGAATAGCCTAGGTAAATATACATAGAATTAATCTTGTTGCTTATCCAAAATTCTGCTAAATTCAAAGTAAAATATAAAGTTCTGAAACAAAAGAAAATGGTGCTAAAGCATTAGGAACATTTTGGTTACAAGCTATTAGTAAAAAAACAAAATTCTTGTGCAAAACTGCACAGTCATAGTGCAAATTAAAAAAAGTTTCAGGAGTCTGAAATGTTTTGCAGTCACACTTTTTTGTGTAAAAAATGGAAGTTTTAAGTAACTAAAGTTATGTTTTTGTGTCAAACTACTCATGTCTGCCTATTTACTCAAATTGTTGAAGTTAAATATGCAGTTATATAAGTAATATATATTTCTGGACCCCAAATTAAGCTAAACAGTATATAAAGTAATGCAAATTATAAGTAACATCAATGAGTTGTGTTTCTGTGTCAAACTATGTCTGCCCATTTGCTCAGTGTATATCTTCATACATCAGGATAATAATATTAACAAATAAAAATTCTTTAAAAAGTTCTATTCAAATTGTTAAAAATTAAATATGCAGTTATGCATGTGATTAAACATTCTTAAAGCCAAAATTAAACTAAGCAGGGTAGAAAAATCATATAAAAATCTGATTATAGAAACTATTGAAAAAGGGCCTCCTCTTTGCAAGAGCTTTGAAGGCAAGACTAAGTGTGGCAGATTAAACCTATCTACTAAATTGGGAAAGTAAGAATCAGTTTGCCCTATAATTTCCGAGTTTAAACCTTTTAACAGCCATAAAATAAGAATAGTTAGTAGTTCTGTTAACAAATTTCAGTAAATAAAGAAAAGTCCATAAAAACTATGGAAAAATCTTTCCATGATTATGATTAAACAAATTAAGTAATTGTATAATGTGTTTTGAAACCTGGTAATCTGTATGCTTTAGAAAATTATTCATTTTCATAACTTAAAGAAAAGAAGTTTTAGCTTCCTGTAAAAAAAAAACATTCCTTGCATAAACTATAATAGTTTTGATTTTGTTTAGCTTGGGTGTAATCTCCCTCAGTTTATGAAGCACCTATTAAATAAATTGGCATTGTATGTACAAAGTCTTTTGAGTAATAAAAATTGTAAGTATATGTTAATAAAATTAAGCTAAAGAAGAAAGATTGTAGATGTGCTTTCTTAAATAAATAAAGTGAATTTCTTTGGTTTGTAATTTAATAAGTTTATTGAAACATGATAACTGGTCAGTGTAGTTATGGTCAATTATAAAGAGTAGAGCATCTTCTGGACTAAAACTTTAAATAGCTCTAGTTCTAACAGTCATTGTTAACTAAAAACTTGAATTAATATTAGTTGCAAAAACTAACTTCGTGGTAATAAAACCTGTCTGCAGGCCACCACAAAGTGCATATTTAAGTAAATGGTATTAAAAAGTTATCTTGATTCTATTAGAAATCTTCTGTTTTCAAATTAATAATGAAATATAGTTTTTTCCCTCTTTTACTAAAGTAAAATACTATTATCTTAATAATAAAAATGTATAAGTAAACAGTCACTTAATATATGATGTGTTGCATTAAATTGTTTAAAATATATATATAGGGAAACAGACTTTGGCCCAGTGGTTAGGGCGTCCGTCTACCACATGGGAGGTCCGTGGTTCAAGCCCCGGGCCTCCTTGACCCGTGTGGAGCTGGCCCATGTGCAGCGCTGATGCGCGCAAGGAGTGCTGTGCTACACAGGGGTGTCCCCCGCGTAGGGGAGCCCCACACGCAAGGAGTGCACCCATAAGGAGAGCCGCCCAGCGCGAAGGAGGGAGCAGCCTGCCGAGGAACGGTGCCGCCCACACTTCCCGTGCCGCTGACAACAGAAGCGGACAAAGAAACAAGACACAGCAAAAAGACACAGAAAACAGACAATGGGGGAGGGGAGGGGCATTAAATAAATAAAAATAAATCTTTAAAAAAAAAAAATATATATATATATATATATATACAAGAAATAAACTTTAACATTGTCAAACTCTTTTGTGCATTCAAACCAGGCCTTGAATACATTACAAGTTGCCTCTCCATGTGAGTTATTGGCTAGGCTGGTCACTGACCCCTCAATTAAAAATATTTGCTATATCAGCCTCTGGTTCTGCTCCTGAAGTCAATGGAAACTATGTTGCAGTTTCAAGCTCCTGCAACAGCCAGTAATGACTCAATACAGCCAAGTATACAATAGATACTGCCTCCAGACTGGCACTGTTCCGTAGTGCCAGAGAGCACTGTGCACCAGGCTAGTAAAATACTGGAAAGTCTCTCTAAAATTAACGATGCTGCAACTTGCTCACCATGTAAAAAACATGCTGAGTAGAGCCATAATACCGGGATACTGTAAGTAAAACTCAAACATAATTGGCATTATGGCCTGCTCCCATGGAGAAATAACATGTAAAGTATTACAATCCTAAAATTTAAAACTATTAATTGCAACTCAGAATCCTAATACATTAATTAATATTAAAGTGCTGTATTTTTATCCTGTACTAAATATATGCCTAATAATTATAACATCTTTTCTATTCTGGATCAGGTACAAAAGTATATTAGGAGGCGGGGCAGGGCAAGGTGGTGGTTGAGTGAGTGCACCTGATAGTCTCTCCTGCAAAGAAGCAGCAGGACAGTGTTAGAAATTCTTCAGGACCAGGCTGTTTCAGGATTTTGCAGGGCAGGAGGTATCTGGACATCGATTTCGTGGGAAGGTAACAGAGAAAATTTGTGTAAAAGATAAAATTGAGGCTCTCTTACACAGAGTTAGGGGTTGTACATGGGATGCTCCCTCTAGGGTGGGTGGAACCATGGCACTGGCACCACAGCAGCGATTCCTGGAGGCTCTGCAGTGCTGGGGAATTCATAAGCCCTGAGAGGGCTATTAAGGGGCTAACAGGGCAGGAGGCCTTTGCAAACCAATTTGGTGAGACAGATGGGAGTTTTTTGTGAGGTGGGGAATTTTTGATTTCTGACAAAAATAATAGCGCTTCCAGATAGAGCCCCGCCCCCAAGGCTGGCTGCTGATCTGCAGCGACCTTGGATCACTCACAGTGAAGAGTCGTCACCAGGAGGCTGTTTCAGAGGCTTGCAGGGTGGGAGGCGTCTAGAAGCCGATTAGGGGAATCTTTTGCGAGGCCTGGGATTTTCAGTTTTGGACACTGATACAGCACTTCTGGCTAGAGCCCCGCCCCCAAGGCCTGGATGTGGATCTGCAGCATCCTTAAATTGGCTGCAATGTAGAGGCGCCCCCAACTGGCTGTTTTGGAGGCTTGCAGGGCGGGAGGTGTCCTGAAGTCAAAATGGTGACACAGCCACAGAAGAGAACCTAGTGAGAGGGGGAATTGCGGGTTTCGGACACATAGGTCAGAAGTTTGCAGATGTGACCTCTCCCATAGGGCTGGCATCCAGCTGCGGGGATCCCTGAAGGCTGTGTTGCACTGCGGTTCTCCCAGGCTCCCTGTTAACTGGATTTGAGGTTGCCAGGTCTGTGTCCCCTAAACCCTGGTGGCCCATACCCCAGAGACTCACACCTCTTAAGTTTGCAATATCACAGACTTTCCATCCCTGAATCCACCATGCCCTGAGGCCCATCTGAGGTCTTGATTGTCCTAGCCCTCAACCTTTGTGTTTTTTTAATTTTAATTTTAATTTATAATTTTTTTATTGTGCTGGTTGCTAATATTGCATTATTTCCTAGTCTTTTCTCCCATTGTATCCCCCAAGGTCTTTTTTTTTTTTTCCGTTTATTTAGGGTGTTTTTTGTTGTTGCTGTTGTTGGTGTTCTATATCTTCTTTTCTTTTCCTTACTTGTTCCCTTCCATTTTCTTTACCCACCCCCTTTTTTCTTTCTTTCTTTCTTCTCTCTTTTTTTCTCTTTTCTCTTGTCCCTCATTTTCTTCTTATTTTATTTTATCTTAATTATACAATAGGTGCTGCAGGGAACACCTCACATTTGCTGGGTTTCCTCATCCTCCATTGCCTCAGTTCTGTGTGAATTGATTTTGGCTACCTACACTATCCCCTTTCCCCCACATCTTGATATCCTTCATCATTTACTGTCTCTCCTATATTCCACCTCCCTTTCTTTAATCCCCAAATAGTCTAACTCTTAATTTCTATTACCTTTGTTTTGTTTTCTGTCTTTTACCCACTCTTGAAACTATTGCCTTTCTTTTCTCTTTCCCTCTCTCACGAAAACACCAGCTTTTTAATTCATACCATATTCCTCCCATATTCAGTCGACTACCTCATTATAGGTACTATACCTACTGCTATAACTTTACACAACTTACATGAATCTAATATCCATCCTCCCAGATCTGTTATTGTTGCTCTGTTAACATTTATTACCAATACTACTTTACACATTTCCTTTCTTACACAATTGCCTTTTTCTGGCCCTAACACTTTCCTTCAAAGTGAACTCAGCCAGCAATAAGAATTAGAATAAGAAGAACAAAGTGAGAAAGAGAAGATATAACACTTACACAAAAACAACAGCTAATTAATCCCCAAGAATAGACAAAGAAGCTAAGGAACTGATTAAACACGACAAGATAAAATGATGGCCAGACAGCAACAAAAATCTACAAACCAAACCAGTAATCAGGAAAACATGGCTGAATCCAATAAACAAACTGAAAACCAGGAAGGGGAGCAGAACTTTGCACAAGTAATTAAAGATCTCAGAACATGTATCACAGACAAATTTAATGAAGTAAAGGAAGAGGTTAACAATATGAAGACAACACTTGGAGGGGAAATTGCAGACATACGCAAAAAGATAACAGATATGATGGGAATGAACACCACAGTTCAAGAAATCAAAAATACACTCACAGCAAATAACAGCAGCTTAGAAGAGGCAGAGCAGAGAATAAGTGAAGTGGAAGACAGTACATCGGAAATCAAACAGATAGTAGAATTGATCGATAAAAAGATAGAAAAAATCCAGCTAGGACTTAGGGACCTGAATGACAATGCAAAATGCACACACATATGAATTATAGGCATCCCAGAAGGAGAAGAGAAGGGAAAGGGATAAGAAGGAGTGTTGCAGGAAATACTGGCTGAAAACTTCCCAAATCTACTGAAAGAGACAGATGGACATATCCAAGAAGCACAAAGCACCCCAAACATCAAAAACCCCAACAGGCCCACCCCAACACATATACTTGTCAAATTATCCAACGCTCAAGACAAAGAAAATTCTAAAAGCAGCAAGAGAAAAGAAAACCATCACATACAAGGGAAGCTCCAAAGATTAAGTGCTGATTTCTCATCTGAAACCATGGAGGCAAGAAGGCAGTAGTATGATATAGTCAAGGTACTAAAAGAAAAAAAATTTCAACCAAGAATACTCTATCCAGCTAAACTAGCATTCAAAAATGATGGAGAGTTCAAAATATTCACAGATAAACAGAAATTGAAAGAGTATGCCAACAAGAAATCTCCCTTTCAAGAAATTCTAAAGGGAGTTCTGCAGGAAGAAAGGAAAAAACATGACAGGCAGATTTGGACTAGAGTGTAAGAGCAATAAAAAAGACAAAAAGAGAAGAAAAAACAAACAAACAAAATATGACAAACATGAGTCCAATCAAAATATGGCTAACATAAATAATTCCTTGAAAGTAATAACACTGAATGTCAATGGATTAAACTGACCTATCAAAAGATTCAGACTGGGACATTGGATAAGGAAATATGACCCATCTATATGCTGTCTACAAGAGACACATCTTAGACCAAGAGATTTATAGAGGCTGAAAGTGAATTGTTGGAAAACAGTCTTACAACCAAACAATAACTAAAAAAAGGCAGGAGTAGCTATATTAATATCAGACAAAATAGACTTTAAATGCAAAACAATTGTGAGAGACAAAGAAGGATACTACATTTTAGTGAAAGGGACACTCTCTCAAGAAGAATGAACAATCATAAATATTTATGCTCCTAACAAGGGTGCCTCTAAATACGTGAGGCAAACACCAGAAAAACTAAGTGAAAGAATAGATGGATCTACAATTATAGTGGGGGATTTTAATACACCACTATCAACTCTGGACAGAACATCTCAAAAGAGAATCACTAAAGAAACAAAATATTTGAACTGTATATTAGAGGAGCTGGATCTAATAGACATATACAGATCATTACACCCAAATACAGCAAGATATATATTTTTCTCAAGTGCACATGGTTCATTCTCCAAGATAGACCATATGCTAGGCCACAAAGAAAGGCTTAATGAATTCAGAAAGATTGATATCATACAAAATAATATCTCTGACCACAGTGGAGTGAAGCTGGAAATCTGCAAGGCCCAGATTTCACACCAAGATATGGAAATTAAACAGCTCACTCTTAGAAAAACAGTGGGTCAAAGAGGAAATCTCAAAAGAAATCAATGACTACCTTGAAACAAATGATAATGATAACACACCAAAATTTATGGGATGCAGCAAAAGCAGTACTGAGAGGGAAATTTATAGCCATAAATTCATACATCGAAAAAGAAGAAAGAGCAAAAATTGAAGAACTAACTGCACATTTGGAGGAATTAGAAAAAACAACAAAAAGGTAATCCAACAGGGAGAAGAAGGAAGGAAATAACAAAGATAAGAGCAAACTAAATGAAATAGAAAATAAGAAAGCACTTGAAAAGATAAGACCAAGAACTGGTTTTTTGAGAAGATCAATAAAATTGACAAACCTTTAGCGAGACTAACAAAGAAAAAAAAGAGAGAAGATGCAAATACACAATAAGAAATAAGAAAGGAGATACACCACTGACCCCACAGAAATAAAGACTATCATAGGAGGATACTTTGAAAAACTATATTCCAACAAAAATGACAATTCAGAGGAAATGGACAAATTCCTAGAAAGATATAGGCAGCCTATATTGATGAAAGAAGAAATAGAAGATCTCAACAAACCAATCACAAGTAAAGAGATAGAATGAGTCATTAAAATCCTCCCAACTAAGAAGAGCCAAGGACCAGATGGCTTCACAGGTGAATTCTACAAAACATTCCGGAAAGAACTAACACCAATCCTGCTGAAACTCTTCCAAAAAATCTAAACAAAAGGAGCATTGCCTAACTCATTCCATGATCCCAACATTACCCTAGTACCAAAGCCAAGGACACCACAAGAAAGGAAAATTACAGACCAATTTCTCTAATGAACCTAGACACAAAAATACTTAACAAAATACTTGCTAATCGTATTCAACAACACATTAAAAGAATTATACACATGACCAAATGGGATTCATTCCAGGTATGCAAAGATGGTTCAACATAAGAAAAGCAATCAATGTAGTACACCATATCAACAGATTGAAAGAAAAAAATCACATGATTATATCTATAGATGCAGAAAAAGCAAAATACAGCATTCTTTCTTGATAAAAACACTCCAAAAGATTGGAATACAAGGAAATTTTTTGAACATGATAAAGAGTATATATGAAAAACCCACAACCAACATTGTTTACAATGGAGAAATCCTAAAATCCTTCCCTCTAAACTCAGGAACAAGACAAGGATACCCACTGTCTCCCCTTCTCTTTATCATTGTCTTAGAAGTACTTGCTTGAGCACTGAGCAAGAACCAGATATAAAGGCATTCAAATTGGAAAGGAAGAAGTTAAAATTTCATTATTTGCAGATGACATGATCCTATACATAGAAAACCCTGAGAGGTCTACAACAAAGTTTCTAGAACTCATAAATGAGTTTAGTAAAGTCGCAGGGTATAAGATCAATGCACAAAAATCAGTAGCATTTCTGAACACCAATAATGAGCAAGCTCAGGAGGAAATCAAGAAACAAATACCATTCACAATAGTAAATAAAAAAATCAAATACTTAGGAATAAATTTAACTAAAGATGTAAAAAACGTATACACTGAGAACTATACAAGAATGTTCAAGGAAATTAAAGAAGACCTAAACAAATGGAAGAATATTCCCTGTTCATGGATAGGAAGACTAAAACATCTTAATAATATTATTAAGATGTCTATCCTACCAAAACTGAGCTACACATTCAATGCAATTCCAATAAAAATCAACACAGCCTTCTTTAAGGAACTAGAAAAACTAACTATGAAATTTATGTGGAAAGGAAAGAGGCCCCGAATAGACAAAGACATATTGAAAAAGAAAAAAGAAATTGGAGGAATCACACTACCCAACTTCAAAACATACTACAAAGCTATGGTAGTGAAAACAGCATGGTATTGGCATAAGGAGAGACCCACAGACCAATAGAATCAAATCAAAAGTTCTGATATAGAACCTCATATATATAGCCATATAATATTCGATAAAGCCACCAAACCCTCTCAACTGGGAGAGAATGGCCTATTCAACAAATGGTGCCTGGAAAACTGGATATCCATATGCAGAAGAATGAAAAAGTATTACTATCTCACACCTTATACAAAGATCAACTAAAGATGGATCAAAGACCTAATTATCAGAGCCACTGGAAAGCAGTGTTGGGAAACATCTACAAGATTTTGTAATAGGAAATGGCTTCATGAACATCACACCAAAAGCATGAGCAGCAAAAGAACAAATTGATAAATGGGACTTCCTCAAAATTAAAGCCTTCTGTACCTCAAAGGAGTTTGTCAAGAAAGTAAAAAGGGAACCTACACAATGGGAGAAAATATTTGGCAACCATATATCCAATAAGAGACTTAAAACTTGCATATATAAAGAACTCCTATATCTTGAAAATAAAAAGATAAACAACCCATTTAAAAAATGGGAAAAAGATTTAAACAGACAACTTCTCCAAAGAAGAAATACAAATGGCTAATAAGGACATGAAAAAAATGCTCCAAATCTTTACCTATCAGGGAAATGCAAATCAAAACTACAATGAGATACCATCTTACTCCATAAGATTGGCAGCTATGAAAAAAAAAAAAAACAGAAGAATTCAAATGCTGGAGAGGATGTGAAGAAATGGGAACACTCATCCACTGCTGGTGGGAATGCAGAAGGATCCAACCATTCTGGATGACAGTTTGGCAGTTTCTCAGAAAACTAACCATAGATTTGCCATATGACCCAGCAATTCCACTGCTGGGTATATACCCAGCAGAACTGAAGGCAGGGACACAAACCTATATATGCACACCAATGTTCATAGCAGCATTGTTCACTATCACCAAAAGTTGGAATAGACCCAAATGCTCATCAAGAGATGAGTGGATCAATAAAATGTGGTATATACATACAGTGGAATACTACTCGGCTTTAAGAACAAATACACTACAAACACACATAATAACATGGATGAATCTTGAGAACCTTATGTGAGTGAAGCAACCCAGGCATTGAAGGACAAATACTACATGACCTCAATGATATGAAATAAGCAAGCTGCCTCAGAGAGCTAGAGACTGGAAGTTAGGCTTACAGGAAATTGGGGGGTAGAGGAAGGATGTAAGCTGACATCTACATGGGTGAAATCTATGATAAGCAAGAGGTAAGTATGTGTACAAGGAAGGGATAAAATGGGGGCATAGGGTTACCTTTGGGTGGGGCTTTGTGGGTTTGCGGGGGGCTAGGGATGGGCAGATGGGTAATATTGCCCAAGAAATTGGGGGGAGGGTGGCGCAACATACTAACATAGGAGCTTGTCAGGTGTTGGTTGAGAGTATAATACTGAGAAAACCTTTTCAAAATATAATTAGGAAAGTCACCTGTTTAAGATACTTAAAGGGGATAATCTGATGCAGGACAGACTCCTAGGGAATATGTGAATGCTCATTTTGCCAGAGTGGGTTATACCATTGGGTCGAGACCCATATAATGAGAGTGAAGGTAGACCCACTACCTGGGGAGGACTAATGCCATCAAATAGAGGGAACTGTATCTCTCAAGAGAATGGTGGCTCCCAGGGCATCAGGGCAGTTGAGCAAATCAAGTCCTCAACACTGTTGCAAGTATCTCTGAACATGGCTCCTCAAGAAATGATGATTGACTGTCATTGTGGGCCCCAAGGGGAGGGGGAAATAGATATTGAATAGATGGAACCAAAGTAAATGTGAGGGCAAAAGAAGTGTTTCACAAGAGTACACAAGGATGGATATAAAACATGTAATATTATACCAAAAACATATAGGGGACAACAGACTAATAATGTAAACCACAATGTAAAACATAGGATAACCAAAAAAATTTAGAAAACTGTATAGCCTAAAGTATAAACCACAATGTATACACAAATGTTACCTTGTTTGAAAGCTATTGTCTCAATATCTGTACATCAGTTTCAGTAAATATGATATGAATAAGTTATAAGATTATTGCTGTGGATGGGAAAAGGTTTCATAATGGATATGTGGGAGTACTGTATATTGTATATATGAATTACTGTGATCTAAGACTCTTGTGAAGAGAAGCTCAATAATTAGGAAAAAAGAAAAGAAAAAGTTAGGATGTAGAATTTTCCCAAATCAATATGTATTCTATATCTAACCTTTAAACTCATCGCTATATTCCATTTTACTATTAAGGGAACCTGACATTATATTGGGCTTCACTTTTCAGGAAGTTTTGGATCACAGAGTAGTTCAACAATGGCAGCGGAGGAATACTGGTATGGGATGTTATTGACAGGGGCCATATGGTTGACAGGGAGTTATACAGGGCATGTGTCCAGGGTGCATGGAAATGTTTGGATATACTCATAGTGGAAACAATTTAAAACAACAGCTGGGGGAGTACCGGGTTCCTGGCTGGGGGGGGGGGAGGCTCTGTCATCATCCCTAGGGGAGCAGCACCAGGCCCCCAGGTGCAACAGCAAGGACCAGGAAGGAATGAGGGTCCAACTTGTGAGCCTATACACCTGAAATAAGAACAAAGCCTAGAGCAGCACTAAGAGCAGAACTAAGAATTCCCTCCTGACAGCCTCCGTGTTACTCAAATGTGGCCAGTCTCGAAGCCAAACTCAGCATGTAAATGCAATACCTTCCCCCCAGCATGGGACATGACACCCGGGGATGAGCCTCCCTGGCACCGAGGGATCACTACCAAGTACCAGCTGATGACGTAACTAGAAAATGACCTTGAATTAAAGGTTCAATGTGGATCAGCAGAATATCCCTGTCTACATATTATAACAGGAGTTTAAAATGCTGTTTAACCTAAAGTAAGGGGGAAATGGAAAGGACAAATGAGTTTATATGGCTATGAGTCTCTACAAAAGAGTCTGCAGGTTGACAGAAGGATTGCCCTTATGCACACCTGAGCAGAGTCTCAGAGACAAATAAAGTAGATACAACCGCAGGTATTGGTTCTTTTGAGGGCTACAGAGACCCACAGGTTCTATGGTCATGGCAGATGGAGATCACTGCCATGTCAGTTGGCCCTTCTTTGGAGTTGGTGTTTCTGCATGATGGAGCTGGACTTAGATGGAATCTCTTTTCACAAGCCCTTTATGCTACTTTACTGGAATTGCAGTTGGTGCTGGGGTTTAAGATATATCTAGGGGATTTGAATCTCTGGACTGACAGTATAATAGCCATGCCCTAAGCCTCAACAGACCTCATCTTCTACACTCTGATTTATTCGACTTACCCCACTCAGCTAACATGGAGTTGAAGAATGTCAACCACCACACCATGGTTCCTAGAGTGCCTACAACTGAAAGCAGGAGGATTGCATCCAGTATCCATGTGGAATCTAAGCCCCCTCTTGACATAGATGTGGAATGGGCACAACCAAGCCAAGGTCCACAGGAAGGTGGAATACAGTAAGGGTTAGAGTGGACTTAATGAAAGCCTATTCATGAACTACTGTGGTTAATAATTGAGAAAATGTGGCATTGGTGTGGAAAAAGTGGCCATGGTGGCTGCTGGGTGCGGGGAATGGGAGGAAGAGATGAGATATGGAGGCATTTTCTGGACTTGGAGTTGTCCTGAGTGGTGCTGCAGAGACAATTGCCGGACATTGTATGTTCTCCCATGGTCCACCGGATGGAATGTGGGAGAGTGTGGGCTATGGTGTGGACCACAGGCCATGGGGTGCAGCGATGCCCAGAGATGTACTCACCAGATGCAAGGGATGTGTCATGATGATGGGGGAGAGTGTTACTGTGGGGGTAGTGGTAGGGTGGGGGCAGTGGGGGTGAATGGGGACCTCATATTTTTTGAATGTAATATTTTTTAAAAAATGAATAAATAAAATAAAATTTTTAAAAAAGTATATTAGACATGTTAAATTCCTAGTAACTTTATTTTCTAAATAATTAATAAACATGTCTTTAAAATAAGGCAATGGTCTTAGCCAGGCTCAGCCAATTTACTATTCTACTGTACTCTACTGTGTAGCAAAAATGAAGCTTGCTTGCTAATAATGAGTCACCTATTAAACAGTCAAAATTACCAGAAATTGTACAATTAAAACTGAAATGTAAAAAAATACAACTTTATTCTGTAGTTCTGATCCACTCCCACAGCTAAAAACTAAAAAAATTTCCATCTTAGTATACTAATCCAGAATAAAACCAACTGTCCACAAAGTGCCAATTCACCAAGAGCATCTAACAGAACACCTGAGTGCCAATTATTAAACAGCCTGAAATGCGTCTTCAAAACAAAGCTAAATATCAATTGCAATTTCTCTCTAAAAATAACTTAGAAAAAATATATATATATATACTGTTCCCTTCAGCTTTTAAAGAGGGGTGCCATCTTTATAGGCACCTAACCTTGCCTACCTCTGTAATCCAATGTCCTCTTTTAAAACCGGGTGTTCCAAAATTTTAATTAAGTTTGTTTCTTTCATAATGAACATCTTATTAACCATATGAAAACTTCATCCAACTTCATACAGAAGGCCAGATCCATCTTCCTCCAGTTAAAATAAAATAGAGTTTTATACCTTGTTAAGCAATTACTACAGCCCATGGCCAGCAGGAAGAAGTTACAGAATAGAGATCATCTCCCTTCATCACCCCATTAAGATTAAAGGTGTAAACTCTTTAAGGGTAAAACAGGATTGACAGATGGATCTGGAGCCTGGCTAGAGATCTACATGGGCACCGGTGGCCCCAGGATGACTGCAGGGAGGCCCCTGCCCCAAGATTCTGCTGTCCAGAGTGAAAACTTCTAAACTTCTGGAAACAAGCTCCTGGGTGCCACACTGAAAATTAATAAGTAATCAGTCAAAACAACAAACAGCCATCCACCTCATAGCTTCAACAATAATTATGCCAAAGCTTGGCAAATTAAGCTTTGGCATGAAAAGAAAAAATAATGTAAGCTGTGAGTGGAAGGTTCTTTGTCTCTTCAGAAATAACCTTAACCTAAGCTGTCTGTCCTAACTTGTAGGTGTAGAACAGTGAAAAGCTGCAGCTCTGCCCTTAGTGGAAGTGGCAACAACTCCCATCCTCAGGAGAGGTTTAGCGGTGTAAACTCTGTAAGATTTGAGTGTTCAGGAAAGGATTCACTCAACAATGGCAGTTGCCACGACCACCCCACCCCGTGAGCAACCCTAGAAAATCTGCAAGGGCAAGGATTATGCCTCATATTTGAAAATTATTCCCGGACTTCTTCCCCATATGCCTCCTGTGGACACTGGGTGACTACAGACGGGATAAATTCAGACAAATCCTGGGTGTTAGTTGCCCCCTCCAGGAACCTGGTTTGCCTGTGTCTCAGGACTAACTAACCCCTTGTATTCTCCCCAACTCCAAAGACCTCTGTGTCCTAATGAATATAATTCCCCAGGTTTATTACTATCCAGGGCTTAAGGGCAGAGAGCTCTTAGACTTGCTAAAAGTACCAAAACCAGGTCACTGAATATATAAGAGGGCCCCCTTTCTTGTCCCACTGCTGGTGAGTCTAGGAGTAGCAGGCTCTGCTGCAGTAGGATGAGCAACCCTAGTGGAAGAAAACAATGATTTAAACACCCTGTCCTCCTTAATTACCCAGGACATTAAAAACCTTAAATATCAAATAAAACATCTGGAACAAGCCTTAGACTCCCTCGCTGAAGTAGTTCTCCAGAATAGGTGAGGATTAAATTTACTGTTCCTCTGGCAGGGAGGCCTATGTGTAGCCCTAGGTGAAACCTGCTGTTTTTACTAACCATTCGGGAGTTATTAAGAAAAGCCTAGCCTTAGTTCACAGGCAATTAACAGAGTGCCTTTTTAACTGGTTCCCTTGGCTCAAAAACCCTCATCACTGCTTTAGAAGGGCCCCTGTTTATCCTCCTCATACTGCTTACCTGCGGCCCTTAAATAATCAGTAATTTAAAGAAATTAGTACAAGAAAAAATTCCAAACTGTTAAAACTTATAGTTTTAAATGCCCCCTACCAGTTAGTGCCTACCCAAAGATTTTGAATTACCATAAAGGAAAGGGAGAAAAAGTAAGGGGTAAGGGCCACATTGGGAAATGTAAGAGTAGGGGCCACATTGGGAAAATAGGAATAGAACTACATTAGGAAATAGGAATTGCAAGTGCCTTCAGATAAATAAAATAACATGGGGGCTGCTCTCAAGAAAAAGTTACCAATAAATAATATGGGGCTGCTCCCAAGAAAGTTACCTATAAATAACACGGGGCTGCCTCACAAGAAACAAGAAAAAAAAAAATTTTTTTTTTAAATAGATATGCTATCTTCAGCTAACTGCGGTGTTCCACTTCTGTGCCTGCTTGCTTGCTCACTGACTAGTAGATGCCCCCCCTCCTAAAAGGCTATAAAACCACCTCTTCCCTTAGACTCGGGACTGCTCTCTCCTCTGTGCAAGTAGAGGCAGTCCACTGTGCAGCTAATAAAAAGCTCTCTAATTGGCTTCCAATCTTGAGTTTGAGTGGGATCAATATCATTGGGTTACAACAATATAAAGTTGTAGAAGGTATTGTAGAAAGTAGCATTAAGAAAGTGACTTTGATTTGTAAAGGTGAAATTTGTCTTGAGATGAAGTAAACTATAGTCTATGTGGTTATAGATAGTTATAAGAAGATTGTAAAAGCATTGTTTTAAACTGAAAAATTGAAAGGCTAATTCTAGGAATTTGTAATTAAATAGAAAACTAAATTGGTGTTTGACAGCAAAAAGTAATTTCATAACAGGGAAAACCTGTCAGATGCCACCTCAATTTTCATATTAAAGTGATGGTAGGGGGAGATAATCTTATTCAATTGGGAATCAGTTTTTCATAAAATAATGGAGACAGTTTTTTCCTGCACTGCTAAAAATAAAATATCTCTTAATGTAATCATGGTAGATGAGTAAAGTGAAGAGTAAAGAAAATGAGATGTTTGATATAAGTTGAATATACAATATTTAGAAACTGTTTATGAAATTGAAAGAGATTTTTAACCTTTCATTAATCAAAGTTTTATGAGTAAAATGTTCATATAAATGCTTAATGATATAAAAATTCCTGGAAATTTAACATTGTTTCCTGCTATTAGATAAAAGTAGAATGTTGTTAATCCTTTTGAAGATATTAATATGTCACAGAAACAACCTTTCCACCTATAAATTAAGACGTGGATGTTTTGACTCATATTTGTCCAGTTTGCCCCCATCTCTGCTGAAGAGGCAACTCTAGGGCTACAGACATATTGATTGCAATGTAAAGAGGGTGGCCACTGGGGGCTGCCATGGGCTGGCACCTGACAGTAGATTAACTTGAATAAACAGTTAGCACCACTGCTGTATGCAGTATTCCAAAGCATTGCTAGCTTATTACTAGAAATTAATGCCCGGTTATATCACTATCACTTTATTTTAGAACATATTAAGACTTCTTTTTAGTGTATCCTTAGGCAAGTCAGGTCAGCATGCATTCACCATCATGTGGGAAAGCTAACAAATATTTTGTAGTGCTTCCCCAAGGCTATATATCCCAACCATCTTTCCTGGCCTGCTGGCAAAGATCTGGTCCTGTGGATGAAACCTATGACTGTAACCCTATTTCATTACATTGATATTATATTCACCAGTAATTCCCTTTCAGAACTAAAAGAAGCATCAGAGACAATGGTATCTTATCTTGAGAGCATGGGATGGGCAAACAATTGGGACAAGCTACACGTTCTTGATGCTCTGTCAAATTCTTGTGTTCTTAAAATACAATGTTTTCCCACAGCACAAACTCCAAAATAATTAATGGCCTTTCTGAGGTTGATGGGGGTACCAGAGATACTTCACCCTTCATTTAGCACAGATAATAAAACCATTGTATATGTTAATTAGGAAAGATCATGCATGGGAATGGGAGGATCATGCCCCAGCAGGCTGCTTTTAAAGAGGGCAACAGCACACAGTACCAAGCAGTGAGGGTTGGTGTTCCCTGATTACTCTGTAAATTTGATGTAGCCAGCACTGATAATTGGCTTTGGGTGGGATTTGTGGCAAAGGCAACTTTCTAAACAAATACTCCTTTGGTTTTAGTCACAATTGTGGGAAGGGGCCATATTATGTTATAGTCTCTTAAAGGAGCAACTATGTACAGCATATCATGCCCTGTTCGAAGGAAAGTGCTTAACCCAGTAAAGTCTGTTCACTCTGAAGATTGTCATCCCTATCCAGTGGTGGATTTCAGATACTAGAAACAAGACAGGAACAATGGACTGCTGTGGGCTGCCTTGTGTGGGAGAGAGATCTGTGAAAGTACATTTGGGATTCCTGCCAGTATCAACAGGGAACTGTCTATCACATTGCTGCCCACTCTTCTAACATCCCCCTTAGGAATGTTGAGGCAGATGCCTTCATGAAGATTTGGAGCCATACTGTTGAAGAAATTTAGAGAGGTTCAATTATTTGCATAAGAAAGGCCAGGACTCAGGACTGATTTTGAGAAGGAAAAAATGATTTATTGATGGCCAGCTAGACTCAGGAGCTTTCTGTTTCAAACCTGAGCCTCGAACAAGATTTTTAAGTTCCTTTTATTCAGGGTGGGGAGTCACATGGTGCTTATATGAAAGTAAATGACTTTCTTTGTTAGTTAAGTGTTTGCCTGAGTACCAGATAGGGTTTGAATTAACATATTGCCCACATTTCTGGTGAGCTTGAATTATCATCTCACCTACATTCCATCTGGATGCAACTTTGAATACATATTCAGTCTTACATCCTTTCTGAACATTCAAAGCCCATAGGGCCTATATCATTTAACTGGATTCCTAGAGACTAGGCACACTTGGATACAGACTTAGATAATTTTGAATTTATGCACAGGCTATATTATATTTCCCATTTGAAGCCAAGTCCAAGTCCCCTTAAGCTTTGGCATCACCACCATCAGAGTCTCCCTGGACTGACTGGTATGTATATAGAGTTCGCATTGCTAAATTTCCTCCCGGGACTGGAGTCATTACCATGGTCACCAAGGGCAGAACTGAAGCCTTTCACTGTCCCACACCCATAGGTCAGGACACATACAGCTTAGGTTATCTATGAAGAGATGAATAGCTGCCCAGCCATAGCCCACTTCAATACCACTGAGAACAGAGAAACAGGAGAGTGGCTCCATAGGAAAAGTAGACATCATGACTACCAGACCTGTGGTGCCTAACCCAGCAGTTCCAGCTGCCTGTCACTCACCAGCAATTTGTGGGTATCACCCACAAGTGTTCATCATGTTCACACCAATGACTGCAACAATTATCTCACCAGATGGAACATACTGGCTGAACAGACTCCAGTAACATGACAGCAAGTGAATTACATCAGTCCCTTTCTTCTCCTGAAGGGGGCAAGGAATGTTTTCACTGCCACAGACAGTGCCATGGATATCTTGAAACCAGCATGCTACTATTAACTACCTAGAAAATGTATGTTCCCTTTATGGTGTGCCATCCCAAATTGACAGTGACCAAGGAATTTCTTTTATTAGGCATTTCAGGCAGTCTTGGGCTACAGACCAGAATATCATTTGGAATTTTTATGGAAAGGATAAATGACCTTTAAAAGGAACAAATAAAAGACAATAAGGGATCTTTACAACAAGGAAATAAGAGGCCTTATCCAACCTTAACCCTTTTTTTCTCTTCATTGACTTTAATTTTATTAATATTTTTGGCCTTTATTTTTTTAATATTACATTTTAAAAAAATGAAGTCCCCATATACCCCCCCACTCCCCTTACCTCCTTTCTCCCCCCATAACAACAATCTCCTCCATCATCATGAGACATTCATTGCATTTGGTGAATACAACTCTGAGCACTGCTGCACCTCATGGTCAATGGTCCACATCATAGCCCACACTCTCCCACAGTCCACCCAGTGGGCCAAGGAAGGACATACAATGACCATAAATGTCCCTGCAGCACCACCCAGGACATTTCCAACTTCCGAAAACACCCCCACATTTCATCTCTTCCTCCCAATCCCTACCCCCAGCAGCCACCATGGCCACTTTCTCCATACCAATGGCACAATTTCTTCAATTGCTAATCACAATAGTTCATGAATAGAATATCAGTAAGTCCACTCTAATCCATACTCTATTCCTCCATCCTGTGGACCTTGGAATGGTTGTATCCACTCCACATCTATATCAAGAGGGGGCTTAGATTCCACATGGATGGTGGATGCAGTTCTCCTGCTTTCAGTTGTAGGGACTCTTGGCTCCCTGGTTTGGTGGTTAGCCTTCTTCACCTCCATGTTAGATGAGTGGGATAAGTCCAATAAACCAGAGTGTAGGAGCTGAGGAATGTTGAGGCTCAGGGCCTGGCTATCACATGGTCAGTCCAGAGGTTCAGGTCCCCTGGGTATACATTGAAACACAGCACCAACTACAGATCCAGTAAAAGTAACAGGAGAGGCTTGTGGACAAAGATCACATCTGAGTCCAGCTCCATCACACAGAAACACAAACTCCAAAGTAAGACCAACTGAAAAGGCACTGAACTCCATCTGCCATGACCATAGAACCTGTGGGTCTCTGCAGCCCTCAGAAGAGCCAATACCTGGGGTTGTATCTACTTTATCTGTCTCTGGGACTCTGCTGAAGTGTGCATAAGGGCAACCCCTCTGATAAACTCCCAGCTCTTTTTGTAGACTCATAGCCATAAAAACTCATTTGTCCTTTCCATTTCCCCTTTTATTCAGATCAAAAAGCATTTTTAACTCCTGGTATTACATGTAGATTGAGATTCTGCTTGTCCGAGTTGACCCTTTTATTCAAGGTCATTTTCTAGTTACATCATCAGCTGGTGCTTGGTAGTAATCCCTCGGCACCAGGGAGACTCATCCCCGGGAGTCGTGTTCTACACTGGGGGGAAGGCAACGCATTTACATGCTGAGTTTGGCTTTGAGACTGGCCATGTTTGAACGAAACAGAGGCTCTCAGAAGGTAATTCTTAGGCACCCTGCAGCTCTAAGCCTTGTTCTTATTTCAGGTGCACAGGCTCAAAAGCATAGTCATTAGTATCAAGGGCTCATTGTTGGACCTTATAGATGTTTTGTAGACATTTTCTCTTACTTTACAGTTGAGACTAGAAACAATTGAAGATATGGTCCTGCAGGGAAGTAGGAAACTTGCTCCTAGATCAGAAATGCTTGCCTCTAAGTTAAAGGGTTTCCTTGAAATCAGCCACAGAAAGGTTATATTTATACTTAGCCTTTCTACTGCAGGGTAACAGCAGGTCTTTCTTTGTTTTAAAACTTTCTTCCCCATGTTATCAATCATCTTTATAACTTAGAATTTGTGAGGAGCTGCATTTAATTTTTTTTAAACGTGGGGAGATAAATCAGATTTAACATGCATGTAAAGTCAGTTCTCTAAGAGGAAAAGCATCCAAAATAGCAAAAGTAGGACCAGGCAATACATGTAGTCTTTATTTTTTTAAAAAACACACAAAAAAAGCCCTTAGTCTTTTGTCTGTCTCTTTTATGCTATTAAAGTAAATGTGTCCTTGATGTAAATATAAAGTATTTCTTCTTGATTAAATTGTAGATATAGTAGTTAAGACTTTACAATGTAATTCAATAATAAAAAAGTAATTAGTATCTAAAAACCTTATGCTAATTTCCTAAGAGAGATGAGCCTTAGTATATTAGATCGAGCCAAGTTGCCTACCCAAAGATTCCCTCACTGGTTCTAGAGAATGGGAAAGAAAATTTTTCTGATGCAAATTTGTTTTAATGCTGATGCCCCCTGTGCAGTCTTTCTTGCCTCCTAGAATTGCCCAGAAACACAATGTGTAATGAAAATGCATGGAAACAGCATGCTGACAGTGTGTGTTCCGGTCTTTATGCACACAGTATTTCTTTGAAACTTCTTTTCCACCCTCTCCCTCCTTCCACTTTGCCCTTTCCCTACCCTAACCTTCAAGTCTGCTTGCCAAAGTCATTTAAGCCAAGTAGCCTTGCAGGGGACTTTTCTATCTTGTTTGCCAGTCTTCTTCTGACACCTACAGTAGGCACATTTAGGGTTTCATTCTTAGGAAATAGTAGAGAAATTAATATTCCTATTCTGGAGCTTCTGTAAGCCTTCAAGATTACTAATAAAGCTATTGCAAGTGCCACAGCTGCTTGGTGGGTTCCTAACAGCTGACCTTTCAGGAAGTATATGACATTTGGAGGAATCAGAGTTTCTCCAAATAATAGCTGCACTACCCTTGGACATATGGGTCATTTTTTCAAATCTTTTAAATCTATTTTTCCAAAGGTCTCTTGCTTCTGCTAATGTATACACATAATAGGTAAATACTATCAGACATAGCTCTCATCTGGGTGAAAAGATTGTGAATGTTGATGTGAACTATTAAGTCTTAGCTCAGTTAACTTGTCCCATTATATGCCAGCCATATATGTCCCATTATATGGCTTTCACTGTGTTTAAAAATATATTGAGGGGGGAAGCAGATGTGGCTCAACTGACAGAGCTTCTGCCTACCATATGGGAGGTCCAGGGTTCAATACCCATGGCCTCCTGGCCTGTGTGGTGAGCTGGCTCACATGGAGTGCTGCCATGCACAAGGAGTGCGGCCCCACACAGAGTTGTCCCCCATGTAGCGGTGCTACCCCATGCATGAGTGTCCCCTGTGCAAAGAGTGCCCCCCCATGCAAGGAGTGCCACCCCAGAGGAGTGCAGCCCACCCAGGAGTGGTGCCATCCACACAGAGAGGTGACACAGCAAGATGATGCAACAAAAAGAAACACAGATTCCCAGAGCTGCCTAATGAGAATACAAGCAGGTACAGAAGAATGCACAGCGAAGGGACACAGAGAACAGACATTGGGGGTGGAGGGGAGAGAAATAAAGAAAGAAATCTTTAGAAAGTACATTGAGGAGAACAGATATAGCTCAGTGGTTTCTGTGACTGCTTCCTAAGTATGCGGTCATGGCTCAATCCCTTGTATCTCCTTTAAAAAATGTAACTGCACTGTTTATTGGGAGAGCCAATGTGGTTCAGTGGTTGATCACTGCCTTCCAACATATGAAGTCCCAGGTTCAATCCTTGGTCTCAGTACCTCAAAAAATGCATTGCATTCTAAAAAAACTTGCTATAAAGCTATTCTGATTAAAACAGTGAGTGTGGTAATGGTGAAACAATGGACAAGAAACAATTGGAAAGAATAAAGAGAAAAGAAGTATATCCACATATATATAGTTTATATGTAACTTGTGGACTTTCATTGATAAAAATGCATCAATATTGATTCATCAATGGTAAAAATGTATCACATTAATGCAAAATGATAATAAAAAGACAACTGTGGGCAGAGAACGTAGAGGGGGAATATCAGAAGTAATTATACTACCTAAACACCTTTTTCCATAGAACCAAAATTGCTCTGAAATATAAATTTTCTTGTGGGAACCTAGAATCTAGGTTACCTGGGTCAGAGTGAGTTTAGGGAATGGGGTTAATTTTAAATTGGAATAGAGTTTCTATTTGGGGTGGAAAAAATTGGGTGGTGGACAGTACTGACAATATTGTGAATGTAAATAACACCTTTGAATTTATGTTGGAAAGTGGTTAAAATTAACATTTTAGGTTGTATGTATGCTACCAGAAGAAAAGTTTAAAAAATAATAATAGAATTGTACAACAAAAACAGTGAATCCTAATATAAACTATAGTATACAGTTAACCATATAATTCGCATAACAGGGTTTCATCAACTTATTGTAATTACCACATTAATGCAAAGTGTTTATAGAAATCTGTGCATCAAAGAAAGATATATGCACCAAAAGTTGGAATCAACCCAAATGCCCATCAACAGATGAGTGGATCAATAAAATGTGATATATACACACAATGGAATACTACTCGGCTGTAAGAACAAACACACTACAAACACATGTGATAACATGGATGAATCTTGAGAACCTTATGTTGAGTGAAGCAACCCAGACGTTGAAGGACATATACTACATGACCTCAATGACATGAAATAACCAAGCTGCCCAAGATAGCAAGAGACTGAACGATAGGCTTACAGGAAATCGGAGGGTGGAGGAAGGAAGTGAGCCGATGTCTGCAGGGGTGGAATTTAAGACGAGATGGTGGTAAGTATGAACACAAAGAAGAGATAAAAGGGGGGCAAGGGGTTGCCTTTGGATGGGGCTTTGCGGGTTTGAGGGTGGCTGGGGAGGGGCGGATGGGTAACATTGCCCAAAAGTGGGGGGAGAGAGGGGTAGCATACGAACATAGGAGAGGGTCAGGTGTTGGTGGAGAGTAAAATGCCGAGAAAATCATATCAAAATATATTAAAGAGGGTTACCTGTTTAGAACACTCGGAGGGGAGGGTCTGATGCAGGACAGGCTCCTGGGAAATGTCTAAATGCTCATTCTGCCAGAGTGGGTGACACCATGGGGTAGAAACCCAAGTAGTGAGAGTGGGGGTGGACCCACATCCTGGGGAGAACTAATGCCATCAAATAGAGGGAACTGTATCCCTCGAGAGAAAGGGTGGCTCCCAGGGCATTGGGGCAGTTGAGCAAGTTAGGCCCTGAACACTATTCCATCTATCTCTGGAAGTGGCTCCTCGGGAAACGGAGGTTGGCTGTCACTGTGGGCACCAAGGTGGAAGGGAAAATGGACGTTAAATGTGTGGAACCAAGGTAAATGGGGGGTAAAAGAGGAGATTCGTGAGAGTACACAAGGATGGATATAAAACATGTAATATTATACCATAACATATAGGAGGTGACAGACAGATAATGTAAACCATAATGTAAAACATAGGATAACTAAGAATGTAAAAAACTGTATCCTAAAGTATGCACCACAATGTAAGCACAGATGTCACCTTGTTAGAAAGCTATTGTCTCAGACTCTGTACATCACTTTAAGTTAATATGATGTGAATAGGGTGTAAGGGTATCGCTGTGGAAGGGAAAAGGTTTTGTGGTGGATGTATGGGAGTGCTGTATATTATATATATGCATTGCTGTGGTCTAGGGCTCCTGTGAAGAGAAGCTCAATAATTAGAAGGAAAAAAAAAAGAAAAAGAAAAAAGAAAAAGATAGGATGTAGAATTTTTTCCAAGTCAACATGTATTCTTTATCTAACCTTTAAACCCATCGCTATATGCCATTTCCTAGTAAGGGACCCTGACATTATATTGGGCTTCAAATTTCAGGGAGTTCTGGATCACAGAGTAGTTCAACAATGGCAATGGAGGGATACTGGCATAGGATACCATTGACAGGTGATATATGGCTGACAGGGAGCTGTACAGAACATATGTCCAGGGTGCATGGTAATGTTTGGATATACTCATAGTGGCAACAATTAAAAACCACAGCAGGGGGGATATTGGGCTCCTGGCCAGTGGTGCTCTGTCGTGGTCCCTAGGGGAGCAGCGACAGTCTCCCAGGTGCAGCAGCGGGGACCGGGAGGGAGTGAGGGTTCAACAGTGAGCCCCTGATGCTAATGACTATGCTTGTGAGCTGATAAGCCTAAAATAAGAACAAGGCCTAGAGCAGCATTGTGCCTGGGAATTTCCTCCTGTCAGCCTTCATGTTACTCAAATGTGGCCAGTCTCGAAGCCAAACTCAGCATGTAAATGCAATGCCTTCCCCCCAGCGTGGGACATGACACCCGGGGTTGAGCCTCCCTGGCACCGAGGGACCACTATCAACTACCAACTGATGATGCAACTGGAAAATGACCTTATACGGAAGGTTCAATGCGGATCAGCAGAATATCCCTGTTTACATAAAATAACATGACTTTAAAATGCTGTTTGACCTAATGTAAGGGGGAAATGGAAAGGAGAAATGAGTTTATATGGCTATGAGTCTCTAAAAAAGAGTCTGGAGGCTGGCAGAAGGATTGCCCTTATGCACAACTGAGCAGAAACTGAGAGACAGATAAAGCAGATACAACCCCCAGGTATTGGTTCCTTTGAGGGCTAAAGAGACCCATGGGAGTTATGGTCATGGCTGATGGGGTTAACTACCAGGTCAGATGGCCCCTCTTTGGAAATGGTGTTTATGTGTGATGAATCTGGACTCAGATGGGATCTCTCTTCATAAGACTTTCATGCTAATGTGCTGGAGGTGCAGTTAGTGTTGGGGTTTAAGAGATATTTAGGGGATTTGAATCTCTGGACTGACAATGTGATAGCCAGGTCCTGAGCCTCAACAGAATCCAGCACCTACAATCTGATTCATTGGACTCACCACACTCAGCTAAGATGGAGTTGAAGAAGGACAACCACCACACCATGGAGCCTAGAGTGATTACAACTGAAAGTGGGAGGATTGCATCCAGCATCCATGTGGAATCTGAGCCTCCTCTTGACATAGAGGTGCAATGGACACAACCAATCCAATGTCCACATAGAAAAGGTGGCATTGGATTGGGAAAAGTGGACATGGTGGCTGATGGGTATGGGGAAAGGCAGGAAGAGATGAGAGGTGGAGGCATCTTTGGGACATGGAGCTGCCCTGGATGGTGCTTCAGAGGCAATCACCGGACATTGTAAATCCTCACAGGGCCCACTGGATGGAATGGGGGAGAGTATGGGCCATGATGTGGACCATTGACCATGAGGTGCAGAGGTGCCCGAAGATGTACTTACCAAATGCAATGTATGTGTCATGATGATGGGAATGAGTGTTGCTGGCGGGGGGGAAAGGTGGGGTGGGGGTGGTGGGGTTGAATGGGACCTCATATATATATATATATATTTAATGTAATATTATTACAAAGTCAATTAAAAAAAGAAAGATATATGGGAATTCTGTACTTTATGTGTGATTTATCTGTAAGTTAAAACTTCTCTAGGGAAACGGACTTGGCCCAGTGGTTAGGACGTCCGTCTACCACATGGGAGGTCCGTGGTTCAAACCCCGGGCCTCCTTGACCAATGTGGAGCTGGCCCATGCGCAGTGCTGATGCACACAAGGAGTGCTGCCCCATGTAGGGGTGTCCCCCCGCGTAGGGGAGCCCCACGCGCAAGGAGTGCACCTGTAAGGAGAGCCGCCCAGAGTGAAAGAAAGTGCAGCCTGCCCAGGAATGGCGCCGCCCACACTTCCTGTGCCATTGACGACAACAGAAGCAGACAAAGAAACAAGACGCAGCAAATAGACACAGAGAACAGACAACCGGGGGAGGGTGGGGAATCAAATAAATAAATAAGTAAATCTTTAAAAACAAAAAACAAAAAAAAAACCTTCTCTAATAAAATAATTTTTAAAAGCCTATTAAAAATACAAAATAACACACCATGAATTCAATAAGAAAAGAATTGTATCATATAGATTGCCACAGAGATACTATTTGACAAAATCAAAAAGCCATTCGTGATTAAAAACAAACTAAAAAGCAAAGCAAAGTAGGAATACATATTTAGCATCTTAGTTGGGAAAGACTGAAAGCTTTACTAATAAGATTAGAAACAAACCTAAGATGACATCTTTCATCACTGCTTTTCATTATTGTCCTTGATAAACCAGACAGTAATCAATCTAGGATAATAGAATAGGCATCCAAATGGGAAAGGAAGAAATAAAACTACTGCTCCTTGAAGATGACATGATTTATATATAAAAAATCCTAAAGCATTCACAAAAGTACTTTTAGAGAAAGTAAACATTATCAAGAAAGTTGAACAAAAATGTATTTCTGGGGAAGCAAATTTGACCCAATGGATAGGGTGTCTGCCTACCACATGGGAGGTCCAAGTTTCAAACCCAGGATCTCCTGACCCATGTGATGAGCTTGCCCACATGTAGTGCTGATGCATACAAGGAGTGCCATGCCACACAGGGGTGTCCCACATATAGGGGGCCCCCATGCACAAGGAGTGCAACCCATAGGGAGAGCTGCCCAGAGTGAAAAAAATGCAACCTGCCCAGGAATGGCACCACACACACAGAGAACTGATGCAGCAAGATGACACATCAAAAAGAGACACAGATTCCAGGTGCCACTGACAAGAATACAAGCAGACACGGAAGAACACACAGTGAATGGACACAGAGAGCAGAGAACTGGGGAGAAGAAGGGGAGAGAAATAAATAAAAAATAAAAAATAAATCTTTAAAAATATATTTCTGTACAATAGCAACAAATAATGTAAAAAGGAAGTTTTTAAGAACAATTTATTTTACAACAGCAGCTTTTCTATACATCAATAATGAAAAATCCAAGGATGAAATCAGGGGATAAAAACCATTTCCAATGGTAAATAAAAAATCAAATATCTAGAAATAAATTTAATTAAAGATGTAAGACTTATACACAGAAAACTGCACAACCTTGTTAAAGGAAGTCAAAGGAGACTTAAATAAATGGAAGAATATTCCCTGTCGATGGATAGGAAGACTAAATATCATTAAGATATCTATCATACTGAAACTTATCTACAGATTCAATGCAATCCCAATAAAAATCAACACAGAATTTTTTAGTGAATTGAAAAACTAAGTATGAAATTTATTAGCAAGGGAAAGAACACCCAATAGCCAAAGACATATTGAAAAAGAAAAATGAAATCAGAGGAATCACAGTACCTGACTTTAAAACATACTACAAAGCTATAGTGGTCAAAATGACATATATTGGTACTAGGATATACACATTGACCAATGGACCCAAATTGAAGTTTTGGATATAGATCCTCACATATACAGTCATCTGATATTCAGCAAAGGCCACAAAGCCCACTAAACTGAGAGAGAATGGCCTCCTCAACAAAAGGTGTTCAGAGAACTGAAATTCATATGCAAAATAATGAGATGATTACTATCTGACATCTTACAAAAAATCAACTCTAGATGGATCAAGGATCTAAATTTAAGAGCCAAGACCATAAAGACCCTGGAAGACTGTGTAGGGAAGCATCTACAGGAACTTAATAGGAAATGGGTTCATAAACTTCACATGCAAAACAAGAGCTGCTAAAGAAAAATAGATAAAAGGGACCTTCCAAAATTAAGCCTTTTGCACCTCAAAGGAGTTTATCAAGAAAGGGAAAAGACAGCCTACACAATGGGAGAAAGTATTTGGTAACCATATATCTGATAGGAGAATAATATCCTGCAAATATAAAGAAATCCTGTATCTTGAAAATAAAAGAGAAACAACCCATCTAAAAAATGGGCAAGAGAATTGAACAGATGCTTCTCCAAAGAAGAAATACAAATGGCTAAAAAGCAGATGAAAACATGCTGAACATCACTAGCTATTAGGGAAATGCAAATCAAAACTATAATGAGATACTATCTTACTCCGATTAGACTGGTGGCGATTAAAAAACCAGAGGACTACAAGTATTGGAGAGAATATGAAGGAATTGGAACCCTCATCCACTGCTGGTGGGAAAGTAGAAGAATCCAGTCATTTTGGAGGACAGTTTGGCAGTTCCTCAAAAAGCTGGCTGTAGATTTGCCATATGACCCAGCAATTCCACTCCTGGGTATATACCCAGAAGAACTGAAAACAAGGACATGAACTGATACATGCACACCAATGTTCATAGCAGCATTATTCACTATTGCAAAAAGTTGGAATCAACCCAAATGCCCATCCACAGATGAATGGAGAAACAAAATGTGGTATATACATACAATGGAATACTACTCAGCTGTCAGTGAAGTGAGCCAGGCATTGAAGGACAAATACTACATGAACTCTCTGGTATGAATTAAAGAAATCAAGCTGTTTCAGAGAGCTAGAGACTGGATAATAGGCTTACAGAAAAAGAGGGAGAGAGAAAGCTTATGAGCTGATGCATTCAGGGGTGAAATCTAAGATAAACTGGGGGTAAGCTGTTGTGCAGTGAAGGGATAAGACAGGGTCATAAGGATACTATTGGGTGGTGCTTTGGAGGCTCCAGGGGGGCTATGCTTGGGAGGATGGATCAGATGGTCCATGGAATTGGGGGAAGTATTGGGGGAAGGGAGCAGGTGGACATTGGAGAATGTCAGGTAAGTGATTGAAACTAAAATGTTGAGAAAACACTTTGAAAATAAATAAGGAAGCATTACTGGTTTAAGGTGTTTGACAGGGGCATCTGGCAGAGGGTGCATCTGTCACCAGAATCTAGAAAGGGTGTGAGTTCTCATCTTACCATATAGTGTTATATCAGTGGGTGGAGACACATAAAATGAGCTGGAAAGTGTTGTACCCCCATCCTGGGAAGAACTGATGTTCTCAAACAGAGGAGAGTGTGTCTCTTGAGAGCATGTATGACTCCCAAAGGGAGAGGACAGACTAGAGTGTCAAGCCCTCAGCATTGAGGGGAGGGGGAGAGAGGAATAGAATAGTTGGAAGAGGGGGTAGATGGGGGCAATGGAAGTGTTACACAAGGTTGTGCAATGATGGATATAAGCGTATGTTAAATTTCATCAAAAATTTATAAAAGTGCATAGTCTAAAATGTAAATCAAAATGTAAACCATAATGCAACCAAAAATTTAGAAAAGTTCACAGTATAATATATAAACCATAATGTAAGCCATAATGGAACCATGGTAAGACATGCCAACTGAAGGAGTTCTGAGGTCCCATCTTGTTGCTGTTGCATTTCACATTGCAACAGCAACAATCCCCCAAGTGCAAGGACAAAGACCAGTGAAGAATGATGGTCCAATGGTGGTCCCTTGATACTGATGACTATGCTTATGAGACAGTGTGCTTGAAATTTCAACTAGGCCGAGAGCTTCAGGGTGCCTAAGAGTTGCCTCCTGAGAGAATCCATCTTGCTCAAATGAAGTGACTGTCTAAGTCAAACTCAGCATATACATGCCTTGCCTTACCCCCACCATGGAACATGACTCCCAGGGATGAGCCTCCCTGGTGCTGAGGAATTACTATCATCACCAGATGGTGATGCAACTAGAAAAATACCTTGAATAAAAGGGGGAAATGATAAAAACATATGAGTTTATATGGTTAGGAGACTTCAAAATAAGTCAGGGGTGGCGGACTTGGCCCAGTGGTTAGGGCATCCATCTACCACATGGGAGGTCTGCAGTTCAAACCCTGGGCCTCCTTGACCAATGTGGAGCTCGTCCATGTACAGTGCTGATGTGCGCAAGGAGTGCCGTGCCACTCAGGGGTGTCTCTGTGTAGAGGAGCCCCACACGCAAGGAGTGTGCCCCATAAGGAGAGCCTCCCAGCACGAAAGAAAGTGCAGCCTGCCCTTGAATGGTGCTGCACACATGGAGAGCTGACACACAAGATGATGCAACAAAAAGAAACAGAGCTTCCCATCCACTGACAACAAAAGAAGTGGACAAAGAAGATGCAGCAAATAGACACAGAGAACAGACAACCGGGGTGGGGGAAGAAGGAGAGAGAAATAAATAAATAAATAAATCTTTTAAAAAAATGAGTTGGGAGGTCATCAGAGTGGTCTTTTTTTTTTTTTTTTTTTTTTTTTTTTTTTTAATTTTTTTATTTTTTATTGACTTTGTAATAATATTACCTTAAAAATATATATGTGAGGTCCCATTCAACCCCACCCCCCCCACCCCCCCTCTCCCCCCCCCCCAACAACACTCGTTCCCATCATCATGACACATCCATTGGATTTGGTTAAGTACATCTTTGGGCACCTCTGCACCTCATATACATTGGTTCACATCATGGCCCATACTCTCCTCTATTCCATCATGTAGGCCCTGTGAGGATTTACAATGTCCGGTGATTACCTCTGAAGCACCATCCAGGGTAGCTCCATGTCCCGAAGATGCCTCCACCTCTCATCTCTTCCTGCCTTTCCCCATACCCTTTGTCCATTATGTCCACTTTTCCCAATCCAATGCCACCTCTTCTATGTGGACACTGGATTGGTTGTGTCCATTGCACCTTTATGTCAAGAGGAGGCTCAGATTCCACCTGGATGCTGGATGCAATCCTCCCATTTTCAGTTGTAATCACTCTAGGCTCCATGGTGTGGTGGTTGTCCTTCTTCACCTCCATCTTAGCTGAGTGTGGTAAGTCCAATAAATCAGATTGTAGGTGCTGGAGTCTGTTGAGGCTCAGGATCTGGCTATCACATTGTCAGTCCAGAGATTCAAATCCCCTAAATATATCTTAAACCCCAACATTAACTGCACCTCCAGCACATTAGCATGAAAGTCTTATGAAGGGAGATCCCATCTGAGTCCAGATTCATCACACATAAACACCATTTCCAAAGAGGGGCCATCTGCCCTGGTAGTTAACCCCATCAGCCATGACCATAACTCCCATGGGTCTCTTTAGCCCTCAAAGGAACCAATATCTGGGGGTTGTATCTGCTTTATCTGTCTCTCTGACTCTGCTCAGTTGTGCATGAGGGCAAACCTTCTGCCAGCCTCCAGACTCTTTTTTAGAAACTCGTAGCCATATAAACTCATTTCTCCTTTCCATTTCCCCCTTACTTTAGGTCAAACAGCATTTTAAAGTCATGGTATTTTATGTAGACATGGATATTCTGCTGATCCGCATTGAACCTTCCGTATAAGGTCATTTTCCAGTTGCATCATCAGTTGGTAGTTGATAGTGGTCCCTCGTTGCCAGGGAGGCTCATCCCCGGGTGTCATGTCCCACGCTGGGGGGAAGGCATTGCATTTACATGCTGAGTTTGGCTTCGAGACTGGCCACATTTGAGTAACATGAAGGCTGACAGAAGGAAATTCCCAGGCACAAAGTTGCTCTAGGCCTTGTTATTATTTTGGGTTTATCAGCTCACAAGCATAGTCATTAGTATCAGGGGCTCACTGTTGAACCCTCACTCCCTCCCGGTCCCCACCACTGTACCTGGGAGACTGTCGCTGCTCCCCTAGGGACCACGACAGAGCACCACTGGCCGGGAACTCAGTACCCCCCCTACTGTGGTTTTTAATTGTTGCCACTATGAGTATATCCAAACATTACCATGCACCCTGGACATATGTTCTGTACAGCTCCCTGTCAGTCATATATCATCTGTCATTGGTATCCCATACCAGTATCCCTCCATTGCCATTGTTGAAACACTCTGTGATCCAGAACTCCCCGAAATTTGAAGCCCAATATAATGTCATGGTCCCTTACTAGGGAATGGCATATAGCGATGAGTTTAAAGGATAGATAAAGAACTTGGATAAAGTTAGATAAAGAACTTAGATAAAGAATGTTGACTTGAAAAAATTCCACATCCTATTTTTTTCTTTTTTTTTTTTTTTTTTCCCCCCCCCCCCCCCTAATTATTCAGCTTTTCTTCACAGGAGTCCTAGACCACAGCAATGTATATATATAATATACAGCACTCCCACACATCCACCAGAAAACCTTTTCCCTTCCACAGTGATACTCTTACGCCCTATTCATATCATATTTACTTAAAGTGATGTACAGAGTCTGAGACATTAGCTTTCTAACAAGGTGACATCTGTATTTACATTATGGTGCATACTTTAGGATACACAGTTCTTTACATTTTTAGTTATCCTATGTTTTACATTATGGTTTACATTATCAGTCTGTCATCTCCTATATGTTATGGTGTAATATTACATGTTTTATATCCATCCTTGTGTACTCTCAAGAAACTCCTCTCTTACCCCCCATTTACTTTGGTTCCACACATTTAACGTCCATTTTCCCTTCCACCTTAGTGCCCTCAGTGATAGCCAACCTCCGTTTCCTGAGGAGCCACTTCCAGAGATAGATGGAATAGTGTTCAGGGCCTAACTTGCTCAACTGCCCCAATGCCCTGGGAGCCACCCTTTCTCTCGAGGGATACAGTTCCCTCTATTGGATGGCATTAGTCCTCCCCAGGATGTGGGTCCACCCCCACTCTCACTACTTGGGTTTCTACCCCATGGTGTCACCCACTCTGGCAGAATGAGCATTTAGACATTCCCCAGGAGCCCGTCCTGCATCAGACCCTCCCCTCCGAGCATTCTAAACAGGTAACCCTCTTTATTATATTTTGATATGATTTTCTCGGCATTTTACTCTCCACCAACCCCTGACCCTCTCCTGGTTCGTATGCTACCCCTCCCTCCCCCCACTTTTGGGCAACGTTACCCACCCGTCCCTCCCCAGCCACCCTCAAACCCGCAAAGCCCCAAGCAAAGGCAACCCCTTGCCCCCCTTTTATCTCTTCTTTGTGTTCATACTTACCACCATCTCGTCTTAAATTCCACCCCTGCAGACATCGGCTCATATCCTTCCTCCACCCTCCGATTTCCTGCAAGCCTATCGTTCAGTCTCTTGCTATCTAGGGCAGCTTGTTTATTTCATATCATTGAGGTCATGTAGTATTTGTCCTTCAATGTCTGGGTTGCTTCACTCAACATAAGGTTCTCAAGATTCATCCATGTTATCACATGTGTTTGTAGTGTGTTTGTTCTTACAGCCGAGTAGTATTCCATTGTGTGTATATACCACATTTTATTGATCCACTCGTCTGTTGATGGGCATTTGGGTTGATTCCAACTTTTGGCAATAGTGAACAATGCTGCTATGAACATTGGTGTACATATATTGGTTTGTGTTCTTGTTTTCAGTTCTGCTGGGTATATTCCCAGCAGTGGTATTGCTGGGTCATATGGCAAATCTATGGCTAGTTTTTTGAGAAACCGCCATACTGTTCTCCAGAATGGTTGGATCCTTCTGCATTCCCACCAGCAGTGGATGAGTGTTCCCCTTCCTTCACATCCTCTCCAGCACTTGTATTCTTCTGTTTTTTTCATAGCTGCCAATCTTATGGGTGTAAGATGGTATCTCATTGTGGTTTTGATTTGCATTTCCCTGATAGCTAGAGATTTGGAACATTTTTTCATGTGCTTTCTTGCCATTTGTATTTCTTCTTCGGAGAAGTGTCTGTTTAAGTCTTTTTCCCATTTTTTAAATGGATTGTTTATCTTTTTATTTTCAAGATGTAGGAGTTCTTTATATATGCAAGTTATAAGTTTCTTATCAGATATCTGATTGCCAAATATTTTCTCCCACTGTGTGGGCTCCCTTTTTACTTTCTTGACAAACTCCTTTGAGGTGCAGAAGGCTTTAATTTTGAGGAAGTCCCATTTATCTATTAGTTCTTTTGCTGCTCGTGCTTTTGGTGAGATATTCATAAATCCATTACCTATTACAAGGTCCTGTAGATATTTCCCTACACTGCTTTCTAAGGTTTTTATGGTCTTGGCTTTTATATTTAGGTCTTTGATCCATCTTGAGTTGATCTTTGTATAAGGTGTGAGATGGTAATCCTCTTTCATTCTTCTACATATGGCTATCCAGTTCTCCAGACACCATTTGTTGAATAGGCCACTCTCTCCCAGTTGAGAGGGTTTGGTGGCTTTATCGAATATTATGTGGTTGTATATGTGAGGTTCTATATCAGAGCTTTCAATTCGATTCCATTGGTCTATGTGTCTCTCCTTATGCCAATACCATGCTGTTTTCACCACCGTAGCTTTATAGTATGTTTTGAAATCAGGTAGTGTGATTCCTCCAATTTCGTTTTTCTTTTTCAGTATGTCTTTGGCTATTCGGGGTCTCTTTCCATTCCAAATAAATTTCATAGTTAGTTTTTCTAGTTCCTTAAAGAAGGCTGCATTGATTTTTATTGGGATTGCATTGAATGTGTAGATCAGTTTTGGTAGGATAGACATCTTAATAATGTTCAGTCTTCCTATCCATGAACAAGGAATAGTCTTCCATTTATTCAGGTCTTCTTTGATTTCCTTGAACAATCTTGTATAGTTCTCGGTGTATAAGTTCTTTACCTCTTTAGTTAAATTTATTCCTAAGTATTTGATTTTTTTATTTACTATTGTGAATGGTATTTGTTTCTTGATTTCCTCCTGATCTTGCTCATTATTGGTGTACAGAAATGCTACTGATTTTTGCGCATTGATCTTATAACCTGCGACTTTACTAAACTCATTTATGAGTTCTAGAATCTTCGTTGTAGATCTCTCAGGGTTTTCTATGTATAGGATCATGTCATCTGCAAATAATGAAATTTTGACTTCTTCCTTTCCAATTTGAATGCCTTTTATTTCTGGTTCTTGCCTCAGTGCTCGAGCAAGTACTTCTAAGACAATGTTAAATAGGAGCGGCGACAGTGGGCATCCTTGTCTTGTTCCTGAGTTTAGAGGGAAGGAGTCTAGGATTTCTCCATTGTAAACAATATTGGCTTTAGGTTTTTCATATATACTCTTTATCATGTTCAAAAAATTTCCTTGTATTCCAATCATTTGGAGTGTTTTTATCAAGAAAGGGTGCTGTATTTTGTCAAATGCTTTTTCTGCATCAATAGATATAATCATGTGATTTTTTTCCTTCAATCTGTTTATATGGTGTATTACGTTGATTGATTTTCTTATGTTGAACCATCCTTGCATACCTGGGATGAATCCCACTTGGTCGTGGTGTATAATTCGTTTAATGTGTTGTTGAATACGATTAGCAAGTATTTTGTTAAGTATTTTTGCGTCTAGGTTCATTAGAGAAATTGGTCTGTAATTTTCCTTTCTTGTGATGTCTTTGTTTGGCTTTGGTACTAGGGTAATGTTGGCATCATAGAAGGAGTTGGGTAATGTTCTTTCTGTTTCGATGGTTTGGAATAGTTTCAGCAGGATTGGTGTCAGTTCTTTCCGGAATGTTTTATAGAATTCACCTGTGAAGCCATCTGGCCCTGGGCTCTTCTTAGTTGGGAGATTTTTAATAACTGATTCTATCTCTCTGCTTGTGATTGGTTTGTTAAGATCATCAATTTCTTCTTTTGTCAATATGGGCTGTTTATGTGTTTCTAGGAATTTGTCCATTTCCTCTAGATTGTCATTTTTGTTGGAATATAGTTTTTCAAAATATCCTCTTATGATAGTCTTTATTTCTGTGGGGTCAGTGGTGATATCGCCTTTCTCATTTCTTATTTTGTGTATTTGCATCTTCTCTCTTTTTTTCTTTGTTAGTGTTGCTAAAGGTTTGTCAATTTTGTTAATCTTCTCAAAAAAACCAGCTCTTGGTCTTGTTTATCTGTTCAAGTGCTTTCTTATTTTCTATTTCATTTAGTTCTGCTCTTATCTTTGTTATTTCCTTCCTTCTTCTTCCTGTTGGGTTACTTTGTTGTTGTTTTTCTAATTCCTTCAAATGTGCAGTTAGTTCTTCAATTTTTGCTCTTTCTTCTTTTTTGATATATGAATTTATGGCTATAAACTTCCCTCTCAGTACTGCTTTTGCTGCATCCCATAAATTTTGGTATGTTGTGTTATCATTATCATTTGTTTCAAGGTAGTCATTGATTTCTTTTGAGATTTCCTCTTTGACCCACTGTTTTTCTAAGAGTGTGTTGTTTAATTTCCAAATCGTGGTGTGAAATCTGGGCTTCTTTCCCTTGCAAATCTCCAGCTTGACTCCACTGTGGTCAGAGATAATGTTTTGTATGATTTCAATCTTTCTGAATTCGTTCAGCCTTTCTTTGTGGCCTAGCATATGATCTATCTTGGAGAATGATCCATGTGCGCTTGAGAAAAATGTATATCCTGCTGTGTTTGGGTGTAGCGATCTATATATGTCTATTAGATCGAGCTCCTCTAATATACTATTCAGATGTTTTGTGTCTTTGGTGATTCTCTTTTGAGATGTTCTGTCCAGAATTGATAGTGGTGTATTAAAATCCCCCACTATAATTGTAGATGTATCTATTCTTTCACTTAGTTTTTCCAGCGTTTGCCTGACATATTTAGAGGCACCCTTGTTAGGGGCATAGATATTTATGATTGTTCGATCTTCTTGACAGATTTTCCCTTTGACTAAAATGTAGTATCCTTCTTTGTCTCTCACAATTGTTTCACATTTAAAGTCTATTTTGTCTGATATTAATATAGCTACTCCTGCCTTTTTTTGGTTATTGTTAGCTTGTATGATTGTTTTCCAGCCTTTCACTTTCAATCTCCATGCGTCTCTGGGTCTAAGATGTGTCTCTTGTAGACAGCATATGGATGGGTCATATTTCCTTATCCAGTGTCCCAGTCTGAATCTTTTGATAGGTGAGTTTAATCCATTGACATTCAGTGTTATTACTATCAAGGAATTATTTGTGTTAGCCATATTTTGATTGGATTTGTGTTTGTCATATTTTGTTTGTATATTTTTTTTTTGTCTTTTTTGTTGTTGTTGTTGGTCTTATACTCTCCTCCAACTTTGCCTTTCCTGTTTTTTCCTTTCTTCCTGCAGAACTCCCTTTAGAATTTCTTGAAGGGGAGGTTTCTTGTTGGTATACTCTTTCAGTTTCTGTTTGTCTGCGAATATTTTGAACTCTCCATCATGTTTGAATGCTAGTTTAGCTGGATAGAGTATTCTTGGTTGGAAATTTTTTTCCCTTTAGTACCTTGACTATATCATACCACTGTCTTCTTGCCTCCATGGTTTCAGAAGAGAAATCAGCACTTAATCTAATTGAGCTTCCCTTGTATGTGATGGTTTTCTTTTCTCTTGCTGCTTTTAGGATCTTCTCTTTGTCTTGAGCATTGGATAATTTGACAAGTATATGTCTTGGGGTGGGCCTGTTGGGGTTTATGACTTGTGGAGTGCGCTGTGCTTCTTGGATATGTACATCTGTCTCTTTCAGTAGATTTGGGAAGTTTTCAGCCATTATTTCCTGCAGCACTCTTTCTGACCCCTTTCCCTTCTCTTCACCTTCTGGAATGCCTATAATACGTATGTTTGAGCGTTTTGCATTGTCATTCAGGTCCCTAAATCCTAATTGGATTTTTTCTATCTTCTTATTGACCCCTTCTACTATCTGTTTGATTTCTGATGTACTGTCTTCCACATCACTAATTCTCTGCTCTGTCTCTTCTAGTCTGCTGATATTTGCTGCAAGTGTATTTTTGATTTCTTGAACTGTGGTGTTCATTCCCATCATATCTGTTATGTTTTTGCGTATGTCTGCAATTTCCCCTCCAAGTGATGTCTTCATGTTGTTAACCTCTTTCATTACTGCATCAAATTTGTCGGTGATAAATGTTCTGAGATCTTTCATTGCTTGTGCCAAGTTTTGCTCCCCTTCGTGATTATTGGTTTGTTGATTGGATTCAGCCATGTTTTCCTGATTATTGGTTTGGTTCGTAGATTTTTGTTGCTTTCTGGTCATCTCTTTATTTTGACGAATTTAATCAGTTCCTTAGCTTCTTTGTCTGCTCTTGGAGGTTAATTAGTTGTTATTTTTGCACAGGTGTTATATCTTCTCTTTGTCACTTTTTTCTTCTTATTCTAGTTACTTGTTGTTGGTTAAGTTCACTTTAGAGGAAAGTATTAGTGTTGGGGAAAGGCAATTGTGTAAGCAAGGGAAAAGTGTAAAGTTGTATTGGTGATGTATGTTAATAAAGCAGGAATATGAGATCTGGAAGGATGGAGGTTAGATTCATGTAGATTGTATAGAGTTATAGCTGTAGGTAGAGTACCTTTTATGAAGTTGATGACTGAATTTGGGAGGAATATGGTATGAACTACACAGCTATTGTTTTCATGAGAGAGGGAAAAAGAAAAGAAAGGTAATAGTTTCAAGAGTGGATAATAGACAGAAAACAGAACATAGGTATTAGAAATTAAGAGTTAGACACTTTGTGGATCAAAGAACGGGAGGTGGGGGGTGGAATATAGGAGAGACAGTAGATGATAGTGGATATCAAGATGCAGGGGAAGGGGGATAGTGTAGGTAGCCTAAATCAGTTCACACAGAAATGAGGCAGTGGAGGATGGGAAAACCCAGCAAATGTGAGGTGTTCCCTGTAGCACCTATTGTATACTTGAATTAAAGTAAAAATAAGTGGAAGATGAGGGACAAGAGGGAAAGAGAAAACCGAAAAAAAAACAAACAAACAAAAAAAAACAAACCAAGAAGGGAATCCTCTGCAGGTAGCTGGGATCTCCGTGTATATTTCACAGACGAATCCTCTCTGTTACCTTCCCTCCAAATCGATGTCCAGACACCTCCGGACCAGCAAAAATCCCGAAACAATCCAGTCCCAAAGAGTCTCCAACGCCGCCCAGCCGATTCCCTGCAGAAGACTCTAACAGGGATGTTCACTCAGCCGCCATCTTGCCCCCTCTCAGAGTGGTCTTGTTTGTGGACATCTCAGTAGGATCCCAGATATAGCCAAAGTAGATACAACCCCAGATACTGGTGCTCCTAAGGGCTACAGGAGCATACAAGTTCTATGGTCATGACAGATGGCTCTGGAGTTCATTGCCTTGCCAGTGGACCCTACTGTGGAGTTTGTGCTCCTGATTGTGATGGTGTTGGACTCAGATGTGACTTCTATACATATGTCACTTTTGTCACTTTTACTGTACCTGTGATTGGTGCTGGGGTTTGTGTAGTCTCAGTAGACTTGAATCTCTGGACTGTCCATGTGCCAGCTGGGTCCAGAGCCTCAGCAGTTGCAACACCTACTTTTGGGTTTGTTGGACTTACTCAGGTCAGCTGATGGGGAGATGAGATTAGCCAACCACCACACCAGGGAACTGAGAGTGTTTACAACTGCAAACAGTAGAATCACATCCATCAGCCATGTAGGATCTAAGCCTTCTCTCTATTTAGAGTTGGAGTGGACATCAACATCCCAGGGTCCACAGGATGTTGGAATATAATATGGATTGGAGTGGACTTGCTGGTATTCTACTATAGAACTGTAGTGACTCTATCAGTGGAAGAAATTGTATCACTGATGTGTAGACAGTGGCCATGGGAGTTGCTGAGGGCATGGAGAGGGAGGAAGAGGTGTGATATGAGCCATTTTGGGGACTTGGAGTTGTCCTGAATGATATTGCAGGGATAGATACAAGCCATAACCCACTGGATGGACTGGGGGAGAGTGTACTACAATGGTCCATGTGGTGTGGCAGTGCTCCAGAGTGTATACACAAAATGCAATGAATGTCCTTGCTGATGAAATGGTATGGTGATGTGGGAGGAGTTAGGGGGGAGTGGGGAGTGTGGTATATGGGAACCTCCTATGTTTTTTAATGTAACATTTTGTGTGATTTATTTATCTTTAAAAGACAATAAAATTTGAAAAAATAAAAAATAAAAATCAATACAGAAAATTAATAGAATGAAAAGAACATTCTTTAAGGAGATCAAAAAAATTGACAAATCCTCAGCTAGACTAAAAATAAAAAAGAGAGAAGGTGCAAATAAATAAAATGTGAAATGAGAAAGGGGACATGACCACTTACCTAACAAAAATAAACAGGATGATAAAAGGATACTGTTAACAGCTGTACACCAACAAAATTGACAGTATTGATGAAATGGACAAATTCCTAAAAACACATGAACAACCCACACTGACCCCAGAAGAGATTGGAGACTTCAACAAGCTAAACAAAAGTAAAGAAATTGATAGAGGGAAATGGACTTTGGCCCAGTGGTTAGGGCATCCATCTACCACATGGGAGGTCTGTGGTTCAAACCCCGGGCCTCCTTGACCCGTGTGGAGCTGGCCCATGCGCAGTGCTGATGCACGCGAGGAGTGTCATGCCACACAGGGGTGTCCCCCACGTAGGGGAGCCCCACGCGCAAGGAGTGCGCCCTGTAAGGAGAGCCGCCCAGTGCGAAGGAAAGTGCAGCCTGCCCAGGAATGGCACCGCCCACACTTCCCGTGCCACTGCAGACAACAGAAGCGGACAAAGAAACAAGACGCAGCAAAAAGACACAGAAAACAGACAACCGGGAGAGGGGAGGGGAATTAAATAAATAAATAATAAATCTTTAAAAAAAAAAAAAGAAAAGAAATTGATAGTGTCATCAATGACCTTTCCAAAATGAAAGCCCATTACCAGATGGCTACTCAAGTGATTTCTACAAAATATTGAAAGAAGCTCTAATACCAGTCTTCCTCAAAACTCTTCCTAAATATTGAACAAAATGGAATGCTAACAAATCCATTCAATGAAGCCATCACTTTAATACCAAAGTCAAATAGAGATATTATGAAAAAAGAAAGTTATAGACCAGTTTCTCTAATAAGTAAAGATGAAAAATTCTCAACAAAAATATTTTCTAAGAGAATTCAAAAGCACATTAGAATATTATTCACCATGATGAAATGGGTTTTATACCTGGAATGGAAGGGTGATTGAATATAAGATAGTCAATCAGTGTAATATACCAAAATAATAAAATAAAGATGAAAAAATCACAGGATCATTTAATTTGATGTGGAAAGGGCACAGAAAAAATGCCACAACCCTTCTTTATGAAAACACTCTGAAAGTTAGGAATAGCAGTAAAATTTCTCCATATGATAAAGTGCATATAGGAAAAACTCATGAGAAATATTGTACTCAGTGGTGAATGACTGAAAGCTTTCCCACTGAGGCTGGGAAATAAAGACAAGGATGCCCACGGTGTCCACTGTTATTCAATATTGTGCTAGAAGTTCTAGCTAGAATAATTAGGCAAGAAAAAGAAATAAAAGTCACCAAAATATTAAAGGAAGAAGTAAAACTTTTGCTTTTCATGGATGATATAATCCTATATATAGAAAATGCCTTAAAATCTACAATAAAATAACGAGAAAAAAAATAAATTAGTTCAGCAAAGTACCTTGATGCTTAATATGCCAAGAACCAATAAATTTACTATACCCTATGTATTAGTTAGGGTTCTCAAGGGAAACAGAATCTACAAGAGATATCTGTCAATAGTGTGTGATTTTATGAGAGTCTCTCATGCAGCTGTGGGGATGCACAAGTCCAGTTAAGCAGGTAAGCTGAAACCAGGGGCTCCAATGAAAGTCCAGTGAAGGTTCTTGATGAGTTCTGGGAGAAGTTGACTGTACAAAAACAAGCTGGGAAATTCTCAATGCTGAAATCACTTTCCCTTTTAAGGCATTCAATTGATTGGGTTAAGCATCACTCATTGCTGATGGCAATCTCCCTGATTGATGTAATTGTACTCAGCTATCTATGAATTACTACTGCAGTAAAGTCAATGGTGACTAAAGTCCATAAATGCCCTTGTAATACAAGTAGCCCAATGATTGCTTGACCAAACAATTGGGCACAATTACCTGGCCAAGTTGATACAATAGTCTAACCATCACAGCCCATCCCTTGTCAACTTGGCAACCATACACATTACCTTAAATCATACTTAGTCTCTAAGTAAAATCAATAACAGACATGCATATATATATATTTATATATATATATAAAATCAATAACAGACATGCATATATATATATATATTTTTTCCACCTAGCAATGTTTGACTCTCCTGCATACAACTGGAAATGCATTAATTCCATACAGAATAGACTGCAAGTTCTTGGGTAATATTGACTCTCAAACTTGACATCCTCAAATGTTATGACCTGAAACTAATACTTCTTGTTATATGATAAGGGAAATTTTAGGGAAGAAGACAAAGAAATTTGTTTTGTGTACCTATGCAATCATCATCATGAAACAAGGAAGAAAGATTCATGACCATTATAGTCCTTGTTTCTGTACCTGGTCATGTGGTCAAAGTTCATATTTATCACTACCTTCTTACTCTCCCCATTCCATGTTTCCATTATCCTCAGCAAGCACTTCAGCTAGCCATGGTTCTTTGCCTGGTGGGGTCACCCAAACTTTCATTTCTGAATATTCTGGGCCATGGTAAGTCTGGCTTGGATGGGGTTGTTGCAATTTTCCATTGACTTTATTTTTCTTTTTTAGAAGATTTCTTTTATTTATTTCTCTCCCCTTCCCCCACCACATTGTCTATTTGCTGCCTGTTCTTGTTTTTGTCTGCTTCTGTTGTCAGTGGCATGGGAATCTGTGTTTCTTTTTGTTGACTTTAATCATAGGATATAGAAGTACTAGGAGATGCCCCAGAAGATCTCCTGTATTCCAGGCTAACTTTTCTTTATCCCCATTATGTAGATGCAGTCCTATTTCCCCTTGATATTCAGGATCAATCACCCCAGCCAGTACAATAATTCCCTTCTTTGACTGTTGATTTAGAGTTAAGAGGAACCCAAAGGGCCAGGTGGCAGCTTTAACTTTCAATTCAATGGAATCATTGCTATGTTTCCTTTTGTCAGCTTTCCTCCTTTTGGAACTAAAACCTGTAGACCAGCAGAGTTTGAGGTTTGAGACAAGAAGCAAAAGTTTTCCTAGTTGGTCACTAGGGGTAATACTGAGTGGTAACACTCCCTTTTCCACCCCTTGATTCCTGGGCCCATGGATCTTGGTTATGGGATAAAAAGCACCATAGAGCAGGCACTGATTTAGAGAATACATAGCCTCCTGGACAACAGTGCCTCAGCCCTTGAAATATTGCCACCTAGTTGGCACCATAATTGAGTCTCCAAAAGGCCATTCCACTGTTCTATCATTCCAGCTGTTTCAGGGTGATAGGGAACATGGTAAGACCAGTGAATTCCATGGGCATGTGCCCATTCCTGCACAACATTTGCTGTGAAATGTGTCCCTTGGCAGAAGCAATGTTGTGTGGAATGCCAAGGTGGTAGATAAGAAACATTCAGGAAGTCCATGGATGGTAGTTTTGTAAGAAGTATTGAATGCAGGAAATGCAAATCCATATCCAGAGTGTGTGTCTATTCCAGTTAAAACAATTTGCAGCCCCTACCGTGGTGAAAGTGACCCAATGTAATCAACCTGCCACCAGGTAGTAGACTGTTCATCTCGAGGAATGCTGTCATATCAGGGGCTGAGTGTAGGTCTCTGCTGCTGGCAGATTGGGAACACAGCAATGACTGTAGCCAAGTCAGCCTTGGGAAGTGGAAGTCCGTGTTGCTGAGTCCATGCATAACCTCAATCCCTACCTCCATGGCCACATTGTTCATGAGCCCATTGAGCAATTAGAAGAGTGGCTGGGGAAAGAGGCTGAGCATTAGCCACAGAGCAGGTCATCTTATCCACTTGATTATTAAAATCTTCCATTGCTGAAGTTACCCTCTGGTGAGTGTTCACAGGGGAAACAAATATTTTCATGTTTTTTGCCCATTCAAAAAGGTCTCTCCACATACCTTGTTTCCAGACCTTTTTGTCACCAATTTTTGAATCATATTCTTCCAATTCCCTGACCATCCAGCCCAACCATTGGCAACAGCCCATGAATCAGTGTACAAATGCACCTCTGGCCATTTCTTCTTCCAAGCAAAATGAACAACCAGGTGCACTGCTCAAAGTTCTACCCACTGAGAGGATTTGCCCTCACCACTGTCCTTCAAGGATGACCAGAAAGGGGCTGCAGTGCTACAGCTGTCCACTTTCAGGTGATATCTGCATACATGCAGAACCATCTGTAAATCAGTTCCTCAGTCAACTGATTATAAGGGACTCACCAAGAAGCCAAAGCTGAGGGCTGTGAAAGGGAATGTTACATGGCAGGCATGATGACCATAGGCATTTGGGCTAGTTCTTCATGTAACTTACCTGTGCCTTCAGGATCTGCTCAAGCCCTATCTCATATATACCACTTCCACTTTATTATGGAATGCTGCTGTGCATGATCGCCTTTATGGTTTGGTGGGTAGACAATACCCAGCTCACAATAGGCAATTCAGTCTCATGGTAACATGATGACCCATGGTTAAGCATTCAGTCTCCACTCTGGCCCAGTAGCAGGCAAAGCCATTTCTCAAAAGGGGAGTAGTTACATGCAGAGGATGGCAGGGCTTTGATCCAAAATCCTAAGTGTCTGCATTGTGATTCTCTTAGAGTGGCCTGCTAAAGTCTCCAGACAGCATCTCTATTTGCCCCTGAAATGTCCAGCAACATTAGATCTGCTGGATCATATGGCTCAAATGTAGTACAGCTTGAACAGCAGCCTGGACCTGACACAGAGCCTCTTATTGGTCTTGTCCCCAATCAAAACCAGCAGCTTTTACGGTCACCCAGTAAATGGGCCAGAGCAGCACACCCAAATGAGGAATGTGTTATCTCCAAAATTGAAAGAGACCAACCTAAATATTGTGCCTCTTTTTTGATCATAGGAGGAGCCAGTTGCAGCACTTATCCTTCACTTTAGAAAGGATATCTCAACATGCTCATGCCACTGGATACCTAGAAATTTCACTGAGGTGGGAGGGTCTTGTATTTTAGTTGGATTTATCTCCCATCCTCTCTCACACAAATGTCTTACTAATAAGTCTAGAGTCTTTGCTACTTCTTGCTCACTAGGTCCTATCAACATGATATCATCAAATAATGGACCAGTGTGATGTCTTGTGGGAGGGAGAGACAATCAAAATCCCTGTGGGCAATATTATGACATAGGGCTGGAGAGTTGATATACCCCTGAGGAAGGACAGTGAAGGTATACTGCTGGCCTTGTCAGCTGAAAGCAAACTGTTTCTGGTTGTCCTTACTAATAGTAATTGAGAAAAAAGCATTCACCAAATAAAGAGCTCGATACCAGTTACCGGGGAATGTGCTGATTTGCTCCAGCAATGTTACCACATCTGAGACAGCAGCTGCAATTGGAGTCACCACATGATTAAGTTTACAATAATCTACTGTTATCCTCCAAGGTCCATCTGTTTTCTGTATAGGCCAAATAGGAGAGTTGAATGGGGATGGGGGGAATCACCACCTCTGCATTCTTTAATTACTTGACAGTGGCACTAATTTCTGCAATCCCTCCAGGAATCTGGTATTGCTTTTGGTTTACTATTTTGCTAGCTAGGGGCAGTTCTAGGGGTTTCCACTTGGCCTTTCCAACCATAATAGCCCTCACTCCACAAGTCAAAGATCCAATGTGGGGATTCTGCCAGTTACTGAGTATGTCTATTCCAATTATGCATTCTGGAACTGGAGAAATAACCACAGAATGGGTACAGGGGTCTACTGGACCAACTGTGAGGTGGACCATAGTTAAAATTCCATTAATCCCTACCTCCAGAAGCCCCTACTCCGAATGGTGGACCACAGCGATGTTTTGGGTCTTGTGGAATTAACGTCACTTCTGAGCCAGTGTCTAATATTCCCCCAAATGTCTGATCATTTCCTATTCTCCAATGCACAGTTACTCTGGCAAAAGGCCATAGATCTCCTTGGGGAAAGGTGGGAGGAAGATTAAGAGTATAAATTTTGGGCAGTTTAACAGGATCCTTCCCCAAGGAGACCTGGCCTTCTCCTCATTCAAGGGGCTCTGGGACTGGGAATTCTCAAGTCTGGCAATTCATTAAGGGGCTGTGATTCTCTGCATCTGCAATTTGAGTTAGAGTTTTGTTCACTCAACCTAGAACTCTTCTGTTTATACAGATCCAGAAGAAATTTAGTAGACTACCTATATATTTCACTGCTAGGTTCCCCTTGTAGACTACCTATATATTTCACTGCTAGGTTCCCCTTGTTGTATTAGCTAATGCCATAACTTTATGTGACTCATAATGTTTGAGTTAATTTTTGAATCTGCCTTTCACTGCAGTAGCCATGCCCACCTTGACTTTGGCGATTAACTGCCTACACTTGACTTTTACCAGATTAACATCCAATTATCCCCATGATGTTTAAGGATTCTAATTCCATCACAGCCCTCCCTACAGTAACATCTGGACTACAGTGAGGAGCAACCACAGAGTTCTTCAGGAAAGATTGAGTTAGTCCTACAAATTTATTCCTTACAATCCTGGTTAAAGGTGTGTCCTCTGAACAGTCCTGGGGTGGGTGGGCAGCTCTCAAATGGTAAATACATTGTAGAATTCCAATCTTCCTAAGCCTTTGAATTCTCTCTTCTACTGTATACTAGGGCATATTGGCCCCCTCAACCTCAGATATGCTAGGCCATCTTTTGGTTATGCTTCAGTCAGCCACTCAAACAAACTGTTAGAGCCCTTTCTAACCCATGGAGCTACAGCATTGAATTCAGAATCTCTGCTTAGTGCATCCATATCAATAAATTCAGCCTGATACAACTTTATATTCTTTCCAACATTATCCCATACCCTTAGAATACTTTCACGCACATATTCCCCTGATTTCTGTCTATGTATGTTAGAAAATGCATGCAGTTCTTTCTGAGTATACCTTACTTCCTCATGGGTCACACTTTGTATTTCAGTTTTAGGGGCTTGTGATTTTAGTCTAGTATTATGAATCAAAGACAAGAGAGGTGGTGAGTGGGTAAGGAGAAGGATTAGAAATGCCTTGCAAGCTCTGACCTCAGGGCATTTCTTTGCATTTCTTCTGGTGAGACAGGATTAATCTCTTCAGGCAGAGGTTGAAAGGCAGTTTCCTCAGGGCAGACTGGAGGCTCAGCAGTGCATGCTGGAGCTTGGCTGGTACATGTCTCAGGGCTGGGAGGAGGTCAGACTCCCTGGGGCAGGCCAGAGGCTGGGTAGGGCAGGCTTCAGTTTGACTGGTACCCACATCAGGGCTGGAAGTTGTTTCAGACTCCCTGGGGAAGGGTCAGTGCTGGATGATACAAGGTTGACAAGGTGTGGTCTGAACAGGGCAGCCCATGGCAGGCTTATCTGGTAAAGTTTCAGCAGAATTCAGGGTTCCAATGTCTCCATCAATATCATCATCATACCATATGTCTCCATCCCAATTCTCTGAATTCCACTCTTTTTCCAATCAACGCCTTTACTTTAACTGTAGAAACCATACCTGGTTAAGATTTTAGTTTCCTTTGTAAATCTACTACTCCTACAATGAGAGTCTGAGTTTGGTTCTCAGATATGTTGAGCCTGTGGCTACAGGAAACAAGATTTTCTTTCCAAGCACACATAGAAAATTTCACATCATTCATGCAGTGTTTAAGTTTCAAATTTGAAGACTTTAATTCATCTCTTTCACTTGTAACAGTATCCGGAGTATCTAGGAGGAATCAGCCAACATCATTATACCTTTTGACTCCACAAGACTCTGTTAAGGTGTTGAAAACACTGTCCCCCAGATCCTTGCTTCTTATAAGCAAGGAAGTAGGGGAATCCAGTGATGCTATTTTGTGTATCTCAATTGCCAACTTGTGCCATCAGTTCTTAGCAGCCTCTTTTTTATTGGAAAGGGAGTCATCAGCACACTTGAGTCTAATTAGAGTAGAGAGCCAATTACAAAACTCCCAGAACCACCTCAGACACCCATGTTTAAGACTCTATTCCTCAAGAACCACTCCCGGTACCAACCTGTATTAGTCAGGGTTCTCTAGGGAAACAGAATCAACAAGAGATATCTGTCGATAGTATGCTATTTTATGAGTCTCTCATGCAGCCATGGGGATCAACAAGTCCAGTTTCTGCAGGCAGGCTGCAATCAGGGGTTCCAATGAAATTCCAATGAAGGTCCTTGATGGGAGATCTTGGCTGTCTGAAGAAGAGCTTGGAAATTCTTTCTCTGTGCTGGAATCACTTCCCCTTTGGAGGCATTCAACTGATTGAGTTAAGCATCACTCATTGCTGATGGCAATATCCCTGATTGATGTAATTATAATCAGCTAGCTATGATTTACCATTGCAATGAAGTCAATGGTGACTAAAGCCCATAAATGCCCTTGTATTACAGTTAGCCCTGTGCTTGCTTGACCAAACAATTTGGCATAATTACTTGACTGAATTGGCACAATATTCTATCACACACTACTAATGAGCAAAACTTAGGAAAAAGTCAGGACAAAATACTTTTAAAATAGCAACTGAAAGAATAAAATATTTAGGAATAAACATAAACAAGGAGATAAAGGGCCTGTATTCAGTGACCTACAGAATATTGGCAAAAGAAACTAAGGAAGACTTAAGTAAATGGAATGGCATTTTGTATTAATGGGTTGGAAGGCCAAATATCATTAAGATGTCATTTGTACTCACACTGATCTACAGAGTTAATGCAATCCAATAAAATTTCCAACAACTTTCTTTGTAGAATTGGAAATGTCAATTATCAAATTTATCTGGAAAAACAGGGCCCTGAGTAGCCAAATACACCTATGAAAAGAAGAATGCATTTGGAAGACATGCACTCCAAGTCTTGAAGGTATATTATTTAGGCACAGTGGTAAAAAGTGTGTATACTTGCATATAGATAGATTGGCTGGTCAAATCAAAACAAGAGTTCAAAGTAGACCCTCACATCTATGGTCAAGTGTTTTTTTAACAAGACTATCAAACCAACCCAACTGCATCAGAATAGCCTATTCAATAAATTGTGCTGGGAAAAGTGGATATCCATATCTAAAAGAAAGAAAGAGGACCCTTATCACACAACTTATAAAAAAATTACCCCAAAAATAGTTCAAGAAACTAATTCTAAAATCTATAACCATAAAACTCCTAGAAGAAAATGTAGTGAAACATTTTCAAGTTCTTGTGGTAGGTGATGGTTTTTTGGACTACACCCAAAGCATAAGCAATGAAAGAAAAAATAGTTATATTGGACTTCCTTAAAATTTTTCAGAAGATTTTGTTAAGGGGGAAAGGGAACCTACTCAAGAGACGAAAAGTTTTAGAAAACACATATCTAACAAAGGTTTTACAAGCATGTTATATAAAGAGATTATGAAAGGACAGAAAGACAAGCAACCTAATTAAAAGGTTTGACTGGAAATTTTGACAAAGAGGAAATAAAAATAATCTAAAAGGACATGACAAGATGCTCAACATCATTAGCTATTAGGGCAATACAGATCAAAGCTAAAATGAGATACCACTTCATGACTTATACAATGGGAACCTAAAAGAAAGAGAGTTATGGGCTCTGGAGAGGATGTGGAGACATAGTAACACTCCTTCAGTGTTTGTGGGATTGTAAAATGGTATACCCTTTGTGGAGGACAGTTTAGTGTTTCCTCAGGAAGCTAAATGAATAACTACTTTATCAGTTAGCCATCCTGCTAGTATCAATACATCCAGAAGGATGGAAAGCATGAATAGTAATAGATATTCCACACCAGTTTTCATAGTTGCATTACTCACATTTGCTAAAAGACAGAAATAACCTAAGTGCTCATCATCTTACAATGGATAAAGAAAATGTGATATATACCTATGATGGAATACCATTCAACTAAGTAGAAAGAACTGAGAAAGTACATGACAACATGGACGAATCCTGAGGATATTATGTTGAGTGAAGTAAAACAAAAGGATGAATATTGTATGTTCTTATTGATATGATCTAAATACCATTAACAAGCTTAAGGAATTAAACTATAGAATATAGGTTACTGGGAGACAGAAGGTTGATTATGAATGGGGAGATATACTAAATGCATATAGAATGTTTAATAAGGTTGGTTAAATATATTTTAATGAATATAGTTGATAGTGACACATTATAATGAGTATGAAAATATTCCTGATTTTTAAATGGGATTGTGATTGAAAGGGATAGTCTAGGGAGGTTCGTGTAAATTGAAAGACACCTAGAGTATAATCTAGAGTCTGTATAACAATGATTTTAGTGGTAAATGAGGATGGTAGTTAGTAATATAAATGCAAGAATGTTTTTCTACTATACAGTGCTAAGAATATGGTCACACATGGGAAAAATGCCACTAATATAACTTAGAGATGATAGTTACCAATAACATTGTAGCAACAGCAAAGAAGGTACTAGATCAATGCTAGAGAGGAAAAAATATTATATGGGGTTTAAAAATCAAAACTAGAGTTCAAAAATAGACACTCACATTTATAGGTCAAGTGTTTTTGACAAGACTGTCAAACCAACCCAGCTGTATCAGAACAGTCTGTTCAAGAAATGGTGCTGGAAAAACTGGATATCCATATGTAAAAGAAAGAAAGAGGACCCTTATATCACATCTTATACAAAAATTACCTAAAAAGTATGTCAAGGAACTAATTCTAAAATGTATAATAATAAAACTTCCAGGAGAAAATAGATTTTAGGATATGAGATATGAATATGATTAAGCTTTTTTATTTCCTTCATCAGTCTTGTCATTCAGTCTTCTTGTCATTCAGTCTTGTCAACCAATTTGTGTTTATTTACTTATCTTTTGGAACACTGGAGAAACAATTGTTTGCTTTTAGAATTAAATAAGATAAATGAGCCTGGGTAGAATTTACTTAGAGTAGTGCTTCCATAATTTGTTAACCTGTTTTTTGTCTCTTTTATTTTTTGAAGTTGAAATGTAGTTTTAAAAAAAAATCAGTGGTGGAAGGTGTTAAGCCCAGGGGCCCCATCCTTTCCCCACTCTTCATACCCCCTCCTGCCCCTTCCTGCTGTGTATTCCTAAAGGATATGAAACCAAAACTCCTCTCCCTGCTCCCTCTCAGACATTCAGGTCTGATAGTAGCAACCCGTGTCTGAGGGATGCATACGGAACTACGAAGCCTAAACGAGTTATCATGCCCTGACCTTAAAACTGTAAAGCTAGCATAAACCATCACAAACTAGTCCCTTTGTAGTATAGCTCCCAAGAAAGGAGCTCTCCTCCCCCTCCTTGGTTACTGCAGTCTGTCTGACACGGTCCTAGGGCTAAGACCTCTCTCTCTCATTAAAGGCTGTGCTTAAACTGATTTCAGCTCCCAGTCTCATTTGTAAGACAGCTCCCTCCCTCGGCTTCCGCCGGAACCTAAGGTTGACGTCATGAATACTGCGACGGAGGATATCCCCTGAAAAAATGTAAGAGGTCTCATCCAGGGACTACAAGGGTAGGTTCCAGAGCTCTGAAGGATGGTAGAAGCTGGAGAAGGACTCCACAAATACTGAAGTGAAGAAAGAGAAAAATATCAGGTGGGAAAATTCCGTCCATGACCTGGCGTCCTCTTCCCTTCCCTCTCAGTGTGCCTCATGTAATGCTTGCTAGTTCTCCAGAGGCATCAAGCAGCATGAATCCCTCTTACTGAAGAAAAAGATTTTAGAAGGACTCAAAGCAGTGAGTTAGAACCCCATGTATATCCAGGCACATAGACCCAAGCCCATCCACAGAGACCCAGGGTGGAAAACAAGCTCCTGAAGAGTTCTGAAAACAAAAGTGCCCCTGTGTGGAAGGGGGGCCAGGGGGAGGTGAAAACATGGCAGAATGGCGGTAGCTAAGTGGTGCACTCGTGCAATCTAGTTGCAGTTGGTGGGATTCTTAATGTAGAATTGACTTTTCTGAAGGACCCACCTTTCTAGAATAACTCCATCTGACTCCCAGAGGCAGGATAACCTAGCAGGGAAGAAACCTAAGGCAGAAAAGCCTCGTGGAGAAAATAGTGGGGAGGGTTAAACTGAACTGCGGTGTGATGGGAGGGTATCAGATATGAAATGTGCAAGGAAAATGGGGTACTGAGTGAGGAAGAGAATGGAAACAAATCCCAGGAACTGGGGACAGAATTCTGCACAAAAATAAGCAGAACTTATCAAGTTTCCTGCTGAAGGCAGAGAGGAAAGAAGCTGGCAAGTTAAGGCAGGTTGTGCTCATGTTTCAAGTTCTGGGAAAAAGAGATCTTAAAAGAGATGGGACCTTAATTAAGTTTCAGTTTGCTGGTGGAAGGCTTAGTATGAGGGACTCCAGCTAGGGCATACATTAATTTATGTAACAATTTCCCCCAGTTTGATCTGGCTATCAGCTTTTGATAAAAATTTAAGGTGTTGAGCCCATTTTCAGTTACTGCCTAAGTTCTTGAAATAGTACTTGCAGGTTGTTTTCATGTTGGGCACATAGGAAGTCATGATGTTGCAGATTTTTCCTTGATCATCATTTTTATGTCACGCCAAACAAAAAGAAATCATTTGCTATTTCACAAGTGGCTGGTGACATGCATTCAAAACTCTTGAGGGAGAACAGTGCACCAGGGAGACTAAAATGAGTACTATGAATGAGAAAATGCCCAAATGCCCACCTAATAATATGCTTCTATGCCAAGGGCCCAAGGTTTGAATGAACTGAAAGCAAAGTAATCAAATCAGGGCCCTGAGGAAGGCTTTACCTGTTTAAATCATGTTGCATGTTTTAATTTTTTCATGTTATTGTGTTATGTGTGGAACAACTTCCTCAGGAGTGTTTACTCAAGTAGAGCAAGTGGTGTTTGCAATAGCAAAAATGCTTCCTTGTTCAGCTTAGTAATCAAGTTTGGCAATGCTATTGTCTAAAACAAGTTAAGCAAATAAATGTAGTGATTTGCTGTGCTGCTACAGCTCTAGTAGTAGATTTAGTAATTTCTCCTATTGTGATCGATAAATATCTGGTCCTGCTTTCATTCGTGTTAACCACAAGGCAAGGCAGTAACAATCTGCCAAAAGAGGCAAAACCAAAATCATTAACTCCCTGGGTTTTTCCTGTTTTGCTTGAGAATGTAGATGAAGGGCAGAGTCCAGTGAGAAGTTTCAGATTGATTGTAAACTCCAAAGGGGCTGTGAGGAGACCAAGTGCACATTACCCTGGTATTTACCAGCTATTGAAGCAATTTACTGCCCAGGCAAATATCCTATAAAATTTCCACAATAAAAATATTGCCTGGCAGAACAATGTCAGTGCACCCAAAGTGATCTTGTTGATATATCCATTACTAGGACTACTGTCACTTGTTCTTCGTATCCAAGTTTCTGTGGTATTCAGAGTATAAATGAGGAGCTGACCAAATTTATTGTGTTGTGAATCTTTTGCAGATCCAGTACCTTAAATCTGAAATTGGACATTCATTTTTAAGGTAACTTGTAGTTTATGGAGGGATATTGACTATTTTAATAAGATTTTCATGCTCTTCTATGATATGTTTAATCATTAGACCAGTAAAAGGCAGACTCATTCCTCCCAATTCACTTTATTATGTTTTTAACCAAAGGGTAATGTTTATTTCTTTTAAAACAAATTCTTATTATTATCTTTCTATTTTAAAGATACATAAATCACACAAAATGTTACAATAAAAAATATAAGAAGTTCCCATATGCCCCACTCCCCATGACCTCCACTCCTCCAACATTGACAGCTTCTTTCATTAATGTGATACATTCATCACATTTGATGAGTACGTTTTGGGCATTGCTACACAGCATGGATTATAGTCTATGTTGTAGTTTATGCTTTCTTCCAGTCCATTCAGTGAGTTATGACAGAATATATAATGCTCTGCATCTATCCTTACAATACCATCCAGGACAATGTCAAGTCCTGAAAATGCCCCAATATCACACCTCTTTTTCCTTCTTCCTGCCTTCAGCAACTCCCATGGCCACCATCTCCGCATCAATGATATAATGTTTTCCATTGCTAGAGTCACAGTAATTCTATAGTAGAATACCAGTAAGTCCACTCTAATCCACATTTTATGCCTCTATCCTGAGGACACTGGGATGGTGATGTCCATTGCACCTCAAAATTGAGAGGGGCTTAGATCCCACATGGCTGATGGATAGAATTCTGCTTGCAGTTGTAGACTCTCTTGGTTCCCTGGTATGGTGTCAACTGACCTGGGTAAGTACATCTAACAAGAGAGTAGGTGTTGCAACTCTGCTAGGGCTTAGGGCCCAGCTGGTACATGGACAGTCCAGAGATTCAAATCTCCTGAGCATATCCCAAACCCAGCACCAACCACAGGTTCAGGAAGAGTGGCAGAAGCATGAGTAGAGAGGTCAGATCTTAGTCCTACTGCTTCACACACAGGAGTACAAACTCCAAAGTAGGGCCCACTGGTTAGGCACTGAACTCCAGAGCCATCTGTCATGACCATAGGGCCTGGGTATCTCCATAGCCCTCAGAATCTCCACTACCTGGGATTGTATCTGCTTTGGCTATCTCTGAGATCCTTTTAGGTGTGCATAAGTGTAACCTCACTGATGACCTCTGACTCATTTTGAAGTCTCGTAGGCATATAAATTCATTTGTCTTTACCGTTTCCCCCTTTTATTCAAGGCCTTTTTCTAGTTGCATCACCAGCAATCCCAGCACAAGCTGATGCTTAGCATTAATACCTCAGTAACAGGGAGGCTCACCCCCAGGAGTTATGTTCCATGCTGGGAGGAAGGTAATGCAGTTACATGCTGAGTTTGGCTTAGACAGTGGTCATATTTGAGCAACATGGAGGTTCTCAGGAGGTAACACTTTGGCACCCTGCAGCTCTAGGCCTAGTTGAAATTTCAAGCACAGAGGCTCATAAGCATAGTCATCAGTATCAAGGACCCATCATTGGGCCATCCTTGTTCTTGGTCTTGGCCCTTGTACTTGGGGGATTGTTATTGCTCCATTGGGGAGTGCAAGAGCGTTTCCCAGAATGGGAACTCAGCACTCTCTCAGTTGTCATGTGATACTCTATCCTCTATGTCAATACCCAATGACATCTGAACATATCTATATATCCTCTATGAATGCCCTGGAGAATGCCTACTCCATCAATGACACCCTGTGTCCATGCTCCTCCCCTGCCATAATTGAACCCCTCTGCATTCCAAAAATTCTTCAAAGAGTCTATTATGTGGCCAAATTCAGTTAATAAGAAAATGAAATAATAATGATAGGTTTAAAGATTAGAAATAGAATACACAATAATTTAGAATAGCTAAAATAAAGTAAAAAATAAAGTAGGGTATTAAAATGAAAAATATAAATTTTTTTTCATGTTTTGCATCTCATCATTGTAGTATTTACAGTGTATATGTACAGCGGCAAGGCAATCTCTTCCATTACTTCCTTAGTGTCTACAACCTCTTTTTTTTATGTCTTCAAACAAGTTTTAGGTCACAGTAAAGTCACTTAGAGAATATAGGGAACTCCCATATACCTAACATCAAACCCTTTTCCCCCTTCCCCTTACAGTACTAACACATGGGATAACATGAATATTTTTTTCGTAACAATACTTTTTTGGCAGTTCTAACATAAAATGTCCTGATATAAAAATATTAATTAAAAAATCAAATAAAAGCAAGGAAAACAGACCCAAAATATTAAGTTTTTACTTACAAAGCTTTATTTGTTGTACAGAAAGTAAAAATGCTGTTGCAAACTTAGTGTAGCTGGTAGCCATGCGTAGTTCACAATCACCAATCAGTTAGCCATGGTACAGCAATTCTTGGATGAAAATCTAACAATGTTTACAATTTTGTTGTGGTGAGGTCCCCTTGCTTGGTGATAGATTTCCTGGAGTTTCTAAATGGAGGAAGGTACAATGCCACAGAACCTAATCTTGGCTCTTTAAAGACCAATTCCTGAGACTCTGGTGTTCTAAGAGAGAAAGAATTTCTTTGCTGGTCTAGGAAAGAGGCCATTGGCACAAGGGCCCCAAAATCTGCCTTCTAGATTTTGAAGAGTTTAGGGTTTTTATGAGTTCAGACAGGAGGGTGAAGTGGTTACCATCAGCCTATAAATATACACAAGGGTGAGTGTAGTTTTCAAATAACCATAAAAAATGTGAGGTTAAACTAGAATATCCATCACAACAGTAAGTATACACAAAGGAGAGCCAAGTTTCAAAGAATCATAAATAAGAATGAGGGTGAACAACCAAATTCAGTATTAATTTTTGGTTATTTTATATTATACTAAAAAAGGGAAAAAATGCATTTATATAACAATTCAGTAACTATAAACTTTTGTTATTATTATTCTTAATTCTTAGTTACAAGGTTATAGGTCCATGAAAGCTTAAAACAGAGTAAAGAGGTCCTTAGGTCTAGTATTCATATTTGATATAAAACAAATATGCAGTTTGATACAAAGAGACATGTGATGGCTAGGCTAAGGCCCTAACAGTTTATTTGGGACAAGAAAGAAATTTGTTGTGGGTAGAACAATGAGGTCCCCTTCAGTGTGCATAGATCAGGGTTTGTGGTGACAAATCCAACAGTCTGTGTTGTTACTTCCCTTTGAAATGTCCTTGGAGAAGTATAAAATTGCACTGTCTTTCCAGTCCAGTGCAAGGGTAAAGCATAGGAAAACATGCATTATAAGTGTTATTTAAAGTCTTTTTGAGATTCATTTATGTGAGCATTTGATCTGCCACCTTGGGAATAAGTTGTCTACCACATTACATTGCTTACTTCACTTTCTGGCTGGTTTGTTTTAAAGTTTCCAAAGTTAGAACAAGTCCAGGAGTTGAAGGACCTTTTTTTGGTTGAGTGATGTGGACCCATGGCTCAACACGCTGTCATTAAAATGCACTGTCAGAAATTAGGAGTAATTGGCAGGGTTCATTCTAATGAGGATCTATGCTACCTTTTGTCTGTGTCATTTCCAGTAGAACCATTATCCTGGTGTCAGATTATGGTTAGTGGAGTGTTTGTCATGTGGGAAAAGAAAAGTGTCCTTTACCCATTGAAGATAATGCCTTTAGGATTTACAAATTGTGTTATATCACAATGTGACAGTAAGTTATTGGTTCTCAATTTTATTCACAGGGACAGGTCTGCTAGTACCAATTTCATATGGGAAGAGTTTGTGTTCACCAGTGGGAATGGTATGAATAAACATGAAGGCCAAAGGTAAAATTTTGGCCCAGGGAAGGCCATGTTGTTCAGTTAATTCACAGACAGTTTTAATTTAAGTTTATACTAACAGCTCTTTTAGTAGTGGCTGTTTTCACATGAAAGTATGCAAGAACATTTTAGGAAATATTCACGCTCAGTTTTTTGTATGTGTATCTATCTTAATGTAGGCAACTGTAGTTGGGAATAAAATGATAGAAGGGAGATAATTGTTCACAATTTTCAACTGGTATTCCAGAAAAACTTAGGAACCCTCTTTGTTTCCATAGCATGCTGAAGTCAAGAATTGAAGCAAAAGCATATGTTATCACTAATATCTGTATCACTAATACAGATATTAGAATTTCCTGCACACAGAGGGCAGGCTTGGGTAAGAGCATAGAGTTCCTCCTCTTTGGCAGAAGAAAATTGTGGAAGGCTACGTTATTCAGTCAGTAAGTGGTAACCACATACCCTGCTTGGACTGTATCATGAAATTTCTAGCGTAAGAAGGAGTAACAAAAAAATGACATCTGGATTGATCATAAGAGTATTAATGGAGTTAATTTTGGGGTTACCAGTTTACAATCATGGGGAACACCCTCATTAGATAAATGTAGCAGAGTAGCAGGATTAAAGCATTGCAACATTTTAGGGGAAAGTTAAGAGGTAAAGTAAAAAATTTCAAGTCAGTTTTATGGAGAAAAAAATGTTAGGTAAACTTAGAGTTTAGTTTGCTGAGGCTTTAACTAATTTGGCAGCTTCTGCTATAGCTTTAACACAATTTGGGTTAGCACAGGCAACTGCATCAAGATGCAGGCTCTAAAAAGCAATAGATTTGGAATTTCCTCTGTGTTCTTGAGTTAACATTCCTAAGACTTGGTTATATAATCATTAACTCCAATTATTTCCTGTTAACAAGGAGGACAGATACTGATTGAACTATGCAAATATTTGTATTACCATAACACAATTATTGTTATGTATTACATAAGAGCATAATAAATATAAGAATATTCCATAAGAGTTTTCAAAATCTGGTAGGGTCAGCATAAAGATAGAATGAAATGTGAATGTTTTATGAATTATAGATAGCTTAATCTCTTGTATCTAGAAAATAGAAAAATAAAGTATTAGCAATAATCCAAACAAAACTGTAATCATTCCTTATTAGTTCATTAGCCTTAGGCAATTAATCCTTCTTTCATTTGATCTGTTATCAATTTCATGAACCTATCAACTTCTTCACTAGAATTCTGGAGATCTTGACTTAAGTAGAGTGGTATGCTCTCATAGTTATTTAAAAATATCATTAGAATTTGGTGCTCCAGAGAAGATGACATAGCCCTTTTTGTAGGTCTCTGAGACAATCTTTTTTGTTCATAGCTCACTGGCCTGTAGCTGATTGTGTTTTCATGGTTGCATCTGAGCAAAAATTATTTGTAGATGATCAAAAGTCTTAAAATGTCCATAGTTAATTTGTTGCTGTTTTATAAAAGTGAACAATCAGATGAGAGTTCATGAAATACTATTTTAAAAACAACTGAACTTATAATCAATGATACTGTTGTCCAGAGATCAGATATATCAGTACTTGGACAATTCCTGAACACTGAGGTTATTGATAAGCCTCTAAGAACTTTATGTAATTTCTAAAATTTTACATTAACAATTTATTTATTTTTTTAAAAGATTTATTTATTTATTTCTCTCCCCTCCCCCCTGCCCCTGTTGTCTGTTCTGTGTCTATTTGCTGCGTTGTCTTCTTTGTCCACTTCTGTTGTTGTTACCCACACGGGAATCTGTGTTTCTTTTTGTTGCATCATCTTGTTGTGTCAGCTCTCCGTGTGTGCAGCACCATTTTTGGGCAGGCTGCACTTTCTTTCGCGTTGGGCAGCTCTCCTTATGGGGCGCACTCCTTGCACATGGGGCTCCCCTATGCGGGGGGCACCCCTGCATGGCATGGCACTCCTTGTGTGCATCAGCACTGCACATGGGCCAGCTCCACATGGGTCAAGGAAGCCCGGGGTTTGAATTGTGGACCTCCCATGTAGTAGGAGGATGCCCTATCCACTGGGCCAAGTCCGCTTCCCCAAAATCCTTTTTAATTTGATAAAACTTCCTATGCAACTAACATATCAAATAAAACTAGTTTTAACACTTCTCTTTTTACAATGTAAAAGAAAAAATCTTTTTGTCATTTTCCAGTGGGCCTCTGGAAAATCCCAAGAGTCTGAGTTCAAGAAGTTGTCACATTGTTCAGTTTTTGAAGGAACATGTCAAAAGTTGTCTGATTTTAACATTTTATTAAACAGGATCATGGGGAATTGTAAAACAATATTTAGTTTCCTACTTAATGGAAGTGACAACAAAAGATTTTAAAAGTGAAAAGATGATATAGCATGATGGTAAAAAAAGATACTTAATTATTTCAGAAGTAAGAAGACTTGTTCTCTTAAACAATAAAGAATAAGATCAATATAAAGCACAGGAGATTTTTTTGACAAAATACAAAATCTTTACTTTCTAAACAAGTTACTCAGATATTTTAGAAAAGCCTTTTTTTAAAAATTCTTATTAAGAACAGACAAATTATCCAAGAATACTTTCTTATTTAAGCAGAAAGAATACCAAATAGTTTTGCATGGAGATACTGTCTGATAAGAAAACTCTTAAAAATTTTATAAACCTTTCAAATATATTTTTTTAAAGATGTATTTATTTATTTATCTCCCCCCCCCCCCCATTGTCTGCTCTCTGTGTCCATTCGCTGTGTGTTCTTCTGTGACTGCTTCTGTCCTTATCAGCGGCACTGGGAACCTGTGTTTCTTTTTGTTGCGTCATCTTGTTTTGTCAGTTCTCCGTGTGTGTGGTGCCAGTCTTGGGCAGGCTGCGCTTTCTTTTGTGCTGGGCAGCTCTCCTTATAGGGCACACTCCTTGTGTGTGGGGCTCCCCTATGCGGGGGACATCCCTGTGTGGCACAGCACTCCTTGCGCACATCAGCACTGCACATGGGCCCGCTCCACATGGGTCAAGGGGGCCTGGGGTTTGAATTGCGGCCCTCCCATGTGGTAGGAGGACACCCTATCCATTGGGTCAAGTCTGCTTCCCAACCTATCAAATCTTAACTGTCCTTGGCCAAGACAAATAAAACCTCTTTTCTGTAAACTTTCTACAATTGTCTATTTTCAGGGTTGTTCTATATATTATTGTTTCTCACTTTGTAACAGTGGGTACTTTGGATAAACATAGCAAAAGTTGCAGAAGGGGTTTCCCCCTTGGCCACTTCTTTGACTGCCTTATCAACTAGCTTATTGCATCTAGCATCTTTGTTATTATTAGATTCATGTCCTTTAGAGTGGATGACCACCAGTTCTTTTGGTTGTAAAACTGCATCTATTATCCTGTTTATAATATATATATGACCTTAGACTTTGCCTTTAAACCACTGCCATAACTACAATTTAATATTTCTAGGTATAAACATGTTGCAGTTTCACATTTTCTATTCCAAAAATTGTAACATGAAACTTTGTAGCATAGTAAAACCACAGGTGAAATATGACTGTGGAAAAAATTACACATATGACTTTTTCATTGGACCTGAACAAATATATGTTAATATTACAAGACTTTAATATCAGACCAAAACACCATAATGCTAAGTGAAAGAAATGAGACAAAGTACTACATATTGTATGATTCCATTTATATAAAATATAAATATAAATCAATTTAAAAGATAAAATTAAATTAGTGGTAATGCAGAACTGGGGAAGGATTGCTAAGGGATGTGAAGTTTTTCCTTTTGGAGGAATGAAATTGTTTCAAAATTTTTTTTTCCATGATGAATACACAACATTGTGATTAAACTAAAAGCCATTTATTTATACACTTTGAATAGGTCATATGGTATGTAAATATATCTTAATAAAATTGCTAACTAAATAAATAAACAAACAAACACTTGTACAAGAATGGCCAGAATTAGCAGAAAGGTACAACAGGAGAAGCAAGAGAGATTGAGAGATGAAGAATTTTCTTGTTTGTTTTTATTATTACTGTAATAATGAAAAGGCTCTAATAATGATTGAGATGATGAATGCACAACTATGTGATTATACCAAATTCCATTGACTGTAAATAGACTGCATCCAGCAGTTGCAGGATTAAATCTTTATGTTTAATATCTCTGTTGGTATTGGTTAGCAAACTACACTCTTTCCAAGTACTCCATAGGCATGCAGGGTGACAAAAGCATATCTAGAATGAGCGTATATATTTGCCTTTTTTTCCTGCATTCAATAGCAGGACTCTTAAAGAGCAATGAATTCCCCTCTCTGTGCTGAAGTTCCTGGGAGCAAAGACTCTGCTTCTAGTATTTCAGTGGGAGTGACTACTGAGTATTCTGCCTTGTGCTTTCCATGATCCAAATAACGTTCCCATTAGAGAAAAATTTTGCTGTGTCTGATAGTGGGACATCAGTCAATCTGTTAGCAGAAAGCTCTGGGTTCTGGGCTTCTATATTCTTGGCTTATGTCATATAAAAGAATTTAAAGGCATGCCATAGGGTAGGCAAGGGAGAAAAGAGTTTGAGAAAAGTACATAGTCTGAGGCATGGACAGTGGGCATGCTCTGGAGTGAGATGTGTGTGTGGAGTCCCAGGTCAGGCCTTTAAAAAGTTTTGTTCTTCCCCTTTATAATGTTGGGGCAAGGCCCCTGCTGTTTGCTCTTCTGATTGGTTGTCCCACCTGTTAGCTCTCAGGGGCCAATGGTGAGGCCTTTTGTATGAAAGTATGTGGGCCTTTCACTTGACCCTGAACAGGATCTCATTCCAATCTTGTTCCAAATGGGATTCTTGTGGCTGTTTTGTGAGATCTATCCAGCTTTACTCTTCCTTCAGGGAGTTTCCAGATGGGGTTTCATGACCACATGTCTCATGGCCATATTTTCTACTAGTTCAAGGCAGTGACTCATTTCCCTTCTCCCCAAACTAACCTGCTTCAAATCCAGGACTTCTAGAGTATACTTCAATAAGAAATTGCACACAATCATGTCTGGGAGTTTTCCTTTCTGATCTTTCATTAAGTTCAGATAATAAAGTGGCCAGGTTGAGTTTATCTATAGTTTTCAGAGTGACATTTGGGTTGTTTAGTAAAATGGCTTGATATTTTCTAAAATGGGGGCTCACTTTTTGTTCTAGTATAGTAAGAATGTAATATGGGGTGAAAACTCACATGGGAGAGCCCAATGAGAATTCTGCTATCTGGAGAACTTCACAGGTGGGAACTATAGCTAGGAAGCAAGCTGGCCATTCTCAGGCTACAGAGTTGAGCTGCTTTGATAAGTAAACAAATGACCTGATGTTTCTTCCAAATTCTTGTACTAATTGTCCCAATGCAATGCCTTATCATTCATAAACAAACAACATAAATTCTTTCATTAGATTAGGGAGTCTAGGGCCTGGGGCTGAAAGGAGCTTATCCTTAAGCTCTTGAATTTCCAGAGAACATCCTGAGTTCTATTCTAAATGATCTTTTCCTTCCCCCTTTAAGGCTCCATATAAGGATTTAGCAATGAGTCCAAAATTTGGTATCCAGAGCATGCAATAGCAACCACACCTAGAAACCATTTAAGTTTCTTTCTGTTTTGGGGCTTTGACACTTATCAAAAGATTTCCTTTCTGCTGGGCAGTAGGGCTCATAGTCCTTCTGATAATTAAAACCCAAGGTATTTTACCAGGGTTTTGAAGGAGTGGGCTGGTGGCTGAACTCTGACCCCTGGGCAGAGGGAGGGAGAGTCAACCAATAGGGTAAGAATATTTTCACCCATTCTCCTAATTAGTAATCACCCAATCTGATACCTCCCAGCTAGCATACCCTATTAACATAAAATGTTATTCTAGCTTCCAGACCCCAGCCAATGGTCCCACACAGAATTCAATAACTAACCAATTAGAGCACTGCAACTTAAGGCTCCACCCCCGGGGTGGCTGCACAGGGAACCTATATCTAGCACAGCCCCAAATCCCTGGGCAGACTTCCATCTGTGCCCTGGGTGTGCTTCCATCATCACCTTGGCCAGGCTTGAGCTGTAACACTGACAGCATGTCCATACTCACCCCAGTCAGGCTAACATTCAAGCTGTAACATTGAGTTGTAATCAAATAAACATCTGGTCACGGCCTGCATTAAGGTCACATTTCTTCATTCTGAAGTCTGTTTGAACACATGCTCAAAAGTGGCAATAAAATATTTGAGTTTTCTTTTCAGGTATTTTATATTCTTTCTTTGCTATCCTCGTTAGCATTACTCTTGTGTTTTGATTTGAGGCTTCCTGGGTTTTGCTAGCTATGAGTATATCATCAGCTCTCTGAAGGATATGTCCTTCTTGGAGGCATATTCTTTGTACATTCTTGGGCAGTATCTGTCCAAAAAAATTTGGGACATTTTTGAATACTCGTGGCAATACAGTCTGATAATATTATTGTTTTAGTCCAGTATTGGGATCCTCCCATTCAAAAGCAAAAAGCATTTGTGATTCTTTCTCTAAGATTATGCAGTGAAAAGCATCTTTCAATTCTAAAATAGTGAACCAAGCTTAAGCATCTAAGGTCCTGACAAAGAGTATATATGAATTATGTCTTTAACCACTGGATTAACAGCTCTTAAGTCTTACACAAATCTCTACTCTTGTGTGCCAGGTTTCAGGACTGGAAAAATGGGCATGATGAAATCTGACAAGCAAGGTCTGATTAGGTCCCAAATGAGGAACTTTTTTTCTTTTTCAAGCACTTATAGCTCATCAATTAGAACTACTACCTCAGTTCCTTTAGAGTTCAGAAAGATACATAGATGAACACAGATTCATTAAATGACATAAAACAGGTTTCCTTATTCATAAAAAAATGAAGATGAGAAAAAATGCATAGTCATATTCATAGTTCACAAAACCTAACCCCATATTCTTTTTTTACCTTTAGAATTAACATAGTATCAACTTTACTTTTGCTACAAAAACATTAAAATATTGTTAACAATAGTTCATAAAATAATTAGTATTATTTTTCCCATGTACCACCACATTCTTAACACCTTGAAATAGAAGAACATTCCTGTATTTATATTATTAAGTACAATCCTCATCTACTTCCAAAATCATTGCTATACATTCCTAACGTTTTCCTCCAGCTGTTTTCCAGCTAACATTAATCTTCTTAGACTACTTGTTTCAGCCACAATCACATCCATAAAGCAAAAGTGTTTGTTACATTTATTATAATGTGTTACTATCATTTCCAACCAAAATATTTACTTTTTACCTTATTAACATACTGTATACATCTGGTATCTCCTCTCCCTTTTTATCCCATTCCATATCAGACCAACCTTCACTTCATAGTCCAACTCCATAAGTCTACATTTGTATTTAGTTCATATCAGTGAGACCATGCAATATTCCTCTTTTTGTGTCTGCCCTGTGTCTTTCAATATAATATCTTCAAGGTTACTCCATGTTTTCATGTGCTTTCCAATTGATTTTTTCTTAGAGCTAAATGATATTCCATTATATGAATACACTACATCTTGTTTATCCATTCATCAGTTAGAGAACACTTAGATTGTTTCCCTCTTTTAGCAGTTGTGAATAATGCCATATGAATATCAGTGTGCAAATATCTGTTCAAGTCTTTGCTTTCAGTTCTTCTGAATATATTCCTCATAGAGGGATTGCTTGATCATATGGCATTTCTATATTTTGTTTCCTGATGAACTACCAGATCATCTTCCACAGAGGTTGCACCATTTTATGCTCCCATCAACAGTGAAGAAGTGCTCCTATTTCTTCACATCTTCTGTAGCACTTGTAGTTTTCTGTTCTTTTTTTAAAAACTGGTGTTTTTGTTCTTTTGCTTTAAAGATAATTCACAATTCATACCATCTGCTTTTGATCCATCACCTGCTGTTTAATTGTATTTTCTTTCCCAATGTGTGAATGGAAAAAATATTGTAATGCTGTTAGCATTTTTTAAAAATTGGCACTTCAAAACATTTGCTGAATTGGCTTTATTGTATCATGGAAAACACAGAAGACATTCCACCTATAGAGGAAGACTGTGGACCAATGGGAAGGTCCTCTTGAACTTGCTCACTTCCTGGTATTGTCTGCTAATCACTCAGTGAACAATGAAATGACTGATAGACTGGGACACTTTCTCATGAACTTCCTCACCACTTAACCTTTTGACTTAGACATGGACATCTTAATACCAGAGGCAAACTAATTATTGCGCTCTCACAAGTCACGTAATCAGCCAATCTTCTACATGGCTCAGATGGGCCAGGAAATTTCAAAGTCTGGGTATTTTCCACATACTTAACCTTTTCAGGCTGCATCATTTGATCAACTCCAAAAGGAGAAGTCCACGGAAAAGCTAAAGAAGAGTCAGCTAGTTGATTTATACCTTCTGAGGAGGGAGGTGAAGAATTCAGTAGTTGGGGAGAACTTGTTCACTACACTTTCCAGGACCTTCAGGAGACATAACTCTTTAGCTTTTACACTTTCTCCGGGACTCTTGGCAAAGAGGAATGATTCTACCACACTGCACTCTGAAGACAAAGAAAAATGCTTCCATCTCAAGGAGTAAAATTGCAGTTGCAATTTTTTTCTTGTCCAGCATCTAGACCCTTTTCTGGTTGGCTGTTGGGTGTATTCCATAAAATACTTGATTTCATGAACTCTGAATAGGTGCTGGCAACTTTAAATATTTACGTGTAGCTGGTGACAGCTAGAACACCAGTAATATTTTCTGTGTTAAATGACAGAGTGGCTGTGTAAACATATTCTAAAAGGGGTAGAAAGCCAGTCACTGTCACATGATGTAAATCCAACACATTCTTCTCATCCTGGGTTAGACCCATAAGCTTGTTGCAAAAGAAATCACTGCAAGCTGCTAGGACCACCTTATGTGCCCAGAAGATTTTGTCCTGGACACACATATTGATACTACCAAAATGTCCATCGTTTTGCAGCATATTTAGCTTTCCAAGCATTTCCTGGCTATGGGAAGAGGAACTATGAGTAAATGTTTTCAAACCCATCTTCTTCCACTTCTACAGATGCTCTTCAAGATGCAATGATTCAGATGTGTCCTGTGGCAGTGGTATGGAGCTCTTAGGCCTACTGCTCTCCTCCTCCTCCTGCTGCGTCTGGTGGTGACCTAAGGGAGGGTGGAGCATGTAGCTTCCTTCTGGTCCCCCGGGATCGAGTCCCTATCTTATGCCATTTCACAGAGGCCTGTGCATGGCCTTTGGCTGTGGCATGGTGGTGCGTCCTTGAAGAGATTGCGCACAATGGGTGGTGGTGGTGCATTCCGGTGGCCACTGGGCTCAAGGGGTAGGAGTGAGAGACCAGCCCAAGCTGGAGTAGATTTGCTCAGCCACGGGCAGCACGCAGTTCAAGTAGCAGTGAATATTGCAAATCAAATTTTTTTGGCTTCCTCCTCAGATTACTCATTAATAGTATATAAAAAGGTATTGATTTTTGCATATAGATCTTGCATTCCACCACTTTGCTGGAATTGTCTATAAGTTCTAATAGTTTTGCTGTGGAGATTTTTTTGGATAGTCTAATGATAGGATCATATCAACAGCAAATAAAGTTTACTTCTTACTTCACATTTGCTTCTTTTTTCTTGTACAATTGCTCTAGCTAGAACTTCTTGCACCATATTGAATAACAATGAGAAAAGTGGGTATTCTTGAGGAGACTCTTTCAGTCTTTCACCATTGAGAACAATGTTACCTGTGGGTTTTTGACATATGCACTATATCATGTTGAAAAATTTTCTTCTATTTCTACCTTTCGGAGTGTTTTTAACAAGGAAAGGTACTGTATTTTGTCAAATGACTTTTCTGCACCAAATAAGATGATAATACATTAATTCTTGTTCAATTTATTGTGGTCATGTATTACATTGATTGATTTTCTTATGTCAAACCACCTTTCATACCCAGTATAAAACCCTCCTGATCATGGTGTATCATATTTTACAGGTGTTTTTGGATTTCATTAGCAAGTATTTTCTTCAGGGTTTTTGCATCTATTTTCATTAAAGAACATGTGCTGTAATTTTCTTTTTTAATAATATCTTTACCTAGTCTTGATATTAAGGCTATGCTAGCTTTATAGAATGAGTTGGGGAGCATTTCTTCCTGTTCTGTTTTTTGGAAGAGTTTGAGCAATATTTGTATTAGATCATCTTTAAATGATTGGTAGAATTCACTTATGAAGCCATCTTTTCTTGGACTTTTCATTTCATAGATTCATGTTTATAAAGTATCAGTCCATCCAAAGTGTACAATCAATGGTATTCTGTTGTGCATTCATCACGCCAATCAGTCCCAGAGCATTTTCATTATTTCAATAATAATGTTAATGCTAAAAAACAACCAACGAAGCAAACAAAACTCATCACCTCTCAATCTGTCTATGCTTCCCCTGACATACATAGCTGCAATTCTTTCCTTCCCTCCAGTTTATTTGTATATGTATTTTGTAATAAGTCTTATATATGCAATGTCATCCATATTTATATTTTACATGAGGTTTCACTATGTTATATAGTCCCATGTTGCATTTTTTAGCAACTGGTAATATAAATGTCCTTAGGCCTTCCCTTTCAACCACTGTCATTTTGGGAATAATTTTGATGACTGTTTCAATTTCACTTTTTTGTTTGGTTTGTTGAAGTCTTCTATTTCTTTTAGGTTCAGTGTGATTTGTTCAGGTTTTTTAGAAATTTGTCCATTTCATCAATGTTGTCTAGTTGGTTGGCATACAGTTTTTGATAGTGATAGTATCTTTTTATAATCCCTTTTATTTCTGCTGGGTCAGGGATAATGTGACCCTTCTCATTTCTGATTTTATTTATTTTTCATTTGTTAATCTAGCTAAGGGTTTATTGAATTTGTTTTGTTCTTTTCCAAGAAACAATTTTTGGTTCTGTTGATTATTGTTTTTAATTCTCTATTTCACTTCTTTCTGAAATAATTCTTGTTATTTCTTTCCTTCTGCTTATTTTGGGATTGATTTCCTATTATTTTTCTAATTCTTCCAAGTGTGCAGTTAGGTCTTTTGTTTTAGCTCCTTCTTTTTTAAAATGAGCATTGATGACCTTTCCTTGAACCTGTAAGTCTTGGTATGTTTTGTTCTTATTTTCATTAGTCTTGAAGTATTGACTGATTTCTTTTACAATTTCTTCTTTAAACAACCAATTATTTAAGAGTATATTGTTTACTGTCCATATATCTATGAATTTTCCTTTTTAATACCTGTTATTCATTTCCAATATTTTTCCACTATGATCAGAGAAAGTGCTTTGTATAGCTGCAATATTTTTAAATTTATTGATATATGACATATGTCCCAATATATTTCCTATTATGGAGAAAAATCCATGAACACTTGAGTAGAGTATATACCTTGCTGTTTTTGTATTGTAATGTTCTATAAATATCCATTAGACATAGTTCATTTATCATATTAGGCAAGCTTTCAGTTTCCTTAATTATCCTCTGTCCAGATGGTCAATCTAATGCTGACTGGCAGTGTTAAAAAGTCTAAGAATTATTGTAGAGGTATTTATTTCTCCCTTCAGTTTTTTTAAGATTTATTTTACTTATTTCTCCCCACCCCATTTGTTCCATTGTCTGCTCTCCATATCCATTCACTGTGTGTTCTACTGTGTCTGCTTGTATTCTCATTAGGCAGTTGTGGGAACTGATCCTGGGACCTTCTAGAGTGGGAGAGAGGCAATTACTCTCTTGTGCAACCTCAACTCCTTGTTCTGCTACATCTTCTTATTTTCTCTCCTCTGTGTCTCTTGTTATGTCATCTTGCTTCACCAGTTCTCAGCATCAGCTAGCAATCCTGTGCAGGGTCCCCTTCCTGCACTGGGTGACATTCCCATGCAGGGGAACACTCCTGAGTAGGGCAGCATTCCAGAGTGGGCCAGCACTCCATGTGGGTCAGCTTGCCATGTGGTCCAGCTTGCTCTCACCAAGAGGCCCAGGGCATTGAACTCTGGACCTCCTATATGGTAGAAGGGAACCCAATTTGTTGAGCGACATCTGTTTCCCTCTTCCTTCAGTTTTGCTAGTGTATGTCCCGTGTATTTTGGGGTATCTATGGTAGGTGGATAAATATTTATTATTGCTATTTTTCTTGGTGAATCATTCCCTTTATTAATATAGTGTACCATATTTCATCTCTTATAACAATTTGCCAATTAAAATCTATTTTATCTGACATTAGTATCACTACAACTGCTCTTTTTTATTGCTATTAGCATGGAATGTCTTATTTCAAACTTTAACATTCAGCCTGATTTTATCCTTGCATCTAAGGCGAGTCTGCTGTAGAAAGCAAAGATGGCTTATTTTAAAAATTAATTCTATCAGTCTATGTCTTTTTTTGCCAGGTTATAAAATATGAACATCTTTAATCACATGCTAATGCCAAATCAGTTACAAAGTGAATGGAACAATTTACAATCTCAGAAAGTGAGTTTCATTTCTTTCTTATTCCTGCAAACACTTGGTTTTGAAAAACTTTTAACTTACAAATTTGTCAGAGGTGAGATAATCATTCTGTTTTGCATTTTTATATTACTGAAATGATACATAAAAATAATTTCATTTGTTTTCTTTATTTTTGAGGATGTTAAAATGTTTATTCATATCTTTCCCATTTTTATTCTGGGTTGTTTATTTTTTCCTTAATAATTGTAATAGTTCTTTATATCTTATATTTTTAAAACTTGGGCAGTTCCATGTGCTATAAATTCCAGGATATTATATGAATGGTCTCTTACGGTATGTCATATTTTGTAATAGCATTTTTTAATCTCTGCGTAATTCCATGGAGATTCATCCAAGATATTGCATGTATCAGTAGTTGGTTCAAGTTTATTGTTGAGTTGTATTCTATAGAATGGAAGTATACAACACAAGTATAGTTTGTTTAACCATTACTCTTTTAAAGGACATCTAGGTGGTTTACAGTTTTTGGCTAATATAAATAAGACTTCTACAAACATACATGTACAGGTTTTTATGTGAACATATGTTTTAATTTTTCTGGGGTAAATTCCCCAAGAGTGTGATTGCGGGGACATATGGTAGCTGCATGTTTAGGTTTTTAAAAAAGAAATTGTGAAACTATTTTCCAGAGCACCATCCTATTTGACATTCCCACCACCAATGTATGAGTGATCTTATGGAGGTGTTTCTTTTTTTTTACCATTTTTTGAAAAGTTTATTGAAGTATATCACTCATACATAAACATAAATAAACAATAAATATATAGTACTAGTTGTGAACTTACAAAACAAACATATATATCAGCATACAAGACTCCCATACCTCACCCTACCAGTCTATGTCTTAATTGGGGAGTTCAATCTATTTACATTCAATGTTACTACTATAATAGCATTACTTATTTTGTATATTTTATCCTTTTGGTTTCTGTTGTAATATCTTGCTATTGTGTGTCTTTTAGCCCTTTTAGTTTCTCTTATGTTCTTCATTTCTCCATTCTCGTTCAAGGCTCTCTTCCTTGTCTTTTCCTTCGCGGCTGTAACAGTCTTTGATATCTCTTATAGATTTGGTCTCTTGGTGAAACACTATCTCAGTTTTTGATTGTCTGTTAAAACTTTAAACTTACCTTAATTTCTAAAGGCTAGTTTTCCACATAATGAATTCATGGCTGGCAGTTTTTTCTTTTTATACTTTAAATATTTTGTACCTTCATACCTCCATAGTTTCTGAAGACAGAAAGAACTTAGCTTTATTAAGGCTCCTTTGTAAGTATTAACATTGCTTTTCTCTTCCTGCTCTCAAAATCCTCTCTTTATGTTTGGCCTTTGACATTTGAACAGTAGGTGTGTCACAGTAGTTTTCTTTGGATTTATGCACTTTAGGGTTCATTGTCTATCCTGAATATTGATATTGTTCCTTCAGTTTCCAATTGGGGATCATATTCCTGAGCCCAACTATTATGCAGGTTTTGTAATTACTCAGTTTATTTCAGCTCCCTTGTTCATTCAGATTCCAATTGGGGTCCGTTATTTGAACTGCCTGACTCCCCAAAACATGAGCAGCATTGTGAGGGTTACTACTGGCTAAAAAATCAGCATGATCTTGATCCTTTTCTAGTACAATTTGCTTTTTATCTGAGGTTATAATTACATTCAGTAATGATTGGATATCTGCCCAATTTGTTGTGATGGTTCCAATAATAGATTTGAAAAGATTTTCTGCTTCTATGGTGTCCTCTCTGTAGCTAGGGACTCAAATCTTTCCAATTATATAGGTCTGTCATTGAAAACAGAATATGGGTATATAGATAGCCCCTTGATTGTCCTTATTCATTGAACCCTGCATGTAGTTGTCAAAGAGGGAAATGGCCCTGATTTTGCTCTTCCAAGGTAGAGGGACCCTGACAAAAAGTCTCATCCCTCTTAGTGTAAGGTTGGGATATAATTTCTCGGCGGATCTAATGGCAATTAAGGCTCATTTCTATTCCTTTTGTATGGCAATGGAGGTGATATTGGCATTGTGACAATCTCAAGTCTCAATGTATTAAAAATTATTGTATCTAAAACATCATCAGAAATAAAACATCATCAGTGCAGATAGAATCAGTGAGTGTTTTTCTGACTTTTAGTCACCCATCTTTACAGCTACTTAACTCCTGCTTTGGTTCAGAGGTTTGATTAACTATTTCCTTTCCTGGTTGGTGTGGTGAACCCTTGCCATTTTTGGCTTTCAAGTGTTGGGGATACATGTCCTGACTTATTGGCAGTACACCATGTCTGGAACAAACTCTCTTAAGTTTTTTATTTTGGGCTAACTCCATAAAATATTAAATAAAGGAAATATCACATTTACTTAACCTTCTTTAGAATAGATCCAATTGCAGAACAGTATTGTACTCTAAGGACCCTTGTACTGGTCATTTCTGTTCATCCTATAATGCATATTGAGGCCAGATTTACTTACAAAGATGGAGCATTCTCTTTTTTGTCATTAGTTCATACTCAAATTGTTCTCAATGCTTGATAATGCAGCCTGTTAAGTTTCTCTTTTTTTCTCTCAGAATTCTGGTTATTCTCATTTTAATAGTTTGGCTAAACAAGTTCCAAGAAACCTAGGCAACCAATGTAAGTAATTCCTCCTGTATAAGTAACATCTCCTGGGAAGTGGACCTGGCCCAATGGATAGGGTGTCCACCTACCACATGGGAGGTCCATGGTTTCAAGCCCTGGGCCTCCTTGACCCATGTGGGGCTGGCCCATGCACAGTGCTGATGCATGCAAGGAGTGCCCTGCCACGCAGGAGTGTCCCCCGCATAGGGGAGCCCCACGTGCAAGGAGTGTGCCCCGTAAGGAGAGCCACCCAGCGCAAAAGAAAGTGCAGCCTGCCCAAGAATGGTGCTGCACACATGGAGAGCTGACACAACGAGATGACTCAACAAAAAGAAACATAGATTCCCGGTGCCGCTGATAAGGATAGAAGCAGTCACAGAAGAACACACAACGAATGAACACAGAGAGCAGGCAACTGGAGGGGGGGGAGGGATAAATAAATAAATAAATAAATAAATCTTTAAAAAAAAATAAGTAACACCTCTCCAAAACCAAGCATGACAAATTTCAACTTACAGCTTCTGCCAGAGCTATTGTGCTACTGAAAAGGACAGGAAAACCTCACACACAATACACAGAGAAGAGAACATATTTCCTTTCATACCTGCCTCCTTTAGGGATCCTAGATACCCAGGGCAAGAAACTCATGCTCCAAGTCTCAGAATAAAATACTCTTGACAGCTATAGAGTCAAAGCCCATAAACATCTAATCTTTGGAGACCACCAAGCAGTGTCTTTATCATGAGGACACTAGTCCATCTTTGTTGCCAAATTGAAGGTAACCAGAAGAGTCTGCAGATCATCATATGGCACAGCAGAATAGGAAGACACACTAAATTGCTAGGAAGGAAAAGTGGTTTAATCAGAAGGTGGATGACAGGAGATCTAATCAATCTCAAATATGTCTCCTTATTGAGGGATTTTCATACAGCTTTAATATAGATTTGAAACAAAGAAATTTAGTTGTTGATTGAGATCTCTGGGAAGAGTCTCAGGAGTTTCTATCCTGTTCTGCTCTAGGTAATATCAAGATAAATATCATACCTGGTGACTCTAAGTTTCATGGTGATAAGGATAAAAGAATCAGTGAAGTATTCCATGCTTACATCATATATTTTTCTATACAAAGAAGAAATAAAAGATCTGCTTAATTTCAAATAAAGCACATTGACAGAACTATTTGCTTTCCTACAGAAGCTTCTATCCTAAGGTGCTTGGTAGGTTACACATAGATTTTATTTTACTAATGCTACAGAAATTAGGCTGAAAACACATAGGAAACTGTCTAACTACATTAGAAAACTATGAAAAGGGAGAAATTGATTACCTAAAATGCATGTTACCAAAATAATAAAGTGCAATTTTTTAATTTCAGAAGAGTGAATTTAAAAAGAAAATGAAAAAATATTTATTTGCATGTAAATACCTGTATCTAAAATGGAAATACATTGTTTGATTTCCCTACAGAAATAATTTATTCTTCTATATCTGATGATATGTCTGAATAATTTTGTAGTTAAAAAATGCAAAGAATTCTTTAAAGTCCATCTTAATCATAGGAAAATCAGCAGTGAAATTTAATTACTTATTTTGGGAACACAAAATACTTTGAGGTTTGAAGCAATATCTGACATAATAAGACCTTTACTGAATGGTCTCTTCCTTTCTTGGTATTAAAATATACACACTCAAGAAAAATTAAAATATTTTTCCTTGAATATATTTTATTCAATATGAATTTTTCTATTTATAGTCACATGACTGACTTGAGAAAATATTGATAGATTACAAGTCCTTTTAGACATACAGATTAGTAGGAATCTTCTTGCTATTGGTGCTGTACTGTACTTACCCAGGAAAACCAAAATCCATAAAATTTGAAGCCTCATGGACAAGGCAGGAAGATGGATTTTGAGACTATTAGAAGGAAGTGAATGATACAAGGCATGACTTTATTAGATTTATCCTAACATCTGAGTTAAACAAAGTATGTCTTTTGAATTATAAGACTGATGAGGTTATCAACTGCATAAAAAGAGGATTCACCAGCAAAGCTGTGCTTTTTCTAGAGAGAAAGAAGCTCTGAACTACAGACTTGGTGAAAGCAGCTTCATTAAAACTTAGCTTTCTTGTCTTTTCAATTCTTTTTTGTTCTAATAAGGAAAGGAGAGAATTTTAACCAGGTGTAAGATTTCTAATTTATTTTGGAAATAATTTTCTTTTTATTCAGAAGGTATTATTTAATGTGACTTCAGGCAGTTGGGCCAAGGCCATCTGAAGTTAGGTGAAGTTATTGTGGAGATACAGTATCTCTGGACTTAATTTATTTATTAATTTTTCAAAGAGAAATTCACCTAAAATTGATATTCAGAGAATTTCATGCAGTTAGGCCAGTAGGAGAAACAAATGAACAAACAAATGTATAATGAAATTTATATGAGTGACCTGAAGGAATAGTAGAATTTTAATAGCGGCTATAGGAAAGGCAAAGTCTATCTTATGCTGGGGTTCAGTGAAGAAATTGATGAAGAAATGACACAAAAGAGACCAAAAGAACATACTGTTATATGGGACAATGTTTGAGGGGGTTGCCGTGGAAATGAAGGATGATTATGGTGGTCAGTGCTGAAATAATAGTTTTCTTTAAATGCATTTGTGTGTTTCTGAGCAGTGATTTCTATTTTAATCCTTGGATACCTGGAGGAGTCCTAAATTGAAATTTACCCAATTTGAAGAGAAATATTTTGTTAAAGTAGCATACCTTGATTACATTTATTGTGATTGACATCTAGGTTAACCAGACAGTAATCTCTATAGGAGGATAATTGGTTTTAAATTTTTGGGTTTGTGTGGGTAATGTCTTGAGTTATATTTGATTTTCTGTGCCTTTGCCTATGAAAATAGATATCTTTATTGCCATTTTAGAACTGAGAGTGCAATAAATTGAAACAATTGAATAAATGTGTGAGAATGTCATGACAGTTACAGAAATGGAAAAGAAAGGGGCTACAATTAAGTATTAAAATGTTCTAATAATATAGTTTGAGGAGTACTGTGCAGAACACAAAAGGAAGAAATAACTAGAATAGTTTGAATACATTCAGGAGACTGAGATGACAGAAAATTCTAGGGAAAATAAAGTTTGCAAAAGGTCTGATTCTTTAGTTCCAAGTTATAGCCTGAGGAACACAAACTGGATTTAGTCAGAGGGAGCTAACTGGAGATGATTAGCATGATTTTTAAAGAGAAAGACAGTGATGTTATTAAGTCATCATTTTAAGGTGTGTGATGACAGGGTAAGATGCTCATGTGGATTGATTGTGAGAGGAGGAAGATATCAGGCATGAGAGAGGAAATAGACACAGGAGACATTTCATTCTTAACAAAAGAGCAACAATGATGTTAAATTATGAGATGATTATAAGAGACATGTTGCTGGTAAAGATTTCAAGAAGAAACAGGAAGGATGGGAATTCAGTTGGAGACATTCAGTCAGGTGATAAGCCATTTCATGAAAGAGAAGGATTAACTAATGGATATAAATGGAGAAATAATGAAAGCAGGAATATTATGGTGTTAAATTGAGCTGGTTTCTCAAATTACATCATTCAACTGCTTATTAAGAGGTATTGTGAAATGTGAGGGAATGTGATGTTTGAAACTATAGAATGTGAAGTGATTATGAAATGTGGAAAAATAACTCAATTATCAAGCTGTCGTCTGTATTCCAGATATATTTGAAAGCACTTGGAGTAGTGATTCTTCATTGAGACCTAAAGCAAGAGCTTAAAAATGTTCTGTGTCAGATGAGTAAAAACAAGACAGATAATTACAGTCACCTCCTATGAAGGTAGATGTAGCAGTTTGACATTATTGATGAATTCCAAAAAGAAATATTGGATTAAATTTGTAAACTGATCTTTTCTTCTGGGCTTATTAGATTATATTGGATTCATAGGTTTACTTGATTAATTATGTTAACATCTTGTGCCAGTAGGGTGTTGAGTCCCCACCCTTTGGTGGGTGGGAACTCACAGATAAAGGCATGGCAAAGCACAGAGTTAGGAGTTTTTGAGGTTGGAGTTTGATGTTGAAGCCTTAAGCTGGAACCCTTGGAAGTAAGCACACAGAGGAAACAGAAGCAATCCCCAGGAACGGAGGAACCCACGAAGCCCAAATCCTCAAAGACACTGGCCGCCATCTTGTTTCAATACATAAAAATAGACTTTGATGAGGGAAGTAACTTATGCTTTTAACTCCTACCCCAAATAAATACCCGTTATAAAAACCAACCAATTTCTGGTATTTTGCATCAGCACACCTTTGGCTGACTAATACAGTAGGATTGGTAAATAGTAAGATATTTATTGACAGATAAGGTAAAAAAAATCAGCTCTGTCATTCTCAGGAAGAATGTGCTGAAGTAAGTATGCTTGGATTGATTGGTAATAAACATTACATGAGTTAGAATCTGATGTTTTGGAAGTGGGCCCAATGCAGTGGAGTTTTTCTTGTGACAAGAAAACCTGGGCATAGGGTGTGTATTAGTCATGGTTCTCTAGGGAAGCAGAATCAACAAGAGATATCTGCTAATAGTATGTGATTTTATAAGTCTCTCGTGCAGTCATGGGGATGCACAAGTCCAGTTTCCACAGGCAAGCTGCAACCAGGGTCTCCAATGAACGTCGAGTGAAGGTTATTGATGCATTCTGGGAGATTTGTCTGTCCAAAGACAAGCTGGAAAATTCTCTCTCAATGCTGGAATCACTTCCCCTTTTAAGGCATTTAACTGATTGGGTTAAGCTTCACTCATTAATGATGGCAATCTCTCTGATTGATGTAATTGTAATCAGCTATCTATGATTTACCACTGCAGTAAAGTCAGTGGTGACTAAAGTCCATAAAAGCCCTTGTATTAGAGTAAGCCTAGTGCTTGCTTGTCCAAACAATTGGGCACAATCACTTCACTGAGTTGACACAATAGTCCATCACAGGGTGTAATTGTGGTAACAGACTATATAAAGAGAATACTTTGAAAACATGGTAAGGATCTGATTATTGATATGCGTGGTGGCATTCTAGGTAATACCCAGGAGTGTGGCATGTGACCCTTAAGTTACTTGAGATTGGAATACAGGAAGAAAAAATTCAAACTCTAGCTGTCATTTTCTGGCCATGTAAGTTTGTCATATTTTTCTTTCTGAACCTCTCTTTAGGAAATTTGTTAAATTGGTGCATTAGCGTTTATCAGCAGGGTTAGCCTGAGGATTAAATTAAAAAAATATATGTAAGTCTCCAAGCATATAGAATACAACCATTTTCGTACCAGACTTCAGCTACAAATAGCTAAGTTAATCCTAGCTCTGTTTATGAAACCTTCTCATTAATTGTCCATGAAATGGATAAAATTGTTAATGATAGTTTAGAGGAGAATTTACAGTATACACATTTTCTCAAACAAATAATGAAATGTAGAGATGTTGTAGCTGATCATGATTAATATAGGACAAGATTTCAGTTATCACTCCAAACTGTTCAAATGTATTTTCTCCCAAATTCCTTCATTCTTCATTGTCTGAGCCTCCTAATCCTATGAGAATTGTGGGACATGACTAAGATCATTATGACCTATGTATTTCTGCTATTTTTTGATGCAGGGGAATTTCAAGACTAGGTTTGCTTGATGGGAGCCATTGATTTCTCCCAATTGATGAAGACTTTGAATTAATAAACCCCATAATAAAATACATTCTTAAGTTTTTCAGTTGCTTTTCTTTTTTTTTTTTTACTTTTAAATAGGTCTTTAAATTTTATTTTTTAAAGATACATAGATCATAAAAAATGTTACATTAAAAAATATACCTCACACTCCCCACCCACCTATTCCCCTCATGTCACTAACCTCTTTCATCAGTGTGGCACATACATTGCATTTGAATACATTTTGGAGCATGGCCACAAAGCATGGATATAGTTTACATTGTAATTTACACTCTCTCTCAATAGATCCAGTGGGTTATGGCAGGATACATAATGTCCTGCATCTGTCTCTGCAGTATCATTGAGGACAATTCCAAGTCCCAAAAATGCCCCCTTATCACACCTCTTCTTCCCTCTCCCTGCCCTCAGCAACTCCCATGGCCACTGCCTCCACATCAGTGATAGTTTCTTCCATTGCTAGAGTCACAATAATTCTATAGTAGAATACCAGTAAGTCCACTTTAATCTATATTTTATTTCTCCATCCTGAGGACCCTGGGATGGTAGTGCTCACTCCATCTCTAAATTGAGAGGGTGCTTCAATCCCACATGGCTGATGGATGGAATTCTCCTTCTAGCAGTTGTAGAGTCTCTCAGTTCCCTGGTGTTGTGGTAAACTATTTCCACCTACCTGTTAACTGACCTAGATTAGTCCAATGAACCGGAGAGTAGGTTTTTCAACTCTGCTGAGCCTCAGGTTCTAGCTGGCACATGGATAGTCCAGAGATTCAAGTGTCCTGTGCATACACTAACCCCAGTGCCAACCACAGGTTATGTAAAAGTGACAGAAGAGGCATGTGTAGAGAAGTCACATCTGAGTCCAAATCTATCTCACTCAGGAGCACAAATTCCAAAGTAAGACCCACAGGAAAGGCACTGAACTCCAGAGCCATCTGTCATGACCATAGGACCTGGGTGTCTCTATATTGGTCTGTTAGGTTTTGTTGGTAAATAATATTGTTTGGACCCTCTATTTCCTTAATGTTCTTTGGTTTGGATGTTCTACCCATTATTGAAAGTGATATATTGAAGTCACCTATTATTAATATAGAATCTTCTATTCCATCAAATTTGTGAAGGTTTGCTTAAATGTTTTGATTATGTGGAGATTTTTTTTTTTTAACCAGGGATTGAATCAGGACCTGGTACATGGGAAGCAGGTGCTCAACCACTTCAGCTACGTCCATTCCACAGTACCCAACATTTAAAAAATTTTAGAAAATCTTTTTGAAAGGTACATATATAAAAAATGTTACATTAAAATAATATAAGAGGGTCCAATATACCCCACTCCAATACTCCCCACTCCTTCCACATCAGCAACTTCTTTTATTAATGTGGTATATTCATTGCATTTGATGAATACATTTTGGAGCACTGCTATACCAAATGAATTATAGTTTACATATCCATTCCATTCAGTGGCTTATGGCAGGATATATAATGTCCTTCATCTGTCTCTGCAGTATCATTCAAGACAACTCCAAGTCCTGAAAATGCCACCGTATCACAACTCTTTCACTCTCCCTGCCTTCAGCAACTCCTGTGGGTATTGTCTCCATATCAATGACATAATTTCTTCCATTGCTAGAGTCACATTAATTCTATAGTAGAATACCTGTAGTCCAAACGAATCCATATTTTATTCCTCCATTCTGAGGACCGTGGGATTGTGATGCCCACTCCACCTCTAAATTGAGAGGGGGCTTAGATCCCACATGCCTGATGGATGGGATTCTCCTGCTTGCAGTTGTAGACTCTCTTAGTTCCTTGATATGGTGGTTGACCATCTTCACTTCCTTATTATCTGAGGCGGGTAGTTCCAACAAACTGGAGAATAGGTGTTGCATCTCTGCTGAGACCCAGGACTCAGCTGTCACATGGACAGCCCAGAAATTCAGTTCAAGTGTTCTGGACATAAACCAACCCTAGCGCCAACCCCAGTTTTAGTAAATGTAACAGAAGAGGCATGTTTAGAGAAATGACTTCTGAGTCCATCTCCATCACACTCAGGAACACAAATTCCAAAGTAGGGCCCACCTAAAAGGCACTGAACTACAGAGCCATCTGCCATGACCATAGAACCTGAGCTTCTTTGCAGCCCTCAGGAGAAATACTACCTGGGGTTGTATCTATTTTGGCTATCTCTGTGATCCTGCTGAGATGTGCAAAACATGACATCTGTGTTGACATCCACACTCATTCTGAAGTCTCTTAGCCATGTAAACTCATTTGTCTTTACCATTTCTCCCTTCTACTCAAGATCTTTTTCTAGTTGCATCACCAGCCAGAGCCTGGTAGCAATCCCTCAGTGCCAGGGAGGCTCATCCCCATGAGTCATGTCCCACAAAGGAGCAAGGCAATGCATCTGTATGCTGAGTTTGGCTTAGGGAGTTGCCACATTTGAGGAAAATGGAGGCTCTTAGGAAGTAACTCTTAGGCACCCTGCAGCTCTAAGCCAAGTTGAAATTTCAGTCACACAGGCTCACAAGCATAGTCTTCAGCAGCACTGGCACACAATTGGACAATCCCTCTTTCCTTGCACCTGGGGGACTGTTGCCACACCACTGGGGAAAATGATAGAGCCCCCATGATGGGAACCCAGCCCCCTCAGCCATCATGTGAAACTCCACCCACTATGTCAGCACACAATGAACATCCAAACATATACAGAAACCCCACTTGCATTACCTGGTGAACTCCTTCACACCATGCACCCCCATCAATGACACCCCACACCAATTCTCCCCTGCCATAGCTGAACCCCTCTATGATCCAAAACTTCTTAAAAAATGAAACCTAATACACTGCCAAATTCAACCAGTAGGAAAATGAAATGGTAATGATAGATTTAAAGAATAGAAATAAAACACATAATAATTTAGAAAAACTAAAAAAAAATAAACCGGGGTATTAAAAAATGAAAAATATCATAAAATGCTTTTTGATGTTTTGCCTTTCTTCACTGCAACAGGTGTTGTACTGTATGTATGGTGGCAAGGCAGTCTCTTCAATTTCTTCCCCAGTGTCTTACATCTTTTTAAAATTACGTCTTCAGATAAGGTTTTGGTCACAGTAAAGTCACTTATAGAAGATAGGAAACACCCATACACCTAACATCCTCACCCTTCTCCCCCTTCCCCAGCCACAATTCCTTCACATGCAGATGATACATTTGCTACAACTGATGCAGAAATATTGAAACATAGCTACCAACCATGGTTACATTATATTCTACATTATGTTCACATTTTAGACTATATACTGTTATAAATTTTCGTGACATTTAACATGGCCTGTATCCGTGATTGAATGATCATGCAGAACACTTAACATTGCCCCTCTTTATGCTCTCTTCCATCTATTCTATTCCTCTCTCCCCCACCCTTCAGGGCCCACAGTGACATTTAAGCTTCACTGTATGAAGGACTAGATTCATAGATACTTGGAACAGTGCTGAGGGCATGACATACTAGACTACAAAACTATACAAAACTATAGCTCTGTAGTATGTTGTAAAGTATGTCCGTCCCCATTGGGAGCTATCCATGTTCTCAAGAGACGCCATCCCCTCAGTTTGAGAACATCAGGCCTCCCCATGATGGGTTTACAACACTTTCCCACTCATTTTATGTGTCTCCTCCCACTGATATAACACACTATGACAAAACGAGCATGCACACACTCTTTAGAAGCCTGCTCTAGGTGCACCTTGTGCCAGATGTCCCCCACCAAACACCTAAAACCAGTAAACCTTCCTTATGTTTTCTAAAGAATTTTCTCAGTATTATAGTTTTAGTCATGTACCTGACAATCTCCTTTGTTCACCTGCTCTCCCCCACACTTCCCCCCAATTCCATGGACCATCAGATCCATCCTCCCAACCCTAGCCCCCCTCAAGCCTGCAAAACCCAACCCAGTAGTATCCCTCTGCCCCGATCTTATCCCTTCACTGCACAACTACGTACCTCCACTTTATCATAGATTTCATCCATGTGGACATTGGCTCACAATCTTCCTCCTCTTCCCCCCATTTCCTCTAAGACTATCTTCCAGTCTCTAGCTCTCTGAGACAGCTTGATTTGCTTAATTCATATGAAGGAGGTCACGTAGTATTTATCCTTCAATTCCTGGCTTGCTTCATTCAATTGAAGGTCCTCAGGATTCATCCATGTTATCCTTGTGATAGTACAATATTCCTTCTTATAGCTGAGTAATATTCCATTGTATGTATGTAGCACATTTTGTTCATTCATCTTTTGATGGGCATTCATGGTGATTCCAACTTTTGTCGATAGTGAATAATGCCAATGTGAACATTGGTGTGCATATATCAGTTCACATCCTTGTTTTCGGTTCTTCTTGATATATACCAGGCAGTAGAATTGCTAGGTCATATGGCAAATCTATAGCTAGTTTTTTTAGAAACTGCCAAAGTGTCCTCCACAATGGTTAGATCCCACTACATTCTCACCAGCAATTGATGAGGGTTCCCAGTCCTCCATATCCTCTCCAAAACATGTAGTCCTCTGGTTTTTTAATAACCACTAGTCTAATGGGTGTAAGATGGTATCTTGCAGTTTTGATTTGCATTTCCCTAATAGCTAATGATATCCAGCATCTTTTTATGTGCTTTTTAGCCATTTGTACTTCTTTGAAGAACCATCTTTTCAAATCTCTTGCCCATTTTTTTAAAGGTGTTTGTCTTTTTATTTTCAAGATATAGGATTTCTTTATATATGCTGGTTATTAGGATCCTATCAGATATATGGTTACCACATATTTTCTTCCCTTGTGTAGGCTGTCTTTTCACTTTCTTGATAAACTCCTTTGAAGTGCAAAAGGCTTTAATTTTGAGGAGGTCCCATTTATCTTTCACCGCTTGTGCTTTGGTTTTGAAGTTCATGAAACCATTTCCTATTACAATGTCCTGTAGATGCTTCCCTACATTTTCTTCCAAGATCTTTATGATCTTGGCCCTTATATTTAGACCTTTGATCCATCTTGAGTTGATTTTTGAATGAGGTGTGAGATGGTATTCCTCTCTCATTCTTTTGCATTTGTGTGTGCAGTTCTCCAAGCACCTTTTGTTGAAGAGGCCATTCTCTCCCAATTGATAGGTCTTGGTGGCCTTGTCAAATGTCAGATGACTGTATATGTGAGGATCTATATGAGAACTCTCAATTTGCTTCCATTGGTCATTATGTCTATCCTTCTGCCAATACCATGGCTTTTTGACAACTATAGCTTTGTAGTATATTGTAAAGTCAGGTAGTGTGATTCCTCCAATTTCATTTTTCTATTCAAAATTTCTTTGGCTATTTGGGGCCTCTTTCCCTTACAAATAAATTTCATAATTTTCCAGGACATAAAAAAATGCTGTGTTGATTTTTATTGGGATTGCATTAAATCTGTAGGTCAGTTTGGGTAGGATAGACATCTTAATGCTATTTAGCCTTCCTAGTCATGAAAAGGGAATATTCTTCTATTTATTTAAGTCTTCTTTGATTTCCTTTAACAGTGTGTGTGGTTTTCTCTGTATAAGTGTTTTACATCTTTAGTTAAATTTATTCCTAGGTATTTGATTTTTTAATTTGCTAATTTAAATGGTATTTGTTTCTTGATTTCCTCCTCAAATAGCTCATTATTGAAGTACAGAAATGCTACTGATTTTGTGTGCATTGTTCTTATAACCTGTGACTTTACTGAACTGATTTTAAGTTCTAGAAGCTTTGTTGTAGATTTCTCAGTGTATTCTATATATAAGATCATATCATCTGCAAATAATGAACATTTTGACTTTTTCCTTTCCTATTTGGATGCCTTTTACATCTCTTCCTTGCCTCAGTGTTCAAGCAAGTCCGTCTAACTTAAATAGGAGTGTTGATAGTGGTCATCTTTGTTTTGTTCCTGATCTTAGAGGCAAAGATTTTAGGATTTCACCATTGTAAATGGTGTTAGCTGTGGATTTTTCATATATACTTTTGATCATGTTCAGAAAGTTTCTGTTTATTCCTGTCTTTTGTAGTGTTTTATTTTTAATCCCCCCCTTTGTGGCTTTTTGTTGTTGTTGTTGTTGTTGTTGCATGTTCTCTACTCTCTGTGTCCATTTGCTGTGTATTCTTCTGTGTCTATACTTATTTATTTCCTCTCCCGCATTGCAGCTTGCTTGCTATCTACTCTCTGTGTCCATTCAATGCACACTCTTCTGTGTTTTTGCTTGTCTCCTTTTTTTGTTGCATCACCTTGCTGAGTTTGCTCTCCATGGTGTCGGCAGGCTGGGCAGTGCTCTGCAGTGCTTGTGGGCTGGGCGGCTCTCCATACCATGCAGATAAGCCTGCCTTCACAAGGAGGCGCCAGGATGGTAGATGGGAGCCCAACTGATTAAGCCACAGGTGTTTCCCTTTTGCAGTTTTTTAATCAGGAAAAGGTATTTTATTTTGTCAAATGCTTTTCCTGCATCTATAGATATGATCATGTGATTTTTTTCTTTCAGTTGATTTTCATATACATTGGGGTGAGATGTAGAACTCAGCATTAGAAGGGGTGTGCTGTTAGACATTCATATGGAATAACAAGATGATTTAGGAGTATATCCACAGGTTCAGGTGCAGAATAGATAAGAAGGGGAGAGAGAGTCTAGAAGACAAGGATGGATGTTGGGGAATCAATGTTAGTGCTAAACCTAAGGATAAGTATAATCAAATACCTTTGGTCTGCTTCTTTGGTGGTGGAGGCATAATGCCAAATGTGACATGGGTCAGGGATTCCTATGTTTTAGAATCAGGGATGGAATTGAAAATCTCCATATAATTTGGCAGTTAATGAAATCCTGCTGAGATGTGTATAAGCACAATCTCTGAAATCACCTCCCAACTCACTTTGAACTCTCTTAGCCATATAAGCTAATTTGTCTTTAATGTCCCCGCCTTTTGATCAAGGTCTTTTTCCTGTTGCATTGCTAATTGGTGTTTGGTAGTAATCCCTTGCTGTCAGGGAGGCTCATCCCTGAGAGTCATGTCACATATTGGGTGAAAATTGTTGCATTTATATGCTGAGTTTGGCTTAGATGCAGGCCACATTTGAGCAACAAGGAGGTTCTCAGGATATAAACTTTAGACTCTCCATAGTACTATGCTAAGTTTCACTTTCAAGAGTAAAGTTTCTTAAGTATGGTTATCAATATCAAGGGCCTGTCAATGGACCAGCTTCCTTCTCTAGCCATTGCCTCTGTACTTTGGGGATTCTTGCTGTTTCCTCAGAGAATGTGGCAGAGCTCCCCAGGATGGGAATTCAATGTTCTTTCAGTTATTGTGTGACTCTCCATCCATGACAACAATGCCCTATGACTATTTGAATGCATTTATAAGCCTAATATTTATGCCCATGTTAATCTTCTCCCATGTATCTCCTTTCATTGACATCCCACACAAATTGTTCTCCCCTGCCACAGTTTTTTTTTAAAGATTTATTTATTTCTCTCTCTACCCCTTCCCCCCATCCCAGTTGTCTGTTCTCTGTGTCTATTTGCTGCGTGTTCTTTTTTGTCCGCTTCTGTTGTCAGCAGCATGGGAATCTGTGTCTCTTTTTGTTGCATCATCTTGCTGTGTCAGCTCTCCATGTGTGCAGTGCCATTCCTGGGCAGGCTGAACTTTCTTTTGTGCTGTCCCCTGCCATAGTTTTAACCCTTCTGTGATCTAAAACTTCTTTAAAAATTCACCCAATAAAATAGCCAAATACAATTATTAAGAAAATGATATAATATTGATAGTTTTGATAATTGGAAATAAGATACAAAAAATAAAATAAAATAAAATAAAATAAATTTTGGGATAATAATAAATAATGAAAAAATATAAAATTCTTTTTAACGTTGTGCCTTTCATCTCTGTAAGATCTGTTGTCCTATACATAGTTACTTTTTTCCCATTTGTCCCCCAGTGTCTTACCTTTTTCATTTTGTCTTGAAAGAAGTTTTAGATCACAGCAATCTCACATATAGAATAAAGGGGACACCCATATATCCAGCATCCTCCTCATATTCCCCCTTCCCATATTAATAACATTTTATACATGAATGGTACAACTGATGTACAAATATTGAAGCATATCTACCAACTACGGTCAGTGGTTTACATGATGGCTGACATTTTGGACCATACATTTTTATAAATATTGATGAAACTTAACATGGATTGTATCAATCATTGCAAGATCATGTAGAACACTCATCGACTGCCAACTTAGACACTACCCCAAATAGCAGGGCTCCTGAGGGCTCTGAAGACACCCAGGTACTAAGGCCCAGGTAGATAGCTCATGAAATTGGTACCTTGCCAGTGGGCCCTACTTTGGGGTTTGTGCCCCCAGCAGAATTTATCTCAGTTGTGGTTTCCCTACACATGGCTCTTTGAGCCCTTCTATTTGATCCTATATTTAGAGTTGGAGTTGTTAGGTGTAGAAACTTGAATCTTTGGACTGTCCATGTCCCAGCTGCACCCTGAGCCTCAACAGAGTTGCAACACCTATGCTCCATGTCATGGAATTCACCAAGGACAACTAACAAGGATGTGATGATGGATAACCACCATACAAAGGCACCAAGAGAACCTAGAACTGCAAGCAAGTGAGTCCCATCCACTGGCCATATGGGAAGCCCCTCTCAGTTAGAGGTAGAGTGAGCATCACCAAGCCAGGATCCTCAGGATTAGGGAATGAAATATGAACTAGAGTGGACTTATGGGTATTCTACTATAGACATATTGTGATTCTACAATGGAAGAATTTAAATATCATTGATGTGGAGTCAGTGGCCACTGGAGGTTCTCAGGTCAGGGAGAGGGAAAACAGGTATAAAATACAGGGGCATTTTCAGGACTTGGGGATTTTCCTGAATGACATCACAATGACAGATACAGGCCATTACATATCTTGCCATAACCTACAGAATTGTGTGAGTGTTAACTACAATGTAAACTATAATCCATGCTTACTGGCAATGCTTCAAAATGTGTTCAGTTGCAATGAATGTACCACACTAAAGAAGGATGTGGTTAATGAGGGCAAATTGGGTGGTGTGGGGAGCTGGGCATATGGGAATCCCTTATATTTTTTATGTAACATTTATGTAATCTAAATATCTTTTAAAAAGTTTAAAAAAAGTCTCTGAACATCATGGGCTAATTAATACAATTCATGGATTTTCATGTTCTTATCTGTACAATGAAGGTATTCATATCATCTTTATTAGCCAAGGAAGACAAGACCTCTGGCCTCTTGACCCTCAGAAAGGAGATTCCTCCCCTTATTTCCCTTGGAGCACACTTCATGTTCCTCTTGTTGACTGGGCGGGCATTATTACCAGGTGAAGGGTTTGGCAGTCATGACAGGTGGGCCTGGAACTTGTGATCAGGTCTTGAAGGCTTCTTTCTCCATTTTTCAGCTTTCCTCACCTTCTGCTTGTCTGGTTTTGAGTGAAAATCCAGAGGAAGAGAGAGATGCCAGCTGAGGTACTGACAATGGAATCACAGGTGAGTTGGGAATTCTTTAACTGAAATTGCACCTCTGTTGACAGTAGATGGGGTGATTTCTACAACTGGCATGGGTTATGCAAGTGCATTCATGAACTATTCAAGGATATGGTCTTAAATTAAGATTGTACAGGACTCTAGAATGCTTATGGTAAATTAGGGACTGATAATTAGTAATCTCCTTCGAACCATTACAGTAATTGTTCCCAGCTTCCACAAAGGCTGTGTATTCTCTGGAAAGATAAGAAGTGTTTTCTTTTTCTCTCCCGACCAGTAACCTTATTAGAGAAATAATGTATTCATGAATCATGTTAGTGCCTGAAATTGGTTTAGCGTGCAGTGAGTAGAGGTGACAGTGAGGAGTAAGAATATAAGTTTATGGGTAGAAAAGAGCCTGAATTTACAACTGGTGCATTCAATCAATGTTATGTTACAGATACTAGGGTGTAAGGCTAAGTATATTCACCAGAAGCACAAGAGAAATTTAGTAAATAAAAGGAAATGAGGAATCATTTTACTTTCCCAAATTTTAATTTTCTCTAAAGTTTTTATAGAATGTATTTGCACGTGTTTAAATATTTAAAAAATTCTTACCACTGTTCTTCACATTTCCCAATTTCAATTTTTGTATATAAAATTTAATAAACGGATGCAGTGTATATGAATTTTTTCCTTCATTTTGGCTGGGTATTCAGATTGCATATCATAAGCAGAATAAAGTTTATGTCCCTGTGAAAATTTTTGAACATTTGTTGATATCAGAAGCAATGAAGAGGCTTCTCTTAATCTTTATTAGACAGATGACATGAAGAAAAGAGAGAAAATGAAAACAGATATTTGTAGGTCCCAGAAAATGTTGAGATTGTGAGGTTCCCTACCGTAGGACTGGTCAGTCTAGGGCCAGTTTCAGTACAATGGTCTCAGAAGTCCATGGCTTGTGACCCTGATTCATCTGTACTTCCACAATATAGTGAATACTTGAAGTATGTAGAGTTGAAGCAAGCAGACCTTCTAGAATCTGAGTTCTGTATGAAAACTGTTCTGCATATTTCTGAATATTGCTTGAGAGTTCCCTGCAATTTTCATGAATAATAGACATGTGAATTTAATTTGAATAGAACGCACTTCATACATTAGCTGGTTGGATTTGTCAAAATGCATAATATATTCTTAAACAATGTTATATATTAGAGGAAAATGATGTCATATATACATTTATAATATAAACATACTCATTTTTTTCTTTTAAAAACTTTATTTTGAAATAGTTTCAAACTTACAGGACAGTTAAAATAATATTGATGATGTCTGTAAATTAACTTAAAACTGGTGGGAAAGTTGTTTTAGTTATGAATGCATGAGTGAAAGCTTTATAATCAGCAGTAAGAAGTCACAATTACAAGTTTATTGTGAAATTTCCAGGTGTATATCATACATTTCATGTAATATTCTTTAACTATAGGGTTTTATGCAGTCAAAGTGTATATGTGACTGTGAGCATATCAGAATGGCAGATGACAGTTCAGCCTTAATAATAATTATACTGGAACCCTACACACATAGACTTTTACATGCATAGTCTCTGCTTTTTAGTGCTGGGTGGTTTTTTTAAATAAGGCCTGTATTCATCATAGCAATATCATGCAAAACAATTCCAATAGCCTTAAAATGCCTTATTTTCCATGAATTCTTCCCTCCCCTTCCCCTCAGAACCTCTGGTAACTACTAAAATCAAGTTCTTCCATTGCTACAATAATAATGTCTACTTTGTTCCATGGTTGCATTCCCCCTTTATGTTTGTTCATTCCTCAATCTTGAGGATTATGCAATGGCAATTTCCACTCCACTTCAGATTGAGAAGATACTTAGATCTTGTGGGACAGGTGGAGGGAACTGTTTTGCTTGCAGTTGTAGATTCTCCCTGTTTTGGGGGATGGGGGTTTTCCAGCATCAACATTATGTTAGTTCTCCTATGTGAGTCTGATGAACTGGAGATTAGGTGTTGGCTGCACCTCTGCTGAGATTCAGGGCTCAGGTGACATATGAACAGTCTGAAGATTCAAGTCTCAGTGTTGTATCTTAAACCGGTATGATACTGTTCATTGGCTTAAACGAAAGGGGTAGAAGAATCAAGTGTAGGTAAATTATAAATGAGTCTAACTCTGTTACATTGGGGAAATTGGTTGTCATATGTTGTAAGGTAATGCCCATTGATAAGAGAGAATGTGGAGGAATAGGAACACTCATCCACTGCTAGTGGGAATGTAGAATGGTGCAGCTATTGTGGAGAACAGTTTGATTGTTCCTCAGGAAGTCAAGTATAGAATAGCCATATAACCAAACAATTCCAATATTAGGAATATACCCAGAAGAAATGAAAGCAGGACCATTAACACATATATGCACACAAATGTTCATTGCAGTATTATTCACTACTTCCAGAAGTTGAAAGCAACCCAAGTTTACATCAAGGGATGAATGGATAAACAAGATGTGGTATATACATATGATGTAATATTATTTAGCTGTAAGAAGGAATGAAGTATTGACACTTTAGACAACATGGAAGAACCCAATGACTTTATGTTGAGTGATATAGGCCAGATACTAAAAGAGGAATATTGCATGATCTCACTGGTATTAAGGATATTTAGCTGACTCACAGAGATAGATTCTGGAAGATAGTTTGCCAGGAAATAGGGAGTAGAGAGTGGTGAGGTTATGCTCAATCTAGGGAGAAACTGTGATAAGGTAGATGGGTTTGGTTTGGCAAAAATGGGCTAATATTGGAGGAACAGTGTGAGTGGGGTCAGTGGTAATGGAATGTGAATGTGGCAGGAGTAAGGAACAGATGAACTTTGGGGAGGTGGAGGACTGTAGTTGATAATACATTGTGGGAATGTTATTTTGGCAGCTATGGCAGGAGAGGGTCACTGATACAGGATGCTGCCAGTGTGGGGATATATGGGGAAGGGTACATCTGGAACATGCCCCTTTGAAATATGAATGTGTTCATGTTGACATCAAATATTATCTTAAGTAGATAGAGACCCACACAATAACAAAATTTTAAGCTCCCACCCTGGGATTCCTGTTACATTCTCAAATAGAGAGGCAGGAATCTCTCAAGTACATAAACAATGTCTAATAAAAGAAAACAGACAAAATGCCAAACCCCTAATGAACAATAACATCACTACCTTATTCCCTGAAAGGGACATGAATTCTAGCACCAAGGGACTAATATGAAGCACCAACTAGTGATGCATTTGGAAAAGACCTTGGCCAAAATGGGGAATCATTAAATATGAAAGGGTTTTTATGATTAAGAGACTTCAGTATAACATGTGAGTTTATTCTAGAGGTTAGTACTGTTAATTTGAGCATCACACTCAGAACATTGTTACAGATAGCCCTGTGTGAACCCCAAATTTCTGTGATGTTTTAGGAGTTAATTACCTTCAAAGATGTAGCTGTAGACTTCACCCAGGAAGAGTGGAACATGCTAGACTCCTCCCAGAGAATGCTATTCAGAGAAGTGATGCTGGAGAATATCAATCACCTGGTCTCAGTGGGTAAGAATCTAAAAATTTATCTATCATCTATATCTATCCCTATTTTCAATCTATCTCACTTATGTATCTACTATTTACCTATATATTTACCGTAAATCATCTTCCATTTGTTAATTCAAATATGTAGGTCAGCTTTTTTCATATTGTCATATAATCATTACTTTCTCTTATATTTTATATATTATAATTTAAATATATTATTTCATAACACATACAATTGCCTAAATGAAATTTGTTTCCTTACTTTTACTTACCTCTGTTTCACCCCAATATAATTCAATCTTGACCACAACTGAATGTCTTTTGTGAATCTCCATTTCCAACAGTCAGTGCAGTGTGGAGAACTCAATGAATACTTTTTAAACGGATAATTACCTGTTGTGGAATAAGTATTCTGCTCCAAAGGCTATGCTGAGTTTTCAGTAAAAAAAATTGCATATGCCCTTTCCCAGATAGAATTTAGATAATTCTGATGGAATTTGTTTATTGGATTTTTTAACATAAAGTCAATCTCATGGCTCATAGAGAGATTGAGAGGTAATGAATTTTTCTTTGTTTTTTGTTTATTATTATTGAAATAATGAAAGTGCTGTAATAATGATTGAAGTGATGAATGCACAACTATGTGATTATTCCAAATAACCATTGATTGTACACCCTGGATGAATCATGTGCTTTACTAATATGTATCAAAAAATTGATTCTTTTAAAAAATATTCAGTCACAGTGGAAACATAGATTTCTTCCTATTTATTTATTTATTTTTTATTGATTTTGTAAAAATATTACATTAAAAAAAAAATGAGGTCCCATTCAACCCCAACACCCCATGCCACCACTCCCCTCCCAGCAACACTCACTACCATCATCATGACACATCCATTGCATTTGGTAAGTACATCTCTGGGAATCTCTGCACCTCATGGTCAATGGTCCACATCATGGCCCATACTCTCCCCCATTCCATCCAGTGGGCCCTGGGAGGATTTACAATGTCCGGTGATTGCCCCTGAAGCACCATCCAGGGCAACTCCAAGTCCCAAAGGCGCCTCCACATCTCATCTCTTCCTGCCATTCCCCATACCCATCAGCCGCCATGTCCACTTTTCCCACTCCAATGCCACCTTTTCTCTGTGGACCTTGGATTGGTTGTGTCCGTTGCACCTCTATGACAAGAGGAGGCTCAGATTCCACATGGTTACTGGATGCAATCCTCCTGCTTTCAGTTGTAGGCACTCTAGGCTCCATGGTGTAGTGGTTGTCCTTCTTGAACTCCATCTTAGCTGAGTGTGGTGAATCCAATAAATCAGACTGTAGGAGCTGGAGTCTGTTGAGGCTCAGGGCCTGGCTATCATATTGTCAGTCCAGAGATTCAAATCCCCTAAATATATCTTAAACCCCAACACCAACTACAATTCCAGTAAAGTAGCATGAAAGTCTTATGCAAAGAGATCCCATCTGAGTCCAGTTTCATCATGCAAAAACACCAGCTCCAAAGAAGGGCCATCTGACATGGCAGTGAACCCCATCTGCCATGACCATAGAACCCGTGGGTCTCTTTAGCCCTGCAAGGAACCAATACCTGGGGATTGTATCTACTTTATCTGTCTCTTAGACTCTGCTCAGTTGTGCATAAGGGCAATCCTTCTGACAGCCTCCAGACTCTTTTTTAGAGACTCGTAGCCATATAAACTCATTTCTCCTTTCCATTTCCCCCTTACATTAGGTCAAACAGCATGTTAAAGTCATGTTATTATATGTTGACAGGGATATTCTGCTGATCCGCATCGAACCTTCCATTCAAGGTCATTTTCCAGTTGCATCATCAGTTGGTAGTTGATAGTGATCCCTCAGTGCCAGGGAGGCTCATCCTCGGGTGTCATGTCCCACGCTGGGGGGAAGGCATTGCATTTACATGCTGAGTTTGGCTTCGAGATTGGCCACATTTGAGTAACATGAAGGCTGTCAGGAGGAAATTCCCAGACACAATGCTGCTCTAAGCCTTGTTCTTATTGCAGGTGTATAGGCTCACAAGTATAGTCATTAGTATCAGGGGCTCAGTGTTGGACCCTCATTCCTTCTTGGTCCTTGCCGTTGCACGTGGGGGACTGCCGCTGCTCCCCTAGAGACCACGACAGAGCACCCCCGGCCAGGAACCCAGTACCCCCCCAGCTGTAGTTTTCAATTTTTGCCACTATGAGTATATCCAAACATTACCATACACCCTGGACATATGCCCTGTATAGCTCCCTGTCAGCCATATATCACCTGTCAATACTATCCTATACCAGTATTCCTCAGCTGCCATTGTTGAACCACTCTGTGATCCAGAACTTCCTGAAAATTGAAGCCCAATATAATGTCAGGATCCCTTACTAGCAAAATGGCATATAGTGATGGGTTTAAAGGTTAGATATAGAATACATGTTGACTTGGAAAAATTCTACATCCTATCTTTTTCTTTTTTTTTTTTCCCCTAATTATTGAACTTCTCTTCACAGGAGCCCTAGACCACAGCAATTCATATATACAATATACAGCACTCCCACACATCCACCACAAAACCTTTTCCCTTCCACAGCGATACTCTTACAACGTATTCACATCATATTTACTTAAAGTGATGTAGAGTCTGAAACAATAGCTTTCAAACAAGGTGACATCTGTGCTTACATTGTGGTGCATACTTTAGGACACACAGTTTTCTAAATTCTTAGTTATCCTATGTTTTACATTATGGTTTACATTATCAGTCTGCCGTCCCCTATATGTTTATGGTGTATTACATGTTTTATATCCATCCTTGTGTACTCTCACGAAACTCCTCTCTTACCCCACATTTACCTTGGTTCCACACATTTAACATCCATTTTCCCGTCCCCTTGGTGCCCACAGTGACAGCCAACCTCCGTTTCCCAAGGAGCCACGTCCAGAGATAGTTGGAATAGTGTTCAGGGCCTAACTTGCTCAACTGCCCCAATGCCCTGGGAGCCACACTTTCTCTCAAGAGATACAGTTCCCTCTATTTGATGGCATTAGTCCTCCCCAGGAGGTGGGTCCACCCCCACTCTCACTTCTTGGTTCTCTACCAAATGATGCCACCCACTCTGGCAAAATTATCATTCAGACATTCCCCAGGAACCTGTCCCGCATCAGACCATCCCCTCCGAGAATCCTAAACAGGTAACCCTCTTAATTATATTTGATACGATTTTCTCGGCATTTTAGTCTCAACCAACACCTGACGCTCTCCTATGTTCGTATGCTACCCCTCCATCCCCCCACTTTTTGGGCAATATTACCCATCTACCCATCCCCAGCCCCCCGCAAACCCGCAAAGCCCCACCCAAAGGCAACCCCTTGCCCCCATTTTATCTCTTCTTTGTGTTCATACTTACCGCCAGCTCATCATAAATTCCACCTCTGCAGACGTCGGCTCACATCCTTCCTCCACCCCCCGATTTCCTGTAAGCCTATCGTTCAGTCTCTTGCTCTCTGAGGCAGCTTGCTTATTTCATATCACTGAGGTCATGTAGTATTTGTCCTTCAATGCCTGGGTTGCTTCACTCAACGTAAGGTTCTCAAGATTCATGCATGTTATCACGTGTGTTTGTAGTGTATTTGTTCTTACAGCCGAGTAGTATTCCATTGTGTGTATATACCACATTTTATTGATCCACTCATCTGTTGATGGGCATTTGGGTTGATTCCAACTTTTGGCAATAGTGAACAATGCTGCTATGTACATTGGTGTACATATATCAGTTTGTGTCCTTGTTTGCAGTTCTGCTGGGTATATACTCAGCAGTGGTATTGCTGGGTCATATGGCAAATCTATGGCTAGTTTTTTGCAAAACCGCCAAACTGTGCTCCAAAGTGGTTGGATCCTTCTGCATTCCCACCAGGAGTGGATGAGTGTTCCCATTTCTTCACATCCTCTCCAGCATTTGTATTCCTCTGTTTTTTTCATAGCTGCCAATCTTATGGGAGTAAGATGGTATCTCATTGTAGTTTTGATTTGCATTTCCCTGATAGCTAGAGATTTGGAGCATTTTCATGTGCTTTTTATCCATTTGTATTTCTTCTTTGGAGAAGTGTCTGTTTAAATCTTTTTCCCATTTTTAAATGGGTTGTTTATCTTTTTATTTTCAAGATTTAGGAGTTCTTTATATATGCAAGTTATAAGTTTCTTATCAGATATATGGTTGCCAAATATTTTCTCCCAATGTGTGGGTTCCCTTTTTACTTTCTTGACAAACTCCTTTGAGGTACAGAAGGCTTTAATTTTGAGGAAGTCCCATTTATCTATTAGTTCTTTTAATGCTCGTGCTTTTGGTGTGATATTCATGAATCCATTTCCTATTACAAGGTCCTGTAGGTGTTTCCCTACACTGCTTTCCAAGGTTTTAATGGTCTTGGCTCTTATATTTAGGTCTTTGATCCATCTTGAGTTGATCTTTGTATAAGGTGTGAGATGGTAATCCTCTTTCATTCTTCTACATATGGCTATCCAGTTCTCCAGGCACCATTTGTTGAATAGGCCACTCTCTCCCAGTTGAGAGGGTTTGGTGGCTTTATCGAATATTATATGGCTATATACGTGAGGTTCTATATCAGAGCTTTCAATTCGATTCCATTGGTCTGTGTGTCTGTCCTTATGCCAATACCATGCTGTTTTCACTACTGTAGCTTTGTAGTATGTTTTGAAGTCAGGTAGTGTGATTCCTCCAATTTCGTTTTTCTTTTTCAATATGTCTTTGGCTATTCGGGATCTCTTTCCTTTCCAAATATATTTCATAGTTAGTTTTTCTAGTTTAAAGAAGGCTGTGTTGATTTTTATTGGGATTGCATTGAATGTGTAGATCAGTTTTGGTAGGATAGACATCTTAATAATATTCAGTCTTCCTATCCATGAACAAGGAATATTCTTCCATTTATTTAGGTCTTCTTTGATTTCCTTGAACAGTCTTGTGTAGTTCTTGGTGTATAAGTTTTTTACCTCTTTAGTTAAATTTATTCCTAAGTATTTGATTTTTTATTTACTACTGTGAATGGTATTTGTTTCTTGATTTCCTCCTGGTCTTGCTCATTATTGGTGTACAGAAATGCTACTGATTTTTGTGCATTGATCAAATAACCTGTGACTTTGCTAAACTCATTTATGAGTTCTAGAAGCTTTGTTGTAGATTTCTCAGGATTTTCTATGTATAGGATCATGTCATCTGCAAATAATGAAATTTTGACTTCTTCCTTTCCAATTTAAATGCCTTTTATATCTGGTTCTTGCCTCAGTGCTCTAGCAAGTACTTTTAAGACAATGTTAAATAGGAGTGGAGACAATGGGCATCCTTGTCTTGTTCCTGAGTTTAGAGGGAAGTATTTTAGGATTTCTCCATTGTAAACAATGTTGGGTTTAGGTTTTTCGTATATGCTCTTTATCATGTTCAAAAAATTTCCTTGTATTCCAATCTTTTGGAGTGTTTTTATCAAGAAAGGGTGCTGTATTTTGTCAAATGCTTTTTCTGCATCTATAGATGTAATCATGTGATTTTTTTCCTTCAATCAGTTTATATGGTGTATTACGTTGATTGATTTTCTTATGTTGAACCATCCTAACATACCTGGAATAAATCCCACTTGGTCGTGGTGTATAATTCATTTAATGTGTTGTTGAATATGATTAGCAAGTATTTTCTTAAGTATTTTTGCATCTAGGTTCATTAGAGAAATTGATCTGTAATTTTCCTTTCTTGCGGTGTCTTTGTTTGGCTTTGGTACTAGGGTAATGTTGGCATCATAGAAGGAGTTCGGCAATGTTCCTTCTGTTTCGTTTTTTTGGAATAGTTTCAGCAAGATTGGTGTTAGTTCTTTCCGGAATGTTTTGTAGAATTCACGTATGAAGCATCTGCCCCTGGGCTCTTCTTAGTTGGAAGATTTTTAATGACTGATTCTATCTCTCTGCTTGTGATTGGTTTGTTAAGATCATCAATTTCTCCTTTTGTCAATATGGGCTGCTTATGTGTTTCTAGGAATTTGTCCATTTCCTCTAAATTGTCATTTTTGTTGGAATATAGTTTTTCAAGTATCCTCTTATGATAGTCTTTATTTCTGTGGGGTCAGTGGTGATATCGCCTTTCTCATTTCTTATTTTGTGTATTTGCATTTTCTCTCTTTTTTTCTTTGTTAGTCTTACTAAAGGTTTGTCAATTTTGTTGATCTTCTCAAAAAATCAGCTCTTGGTCTTGTTTATGTTTTCAAGTGCTTTCTTATTTTCTATTTCATTTAGTTCTGCTCTTATCTTTGTTATTTCCTTCCTTCTTCTTCTTGTTGGGTTACTTTGTTTTTGTTTTTCTAATTCCTTCAAATGTGCAGTTCTACAATTTTAGCTCTTTCTTCTTTTTTGATATATGAATTTATGGCTATAAATTTCCCTCTCAGTACTGCTTTTGCTGCATCCCATAGATTTTGGTATGTTGTGTTATCATTATCATTTGTTTCAAGGTAGTCATTCATTTCTTTTGAGATTTCCTCTTTGGCCCACTGTTTTTCTAAGTGTGTGCTGTTTAATTTCCAAATCGTGGTGTGAAACCTGGGCCTCTGTCCCTTGCAAATTTACAGCTTCACTCCACCGTGGTCAGAGATATTGTTTTGTATGATTTCAATCTTTCTGAATTCATTCAGCCTTTCTTTGTGGCCTAGCATATGGTCTATCTTGGAGAATGATCCATGTGCACTTGAGAAGTATGTATATCCTGCTGTGTTTGGCTGTAATGATCTTTATATGTCTATTAGATCCAGCTCCTCCAGTATACTGTTGAAACGTTTTGTTTCTTTAGTGATTCTCTTTTGAGATGTTCTGTCCAAGGTAGATAGTGGTGTATTAAAATCCCCCACTATAATTGTAGATGCATCTATTGTTTCACTTAGTTTTTCCAGCGTTTGCCTCACATATTTAGAGGCACCCTTGTTAGGAGCATAAATATGTATGATTGTTCAATCTTCTTGACAGATTTTCCCTTTCACTAAAATGAAGTATCCTTCTTTGTCTCTCACAATTGTTTCACATTTAAAGTCTATTTTGTCTGATATTAATATAGCTACTCCTGCCTTTTTTTGGTTATTGTTTGCTTGTATGATTGTTTTCCAGCCATTCACTTTCAATCTCCATGCGTCTCTGGGTCTAAGATGTGTCTCTTTTAGACAGCATACGGATGAGTCATATTTCCTTATCCAATGTCCCAGTCTGAATCTTTTGATAGGTGAGTTTAATCCGTTGCCATTCAATGTTACCACTTTCAAGGAATTTTTTGTGTTAGCCATATTTTGATTGGATTTGTGTTTGTCATATTTTGTTTGTATTTTTTTCCTTCTATTTTTGTCTTTTTTTGTTGCTCTTATAGTCTCCTAAACTCTGCCTGTCCTGTTTTTCCTTTCTTCCTGCAGAACTCCCTTTAGAATTTCTTGAAGGGGAAGTTTCTTGTTGGTATACTCTTTCAGTTTCTGTTTATCTGCAAACATTTTGAACTCTCCATCATGTTTGAATGCTTGTTTAGCTGGATAGAGTATTCTTGGTTGGAAATTTTTTTCTTTAGTACCTTGACTATATCATACCACTGCCTTCTTGCCTCCATCGTTTCAGATGAGAAATCAGCCCTTAATCTTATGGAGCTTCCCTTGTATGTGATGGTTTTCTTTTCTCTTGCTGCTTTTAGAATTTTCTCTTTGTCTTGAGCATTGGATAATTTGACAAGTATATGTCTTGGGGTGGGCCTGTTGGGTTTTATGACTAGTGGAGTGCGCTGTGCTTCTTGGATATGTACATCTGTGAGGGACGAAATGGGGTCCCTGTTATGGGACGAGCGGGGTCCCTGTTGCGGGACGAGTGGGGTCCCGTTGTGGGACGAGCGGGATCCCTGTTAAGGGACGAGTGGGGTCCCGTTGTGGGACGAGAGGGGTCCCTGGCATGGGGAAGAAAGCCTCATACGGCCGCTGAGGCTTCCCTCGGGGGCTTCGAAGGTGTGGAGGGCGCACGACCCAGGAAGGAGTCGCGGAGACAGGCTGATGGCACAAGTCTGGTTTATTGCAGAAGGAGATGCAGATTTATAGGATTGGGGAGTGGTGTGGCGGGTTCTGATTGGCTAGGGCAAATGCTGTTTCCATATAAGGCAATGTTCTGGCATTGGGCTAGTGATTGGCCAGTAGAGTATGTGCTAACTCTTGATAGGCTGACACTGTTACTAAGCTGATAGGTGGTTGTAAGCTGTTGCTGGGCAAACAGCATACTAAGAGATTAGGTTTAAGGGAGGGGGGAGGGGAAGTGAGAGCTGGGCTAGGCGGGAGATAGGAAAGGGGAGGGCGGTGCCGGCTAGCCGTTAGCAGCAAAGGCCTAGTCAGGCGTGGTCACCTTGTCTAGCCCAGTGGGCAGAGGTGGTGTCACCTCTTGCCACACTGTTTGCCACTGAGGCAAGCTGGGTGCCCCTCCTCCCACATCTCCCCCTTGGTTTTTAATATGCCGGGGCTCTCGACGTTGGGGGGGACGGACGCGGAGGGGAACAGGGCTAACATGAAAAGCAGGAGAGGGCGTAGATTTTTAGGTTTCTTGTTTGAAGCCAAGGTGTGGACAGCAAGTTGTACTAGCTGTCCAAGGAGGAGGGTGTCATGAACTGGATCCGCGGCCATGTTCAGCTTCTCCATCCGATGGGTGAGTGCTGTCATCATCTGTCGTTGGGACCTGCTGCTGGCCGGTGGCGGATTTGATGTTTCTCCCGGGGATCCAGAGCGGCTGGGAGGCATTTTGTGGGGTTCCCGACGCTGTAGGGCCTTCAGGCGGTGGCGGTTCCTCCTCCCTAGTTTCGGCTGCGGTGGCAGGTTTGATGTTTCAGCCTGGGATCCAGAATGGTTGTGAGGTGTTTTCTGGAAAGACACAAGCAAACCCTCTCCCTTGGGTGAGGAGGGGACTGGGCCCTTTCCAGGCATTAGTTTCTGGGTCTTTCCAGTAGACCATAGGCATAGGTGTAGGTAAGTATGATGGTCCCCAGTGTTTATGCGTGGCCGAGAGGCCCTTGCTGTCAAATGTGAGAAGGTTAAGATGGATGAGACATGCCGTAATGACCTCACCTGCAGAGTTTTGGGGGTGTATATCCCTCTCCTTTTGTATTATTGCCTTTAGGCGGTGGGGGGTATTCTCCACCATGGCCTGTCCCTGTGGATTGTAAGGGATGCCAAAGTGGTGTGTGATATTATAGTTCTGAAGGAAGAGCTGGAAGCTTTTACTACGATATGCGGGCCTGTTGTCAGTTTTTAAGTCCCAGGGGACGCCCATGAACAGAATGGCCTGTCTCAAGGCTTTGATGGAATACTTTGCAGATTCCCCCAGGAGGGCGGCCGCATAAGTGAGATGCAAGTAGGTGTCGATAACGACGTGGACATACTAAACCTCCCAAATGAGGGGACATGAGTTATGTCCATTTGCCACCGGGAGTTGGGCTTGAGCCCTCGGGGGTTCACCCTTTGGGGCTGCAGGGGCCCAAGTGGGAGGAATGGTGCACAGGTTTGGCAAGAGCGCATTAGGTGTTTACAGGTTTCTATGGGCAAGTCTGGTAGTAGGTGTTTCAGCGAGGCGGCCGAGAAGTGAAACCTGGTGTGCAAGGACTTTGCTTGATTTATGTGGTCTCCCGCCATGTTAAAGGCGTGAGCGGAGACAGCACGGTCTGCTAGATCATTACCAGCAGCCAGGGGTCCCGGTAGGGACGTGTGGCTCCGAATGTGTGCAATATACCATGGGTGGAACCTTCCCTCAAGAAGCCATTGCAGCGCAGTGAGTGCTAGATCGAGCGGCGTATCCTTGGGGAAGAAGGTGGCGTAGGCGAGAGCTTTACAGACCTGTATGGTGTATAGGCTGTCCGTAAAGATGTTTATGGGCTGGTCTGAAAAAGCGTGGAGGCAGGCGATGACGGCTAAAAGCTCGCCTGCTTGTACCGAGTTAGGGTTTTTAAAGACTCGCCGTACGGGCTGCTTTTGGTGTTTGACGTAAGCAATAAATGCAAACTTAGTTTTGGAGGCATCCGTGAATGCGGTGGTGCAATGTGGCAGCGGTGTGGAGCTAGGAAAAGGGTGATGTTGGCTGGCCAAGGGCATATGGATCAGCCCTTGGAGAAGCTTATGACTGGGGTAGTGGTTGTCAAAGGTCCCCGAGTAACGCTACAGCAGCACCTGCATGGATATGTTTTCTTGTATGAGGTAATCAATGGTCCCTGTAGAGAGTGGCCATTCCTTAGATAATGGAAGCCGGATGTGTGGTGTAGGTGTGAAGGCAGAGTGTTAGGAGGTCATGCGCCAGGCTGATGAAGGCCTGGAAGATCGGGCAGATTTTGGGGATCCGGCTTTTGGATAAGTGTAGCCATTGGAGAGGGCCCTCTTGCCAGAGGACACCGGTAGGCGTCTTAGGGGTATGGAGGACGAGGGCGAGGATAGGTTTTTCCAGATCGTGTCTCTGCAGTGACATGGTAGCTATGGCTCTGTTGACCCGCTAGGGCAGCCCGGGCCTCTGGAGTAACCTTTATGCGCCGAGCCGCCATGGATGTTGGTTGGCATGGCTCTCGTAAGAGGGAGAACAGCGGCTTGAGTGCACAGTGGTGACAGGGATAGCCGTGCATACCCAGTTAATGTTTCCGCATAGCTGCTGCAGCTCGGCCAGGGTTAGGCTGTTGGGAATGCTTAACTGTGGGGCCACGGGCTGCACATGAGATGTGATATGGAACCCGAGAAAGGTGAATGGGGGTGCATGTTGCACCTTCTCTCTGCTAATGGGTAGGCCGAGAGCCAGCAAGCCTGTGAGGAGTTTGGTCATGGTGTCTTGTAGATGCTGTGCGTCTGGATGGGCCAGGAGGATATCATCCATGTAATGGATGATATATGCCTCCTGCCTCAATGGTTCGACGGCCAGATTGACAAAGTTTTGGCAGATGGTGGGACTGTTGCGCATGCCCTGTGGGAGGATGCGCCATTGATACCGGGGGTTAGCCTCTTTGTGATTGCCTAGGTGTATAGTGAAGGCAAACCTGTGCTTGTCCCTAGGGTGCAAAGGAATAGAAAAGAAACAGTCCTTGATGTCTAAGATGAGTATATGATAGTGCGCAGGAATGGCCGATGGGTGGGGTAGGCCGGGCTGTGCCGAGCCCATGGGAATAATGTGTTTGTTAATTTCCCTGAGGTCATGTAAAAGCCGGTATTTGCCTGTGGATTTTTTGTGAATGACAAAGACAGGCGAATTGTAGAGGCTGGTGGAAGGCTCTATATGTCCCTTTTCCAATTGTTCCTGTACCAGTAACGACACGGCCTCGCGTTTGTGGGGCGGTAAAGGCCATTGCTCAACTCATATGGGCTCCTCTGTGTCCCACTGCAGGGGAGCGGGTTTTGGCTGAGTGCCGCGAGCAATGGCCCATCCTGTTGGGGGGGAGCTGTGGCGATGAAAGCTCCGCTCCGTGAGAGGACATCTCTTTCCCAAAGGATGGTGGGCAACTTAGGGAGGAGGAGGGGCCAGAAACTGCCCGTGTGCCCTTCCTCATCTTCCCAAGTTAGGGGGTCCCTGACCTGCTGGGAGGATGCTGCTCCCGTGGTGCCCTGCACTGGGGGGCCCTCGACCAGATTCCAGTATCTTTCATAGTAGATGGGGAAGCAGGAGACTTCTGCCCCCGAGTCCAATGTACCACGAAACCAATGCCCATCTATTCTTAATGCCAGGGAGGGTCGGTCCTTGCTTATTGGAAGCGTCCACATCAGGGTTTTGGCAGTGGGTGGGTGACCTCTTGGTGGCGTGGCGGGCCTGTCTGACCTGCGGCCGCCGCCTGGAGGCAGGGGGCCGCTAGTGCAGTCGCGTGCAAAATGTCCCGACTCGCCGCACTTGAAGCAGCCAGTGTTGAGGGCAAGGGCCATTGCAAGGGACTGACCTAAGGAGGCGGCCAGGGCCTGAGAAGAGGGGTTTAAGTCTCTGCATGCCAGTATCCAGTCGTGGAGCTCCTTGTCCCGGATGGGCAGCAGGGCCTGCTTACAGACTGAGTTGGCCCCCTCAAGGATAAGCTCCCTGGCCAGGGTGCACCGGGCCTGACTGTCCTTGACCCTGCGCTCGCAAGCCTCTTGGACCCGCGAGACAAAGGAGGCGAAATCCTCATCCCCTTCTGAATAAGTTTGTCAAGGCTGTCGGCCTTGCTGGCTGAACAATTGTGGAAGGCACGCAAAGTGACTGAGCGGATTTGTTCCCAGAACTGGGACGGGGCCTGATAGTATGCCACAGGGTCGGCGTAAGGGCCGGCGCTTAGGAAACTCTCAAGCGGGTAGGGAATATTAAGCCGCCTGTTGGCAGCGGCCTGCTGCTCAGCCTGATCCTGGTAGTGCGCTTGCCAATCCACGAACTGGCTGGGAGTAAGGATGGCGCGGGCCATCGAGAACCAGTTGTAGGGAAGATTCAGGTGACCGGACAGATCATCTATCAACTGTCGAGCATATGGGCTATTCAGACCGTCCTCCTTAATAGCCTTCCGGAGGCGTTTAATATCATCGGCGTCATGCTGGTACCAGGCAAGAGGTCGTTGCAGAGAGGGGGCAAGATTAAGCAGGTATAACTGGGGGGTCGTGCCAGGCGCGGGGGCTCTGCGAGAGATCTGCTGACATTGCATGTGAATGAGGGCGACTGGGAGGTCGGTAGGAGGGGCCGGGAGGCAACTAGCCGGGGGGGGTGCGAAGTCCAAGGGGCACTAGGTAGCCCCCAGGCCGAGCCTGTGTTGGCAGTTGCAGCGTTATATGCCAGAGGAGGAGTGGGAGGAGGGCCAGGAGGCCCAAATCCGGGCCAGGGGGCGGGCTCACGCCCGGCAGCCGGGGGCGCGGCAGCAGCAGAAGGCGGAAGCTCGCCATTTTTGGCGGCAGTCTGCTCAGGCCAAGAGGAAGGCGGAAATCCGCCATTTCGGGGTGCAGGAGCAGACCATGAAGAAGGCGGAAGTCCGCCATCTTGAGTAGCAGGGGCAGATGGCGCGGAAGGCGCAGAAGGAGGGGAGCTAGGAGCTGGCGGGGGTGACCAGGCGGGGGGCGTCTCTTCTAAGAGGCTGTCAACCTGCGACACGAGGGAGACCTCGTTGTCATCAGGAGCAGCGGAGCCGTCCTTCTCGCAAGCGTAAGCAGTAGTGGGAGGGGCGGAACCGGGCAGAGCGGAGCCATAGAGGCTACGGAAAAGGGAGGACCCCATGCCAGGAGCAGAGATAGGTAAGGACTAGGGGAAGGGGGAAGATGTGCCGTAGTCCAGCCCAGAGGGCAGACGCGAAGAGTCCGGTTCCTAGAATCGGACTGTGAGAGTCCGCACCTCAGCGAGAGGGGGACGCGAGTCCGGCCTCAAAGGGTCTGACGGCAAGAGTCCTGCCCTCGGCGATTAGAGGTCCCAGGGATGGACAAGAGTCCAGTGGACGAGAGTCCTTACCTGCCAGAGGAGGGAAGCAAGGAGAAGGGCGCAAAGGGGCGAAAGGAGGAGGCAAGGGAAAAGGTTGCTGGGGCTCATGAGCGTCCCGCAGCAGAGCAGTAGCAGCAAGGCAAAAGGCAGAGAGTAGGACTACGAACACAAAGGTGACGAGAACAGGGGAGGAGGCAGAGGTGAAGGCAGGGGTGGAGGTGCTCAGGCACGTGCTCCTGAGAGTTTTATTGGTGCCTCTTGATCATAGCGGGTCAGTATAAGCCCCCGACATGGAAGGAGAAAGCCATCCAGCGATTCTCCCAGACCGCCGTGGATCGTATGAGGTCGCCAAGGTTCAGGAGCAGCAATGCAGAGCGAAAAGATAGGGGTGAGAAGTGAGGAGGTGGGGGCCGCCAGGTTATGGAGTGAGGCGGCGGAGGTTCTTGGGGCCCTTACCCTCGGAGCGGTGCAGTGGTGGGGTTGCTTTGGCCCCACATTGTGCTGTGGTGGGGTTGCTTTGCCCCACGTTGGGCGCCAGTTGAGGGGCGAAATGGGGTCCCTGTTATGGGACGAGCGGGGTCCCTGTTGCGGGACGAGTGGGGTCCCTGTTAAGGGACAAGTGGGGTCCCGTTGTGGGATGAAGGGGGTCCCTGGCGTGGGAAAGAAAGCCTCGTACGGCCGCTGAGGCTTCCCTCGGGGGCTCCAAAGGTGTGGAGGGTGCACGGCCCAGGAAGGAGTCGCGGAGACAGGCTGATTGCACAAGTCTGGTTTATTGCGGAAGGGGATGCAGATTTATAGGATTGGGGAGTGGTTTGGCAGGTTCTGATTGGCTAGGGCAAATGCTGTTTCCATATAAGGCAATGTTCTGGCATTGGGCTAGTGATTGGCCAGTAGAGTATGTGCTAACTCTTGATAGGCTGACACTGTTATTAAGCTGATAGGTGGTTGTAAGCTGTTGCTGGGCAAACAGTGTACTAAGAGATTAGGTTTAAGGGAGGGGGGAGGGGAAGTGAGAGCTGGGCTAGGCGAGAGATAGGAAAGGGGAGGGCGGTGCCGGCTAGCCGTTAGCAGCAAAGGCCTAGTCAGGCGTGGTCACCTTGTCTAGGCCCAGTGGGCAGAGGCGGTGTCACCTCTTGCCGCACTGTTTGCCACTGAGACAAGCTGGGTGCCCCTCCTCCCACACATCTGTCCCTTTTAGTAGATTTGGGAAGGTTTCAGCCATTATTTCCTGCAACACTCCTTCTGACCCCTTTCCCTTCTCTTTTCCTTCTGGAATGCCTATAATACGTACGTTTGAGCGTTTTGCATTGTCATTCAGGTCCCTAAGTCCTAGCTGGATTTTTTCTTTTTATCGACCCCTTCTACTATCTGTTTGATTTCTGATGTATTGTCTTTCACATCACTAATTCTCTGCTCTGCCTCTTCTAGTCTGCTGATATTTGCTGCAAGTGTATTTTTGATTTCTTGAACTGTGGTGTTCATTCCCACCATATCTGTTATCTTTTTGTGTATGTCTGCAATTTCCCCTCCAAGTGTTGTCTTCATGTTGTTAACCTCTTTCATTATTTCATCAAATTTGTCGGTGATAAATATTCTGAGATCTTTCATTACTTGTGTGAAGTTTTGCTCCCCTTCCTGATTTTTGGTTTGTTGATTGGATTCAGCCATGTTTTACTGATTGCTGGTTTGGTTTGTAGATTTTTGTTGCTGTCTCGTCATCATTTTATCTTGACGGGTTTAATCAGTTCCTTAGCTTCTTCGTCTACTCTTGGAGATTAATTAGCTGTTTTTTTTTTTTTTTTTGCGTGTTATATCTTCTCTTTGTCACTTTGTTCTTCTTATTCTAATTTCTTGTTGCTGGTTAAGTTCACTTTAAAGGAAGGTAGTAGTGCTGGGGAAAGGCAATTGTGTAAGCAAGGAAAACGTGTAAAGTAGTATTGGTGATATATGTTAACAAAGCAAGAATATGAGATCTGGGAGGATGGACGTTAGATTCATGTAAATTGTGTAGAGTTATAGCAGTAGGTAGAGTACCTACTATCAGGTAGATGACTGAATATGGGAGGAATATGGTATGAGCTAAAAAGCTATTGTTTTCGTGAGAGAGGGAAAGAGAAAAGAAAGGTAATAGTTTCAAGAGTGGGTAACAGACAGAAAACAAAACAAAGGTATTAGAAATTAAGAATTTGACACTTTGTGGATCAAAAAAAGGGAGGTGGGAGGTGGAATATAGGAGAGACAGTAGATGATGGTGGATATCAAGATGTAGGGGAAAGGGGATAGTGTAGGTCGCCTAAATCAGTTCACACACAAATGAGGCAGTGGAGGATGAGAAAACCCAGCAAATATGAGGTCTTCCCTGCCACATCTATTGTATAATTGAGTTAAAATAAAATAAGTAGAAAATGAGGGACAAGAGGGAGAGAGAAAACAGAAAAAGAAAAAAAAAAGATGAGAGGAAAGGGAGAAAGAAAAAGGTAGTGGGCAAAGGGTGGGGAACAGGTGGGGGAAAGAAAAAAAACATATACACGAACCACAATTGCAACACCAACTACAGTAACAACAACAAAAAAAAAAAACCCTAAATAACTGAATAAAAAAAAAGACTTTGGGTGATATGCTGGGAGAAAAGACTAGGGGATAATGCAATATTAGCAATCAGGACATTTAAAAAAGTAAAAAATAAGATAAAATGAAAATAAAAACAAAAGAAAATGAAACATTAAGAAAAAATGCAAACGTTGTAGGCTAGGGCTTTCAAGTAGCTCAGATGGACCTCAGGGCATGATGGATTCAGGGGTGGAAAGTCTGAGATATTGAAGGCTCAAGAGGCGTGAGACTCTGGGGTGTGGGCCACCTGAGTTTAGGGGATTCAGACCTGGCAACCTCAAATCTGGTCAACAGGAAGCCTAGAAACCCCGCAGTGTAACACAGCCCTCATGGATCCCCGCAGCTGGGTGCCAGCTGTATGGGGGAAGTAAGATCCGCAAACTCTATATTATGTCTGAACCCTGCAATTCACTTACTCACTAGGGTTTATTTATGGGGGTATATCGTCAATTCAGCTTTTGGACAGCTCCCACCCTGTGATCCCAGAAAACAGCCACCTGAGGATGCCTCTACACCACAGCCAATTTAATGACGCAGGTCCGAAGCCCGGCCCGTGGGTTGGGCTCCAGTTGGAAACACCGAAAACAGATTCCAAAACCGGGATTCCCAGGCTTCGCAAAATATTCCCCAATCGGCTTCCAGACATGTCCCCCTTCCTCACCGCACCCTGCAACAACCTCCCAATTACGTCCCTTTATTGCCAACAATCTAATTCCGTTGCAGATCGGCAGTCGGGCTTGTGGGGGTGGGTCTTCAGGCGGAAGCGCTATTATTTGTGTCCGCAATCAAAAATTCCCCCGCTTCACAACAAAACACCGTCTGTCTCCCCAAATGGATCCGCAAAGGCGTCCCATCCCATCAACCCCCCAACAGCCTGCCCAGGACTCATGAACTCCCCAGCACCACAGAGCCACCAAAAAGCAGAGCTGCCATGCCGGTGCCATGGCTCCACCCACCCCCAAAGGGCAAGCAACCCATGTGCAGGTCTCACCTCTGGGCAATAGAACCCAAATTATATCTTATAGACCAATCCTTTCCATTACCTTTCCACCAAATCGATGCCCAGATACTTCCTGCCCTGCAAAAATCCTGAAAAAGCCCGGCCTCAGAGAACCTCCAGCGGTGCCCAGCTGCCTCCTCCCAGGAGAGACCACAAGGCAAGTTCACTCAGCCACCATCTTGCTTCCCATCCAATTTCTTCCTATTTAGAATGAACAGGATTCTTTACTTTCTCTGAAGCATCACTGATATTATAGCATTTTCATTATTTCAATAATAATAATAAAAACCAGACACACGAGAAGTTTCTTCACTCCTCAATTTACCTATACTTCACCTATTGTAAATAGCTCTATTTGTGGCTCTTCTTGCTTATTTACTTATTAAGCGGTTTTATTGAGATATAGTCATATACCATGCAATCGATCCAAAGGGTATAATTGATGTCTTTTAGTATAATCAAAATGTTGTGCATTCATCAACACAATAAATTTTTTAGAACAGTTTCATTACTCCAAAAAGAAAAACTCACCCCACTTAGCATCCTTCCCCAGACTTACATAATGAGTAATCTTATTTCTTTATAAATTGATTTATATTTCTATTTTATATAAATGGAATCATATCATGTGTAGTAATTTGCATCTGGTTTCTTTCACTTAGTATAGTTTTTTTTGTCTGATATTAATATCTTGTTGTATGAACATACATTTGTTCAGTTTCAAAGAAAAAGTCATATATGCAATTTTGTCTATTATATATGGATATAAATTTTATGTTTTAAGTATTCAATGTGGTATTCTTTTCCAGATAATTCTGAATTTGGAAACATACCGAGAGGGATAGTTGGAAATTTCACACATTTTCATGCCCCTAGTCCTACTCTAACATGTTCTTGTGGGTTTTTTTCCCCCAAATATTACAGGCAGGAAAAGTGTCTTTAAAAAATGGGAAATGATAGAAATGATATTCAACCCACCTATCTGCAGGAAAGACACTTCTGAAATCATGTCATTGGTAAGCTTCATTGTGTGAATGCTAGTTTCCACATAGATGCCTGGAGATGGAATATGTTAGGAATTCAGTAAAATACCCTAATTATTATAATCAGTGTTGGGATTAAATGCTAATCCAGCAAAAAAATCTGTGTTTGAATTTAGGGAAAGGTAACCTAGGCCAAAAACTCTATCCTGAGAACATAGAAAAAGGAATTGCATTAACAGGTTTCACATTATGATCTTTGATACATAATGAAATTCAAAGTTGATCAGATAGCTCTGAAAATGGATTGCTATAATAAAGAATAGCTCTATGTTTGGATAAGAATAATTTATTTATCACTGTAACAAGGGAATTATTTAATTGGATTCTATCACTGAAGGATCAGTCTAGAATTCATATGTAGGGAAATAAAGAAACTCATGTATATGGACAAATGTTTTACAGTCTCTCATCTGATTCCCCACAGCACAGGTCTAACATTAAAAGGAATTCCTTCAACTGCAATTATTTGCAAGAAGATACCACTGACAGATCCACAGTGACTCAATATGCTTTAATTTGCATGAGAAAGAGACCATGTTTTAGCAGTCCAATGGCAAAAGTACACAGGGACCATTCAGCTTTTAATCAGCATAAGCAGATTGATGAATGTTGCTATTCTCATTTTAGAGAACATGAAAGAACTCCTCCGGCCCAGAAACACTATTTATGCCATCATTGTGGGAAATATTTTGCTCATTGCTCTTCCCTTAAACAACACGAGAAGACTCACACTGGAGAGAAACCCCATGAATGTCATCTATGTGGTAAATACTTCAGTCAACATTATCACCTTAAAAAACACGAGAGGACTCACACTGGAGAGAAACCCTATAAATGTCATCTATGTGGCAAAGGCTTCAGTCAACGTTCTCAACTTAAACAACATGAGAGAACTCACACTGGTGAGAAACCCTATGAATGTCATCTATGTGGTAAATGCTTCAGTCATTGCTCCTCCCTTAAACGTCATGAGAGGATCCACACTGGAGAGAAACCCCATGAATGTCATCTATGTGGTAAATACTTCAGTCAACATTATCACCTTAAAAAACACGAGAGGACTCACACTGGAGAGAAATCCTATAAATGTCATCTATGTGGCAAAGGCTTCAGTCAACCTTCTCAACTTAAACAACATGAGAGTACTCACACTGGTGAGAAATCCTATGAATGTCATCTATGTGGTAAATGCTTCAGTCATTGCTCCTCCCTTAAACGTCATGAGAGGATCCACACTGGAGAGAAACCCCATGAATGTCATCTATGTGGTAAATACTTCAGTCAACGTTATTACCTTCAACAACACGAGAGGACTCACACTGGAGAGAAACCCTATAAATGTCATCTATGTGGCAAAGGCTTCAGTCAACGTTCTCAACTTAAACAACATGAGAGAACTCACACTGGTGAGAAACCCTATGAATGTCATCTATGTGGTAAACGCTTCAGTCATTGCTCCTCCCTTAGATATCATGAGAGGATCCACACTGGAGAGAAGCCCCACGAATGTCATCTATGTGGTAAATACTTCAATTGTCACTCTCACCTTAAACGACACGAGAGGACTCACACTGGAGAGAAACCCTATGAATGTCATCTATGTGATAAATACTTCAGTCAACGTTATTACCTTAAAAAACACGAGAGGACTCACACTGGAGAGGAACCCTATAAATGTCATCTATGTGGCAAAAGCTTCAGTCAACATTTTCAACTTAAACAACATGAGAGAACTCACACTGGTGAGAAAAACCCATAAATGTCATCTATGTGAGAAAGGTTTTAGTCAGCTTTCCAAACTTCAGGGACATGAGAGAACTCCAACTGTAGAGAAATCCTATGAATGTCATCCTTGTGGGAAAGCCTTCACTGCAGTCTCTTCCCTTAAATACCATGAGAAATGACACACTGGAGAAAAACTACATGAATGTCATCTTTGTGAGAAAGCCTTGTTCAATTCTATTTCCCAAAACAAAATGAGAGAACTCACACTGGTGAGAAACCCCGTGAATGTCATCTGTGTGAGAAAGGCCTCTTTCATCACTCTTCTTTTAAAAAAACATGAGGGAACTCACACTGGAGAGAAACTACAAGGACCACAGGAACTGTTGAGGAGCAATCATACAAGCAGACCTGAGGAGCAATCATACAGGCAGGTCTGTGCCCAGCCAGCTTAGAGTAGGTAGAGCTGAATGAAACAGGGAGGGAGCTGAGGGAAATTAGCCAAGTGTTTTTTTATTTCCTTTTCTTTACAGTCCTGGTGATCTGAGATGGAGGCCTGGATTTTTTATATTTTATGGGTTGATCAGTTGCCCAAAACAGGCAGTCTGAGTGCATCTGGTGTTCTGAAAGAGAATGAAATTTTTGTTCTTTTGTTTGCCTATTTGTTTCTTCTTTTCCTCATTTTCACTTGTTCATTTTCATTCCTTCTTCATTTTTCTTTTGTTTCTTCTCAACTCCCTTATTTTTATTTTTCCCTATTTTTATTTTCCTCCCTATTATCTGTTTTCCTCCCATATTATTATTATTTCATCCTCCTTTTTCTTATTTCTCTTTCCTTCCTTTTTAATTTTCCTTTCATCTCTAATATTCTGTCATATTTTCCTCTTCTTCCTTCCTGCCTTGCCCTGTTTTGTCTTCTCACTTTTTAGGACTTTTATATTATTTTATTTTCAATTGTTCCTTTTACTCATCTTTTAAAATTTTATTCCTATTTACTATTCCTCTCATTTACTTTTTCTGTTTCTTTTTGTTCTTTTCCTTTTTTATTCTCTTGTTCTTTTGTCTCTTTCCTTTTTGTGGAGTTAATATTTCTTCTGTTGAAATGGGCAATAGCTGGAAAATTAATTAAAAGCATGCTGAGTGTGGCAGTTTGGCATTGCTTATGAATTCCAAAAAGAGCTATTGGACTGTGTTTGTAAACTGGTCTGTTCCTCAGGGCATATTAGATTGTATTGGATTCAGAAATTTCACTTTTACCTGATTAAATTCTGATTAAGGCCTTAGTGGGTGAGAACTTACAGAGAAAATGACATGATGGAGAAGAGAGTTTGAGTTTTGATGCTGGAGCCCCGGGAAGTAAACACACAGAGAAGCAGATATGTGAGGAAAGGGAGAAGGCTCCAATAGACATGGCCCTGGGAAGAGGGCAGCTGAGCCTGTAAAGAAAAAAGTCCCAAGGAGAAAGGTAAGACCTATATCCGAGAACAGAAGGAGCTGAGACCATGAGGCCTTAGGAGGAAGAGGAAGACTGAACATTCACAGAGACTGGCAGTCATCTTGCTCCAACATGTAGCAACAGACTTTGGTGAGGTATCAGTATTAATACTGCACTGTTTTCATCAAAGATGTTTGCAAGCATTACATTCCTTAGTTCTCTGCAAAAACTTAAAATGGAATTAGCTGCGGTGGACTTGGCCCAGTGGTTAGGGCATCCATCTACCACACCGGAGGTCCACGATTTAAACCCCAAGCCTCCTTGACCCATGTGGAGCTGGCCCATGTTCAGTGCTGATGCGCAATGAGTGCCCTGCCACGCAGGGGTGTCCCCTCGTAGGGGAGCCCCGTGCGCGAGGAGTGTGCCCCGTGAGGAGAGCTGCCTGTTGTGAAAGAAAATGTAGCCTGCCCAGGAATGGCGCCACACACACTGAGAGCTGACACAACAAGGTGGCGCAAGAAAAAGAAACACAGATTCCCCTACCACTAACAAGAACAGAAGCGGACAAAGAAGATGCAGCAAAATAGACATAGAACAGACAACGGGGGACGGGGGGGGGGAGAGAAATAAATAAATAAATCTTCAAAAAAAATGAAAAAAAAAGAAATGGGCAATAGCAAGGATATAGAAAAAGTAGAACTGAGTGATAAAGAGGCTCATAACAGAAAACCAAACAAAAATAAAATCATAGACTAGAAAGAGGAACTAACCAACTGAATGAGAACCTTAAAATAAACTGTCTAGGCATTAGCAAGAAATTTTAAGCCGTATTAAGAAACCAGAATTCATAGCCCAGTCTAATGAACAAACTAAAATGTAAGAGAAGTCACACAATATGGAAGAATCAATCAAAGATGTCTGAAATATCCTTGCTAATTATATCTAACCATACAACAATCAAATTATAAACCATGATCAAGTGGGTTTTATCTCACATTTGCAAGGATGGTTCAACAGAAGAAAATCAATATAAGACACCACATTGTCAGATCAAAGAAAAAAATAAAACAAGCAATTACCTCTATTGATGCAGAAAATGCAAATGACAAAACAACATGTATTTTTAAAAATCAAAAACCCTTCAAAAGATAGTATTAGAAGTATATGTCCTCAACATAATAAAGGGCATATATGAAAAACCCATAGCTAACATCATACTCAATGGCAAAATGCTAAAGGCTTTCCTTCTAAGAACTTAAAAATTCAAAGATGTACACTGCTGCCTCTCTTGTTTAACATTGTATTAGAAGTACTTGTGCAATTGAGTGAAAAAAAGAAATAAAAGGAACCCAAATTGGAAAGGAAAAATAAAAGTTTCACTATTTGCAGATGACACAGTCCTATTTGTAGAAATCCCAAAAATTCACAACAAAGCTTCTCTAGAGCCGACAAACCAGTTCAATAAAAGGGTAAGATACAAGATGAACACACAAAAATCAATACCATTTCTATAAAATAACCATGAGCAATCTGAGGAAGGAATCAAGAAAAAAAATACCATTTATAGTAGCAAAAAGAATCAAATATCTAGGAATAAACTTAACTATGTATGTCAAGGACTTGTACACAGAAAATTACACAATACTGCTAATAGAAATTAAACAAGACCCAAATAAATAGAATATTTCATGTTCATGGATAAGAAGACTATCATTAGGATGTCTATCCTGCACATATTAACAAATTCAGTGCAATCCCAATAAAAGATCCAAAAGAAATTTTTACTGAAATATGAAAGCCAATTATCAAATTTATTTGGAAGAGTAAGGAGACCAAAATAGACAAAAACAACTTGAAAAATTGAAATTGGAGGAATCACACTACCTGAATTTAGAACATATTACAAAATGCATTGGTAAAACTGCATTAAACTGTCTCAAGGATAAACATACCAATGGAGCCAAATTGAGAGTTCTGAAGTAAACCCACCCATATACAGCCAACCGATATTTGACAAGACCATCAAGCCCACTCAACTGGGACAGAATGGTCTCAATAAATGGGGCTTGAACTGGATATACACATCTTAAAGAATGAAAGAGGATCATCTTATGCCCTATACAGTTTTTGTTTTATTTTTTTCAGGATGAAGCCACAGACATAATTTATTAGCATCTGGAGAAGCAGGAGATCATGTACCACAAAAGGGTTTGATTTTACAACGAAGTATGGCAGGAAGTCGTCAGTGTACAGTGTCGGCATAAAAGGGACATGGTTTCACATTTTTTTAAAGGTGATGTTTGATACCTACACTTGTCCTTAAAAGAAAACAGAAACAAAAAACCAGGAGGCACCAGCAGACCATCCTGGTTTGTAATAAGCATCACAATCCAAATATATTATCACAATAAGAAACTATTAGAAAAATAGAACATCCAAGCAAGCAAAAAATATTATACAATTTACATAATAAAAAAACACACAACTCTTAACGGCTCCTTCAGTAGAAAAGTTTACTGGAGAAACCAAGCTACTACAGGTTTGATAATAAACCAACCCTTGTTGCTATCACCACCCTTTGTGCTCCTTAAACCCATGAAGCTGAAAGTCACAACTTAAGCAGGAAACTTGCATTTTAAATTATATATATTAGTTCTCAAATGGGAAAAGAAGTCTCAAAAGTCTGTCATCAAGAAACACAAAGTTACATGCCTTGTTAATAAATTAAGGTCTGAAGGCATCTCCCAGCCCCGCTTCCTGGTGCTGTCCGATGAGCAGGGCAATAAGCTGCGTGGACTTCCCATCACTGGGGGGGGGGGGGTTTGCCCACACACACGTATGGGACGTAATGGCCCCGAGACTCAGCCAGTCGTTTCCCTCTTGCAAGAGAGCACTGCTGCTCCAGGAAGCAGTGGGCACAAAAGGACTTAGATTGAGGGTGATGCCTTTGAAAGACAGCTGATCTTTTCTGCCTGGAACATACATCAGGCACCTTAACTACAATGATGAAATATGCAGCGGAGTTCCTTGCACCACTGGATCAATACAGCATTTCATTGCCAAAAAAAAAGAGTCCTCAATGGTCTGACAAAATGACACCTTGCTCTCCCTGCAGAGCCTGACATAAAATACTCTGGTGACGATGGCAATCAGGTGTGTTTTAAATCACATGTAACAGTCATGCTGGGTGTGTTTGGTTTCTTTGAAGTTTAGCTCTGTAACGCTCCCACATGAGGGCCCCCTATACAGTTTTAACTCAAGGTGGATCAAAGATCTTAGGTAAGAGCCAAGACCATAAAAATCATAGAAGATAATGTAGGTATACATCTATGAGATCTCATTAAAGATAATAGTTTCACAAACTTTACACTCAAAGGATGAGCAATGAAAGAAAAAATAGATGAGGTCTCCTGAAAATTAAAACCATTGTGCTTCAAAGGAGTTTGTCAAGAAAGTGAAAAGGGGGAAACGGACTTTGGCCCAGTGGTTAGGGCATCCGTCTACCATATGGGAGGTCCGCGGTTCAAACCCCGGGCCTCCTTGACCCGTGTGGAGCTGGCCATGCGCAGCGCTGATGCGCGCAAGGAGTGCCATGCCACGCAAGGGTGTCCCCCATGTGGGGGAGCCCCACGCGCAAGGAGTGTGCCCATGAGGAGAGCTGCCCAGCGTGAAAAGAAAGAGCAGCCTGCCCAGGAATGGCACCGCCCACACTTCCCATGCCACTGACAACAACAGAAGCAGACAAAGAAACAAGACGCAGCAAATAGACACCAAGAACAGACAACCAGGGGAGGGGGGGAAATTAAATAAATCTTAAAAAAAAAAAGAAAGTGAAAAGGGAGCCCTATCATGGAAACTATTTGGAAACCACTTATATGATAAAGACCTAATATCCAGCATTTATAAAGATATCATACATCTCAAAAAGAAAAACCCATTTAAAAACTGGGCAAGTTATTTGAATAGACACTTTTCCAAAGAGAAATACAAGTGGCTAAAAGTTACATGAAAAAATGCTCAACATCACCAGTTGCATTAGTTAGCCAAAGGAGTGCTGATACAAAATAATCAGAAATGTGTTGGCTTTTATAAAGTGTATTTATTTGGGGATAGAAGCTTACAGTCACAGGGCCCTACAGAGTCCAACTTGAAGGTACTGTAAGAGGTACTTTCTTACCCAAAGTCATTTGTCACATGATGAAGCAAGGTGGTGGGCAGTGTCTGTGAGGGTTCAGTCTTCCTTCTTAAGGCTCCATGGTCCCAGCTTCTTCTGAGCTCAGCTCTTGGCTGGCATAAAGCTCATCTCTCTTTCCAAGGCTCATTTATTTCTGGAGTCAGCTGCTCTGTTCTCTTCACAAGGTCATGTGTAGACTATCAGCTCATCTTTCTTCCTGGAGCCTCTTCTGTTTCCTGGCACCATCTCTATTCTTCTGTGTTCTTCTCCTGTGTGTCTACTTTTGTGTAAGTCTGTTTTATCAGCATCTGAGTTCTACTCTAATGATGAGGCTTAATTAAATCTCTAATCTTAACAAAACTTAGTCAAACATCTCATCTGAATCTAATATAATAAAAGGGCTATCAAACCCAGAGGAACAGACCAGTTTACAAACATTCTCTCTTTTTGGAATTCACAATCCCAAACAGCCCCACCAGCCATTAGGGAAATGTAAATCAAAAACTACAATGAGATACCATCTTACACCTATTAGTCTAACTACTATTAACAAAACCAAACTACAAAAGTTGGAGAGGGTGTGAGGGAATAGGAACACTCATCCACTGCCAGTGGGAATGTGAAATGCAGCCACTGGGAAGGATAGATTTACACTTCCTCAGGAAATTAAGTATAGAAATGTCATATGACATGGCAACCCCATTACTAGAAGAATTGAAAGCAAGGATGCAAACATATACACGCATTATTCACAATTGCTGGAAGATGAATGCAACCCAAGTTTTCATCAATGGATGAATGGATAAATAAAATTTGGTATATACATATGGAATATTACTCTGTACTAAAAAGGAATGAAGCATTGATACGTGATACATGGATGAATCTTGAAGACAGTGTTGAGTGAAGTAAGCCAGTCATTAAAGGACAAATATTGTATTATCTCACTGATATGAGCTAAGGATATTGAGCAGACTCCCAGAGCTGGAGTCTTAATTATAGGTTACCAGGGGTTGAAAAGTGAGTAGAGAATGGTGAGCCAATGCTCAATCTGAGAAGAATACATGATAAAGTGAATGGGTGTGGTTTGTCAGGTGGATTTCACTAAGTGCCACAGTAATAAGACCTCAACCTGGGGGTCTCCCTGAGAGCTCTAGACACACTTGGGTAGTATAAGGCACAGAATGCACCCCATGAAATCAGCATACCACCTATCAGAGTAAGGCTCATTTATCATTTCCCTCAGCAGATTCTTCTACCCCTTATATTTGCACCTATAATTAGTACTATATACATTAAGTGTAGGTTCCAGAGACTTAAACCTTCATTCTGTTCATATGCCAGTTGCACCCTGAATCTCAGCACTGTTGCAGCCAACACCTACTCTCCAATTCATAAGACTTGCCCAAGACTAAACAAATGATGATGATGGACAACACCCAGTCCAAAAAGCAAAGAGTAAACTGCAAGCAAAACTGTTCTTTCCATTTTCCCCATAAAGTCTAAGCCCCCTTTCAGTCTGAAGCAGGGCAGGCATCACCATTCCAAAATATCAGGACTGAGGAATGAGCAACTTAAGGAGGAAATGCAGCCATGGACCAAAGTAGACTTATTATTTTAGTAATGGAAAAACTTGTAGCATTGATATAGAGATACTAGTTACCAGATTTCTCAGGGGAGGGGACAAGAACAGGTGGAACACAGGACATTTTTAGGACACTGGAATTGTTCTGCATTGTATTGCAATGATGAATATAGACCATTATCCATTTTTTCAAAACCTATAAAGTTATACAGAGCAAAGTATAAGCCATAATGAAATCTCTTAACCATGGTTAGTAGCAATGCTTTGATATTTGTTCATTCATTTAAAAAATGTACCATATTCATATAAGATGTTATTCATAAAGGAAAATGTGAGAGGGATTGGGGTATATAGAAATCTCTTATTTTTTATGTAACTTTTTGGTAACCTAAAACTTCTTTAAATATAAAGTAAAAACATATAACCATAAAAAAATATGAAATTAGAGGGAAATGTCTTTGTTAGGAGGATGGGACCACTTGAAGGATTTCCAGAAAATTCATGGTGGAAAATATATTCAATGAAAAAATTAGGGGAATCATTTTTTCAGTAGTTGGAGAGGTGGCGTGCATCAGTTATTGTGTTTCTGTAAGGATAATGTTTGAAGTGTTTGGGCAAATGATTGGGTATCTGGGGGCTGCATTATGGATATCATTGGTGGAAATATAGGTTTAGGAGGTAGGAGAATGTGTGCAGTCTCTTGATTTTTTCATCTTCTCTGGTAAGTGAATATAGTTCCTTGTATGGCTCTCCTGAATTAGTGATTAAATATCTAAATGATAGGAAAAGAAATGGTTGCTTTGTTCCTGATCTTAAAGGAAACAATACTTCATTTCAGTGATTAGAATCTTTATCAATGGTTGTGAGGGTCTTACACATAGTATTTCACTTTTCCAAGGAGAGGTCCAGATCATTCCCATTGCCCCTCATTAATGGCCCAGTAGGGAGTATCAGTCAAAATGCACTGCAATAATTGTCTCATTAATAATCAGATATTTAATAGATCAAAAAACCTGCAAGTCCCATAGACAAGGTCATTATGGTGGTCAAGATTTGGAAATCCTGTCCTGGTTATTATTTTTAAAATATGGTGCTAGAACTTGGAAACATCAAAAACTTACAGCTAATTTCATGTTAAAAAGACTACAGGATGGTTTCCTCCTAAAATTGGGGTTACTACAATTATTTCTGTTCTTACTACATCTTGTCTTTTATTTCATATTGAAAGAGAGAATGCTTTACTCTAAACAGAGACAAAAAATTATGTCTTATCAGTTCCATTCTATATAGATATAATGCCAGATTCCATCAGTTTGGCTGATCCCTCAATGAACCAGCACTATCCAGGATTTCCAGGATGCCAGTGCAGGGAGGGTAAGGCCTTTGTCTGGTATTGCATCAGGATTATTATTCATTGGTGTCTCCACAACTCACACATGCAACTGTCTTACTTCCTGGGGACCATGGCGAGCATGTCCTGAATTTACCAATGTTACTCCGTCATTGGGCACTGCCTGGAGAAGGGTTTTGAGATGGATCTTTCTATCAGGAGGACCTGAGAGATCTTGATAACCTTCTCCACCATGGCCCAAGAGCATACAATATTTCCTTTTGAAGGAGTAGTGCTGACTTAGCCACAATTAGAAGGTCTTTTATGAGTCTGTAAGGTTCTTTTCTCTACCAGGAAGGCAGTATTGCTGCTGCTGACAATATAAGGAGATGTGTACACTGGTTGTGCATGGTCTGTCTAACCCCCAATCATGAATTTGTTGTGATGGGGAGCATACATTTTTAGTCACTGCTGGGATGTCCAGTGGGGCAGGATTTATATGTATAGACTCCATAAATTTTAAGCATTAATTATGGTTTAACTATCACCACTTTGTCCCCTGGTAATCTATCTTTAATATTTTGTATCTATGAATGCTAATTATTATATATCGCTGAGATCACACAATACTTAACTTTTGAGTCTACCTTGTTTCACCCAACATGATAGCTTGGGTTCATCCATGTTGTTGCATGTATCAGAACTTCATTTCTTTTTCAATGCTTGAAAATATTCCATTGTGTGTATATAACATTTTACTATGCATTCATTGATTGATGGACACGAGTTGCTTCCATCTTTTGGTAACTGTGAATAATGGCATGATGAACATCAGTGTGCAAATAATTTGAGCCATTTCTTTTAATACTTTTTGGTATATACCTAGCATTGGGATTGCCGTGACATGTGCTAGTTCTATACTTAGCTTTCTGAGGAACTTCCAAACTGTTTTCCACAGTGACTTCATCATTTTATATTGCCACCAGCAATGAATGTCTTCCTATTTCTGTACATCCTCTCAAAAATGTATTTTCCACTTTTTAGGATAAGAGCAGCTATTCTTATGAATATGAAAGGTTTTGATTTGCATGTCCCTGATGGAAAATTATGTTGAGCATCTTTTCATTTGTTTGCTCACCATTTCTGTATCTTTGGAAACATATGTTCAAGTGTTTTACCCAATTTTTAATTGGGTTGTTAGTCAATTTGTTGTTAAATCAAAAGCTTTCTTTATATTTACTGGACATTAATCTTTTATTAGATATGTGCATTCCAAATATCTTCTGTCATTGCGTAGGCTGTCATTTATCTCTTATAATAAAGTCCTCTGAGCAACAAAATTAAAAAAATTTTTAAGGTCCCAATTACCCTGCTTTTTGTTAACAAATCAGTTTTACTGATCCATATTAAAGGTATTTGTTATAATCACATGCTTGTGTATTCCTCACCTCAATCATTAATAGAGCATTTTCATTATTTCCATAATAATTGTGGTAATAATAATAATAATAAACAAAAACAGTTCTTTCACCTTTCAGTCTGTTTCCCCTGCAATACATAGCTCCTATTTCTGGCTATTCTTGCACAATTATTTCTTTATTAAGCATTTTTGAGATTAGTCACATACCGTATGAACTATCTAAAGTTGAATGAGCAATCACTTTTTGTATAATCCCAATATTATGCATCAATCATCAGAAAAAATTTCAGAAATATTTCATTACTCCAAAAAAAAACTCCATACCATTTATCATGCCTTTCCTAGCCCTCCATAACTACTCAAATTTCATCTTTATAAATTGATTTATATTTACATTTTATATAAATGGAATTATATAATATGTCACAATATATTTATTTCATAATAATGCAATCATACAATATTTGCCCTTTTGTGTCTGGCTTGCTTCACTTAACATGATATCCTCCCAGTTCATCTGTGTTCTCATATGCTTTACAACTTCATTTCTTCTTATTGCTGAATGCACCAGATTGTTTCTCCATTCAGTGGTTGAAGGATTCCTGCTTTGTTTTCAACTTGGCAATTGTAAATAACATCACTATGAACATTGGTGTGCAGATGTCTATTCACGTCACTGCTTTCAGTTCTTCTGGGTATATACTCAGTAGTGATATTGATGGATAACATGGCAAATCTGTATTCAGCTTCCTTAGGAACTGCCAAACAGTCCTCCACAATGGCTGTACCTTTCTGCATTCCAACCAACTGTGAAGAAGGGTTCCTATCTCTCCACATTGTAATATTCATAGTTCTCTTTCTCTTTTATAGCAGACATTGTGATGGGTGTGATATGCTATCTCATTGTAGTTTTCATTTGCATTTCCCTAATCATGAGTGATGTTGAACATTTTTTTCACATGTTTATTTTCCATTTGTATTCCTTCTTTGGACAAATGTCTTTAGAAGACTTTTCGCTATTTTTTAAATTGGATCATTTGTCTTTTTATTGTTGTGTAGTATAACATCTGTTTATACAGTAAACTCTTATTGGACGTGTGATTTTTCCAAAAACTTTCTCCCATTAAATTTCATTCCTTTTCACCTTTTTACAAAGTTTTGTGAGGGGCAAAAGTGTTTAATTTTTAAGAGGTCCCATTTATCCATGATTTCTTTTGTTGCACGTGCTTTGGGTGTAAGGTCCAAGAAACCACCACATATCACAATGTTTTAAGATGTTTCCCTATATTTTCTTCTAGTAGTTTTATGGTCCTGACTTTTATATTGAGGTCTTTGATACATTTTTGAGTTGCTTATTGCATAGGGAATGAAATAGGTGCCCTCTCTCAATCTTTTATTTATAGATATCCAGTTCTCTCACAGTTTGTTGAAGAGACTCTCCTGTCCCATTAACATGGACTTGGTATGTTTGTCAAAACCAGGTGACCAGAGATGTGAGGGCTTAATTCTGGAGTCTCAATTCTCTTCCACTGATGTCTATTTTTATGCCAATACCATGCTCTTTTAACCACTGTAGCTTTGTAATATATTTCAAAGTCAGGAAATGAAATTCCTCCCACATCACTCTTCTTTCTTAGAACACTTTTGACTACTCAGGTGCACTTTCCCTTCCAAATGAATTTGGCAAGTGCCTTTTATATTTCTGTGAAGTAGGCTATTGGAATTTTGATTGGTATTGCATTGAATCTTTAAGTCAGTTTTTCTGGATTGACATTTTCACAATATTTAATCTTCCATTCCATGAACATGGAATGTCTTTCCATCTGTTTAGGCTTTCATTGATTTCTTTCTGCATTATTTTGTAGTTTTCTGCATATAGGTCCTGTACTTCTTTGGTTAAATTTATTCCTAGGTATTTGAGTATTTTTGTTACTATTGCAAATGGAAGTTTTTCCTGATTCATTCCTCAGATTGTTCAATACTAGTATGTAAAAACTTACTGATATCTGTGTGTTGGTCTCGTATCACACCACTTTGATGAACTCATTCATTAGCTCAAATAGCTTTCTTGTAGATGTTTCAGAATTTTCTAAATATAGGATTATGTCACCTGCAAATAGTGGGGGTTTTACTTCTTTTCCTATTTGAATGCCTTTAATTTTTAAAAAATATATTTTTATTAGAGAAATTGTGAACTTACAAAACAATCATGCACATGTGTGGAATTCCTATACTCCCTGCTCCACCAACACATCACTCCCATGTGGAACATTTGTTTCATTAGACTATTACCACTAAGCATGGTCCACAGCATAACTTTGGCATATTTTTTTCTATACTCCTCTATTACTAACACAGTAAATCTTTGTCATCGATGCAAGAATATTACAGTACTGCTGTTAACTACAGTCCATTGGTTACACTAATTGTATTTTTGCCATGCTTTTCCACATTCCCACCACAATGCAGTAGTAGTGATGTACATCTGAACTAGTTCACAGAAGAATATTCTTGCATTTGTACTATTAACCACAGTTCTCATCCACCTCTGGGTTCACTGTGTTATTCAGTCCCTAGATTATTCTCTAGCTTTCTTTCAGTTGACATTTACATCCTTAGACTGTCCTTGTCAACCACAATCCCATTTACAAACCAGCTGCATTATTTCTACTCCCTATGTGTTACCATCAATTCTACCCATTTCCACACATTTACAGTCAAGTTAATTAAAACTTTCTACAACTGCAGGGACAGTTGCTGGACATCGTAGGTCCTGCCATGGCCAACTGGGTGGACTGGGTGAGAGTGTAAACTACAATGTGAACTACTATCCATGTGGTGCAGTAGTGGTCCAAAATGTATTCACCAAATGCAATGAATATGCCACATTGATGAAAGAGGTTGTTGATGTGGTAAGATTGGGGTGAGGAGGGTGGGGACTATATGGGGACCTCATATTTTTTTAATGTAATATTAAAAAAATAAAAAAGGAAAGAAGAAAAAAAAGAAAAAAGCTTTCTACATACATTAAGCATCAATAGTTCTTCTCAACCCTCCTTTTATCTCCTAATAACCTATTCTCTAGTTTTTAACTCCATAAATTTATTCTTTGTGTTTAGTTCATAATAGTGAGATGATGCAATATTTGTCCTTTTGTTTCTCATAATGACATTTTATTTTTCTTATCCTATGAAATGAGCTCAGTCCACTTTCTCCAACAATCCATTTAAATTTATTATTAAAAAGTAAGGTTATATATATATGGGATACTTATGTAAACTTTTTAAAAAAGATTTATTTATTTATTTATTTCCCCTTCCCCTCCCCAGTTGTCTGTTCTCTATGTCATCTTGTTGTGTCAGCTCTCCGTGTGTGCGGTGCCATTCTTGGGCAGGCTGCACTTTCTTTCATGCTGGGCAGCTCTCCTTACAGGGCACACTTCTTGCACATGGGGCTCCCCTACATGGGGGACACCCCTGCGTGGCAGGGCACTCCTTGCACGCATCAGCACTGCACATGGGCCAGCTCCACATGGGTCAAGAAGGCCTGGGGTTTGAACCATGGACCTCCCATGTGGTAGAGGCCCTAACCACTGGGCCAAGTCCACTTCCCATAAACTTCTTAAAATCTCCAAGGCCTAGGATATTCACCTGTAAATTGGAAGAAGATTGCGGTGTTGAAACCATGACTGTCATAGGTTGAATTGTGTCCCCTGCAAATGATATAGTGAAGCCCTAAGCTGTGACTGTGACCCTTTTTGGAAATACAGTCACTGCAGATGAATTAGTTAAGTTTAACCAAGGTTACACTGGAGTAGGGTGGGCTGGTAATCCAGTATGATTGGTATTCTTATAAGAAAGGGAGAAGGCACACTTGCACACATGAGAGAAGATGGCCATGTGATGAGGGAGGCAGAGATTGGAGGCAAGGAACACCCAGAATTGCTGGCCACCACTAGAAGCCAAGAGAAAGGTATGAAAGAGATTCTTTCCTCTAGACTTTAGAAGGAGCATGGCCCTACGGACACCGCAGTTTTGGACTTTTAGCCTCCAGAACTGTAAGACAATAAATTTCTGTTGCTTTAAGCCACCCATTTTTTTTGGGACTTTATTATGGCAGCCTAAGGAAAGAAATACAATGGGGAGAGCCAAAGGGTGGCTTGGGGATAGTTTAGGTCTGCCATCAATAATCTTCATGAGGATAGGCCCATTCTTAGATATGGATGGCTGACATTTTCTCAACATTTATCAATTTTTCTGCCAACATAGATTCAGAGAGCTACTTAAGCTATTGTATGGATTAAATGAGAGAAGTTTTTTGAGAAATCAACTAGCCCAGTTTTCTGGTAGTTGAGAAAATGTGGCTTTCCAACTCTTAAACCTTAATGATTATCAAAGAAGTAATTAAAATGGAAAATAGAATTCACTTTTCACCCAAATTAACAAAGATGAAAAACAATACAAAATGAACAACAATAAAAAAATCCAGCGGGCCTTTGAGACTTTGGTGAAATGGTTACTCAGACAATGCTGTTGGGTGTATAAATTGGTATGAGTTCCTTTACAGAATGTTCATGACAAGTGTTGGTTCTAAAAGATATTCATGCCCTTTGGTCTAATTACTTAATGTAAATATTCTAAGGAAATTATCGTAAATTTAGAAAAAACTTTATGGTTATGAAGATTCATTGCAGCATATATCTAATTGTCCAACAATAGCTAAGATATTATGATTCACCCACTGGTTGGTCCATTATTCAGCCATTAAGCATGATATTTTGAAAAGTAATATATGAGAGAATATACTTATTATAATGAAATACTTATTTCATTAATTTTTTTTAATTTTTTTAATTTTTTATTGATTTTGTAAAAATATTACATTAAAAAAATATATATGAGGTCCCATTCAAACCCCCCCCACCCCCACCCCCAACCCCAGCAACACTCACTCCCATCATCCTGACACATCCATTGCATTTCGTAAGTACATCTCTGGGAATCTCTGCACCTCATGGTCAATGGTCCACATCATGGCCCATACTCTCCCCCATTCCATCCAGTAGGCCCTGGGACGATTTACAATGTCTGGTGATTGCCCCTGAAGCACCATCCAGGGCAGCTCCAAGTCCCAAAGACGCCTCCACATCTTGTCTCTTCCTGCCATTCCCCATAACCATCAACCACCATGTCCACTTTTCCCAATCCAATGCCACCTTTTCTCTGTGGACCTTGGATTGGTTGGGTCTGTTGCACCTCTATGTCAAAAGGAGGCTCAAATTCTACATGGATACTGGATACAATCCTCCCGCTTTCAGTTGTAGGCACTCTAGGCTCCATGGTGTGGTGGTTGTCCTTCTTCAACTCCATTGTAGCTGAGTGAGGTGAGTCCAATAAATCAGATTGTAGGTGCTGGAGTCTGTTGAGGCTCAGGACCTGGCTATCACATTGTCAGTCCAGAGATTCAAATCCCCTAAATATATCTTAAACCCCAACATCAACTACAACTCCAGCACAGTAGAATGAAAGTCTTATGAAGAGAGATCCCATCTGAGTCCAGATTCATCACACAGAAATGCCGGCTCCAAAGAAGGGCCATCTGACATGGCAGTTAACCCCATCTGCCATGACCATAGAACCCGTGGGTCTCTTTACCCTCAAAGGAACCAATACCTGGGGGTTGTATCTACTTTATCAGACTCTTAGACTCTGCTCAGTTGTGCATAAGGGCAATCCTTCTGACAGCCTCCAGACTCTTTTTTAGAGACTTGTAGCCATATATACTCATTTCTCCTTTCCATTTCCCCCTTACATTAGGTCAAACAACATTTTAAAGTCATGTTATTATATGTAGACAGGGATATTCTGCTGATCCGCGTTGAACCTTCCATTCAAGGTCATTTTCCAGTTGCATCATCAGTTGGTAGTTGATAGTGATCCCTCAGTGCCAGGGAGGCTCATCCCCGGGTGTCATGTCCCACACTGGGGGGAAGGCATTGGATTTACATGCTGAGTTTGGCTTTGAGTCTGGCCACATTTGAGTAACATGAAGACTGTCGGGAGGAAATTCCCAGGCACAGTGCTGCTCTAGGCCTTGTTCTTATTTCAGGTGTATCAGCTCACAAGCATAGTCATTAGTATCAGGGACTCACTGTTGTGCCCTCCTTCCTTCCCGGTCCTTGCTGCTGCACCTGGGGGACTGCCGCTGCTCCCCTAGGGACCATGACAGAGCCCCACCGGCCAGGAACCCAGTAAACCCACAGCTGTAGTTTTTAATTGTTGCCACTATGAGTATATCCAAACAATACCATGCACCCTGGACATATGCCCTGTGTAGCTCCCTCTCAGCCATATATCACCTCTCAATAGTATCCTATACCAGTATTCCTCCACTGCTATTGTTGAACCACTCTGTGATCCAGAACTTCCTGAAAATTAAAGCCCAATATAATGTCAGGATCCCTTACCATCAAAATGGCATATAGTGATGGGTTTAAAGGTTAGATATAGAATACATGTTGACTTGGAAAAAATTCTACATCCTAACTTTTTCTTTTCTTTTTTTTCCCCTAATTATTGAACTTCTCTTCACAAGGGCCCTAGACCACAGCAATTCATATATATATAATATACAGCACTCCCACACATCCACCACAAAACCTTTTCCCTTCCACATCGATACTTTTACAACCTATTCACATCATATATACTTAAAGTGATGTACAGAGTCTGAGACAATAGCTTTCAAACAAGGTGACATCTGTGCTTATATCGTGGTGCATACCTTAGGACATACAGTTTTCTAAATTTTTAGTTATCCTATGTTTTACATTATGGTTTACATTATCAGTCTGTCGTCCCCTATATGTTTATGGTGTAATATTACATGTTTTATATCCATACTTGTGTACTCGCAAAACTCCTCTCTTACCCCACATTTACCTTGGTTCCACACATTTAACATCCATTTTCCCGTCCCCTTGGTGCCCACAGTGACAGCCAACCTCCATTTCCCGAGGGGCCACGTCCAGAGATAGTTGGAATAGTGTTCAGGGCCTAACTTGCTCAACTGCCCCAATGCCATGGGAGCCACCCTTTCTCTCAAGTGATACGGTTCCCTCTATTTGATGGCATTAGTCCTCCCCAGGAGGTGGGTCCACCCCCACTCTCACTACTTGGGTCTCTACCCAATGGTACCACCCACTCTGGGAAAATGAGCATTCAGACATTTCCCAGGACCATGTCCCACATCAGACCATCCCCTCCGAGCATCCTAAACAGGTAACCCTCTTAATTATATTTGATAAAATTTTCTCGGCATTTTAGTCTCAACCAGCACCTGACGCTCTCCTATGTTTGTATGCTACCCCTCCCTCCCCCCACTTTTTGGGCAATATTACCCATCTACCCATTCCCAGCCCCCCTCAAACCCACAAAGCCCCACCCAAAGGCAACCCCTTGCCCACATTTTATCTCTTCTTTGTGTTCATACTTACTGCCAGCTCATCATAAATTCCACCCCTGCAGACGTCGGCTCACATCCTTCCTCCACCCCCCAATTTCCTGTAAGCCTATCGTTCAGTCTCTTGCTCTCTGAGGCAGCTTGCTTATTTCGTATCATTGAGGTCATGTAGTATTTGTCCTTCAATGCCTGGGTTGCTTCACTCAACATAAGGTTCTCAAGATTCATGCATGTTATCACGTGTGTTTGTAGTGTATTTGTTCTTACAGCCGAGTAGTATTCCATTGTGTGTATATACCACATTTTATTGATCCACTCATCTGTTGATGGGCATTTGGGTTGATTCCAACTTTTGGCAATAGTGAACAATGCTGCTATGAACATTTGTGTACATATATCGGTTTGTGTCCTTGTTTTCAGTTCTGATGGGTATATATCCAGCAGTGGTATTTCTGGGTCATATGGCAAATCTATGGCTAGTTTTTTGAGAAACCGCCAAACTGTCCTCCAGAATGGTTGGATCCTTCTGCATTCCCACCAGCAGTGGATGAGAGTTCCCCTTTCTTCACATCCTCTCCAGCATTTGTATTCTTCTGTTTTTTTCATAGCTGCCAATCTTATGGGAGTAAGATGGTATCTCATTGTACTTTTGATTTGCATTTCCCTGATAGCTAGAGATTTAGAGCATTTTTTCATGTGCTTTTTAGCCATTTGTATTTCTTCTTTGGAGAAGTGTCTGTTTAAATCTTTTTCCCATTTTTTTAATGGGTTGTTTATCTTTATGTTTTCAAGATATATGAGTTCTTTATATATTCAAGTTATAAGTCTCTTATCAGATATATGATTGCCAAATATTTTCTCCCATTGTGTGGGTTCCCTTTTTACTTTCTTGATGAACTCCTTTGAGGTGCAGAAGGCTTTAATTTTGAGGAAGTCCCATTTATCTATTTGTTCTTTTGCTGCTCGTGCTTTTGGTGTGATATTCATGGAGCCATTTCCTATTACAGGGTCCTGCAGATGTTTCCCTACACTACTTTCCAAGATCTTTATGGTCTTGGCTCTTATATTTAGGTCTTTGAACCATCTTGAGTTGATCTTTGTATAAGGTGTGAGATGGCAATCCTCTTTCATTCTTCTACATATGGCTATCCAGTTGTCCAGGCACAATTTGTTGAATAGGCCATTCTCTTCCAATTGAGAGGATTTGGTGGCTTTATCAAATATTATATGGCTATATATATGAGGTTCTATATCTGAGCTTTCAATTGGATTCCATTGGTCTTTGTGTCTTTCCTTATGGCAATACCATGCTGTTTTCACTACTGTAGCTTTGTAGTATGTTTTGAAGTCAGGTAGTGTGATTCCTCCTATTTCGTTTTTCTTTTTCAATATGTCTTTGGCTATTCGGGGCCTCTTTCCTTTCCAAATAAATTTCATAGTTAGTTTTTCTAGTTCCTTAAAGAAGGCTGTGTTGATTTTTATTGGGATTGCATTGAATGTGTAGATTAGTTTTGGTAGGATAGACATCTTAATAATATTCAGTCTTCCTATCCATGAACAAGGAATATTCTTCCACTTATTTAGGTCTTCTTTGATTTCCTTGAACAGTCTTGTATAGTTCTCGGTGTATAAGTTTTTTAAGTCTTTAGTTAAATTTATTCCTAGGTATTTGATTTTTTTATTTACTATTGTGAATGGTATTTGTTTCTTGATTTCCTTCTGATCTTGCTCATTATTGGTGTACAGAAATGCTACTGATTTTTGCGCATTGATCTTATAACCTGCGACTTTGCTGAACTCATTTATGAGTTCTACAAGCTTTGTTGTAAATCTCTCAGGGTTTTCTATGTATAGGATCATGTCATCTGCAAATAATGAAATTTTGACTTGTTCCCTTCCAATTTGAATGCCTTTTATATCTGGTTCTTGCCTCAGTGCTCAAGCAAGTACTTCCAAGACAATGTTAAATAGGGGCGGAGACAATCAGCATTCTTGTCTTGTTCCTGAGTTTAGAGGGAAGGATTTCAGGATTTCACCATTATAAACAATGTTGGCTGTAGGTTTTTCATATATACTCTTTATCATGTTCAAAAAGTTTCCTTGTATTCCAATCTTTTGGAGTGTTTTTATCAAGAAAGGGTGCTGTATTTTGTCAAATGCCTTTTCTGCATCTATAGATATAATCATGTGATTTTTTTCTTCAATCTGTTTATATGGTGTATTACATTGATTGATTTTCTTATGTTGAACCATCCTTGCATACCTGGAATAAATCCCACTTGGTCGTGGTGTATAATTTGTTTAATGTGTTGTTGAATACGATTATCAAGTATTTTGTTCAGTATTTTTGCATCTAGGTTCATTAGAGAAATTGGTCTGTAATTTTCCTTTCTTGTGGTGTCTTTGTTTGGCTTTGGTACTAGGGTAATGTTGGCATCATAGAAGGAGTTCAGCAATGTTCCTTCTGTTTTGATTTTTTGGAATAGTTTCAAGAGGTTTGGTGTTCGTTCTTTCCAGAATGTTTTGTAGAATTCACCTGTGAATGATTCTGGCCCTGGGCTCTTCTTAGTTGGAAGATTTTTAATGACTGATTCTATCTCTTTGCTTGTGATTGGTTTGTGAAGATCATAAATTTCTTCTTTCATCAATTTGAGCTGCTTATGTGTTTCTAGGAATTTGTGCATTTCCTCTAAATTGTCATTTTTGTTGGAATATAGTTTTTCTAAGTATCCTCTTATGATAGTCTTTGTTTCTGTGGGGTCAGTGGTGATATCACCTTTCTCATTTCTTATTTTGTGTATTTGCATCTTTTCTCTTTTTTTCTTTGTTAGTCTCCCTAAAGGTTTGTCATTTTTGTTGATCTTCTCAAAAAACCAGCTCTTGGTCATGTTTATTTTTTCAAATGCTAACTTATTTTCTATTTCATTTAGTTCCGCTCTTATCTTTGTTATTTCCTTCCTTCTTCTTCCTGTTGGGTTACTTTGTTGTTGTTTTTCTAATTCCATCAAAAGTGCAGTTAGTTCTTCAATTTTTGCTCTTTCTTCTTTTTTGATATATGAATTTATGGCTATAAATTTCCCTCTCAGTACTGCTTTTGCTGCATCTCATAAATTTTGGTATGTTGTGTTATCATTATCATTTGTTTCAAGGTAGTCATTCATTTCTTTTGAGATTTCCTCTTTGACCCACTGTTTTTCTAAGAGTGTGCTGTTTAATTTCCAAATCGTGGTGTGAAGTCTGGGCCTCCATCCTTTGCAAATTTCCAGCTTGACTCCACTGTGGTCAGAGATATTGTTTTGTGTGATTCTGATCTTTCTGAAATCATTAAGCCTTTCTTTGTGGCCTAGCATATGGTCTATCTTGGAGAATGATCCATGTGCGCTTGAGAAAAATGTATATCCTGCTGTGTTTAGATGTAATGTTCTATTTATGTCTATTAGATCCAGCTCTTCTAATATACTGTTCAAATGTTTTATTTCTTTAGTGATTCTCTTTTGACATGTTCTGTCCAGAGTTGATAGTGGTGTATTAAAATCCCCCACTATAATTGTTGATGCATCTATTTTTTCCCTTAATTTTTACAGCGTTTGTCTCACATATTTATAGGCACCCTTGTTAGGAGCATAGATATTTATGATCGTTCGATCTTCTTGGCAGATTGTCCCTTTCACTGAAATGTAGTATCCTTCTTTGTCTCTCACAATTGTTTCACATTTAAAGTCTATTTTGTCTGACATTAATATAGCTACTCCTGCCTTTTTTTGGTTATTGTTTGCTTGTATGATTGTTTTCCAGCCATTCACTTTCAACCTCCATGAGTCTCTGGGTCTAAGTTGTGTCTCTTGTAGACAGCATATAGATGGGTCATATTTCCTTATCCAGTGTCCCAGTCTGAATCTTTTGATAGGTGAGTTTAATCCATTGACATTCAGTGTTATTACATTCAGAGAATTATTTGTGGTAGCCATATTTTGGTTGGATTTGTGTTTGTCATATTTTGCTTGTATTATTTTATTTTCCCCTTCTATTTTTGTCTTTTTTGCTGCTCTTACATTCTCCTCCATCTCTGCCTGTCCTGTTTTTATTTCTTCCTGCAGAACTCCCTTTAGAATTTCTTGAAGGGGAGGTTTCTTGTTGGTATACTCTTTCAGTTTCTGTTTATCTGTGACTATTTTGAACTCTCCATCATGTTTGAATGCTAGTTTAGATGGATAGAGTATTCTTGGTTGGAAATTTTTTTTCTTTAGTACCTTGACTATATCATACCACTGCCTTCTTGCCTCCATGGCTTCAGATGAGAAATCAGCCCTTAATCTTATGGAGCTTCCCTTGTATGTGATGGTTTTCTTTTCTCTTGCTGCTTTTAGGATTTTCTCTTTGTCTTGAGCATTGGATAATTCGACAAGTATATGTCTTGGGGTGGGCCTGTTGGGGTTTATGACCAGTGGAGTGCGCTGTGCTTCTTGGATATGTACATCTGTCTCTTTCAGTAGATTTGGGAAGTTTTCAGCCATTATTTCCTGCAACACTCCTTCTGACCCCTTTCCCTTCTCTTTTACTTCTGGAATGCTTATAATACGTATGTTTGAGCGTTTTGCATTATCATTCATGTCCCTAAGTCCTATCTGGATTTTTTCTACCTTTTTATTGACCACTTCTACTATCTGTTTGATTTCCAATGCACTGTCTTCCACATCACTAATTCTCTGCTCTGGCTCTTCTAGTCTGCTGATATTTGCTGCAAGTGTATTTTTGGTTTCTTGAATTGTGGTGTTCATTTCCATCATATCTGTTATTTTTTTTTGCGTATGTCTGCAATTTCCCCTCCAAGTGTTGTCTTCATGTTGTTAACTTCTTCCTTTACTTCATTAAATTTGTCAGTGATAAATGTTCTGAGATCTTTCATTGCTTTTGCGAAGTTCTGCTCCCCTTCCTGATTTTTAGTTTGTTGATTGGATTCACCCATATTTTCCTGATTACTGGTTTGATTTGTAGATTTTTGTTGCTGTCTGGTCATCATTTTTTCTTGACGGGTTTAATCAGTTCCTTAGCTTCTTTGTCTCGTCTTGGAGATGAGTTAGCTGTTGTTTTTGCATAAGTGTTATATCTTCTCTTTATCACTTTGTTCTTCTTATTCCAATTTCTTATTGCTGATTAAGTTCATTTTGAAGGAAAGTATTAGTGCTGGGGAAAGGCAGTTGTGTAAGCAAGGAAAAAATGTAAAGTAGTATTGGTGATATATGTGAACAAAGTAACAATATGACTTCTGGGAGGATGGAGGTTGGATTCATGTAAATTGTGTAGAGTTATAGCAGTATTAAAGTACCTATAATGAGGTAGACGACTGAATATGGGAGGACTATGGTACGTACTAAGAAGCTATTGTTTTTGTGAGAGAGGGAAAGAGAAAAGAAAGGTAATAGTTTCAAGGGTGGATACCAGACATAAAACAAAACAAAGGTATTAGAAATTAAGAGTTAGACACTTTGTGGATCAAAGAAAGGGAGGTGGAATATAGGAGAGATAGTAGATGGTGGAGGATATCAAGATGTAGGGGAAAGGGGATAGTGTAGATAGCCAAAATCTATTCACAGAGAAATGAGGCAGTGGAGGATGAGGAAACCCAGCAAATGTGAGGTGTTTCCTGCAGGACCTATTGTATTGTTAAGATAAATTAGAATAAGAAGAAGATGGGGGACAAGAAAGAGAGGATAAAAAAAAAACTTTGGGGGATACGCTGGGAGAAAAGACTAGGGGATAATGCAATGCCAGGAATCAGAACATTAAAAAAAATAGAATAAAAATAGAAATAGAATAAAAATAAAAACAAAACAAAACAAAGCAAAGAAGAAAAAATGCAAATGTTGAGTGCTAGGACATTCAAGGACCTCAGATGGACCTCAGGGCGTGGTGGATTCAGGGATGGAAAGTCTGAGGTATTGAGGACTCAAGAGGTGTGAGTCTCTGGGGTGTGAGCCACCAGAGTCCAGGGAACTCAAATCTGGCAACCTCAAGTCCAGTTAACAGGAAGCCTGGGAGCACCACAGTGCATCACAGCCTTCAGGGACCCCCGCCGCTGGGTGCCAGCCCTATTGGTGACGTCTCATCCACAAGCTCTATCCTCTGTTCTGTATACTACAATTCACTCCCCTACTAGGGTCTATTGTGTGTATATATCGCCAATTGACTTCATGAACCCTCCCACCCTGTGGTCCCCAGGGACTTCTGCCTGGGGGCACCTCTAGGCTGCAGCCAATTTAATGACTCAGATCAATATCCAGATCTGGGATAGGGGCTCCAGCCAGAAATGCTAATAACAGAGTCCAAACCCGAAATTCCCACGCTTCGCAAAATATTCCCCTAATCAGCTTCTAAAGGTCTGCCACCCTTTGAGACCCTGGTGGTGTCTCTTTGTTGCTATCACTTTGAGACTGCTATAGGTCAGCAGCTGGGCTTGGGGGGGGGTGTGGCTCTAGGCAGAAACGCTAGTGTTTGTGTCCGCAATCAAAAATTCCCCACGCTTTGCCATAAAACTCCCATCTGTCTGCCCAAAGAACAAAAGCCATGCCGTGCCGCCGCGGCTCGGCTCGGCTCCCCACGCCACCACAGTGCCAGATGCCTCCGCTCCGCCCACCCAAGGAGGGAATCTTCCGCACGTAGCTGGGATCTCTGTGTATATTTCACAGATGCATCCTCTCTGTTACCTTCCCTCCAAATTGATGTCCAGACACCTCCCAACCAGCAAAAATCCCGAAACAGCCCGGTCCCAAAGAGCCTCCAACGCTGCCCAGCTGACTCCCTGCAGGAGATACTGTCAGGGAAGTTCACTCAGCTGCCCTCTTGCCCCCAGCTCTCCAATTTCATTAATTTTTAAATCACAATGCAGAATTGTCCATATAGAACTGTCATTCCCATGTAGAAAACAAACCTGCACAGAAAAAAGATTGGAAATAAAGATACTGAGAAAGCCTATGATAGTTATATTTAGTAGTGCAACTATTGATGATGTCTTTTTTTTTCTTTTTTATCTTTCTAATTTTCCCTAATGAATATGTGTTAAAAGGAAGCAGTGGTTTGGTATGGCATCACTTACATATCTGGAGGTTGGTGCTGATTGACTGGGGCAATGAAGATGACCACATAAGGCTTCTCCAGCAGGCTAGCTTGGGTTTATTCACATGGTGATAGCCACATGCTTCCCAGGGACAGAGAGAGAGGGCAAGCCCCAATGTGAAATCATTTTTCAAGCTTCTATTGTCCTCCATTTTGTTACCATCCTATTGTCTAAAGTGAGTCAAATGGGCAAGCCAATGATCAGAGTGGGAGGTATGGATGCAGGGTGCCGGGGAATTATGGCAGCCATTTTGCAAACAATCCACCACGGTAGTAATCAGCCATAATAACCACTCTGAATCTGGATGGTCAAGGCTTGGAAATAAAATATAAACAAATATAATTGACCAGCCTATGGCTTATGAGTCCCTATAAGGTAAGGTTCAAAGTCCTTAGCTCTTCTTTCTTTTCTCACTATTCTCTTTCCACACACCTGAAAACCATAGTTATGAGGCTTTCTGCAGTTATCCAAACATACCTTGCTGTTACACACTGTGTCTTTGCTCCTACTGCTTCACCCACACTGAGTCCCACACACTTGTCCACCTTCAATTTTTTGACATCTTTCCGGAAAGAACAAGCTTTACCTCCTCCGGAACACCCATGCTCCCCAATGGATAGAATCCAACCTTCCCTTCTTTGGAACTTATGAAAGCACATAAAGATTTCTAATTTTGCATCTACAAAACTTTAGTACCCATTTGTTAACATCCTTGTCTCTCTCTTCTAGACTCTAAGATTCTCAGAGTAAATGCCTTTAATTTTTATTTCTTGTCTAATTGGTCTTGTCTAATTGGAATAACAATGGTAACAGTGGGCATCCTTGTCTAGGTCCTGATCTTAGAAAGTTTTCAACCTTTCCCCACTGAGTACAATGTCTGCAGAGGTTTATTCATATATGCCTTTTATCATATTGAGGAATTTTCCTTCTATTCCTATCTTTTGAAGAGCTTTTTCAAGAAAGAAAGCTGGATTTTGTCTAATGCATTTTCTGCATCAATTGCGATGGTCATGTGGAATTTTTCCTTCAGTTTGTTAATGTGGTGTATTAGCTTAAAGGGGTGCTGATGTAAAATACCAGAAATCTGTTGGCTTTTATAAAGTGTATTTATGTGGGGAAAAGTGTACAGTCACAATGCCCTAAAGAGTCCAATTCAAGAGGTACCTCCTCACCAAACTCTTTTGCCACATATTGAAGCAAAATGGTGGGCAACGTTGGTGAGGGTTCAACCTTCTTTCTTCCTCTTAAGGCTCTGTGACCCCAGATTCTTATGATTTTAGCTGTAGGCGAGCATAAGGCTCATCTCTCTGAGCTTCTCAGTTGCTCTGTTCTCTTTAGCTGTACCTATCAGGTCATTTCTCTTCCCAAAGTCTCTTCCTTGTCTATGAAGCTGTCTCTCTTCCTCTGTGTTCTGTGTATATACTTACATGTTCTTGATTGAGCATCCAGTTATGTAACCCACCAAGGTCATAGGGACTCAACTCTGAGTCATCCTAATGATGTGATTAATCAAAGCCCTGATCTTGCTTTAATAAAATAAAAGTGAAACTTCTGAATTTAATTCAATCAAAGAGTATCACCCCCAGGGAACAGACTGGTTTACAAACAATATCACATTATGGAATTCATAATTAATATCAAGCTGCCACCCTCTGAATTCCACAAAGATATTACAATATTAAAAAAACAAACAAACTCCGAAGTCAGTAACAATGCTAAGTACAAAAAAATCACACAGCAATCAGTTAATAGAAATACAATTTGCCTTCAGGCAATGTCCTGCCTGGCTATAGACCTCTGAAAGATATGAAACAGTTTTTATGCTTCCAATATATGAAGGGAAAAAGGATAAACATTTGTATTACCATAAAGAGAAATTGGGAGGGACACATGAGTCATGAGTCCCCTACAATTCCATAAATCTGCATCTCATACTCCATTAGATTTCAAAGTTTGAGTCATTCTCAAAATGGTGGTTTCTTTTCCCTGGGGCCTCACGGGGACCAATAATTTCCACATGCTTGCCCATTGGCCATTTTCTTGTTTGCATTCTCATCAGGCATCTGGGCGGTGACCAATCTCCAGATCTCACCCTCCAAGAACATTGGGGTTTTGGCCACTCCTTCTCCAAGATTGGAGGTAAAGTCTCAGCCCTCTTATACAGTGAGGTGAAATCAAGATCATCTGTAATCTCTGATATACAAGTCCAAGTCTCTCAGAGTAAGTGGTTGGCAATCTGGTCTTCCCTAATCCATGGGGGACAAGATCACCCCTTTCAGACATATGGGGTGTTGATCTCACTCTTTCCAACCCTTGGGGAATGTGCTCCACCCTTTATGTAGCCTGAGACAACAAAACTCCCTGAACAGAGGGTTGGAACATCCACCCTCTTCAACAGGCCGGGCAAACTCACCGTCTCTGTACACATGGGTGGGTTCCTCCTTTGGGCCAAGGCAATGCCTTAATTCCAGAATTCAGCTTCCATGGTTTTCCTTGTAAAGCCCTTTTCCTTTCCATCTTTCACTTCTCTATGCCTTTCTGTCCAGGCTGACAGTGGTTTGGCTTATGCACTCTCTCAAAAAACTTGTTGGTTTAGCATGTAGAAAGCATGGGTCCAAGCCATCAGAGAGTCAGACTTGCCACAAGTCTTTCCTAGATAATTGCATTGTCAATCCTGATTTACAAGTTCCAAGTTTAGCTAAGTCCTCAAATTGGGCACAGTCATCTGGGAGCTTGCTTTCTAGAGGTACAAAATTCCCAAAATCAGTTTCTGCTTTTTTGTACCCAATAGTTTAGATATCAGCTTATTTCTTTCCTCTCACACTTTGCTATAAGCTGCAAGGACAAACCAATTTGAATTTTCCATATTTAGTTTGGAAATCTCCTTAGATAAATTTCCAAGCTTGTAGTTTTCAATTCCTGCCTTCCATACAACATCAGGAGTCCATCTTGCTAAGTTCTCTGAGACTTTAAAACATGAATCATCTCCAGTTTTCAAGAATAGTTTCACCATTTACTTCTGAGTCTCTTAAATAGTCTCGTTAGTGTCCATAGTCCTACCAACAATCTCTTCAGAGCAATCTAGGCCTTTTCTATCAAGCATTTCACAAGTTTGCCAAAAAAAATATCCCTTACCCATTTATAAAACTTCCAGTATTTTTGGTAATTGCAAAAGCACCACCTAACCCCTGCTACCAAATTCTGTGTTTTCCATAAGTGGTGCTGATACAAAGTACCAGAAATGTTTTTGCTTTTATATAGGATATTTATTTGGGGTGGAAACTTACAGTCACAAGGTCCTAAAATGTCCAACTCATGGTGCAATAAGAAGTAATTTCTCACCAAATTCTGTTGCCACATATTGAAGCAAGATGGCAGGTGATATCTGTGAGCATTCAGTGTAAATTCTTCCTCTCAGCTGTAAAGTGAATTAAGGCTTGTCTCTCAGGGCCACTCACCTGTTCTTTTCTCTTGAGCTGCAAACTCAGTTTTATCCCTCTTCCTGTGGCCTCTACTATGGCTATGGAGTGGCTTCTCTTCCTCTGCATTGTTCTCTGAATCTATTACTAGTTCTTAAATGAGTTTCTGTTTATATAGTACACCAAGGGGGTGGTGCCTATGAGTTGTTCTAATGATGTGGCTGAATCAAATTCCTAATCTTGATTTAATAAAGTAAAATTGAAATCTCTGAATTTAATACAATCAAGGGGATATAATTCCCAGAGGAGCAGATCAGTTTACAAACACAATCAAAACCTCTTTTAGGAATTCATAAATAATATCAAAATCCCACATGTGGTCTATTACATTGTTTGATTTTCTTAAGTTGAACCAGCCTTGCATACCAGAAATACATCCCACTTGGTCATGATGTACAAGTCTTTTGATATGCTGTTGGATTCTATTTGCAATGATTTTGCTGAGAATTATTGCATCTATGTTCATTAGAGAGCTTGGTTTGTAATTTTCTTTTCTTGGAGTGGCTATATCTGGCTTTGGTATTAGAGTGATGTGGGCTTCATAAAATGTGTTGGGTAATTTCCCTCCTCTTCAGTTTTTTTGAAGGGTTTAAACACTATTTGTATAAATTCTTTTTGAAATGAATTTACCTGTGATGTCATCCATTCTAGGCTTTTCTTTATTGGAAGATTTTTGATGACTGATTCATTTTCCTTAAATGAGATTGGTTTAAGTTCTTATATTTCTTGTAGTGTCAGTGTAGGTTGTTAGTGCATTTCTAGGAATTTGTCCATTTCATCAAGGTTACCTAGTCTGTTGGCATAGTTTCTCATGATATCCTCTTATAATCCTTTTTATTTCTGTGTGGTCAGTTATAACTACCCACCTTTCATTTCATTTCTCATTGTATTTATTTGCATCTTGTCTCTTTTTTCTTTGTTAATCTAACTAGGTGCTTGTCAATTTTATTGATCTTCTCAAAGAACCAGCCTTGGATTTTGTTGATTTTTTTTCTTTTTTTTTTCTTTTTTTTTTTTTTTGGTTCTCAAATTTGTTATTTTTTCTGCTCTAGTGTTTATTATTTCTTTCATTCTGCTCACTTTGGTAGTGGTTTTTTACTATTTTTAAAATTTCTCTAGTTCAGTTAAATATGAATTTAGCTCTTTCTTCCTTCATATAAGACTTTAGGGCTATAAAATTCCATCTCAAGACTACCTTTGCTGTATCCCATAAGTTTCGATGTTATGTTCCCATTTTTATTAGTCACAATATATTTACTGATTTCATTTGCAAATTCTTTTTTGAATCCCTGGTTATTTAAGAGTGTGTTATTTAGCCTCCAGACACTTGTGAATTTACCTCTTTCCTGTATATTATTAATTTCCAGTTTCATTCCTCTATGATATTAGAAGGTGCTTTGTATAATTTCAATCTTTTTATTTTTATTGAGAGCTGCCTTGTGCCCTAACATGTAGTCTATCTTGGAGAAAACTCTATGGGAACTTGAGAAGAATGTATAACCCACTGAGAGTAGATTCAACATTCTTTATGTCTGTTAGGTCTAATTCATTTATCATATTGGTCAAGGTCTCTGTTTCCTTGTTGATCTCCTGTCTAGTTGTTCTATTTAATGATGTGAGTGGTGTGTTGAGGTGTTCAATAATTATTGTAGACCATCAGATCTGAAAACAAGGACACAAACCGATATATGTACACCAATGTTCATAGCAGCATTGTTCACCATCGCCAAAAGTTGGAATCAATCCAAAAGTCCATCAACAGATGAGTGGATCAATAAAATGTGGTATATACACACAATGGAATACTACTCAGCTGTAAGAACCAATACACTACAATCGCACGTGATAACATGGATGAACCTTGAGAATCTTATGTTAAGTGAAGCAACCCAGGCATTGAAGGACAAATACTATATGACCTCAATGATATGAAATAAGTTAACTGCCTCAGAGAGCTAGAGTCTAGAAAAGTGGCTTACTGGAAATCGGGGGGGTGGAGGAAGGATGTGAGTTAATGTCTGTAGGGGTGGAATCTGTGATGAGCTGGGGGTAAGTATGAGCACAAAGAAGGGACAAAATGGGGGCAAGGGGTTACCTTCGGGTGGGGTTTTCTGGGTTTGAGGGGGGCTGGGGATGGGAAGAGGGGTAATATGGTCCAAGAAATAGGTGGGAGGGAGGGGCAACATACAAACATGGGAGAGTGCCAGAAGTTCGTTGAGAACTAAATGTTGAGTAAAACGTATCAAAGTATAAGTAGGAGGGTCACCTGGTTAGGACGCTCAGGGGGTATGGTCTGATGTGGGACGGACTCCGGAGGGAATAGCTGAAGGCTCATTTTGCCAAGGTGGGTTCTACCATTGGGTGGGGTGGACCCATATCCTGGGGAAGACTAATGCCGTCGAATAGAGAGAACTGTATCTCTCGTGAGAAAGGACGGCTCCCAGGGCATTAGATTGGCAGGCGTTGTGGGCCCTAAGGGGAGGGGAAAATGGATGTGCAATGGATAGAACAAAGGTAAATAAGGGGGCAAAAGAGGAGTTATGTGAGAGTACACGAGGATGAATATAAAACAGCTAATATTACACCAAAAACATATAGGGGACGACAGACTAATAATGAAAACCATAAGACAAAACATAGGATAACTAAAAAATTTAGAAAACTGTACAACCTAAAGTATGGACCACATAGTAAGCACAAATGTTACCTTGCTTGAAAACTATGGTTTCGGAATCTGTACATCAGTTTCAGGAAATATGATATGAATAAGTTAAAAGATTATTGCTGTGGAAGGGAAAAGGTTTTATGGTGGATCGGGGGAAATACTGTATATTGTATATATGAATTTTGGTGATCTAAGACTCTTCTGAAGCTGACATTATGTTGGGATTCACTTTACGGGAAGTATTGGATCACAGAGTGGTTCAACAATGGCAGCGGAGGAATACTGATATGGGATGTTATTGACAGGATATATATGGTTGACAGGGAGTTATACAGGGCATATGCCCAGGGTATATGGCAATGTCTATATATGCTCATAGTGGAAACAATTAAAAACAACAGCTGGGGGGGTACTGGGCTCCTGGCCGGGGGGTCACTGTTGTGGGCCCTGGGAGAGCAGCGGCAATCCTCCAGGTGCAACGGCAAGAACCAGGAAGGAAGGAGGGCCCAACAGTGGGCTCTTGATACTAATGGCTACACTTTTGAGCCTATGCACCTGCAATAAGAACAAGGCCTAGAGTAGCATTGTGCCTGGGGGTTTCCTCCTGACAGCCTTCATGTTACTCAAATGTGGCCACTCTCACAGCCAAACTCAGCGTGTAGATGCGATGCATTCCCCCAGCGTGGGACACGACACCCGGGGATGAGCCTCCCTGGCACCGAGGGATCACTACCACATACCAGCTGAAGAAGCAACTAGACAATGACCTTGAATTAAAGATTCAATGCGGAACAACAGAATATACCTGTCTACATATAATAACATGACTTCGGGGAGCGGTTTGACCTAATGTAAGGGGGAAATGGAAAGGAGAAATGAGATTATAAGGCTGTGAGTCTCTAAAAAAGAGTCTGGAGGTTGTCAGAAGGAATACCCCTATGTACAACTGAACAGAGTCTAAGAGACAGATAAGGTAGATACAACCCCAGGTATTGGTTCTTTTGAGGGATAAAGAGACCCACGGGTTCTATAGTCATGGCAGAAGGGGTTCACTGCCATGACAGATGGCCCTTCTTTGGAGCTGGTGTTTCTGCGTGATGGAAATGGACTCAGAGGGGATCTCTTTTCACAAGACTTGCATGCTACTTTATTGGAATTGTAGTTGGTGCTGAGTTTAAGATATATGTAGGGGATTTGAATCTCTGGACTGATAATATGACACCCAGGCCCAGAGCCTCAACAGACTTCAGCTCCTACACTTTGACTTATTGGACTTACTCCACTCAGCTAACATGGAGTTGAAGAAGGTCATCCACCACAACATGGAGCCTAGAGTGTCTACAACTAGAAGCAGGAAGAGTGCATCCAGTACCCATGTGGAATCTAAGCCCTCACTTGACATAGGTGTGCAATGGACACAACCAATCCAATGTCCACAGAGAAAATGTGGAATGGGTATGGGAACGGTAGCCATGGGGGCTGCTGGGTGTGGGGAACGGGAGGAAGAGATGAGATGTGGAGGCGTTTTCGGGACGTGGAGTTGTCCTGGATAGTGCTTCACGGACAATTACGGGACACTGTAGACCCCCCCAGGGCCCACTGGATGGAACGTGAGAGAGTCTGGGCTATGATGTGGACCATTGACTATGGGGTGCAGTGATGCTCAGAGATGAACTTACCAGGTGCAATGGATGTATCACGATGATGGGAGAGAGTGTTGCTGTGGGGGGAGTGGGGGGCGGGGGCGGTGGGGTTGAATGGGACCTCATATATATATTTTTTAATGTAATTAAAAAAATAATAAATAAATATTTAAAAAAATAAAAATAAAAATAAAAATGTATTAAATATACCACAAAAAGGAAAAAAAAAAAATTATTGTAGAGATTTTTGTTTCATGCTTCAGTTTTGCCAGAGTTTATTGCATATGTTTTGGGGCACCCTGATTAGGTACATTGATATTTATGACTGTTCCTTTTTCCTGGTTGACTGTTCTTTTATTCATAAATAAAGGCCTTCTGTATCTCATAACTTTTTTGCATTTAAAGTCTGTCTGATATTAGTATAACTACCCCTGCTCATTTTGGTCACTATTTGCTTTGAGTATCTTTTTCCAACTTTTCACTTTCAGGGAGTTTGTACCCCTGGGTGTAAGCAGCATATGAATGGCTCATGGTTTTTATCCAATCTGTCAGCCTATACCTTTTGAGTGGGAAGCTTAATCCATTCACATTCAATGATATTAGGGTAATGCATTCTCTATTACCACCATTTTCTTCCATGGTTTTAATATGTTCATAAGATATTCTTTCTGTCTTGGTACTCTGTTGGTTATCATTTCTGCCATTCTTCCTTCTATGTCCCCTTCCAAATCTCTCTCTCCTGCCTTTTTCTTTCATGCTCTAAGCCTTCCTTTAATATTTCCTGCAAAGTTGAATTCTTTTTTATGAATTCTCTTAATTTCTGTTTGTGGATATTTTATACTCACCTTTGTACTTGAAGGACAATTTTGATGGATAAAGAATTCTTGGCTGGCAGTTTTTTTCTTTCAATATTCTAATTGTATCACACCACTATCTTCTCATATCCATGACTTCTCATGGTAAATTTGCACTAAATCTTCCTCAGTGTCCCTTGAAGTGTTGGTTTGCTTCTCTCTTCCTGTTCTCAGAATTTTCTATCATTGATATTTGACATACTGGTAGTATGTGTCTTAGAGTAGGTTTACTCAAATTAATCCTGATTGAGGTACAGTGCACTTCTTGGACATTATATTAGGCAGCCAAAGTGGTGCTGATGCAAAATATCAGAAATTTGCTGCCTTTTGTAAAGGATATTTATTTAGGGTAAAATCTTACAGTTACAAGCCCCTAAAGGGTCCAAATCAAATACCTAAGAGGTATTTCTTCACCCAATGGCTGTTGCCACATGTTGAAGCAAGATGGTGGGTGATATCTGTGAATATTCAGCTTTCCTCTTTCCTCTTAAGACTCTGTAGTCCCACCTTCTGATCTCAGCTGTAGACTGGCATATAGCTTGTCTCTCTTCCCCTGGGTCTTATTTATTTCCAGGCTCAGCAGCTCTGTTCTCTTCACAAGGTCAGCTATAAATTATCAGGCTCATCTCTCTTCCAGGGGTCACAGAAGTCCCTGTGTGTCTTCTCTGTACGTCTACCTTCTTTTGAGATTCTGTTTTATCAGTCCACCAAGAGGGCTGGGACTCAAGGCTGAGTTGCACTCTAATGATGTGGTTGAATAAAAGCCCTAATCTTAACATAAGTTAATCAGATGTCTCAGATGAAACTAAAACAAAGGGTTATCATGCCTAGAAGAATAGACCAGTTAAAAACAAAATCTATATCTCTTTTTGGAATTCAAAAGCAATATCAAACTGCCACAGACAACTAAGTTCATTTCTTTCATGGGAGTTGAGAAATTTTCAGCTATTATTTCCTCAAATACTCTTTCTGCTCCTTTTACCTTCTCTTTTTCTGGAACTCCCATGACACATATGTTGTTATGTTTCATGTTGTCATTAAACACTGAGCCCCTGCTCAATTTTTTCCAATATTTTCTTTTCTCTCTTCAATGTCAGCTATCCTCTCTTTGTTATCACTTTTTCATTCTTCCATCATTTTGACTCTGTTTTTGTATTCTCTAAGTGATTTTATCTCACCTATTGTGTCTGTCATTCCCAGGAGCTCTGTTACTTTTCTATTCAGGATTTCAAGTTATTCTTTGTGCTTGCACAATGTCTTCTTCATATTGTTTTTCTCTTTAGTCATATTGTCTTTCAACTCATTAGTTTGATTTTATAAATTTTTCTGCATCTTGTTAATTAGTTCTCCCAAATCCTGCATCTCTTTTGTGGTTTTGATATATTCCTTTTCTTGGGCCATGTCTTCCATTTTCTTAGAATGGCTGGTAATTTTTTTATTGATGTGTAGGCATCTGGTTAGGATGGTAGTTTATTTAGATGCTCAATTTCTTTCTCTTTCATAGGGATTTAGGGGAGGGAGTCTGTGTGTTAATGCTGTTCTATAATTCTTGTTTCTACCTGGACCTATTTTATTATTTTATTTTTTATGAGTCTATTTATTTGAACTTAACTCCATATATGCTTTATTATTATTAAATTTTTTTTGGAAAAGGCAGTTTTTTTTAACTTTTTAATTAAAGTTAATAAATCACAAAAAATGTTACATTAAAAAACATAAGAGGTTCCCATATAACCCACTCCCCACACCCCCAACCCCATCATTTTTGTAAATTGTATATTTTGAAGATATATACATCTCAAACAATGTTACATTGAAAAACATAAGAGGTTCTCATATAACCCCCACCTCCCTACCACACTCCTCCGACACCAAAACCTCCCCTATCATTGTGGCACACTCATCTCATGCGGTGAACACATTTTGGAGTGCTGCTGCAACACATGGATAATAGTTTACCATGTAGTTCACACTCCCCAGTACATTCAGTGGGTTATGGCAGGATATATAAAGTCCAGCATCTGACCCTGCAATATCATTTAGGACAACTAACAGTCCCAAAAATGCCCTTACATCATATCTCTTCTTCCCTCTCCCTGCCCTAAGCAACTACTGTGGTCACTTTCTCTACCTCAATGCTACAATTTCTTCTATTACTAATCACAATTATTTCATATTAGAATATCTGGAAGTCCACTCTAATCCATATTTTATTCCTCCATTCTGTGGACCCTGGGATGGTGATGTCAACTTCACCTCTAGGTCAAGAGGGGGTTTAGATCCCACATGGATGATGGATGCAATTCTCCTACTTGCAGTTGTAGGCACTCTTACTTCCCTGGTGTGATGGTTGACCATCTTCACCTCCCTGTTAGCTGACTTGGGTAAGTCCAATGAACCAGAGAGTAAGAGTTGCAACTCTGCTGCATCTCAGGGACCAGCTGGCAAGTGGCAGTCCAGAGATTAAAGTCCCCTGAGTATACACCATCCCTAGCACCAACAACAGGTTCAATAAAAGTGATAGAAGAGGCATGTGTAGGAAGTTCACATCTAGTCCAGCTCCATCACACTCAGGAGCACAAATTCCAAAGGAGGGCCCTCTGACATGGCACAGAACACCAAATCCATCTGCCATGACCATATACCCTGTGGGTCTCCATAGCCTTCGGGAGAACCAGTACCTAGGATTGTATCTACTTTGGATTTTTCTGGGGTCCTGCTGAGGCATGCATAAGCATGACCCCTCTAATGACCTCCCAACACTTTTTTGAAGACTCTTAGCCATATCAACTCATTTGTCATTGCCATTTCCACATTTTATTCAAAGTCAAAAAGCAGTTTTAACACATTATCCTACATGTAGGCTGAGATATTCTGCTAGTTTGAGTTAACCCTTTTATTTAAGGTCTCTTTCTAGTTGCACTACTAGCTAGTGATTGGTAGTAATCCCTCAGCAACAGGGAGGCTCATCCCTGGGAATCATGTCCTATGCCTGGGGGTAGGTAATGCATTTACATGCTGAGTTTGGCTTAGAGAGTGGCCACATTTGAGCAACATGGAGGCTCTCAGGAGATAACTCTTAGGCACCCTGCAGCTCTAGGCCTAGTGCATATTTCAGGCACACGGCCTCATAAGCATAGTCATCAGTATCAAGGGCTCATTATTGGACCATCCTTCCTTGTTGGTTTTTGCCATTGCACTTGGGGGATTATTGGTGTTCCACTGCAGTATGTTACAGAGCTACCTTGGGTAGGAATTCAGCACTCCCTCAGTTGATGTTTGTAACTGTAACTACTATGAAAATATCCAACATATATCAGAACATTTTTATGTTCCCTGTGTATGTGCCCTGGAGAGCTCCCTCCCACCCATGTGCCCCCATCAATAACACCCCATACCAGTGTTCCTCCCCTGCCATACTTGAACCTCTCTGTGGTCCAAAACTTCAACTATGAAGCCTAATATATTGCCAACTTCAACTAAAAGGAAATTGAAATATAGTGTTGGGTTTAAAGTTTTGAAATAGAATGCATACTAATTTAGAAATACTAAAATAAAGTAAAAATAAATTGGAGTATTAAAAAAAGAAAAAATATTTTAGAGCTTTGTTTTTAATGCTTTGCCTTTCATCACTGTAATAGATGTTGCCTGGTATATATAGTGGTAAGGCACTTTCATTTCTTCTTCAGTGTCTACATCCTTTCTTTTTTTTTTTTTCCTAATGTTTAATTTTGCCTTCAAAATGTTTTATTTATTTTTTTAAAGATTTATTTATTTTATTTATTTCTCTCCCTCTCCCCCCACCCTCGTTGTCTGTTCTCTGTGTCTATTTGCTGCATCTTCTTTGTCCACTTCTGTTGTTGTCAGTGGCACAGGAATCTGTGTTTCTTTTTTGTTGCATCATCTTGTTGTGTCAGCTCTCCGTGTGTGCGGTGCCATTCTTGGGCAGTCAGCACTTTCTTTTGCACTGGGAGGCTCTCCTTACAGGGTGCACTCCTTGCACATAGGGCTCCCCTATGTGGGGGACACCCCTGCGTGGCAGGGCACTCCTTGTGCAAATCAGCACTGCATATGGGCCAGCTCCACATGAGTCAAGGAGGCCTGGGGTTTGAACCCTGTACCTCCCATGTGGTAGGCAGATGCCCTAACCACTGGGCCAAGTACACCACCCAAAAAGGTTTTAGATCACAGTAATTCACATATGCAATATAGGGGACTCCCATATATTCAACATCAAACCCTTCCCCCTTTCCCCAGAAATGATCTTTTTACATATTCATGATGTATTTGCTGAGGCTGATGTACAGATTTTGAAACATAGCTATCAAACATGTTTCCATTTTGGTTTCCATTATGGTTTATATTTTAGACTATACACATTTTAAAATTTTTAGTTTGCTTTTGTTTTACATTACAGTTTACATTTTAGCTTATAAACTTTTATACACTTTTGGTGTAAGTTAAAAGGTCCTATATCCATCATTAAATGATCTTGTGGATCATTTCCATTTGCCACCCAGTTGCCCTGCTTCCATCTATGCTATACATCACTCCCCCTTCCCTCAGGACCCACAGTGACAATCAATCTTCACTACTTGAGGGATCAGATTTACAGATACTTGCAATAATATTGAGAGGTTGACATACTAGACTGCCCTAGTACTTAGTGGGAGCCCCTGATTCTCTTGAGAGGCACAATTCCCTCTGCTTGAGAACATCAGGTCTCCCCAGGATGTGGGTACAACTTCACACTCATTGTATGGGTCTCCACCCAATGATATAACACACTATGACAAAATGAGCACTCACTCCCTAGAAGCCTGCCCCTGTACCAGATGGCCCCTTAAGCACCTTAAACAAATAATACTTCCTCATTATATTTTTTAAAGAGTTTTTTCAACATTATAGTTTCAACAACATACCTGACAGTCTCCCATATTAAACTGTTCCCCCCATCCCTCTCTCCAATTCCTTGGGCCATTTGACCCATCCTCCCAAACCTAGCCCCTTTCAAACCTGCAAATCTCCACCCAGAGTTATCCCTATGCCCCCAACTTATTCCTTCCATGTACAAACTCTTACCTCCAGCTTATGATAGACTTCACCCATGTAGGCATCAGCTTGCAACCTTCCTCTCCCCGACAAATACCTTTAAGCCCGTCTTCCACTCTCTAGCTCTCTGAGGCTGCTTGGTTTGCTTGTTTCATATCAGAGAGGTCAGGTACTACTTGTCCTTCAATGCCTGGCTTGCTTCTCTCAACATAAGGCCTTCCAGATTCATCCATGTTATCCCATGAGTTTGTACTGTATTCCTTCTTACAGCTGAGTAGTATCCCATCATATGTTTATACCACATTTTCTTTATCTGTTCATCTGTTGATGGGCATTTGGGTTGATTCCGACTTTTGGTTATAGTGAATAATAATGCTATTATGAATATTGGTGTGCACATATCAGTTTGTGCCCTTGTTTGCAGTTCTTCTGGGTATATACCCAGAAGTGGAATTGCTGGGTCATATGGCAAATCTATAGCTAACTTTTTGAGGAACTGCCAAACTGTCCTCCAGAATGGCTGGATCCTTCTGCATTTCCACCAGCAGTGGATGAGTGTTCCCATTCCTCCATATCCTCTAAAGCACTTGTAGTCTTCCATTTTTTTTTTGATAGCTGCCAGTCTTGTGGGAGTAAGATGGTATCTCGTAGTTTTGATTTGCATTTCCCTAATAGGAAGTGATTTTCTTCATTTTTTCATGTGCTTTTTAGGTATTTGTATTTCTTCTTTGGAGAAGCTTCTGTTCAAATCATTTTTTCCATTTTTAAATGTTTTTTATTTTTTGTCTTTTTATTTTTGAGACATAGTTCTTTATATATGCTGGATATAAGTCTCCTATTAGATATATGCTTACCGAATATTTTCTCCCATTGTGTAGGCTCTCTTTTCACATTCTTGACAAACTCCTTTGAGGTGCAAAAGGATTTAATTTTGAGGAAGCCAGATTTATCTATTTGTTATTTTGCTGCTTGTGCTTTTGGTGTCAATTTCATGAAGCCATTTCATATTACAAGGTCCTGTAGATACTTCCCTACGTTGCTTTCCAAGATCTTTATGGTCTTGGCTCATACATTTAGGTTTTTGATCCATCTTGACTTGATTTTTGAATACGGTGTAAGATGGTAATCCTCTTTCCTTCTTTTGCATATGGATATCTAATTGCCTAGGCACCATTTGTTGAAGAGGCTATTCTTTCCCAGTTGAGTGGGCTTGCTGGCCTTGTCAAAGATCAGATGAATGTATATGTAGGATCTATATCAGAATTCTCAATTCGGTTCCCTTGGTCAATGTGTCTATCCTTGTGCCCATATCATGCCATTTTCACTACTGTAGCTTTGTAGTATGTTTTGGAGTCAGGTAGTGTGATTCCTCCAATTTCATTTTTCTTTTTCAATATGTCTTCAGCTATTCAGGGCCTTTGTACTTTCCAAATAAATTTCATAGTTGTTTCTCTAGTTCATTAAAGATGCTGTGTTGATTTTTATTGGGATTTCATTGAATCTGTAGATCAGTTTTGGTGGGATAGACATCTTGATAATATTTAGTCTTCCTATCCACAAATAGGAAATATTTATCTATTTATTTACATCTTTGATTTCCTCAGTGTTGTGTAGCTCTGTGCATAAGTCTTTTGTCTTTTACAACTTTATTTAAATTATTTTCCTAGGTATTTGAATTTTTTATTTATTATTGTAAATGGTATTTGTTTTTTGATTTCCTCCTCAGATTGCTCATCACTGGTGTACAGAAGTGCTATTCATTTTTGTGCATTGATCTGATAACCTGAAACTTTACTGAACTCATTTCTAAGTTCTAGAAGCTTTGTTGTACACTTCTCAGGGCTTTCTATGCACAGTATCATGTCCTTTGCAAATAGTGAAAATTTGACTTCTTCCTTTCCAATTTGAATCCCTTTTATATCTGGTACTTGCCTCAGTGCTCAAGCAAGTACTTCCAAAACAATGTTAAATAGAAGGGGTGATAGTGGGCATTCTTGTGTTGTTCCTGATCTTAGAGGGGAAGATTTGGGATTTAACCATTGTACATGATGTGAGCTGTGGGTTTTTCATATATATGCTTTATCAGGTTCAGAAAGTTTCTTTCTATTCCTATTTTTTTGCAGTGTTTTTATCAAGAAAGGGTGTAGTATTTTGACAAATGCTTTTTCTGCATCTATAGATATGATCATGTGATTTTTTTCCTTCAACCTGTTTATGTGGTGTATTACATTAATTGATTTTCTTATGTTGAACCATCCTTGCAAATCAGGAATGAAACCCACTTGGTCATGGTGTATAATTCATTTAGTGTGCTGTTGAATATAATTAACAAGTATTTTGTTGAGGGTTTTTGCATCTAGGTTTATTAGAGAGAGTGGTCTGTAATTTTACTTTCTTGTGTCTTTTTTTGGCTTTGGTATTAGAGTAATGTTGGCATCATAAAATGAGTTAGGCAATGTTCCTTCCATTTCAATTTTTTGGAAGAGTTTAAGTGAGATCGATGTTAGTTCTTTCTGGAATGTTTGGTAGAATTCAACTGTGAAGCCATCTGTCCCCTTTCTCATTTCTTATTTTCTGTATTTGCATATTCTCTCTTTTTTTCTTTTTAAGTCTAGCTAAGGGTTTGTCAATTTTATTAATCATCTCAAAGTACCAGCTCTTGGTTTTGTTTATTTTTTTGAGCACTTTCTTATTTTTTATTTCATTTAGTCCTGCTCTGATCTTTGTTATTTCTCTTTCTTCTTTCTTTGGTGCTAGTTTTTTTGTTTTTTTACTAATTCCTCCAATTGTTCAGTTAGTTCTTCAATTTCAGCTCATTTTTCTTTTTTGATGAATGAAGTTATGGCTATGATTTTCCCTCACATTACAGCTTTTGCTGCATCCCATAAGTTTTGATATGCTGGGTTATCATTTTCATTAGCTTCAAGGTAGTTACTGATTTCTGTTGAAATTTCCTCCTTGACCCACTGTTTTTCTAAGCATGTGTTGTTTAACTTCCGTATCATGGTGCCATGTCTGGGCCTCTGGCCCTTGCAGATTTCCAACTTCATTTCACTGTGGTCAGAGAAATTATTTTGTATGATTTAAATTTTTCTGAATTCATTGAGAATTTCTTTGTGGACTAGCATTTGGTCTATCTTGGAGAATGATCCATGTGCCCTTGAGAAGAATGTATATTCTGTTGTATTTGGGTGTGATGTTCTGTTTATGTCTATTAGGTCCAGATCCTCTAATATATTGTTCAAAGTCTTTGTTTCTTCATTGATTCCCTTTTGAGGTGTTCTCTCCAATGGTGATATTGGTGTGTTAATTTCCCCCACTATAATTGTTGAGGCATATAATATTTCTCTTGTTTTCTCCAGGGTTTGTCTCACCTATTTGGAGATGCCCTTGTTAGGGGCATAAATGTTTATAATAGTTCTTTCTCTTGAAAGATTATCCCTTTCACTAATATGTAGTGTCCCTCTTTGTCTCTCACAATTGCTTTACATTTAAAGACTATGTAATCTGATATTAATATAGCTGCTCCTGCTCGTTTTTGGTTATTGTTTGCCTGTAAGATTGTTTTCCAATCATTCACTTTCAACCTCCTTGAATCCCTGAGTCTAAGATGTATTTCTTGTAGACAGCATACAGGTATGTTGTATTTCCTTATCCAGTCTTCCATTCTGTGTCTCTTAGCAGCTGAGTTTAATCCATTGACATACAGTGTTATTACTTTCAAGGAATTACTTATATTCACCATATTTTCTTTGTATTTGTGTTTGTCATATGTTGTTTGATTTTTTTTTCTCCTTTGGTCATTTTAATTGTTCTAACACTCTCCTCCATCTCTGTATCTTCTGTTTTTTTCTTTCCTCCTGCAGAACTCCCTTTAGTATTTCTTGAAGGGCAGTTTTCTTCTTAGCATACTCTTTTAGTTTCTGTTTATCTCTGAATATTTTGAACTCCCCATCATTTTTGAATGCTGGCTTTGCTGGATAGAGTATTCTTGGTTGGAAATTCTATCTCTTAGTACCTTGAGTATGTCATACCACTGCCTTCTTGCCTCCATAGCAAGAAACCAGCACTTAATCTTATGGAGCCTTCATTGTATGTGATGGTTCCCTTTTCTCTTGCTGCTTTAAGTATTTTCTCTTTGTCTTGAGCATTGGATAATTTGACAATTATATGTCTTGGTGTAGGACTGTTGGGATTTGAGCTATTTGAGGTGCATTGTGCTTCCTGGACATGTATATGCATCTCCTTCAATAGGTTTGGGAATTTTTCAGCCATTATTTCATCCAACAACCCTTCTGTATGCTTTCCCTTCTCTTCTCCTTCTGGGATGCCAGTAATGCACATGTTTGAGTGTTTTGTGTTGTCATTCAGGTCCCTAAGTCCCTGATGCATTTTTTTCTATCTTTTAATCAATCAATTCTACTATACATTTGATTTCAGTAGTGCTGTCTTTCACATCACTAATTCTTTTCTCTGCTCTTCAAGTCTGCTGTTATTTGCTGATAGTGTATTTTTGATTTCTTGGATTGTATTGTTTATTATCATCATATCCATTATCTTTTTGCATATGATTACAATTTCTTTTGTATGCTCTACAGGTGTTTTCTTAATATCCTTAATCTTTTCCTTTACTTCATTACATTGGGCCATGATACATGTTTTGATAGTTTTAGTTAGTTGTTCAATTTTCCACTCCTTTTCCTGGTTTTTAGTTTTTTCATTGAATTCAGCCATGCTTTTCTGATTATTGGTATGGTCTGTTGGTTTTTCTTGCTGTCTGGTCAGCATTTTATCTTGTTGGGTTTATTCAGTTGATTAGCTTCTTCATCTCAGGGTTTAATTGGTTGTTTTTGTGTGCATGTTAAGTCTTCTCTTTGACATTTTGTTCTTCTTCTTCTATTTCCTTGTTGTTGGCTAAGTTCCCTTGAAGGAAAATATTAGGTCCAGAGAAAGCAAAAGGGGTAAGAAAAGAAAAATATAATAGTAGTATTGATAGTGAATGTTAGCAGAAGGACCATGTGTGATCTAGAAGAATGGATATTGAACTCATGTAAGCTGTGTAGAGTTATAACAGTAAAAATGTGGAGTACCTATAATGATATAGTAAAATGACTATCGGGAGGAATATAGTATGAATTAATAGACGTTTGTGGTCTGGAGGGAGGGAGAAAAGAAAGGACAATAATATAAAGAGTGAGTAAAAGGTAGAAACCAATACAGAGGTATTAGAGGTAAAAAGTCAGAAATATTGGGGCTAAACAAAAAGAGATGGAATGTAGGAGAAACAATAAATGATGGATGATAGAAACATGTAAAGGAAAGGGGACAGTACTGGTAGCCAAAATCAGTACACACAGAAAAGATGAGATTGAGGATAAGGAATCACAGCAAATAAGAAATGTTACCTGCAGCACCTAATATAAAAAAAAGGAAAAAAAAGAGAAAAAGAAAGAAAAAATTCAAGCAAGAAAAAGAGAAAGGAAAAAAAGAAAAACAAGGGCCATGGGGGGATAAAGAGCAAGGAAAAACAAGGAAACAAACTAGCAAAAAAGATCAGACAAGGCCTCAGTCAAGGAATCCTCTTTAAAATTGAATAAATTGCTAAGGAATCTAATCTTCCTGCTTTCTCCCTTCCTCACTTCCCTCTCTCCCAGTGCAGCAGGAAGGTTGTGTGAGGTTGTGTAGGAGATTCAAATGGGTGCCTGGTGAACCAACTCACCTCAGAAAATAATGTCTCAGTTTCTTTAGAGAGCACCCAACTATTGCCAAGAACCCTAAATATGGTATTGGAAGTCTGCAAAGCACACCCTACTGTCCCTCTCCCTGAGGTGTGCTACTGGGGGGCTAGGTAATTTTCTGACTCCAACTTCTCCCAGACTAAGTTGCATATCCTAGGGTGTTTAGGTAAATTGTGTTCTCTCAGCAGATTTGCCTCTCCTCTCTTCCTAGGCTCTCCCCAAGTCAGGTGTTTTGGTCCTCCAAACTCAATAAAAGGGGGAGGACCAGAAAATTGAACCTGCACTCCTTGGGCTCCTCTGCACCTCCCAAGTAAACCCTCCCACTCTTGGAATTAGTCCAAAACTGGAGGGCTAGGGCAATGCCAGATTTCTCGGAGTGCTGGGTTGGAAAATAGAGGCCTGGGAGAATGTTGACTCGGGGTATGTAGGTCTGTGGAATGTGGCTTGCAGGGGTTCTGGGAACATGGGCTTGGGGTTTATGCTCTTGGGGCACACAGGACTTGGGAATGCTGCTGTGTGACCAGCAGTTCTTAGGGAGCACTGTGGTCCTTAGCCCTAGGGGAAGGGATTTGCCTTCCCATGGCTTCTGAGTTCAATGTTAGAAACCCCAAATTTTACCTTGAGCAGGCACTCTCTAGATTGATGTCCAGTCACCTCCTGCTTTGTAGGTTCCCAAAACAGCCTGCTTCAGCTGGATTCTATCACCATTCAGCTGGTGCTTTGCTGCAGAGATGACAATGGTGTACTTACTCGGATGCCATCTTGTCCCACCTCCCTATTTTATTTTGTTGCTTGTGATTTTTTTTTGAAGTGTTTTTTTAAATTTATTTTTTTATTATTGATTCTGTAAAAATATTACATTAAAAAATATATGAGGACCCATTCAACCCCACCACCCCCCCACCACTCCCCCCCCCCCCCCAGCAACACTCATTCCCATCATCATGACACATCCATTGCATTTGGTAAGTACATCTCTGGGCACCTCTGCACCTCATGGTCAATGGTCCACATCATGGCCCATACTCTCCCCCATTCCATCCAGTGGGCCCTGTGAGGATTTACAATGTCCAGTGATTGCCCCTGAAGCACCATCCAGGGCAGCTCCAAGTCCCAAAGACGCCTCCACATCTCGTCTCTTCCTGCCATTCCCCATACCCATTTGTTGCTTGTGATTTTGATGTAAAGTGTAAGAAATCATTTCTTAAGACAAGGTTCTGAACATGCTTATCTACATTTTCTTCTTAGGAGTTTCATAGTTATATCATAGTTAATGTTTTTGATGCATTTTGAGTTGATTTTTGTATGTGGTATGAGGTTTAGCTACACATTTTTTCCTTCCTGGTGATGTAGTTTTCCCATTTGTTGAATAAACAATTCTTTCCAAATTGAGATGTCATCTCTACCTTGTAAAAAATCAATTGGACAGAAAAATGATGGTTGACTTCCAAGCTCTTAATACAATGTCTGTCCTTTTGACATTACCATGATTTTTTTAACCATCATGACTTTGTAATAAATGTTAAGATTGGGTTGTATGAGTCCTCCAAATTCAGTCTTCTTTTTCAAAATTGCTTTAGCTATTTGATGTCAATTATCCTTCCTTATAAATTGTATCATTTGCTTTCCAATTTCTGCAAAGAATGTTGTTTGAATTTTAATTGGGAATGCAATGAATCTATAAGTTGCTTTGGGTAGTATTGACATCAGAATGATATCCAGCACATGAACACGGACTGTCTTTCCTTTTATTTAGATTTTAAAAAATATTCTTTAGAAATGTTTTGTAGTATTCTGTATACAAGTCCTTTACATCCTTGGTTAAGTTTATTCCTTGATGTTTGATTATTTTATTTGCAACCAAGAAAGGAATTTATTTCTTCATTTCTTCTTCCAATTGTTTTTTGCTTGTTTATAGAAGCACCAGTGATATTTGGGTGTTGATCTTGTATCTTGCCAATCTAGTGAATTCATTTGCTAGTTCTAGAATTCTTTCTTGTAATTTTTCAGAATTTTCTGAATAAAAGATCATATCTGTAAATAGTGAAAAACTTCTTCCTTTTCAGTTTGTATGCCTTTATTTCTTTTTCTAGCCTAATTGCTTTGGTGATAATTTTCAGTTCAGTGTTGATGAACAGTGGTTATACTGTTCACCCTTGTGCTGTTCCTGACCTTAGATGCAGGGCTTTCAGTCTTTCACCATTAAGTGGATGTTAGTTGTGGGCTTTTCATATATACCCTTTTTTGTGTGGAAGAAGTTTCCTTCTATTCCTAGTGTTCTGTGTGTTTTTTTCTAGAAAGGGTGTTATATTTTGTCAAATGCATTTTCTGCATAGATTGAGATGATCATGTGGGAATTTTCTTTCATTCTCTTAGTGTCATGGATTATTAACAAATGGCCTGCATATCAGGTATGGCTCCCACTTATAATTTTGACAGTTTGATTTTTGTGAGTCCCCAAAAGAAAAAGATTATGTTTGTGATCTAATCTATTCATGTGGATGTGATACCCTTTGCATTATTTTCTTTTGAGGGTGATTTGCTTAGGTTACTTGATAAGATCACTTTAAGGTTTTTAAGTGGACTCTATCAGTGAGGCATGAAACAGCTTGAGTCTCCTTCCTCTTGCTGGGTCTGATATAATCAGGGGCATAAACATACACATAGGAAAAGGGAGCCACCGTATTTCATAGTGCAGTGTGAGAAAAGACTCCAGGGCTGTCCACAGCTGAGCTGCATGTAGAGAAACCCTTGAGAGGCTCAAAAAACTAAGGCCCAGGGATAGATGAACCATATGCTTGTTAGCATACAGTGAAATCAGGAAGAAAGTAAGGAATGAAAAGAGTAAGGAGAAAAGAGGCCTGGTAAGAGACAAGCTCTATGCCAGGTTTTTTGCCTACAGTTGCAGAAAAGTGGAGACCTTGGCAGAGATCAGCAGTCATCTTTCTTCACCATGTGTCAGCTAATTCTGGTGAGAAACCATCTCTTTTGTCCCATGAGTTGTACTACTCATGGCCTTGGAACTATAAGCGTTTACACCAAGTAAATCCCCATTATAAAAGCCAACACATTTCTGGTAATTTAAACTGGCAGCCCTTTGACAAACAAAACTTACATTAGTGTTCTCCTAGATTTGGTTTGCCAGTATTTTGTTGAGGATTTTTACATCTAAATTCATGGGATATTTGTCCATAGTTTTTCTTTCCTTTGTATCTTTCTCTAGATTTAGTATGGAGGTAATGCTGTCATCATAGAATGAATTAGGTAGTTTTCCTTTCTCTTCAGTGTTTTGGAAGAGTTTGAGCAGATTTGAAGCTAAGTCTTCTTTGGATATTTGCTAAAATTTTCCTGTGAAGCCTTGTGGTCCTGAGCTTTTTTTTTTTTTTTTTTTTTTTTGGAGTATTTTGATTGTTGATTCAATCTCTTTATCAATAATTGCTTTGTTGAGATCTTCTATTTCTTCTTTAGTAAGTGCAGATAGTTTATGTGTTTCTAAGAATTTGTCCACTTCCTCTAGGTTATATAATTTATTGGCATACATCTTGTGACAATTTTAAGTTCTTTTATGACTTCCAAAAGGAAAAAGATTCTTTTGAACTAATCCATTCCTGTGGGTTTAGAGACCTTTTAATTGGACTACATCAATGAAGCATGACATAGGTTGGGTTTCTACGCTCTTGCTGTGCCTTATATAAACAGAGACATAGAGAAAATGGAAGTTGCCATTTTTTATCCTGTCATGTGAAAGAGGACTTGAGCATCACTAACAGCCAAAACTTAAGCACAAAGCCCCCAAGAGGCCAGGCCAACAGATCAGTTCAAGGAAAAATGGACGAGTCATATGCCTGAAAGCCCACAGATGAATGAGGGAAAAAAGTAAAGCAGACAACACTGGAGAGGAGGGCCAGAAAAAGATAAGATCTATACCTTGTTGCCCATGTTGGGGCACCAGGAGATGGTAGATTCTGGAAGAGAAGGCAGGTACCTTAGCTGTGAAGGGTGGTCATTTTGCTTTGTCACATGGCAGGACTCCAGGATTACCAATAGCTAACTTTGATAAGAAAGCATCTATGCTGATTCCTTGATCTGGATATTTCAGAGTCTCAGAATTGTATGCTTATATCTTAAAATGTTCATTTTAGAAGCCAATTCATTTCTGGTATTTCGCATCAGCAGCCTGTGGCAAGCTCAGACATATCTGTTTATAGAAGCCACTATAAACAGTAATCCTTTTACATTTCAGTAGGGATGGTAGTAATGTCTCCCTTTTCTTTCTAATTTTCATTGTTGTATCCTCTTTTATTTTTGTCAGTCTAGCTAAATGTTTGTTGATTTTATTGATCTTTACAGGGAATCAGCTTTGTTTTGTTAATCCTCTTTTGTTTCCTTGTTTTCTATTTAATTTCTCTCTGCTCTGATGATTTTTATTTTCTTCCTTCTGCTTGCTTTTGGTTTAGTTTTCTCTTCTAGTTCTCTTTCTTACAGTTTTGAGATTAGGTGTCTGAATTCTTTCTTCAATTTTAATGTAAACATCTAGAACTCTAAATTTCCCTCTCAGAACTTCCTTTAAGTTTTTGTGCACTGTATCTTCAATTTCATTCACTCAAGATATTTCCTAATTATGCTTCTGATTTCCTCTTAACCCCATTGTGTATGAGCATATTGCTTAATTCCCACATATTTGTTTATTTCCCCTTTCTCCCTCTATTGCTGATTTGTAGACCCATTCCATTGTGGTCAGAGACTACACATTTTGTGATATCAATATTTTATTAATTTATTAAGACTTGTTTTGTGCCTCAATATATATTCTAACCTGGAGAATGATTCATGTGCTCCTGAAAAGAATTTTCATTTTGTTTTCATTGGGTGCAGTGCTCTATGTATGCCTATTAGATCTACTTGTTTTAGTGTATCATTCAAGCCCTGTCCCTCCCTATTGATCTTCTGACTAGATATTCTATCTATTATTGAGAGTGGTGTGTTAAAGTCTCCTACTATTAATGTAGAACCATCAATTTTTCCTATCAAATTTATCAAAATTTACCTCATATATTTTTGAGTTCTGATGTTAGGTGCATATATATATTCATAATTGTTACTCCTTCCTATAGAATTTTCCCCTTTTCAGTATGTAATGACTGACTTTATCCCTCATATCTGTTTTTATTTAAAGATTATTTTGTTCTATAGTAATATAGCCACCTCAGGTTTCTTTTGGTTACAACTTACGTGCTTATTTTTTCCATCATTTCACCCTCAACCTATTTGTATCTTTGAATTTAAGATGAGTCTCTTTCAGACAGCATACAGCTGGATCATGCTCCTACCATTTTAATGAAGAGCTTATTCCATTTACACTTAAAGGCACTACTCATAAAATGGGACTTTCTTCTGTTATTTTGTTATTTAACTTTTCTAAGTCTTATACCATTTTTGTTCCTTACTTATATTTAAGCCTACTTTCATATTAATTTGCTTTCTTGTGTTGTACCGTATTGAGTGCTTTCTCATTTCTAACTAGATATATTTTTTATTTGTTTTCCTTGTGGTTACCATGGTGTTTAAATTTAACATGCTAAATATATAACAGTTATCTTCAGTTTGATGCCTACTTAACTTCAATAGCATCCATGTGTACTATAAACCTCTGTCCCCTAATAATTTTTTACTTGCTACCACTTATGCCATTGTAGATTATATGTACAAAAGCCTTGATTTATCACTACTTTTTAAGCATTTGCATTTTGACACTTTTAGGAAGATGAGGAATTACATATTAAACAGTACAGTACAATAATATTGCCATTTGCAGTTACATAAATGGTTACCTTCAAGTCATTGTTTCCTTTTGCTGCTTTGAAACACTTTCTAGTGTACTTTCATTTCAGTCTTAAAAATTCCCTTTAGAATTGTTTTTGGGACAGAGCTAGTGAATAATTCCTTCAGCTTTTATCTCAGAATGTCTTACTAGTCACATTTTTAAAGACTGTTTTTCTGGATGTAAAATTTTTGACTGACTGATTTTCATTCAGCACTTTGAGTATTTCATCCCACTGCCCTCTAGACGCCTTGGTTTCTGATGAGAAGTCTGCATTTTATCTAATTAGGACTTCCTTGTACATAAAACATTGCATTTCTCTTGGCAGCTTTCAGAACTCTCTTCTTGTCCTTTGCAATCCATCATGTAAACAATATATGGTGGGGTATATTTTTCTTCAAGTTTATCCTATTTGGGGTTCTCTGAGCTTCTTGGATGTGCATATTCACATCCTTTTCTATGTTTGGGAAATTCTCTGTCATTATTTCTTTGAATATTCTTTCTGCCCCCTTTTTCCCTTTCTTCTCCTTTTGGAACTCCCGTAATACATATACTGATATGCTTCATGATTCTCCATAAGTATTTTAGGCTATTTTAACTTTCTAAAACATGACGTCAGTAAAAGATTTCTTTGACAAATGTGATAAAGGAAAAGTACATACCTGAGACATGGGGGTGGGCATGTTATAGGGTGAGACATGCAATGTGGGGAATTTGGAAAAATCTTTTAAATCCTTTCCTCCTTCCCCCTACTCACATTAAGGAGGGATCTCAGCTATTTGTTATCCTGATTGGCTGCCTTTCCTAATTCATTATTAGCTTTCAGGGAACCAATAGGAAGACCTTTCTGCTTGAAGTTATCCAGAGTTTCTTTTGAGCTAGAAATTTCAAATATGACCTCATGACCAGGGTCTTGGTCAGCTTTTCATCTGTAATGGTTACAGTTTTGGCCTTAATCAGGTGGGTTCTTTCAGGGGGCGGTTTGGGCAGGGTCTCATGGCTGTGTTCTGACCAGTGGCCTTCTCACGTTTTCTATACTATATGTTTCAACTCCCCCCTCAGAGTTTACACCCTTTGTTTTAAGTGGGAGCTAAAAGGTGATGGATCTTCTGTATGTGCTTCCTGCTGGTTAGGGGCAATAGTCCCTGCTTGGTGAAGTGTGAAACTCTCCAGCTCTTCTTTTGATTTTGAGGGAAGGCAGTTATGGCACTGTGGTTGGAACTGGATTGAATCTTCATATGAGTAATACTTTTTTCTAGAATGTGTTGATTCTTGAAGAAATAAACTTAGAAATTTGAGAATACATTATGCTTTTAAAGTATGATCAGTGACCCCAACAAGAGGGCTTGCCATGACATACTAGACCATAGCAGCAAGAAAGGCCAAGTGCCTCCAGAAGGTACATCCTCCTAAAATTGATAGTTATGGTCTTGTAGGGTTCAAATGCTGTTTAGGGCTATTCCAGAGTGATTTTCATAGAAATAGTATTCCTCCCTGGGGAACAGGCAGGTTTCCCCCTTTTCCATGGTTAGCATACTTAGCACTCTGGGATTCTGTAGCACCACAATAGCAAAAGTCTGTTTGTTGTTTAAGGCCTTTTAATGTATGGCTAGTTTCTTCTATGCTGTTGATTTACTCTAGGGAGAGATTACAGTAGACCTACTAGGTTTGATATAAATTGCAAATCCCAGTTCCTACAGCAGCAGTTATGACTAGGAGAGGGATGAGGATAGGCACTGTCCTAAATGTAAACTCACAAAGACAATATAAACAATAAGACAAGCAAATGGCAAACAAAATAAAGATAGCACTTAAGAAAGTTATTCTTTTATCTTATAGGCATGTTCATTAATTACTTAAAAAAAGGAATCAAGTTTGCTAAGACTATTAAAATGTATAATATCCCTCTGCATATGATCTAGAATAGAAGAGGTATTATCATTAATCAGATATCTAGGTACAGTACTTACTATTAATCAAATCACAAGTTTCTCTTTGAGCTGCAGTTAATAAATCTAATCTCCAGGTTTGCAATATCATACATGTTATCTCTCTTTGGGAGCAGGCCATAATGACAATTGTGTTTAAGTTCATTGACATTACTTATAATTATTGCACCATTTAGTATGTCCTGTACAGCCAGCATGTTGCAGCACAATTGATCCTAGAGAAAAACTCCAGTGTTTCTCCAGCCTGGTGCAGAGTACCTGTATTAGTGAGCCAAAGGGGTGCTGATGCTAATTACCAGAAATATGCTGGCTTTTATAAAGGGTATCTATTTGAGCTAAAAGCTTAGAGTTACAAGGCCCCAAAGTATCCAACACAAGACTGGTTTCTAATTCAATTCAACTGCCACTTGTTGATGCATGGTGGCAGGTGATCTCTGCCTGTTCTCTTTCCATCTTCCTCTGAAGGATCTGTGGTCCCATCTTTTATAGGCTGGCATAGGGTCATCATTCAGGGCTTCCTGTATCAATCTGTCATAGGGCTCATTTCTATCCAAATTTTCTGAGTTACTCAGGTGCTCAGTTGCAAACATTCAGGTCAATTCCTCATCCCTCTCTGGCGCCTCAGGATCAAACATGACAGAGTTCTATCCTCTTCTGTATCTTCTTCTGTGTGTCTTCTTTAGTATCTGCATATATAGGTCAAAGGGAGTGGGCACTCAACCTGAGGTACACCTTATTGACATAGCCCAATCAGAAGCCCTAAATTGATTTTATCAAGTAAGTTTAATCAGAGGACCTTCACTGAATCTAATATAGTCAAAGGGAATCATTACAGAGAAACATGCCAGGTTACCAACATAATCCTTCTACTTTTGGGATTCACAAATAATCTCAAACTTCCACAACACCCTTCAGCAGAATAAAATAGTGCCCTTCAGCAGTATAAAACAGAGCCCAAGTCCATTGTAAATGTGGTGATATCAAACCATCCCCAGATGCTGCAGGAGTCCAAAACAGCAACTTACTTTCCATCTACTTAAACATGGCCAGAGATGTAGAAGATACTTTCATTGTTTTAGGGGCCATAGTGAATGTTATACCCAATAACTCAATTGCAGAGTCACCATACAGAATAGTGGAGATCTGGTTTGAATGCACAGAAAAGCTTGACAATACTGAAACCTATCTCTTTTAATTTTTGTACACGTTCTAAATGCTTCCAATGTTGCATGTCTAAAATGAACTTAACTATTTTTACTTTTTATTTATTTTTTAAAGATTTATTTATTTTTAAAATTTTCTCTCCCCTTTCCTCCCCCAGTTGTCTGTTCTCTGTGTCCATTTGCTGTATGTTCTTCTGCGTCCACTTGTAGTCTTGTCAGCAGCACCCAGAATCTGTGTCTCTTTTTGTTGCATCATCTTGCTGCATCAGCTCTCCATGTGTGTGATGCCATTCCTGGGAAGGCTGCATTTTTTTTTGCACTGGACAGCTCTCCTTATGGGGCACACACCTTGCACATGGGCCTCCCCTATGCAGGGGACACCCCTGCTTGGCATGGCACTCCTTGCATGCATCAGTAGTATGTGTGGACCAGCTCACCACACAGGTCAGGAGGCCCTGGGTTTGAACCTTGGACCTCCCATGTGGTAGGTGAATGCCCTATCTGTTGGGCTAAATCTGCTTCCCAAAACTTAACTGTTTTTAGTAGTTTATTTTTTACTTCTACACCTTTACCATAGTTATGTTAAACAGGTATTTTACGTTAGCAGTACAGGAAAAAAAACTACTTTCTCCATTATTGTATGAAAACCTAATATTCCCAATGGAATCAAGACTTTCTTTCCCCTACCTCCACCTTAATATGGAGATTAAAGTGGCCCCTGACATACTCCTCTGTTATGAAGTTACTTTTTGTTATCAATATCTGCTTAGATTTCTATATAATAATGGCTTCCTGGAATGAGCCATTTAAATATTTCAGTTTAGAAAATGCTTTTGCAAATTTCCTATAACCAACCATAACCACATAAACTATTTACTTTTACCATTAAATAAACTTATTAAATTGTAGTTAACCACCAGTGAAATTCACCTTTACCCATTTAGATCTTGCCTTATATCCCTTATTGTTTTCTGTGAAAACTAGTCATTTCATTATAGGACAGATCTCAATTTCATTAACATGAACATTCAATGTTTATTATCTTAAAGATTAAATACATATATATCATTAGTATCCTATAAAACTAGGGAGATTACACCCAAGCCAAACAAAATGGAAACAATTACATTTTATGCAAGAAATGTTCTTCCTACACAGGAAGGTAAACTTATTTTAAAAAATAATATTCTAAAATTGTGAGCAACCTTAAAAGCATACTTGCTGCTGATTCTAGAAAATATTATCATTATTTAATTAGTTTTAATCATAATTTAGAAAAATCTGATCATCACTTTCAAGGACTTTTTCTTACTGAAAATTGACAATTGGATTATGAATTATTCTCATTTTAAGGTTACTGAAAGGTATAGTATTCAGCCAAAGGGGTGATGATGCAGAATACCAGAAATTTGTTGGTTTTTTTAAAGGATATTTATTTGGGGTAGAAGCTTACAGTTACCAGGCCATAAAGCATAAGTTACTTCCCTCACCAAAGTCTATTGCCCCATGTTAGAGCATGATGGCTGCCTACATTTGTGAGGTTTCAGGCTTCCTGGGTTCCTCTCTTCCTGGGGCTTGCTTGTCTCCATGCTCCTCTGCTGTCTCCACATGGCCAACTGTAGACTATCAGTTGAACAACTTGTTTATTTACCTGGTACCTTTTTGCTGTCCTCATGACCAAGCTCCTCTGTGTGCTTACTTCCTGGGGTTTCAGCTCAAAACTCCAACATCCCTTCTCTGTGGTACAGTTGTTCTGTGAGTCCTCACCCACAAGAATCAGGGAATCAACATTCTACTGATGTGGCCCAGTGAATGTCTTAATCATTATTTAATCAAGTAAAAGTAAAACCTCTGAATTCAAAACACTCTAATATTCAAGAGGAAAAGATCAGTTTACAAACATAGTCCAATATTTCTTTTTGGAACTCATCAATAATATCAAAGTCCTACAAAATTTTAATTTAGTAATTACAGAAAAAGCTATGAGTCTAAATCCCCCAGCCTAACAGGTTGAGTTTTAAGCTAAACTTACATTTCCCTATCTTGTCACAGGTAGAGTGTAGCAATTTGATATTCATGAATTCCAAAAATAAAAAATAAAAATTATATTGATTATGTTTGCTAATTGGTCTGTTCCTCTGGGTGTGTTACACTTTGGTTGTATTAAATTCAAAGGTTTTGTTTACTTGATGAAATCAAGATTAGGACTTTGATTTGGCCACATCAACAGGGTTTAACTCACATTTGAGCTCTTGCTCCCTTGATAGGCTTTATTAATGGACAGTCTCTCAAGAAGTCACATAGAAGTTGATACACAAGAAAAAGAAAGTACTCCATAGAAGTCATAAGACAGAATTTTGTCATGACACAGAAGAGGAGAAATCTTGGTTATTTTAGTCCTACCATGTGACAGAAAGAAGTCTCAAACTGCAAAAGCTCTGAGCAGTGCTAAGTCATTCACCGGATACTTTGCACCTGAAGAGACCAGAGCCCTGACCAGCTGAGAAGGCCAGAAATAAATGAACCCTTCAGATTCACAGAGATCATCAACCACCTTGCTTCAACACATTGCAACATCCTTTAGTGAGAAGATACCTTTTATTGTACCTTGAGTCGAATTCTTTAGGGCCTTCTAACTGTAAGCTTTTACCTCAAATAAATACCCTTTATAAAAGCCAACAGATTTCTTGTAATTTGCATCAACATCCATTTGGCTGACTTAATACATAGCACTTCCAGCATAGCTCTTGCAAAGAGGAGGCCCTTGGGGAGCTAGGTAGTTAAAGGAGCTTAGGAAAAATGTGTTTTCTCTTCCAGTAGTTACTATATTCTGATCTCTATATGACCTTTCCATCCTGTTTAGCTTCTGTAATTTGGGCTCCATGAATATTCATTTATGTATATAAGTGCTTATTTAATTTTAACCACTTTGAATAGAGCTCTTTTAAAACTTTACACTTGTTAACTTGATATTATGAGCCTGAATTATGAAAATATATGCTGAACAAATAGACATAAACAGACATAAAAACACACAACTCAATTAATGTTACTTATAATTTTCATTCTCTTACAAAATAGATTTAGCTGTAAAATGACATTATATACAAAAGATCTCTCTTTGTAAGCTAACCTGTACTGTGACCATACAGTTTTGCACAGAACTTTGTTCTTTTTAGTCATTGGCTTATAACTAAATTGTTCCCAAAACTTAAAACACAATCTACATTTTTTCCTTTTGATGCAGGCTAGTAATATAGGGAATGAATAGATGGATTTCGAATCTAGCAGAGTCCACAGGGACATCAATATCCCCCAAGATGGCTGCTGGAAGACCCTACCTAAGATTCTGCCACCCAGAAGACTTCCTCTGGAAGCCAGGAGAAGCCCTAGGTATTCCCTAAGAACTTTATCACTGGACCTTCCTGTGAGATTGTTGGGAAAAATAAGCAATCAAAATGGTAAACTGGAGGCGGGGCAAGATGGTGTCTGAGTGTCTGAGTGAGTGCACCTCATAATTTCTCCTGCAAAGAAGTGGCTGAATAGGGTTGGAGTCCTGCTGGACAGGGCTGTTTCAGGTGCTTGCAGGGAAGGAGGTGTCTGGACATTGATTTGGTGGGATGGTGACAGAGGAGATTCTTGCAAGAGGTAGAATTTTGGGTCTCTTTCATGGAGGTCGGGGTTGTGGGTGGGACCCTTCCCCCTGGGGCTGGTGGCCTGGCATGGGGATTCCTGAAGACTTTGCTGTGCTGGGGAGTACCCAAGCTCTGAGCAGGCTGTTTTGGGGGCTTGCAGGGTGGGAGGTGTCTGGAAATCGATTTAGTGAGACAGTGACAGAGGAGATTTTTGTGAGAGTTGGAATTTTGGGTTTCTGAAATGAAGGTCAGAGGTTCTGGGCAGAGCCCCTCCCCCTAGGGCTGGTGGCCAGGCTGCAGCAATCCCTGGGTTCTTTGTTGTGTGGGGTGTTCCCAAACCCTGAGCAGGCTCTTTTAGGGGCTTGCAGGGCAGGAGGTGTCTGGATGGTGATTTGGTGAGACAATGACAGAGGAGATTCTTGTGAGAGGTGGAATTTGGGGTTTCTGAAATGGAGGTCAGAGGTTGTGGGCGGGACCCCTCCCCCTAGGGCTGGTGCCCAGCTGTGGGGATCCCTGAAGGCTGTGTTGTGCTGTGGAGCTCCAAGGCCCCCTGTTAACCAGATGCATGGTTCCCAGGTCTGTGTCCCCTAAACCCTGGTAGCCCATGCACCAGAGACTCATACACCTTGAGTCTGCAATAACATAGACTTCCCATTCCTGAATCCACCATGCCCTGAGGTCCATCTGAGGTCCTTGACTACCCTAGCCCTCAGCATTTGTGTTTTTTTTTTCCTCTCTTTCTCTCTCTCCTTGAACTTGGAGGAGTATACCAGCTGTCTTGGGGAGAGTCTAGGAAGAAAGGAGAGGTAAATCTGCTAAGAAAGCCCAATTTACCTAAATGTCCTGGGATAAGAAACTTGGTCTGGGAGAAGGTGGAGTCAGAAAATCAATTAGACCTCTACTAGCATACCTAAGGGGGAGGGACTTTAGGAGGTGCTACCCAAGCTTCCAGTAGCATATTTGGGGTTTCTGGTGAGGTATAGGTGATCGCACGCTGGATATAAAAGAGCTATAGTCTTCTGTGTTGAATTGGTTCAACAAGGACCTAATTGAATCTCCTACCAGACCTCTCAGGCAGCTTTCCTGCTGTCCTGGGAAAGAGAAGTGAGGAAAGGAAAAAGGGGGAAGGTCAGATCCCTAAGTGTATTATTTAACTGCAAAAAGGATTCCTAGCTTAAAACGTTGGTTCTTTTTTTCTTTTTTTCCCTTGGTTGCTAATATTGCATAGTCTCCTGGCCATTTCTCCTGTTTTGTCTCCCAAGGTCCTTTTTAATTTATTTAGTTTCTTTCTCTTTTTCTTGCTTGTTTCCCCCCATTTTCTTTGCCCACCCCCTTTTTCTCTTCTCTTTTTTTCTATCTTTTTCTTCTTATTTTATTTTATTTTCTTTATATAATAGGTGCTGCAGGGAGAATCTCACACTTGCTGTGTTTTCTCATCCTCCATTTCTTCTTTTCTTTGTGTATTGATTATGGCCACCTATGCTATCCCCTTTCCCCCACATCTTTCTATCCTCCATCATCTACTCTTTCTCTTACATTCCACCTCCCTTTCTTTGCCCCCAAATTGTCTGACTTTTAATTTCTAATACCTTTGTTCTGTTTTCAGTTTTTTATCCACTCTTGATATTATTGTCTTTCTTTTCTCTTTCCCTCTCTCATGAAAACACTGGCTTTTTAATTCATACTATATTCCTCCCCATATTCAGTTGACTCTCTCATTATACGTACTCTATTTATTGCTATAACTCTACACAACTTACAAGAGTCTAATATCCATTCTCCAGATCTCACATTGTTGCTCTGTTAACATTTATTACCAATACTACTTTATATATTTTATTTTCTTACAAATTTTGCTTTCCCTGGCCCTAATATTTTCCTTCAAAGTAAACTCAGCCAGCAATATAAATAGAGTAAGAAGAACAAACTGACAAAGAGAAGACATAACACTTACGTATGAACAACAATTAATCCACAAGACTAGACAAAGAAGCTAAGGAACTGAATAAACCTGTCAAGATAAAATGATGACCAGACAGCAAAAAAAAAACAACTACAAACTAAAGCAATAATGAGGAAAACATGGCGGAATCCAATGAACAAACTAAAAACCAGGAAGGGGAGCAGAACATCGGACAAGTAATTAAACATCTCAAAACATATATTAGAGACCAACTTAATGAAGTAAAGGAAGAGTTTAACAATATGAAGAAATCACTTGGAGAGGAAATTGCAGACATACACAAAAACATAACAGATATCATGGGGATGAACACCACAGTTCAAGAAATGAAACATACACTCTCAGCAAATAGCAGCAGATTAGAAGAGGCAGAGGAGAGAATTAGAGACGTGGAAGACAGTACATCTGAAATAAAAAAGATAGTAGAATTTAATGATAATAAGATAAAAAAATCCAGCTAGGACTTAAGGACCTGAATGACAATGCAAAATGCACAAACATATGTACTATAGGCATCCCAGAAGGAGAAGAGAAGGGAAAGGGGACAGAAGGGATGTTGGAGGAAATAATGGCTGAAATCTTCCCAAATCTACTGAGAAAGATGGATGTACATGTCCAGGAAGCACAACACACACCAAACACCATAAATCCCAACAAGCCCACCCCAGGACATATACTTATCAAATTATCCAATGCTCAAAACAAAGAGTAAATTCTAAAAGCAGCAAGAGAAAAGAGAACCATCACATACAAGGGAGGCTCCATAAGATTAAGTGCTGATTTCTCATCTGAAACCATGGAGGAAAGAAGGCAGTGGTATGATATAGTCAAGGTACTAAAAGAAAAAAATTTCCAACCAAGAGTACTCTACCCAGCTAAACTAGCATTCAAAAATGATGGAGGGTTCAAAATATTCACAGATAAACAGAAATTGAAAGAGCATGCCAACAAGAACCCTGCCCTTCAAGAAATACTAAAGGGAGTTTTGCAGGAAGAAAGGAAAAAACAGGAGAGGCAGAGTTGGAGGAGAGTCTAAGAGCAACAAAAAAGACAAAAAGACAAGGAAAAAAGCAAACAAAATATGACAAACACAAGGCCAAACAAAATATAGCTAACATAAATAATTCCTTGAAAGTAATAACACTGAATGTCAATGGATTAAACTCACCTATCAAAAGATTCAGACTGGAAGAATGGATAAGGAAATATGACCCATCTATATGCTGTCTATAAGAAACACCTCTTTTAGACCCAAGGATTCATGGAGGTTGAAAGTGAAGGAGGGCGGGGCAAGATGGTGGCTGAGTGAGCTTACCTGATAATATCTCCTGCAAAGAAGTGGCTAGGCAGTGTTGGAGGCTCTTTGGGACCAGGCTGTTTCAGGATTTTTGCAGGTCAGGAGGTATCTGGACATCGATTTGGTGGGAAGGTAACAGAGAAAATACATCTATAAAATATACACGGAGGTCCCGGCTGCACACAGAAAGCTCCCTACTTGGGTGGGCGGAGCCGAGGCACCAGGCACTGCCATGGTGTTTTTTTTTGAGGCTCTGCAGTAGTGGGGAATTCATAAGCCCTGAGTGGCCTATTGGGGGATTAATAGGACAGGAGGCGCTTGCAGACCGATTTGGGAAGACAAACCGGAGTTTAATTGTGAAGCAGGGGAATTTTTGATTGCAGAAACAAACAATAGCGCTTCCGCCTAGAGCCCCACCCCCCGCAAACCCAGCTGCCGATCTACAGTGGACTTAAATTGATAGCAATAAAGAGACGCCACCAGGGTCTGACAGGGTAGATGTTTGGAAGCTGATTAGGGGAATATTTTGCAAAGCATGGGAATTTTGGGTTTGGACTCAGTTATTAGCGTTTCCAGCTGGAGCCCCATCCCCAGGCCGGCCTATTGATCTGTGTTAAATTGGCTGCAGTCTACAGGCGCCCCCAGGTAGCTGTTCCGGGGAATCACAGGGTGGGAGGGGTCCTGAAGTCAATTGGTGATACATCCACAGAATAGACCCCAGGGAGTGAGTGAATTGTGGGGTACAGAAGACAGGATAGAGCTCGGGGATGTGACCTTACCCATAGGGCTGGCACCCAGCTGCACAGATCCCTGAAGGCTCTGATGCACTGCGGTGCTCCCAGGCTCCCTGTTAACCAGACTTGAGGTTGCCAGGTCTGAGTCCCCTAAACTCTGGTGGCCCACACCCCAGAGATTCACACCTCTTGAGTCTTCAATATCTCAGATTTTCCATCCCTGAATCCATCACGCCCTGAGGTCCATCTGAGGTCCTTGAATGTCCTAGCCCTCAACATTTGTGTTTTATCTTTTTTGTTTTGTTTTGTTTCTATTTTCATTCTATTTTATTTTTTATTTTATTTTTTTAATGTTCTGATTACTAACATTGTATTATCCCCTTGTCTTTTCTCCCAGTGTATCCCCCAAAGTCTTTTTTTTCCAGTAATTTAGGTTTTTTTTTTTTTTTACTGGTATTGTGGCTGTGGTGGTTGGTGTATATCTTTTTTCTCTTTTCCCTATCCATTCCTCGCCCTTTACCCACCCCCCTTTTCTCTCTTCCTTTCTTCTCTCTTTTTTTTCTCTCTCTCTTGTCCCTCATGTTCTTCTTATTCTATTTTATCTTAACTATACAATAGATGCTGAAGGGAACACCTCAAATTTGCTGGGTTTCCTCATCCTCCACTGCCTCATTTCTGTGTGAATAAATTTTGGCTATCTACACTATCCCCTTTCCCCTACATCTTGATAGCTTCCATCATCTACTGTCTCTCCTATATTCCACCTCCCTTTCTTTGATCCACAAAGTGTCTAACTTTTAATTTCTAATACGTTTGTTTTTGTTTTCTGTCTGTTATCCACACTTGAAATTTTCCCTTTCTTTTCACTTTCCCTCTCTCAGGAAAACAATAGCTTTTTAGTTCATATCATATTCCTCCCATACTCAGAAAACTACCTCATTATAGGTACTCTACCTACAGCTATAACTCTACACAATTTACATGAATCTAACCTCCATCCTCCCAGATCTCATATTGTTGCTTTGTTAACATATATCACCAATACTACTTTACACTTTTTCCTTCCTTACACAATTGCCTTTCCCCAGTACTAATACTTATCTTTAAAGTGAACTCAACCAGCAATAAGAAATTAGAATAAGAAGAACAAAGTGACAAAGAGAAAATATAACACTTATGCAAAAACAACAGCTAATTAATCTCCAAGACTAGACAAAGAAGCTAAGGAACTGATTAAACCCATCAAGATAAAATGATGACCAGACAGCAACAAAAATCTACGAACCAAACCAGTAATCAGGAAAACATGGCTGAATCCAATGAACAAACTAAAAATCAGGAAGGGGAGCAGAACTTCACACAAGTAATGAAAGATCTCAGAAAATTTATCACCGACAAATTTGATGAAGTAAAGGAAGAGATTAACAACATGAAGATAACACTTAGAGGGGAAATTGCAGACATATGCAAAAAAATAACAGATATGATAGGAATGAACACCACAGTTCAAGAAAACAAAAATACACTTACAGCAAATATCAGCAGACTAGAAGAGGCAGAGCAGAGAATTGGTGATGTGGAAGACAGTACATCGGAAATCAAACAGATAGTAGAATTAGTCGATAGAAAGATAGAAAAAATCCAGCTAAGACTTAGGGACCTAAATGACAATGCAAAATGCACACACATACGTATTATAGGCATTCCAGAAGGAGAAGAGAAGGGAAGGGGTCAGAAGGAGTGTTACAGGAAATAATGGCTGAAAACATCCCAAATCTACTGAAAGAGACAGATGTACATATGCAAGAAGCACAGCGCACTCCACTGGTCATAAACCCCAACAGACCCATCCCAAGACATATACTTGTCAAATTATCCAATGCTCAAGACAAAGAGAAAATTCCAGCAGCAAGAGAAAAGAAAATCATCACATACAAGGGAAGCTCCATAAGATTAAATGCTGATTTCTCATCTGAAACCATGGAGGCAAGAAGGCAGTGGTAGGATATAGTCAAAGTACAAAAGGGAAAAAATTTCCAACCAAGAATACTCTATCCAGCTAAACTAGCATTCAAAAATGATGGAGAGTTCAAAATAGTCACAGATAAACAAAAACTGAAAGAGTATATCAACAAGAAACCTCCTCTTCAAGAAATTCTTAAGGGAGTTCTGCAGGAAGAAAGGAAAAAACAGGACAGTCAGAGATGGAGGAGAGTGTAAGAGCAACAAAAAAGACAAAAATAGAAGGGGAAAATAAAATATTACAAACAAAATATAACAAACACAAATCCAACCAAAATATGGCTACCACAAATAATTCTCTGAATGTAATAATACTGAATGTCAATGGACTAAACTCACCTATCAAAAGATTCAGACTGGGACACTGGATAAGGAAATATGACCCATCTATATGCTGTCTACAAGAAACACATCTTAGACCCAGAGACTCATGGAGGTTGAAAGTGAATGGCTGGAAAACAATCATACAAGCAAACAACAACCAAAAAAAGGCAGGAGTAGCTATATTAATATCAGACAAAATAGACTTTAAATGCAAAACAATTGTGAGAGACAAAGAAGGATACTACATTTTAGTGAAAGGGACAATATGTCAAGAAGATCGAACGATCATAAATATTTATGCTCCTAACAAGGGTGCCTCTAAATACGTGAGACAAATGCTGGAAAAATTAAGTGAAAAAATAGATGCATCTACAATTATAGTGGGGGATTTTAATACACCAATATCAATTCTGGACAGAACATCTCAAAAGAGAATCACTAAAGAAACAAAACATTTGAACAATATACTAGAAGAGCTGGATCTAATAGACATATATAGATCATTACACCCCAACACAGCAGGATATACATTTTTCTCAAGCACACATGGAACATTCTCCAAGATAGACCATATGCTAGGCCACAAAGAAAGGCTTAATGAATTCAGAAAGATCGAAATCATACAAAACAATATCTCTGATCACAGTGGAGTGAAGCTGGAAATTTGCAAAGGATGGAGGCCCAGATTTCACACCACAATTTGGAAATTAAAAAGCACACTCTTAGAAAAACAGTGGGTCAAAGAGGAAATCTCAAAAGAAATCAATGACTACCTTGAATCAAATGATAATGATAACACAACATACCAAAATTTATGGGATGCAGCAAAAGCAGTACTGAGAGGGAAATTTATAGCCATAAATTCACATATCAAAAAAGAAGAAAGAGCAAAAATTGAAGAACTAACTGCACTTTTGACGGAATTAGAAAAACAACAACAAAGTAACCCAACAGGAAGAAGAAGGAAAGAAATAACAAAGATAAGAGCAGAACTAAATTAAATAGAAAATAAGAAAGCACTTGAAAAAATAAACAAGACCAAGAGCTGGTTTTTTGAGAAGATCAACAAAATTGACAAACGTTCAGCGAGACTAACAAAGAAAAAAAGAGAAAAGATGCAAATACACAAAATAAGAAATGAGAAAGGTGATATCACCACTGATCCCACAGAAATAAAGACTATCATAAGAGGATACTTTGAAAAACTATATTCCAACAAAAAGGACAATTTAGAGGAAATGGACAAATTCCTAAATCACATAAGCAGCCCATACTGACGAAAGAAAAAATTGAGGATCTTAACAAACCAATCATAAGCAAAGAGATAGAATCAGTCATTAAAAATCTCCCAACTAAGAAGAGCCCAGGGCCAGATGGCTTCACAGGTGAATTCTACAAAACATTCCAGAAAGAACTAACACCAATCCTGTTGAAACTATTCCAAATTTTGAAACAGAAGGAACATTTCCGAACTCCTTCTATGAGGCCAACATTATCCTAGTACCAAAGCCTAACAAAGACACCACAAGAAAGGAAAATTACAGTCCAATTTCTCTAATGAACCTAGACACAAAAATACTTAAGAAAATACTTGCTAATCGTATTCAACAACACATTAAACGAATTATAAACCACGACCAAGTGGGATTTATTCCAGGTATGCAAAGATGGTTCAACATAAGAAAATCAATTAATGTGATACACCATATAAACAGATTGAAGGAAAGAAATCACATAATTATATCTATAGATGCAGAAAAGGCATTTGACAAAATACAGCACCCTTTCTTGATAAAAACACTCCAAAAGATTGGAATACAAGGAAACTTTTTGAACATGATAAAGAGTATATATGAAAAACCTACAGCCAACATTGTTTACAATGACGAAATCCTGAAATCCTTTCCTCTAAACTCAGGAACAAAACAAGGATGCCCATTGTCTCCACTCCTATTTAACATTGTCTTAGAAGTACTTGCACGAGCACTGAGGCAAGAACCAGATATAAAAGGCATTGAAATTGGAAGGGAAGAAGTCAAAATTTCATTATTTGCAGATGACATAATCCTATACATAGAAAACCCTGAGAGATCTACAACAAAGCTTCTAGAACTCATAAATGAGTTCAGCAAGGTCGCAGGTTATAAGATCAATGTGCAAAAATCAGTAGCATTTCTGTACACCAATAATGAGCAAGATCAGGAGGAAATCAAGAAACAAATACCATTCACAATAGTAAATTAAAAAATCAAATACCTAGGAATAAATTTAACTAAAGAGGTAAAAAACTTATACACTGAGAACTATACAAGACTGTTCAAGGAAATCAAAGAAGACCTAAATAAGTGGAAGAATATTCCTTGTTCATGGATAGGAAGACTGAATATTATTAAGATGTCTATCCTACCAAAACTGATCTACACATTCAATGCAATCTCAATAAAAATCAACACAGCCTTCTTTAAGGAACTAGAAAAACTATCTATGAAATTTATTTGGAAAGGAAAGAGGCCCCGAATAGCCAAAGACATATTGAAAGAGAAAAACGAAATAGGAGGAATCACACTTCCTGACTTCAAAACATACTACAAAGCTACAGTAGTGAAAACAGCATGGTACTGGCATAAGGAGAGACACACAGACCAATGGAATCAAATTGAAAGCTCCAATATAGAACCTCATGTATATAGCCATATAATATTCGATAAAGCCACCAAACCCTCTCAACTAGGAGAAAATGGCCTATTCAACAAATGGTGCCTGGAGAACTGGATATCCATATGTAGAAGAATGAAAGAGGATTACCATCTCACACCTTATACAAAGATCAACTCAAGATGGATCAAAGACCTAAATATAAGAGCCAAAACCATAAAGATCTTGGAAAGCAGTATAGGGAAACATCTACAAGACCTCGTCATAGGAAATGGCTTCATGAATTTCACACCAAAAGCACGAGCAGCAAAAGAACAAATAGATAAATGGGACTTCCTCATAATTAGAGCCTTCTGCACCTCAAAGGAGTTTGTCAAGAAAGTAAAAAGGGGAGGGAGGAGGCAAGATGGTCACTGAGTGAACTTGCCTTTGCGGTCTGTCCCAGGAAGAGACAGCTGGGCGCAGCTGCAGGTTCTCCAAGGTGGGTTTTTTTCGGGATCTTTGCAGGGCAGAAGTACCTGGACATCGATTGGGTGGAAAGGTTAACGGAGAGGATTGGTCTAGCAGATATAATTTGGGTTGTATTGTCAGCAGGTGAGACCCGCACATGGGCTCCTCCCTATTGGGGGTGGGGGGAACTGCGGTCCTGCCTGGCGGCTCCGCTTTTAGATGACTCTGAGGTACTAAGGAGTTCGCGAGTTCTGGGCGAGCTGTTGGCGGGTTGATGCGACGGGTCGCCTTTGCGGATCGATTTGGGAAGATAGACGGTGTTTTGTAGTGAAGCGGGAGAAACTTTTGAGTGTGAATACAAACAATAGCGCTTCCACCTGAAGCCCCACCCCCAAAAGCCCGGCAGCCGATCTCCAACCCAAATAAGCTGTAGGCAATAAAGAGACGTAATTGGAAAATTGTTTTAGGCTGCGGCAAGGGAGGGGGACATGTCTGGAAGCCGATTAGGGAATATTCTGCGAAGCTTTGGAATTCCGGTTTTGGACTCTGTTTTCGGCGTCACAGGCCAGGCTTCAGATCTGTACTAGTAAAGTGGCTGTGGTGTAGAGGCGCCCTCTAGTGGCAGTGGTTTGGAATCACAGGACAGGAGCTGTCCAAAAGCTGAAGTGAGATATACCCATAATGAGCCCAGCTAAGTAAGTGAATTGCAGGGTTCAGTCATAATATAGAGTTCCCCCATAGGGCTGACACCCAGCTGTGGGGATCCCTGAGGGCTGTGTTACACTGCGGGGCTCCCAGGCTTCCTGTTGACCAGATTGGAGGTTGCCAGGTCTGAATTCCCTAAACTCTGGTGGCCCACACCACAGAGACTCACACCTTTTGAGTCCTCAATATCTCAGACTTTCCATCCCTGAATCCATGACGCACTGAGGTCCATCTGAGGTCCTTAAATGCCCTAACCTTTAACGTTGGTGTTTTTTCCTTATCGTTTCATTTTGTTTTGTTTTTATTTTCATTTTGACTTATTCTTTAATTTTTTCAATTTCCTGATTGCTAACACCGCATTATCCCCTAGTCTTCTCTCACAGCGTATCCCCCAAAGTCTTTTTTTTACTCAGTTATTTAAGGTTTTTTTCTTGTGGTAGGTGCTGTGTAGTGGGTGTTTTAATTCTGGTTCATGTATATCTGTTTTTTTTTTTCTTTCCCCTACCTATTCCCCACCCTTTGCCCACCCTCTATTCCTTTCTTCCTCTCGTCCCTTCCCCCCCTTTTTTTCTCTTTTTCTGTTGTCTCTCTCCCTCTTGTCCCTCATATTCTGCATAGTTTATTTTAACTCAATTATACAATAGGTGCAGCAGGAAACACCTCACATTCGCTGGGTTTTCTCATCCTCCACTGCCTCATTTCTGTGTGAACTGATTTAGGCTACCTACACTATCCTCTTTCCCCTATATCTTGATATCCGCCACCATCTACTATCTCAACTAAATTCCACCTCCCACCTCCCTTTCTTCGATCCATGAAGGGTCTAAGTCTTAATTCCTAATACCTTTGTTTTGTTTTCTGTCTGATATCCACTCTTGAAACTATTACCTTTCTTTTCTCTTTCCCTCTCTCACAAAAACAATAGCTTTTTAGCTCATACCATATTCCTCCCATATTCAATCATCTACCTCACAATAAGTACTCTACCTACTGCTATAACTCTACACAATTTACATGAATCTAACTGCCATCCTCCCAGATCTCATATTCTTGCTTTGTTAACATATATCACCAGTACTACTTTACACTTTCCCTTGCTTACACAATTGCCTTTCCCCAACACTAATACTTTCCTTTAAAGTGAACTTAACCAACAACAAGAAATTAGAATATAAGGAAATATGACCCATCCATATGCTGTCTACAAGAGACACATCTTAGACCCAGAGACGCATGGAGATTGAAAGTGAAAGGCTGGAAAACAATCATACAAGCTAACAATAACCAAAAAAAGGCAGGAGTAGCTATATTAATATCAGACAAAATAGACTTTAAATGTGAAACAATTGTGAGAGACAAAGAAGGATACTACATTTTAGTCAAACGGAAAATCTGTCAAGAAGATCGAACAATCATAAATATCTATGCCCCTAACAAGGGTGCCTCTAAATACGTCAGGCAAACGCTGGAAAAACTAAGTGAAAGAATAGATACATCTACAATTATAGTGGGGGATTTTAATACACCACTATCAACTCTGGACAGAACATCTCAAAAGAGAATCACCAAAGAAACAAAACATCTGAATAGTATATTACAGGAGCTCGATCTAATAGACATATATAGATCGCTACACCCAAACACAGCAGGATATACATTTTTCTCAAGCGCACATGGATCATTCTCCAAGATAGATCATATGCTAGGCCACAAAGAAAGGCTGAACGAATTCAGAAAGATTGAAATCATACAAAACATTATCTCTGACCACAGTGGAGTCAAGCTGGAGATTTGCAAGGGAAAGAAGCCCAGATTTCACACCACGATTTGGAAATTATACAACACACTCTTAGAAAAACAGTGGGTCAAAGAGGAAATCTCAAAAGAAATCAATGACTACCTTGAAACAAATGATAATGATAACACAACATACCAAAATTTATGGGATGCAGCAAAAGCAGTACTGAGAGGGAAGTTTATAGCCATAAATTCATATATCAAAAAAGAAGAAAGAGCAAAAATTGAAGAACTAACTGCACATTTGAAGGAATTAGAAAAACAACAACAAAGTAACCCAACAGGAAGAAGAAGGAAGGAAATAACAAAGATAAGAGCAGAACTAAATGAAATAGAAAATAAGAAAGCACTTGAACAGATAAACAAGACCAAGAGCTGGTTTTTTGAGAAGATTAACAAAATTGACAAACCTTTAGCAACACTAACAAAGAAAAAAAGAGAGAAGATGCAAATACACAAAATAAGAAATGAGAAAGGCGATATCACCACTGACCCCACAGAAATAAAGACTATCATAAGAGGATATTTTGAAAAACTATATTCCAACAAAAATGACAATCTAGAGGAAATGGACAAATTCCTAGAAACACATAAACAGCCCATATTGACAAAAGAAGAAATTGATGATCTTAACAAACCAATCACAAGCAGAGAGATAGAATCAGTTATTAAAAATCTCCCAACTAAGAAGAGCCCAGGGCCAGATGGCTTCACAGGTGAATTCTATAAAACATTCCGGAAAGAACTGACACCAATCCTGCTGAAACTATTCCAAACCATCGAAACAGAAAGAACATTACCCAACTCCTTCTATGATGCCAACATTACCCTAGTACCAAAGCCAAACAAAGACATCACAAGAAAGGAAAATTACAGACCAATTTCTCTAATGAACCTAGACGCAAAAATACTTAACAAAATACTTGCTAATCGTATTCAACAACACATTAAACGAATTATACACCACGACCAAGTGGGATTCATCCCAGGTATGCAAGGATGGTTCAACATAAGAAAATCAATCAACGTAATACACCATATAAACAGATTGAAGGAAAAAAATCACATGATTATATCTATTGATGCAGAAAAAGCATTTGACAAAATACAGCGCCCTTTCTTGATAAAAACACTCCAAATGATTGGAATACAAGGAAATTTTTTGAACAGGATAAAGAGTATATATGAAAAACTTAAGCCAATATTGTTTACAATGGAGAAATCCTAGACTCCTTCCCTCTAAACTCAGGAACAAGACAAGGATGCCCACTGTCGCCGCTCCTATTTAACATTGTCTTAGAAGTACTTGCTCGAGCACTGAGGCAAGAACCAGAAATAAAAGGCATTCAAATTGGAAAGGAAGAAGTCAAAATTTCATTATTTGCAGGTAACATGATCCTATACATAGAAAACCCTGAGAGATCTACAACGAAGATTCTAGAACTCATAAATGAGTTTAGTAAAGTCGCAGGTTATAAGATCAATGCGCAAAAATCAGTAGCATTTCTGTACACCAATAATGAGCAAGATCAGGAGGAAATCAAGAAACAAATACCATTCACAATAGTAAATAAAAAAATCAAATACTTAGGAATAAATTTAACTAAAGAGGTAAAGAACTTATACACTGAGAACTATACAAGATTGTTCAAGGAAATCAAAGAAGACCTAAATAAATGGAAGACTATTCCTTGTTCATGGATAGGAAGACTGAACATTATTAAGATGTCTATCCTACCAAAATTGATCTACACATTCAATGCAATCCCAATAAAAATCAATGCAGCCTTCTTTAAGGAACTAGAAAAACTAACTATGAAATTTATTTGGAAAGGAAAGAGACCCCGAATAGCCAAAGACATACTGAAAAAGAAAAACGAAATTGGAGGAATCACACTACCTGACTTCAAAACATACTATAAAGCTACGGTGGTGAAAACAGCATGGTATTGGCATAAGGAGAGACATATAGACCAATGGAATCGAATTGAAAGCTCTGATATAGAACCTCACATATACAACCACATAATATTTGATAAAGCCACCAAACCCTCTCAACTGGGAGAGAGTGGCCTATTCAACAAATGGTGTCTGGAGAACTGGATAGCCATATGTAGAAGAATGAAAGAGGATTACCATCTCACACCTTATACAAAGATCAACTCAAGATGGATCAAAGACCTAAATATAAGAGCCAAGACCATAAAAACCTTAGAAAGCAGTGTAGGGAAACATCTACAGGACCTTGTAATAGGTAATGGATTTATGAATATCTCACCAAAAGCACGAGCAGCAAAAGAACTAATAGATAAATGGGACTTCCTCAAAATTAAAGCCTTCTGCACCTCAAAGGAGTTTGTCAAGAAAGTAAAAAGGGAGCCCACACAGTGGGAGAAAATATTTGGCAATCATATATCTGATAAGAAACTTATAACTTGCATATATAAAGAACTCCTATATCTTGAAAATAAAAAGATAAACAACCCATTTAAAAAATGGGAAAAAGACTTAAACAGACACTTCTCTGAAGAAGAAATACAAATGGCAAGAAAGCACATGAAAAAATGTTCCAAATCTCTAGCTATCAGGGAAATGCAAATCAAAACCACAATGAGATACCATATTATACCCATAAGATTGGCAGCTATGAAAAAAACAGAAGAATACAAGTGCTGGAGAGGATGTGAAGGAAGGGGAACACTCATCCACTGCTGGTGGGAATGCAGAAGGATCCAACCATTCTGGAGAACAGTATGGCGGTTTCTCAAAAAACTAGCCATAGATTTGCCATATGACCCAGCAATACCACTGCTGGGAATATACCCAGCAGAACTGAAAACAAGAACACAAACCAATATATGTACACCAATGTTCATAGCAGCATTGTTCACTATTGCCAAAAGTTGGAATCAACCCAAATGCCCATCAACAGACGAGTGGATCAATAAAATGTGGTATATACACACAATGGAATACTACTCGGCTGTAAGAACAAACACACTACAAACACATGTGATAACATGGATGAATCTTGAGAACCTTATGTTGAGTGAAGCAACCCAGACATTGAAGGACAAATACTACATGACCTCAATGATATGAAATAAACAAGCTGCCCTAGATAGCAAGAGACTGAACGATAGGCTTGCAGGAAATCGGAGGGTAGAGGAAGGATATGAGCCGATGTCTGCAGGGGTGGAATTTAAGACGAGATGGTGGTAAGTATGAACACAAAGAAGAGATAAAAGGGGGGCAAGGGGTTGCCTTTGCTTGGGGCTTTGCGGGTTTGAGGGTGGCTGGGGAGGGACGGGTGGGTAACGTTGCCCAAAAGTGGGGGGAGGGAGGGGTAGCATACGAACCAGGAGAGGGTCAGGTGTTGGTGGAGAGTAAAATGCCGAGAAAATCATATCAAAATATAATAAAGAGGGTTACCTGTTTAGAATGCTCGGAGGGGAGGGTCTGATGCAGGACGGGCTCCTGGGGAATGTCTAAATGCTCATTCTGCCAGAGTGGGTGACACCATGGGGTAGAAACCCAAGTAGTGAGAGTGGGGGTGGACCCACATCCTGGGGAGGACTAATGCCATCCAATAGAGGGAACTGTATCCCTCGAGAGAAAGGGTGGCTCCCAGGGCATTGGGGCAGTTGAGCAAGTTAGGCCCTGAACACTATTCCATCTATCTCTGGAAGTGGCTCCTCAGGAAACGGAGGTTGGCTATCACTGAGGGCACCAAGGGGGAAGGGAAAATGGACGTTAAATGTGTGGAACCAAAGTAAATGGGGGGTAAGAGAGGAGTTTCTTGAGAGTACACAAGGATGGATATAAAACATGTAATATTACACCATAACATATAGGAGATGACAGACTGATAATGTAAACCATAATGTAAAACATAGGATAACTAAAAATGTAAAGAACTGTGTATCCTAAAGTATGCACCATAATGTAAACACAGATGTCACCTTGTTAGAAAGCTAATGTCTCAGACTCTGTACATCACTTTAAGTAAATATGATATGAATAGGGCGTAAGAGTATCACTGTGGAAGGGAAAAGGTTTTCTGGTGGATGTGTGGGAGTGCTGTATATTATATATATACATTGCTGTGGTCTAGGACTCCTGTGAAGAAAAGCTGAATAATTAGGGGGGGGGGGGAAAGAAAAAAATAGGATGTGGAATTTTTTCAAGTCAACATTCTTTATCTAAGTTCTTTATCTAACTTTATCCAAGTTCTTAATCTATCCTTTAAACTCATCGCTATATGCCATTCCCTAGTAAGGGACCATGACATTATATTGGGCTTCAAATTTCGGGGAGTTCTGGATCACAGAGTGTTTCAACAATGGCAATGGAGGGATACTGGTATGGGATACCAATGACAGGTGATATATGACTGACAGGGAGCTGTACAGAACATATGTCCAGGGTGCATGGTAATGTTTGGATATACTCATAGTGGCAACAATTAAAAACCACAGTAGGGGGGGGTACTGGGTTCCTGGCCAGTGGTGCTCTGTCGTGGTCCCTAGGGGAGCAGCGACAGTCTCCCAGGTACAGTGGTGGGGACCGGGAGGGAGTGAGGGTTCAACAGTGAGCCCCTGATACTAATGACTATGCTTGTGAGCTGATAAACCCAAAATAATAACAAGGCCTAGAGCAACTTTGTGCCTGGGAATTTCCTTCTGTCAGCCTTCATGTTACTCAAATGTGGCCAGTCTGGAAGCCAAACTCAGCATGTAAATGCAATGCCTTCCCCCCAGCGTGGGACATGACACTCGGGGATGAGCCTCCCTGGCAACGAGGGACCACTATCAACTACCAACTGATGATGCAACTGGAAAATGACCTTATACGGAAGGTTCAATGCGGATCAGCAGAATATCCATGTCTACATAAAATACCATGACTTTAAAATGCTGTTTGACCTAAAGTAAGGGGGAAATGGAAAGGAGAAATGAGTTTATATGGCTACGAGTTTCTAAAAAAGAGTCTGGAGGCTGGCAGAAGGTTTGCCCTCATGCACAACTGAGCAGAGTCAGAGAGACAGATAAAGCAGATACAACCCCCAGATATTGGTTCCTTTGAGGGCTAAAGAGACCCATGGGAGTTATGGTCATGGCCGATGGGGTTAACTACCAGGGCAGATGGCCCCTCTTTGGAAATGGTGTTTATGTGTGATGAATCTGGACTCAGATGGGATCTCCCTTCATAAGACTTTCATGCTAATGTGCTGGAGGTGCAGTTAATGTTGGGGTTTAAGATATATTTAGGGGATTTGAATCTCTGGACTGACAATGTGATAGCCAGATCCTGAGCCTCAACAGACTCCAGCACCTACAATCTGATTTATTGGACTTACCACACTCAGCTAAGATGGAGGTGAAGAAGGACAACCACCACACCATGGAGCCTAGAGTGATTACAACTGAAAATGGGAGGATTGCATCCAGCATCCAGGTGGAATCTGAGCCTCCTCTTGACATAAAGGTGCAATGGACACAACCAATCCAGTGTCCACATAGAAGAGGTGGCATTGGATTGGGAAAAGTGGACATAATGGACAAAGGGTATGGGGAAAGGCAGGAAGAGATGAGAGGTGGAGGCATCTTCGGGACATGGAGCTGCCCTGGATGGTGCTTCAGAGGTAATCACCGGACATTGTAAATCCTCACAGGGCCTACATGATGGAATAGAGGAGAGTATGGGCCATGATGTGAACCAATGTATATGAGGTGCAGAGGTGCCCAAAGATGTACTTACCAAATCCAATGGATGTGTCATGATGATGGGAACGAGTGTTGTTGGGGGGGGGGGGAGAGGGGGGGTGGGGGGTGGGGTTGAATGGGACCTCACATATATATTTTTAATGTAATATTATTACAAAGTCAATAAAAAATAAAAAAAAAAGAAATTAGAATAAGAAGAAAAAAGTGACAAAGAGAAGATATAACACCTATGCAAAAATAACAGCTAATTAACCTCCAAGAGTAGACAAAGAAGCTAAGGAACTGATTAAATCCATCAAGATAAAGAGATGACCAGAAAGCAAGAAAAATCTACAAACCAAACCAGTAATCAGGAAAACATAGCTGAATCCATTCAACAAACCAAAACTCACGAAGGGGAGCAAAACTTGGCACAAGCAATGAAAGATCTCAGAACATTTATCACCGACAAATTTAACGAAGTAATGAAAGAGGTTAACAACATGAAGACATCACTTGGAGGGGAAATTGCAGACATATGCAAAAACATAACAGATATGATGGGAATGAACACCACAGTTCAAGAAATCAAAAATACACTTGCAGCAAATATCAGCAGACTAGAAGAGACAGAGCAGAGAATTAGTGATGTGGAAGACAGTACATCAGAAATCAAACAGATAGTAGAAGGGGTCAATAAGAAGATAGAAAAAATCCAATTAGGATTTAGGGACCTGAATGACAATGCAAAATGCTCAAACATACGTATTATAGGCATTCCAGAAGGTGAAGAGAAGGGAAAGGGGTCAGAAGGAGTGTTGCAGGAAATAATGGCTGGAAACTTCCCAAATCTACTGAAAGAGACAGATGTACATATCCAAGAAGCACAGCGCACTCCACTAGTCATAAACCCCAACAGGCCCACCCCAAGACATATACTTGTCAAATTATCCAGTGCTCAAGACAAAGAGAAAATCCTAAAAGCAGCAAGAGAAAAGAAAACCATCACATACAAGGGAAGCTCAATTAGATTAAGTGCTGATTTCTCATCTGAAACCATGGAGGCAAGAAGGCAGTGGTATGATATGGTCAAGGTACTAAATAGCTGAAGACTCATTTTGCCAAGGTGGGTTGTACCATTGGGAAGAGACCCAAGAAGTGAGAGTTGGGGTGGACCCACATCCTGGGGAGAACTAATGCCATCAAATAGAGAGAACTGTATCTCTCGTGAGAAAGGATGGCTCCCAGGGCATTAGGGCAGTTGAGAAAGTCAGGTCCTGAATACTGCTGCAAGTATCTCTGGACATGACTTCTCAGGAAAGGAAGATTGGCTGGTGTTGTGGGCCCCAAAGGGAGGGGAAAATGGATGTGGACTGGATGGAAACAACGTAACCATGGGGGCAAGAGAGGACTTTTGTGAGAAAACATGAAGATGAATATAAAACATGTAATATTACTCTGAAAACATATAGGGGATGACAGACTAATAATGTAAACCATAAGGCAAAACATAGGATAACTAAAAATTTTAGAAAACTGTACAACCTAAAGTATGGACCACATAGTAAGCACAGATGTCACCTTGTTTGAAAGCTATTGTCTCAGAATCTGTACATCAGTTTCAGGAAATATGATATGAACAAGTTAAGAGATTATTGCTGTGGAAGGGAAAAGGTTTTATGGTGAATCTGGGGAAACACTCTATATTGTATATATGAATTTCTGTAATCTAAGACTCTTGTGAAGCTGACATTATGCTGGGATTGACTTTACAGGAAGTTTTGGATCACAGAGTGGTTCAACAATGGCAGTGGAGGAATACTGATATAGGATGTTATTGACAGGATATATATGGTTGACAGGGAGTTATATATGTCATATGTCCAGGGTATATAGTAATGTCTAGATATACTCATAGTGGAAACAATTAAAAACAATAGCTGGGGGGGTGTACTGGGCCCCTGGCCGAGGGGTCACTGTCGTGAACCCTGGTGGACCAGCGGCAGTTCCCCAGGTGCAACAACAACAACCAGGAAGGAAGGAGGGCCCAACAGTGGGCTCCTGATACTTATGGCTATGCTTTTGAGCCTATACACCACCAATAAGAATAAGGCCTAGAGTAGCACTGTGCCTGGGAGTTTCCTCCTGACAGCCTTCATGTTACTCAAATGTGGCCACTCTCAGAGCCAAACTCAGCATGTAAATGCAGTGCAGTCCCTCCAGCATGGGACATGACACCTGGGGATGAGCCTCCCTGGCACCGAGGGATCACTACCACATACCAGCTGAAGATGCAACTATAAAAGGACCTTGAATTAAAGGTTCAACACGGATCAGCAGAATATCCCTGTCTACATATAATAACATGACTTCAAAATGCTGTTTGACCTAATGGAAGGGGGAAATGGAAAGGAGAAATGAGATTATAAGGCTATGAGTCTCTGAAAAAGAGTCTGGAGGCTGTCAGAAGGAATGCCCTTATGCACAACTGAGCAGAGTCTAAGAGACAGATAAAGTAGATATAATCCCAGGTATTGGTTCTTTTGAAGAATAAAGAGACCCACGGGTTCTATGATCATGGCAGATGGGGTTCACTGCCATGGCAGATGGCCCTTCTCTGGAGCTGGTGTTTCTGCGTGATGGAATTGGACTCAGAGGGGATCTCTTTTCACAAGACTTGCATGTTAGTTTAATGGAATTGTAGTTGGTGCTGGGGTTTAAGATATATTTAGGGGATTTGAATCTCTGGACTGATAATATGACACCCACGCCCAGAGCCTCAACAGACTTCAGCTCCTACACTTTGATTTATTGGACTTACCCCATTCAGCTAACATGGAGTTGAAGAAGGTCAACCACCACACCATGGAGCCTAGAGTGTCTACAACTGAAAGCAGGAGGAGTGCATCCAGTATCCATGTGGAATCTAAGCCCCCACTTGACATACATGTGCAATGGACACAACCAATCCAATGTCCACAGAGAAAATGTGGAACGGGTGTAGGAAGGATAGCCATAGTGGCTACTGGTTTTTGGGAATGGGAGGAAGAGATGAGATATGGAGGCGTTTTTGGGACGAGATGTCCTGGATGGTGCTTCACGGACAATTACGGGACATTGTAGAGCCCCCCAGGGCCCACTGGATGGAACGTGGGAGAGTGTGGGCTATGATGTGGACCATTGACTAGAGGTGCAGTGATACTCAGAGATGTACTTACCAGGTGCAAAGGATGTGTCATGATGAGGGGAGAGAGTGTTGCTGTGGGGGGAGTGGGGGTTGGGGGCTGTGGGGTTGAATGGGACCTCATATTTTTTTAATGTAATTTTTTAAAATAAATAAATAATTTAAATTAAAAAAATATTCACAGATAAACAGAAACTGAAAGAGTATGCCAACAAGAAACCTCCACTTCAAGAAATTCTAATGGGAATTCTGCAGGATGAAAGGAAAAAACAGGACAGGCAGAGTTAGAGAAGAGTGTAAGAGCAACAAAAAAGACAAAAATAGAAGGAAAAAAATGCAAACAAAATATGACAAACACAAATCCAATCAAAATATGGCTAACACAACTAATTCCTTGAAAGTAATAACACTGAATGTCAACACATTAAACTCACATATCAAAAGATTCAGACCAGGACATTGAATAAGGAAATATGACCCATCCGTATGCTGTCTACAAGAGACACATCTTAGACCCAGAGATGCATGGAGATTGAAAGTGAATGGCTGGAAAACAATCATACAAGCAAAGAATAACCAAAAAGAGGCAGGAGTAGCTTTATTAATATCAGACAAAATAGACTTTAAATGAGAAACAATTGCGAGAGACAAAGAAGGATACTTCATTTTAGTGAAAGGGATGATCTGTCAAAAAGATAGAACAATCATAAATATTTATACTCCTAACAAGGGCACCTCTAAATACGTGAGGCAAATGCTGGAAAAAATAAGTGAAAAAATAGATGCATCTACAATTATAGGGGGGGATTTTAATACACCACTATCAATTCTTGTCAGAACATCTCAAAAGAGAATCACTAAAGAAACAAAACATTTGAACAGAATATTAGAGGAGCTGGATCTAATAGACATATATAGATTGCTACACCCAAACACAGCAGGATATATGATTTTCTCAAGTGAACATGGATCATTCTCCAAGATAGACCATATGCTAGGCCACAAAGAAAGGCTTAATGAATTCAGAAAGATCAAAAATGTACAAAAAAATATCTCTGACCACAGTGGAGTGAAGTTGGAAATTTGCAAGGGACAGAGGTCCAGATTTCACACCACGATTTGGAAATTAAACAGCACACTTTTAGAAAAACAGTGGGTCAAAGAGGAAATCTCAAAAGAAATAAATGTCTACCTTGAAACAAATGATAATGATAAGACCACATACCAACATTTATGAGATGCAGCAAAAGCAGTACTGAGAGGGAAATTTATAGCCATGAATTCATATATCAAAAAGAAGAAAGTACAAAAATTGAAGAACTAATTGCACATTTGAAGGAATTAGAAAAACAACAACAGAGTAACCCAACAGGAAGAAGAAGGAAGGAAATAACAAAGATAAGAGCAGAACTAAATGAAATAGAAAATAAGAAAACACTTGAAAAGGTAAACAAGAGCAAGAGCTGGTTTTTTGAGAAGATCAACAAAATTGACAAACGTTTAGCGAGACTAACAAAGAAAAAAAGAGAGAAGATTTAAATACACAAAATAAGAAATGAGAAAGGTGATATCACAACTGATCCCAGAGAAATAAAGACTATAATAAGAGGATACTTTAAAAAACTATATTCCAACAAAAATGACAATTTAGAGGAAATGGACAAATTCCTAGAAACACATAAGCAGCCCATATTGATGAAAGAAAAAATTGATGATCTTAACAAACCAATCACAAGCAAAGAGATAGAATCAGTCATTAAAAATCTCCCAAATAAGAAGAGCCCAGGGCCAGACGGCTTCACAGGTGAATTCTACAAAACATTCCAGAAAGAACTAACACCAATCCTGCTGAAACTATTCCAAAAACTCAAAACAGGAGGAACATTGCCTAACTCCTTCTATGATGCCAACATTACCCTAGTACCAAAGCAAAACAAAGACACCACAAGAAAGGAAAATTACAAACCAATTTCTCTAATGAACCTAGATGCAAAAATCCTCAACAAAATACTTGCTAATCATATTCAACAACACATTAAACGAATTATACACCATGACCAAGTGGAATTTATTCCAGGTATGCAAGGATGGTTCAACATAAGAAAATCAATCAATGTAATACACCATATAAACAGATTGAAGGGAAAAAAATCCCGTGATTATATCTATAGATGCAGAAAAAGCATTTGACAAAATACAGCACACTTTCTTGATAAAAACACTTCAAAAGATCGGAATACAAGGAAATTTTTTGAACATGATAGGGTGTATATGAAAAACGTACAGCCAACATTGTTTACAATGGAGAAATCCTAAAATCCTTCCCTCTAAACTCATGAAGAAGACAAGGATGCCCATTTTCTCCCCTTCTATTTAACATTGTCTTAGAAGTAATTGCTCGCGCACTGAGGCAAGAACCAGATATAAAAGACATTCAAATTTGAAAGGAAGAAGTCAAAATTTCATTATTTGCATTGACATGATCCTATACATAGAAAACCCTGACATATCTACAACAAAACTTCTAGAACTCATAAATGAGTTCAGTAAAGTTGCAGGTTATAAGATCAATGCGCAAAAATCAGTACTATTTCTGTCACTAATAATCATCAAGATCAGGAGGAAATCAAGAAACAAATACCATTCACAATAGTAAATAAAAAAATCAAATACTTAGGAACAAATTTAACTAAAGAGGTAAAAAACTTTACACTGAGAACTATACAAGACTATTTAAGAAAATGAAAGAAGACCTAAATAAATGAAAGAATATTCCTTGTTCATGGATAGGAAGACTGAATATTACTAAGATGTCTATCCTACCAAAACTGATCTGCACATTCAATGTAATCCCAATAAAAATCAACACAGCATTCTTTAAGGAATGAGAAAAACTAGCTATGAAATTTATTTGGAAAGGGAAGAGCCCCCAAATAGCCAAAGACATACTGAAAAAGAAAAACGAAATAGGAGGAATCACACTTCCTGACTTCAAAACATACTACAAAGCTACAGTAGTATTGGCATAAGGAGAGACACACAGACCAAGAGAATTAAATAGAAAGTTCTGATATAGAACCTCGTATATATAGCCATATAATATTCAATAAAACCACCAAACCCTCTCAACCGGGAGAGAATGGCCTATTCAACAAATGGTGCCTGGAGAACTGGATATCCATATGCAGAAAAATGAAAGAGGATTACCATCTCACACCTTATACAAAGATCAACTCAAGATGGATCAAAGACCTAAATATAAGAGCCAAGACCATAAAGATCTTGGAAAGCAGTGTAGGGAAACATCTACAGGAACTTGTAATAGGAAATGACTTCATGAATATCACACCAAAAGCACGAGCAGCAAAAGAACAAATAGATAAATGGGACTTCCTCAAAATTAAAGCCTTCTGCACCTCAAAGGAGTTTGTCAAGAAAGTAAAAAGGGATCCCACACAATGGGAGAAAATATTTGGCAACCATATATCTGATAAGAGACATAACTTGCGTATATAAAGGACTCATATATCTTGAAAATAAAAGGATAAACAACCCATTTAAAAAATGGGAAAAATATTTAAACAGACACTTCTCCAAAGAAGAAATACAAATGGCTAAAAAGCACATGAAAAAAATGCTCCAAATCTCTAGCTGTCGGGGAAATGCAAATCAAAACTACAATGAGATACCATCTTACTCCCACAAGATAGGCAGCTATGAAAAAAACAGAAGAATACAAATGCTGGAGAGGATGTGAAGAAAGGGGAACACTCATCCACTGTTGGGAATGCAGAAGGATCCAACCATTCTGGAAGACAGTTTGGCAGTTCCTGAAAAAATTAATGATAGATTTGCCATATGACCCAGCAATACCACAGCTAGGTATATACCCAGAAGAACTGAAAACAAGGACACAAACTGATATATGTACACCAATGTTCATAGCAGCATTGTTCACTCTCGCCAAAAGTTGGAATCAACCCAAATGCCCATCAACAGATGACTGGATCAATAAAATGTGGTATATACACACAATGGAATACTACTCGGCTGTAAGAACAAATACACTAGAAACACATGTGATAACATGGATGAATCTTGAGAACCTTATGTTGAGTGAAGCAACCCAGCCATTGAAGGACAAATACTACATGACCGCAATTATATGAAATAAGCAAGCTGCCTCAGAGAGCTAGAGACTGGATGATAGCCTTACAGGAAATTGGGGGGTGGAGGAAGGATGTGAGCTGATGTCTGCAGGGGTGGAACCTATGATGAGCTGGTGGTAAGTATGAGCACAAAGAAGAGATAAAATGGGGGCAAGGGGTTGCCTTTGGGTGGGTCTTTGTGGGTTTGAGGGCGGCTGGGTATGGGCGGATGGGTAATATTGCCCAAAAAATTGGGGGGAGGGAGGGGCAACATATGAACATAGGAGAGTGTCAGGTGTTGGTTGACAGTAAAATGCTGAGAAAATCTTATCAAAATATAAGTAGGAGTGTTACCTGTTTAGGATGCTTGGAGGGGATTGTCTGATGTGGGATGGACTCTGGGGGAATAGCTGAAGGCTCATTTGCCAGGGTGGGTTGTACCATTGGGTAGAGACCCAAGAAGTGAGAGTTGGGGTGGACCCACATCCTGGGGAGGACTAATGCCATCAAATAGAGGGAACTGTATCTCTCGAGAGAAAGGGTGGCTCCCAGGGCATTAGGGCAGTTGAGAAAGTCAGGCCCTGAACACTGTTGCAAGTATCTCTGGACGTGGCTCCTCAGGAAATGGAGATTGGCTGTTGCTGTGGGCCCCAAGGGGAGGGGAAAATGGATGTTGAATGGATGGAACCAAGGTAAATGTGGGGGCAAGAGAGGAGTTTTGTGAGAGTACACGAGGATGAATATAAAACTTGTAATATTACACCAAAAACATATAGGGGATGACAGTCTAATAATGTAAAACATAATGTAAAACATAGGATAACTAAAAAATTTAGAAAACTGTATATCCTAAAGTATGGACCACATTGTAAGCACAGATGTCACCTTGTTTGAAAGCTATTTTTTCGGAGTCTGTACATCAGTTTTAGTAAATATGATATGAATAAGTTAAAAGATTATCGCTGTGGAAGGGAAAAGGTTTTATGGTGGATGTGTGGGAGTACTGTATATTGTATATATGAATTACTGTGATCTAAGGCTCTTGTGAAGAGAAGCTCAATAATTAGGAAAAACAAAAAGAAAAAGTATGTAGAAATTTTTCCAAATCAATACGTACTCTAGGTCTAACCTTTAAACTTATCACTATATTCCATTTTACTAGTAAGGGAACCTGACATTATATTGGGATTCACTTTACAGGAACTTTTGGATCACAGAATGGTTCACAATGGCGGCAGAGGTATACTGGTATGGGATGTTATTGACAGGCTATATATGGTTCACAGGGAGTTATACAGGGCATATGTCCAGGGTGCATGGTAATGTTTGGATATACTCACAGTGGAAACAATTAAAAACAACAGCTGGGTGGGTACTGGGTTCCTGGCCGGGGGTGCTCAGTTGTGATCCCTAGGGCAGCACCAGCAGTCCCCCAGGTGCAACAGTAAGAACCAGGAAGGAATGAGGGTCCAACAGTGGACTCCTGATACTAATGACTATGCTTGTGAACATATACGCCTGCAATAAGAACAACGCCTAGAGCAGCATTGTGCCTGGGAGTTTCCTCCTGACAGCCTTCATGTTACTCAAATGTGGCCAGTCTCGAAGCAAACTGAGCATGTAGAGGCAGTGCATTCCCCCCAGCATGGGACATGACACCTGGGGATGAGCCTCCCAGGCACCAAGGGATCACTACCAAATACCAGCTGAAGATGCAACTAGAAAATGACCTTGAATTAAAGGTTCAATGCGGATCAGCAGAATATCCCTGTCCACATACAATAACATGACTTTAAAATGCTGTTTGACCTTATGTAAGGGGAAATGGAAAGGAGAAATGAGTTTATATGGCTATGAGTCTCTAAAAAAGAGCCTGGAGGTTGTCAGAAGGATTACCCTTATGCACACCTGAGCAGAGTCTCATAGACAGATAAAGTAGATACAACCCCAGGTATTGGTTCTTTTGAGGGCTAAAGAGACCCACAGGTTCTGCGGTCACCCCTCGGGCTGAAGTGTGGTTTGCTGGCCTGGCGGGGGAGCAGCCGCAGCAGGCCAAGCTGCTGCCCCCATAATAGGGTGGCTGGTCGGACCCACCGCCACCCCTGAAGGGAGCTCGGCATGGGCACAGATTGCCCTCGGGTCTCCCCTTCTCGGCAGCCATGCTTCCATGGCCGCCCTTCCTCCCGGATGTTGCCACACGATCCTGTAGGGCGGCACCCTTCTTCTTCTTTCTCCCTGCGCAGGCGCAGGGCAGAAAATTCCAGTCTGCCCTTTTCCCCTCCCCCGACAGCAGCAACAGCCAGGCGTGGGCGGGAAACTCCAGTCTGCTCTCCACCCCAGCAACAGCAGCCACCAATCCCTAAACCCTGCCCCTTCCCCCAGCAACAGCGACAGCCAATCCCTAACCACCACCCCTCCCCCATCCGGTACCGCCCACTGACCTTTCACCGGCAACCAATCAGAACAGGGCGTGGCTTCAACCAATCAGCCTTCCCCAGCCCCTATAAAACTGTTGCCTCTCCCTCAATAAAGTGGACTTGCGTGTTTACCTTGTCTCCGCAGTAGTTCTTCTGCCATGCGCCCTCCAGTCCTGAGAGCCCCCGACAAGGGCCTGGCCTCCCTTGTCCCCAGTTCATCACCTGCTTCTCCGGGCGACCCCTTCATCGCCTGCTTCGCCGGGCGACCCCTTCATCGCCGGCTTCGCCGGACGACCCCGTCAGCCGAACCGCGCAATCCCAAGTGGGACCAACCCCTCGTCCCAAGCGGGACCAACCCCTCGTCCAGAGCTGGACCGACCCCTCATCCGCAGCCAGACCCCACCTCTACCGACCGAGCAAGCCGTCGCAGTTGGCGCCCAACGTGGGGCAAGGCAACTCCACCACAGCCTCACTCCATAACCTGGCGGCCCCACCCCTCCTCTCTTCTCACCTTGGGACTTCTCTCATGCAACATTGCTGCTACCTGAGCCTTGGCTACCTCATATGATCCACAGCGGTCTGGGAGAATCGCTGGATGGCTTTCTCCTTCCATGTCGGGGGCTTATACCGACCCGCTATGATTAAGAGGAGCCTTGGATTTCTCGGGAGCGTGCGCTTGCACGTCTGAAGTAACCCTCCCACAGCCCTACGCCCTCCTCTCTTCTCACCCCTATCTTTTTGCTCTGCATTGCTGCTCCTGAACCTTGGTGACCTCATACGATCCACGGCGGTCTGGGAGAATCACTGGATGGCTTTCTCCTTCCATGTCGGGGGCTTATACCGACCCGCTATGATTAAGAGGCACCAATAAAACTCTCAGGAGTGCGTGCCTGAGCACCTCCACCCCTGCCTTCACCTCTGCCTCCTCCCCTCCGTGCTTGCTCCCCTTTGCCTTGCTCCACTGCTCATCGTTCCGCCCTCCCCTCGTCGGGGCCTTCTCTTGGCCCGTGACCACCGTCGGAGTCCCATCGACTCTGACCCCTTGTCTCACCACGCACCTCGGCTCCCATCACCGCGCTCTCAAGGTAAGGGCCCCTTTTCTTATCGGCTCCAAAAGGCCATTAGCAATGGGTAACATCCTATCTGCTAAGCAAGCCCCGCAAGTTCGGGCCCTCGCTGGTCTCCTAGACACTCAACGGTGTAAAATCTCTTTGAAACAGCCCCAAGTCTTTTGTAACCACGGCCCCCCATGCCGCCATCTCTCTCAAGCAGCTCCAGCCCCGCTAAATGACCCACAACCCGCTTTCCCCAGCCTGCGGCCTGCTTTCTAGCATCTAATAACATTTCTGCTTTTGCCTCCCCATACTTCTGCGGAGCTTCCTCCTGTGTCGACCTCACTCCTCTTCTCAGCCATCCAAAGCATCCTTTCTCATCCCCCGCCCCCCTCCTTTTTTGCTTGAACCCCCATTGCGTTGCAGATTGGGCCACCCCATGTCGGCCCACCCCATTAACATCGGCCTCTCTTGCACCCGTGGAGACTTTGGCCTTCTTGTTGTCCTCACCTACGTCTCCACCACTCCCGACGCTGCCGCCACCACCGTCGCTGGTGCCCTGACGCAACTTGTCCTCACCGCTGCGATCCTCCAGACCATCACACAGTCTGCCTCTACCGCTCTTCGCCACCAAAAAGAGATCAACTACCTGTAACGCGCTGTCATTCAGGACTTTTAACAGCAGATGGACCTTATAGCCGCTGAGATCAACAAGAATTGGACATTGGCTACCCTTGCTTGCAACAGCAAGATACCACCCCCTAAATTGTACATTTATATCCCCGTCATACTCACCTCCCTCTTCAGTCCTGCTTCCCTCATTGCTTACTGCCTCTTGGGCCTCAGCTACTTGTTGCTGCTGCCATCCTGGTCCTTATTTGAAAAGAAGGGGGAAATGCGTTCACCCCCCGGGCTGAAGTGTGGTTTGCTGGCCTGGCGGGGGAGCAGCCGCGGCAGGCCAAGCTGCTGCCCCCATAATAGGGTGGCTGGTCGGACTCACCACCACCCCTGAAGGGAGCTTGGCATGGGCGCAGAGTGCCCTCGGGTCTCCCCTTCTCAGCAGCCATGCTTCCGCGGCCGCCCCTCCTCCCAGATGGCGCCACACGATGCCTGTAGGGCAGCACCCTTCTTCTTCTTTCTCCCTGGGCAGGCGCAGGGCGGAAAATTCCAGTCTGCCCTTTTCCACTCCCCCGACAGCAGCAACAGCCAGGCGTGGGCGGGAAACTCCAGTCTGCCCTCCACCCCAGCAACAGCAGCCACCAATACCTAAACCCTGCCCCTTCCCCCAGCAACAGCGACAGCCAATCCCTAACCACCACCCCTCCCCCATCCGGTACCGCCCACTGACCTTTTGCCGGCAACCAATCAGAACAGGGCATGGCTTCAACCAATCAGCCTTCCCCAGCCCCTATAAAACTGTTGCCTCTCCCTCAATAAAGTGGACTTGCGTGTTTACCTTGTCTCCGTGGTAGTTCTTCTGCCGTGCGCCCTCCAGTCCTGTGAGCCCCTGACAAGGGCCTGGCCTCCCTTGTCCCCAGTTCGTTGCCTGCTTCTCCGGGTGACCCCTTCATTGCCTGCTTCTCCGGGCGACCCCTTCGTCGCCTGCTTCGCCGGGCGACCCCTTCATCGCCGGCTTCGCTGGGCGACCCCGTCAGCCGAACCGCGCAATCCCAAGTGGGACCAACCCCTTGTCCCAAGCGGGACCGACCCCTCATCCAGAGCTGGACCGACCCCTCGTCCGCAGCTAAACCCCACCTCTACCGAATGAGCAAGCCATCGCAGGTTCTATGGTAATGGCAGATGGGGTTCACTGCCATGTCAGTTGGCCCTTCTTTGGAGCTGGTGTTTCTGCGTGATGGAACTGTACTCAGATGGGATCTCTTTTCACAAACCTTTCATGCTACTTTATTGGAATTGTAGTTGGTCCTGGGGTTTAAGATATATTTAGGGGATTTGAATCTCTGGACTGACAATATGATAGCCATGCCCTGAACCTCAACAGACTTCAACTCCTACACTCTGATTTATTGGACTTACACCACTCAGTTAACATGGATTTGAAGAATGTCAACCACACACCATGGAGCCTAGAGTGCCTACAACTGAAAGCAGGAGCATTACATCCAGTATCCATGTGGAATCTAAGCCCCCTCTTGACATAGATGTGCAATGGAAACAACCAATCCAATGTTCACAGAGAAAATGTGGCATTGGTGTGGGAAGGGTGGCCATGGTGGCTGCTGGGTGCAGGGAATGGGAGGAAGAGATGAGATGGAGAGGAATTTTCGGGACTTGGAGTTGTCCTGGGTGGTGCTTCACAGACAATTATGGGACATTGTAGATCCCCCCAGGGCCCACTGGATGGAACATGTGAGAGTGTGGGCTATGATGTGGACCATTAACTATGAGGTGCAGTGATGCCCAGAGATGTACTTACCAAATGCAATGGATGTGTCATGATGATGGGAGAGAGTGTTGCTGTGGAGGGAGTGGGGGTGGGGGTGGTGGGGTTGAATGGGACTTCATATTTTTTGAATGTAATATTTTTTTAAAAATGAATTTTAAAAAGTTTCTTATGAAAAAAAAAAAGGTATGGCTGGAAAACAATCTTACAAGCAAACAGCAACCAAAAAAGGGCAGGAGTAGCTATATTAATATCAGACAAATAGACTTTAAATCAAAACAATTGTGAGAGACAAAGAAGAATACTACACATTAGTGAAAGGGATAATCTTTCAAGAAGAATGAACAATGATAAATATTTATGCTCCTAACAAGGGCTCCTCCAAATATGTGAGGCAATCACTGGGAAGACTAAGTGAAAGAATAGATGACTCTACAATTATAGTGGGAGACTTAATTACATCACTGTCAACTTTGGACAGAATATCTCAAAAGAGAATCAATAAAGAAACAAAAACTTTGAACAGTAGATTAGAGCAGCTGGATCTAATAGATATATACAGATCATTACACCCAAATACAACAGGATATACATTTTTCTCAAGTGCACATGGATCATTCTCCAAGATAGACCATATGCTAGGCCACAAACAATGGATCAATGAATTCAAAAAAATCAAAATCTTACAAAATAATATCTCTGACCACAGTGGACTGAAACTGGAACTCTGCAATGGCCAGAGGCCCAGATTTCACACCAAGATATGGAAATTAAACAGCACATTCTTAGAAAAACAGTGGGCCAAAGAGGAAATCTCCAAAGAAATTAATAACTACCTCAAAACTAATGAATATGATAACACAACATACCAAAACTTATGGTATGCAGCAAAAGTAGTACTGAAAGGGAAATTTATAGCCATAAATACATAAATCAAAAGAGAAGAAAGAGCAAAAATTGAAGAACTAACCACATATTCAGAGGAATTAGTAAAAAAACAACAAAGTAACCCCACAGGAAGAAGAAAGAAAGAACAAAGATAAGAGCAGAACTAAATGAAATAGAAAATAAGAAAGCACTTGAAAAGATAAACAAAACCAAGAGCTGGTTCTTTGAGAAGATCAATAAAATTGACAAACCCTTAACAAAACTAGCAAAGAAAAAAAGAGAGACGCTGCAAATGCACAAAATAAAAAATGAGAAAGGAGATATCACCACTGACCCCACAGAAATAAAGAATATCGTAAGAGGGTACTTTGAAAAACTATATTCCAACAAAAATGACAATTCAGAGGAAATGGACAAATTCCTAGAAACACATAAGCAGCCTATATTGATGAAAGAAGAAATTGATGATCTCAACAAAACAATCACAAGTAAAGAGATAGAATCAGTCATTAAAAACCTCCCAACTAAGAAGAGCTAAGGGCCAGATGGCTTCACAGGTAAATTCTACAAAACATTCCGGAAAGAACTAACACCAATCCTGCTGAAAATCTCCCCAAAAATTGAAACAGAAACATTGCCTAACTCATTCTATGATGCCAACATTACCCTAGTACCAAAGCCAAACAAAGACTCCACAAGAAAGGAAAATTACAACCAATTTCTCTAATGAACCTAGATGCAAAAATCCTCAACAAAATAATGCTAACCGTATTTACAACACATTAAATGAATTATATGCCATGACAAAGTGGGATTCATTCTGAGTATGCAAGGATGATTCAACATAAGAAAATCAATCAATGTAATACACCATATAAACAGAATGAAGGAAAAAAATCACCGCACCATTTCTTGATAAAAACTCTGCAAAAAATCGGAATACAAGGAAATTTTTTGAACATGATAAAGATTATATCTGAAAAACCCACAGCCAACATCGTTTACAATGGTGATATCCTGAAATCCTCCCTCTAAGATCAGGAATAAGACAAGGATACCCACTCTCTCCCCTTCTATTTAACATTGTCTTTGAAGTACTTGCTTGAGCACTATGCAAGAACCAGGTATAAAAGGCATTCACATGGGAAAGGAAGAAGTCAAAATTTCATTATTTGCAGATGACATCATCCTAAACATAGAGAACCCTTAGAGGTCTACAACAAAGCTTCTAGAACTCATAAATGAGTTTAGTAAAGTCACAAGTTATAAGATCAATGTGCAAAAATCAGCAGCATTTCTGTACACCAATAATGAGCAAGCTCAAGAGGAAATCAAGAAAAAATACCATTTACAATACTCAATAAAAAAGTCAAATACCTAGGAATAAATTTAACTAAAAATGTAAAATCTTATACACAGAGAACTACACAACAATGTTCAAGGAAATCAAAGAAGACCTAAATAAATGGAAGAATATTCCCTGTTCATGGATAGGAAGACTAAATATTATTAAGATGTCTATCCTACCAAAACTGATCTACACATTCAATGCAATCCCAATAAAAATCAACACAGCATTCTTTAAGGAATGAGAAAAACTAGCTATGAAATTTATTTGGAAAGGATAGAGGCCCCAGTAGCTGAAGATTTATTGAAAAATAAAAACGAACTTGGAAGAATCATACTACCTGACTTCAAAACTTACTAGAAATCTACACTAGTGAAAAAAACATGGTATTGGCACAAGGAGAGACACACAGACCAATGGAACCCAATCCAGAGTTCTGATACAGATCCTCATATATATAGTCATATAATATTTGATAAAGCCACCAAACCCTCTCAACTAGGAGAGAATGGCCTATTCAACAAATGGTGCCTGGAGAGTTGGATATCCATATGTAAAAGAATGAAAGAAGATTACCAACTCACACCTTATACAAAAATCAACTCAAGATGGATCAAAGACCTAAATATAAGATCCAAGACCATAAAGACTTTGGAAAGCAGTGTAGGGAAGCATGTACAAGACCTTGTAATAGGAAATATCTTCAGGAACTTCACACCAAAAGCACGAGCAGCAAAAGAACAAATAGATAAATGGGACTTCCTCAAAATTAAAGCCTTCTGAACCTCAAAGGAGTTTGTCAAGAAAGTGAAAAGAGAGCCTACACAATGGGAGAAAATATTTGGTAAGCATATATATGATAGGAGAGTTATAATCTGCACATATGAATAACTCCTATATCTTAAAAATAAAAAGACAAACAACCCATTTAAAAAATGGGAAAAAGATTTAAACAGACAATTCTCCAAAGAAGAAATATAAATGCCTAAAAAGCACATGAAAAAATGCTCCAAATCTCTAGCTATCAGGGAAATGCAAATCAAAACTACAATGAGATACCATCTCACTCCCATAAGATTGGCAGCTATGAAAAAAACAGAAGAATACAAATGCTGGAGAGGATGTGAAGAAAGGGGAACACTCATCCACTGCTGGTGGGAATGCAGAAGGATCCAGCCATTCTGAAGAACAGTTTGGTAGTTTCTCAAAACACTAGCCATAGATATGCCATATGACCCAGCAATTCCACTGCTGGATATATACCCATTAGAACTGAAAACAAGGACACAAATGGATATAAGCACACCAATGTTCATAGCAGCATTGTTCACTATCACCAAAATTTGGAATCACCCAAATGCCTATCAACAGAGGAATGGATAAATAAAATGTGGTATATGCATACAAAGGAATACCACTCAGTTTTAAGAATGAATACACTACAAACACACATGAAAACATGAATGAATCTTGAGAACCTTATGTTGAGTGAAGCAACCCAGGCATTGAAGGACAAATACTACATGACCTCAATGATATGAAATAAGTAAACCAAGATGCCTCAGAGAGCTAGAGACTGGATGATAGGCTTAAAGGAATTTGTGGGGAGGGGGAGAGGAAGGATGTAAGCTGACACCTACATGGGTGAAATGTATGATAAGCTGGAGGTAAATATTTGTACTAGAAGGGATAAAATGGGGGCATAGGTTTACCTTTAGATGAGGCTTTGTGGTCTAGAGGAGGGCTAGGGATGGGCAGATGGGTAATATTGCCCAAGAAATTGGGGGAGGGTGGGGCAACATATGAACATAGGAGATTGTTAGGTATTTGGTTGAGAGTATAATGCTGAGAAAACTTTTTCAAAAATATAATAAGGAAGGTTACCTATTTAAGATGCTTAAAGGGGATAATCTGATGCAGGACATGCTCCTAGGGAATATGTGAATGCTCATTTTGCCATAGTGGGTTATATCATTGGATAGAGACCCATATAATGAGAGTGAAGGTACACCCACATCCTGGGGAGGACTGATGCCCTCAAATAGAGGGAATTGTATCTCTTGAGAAGAATGGTGGCTCCCAGGGCATTAGGGCAGTTGAGCATGTCAAGCCTTCAACATTGTTGCAAGTGTCTCTGAACATGGCCCTTCAAGCAATGAAGATGGACTGTCACCGTGGGCCCTAAGGGGAGGGTGAAAGAGGTATTGAATAGATGGATCCAGTGTAACTGTGTGGGCAATAGAAGTGTTTCACAAGAGTACGCAAGGATGGATATAAGATATGTAAAATTACACCAAAAATATATAGGAGCTGATAGGCTAAAAGGTAAATCATAATGTAAAACATAAGGTAACTAAAAATTTCAAAAATGTATAGTCTAAAACATAAACCACAGTGTAAACCCAAATGTTACCTTGTTTGAAAGCTATTGTCTCAATATCTGTACATCAGTTTCAGTAAATATAGTATGAATATGTAAGAAGATTATTGCTGTGGAAGGGAAAAGGTTTTATGTCGGATATGTGGGAGTTCTGTATATTGTATATATGAATTACTGTGATGTAAAACTCTTGTGAAGATAAGCTTAATAATTAGAAAACAGAAAAGAAAAAGATAGGACGTAGACACTGAGGAAAAGACAGAAGTAGTTGACTTACCAATTTGCATACAGGGCAACACATTGCAGTGATGGAAGGCAAAACATCAAAAACAAATCTTTTGCATTTTTAAATTTTTTGATACCCCAATTTATTTTACCTTAATTTTTCTAAATTAATATATATTCTATATCTAACCTTTAAACTCATCTCCATATTACATTTTACTATTAATGGAACCTGGCAATATATTGGGCTTCACTTTTGAAGAAGTTTTGGATCACAGAAAAACAATGGCAGGGGAGGAATACTAGTGTGGGGTGTTATTGACAGGGGACACATGGTTGGCAGGGAAGTTCTACAGGGCACATATCCAAGGTACATAAAAATATTTGGATATTTTCATAGTGGATATAATTAAAAACAACAACTGAGGGAGTGCTGAGTTCCTAGCCAGGGGAGCTCTATTACAGTCCCTAAAGGAACAGCAACAATTCCCCAGGTGCAATGGCAAAGACCCAAAAAGAAGGAAGGTCCAACAATGAGCCCTTGATACTAATGACTATGCTTGTGAGCCTGTGCACCTGAAATAAGAACAAGGCCTAGAGCTGCAGTGTGCCTAAGAGTTACCTCCTGGGAGCCTCCGTGTTGCTCAAATGTGGCCATTCTCAAAGCCAAACTCAGCAGTAAATGCGTTGCCTTCCCCATAGCATGGGACATGACTCCCGGGGATGAGCCTCCCTGGTGCCAAGGGATTACTATCAAGTACCAGCTGATGTTGTAAATAGAAAATAACCTTGAATAAAAGGGTCAACTCGGACCAGCAGAATATCTCATTCTGCATATAATACCATGAGTTAAAAATGCTTTTTGATCTGAATTAAAGGGGGAAATAGAAAGGACAAGTGAGTTTATATGGCTATGAGTCTCCAAAAAGAGCCAGGAGGTTATCAGAAGGGTTGCCCTTATGCACACCTCAGCAGAGTCCCAGAGACAGATAAAGTAGATACAACCCCAGGTATTGGTTCTTCTGAAGGCTAAAGAGACCCACAATTTCTATGGTCATGGCAGATGGAGTTCAGTGCCATGTCAGTTGGCCCTACTTTGGAGTTTGTGTTTCTGTGTGATGGAGCTGGACTCAGATGTGATCTTTGTTCACAAGCCTCTCCTGTTACTTTAACTGGAACTGTAGTTGGTGCTGGGGTTTAATATATACCCAGGGGACCTGAATCTCTGGACTGACCATGTGATAGCCAGGCCCTGAGCCTCAACAGACTTCAGCTCCTACACTCTGGTTTATTGGACTTACCCCACTCAGCTAACATGGAGTTGAAGAAAGTTAACCACCACACCAGGGAGCCAAGAGAGCCTACAACTGAAAGCAGGAGAATTGCATCCAGCATCCATGTGGAATCCAAGCCCCCTCTTGATATAGATGTGGAGTGGACACAGCCATTCCAAGGTCCACAGGATGGAGGAATAGAGTATGGATTAGAGTGGATTTACTGATATTCTATTCATGAACTATTGTGATTAGTAATCCAAGAAAATGTGACCTTGGTATGGAGAAAGTGGCCATGGTAGCTGCTGGGGGTAGGGAATGGGAGGAAAAGATGAGATGTGGGGGCATTTTTGGGACTTGGAGTTGTCTTGGGTCGTGTCCTGGGTGGTGCTGTATGTCCTCCTGCGGCGGCTTGCTCGGTCGGTAGAGGTGGGGTCTGGCTGCGGACGAGGGGTCGGTCCAGCTCTGGATGAGGGGTCGGTCCTGCTTGGGACGAGGGGTCGGTCCCACCTGGGACGAGGGGTCGGTCCGGCAGCAGACGAGGGATCGGTCTCACAAGGGGTTGCGCGGTTCGGCTGACGGGGTCGCCCGGCGAAGCCGGCGACGAAGGGGTCGCCCGGAGAAGCAGGCGACGAAGGGGTCGCCCGGAGAAGCAGGCGACGAACTGGGGACAAGGGAGGCCAGGCCCTTGTCGGGGGCTCTCAGGACTGGAGGGCGCACGGCAGAAGAACTACCGCGGAGACAAGGTAAACACGCAAGTCCACTTTATTGAGGGAGAGGCAACAGTTTTATAGGGGCTGGGGAAGGCTGATTGGTCAAAGCCACGCCCTGCTCTGATTGGTTGCCGGCGAAAGGTCAGTGGGCGGTACCGGATGGGGGAGGGGTGGTGGTTAGGGATTGGCTGTTGCTGTTGCTGGGGGAAGGGGCAGGGTTTAGGGATTGGTGGCTGCTGTTGCTGGGGTGGAGGGCAGACTGGAGTTTCCCGCCCACGCCTGGCTGTTGCTGCTGTCGGGGGAGGGGAAAAGGGCAGGCTGGATTTTTCCGCCCACGCCTGGCTGTTGCTGCTGTTGGGGGAGGGGAAAAGGGCAGACTGGAATTTTCCGCCCTGCGCCTGCGCAGGGAGAAAGAAGGCATCGTGTGGCGCTACCCGGGAGGAGGGGCGGCCGCGGAAGCATGGCTGCCGAGAAGGGGAGACCCGAGGGCACTCTGCGCCCATGCCGAGCTTCCTTCAGGGGTGGCGGTGAGTCCGACCAGCCACCCTATTATGGGGGCAGCGGTTTGGCCTGCCGTGGCCGCTCCCCCGCCGGGCCACACTTCAGCCCGAGGGGTGACCGCATCCTCCCATGGCCCACTGGGTGGAATGTGGGAGAGTGTGTGCTATGTATGATGTGGAGCATTGATCATGAGATGCAGCGATGCTCAGAGATGTATTCACCAAATGCAATGAATGTCTCATGATGATGGAGGAGATTGTTGTTATGGGGGGAGGAGTGGGGTTAGTGGGGTGAGGGTTATATGGGGACCTCATATTTTTTTAATGTAATATTAAAATATAAATAAAGACAAAAAATAAATTTTAAAAAATGGTAAACTGCTGGAATTCCTCCCCTGCCATTAGCATTGGGGTGGAATAATTAACAGTTCAAAAAGTTGCACTGAGCTTGACTTATCTCTCTTGTGTGCTCTCTTGCCTTTGAACCCAGAGTCCAGCTGCCTTCTCCCCAACTTGGTTCTCCAGGCAAGTAAAACCTGGGCATTTATAACCTATAATGGGAAAATTTAGCCTATAAATCAGCCCTCTATCACTTTTTAGCCCCTTCCACTCTACCCAAGATCCCTGCTCTGTTATTTTCTCCTGTTTCTCTTCACTCCATATCTGAATAAATTACTGGTGTAACTCACCTGATATGCTCTTGAAATCCATTTCTGCAGCATAGTCAAAGAACCTAAACAAAATCCAGTAACATATTTGGTGAGCCAGTCCAGGAGTTTATTGGTGAGTTGAAACTATGGCCTATAGCTTTTATAATGCCTCCCTTTGGTTCTATATTTTAGGCAGATTTGCCTGTAAGCCCCCAAAAGATGTGATCCCAGGATGTAAGGGGCTGGGATATGGGAATTCTCTGCATCCATTGCCATGCACCCATGCTTGTGAGATCTGACCCCAGCCAGGACAGCTGGGTCATAGGGCAATGGCTCAAATCACAGCCCAGTGAAGACAGAGTTCCCTAGCAGGGCGCTGGGCCCTGCCAAGCTTCTTTTTCAAGCCCTTTTAGAAGCCAGTGTTTTTGCCCTAGGGCCTGATTGCCATTGCCTTCTCCAGCACTCTCTCCTCAGTGGCAGTATGGCAATGGCAGAAAGTCCCAGGGGCTTACCCCTTTCACTAGGTCCACACCTTTGCAGTCCCTCCAGGCAGGCAGAGCCAAAATGGATCTCATGGGAGTTCCTTTCCCCAGAGATGTCACAGGACAGGATACCTTTGCATAGTTAACATTTACCTACATTTTTACCTTCCTACGTCTTGCTGCTGAGTTTCTCTTTACAGGTCTGTGTTAGAATGCTTTGGAATGTCTTAAAACTGTGGAAAATGGAAATAACTTTGTTCGCAAGGAAGGTATTGCTTCAGGGCCCCAAAGCCTGTTAGCTAGGACAATTAATCTCTAATCACTTAATGGCCGTTTGAAGGCTGGTCTAACTGGGAAGCTATCAGACAGTATAGTCATAAAACTAGGACTGCATCCAAGACTTCTGGAAGGATAAGGGGAAGAAGATTTCTTTGGCTTAGAGGGCATCCAATCTATTTCATCTGTCTTCCAAGTCCAGGCAGCCCTGGAAATGCCTGGCAGCAGGGTCTCTGATTCCTGGGGTAATGGGAACCAGGGAAGTAACTCTGAATGTCCCCCAAGATTTTTGAAGGCTTGAGCAATTTGATTCAGAGTGCAGTCAGTCTCAGACTCTGGAACGTAGGGGTTCCAAGAATCAGAGCAGCAAACTGAATGGCCCCAATTCCTTGGGTCCATCCATTCGGAGAGCAGCCAAATATCCCCTGAGAGACAAACATCTCAGGTGCTTTGATTTGGGGCCTCTGTCCAGTCTCCTCCCAATTCAGCTTGGGCACATTGATCTGATATCCAGAATCAGATATCTCCTGGGGTACAGATAATGGTGTGTCAGACTCTCAACCCAGCTACCCTACTACCAGTAGAGGGCCCAAAGTCAGACCTTGAGGGGCCCCTTCTCCACTTCTGCCTTGAGACTCTTAACCAAAACTGCTAAAGCAGGCCAAATTTAAAAGGTGAACCTCTTGTGAACCCAAACATTGAATTGTTCACAGATGCAAGCAGTTTTATTAAAAAAGGAATTAAAAAGGCAGGCTACGCAGTGGTTTCTCAATTTGAAACCATAGAGGCTAAAGCTCATCCTGGGCTGGAATTTCAGCCCAGAAGATAGAGCTGATTGCCCTTACCCAAAGTTTAAAGCTAGCAGGCAGAAAATGGATTAATATTTATATAGACTCTTAAGTATGCTTTCCTTGTCCTTCATGCTCACTCTGCTGTATAGCAAACAAGGCTTGCTTACTAACAGTGGTCACTTATTAAGTGCAGGCAAGAAATCCTAGACTTACTGGGAGCCATATTGTTATCTCAAGAAATAGCAATTATGCATTGTCCAGGCCATCAGAAAACAGACACTGCCATAGCAAACAGAAATTCTTGACCTGACACAGCTGCTAAAATGGCAGCACTAACCCAGGTATTCCTCCTAGCCCTTATTCCAGAACCTGTCCCACTCATACCCTGGAGAGGACTGGCAGACCCACATGCTATCCAACCAGGTTTAAGCATTTTCCCACCAGAAGGAAAACAAATGATGAAGTTAGAGCTCACTTCAGCTTATCCCCGTTGAGATGGCCATGAAAAACCTTTACTTACCCTGGACCTGCAAACAAAGTTCTAATAAAAACTTGGCAAAAAAACTGAGCTTCATTCTTAATTAGAACTAAAATGCAGGAACTTTACTCTGTAGTTCTGATTACTCCCACAGCTATTAAAGTTAAAAGAATGTGCAGCCCTCAAGGACACATTCTTGATTGTTGAAAACTATGAAGGCTGTTTCCAAAAGGGAGTTCATGGAAGTATGTGAACTTAGGAAGATCTTGCTGCTTCTCACAGATATCTGGTGAAGACTGGCTAATACAATGAATTCCTAGGAAGCACACTCCTTTAGAATCAAGATCTATCGGAAGGTATTTTTATTACCTCTACCACCTTTCCTTAAAATAAGGCTGGGTTTTCATCCTTCCTCTGAGTAATTTCCCTGACTTTACTTTAAGTGGCAGGTTTGGTAGTACACTACCTCATCTCTTTGAATGGACATATTGCCAATTAGTCTCAGACTCTCAGATTTGCCTGTCCACTCCTTCCTTCTTACATAAGAGGTCTAACTGGAATTCAGAGACCCATTCATAGGCTACTCTTGAATGTCCTCTAATTTATATCATGGCCAAATGATATGGCAGGTAAAGATTAGCCTCTTCCTTTTTAGACCATCAGTAGATACGTTGTTCCAATTTTTAAGAAAACACCCCAATGTGGAGTCTGCTGGAATCCTCAAGAAGCCACCCATTATCCTAGATGTGGATAAATATATTAAATGTGTTTTTCATTCTCCATGGTATCCCATTCCTACATCTGACCAAATTAAAATTGCTCACCACCCCAGTGTCCCAGGGGTTGGGAGCTCTGCCTGCCACCCCAATGTTCTTGGGATCAGGAGGCTTGTTCACCGGTCATCCCCAAGGCCTTAGAGAACTTGGGGAAAATATGGTTCTGGTTGCCAGACTGAAGCTACAAACCAGAGTTCCTCCCTAGGAAAGGGATAGTTAGGGACTCTTTTAGCCTACTTTTGCAGAGGTGTTAAAAATGACCATGAAAGGGAGTTCATTTTATGGTCAGTCCTAGGAATTGAGATTTGCAGTTAAAACTGGACATTAAGAGGCTTGCAGGTGTAAGAAACAAAGATTAGTTTAGTTTTCACATACAGGGAGAAAATATTGATTAATGTAACCTGGTAACCTACTGCCTCAGTCTCCCACTCCTGGGTTAAACAGCAACAAAGGAAACCAGCTTAAGCCAGTCCTATAGGCAGTAAAAAAGATGCCCAAGAAAGAGCTAAGACAGTACCAGTTCAGCACTAAATTCCATTCCTTATTTGACAAAGGGGAGCAGGTAAAAACTAAAATGGTTGGAATGTGATGGGGAAAGTTGTTAATCACAAACTTTTGTGTGGGAAAAGTAGTGATGTGGGCTATGGGTGGGAGACTCTTTATCTCTTCATAGATAACCTTAACCTAAGCTGTCTGTCCTGACTTGTGGGTGTGGGATGGTGAGAGTCTGCAGCCCTGCCTTTGGTAACCATGGCAACGACTCCAGTCCCAGGAAACAGTTTATCAATGCAAAGTCTATAAACTTTAAATATTCAGGGAAAATGCAAACCAAATGTGCTAAAAGCTCATCTAGAATGTATGAAGTCCATGCTAAAAGTTTACCTAGGATGTGGAAGATATATGCTAATTCAAGCCTATTGAGAACTGAAACAAAAGGACCATTTGGCCTTTCCTCTCTGTATAAAAAGGACTGAAAAATCTTGTTCGGGGCTCAGATTCGAAACAGAAATCTCCCGAGTATGGCCGGCCATCAATAAACCATTTTTCCTTCTCAAAATCATTCCTGAGTCCTGGCCTTTCTATACGCAAATAACCAAAACTAGTATCAAATTCTTCAACAGATCTTCTCAGATAGGCTGTAACTTCTGAAGTATCCAATCTATGGAGAAACAGAGGAATGGCTTGCGTGCTAGGCTTAGGGGTAAAAATTGTGTCATTTTTCTTTGTTCAGTGTGCCAGCCACGTTTCCTGGTTGTGCGCCCCTTTTTGCAAGATTGAGAATAAATTCTTTTCTTCTCCACAATCGAGTGAGCCTTATTTTCTTCCAGAAGAAAATTTCTTTCTAACACAGGCAACCAGTCTCAAGGGCCCAGAGGGATTAACAGGAACCTCAGGGACACCAAGGGACTGAGGAAGGAGCAAACCTCACAGCACTACCAAGGGCAGGAGTCTCAAGGTCCTCACTGACAAAAACATTTTCAGTTTCTAAGGTATTGTAATGCATTTCACAGGCCCAACAATGAGGACATCAGTAGTTGGAAGGTTAAAGGTGCTTTAATTAAAAAGGGTTAACTAGTGCCCTAAGGAAAAGCTACAACAGGCAACAGTCATTCTGAGCAAAGGTATAAGGAAAGGATGAGGAAATCACAAAGAGGAATTGTGAGGAAGTGAAATAAGGGTAGTTATGGAGTATGATGTAAGGGGTAGTCATGGGGATCTCTCCATTGGGCTTCTACATGGCTCAGTCCTTGTGCCAAGTCAGGCCTCAAGAATGGCTTCACCTTCCACCCAGAGCTTCCTTGGATTGCATGGCAGGGGGACTTACCCACTACCATCTCCAAAGAGGCAGGCAGAAGTCTAAGTAGGACAGAATTATGCACTATGGAGGTCAGACCCCAAACTCAAGTAGTAGAAACTGCCAGATTAGATGTGGGATGGTGCCAGAGAAATGAAAGAGAGTTAAGAGCCAGTAGACACTCAGCAGACTCCTACATGACTCAGGCCATGTGCCCAGTCAGATCTCATGGGCAGTTTCACAGTTGTCCTGTGGAAGCTTATCCAAGAAAGTGTTTGAAATGGGAAGCAAGCAAAAGAGAAAACAGACAGGCTCTAGTTAAAAAGCCTAGACTCCCCAGTCTTCTTCAGGTGTTGGAGAGTGTTACTTTTTTGTTTCCTGGATGGCTCATCAAAGATGCTATCAGAGCACTCTGGGTTCTGGGGTTCTAGATACGTGGCTTCATTGCAAAAAAGATTTCAGGATGTGCCAGTTGAATGAGGCCAGTAAAAGAGTGTTTAACTGGATGTATAATTTTGGCTAATAGGTGTTTTCCTTCAGCACTTTATTACAACACCCTGCTCTCTTGACTCCATGGTTTCTTTTAAGAAGTCTACATTTGATCTAATTAGGACTTCCTCATACATAAAACTTTGCTTTTCTCTTGCAGCTTTCAGAACTCTCTTCTTGTCCTTTGCAATGAATTGTGTAAACAATATATGGTGGGGTATATTTTTCTTCATGTTTATCCTGTTTGGTGTTCTCTGAGCTTCTTGGATGTGCCTATTTGTATCTTCTTCTATGTTTAGGAAGTTCTTTGTCATTATTTCTTTGAATATCCCTTCTGCCTATTTTTCTCTTTCTTTTCCTCCTGGAACTCTCCTGAAGTGTATACTGATATGCTTGATGGGGGTCCCATAGATGTTTCAGGCTATTTTAACTTTTACTATTTCTTTTCTCTTTCTGCTCCTCTGTTTACTCATTTTAAGTGTATTGTCTTTAAGTCCATTGATTCTTTCTTCTGCCAGCTCCATTCTGCAATTGAAATCCTCTTGTGTATTTTTATACCAGTTATTATGCTCTTCAACTCCAGTCCTACAGTTTTGTTATTTTTCTCTCTTTATTGTTTTTTAAGTGTTACATTAAAAAATATAAGCGATCCCCACATACTTCCCACCCCCCTCACCCCAGTTCTCCCACATCAACAACCTCTTTCATCATTGTGGGACATTCATTGCATTTGGTGAATACATTTTGGAGCACTATTGCATCACATGGATAATGGTTTACATTGTAGTTTACACTCTCACCCAGTCCACCCAGTGGGCCATGGCAGGGCATACATTGTCCAGCATCTGTCCCTGCACTACCACCCAGGACAACTCTAAGTCCTGAAAATGCCCCCACATCATATCTCTTCTTCCCTCTCCTTACCCTCAGCAGCTATCATGGCCATTTTCTCCACATCAGTGCTTCAATTTCTTCCATTACTAATCAAAAGAGTTCCATGGTAGAATATCATTAAGTCCATTCTAATCCACATTCTATTCCTCCATCCTGTAGACCCTGGGATGGTAATGTCCACTTCACATCTATATCCAGAGGGGACTTAGATTCCACATGGATGATGGATGCAATTCTCCTACTTGCAGTTGTAGGCACTCTTGGCTCCCAGGCATGGTGGTTGACCTTCACCTCTCTTTTTGTTGGCTGGGGTAAGTCCAATAAACCAGATGGTAGCAGTTGGAAGTCTGCTGAGGCTTAGGTCCTGGCTGTCACATGGACAGTCCAAAGATTTGTCTCCTGAGTATACACCAACCCCAGCACCAACCACACATCCAGTAAAAGTGACAGAAGAGGCATGTGTAGAAAGGTCACATCTGAGTCCAACTCCATCACACTCAGGAACACAAACTCCAAAGAGGGCCAACTGACATGGCTCTGAACTCCAGAGCCATCTGCCATGACCATAGAACCTGTCGGTCTCTGTAGCCCTCAGGAAAACCAGTATCTGGAGTTGCATCTACTTTGGCTGTCTCTGGGACTCTGCTGAGGCATGCATAAGCATGAATCCTCTGATGACCTCCCCACTCTTTTTTGGAGTCTCATAGCCATATAAACTTACTTGTCCTTTCCATTTGCCCCCTTTATTCAAGGTCAAAAAGCAGTTTTTAACACTTGATATTACATGAAGGATGAGATACTCTGCTGGTCTTAGTCGACCCTTTTATTCAAGGTCTTTTTCTAGTTACATCACCAGCTGGTGCTTGGTAGTAATCCGTTGGTGCCAGGGAGGCTCATCCCCAGGAGTCATGCCCATGCTAGTGGTAAGGTAATGAATGCATTTACATGCTGAGTTTGGCTTAGACAGTGGCCACATTTGAGCAACATGGAGGCTCTCAGGAGGTAACTCTTAGGCACCCTGCAGCTCTAGGCCTAGTTCATATTTCAGGCACACAGGCTCCTCAGCATAGTCGTCAGCGTCAAGGGCTCATTGTTGGACCATGCTTCTTTATTGGTCTTTGCCATTGTGCTTGGGGGATTAATACTTTTCCATTGGGGAATGTGATAGAGGTCCACTGGCTAGGAACTCAGCACTCCCTCAGTTGTCATTTTTAACTGTAATCACTATGAAATATCCAAACATTTTTATGTACCCTGTATACATGTACCCTGTGTACATGTACCCAAACATTTTATGTACCCTGGAGAACTCCCTCCCCACCATGTGCCCCCCATCAATAACACCCCACATTAGTGTTCCTCCCTTGCCATAGTTGAACCTCTCTGTGGTCCAAAACTTCTTAAAAAATGAAGCCTAATATATTGCCAGTTTCCATTAAAAGTAAAGTGGAACATAGTGATGCATTTAAAGGTTGGATATAGAATACATTCAAATTAAGAGAAATTAAATAAAGTAAAAATAATTGGGGTATCAAAAATTTAAAAGCTTTGTTTTTGATGTTTTGCCTTTCGTCACTGCAATAGGTGTTGCCCTGTATGTACAGTGGCAAGGCAATTTCTTTCATTTCTTCCTCAGTATCTATATCATTTCTTTTTTTTCCTAATCATTAGTTTTGTCTTTACAAAAGTTTTAGATCACAGTTTTTAATATTCTATCTTTTTAAGTAGGCCTTTGCATTGTTCATTTATTATTTTATTGATAGCTTTTAGTTCTTTACCTATACCTTTCTTCACCTTTGACTATATTTAAGAATTTTAAAGACTTTTTTTCATATGGCCACTTTCTTATCTTCCTCATTGGTGTTTCCTGTATTTGTATCCTCTTCCTTGCATGAATCATTCTTTTCTGCTTCTGTTTGTCTTGTGCTTTTTTTTTTTTTACACTCTGTGTGTTAGTATATAGAATGTTAATGCTGGGATTTATGTCCTGGGATGTCTTTTCCATGGTTTTGTAACAAGAAGCTAAGACAGATTTTCTTTTTTCTTTTTTTTTCTTTTCTTTTTTTTGTTTTTTGTTTTGTCTTTATTCAATTTTTAAATATTACATTTAAAAAAATGAGGTCCCCATATACCCCCCATCCCCCTCACCCCACTACTCCCCCCATAGCAACATTCTCCGCCATCATCATGACACATTCATTGCATTTAGTGAATACATCTCTCAGCATCGCTGCACCTCATGGTCAATGGTCCACATCATAGCCCACACTCTCCCATGTTCCATCCAGTGGGCCATTGGAGAACACACAATGTCCGGTAATTGTCCCTGCAGCACCACCCAGGACAACTCCAAGTCCCAAAAATGCCTCCACATCTCATCTCTTCCTCCCATTCCCCACACCCAGCAGCCACCATGGCCACTTTTTCCACACCAATGCCACATTTTCTTCGATTACTAACCACAATAGTTCATGAATAGAATATCAGTAAGTCCACTCTAATCCATATTCTATTCCTCCATCATGTGGAACTTGGATTGGTTGTATCCATTCCACATCTATGTCAAGAGGGGGCTTAGATTCCACATGGATGGTGGATGCAATCCTCCTGCTTTAAGTTTTAGGCACTCTTGGCTCCATGGTGTGATGGTTGACCTTCTTCAACTCCATGTTAGCTGATTGGGGTAAGTCCAATAAACCAGAGTGTAGGAGCTGAAGTCTGTTGAGGCTCAGGGCCTAGCTATCATATTGTCAGTCCAGAGATTCAAATCCCCTAGATATATCTTAAACCCCAGCACCAACTACAATTCCAGTAAAGTAGCATGAAAGACTTGTGAAAAGAGATCCCATCTGAGTCCAGCTCCAACACACAGAAACACCAACTCCCAAGAAGGACCAACTGACATGGCACTGAACTTATTTGCCATGACCATAAAACCTATGGGTCTCTGTAGCCCACAGAAGAACAAATACTTGGGGTTTTATCTACTTTATCTGTCTCTGGGACTCTGCTCAGTGTGCATATAACCTCCCAGCTCTTTTTGGAGACTCACAGCCATATAAACTCATTTGTCCTTTCCATTTTCCCCTTGATTCAGGTCAAAAAGCATTTTTAACTCCTGGTATTATATGTAGACTGAGATATTCTGCTAGTCCGAGTTGACCCTTTTATTCAAGGTCATTTTCTACTTACATCATCAGCTGGTGCTTGGTAGTAATCCCCTGGCACCAGGGAGGCTCCTCCCCAGGGGTCATGTCCCACGCTGGGGGGAAGGCAACGAATTTACATGATGAGTTTGACTTCAAGACTGGCCACATTTGAGCAACACGGAAGCTCTCAGAAGGTAACTCTTAGGCGCACTCCTACTCTATGGCTTGTTCTTATTTCAGGTGCACAGGCTCACAAGCATAATCATTATTTACAGGCGCTCATTGTTCAACCTTCTTTCTTTTTCGATCTTTGCTGTTGCACTTTGGAATTTGTATCTGTTCCTTTAGAGACTGTGATAGAGCTCCCCTGGCTAGGAACTCAGCACTCCCTCAGTTGTTGTTTTTAATTATATCAACATGAAAATATCCAAACATTTTTAGGTATCCTGGATGTATGACCTGGAGACCACTCTGCCAACCATGTGTCCCATGTCAATAATATCCCACACCAGTATTCCCCTGCTGTCATTGTTGAACCACTCTGTTATCCAACACTTCCTGAAAAGTGAAGCCCAATATATTGCCAGGTTCCCTTAGTAGTAAAATGGAATATAGGGATGAGTTTAAAGGTTAGATATAGAATACATATTAATTTGGAAAAGTTCTACATCCTATCTTTTTCTTTTCTTTTTTCTAATTATTAAGCTTATCTTCACAAGAGTTTTAGATCACAGTAATTCATATGTACAATATACAGTACTCCCACATATCCAACATAAAGCCTTTTCCCTTCCACAGCAATAATCTTTTAACATATTCATACCATATTTACTGAAACTAATGTACAGATATTGAGACAATAGCTTTCAAACAAGGTAACATTTGGGTTTACACTGTGGTTTATATTTTAGACTATACAATTTTCTAAATTTTTAGTTATGTTATGTTTTACATTATGATTTGCCTTTAGTTTATCAGCCCCTATATATTTTTGGTGTAATTTTACATATCTTATATCCATCCTTGTGTGCTTTTGTGAAACACTTCTATTGCCCACAAGTTACATTGGTTCCATCTATTCAATACTTATTTCCCCCTCCCCTTAGGGCCCACAGTGACAGTCAATCTTCATTTCTTGAAGAGCCATGTTCAGAGACACTTGCAACAGTGTTGAGGGCTTGACATGCTCAACTGCCCTAACGCTCTGGGAGCCACCATTTCTCTTGAGAGATACTGTTCCCTCTATTTGATGGCTTCAGTTCTCCCCAGGATGTGGGTATAACTTCATTCTCATTATATGGGTCTCTACCCAGTGATATAACCCACTCTGGCAAAATGAGTATTCACCTATTCCCTAGGAGTCTGTCCTGCATCACATTATCCCCTTTAAGTATCTTAAACAGGTTACTTTACTTATTATATTTTTGAAAAGGTTTTCTCAGCATTATACTCTCAATGAACACCTGACAATACTCTAGGTTCATATATTGCCCCACCCCACCTTCCAATTTCTTGAGCAATATTACCCATTCTCCCATCCCTAACCCCCCTCAAGCCCACAAAGCCCCACCCAAAGGTAACCTTATGCCCCCATTTTATCCCTTCCTTGTACACATACTTACCTCCAGCTTATCATAGATTTCACCCATGTAGATGTCAACTTACATCCTTCCTCTACCCCCCGATTTCCTGAAAGCCTATTATCCAGTCTCTAGCTCTGTGAGGCAGCTTGGTTTACTTATTTCATATCATTGAGATCATGTAGTATTTGTCCATCAATGCCTGGGTTGCTTCACTCAGCATAAGATTCTCAAGATTCATCCATGTTATCACGTGTGTTTGTAGTGTATTTGTTCTTAAAGCTGAGTAGTATTCCATTGTATGTATATAACACATTTTATTTATCCAGTCATCTGTTGATGGGCACTTAGGTTGATTCCAACTTTTGCCGATAGTGAACAAGGCTGCTATGAACATTGGTGTGCATATATCGGTTTGTATCCTTGTTTTCAGTTCTGCTGGGTATATACCTAGCAGTGGAATTGCTGGGTCATATGGCAAATCTATGGTTAGTTTTTTGAGAAACCGCCAAACTGTCCTCCAGAATGGTTGGATCCTTCTGCATTCCCACCAGCAGTGGATGAGTGTTCCCATTTCTCCACATCCTCTCCAGCATTTGTTGTCTTCTGTTTTTTTCATAGCTGCCAATCTTATGAGAGTAAGATGGTATCTCATTGTAGTTTTGATTTGCATTTCCCTGTTAGCTAGAGATTTGGAGCATTTTTTTTGTGTGCTTTTTAGCCATTGTATTTCTTCTTTGGAGAAGTGTCTGTTTAAATCTTTTTCCCATTTTTTAGATGGGTTGTTTGTCTTTTTATTTTCAAGATATAGGAGTTCTTTATATATGCAAGTTATAAGTCTCCTATCTGATATATGGTTACCAAATATTTTCTCCCATTGTGTAGGCTCCCTTTTAATTTTCTTGACAAACCCCTTTGAGGTGCGGAAGGCTTTAATTTTGAGGCCTTTCCATTTATCTATTTGTTCTTTCGCTGCTTCTGCTTTTAGTTTGGAGTTTATGAAGCCATTTCCTATTGCAAGGTCTTGTATATGCTTCCCTACACTGCTTTCCAAAGTCTTTATGATCTTGGCTCTTATATTTAGGTCTTTGATCCATCTCAAGTTGATTTTTGTATAAGGTGTAAGATGGTAATCCTCTTTCATTCTTTTACATATGGATATCCAGTTCTCCAGGCACCGTTTGTTGAATAGGCCATTCTCTCCCGGTAGAGAGGGTTTGGTGGCTTTATCAAATATTATATGGCTATATATATGATGATCTATATCAGAACTCTCAATTTGGTTCCATTGGTCTTTGTGTCTCTCCTTATGCCGATACCATGCTGTTTCACTATTGTAGCTTTGTAGTGTGTTTTGAAGCCAAGTAGTGTGATTCGTCCAATTTCATTTTTCTTTTTCAATATATCTTTGGCTATTCAGGGCCTCTTTCCTTCCCAAATAAATTTCATAGTTAGTTTTTCTTGTTCCTTAAAGAAGGCTGTGTTGATTTTTATTGGGATTGCATTGAATGTGTAGATCAGTTTTGGTAGGATAGACATCTTAATACTATTTAGTCTTCCTATCCATGAACAGGGAATATTCTTCCATTTATTTAGATCTCCTTAGATTTCCTTGAACAGTCTTGTGTAGTTTTGTGTATAAGTTCTTTACCTCTTTAGTTAAATTTATTCCTAGGCATTTGATATTTTTATTGACTATTGTAAATGGTATTTGTATCTTGATTTCCTCTTGAGCTTGCTTATTATTGGTGTACAGAAATGCTACTGATTTTTGTGCATTGATCTTATAACCTGCGAATTTACTAAACTCATTTATGAGTTCTAGAAGCTTTGTTATAGACCTCTCAGGGTTTTCTATGTATAGGATCATGTCATCTGCAACTAATGAAATTTTGCCTTCTTCCTTTCCAATTTGAATGCCTTTTATTTCTGGTTCTTGCCTCAGTGCTCGAGCAAGTACTTCTTAGACAATGTTAAATAGAAGGGGAGAGAGTGGGCCTCCTTGTCTTGTTCCTGATCTTAGAGAGAAGGATTTTAGGATTTCACCATTGTAAACAATGTTGGCTGTGGGTTTTATCATATTCAAAAACATTTCCTTGTATTCCAATCTTTTGGAGTGTTTTTATCAAGAAAGTGTGCTGTATTTTGTCAAATACTTTTTCTGCATCTATAGATATAATCATGTGATTTTTTTCCTTCATTCTGTTTATATGGTGTATTACACTGATTGATTTTCTTATGTTGAACCATCCTTGCATACCCGGAATGAATCCCACTTGGTCATGGTGTATAAATTCATTTAGTGTGTTGTTGAATATGGTTAGCAAGTATTTTGTTAAGTATTTTTGCATCTACGTTCATTAGAGAAATTGGTCTGTAATTTTCCTTTCTTGTGGTGTCTTTGTTTGGCTTTGGTCCTAGGGTAATTTTGGCATCATAGAATGCGTTCCATAATGTTCCTTCTGTTTCGATTTTTTGGAAGAATTTCAACAGGATTGGTGTTAGTTCTTTCTGGAATGTTTTGTAGAATTCACCTGTGAAGCCATCTGGCCCTGGGCTCTTCTTAGTTGGGAGGTTTATAATGACTGATTCTATCTCTTTACTTGTGATTGGTTTGTTGAGATCATCAATTACTTTTTTTGTTAAAATAGGCTGCTTATGTGTTTCTAGGAATGTGCCCATTTCCTCTGAATTGTCATTTTTCTTGGAATATAGTTTTTCAAAGTATCCTCTTATGATAGTCTTTATTTCTGTGGGGTCAGTAGTGATATCTCCTTTCTCATTTCTTATTTTGTGTATCTGCATCTTCTCTCTTTTTTTCTTTGTTAGTCTCAATAAGGGTTTTTCAATTTTATTGATCTTCTCAAAGAACCAGCTCTTGGTCTTGTTTGTCTTTTCAAGTGCTTTCTTATTTTCTATTTCATTTAGTTCTGCTCTTATCTTTGGTATTTCTTTGTTCTTTCTCTGGGTTTACTTTGTTGTTTTTTTACTAATTCCTCCAAATATGCGGTTAGTTCTTCAATTTTTGCTTTCTTCTTTTTTGATGTATGAATTTATGGCTATAAATTTCCCTCTCAGTACTGCTTTTGCTGCATCCCATAAGTTTTGGTATGATGTGTTATCATTATCATTAGTTTCAAGGTAGTTATTAATTTATTTTGAGATTTCCTCTTTGACCACTGTTTTTCTAAGAATGTCCTGTTTAATTTCCATATCTTGCTGTAAAATCGGGCCTCTGGCATAAATCTTGCAGATTTCCAGCCTCACTCCACTGTTGTCGAGATATTATATTGTATGATTTCGATCTTTCTGAATTCATTGAGCCTTTCTTTGTGGCCTAGCATATGGGCTATCTTGTTCACTTGAGAAAAGTGTATATCCTGCTGTATTCAGGTGTAGTGATATGTATATGTCTATTAGATCCAGCTGCTTTAATATACTGTTCAAATATTTTGTTTCTTTAGTGATTCTCTTTTGAGATATTATGTCCAAAGTTAATAATGGTGTATTAAAATCTCCCACTATACTTGTAGAGGCATCTATTCTTTCACTTAGTTTTCCCAGTGTTTGACTCACATATTTGGAGGTGCCCTTGTTAGGAGAATAAATATTTATGATTGTTCATTCTTCTTGAGAGATTGTCCCTTTCACTAATACATAGTATCCTTTTTGTCTCTCACAATTGTTTCACATTTAAAGTCTATTTTGTCTGATAGTAATATAGCTACTCATGCCTTTTTTTGGTTATTGTTTGCTGGTACGATTGTTTCCCAACCATTCACTTTCAGCCTCCATGAATCCCTGGGTCTAAGATGTGTTTCTTTTTTTTTTCTCACTTCTTTATTTTTTTAAATATTACATTAAAAAAATATGAAGTCCCCATATACCCCGACCCCCCTCACCCCACTCCTCCCACATCAACAACCTCTTTTATCATCATGGCACATTCATTGCATTTGGTGAATGCATCTTGGAGCTCTGCTGCACCACATGGATAGTGGCTTACATTGTAGTTTACACTCTCCTCCAGTCCACCCAGTGGGCCATGGCAGGCCATACAATGTCCAGCAGAAGATGTGTTTCTTGTAGACAGCATATAGATGGGTCATATTTCCTTATCCAGTGTCCCAGTCTGAGCCTTTTGATAGGTGAGTTTAATCCATTGACATTCAGTGTTAATACTTTCAAGGAATTATTTATGTTAGCCATATTTTGATTGGACTTGTGCTTGTCATATTTTGTTTGTTTTTTTCCTTCTCTTTTTGTCTTTTTTGTTTCTCTTACACTTTACTCCATCTCTGCCTCTCCTGTTTTTTTCCTTTCTTCCTGCAGAACTGCCTTTAGTATTTCTTAAAGGGAAGGTTTCTTGTTGGCATACTCTTAATTTCTGTTTATCTGTGAATATTTTGAACTCTCCATCATTTTTGAATCCTGGTTTAGCTGGCTAGAGTATTCTTGGTTGGAAATTTTATTCTTTTAGTACCTTGACTATATCCTACCACTGCCTTCTTACCTCCATGGTTTCAGATGAGAAATCAGCACTTAATCTTATGGAGTCTCCCTTGTATGTGATGGTTTTCTTTTCTCTTGCTGCTTTTAGAATTTTCTCTTTGTCTCGAGCATTAGATAATTTTACAAGTATATGTCTTGGGGTGGGCCTGTTGGGGTTTATGATAGTTGGGGTGCGTTGTGCTTCCTGGACATGTACATCTGTCTCTCTCAGTGGATTTGGGACTTTTTCAGCCATTATTTCCTGCAACACCCCTTCTGTCCCCTTTCCCTTCTCTTCTCGTTCTGGGATGCCTAAAATACGTATGTTTGTGTGTTTTGCATTGTCATTCAGGTCTCTAAGTCCTACCTGGATTTTTTTGTATCTTTTTATCGATCAGTTTTACTATCTGTTTGATTTCAGATGTACTGTCTTCCATGTCATTAATTCTCTCCTCTGCCTCTTCTAATCTGCTGCTATTTGCTGAGAGTGTATTTTTTATTTCTTTTTTTTAATTAAAATTTTTATTTACTTTCAAAAATTACATTAAAAAAATATGAGGTCCCAATCAACCCAACCGCCCCCACCCCCCACACCCCCCACAGCAACACTCTCTCCCATCATCGTGACACATCCATTGCACCCGGTAAGTACATCTCTGAACATCACTGCACCCCGTAGTCAATGGTACACATCATAGCCCACACTCTTCCACGTTCCATCCAGTGGGCCCTGGGGGGATCTACAATGTCCCGTAATTGTCCGTGAAGCACCACACAGGACAACTGCACATCCCAAAAACACCTCCACATTTCATCTCTTCCTCCCATTCCCCAAACCCAGCAGCCACCATGGCTACCCTTCCCACACCCATGCCCCATTTTCTCTGTGGACAGTGGATTGGTTGTGTCCATTGCACATCTATGTCAAGTGGGGGCTTAGATTCCACATGGATACTGGATGCACTCCTCCTGCTTTCAGTTGTAGACACTCTAGGCTCCATGGTGTGGTGGTTGACCTTCTTCAACTCCATGTTAGCTGAGTGGGGTAAGTCCAATAAATCAAAGTGTAGGAGCTGAAGTCTGTTGAGGCTCTGGGCCTGGGTGTCTTATTATCTGTCCAGAGATTCAAATCCCCTAAATATATCTTAAACCCCAGCACCAACTACAATTCCAATAAAGTAGCATGCAAGTCTTGTGAGAAGAGATCCCCTCTGAGTCCTATTCCAACATGTAGAAACACCAGCTACAAAGAAGGGCCATCTGCCATGGCAGTGAACCCCATCTGCCATGATCAAAGAACCCATGGTTCTCTTTATCCCTCAAAAGAACCGATACCTGGGGTTGTATCTACTTTATCTGTCTTTTAGACTCTGCTCAGTTGTGCACAAGGGCATTCCTTCTGACAACCTCCAGACTCTTTTTTAGAGACTCATAGCCTTATAATCTCATTTCTGCTTTCCATTTCCCCCTTCCATTAGGTCAAACAGCATTTTGAAGTCATGTTATTATATGTAGACAGGGATATTCTACTGATCCGTATTGAACCTTTAATTCAAGGTCCTTTTCTAGTTGCATCTTCAGCTGGTATGTTGTAGTGATCCCTCAGTGCCAGGGAGGCTCATCCCCGGGTGTCATGTCCCATGCTGGGGGGAATGCACTGCATCTACATGCTGAGTTTGGCTGTGAGAGTGGCCACATTTGAGTAACATGAAGGCTGTCAGGAGGAAACTCCCAGGCACAGTGCTATTCTAGGCCTTGTTCTTATTGCAGGTGTATAGGCTCAAAAGCATAGCCATTAGTATCAGGAGCCCACTGTTGGGCCCTCCTTCCTTCCTGGTTCTTACCGTTGCACCTGGGGGACTGCTGCTGCTCCCCCAGGGTCCACGACAGTGACCCCCGGCCAGCGGCCCAGTACACCTCCAGCTGTTGTTTTTAATTGTTTCCACTATGAGTATATCTAGACATTACTATATACCCTGGGCATATGCCCTGTATAACTCCCTGTCAGCCATATATATCCTCTCAATAACATCCTATATCAGTATTCCTCCGCTGCCATTGTTGAACCACTCTGTGATTCAAAACTTCCTGTAAAGTGGTTCCCAACATAATGTCAGCTTCACAAGAGTCTTAGAACACCGAAATTCATATATACAATATACAGTACTTCCCCAGATCCACCATAAAACCTTTTCCCTTCCACAGCAATAATGTTTTAACTTATTCATATCCTATTTCCTGAAACTGATGTACAGATTCCAAGACAATAGCTTTCAAACAAGGTGACATCTGTGCTTACTATGTGGTCCATACTTTAGATTGTACAGTTTTCTAAATTTTTTAGTTATCCTATGTTTTGCCTTATGGTTTACATTATTAGTCTGTCGTCCCCTATATGTTTTTGGTGTAATATTACATGTTTTATATTCATTCTCGTGTACTCTCACAGAAGTCCTCTCTTGCCCCCATATTTACCTTAGTTCCATCCATTCCACATCAATTTTCCCCTCCCCTTGGGGCCCACAATGCCAGCCAATCTCCATTTCCCAAGAAGCCATGTCCAGAGATATTTGCAGCAGTATTCAGGACCTGACTTTCTCAACTGCCCTAATGCCCTGGGAGCCATCCTTTCTCATGAGAGATACAGTTCTCTCTATTTGACGGCATTAGTCCTCCCCAGGATGTGGGTCCACCCCAACTCTCACTTCTTGGGTCTCTTCCCAATGGTACAACCCACCTTGGCAAAATGAGCCTTCAGCTATTCCCTCGAAGTCCATCCCGCATCAGCCCATACCCCCTGAGCATCCTAATCAGGTCACCCTCCTACTTATACTTTGATACGATTTTTGCAACATTTTGTTCTCAACAAACACCTGACACTCTCCCATGTTTGTATGTTGCCCCTCCCTCCCCCCAATTTTTGGACAATATTACCCCTCTGCCCATCCCCAGCCCCCCTCAAACCCAAAAGTCCCCACCCGAAGGCAACCCCTTGTCCCCATTTTGTCCCTTCTTTGTGCTCATACTTACCGCCAGCTCATCACAGATTCCACCCCTGCAGACGGTAACTCACATCCTTCCTCCACCCCCCGATTTCCTGTAAGCCTCTTTTCCAGACTCTAGCTCTCTGAGGCAGTTTGCTTATTTCATATCATTGAGGTCATGTAGTATTTGTCCTTCAATGCCTGGGTTGCTTCACTCAACATAAGATTCTCAAGGTTCATCCATGTTATCACGTGTGTTTGTCGTGTATTTGTTCTTACAGCCGAGTAGTATTCCATTGTGTGTATATACCACATTTTATTGATCCACTCATCTGTTGATGGGCATTTGGGTTGATTCCAACTTTTGGCGATAGTGAACAATGCTGCTATGAACATTGGTGTACATATATCTGTTTGTGTCCTTGTTTTCAGTTCTGATGGGTATATACTCACCAGTGGTATTGCTGGGTCATATGGCAAATCTATGGTTAGTTTTTTGAGAAACCTCCAAACTGTCCTCCAGAATGGTTGGATCCTTCTGCATTCCCACCAGCAGTGGATGAGTGTTCCCCTTTCTTCACATCCTCTCCAGCATTTGTATTCTTCTGTTTTTTTCATAGCTGCCAATCTTATGGGAGTAAGATGGTATCTCATTGTAGTTTTGATTTGCATTTCCCTGATAGCTAGAGATTTGGAGCATTTTTTCATGTGCTTTTTAGCCATTTGTATTTCTTCTTTGGAGAAGTGTCTGTTTAAATCTTTTTCCCATTTTTTAAATGGGTTGTTTATCTTTTTGTTTTCAAGATATATGAGTTCTTTTTATATGCAAGTTATAAGCCTCTTATCAGATATATGGTTGCCAAATATTTTCTCCCATTGTGTGGGTTCCCTTTTACTTTCTTGAACTGTGATGTTTATTACTGTTATATGTTATATGTTTGCATATGTCTACAATTTCCTCTCCAACTGTTTTCTTCATATTGTTAAACTCTTCTTTTACTTGATTAAGTTGGTCTCTAATATGTTTTGAGATGTTTAATTACTTGTCCGATGTTCTGTTCCCCTTCCTGGTTTTTAGTTTGTTCATTGGATTCAGCCATGTTTTCCTGATTATTGGTTTGGTTTGTAATTTTTTGTTGCTGTCCTGTCATCATTTTATTTTGACAGGTTTAATCAGTTCCTTAGTTTCTTTGTCTAGTCTTGGGAATTAATTAGTTGTTGTTCTTGTGTAAGTGTTATGTCTTCTCTTTGTCACTTTGTTCTTCTTACTCTATTTTCTTGTTGATGGCTGAGTTCACTTTGAAGGAAAATATTAGGGCCAGGGAAAGGAAACTGTGTAAGAAAAGAAAATGTGCAAAGTAGTATTGGTAATAAACATTAACCAGAGCAACAAAGTGAGATCTGGGAGAATGGATATCAGACTCATGTAAGTTCTGTAGAGTTATAGCAGGAAGTAGAGTACCTATAATGAGAGAGTCAACTGAATATGGGGAGGAATATAGTATGAATTAAAAAGCCAGTGTTTTCATGGGAGAGGGAAAGAGAAAAGAAAGACCATAATATCAAGAGTGGATAAAAGACAGAAAACAGAACAAGGGTATTAGAAATTAAATATTAGACAATTTGGGGACCAAAGAAAGGGAGGTGAAATATAAGAGAGACAGTAGATGATGGAGGATAGCAAGATGTGGGGGAAAGGGATAGTGTAGGTGGCCAAAATCAATTCACACAGAAACGAGGAAATGGAGGATGAGGAAACACAGGAAATGTGAGGAAATCACTTCAGTGCCTATTGTATAAATAAAATAAAATAAAAGAAGAAGAAAAATAGAGAAAAGAAAAGAAAAGAGAAGAAAAAAAAGGGGAGTGGGCAATGAAAAGGGAGAGAAGCAAGGAAGAAAAAGAACAAAAGAAGAAAAAAAATCCTAAATAAATGAAAAAGGACCTTAGGGGATACAATGGGGAAAAGACCAGGAGATAATGCAATATTAGCAATCAAGACAATAAAAAAATTAAAAAGAGAAAAAGGAAAAAAAAACACAAATGCCGAGGGCTAGGACAATCAAGGACCTCAGATGGACCTCAGGGCATGGTGGATTCAGGGATGGGAAGTCTGTGATATTGCAGACTCAAGAGGTGTGAGTCTCTGGAGTGTGGGCCACTGGGGTTTAGGGGACACAGACCTGAGAACCATGCATCTGGTTAACAGGGAGCCTGGGAGCACCGCAGTGCAACAGAGCCTTCAGGGATCCCTGCAGGTGGGTGCCAGCCCTAGGGGGAGGGGTCATGCCCACAAACTCTGACCTCTGTGTCAGAAACCCAAAATTCCACCTCTCACAAGAGTCTCTCTGTCACTGTCTCACCAAATTGACTTCAGGACACTTCCTGCCCTGCAAGCCCCCGAGACAGCCTGCTGTGGGCGCCACTGCACTACAAACAATTCAGGGACTGCTGCAGATGGGCCGCCAGCCCCAGGGGAAGGGGCTCCAGCCAGAAGCTCTGACCTCCATGTCAGAAACCCAAAATTCCACATCTCGCAATAATCTCCTCCATCACTGTCTCACCAAATCGACCTCCAAACACCTCCTGCCCTGTAAGTCCCTGAAATAGCCTGCTGGGGGTGCCACTGTACTACTAACAATTCAGGAACCACCACAGCTGGGCGACCAGCCCTAGGGGGAGGGGCTCTAGCTGGAAGCTCTCACCTCCATGTCAGAAACCCAGAATTCCACAGTCTCGCAAGAATCTCCTCTGTCACTCTCTCACCAAATCGACTTCCAGACACCTCCTGCTCTGCAAGCCCCAGAAACAGCATGCTGCGGGCACTGCTGGACTACAAACTGTTCAGGGACAACTGCAGATGGGTCGCCAGCCCTAGAGGACGGGACTCTAGCTGGAAGCTCTGATCTCTGTGTCAGAAACCCAAAATTCCATGTCTCGCAAGAATGTCCTCCATCACTGTCTCACCAAAATGACTTCCAGACACCTTCCACCCTGCAAGCCCCAGAATAGCCTGCTCAGGGCTTGGGAACTCCCCAGTGCAGCAAAGCCTCCAGGAATCACTGCTGCTGGGCCACCAGCCCCAGGGGGAAGTATCCTGCACACAGCCCTGATCTCCGTGAAGAGACCAAAATTCCACTTTTACAAGAATCTTCTGTCACCATTCCACTAAATTGACGTCCAGACACCTCCTGCCCTGCAAACACCTGAAACAGCCTGGTCCAGCAGGATTCCAACCCTACTCAGCTGCTTCTTTGCAGGAGAGATTATAAGGTGCACTCATTCAGATGCCATGTTGCCCCGCCTCCAAGATAGATTTTCTTGAGCTTCAGTCCTCCTATCAGGAAAGTCTGCCAAAGACAAGTGGAGTGTGCAGGTTTTCCCTTACTTTCTGAGCCTCTGTCTTGTCCCTGTCTCCTTCCCGCCCAGTATTGGCAGCCAGCGCTGCCCCTCCTTCTCTCCTTCTCCATCTTCCGCCTAGCCGTTATCTAGACAGCCCACACTTTCCCCTTCCCCTCCCTTGCTCCTAACCCCTTAGCCGCCTACTGTCCAGTAACCGCCTACTGTCCAGTAGCCGCCTACTGTCCAGTAACCGCCTACTGTCCAGTAACCGCCTACTGTCCAGTAACCATCTACGCAAGCAACAGCACCCACCGGCACCAATCAAGTCCCTTTATGTATCCCTAGACCCTATAAAACCATGTCCCCTTCTACAATAAATCAGACTTGTGCCTAGACCTCGTCTCCGTGGTGTTTTTGCTTGCACCGTGTGTCCCCCGTGCCTGAGTGGAGAGAGCGAGGGCCCAACGGCTTCGTGCTGACTCCCCTCCTCTCCTTTAACCATGGGGCAGCCCCCGTCTGGAGAGCTCACCCGGCCATCCGCGTTGACCCTCCCAGAGGCCCGCAGCTGCCCACATTTGGCGCCCAACGTGGGTGGGGCCCACTCTGACGCCTACCCCCCACCCTTCGCTCAAGGTAGGGACTCTTCGGTGTCTCCCATTCAAACCAAAATGGGTGCTTCACTCTCCTCCCGTCAGGTCCCGCAGGTTCGGGCCCTGGCTGCCCTCCTGGAAACTAACCAGGTTAGAGTTTCCGTCCGCCAGCTTCAGCACTACTGGGACTTACTTCTCCCGTTCAATCCCTGGCTCATCACCTGCCCGCTCTGGAATCCTCAGACTTATGCCCGGCTAATCGAATGAGTAGCCTCAGCCATGGAACATGAGGGCCGGGTCTTTCCCCCCGGCCTCCTCCCTGCTCTTGTAGCCATTCGCGCTTGTTTGCAAGGCATGCCCGCTCCCGAGGCCAAAGCCTTCCCGTGCGATACCATGGATGAGTCAGGGGAAGGGCGCGGCCGCCAAGACGGCGCTCCTGGTAACGACTCCGATGCCGAATCGCTCTCGGCTCAGTTGGAGGCCGCGCTTGAGCTTGACCCCCCTCGCTCCGCTGATTCTGACTCCGACCAGGATAGCGCACTTCCACCTTCTTCCTCACGAAACAAAGAAAAGCCCACCCAAGAGGGCGCGCTCCCTCCTTCTTCCTCCCAAAAGAGGAAGAAGCCGCACTCCCCGCCCCTTCCTGCTTCTTCACGGAAGGACTATCCGCCGTTGTACCCTCCCCTTCCTGCCTCGGCACCATCTTGCCCCTACCCGGAACCGGCATCATCTTGCCCTTACCCGGGACTGGAAGCACTTCATCCACCATCTTCTGATGACGACCTAGATGATGCGTATGAGCGCCCGCCATCTTATGTGCTGCCGAATAGACACCCCCTCCCGCGCTCTAATAATCTTCTCTTCAAGCCCCCCACTGCTCCAATCGCTGATATGTATCCGCTAAATCCCAATCGTTCTCGAGCAAACCCCCAAATATGGGTTCCCTTCTCCCCAAAAGACGTGCAAACCCTCCGCAGCGCTATCCGAGAGGATGGTCTCACCAGCCCCCATGCTCAAGACCTCCTTGAACATATGACCTTTGCCCGCTGTCTCCCCTACGACTGGATATCCCTCGCGAGAGGCATACATCCCTCGGGGCAGTTTATTGACTGGCGCGCATATTTCGCTGCCGAGAACGAAAAACAAATAGCCGAGAATGCCCGCGACGGCACCCGATATCCTGCCAACGCATTCCTCAGACTGGGGCGCTACGCCATGCCACAGAGCTACGTCGCCCTCCCTCAAGGCTTCTACATCCAGCTAAGGCAGTGTGCCCTCCGTGCCTTCCGCAATTGCGCCGCCTCCGTGCCCGAGCCACTCACCAGACTTTTCCAGAAACCAGAGGAACCGTTCTCCGACTTCATGGCACGTGTCCAGGCTGCAGCCGAGCGCAAAGTCGTCGGCACGCAGGCCCAGACCTCCTTCATCAAGGACATTGTTCAGGAGGGCGCAAACCCAACTTGCAAGGTGATCATCAGGCCGCTGAGAGACAAGTCCCTCCACGACTGGGTCCTCGCCTGCTCCGGAGTCAACGCCCAGGCCCCCGCCGTGGCCCAGGCTGTCCTCACTGCCGTCTCAGCCTCCAACGAATGCTTCCGCTGTGGCGAACTCGGCCACTTCGCTCAAGACTGCCCCAACAAGCCACAGCCGCCGCCAGACGTGCCCAACATAGGCCATCCACCACGGCCTCCTTCCACTCCGTGCCCGCGGTGCGGAAAAGGATACCACTGGGCCCACAACTGCCGCGTCCCTAACTCCAGCTGCAAGCCTTTAAACGGCCATGGGGGCAGGCCTCAGCCCCACAACAAAGAAGCCGCAATGACCCAGCGCCCCCGCCCATGAAAGTACTCTGGTCTATTCCCATCGCACCCTCCACCAAGCCTCTTCTCTCTATCCAAGTCTCCGGCCACTGGCTCACAGGGCTACTCGACACAGGAGCAGAAATTTCCTGCATCCCACTCGACCAGGCCAGGCACCTCCCTCTGACCGATGGCCCCCTAGTGGTGGGAGCCACTGGCCAAGCGCCCTCCCAGCAAGTTGCCCAGGACGTCGTCTGGAGAGATGCAGAAGGTCGACAGGGAACCTTCCGCCCCCTCGTTCTGAAGGAAATCTCGCAAGTTCTTTGGGGCCGTGATATCCTGCATCAGTCGGGAGCCGTTCTCACTGCATCGCCGCCACAGCTGCCCCCCCAATAGTTTCGGCCATTGCTCGCGTTCAACCTCCAGCACCCGTTCCTCTGCAATGGGATACAGAGGAGCCCATTTGGGTGGAGAAATGGCCTTTCCCAATCCCTAAACTGGACATTCTTAAGGGGCTTGTTGATGAGCAGCTTCACGCGGGCCACATCGAGCCCTCCACCAGCCCATACAACTCGCCAATTTTCTTCATTCAAAAGAAGAACGGGAAGTCCCGTCTACTTCAAGACTTAAGAGAAATCAACAAACACATCAAGCCTATGGGATCGCCGCAGCCTGGCCTCCCCCACCCTACCGCGGTGCCCCGGCATTGGTTTGTTGCAGTGATAGATATTAAAGACTGCTTTTTCTCCATCCCGTTGCACCCGGACGACCGACCGAAATTCGCCTTCACGGTTCCTCAGACCAACCATCGGGAACCGGCACTGCGATACCACTGGCGCGTTCTGCCTCAGGGCATGTGAAACAGCCCTGCCATTTGCCAGATGTATGTACGTGAAGCCATCCAGCCACTCATGAAGTATGCTAACATCATCCACTATATGGACGACTTGCTCGTGGCCCATCCCTCAGAGTCAGGCCTGCACGCACTCCTGGAGCAACTGCTGCACCACCTTCGAGACCTAGATCTCAAAGTCAATACACAGAAGCTAACGGTTCATCCACCCTACCAGTTCCTAGGGTTCTCCATCACTTCCACCGTTGCGCCCCAAACACCACACATCAGAATTCCTGACCTGCTTATGCTCCTCGAATTACAACAACTCTGCAGACAGATCAATTGGTTGTGCCCAGCGCTGCCGCTTACCACAGAGCAACTCCAGCCCCTGTACCGGCTACTCTGCTCCAACGCTCCGCCATCATCCGCACCCGGAAAGAGGATTCGCCTCACCAACGAGGCCAAAAATGCCCTGGCCCGGGTAAATAGAGCCATCGAACAGTGCCAACTCCAGCGACATGAGCCTGGGAAACCGTTGTTAGGCCTAGTCTTACCCACTCGGGGAACACCTACTGGCCTTCTTTGGCAAGACGGACCGCTCCCCTGGGTCCATATGGCAAAGAGCAAGCTCCGAAAGATTGGACCTCAAACCACCCTACTCGTTCAGCTCGCCACCGCCCTAGTCACACAAGACACCCATCATTATGGGTGCCCACCTGACACCATTGTGTGGCCCTTCACCACCGGGCAAGTCACCACCCTGCTACGCAGCTCCATTGATATGCAAACTCTTATGGAGCTTTATCATGGCAACTTCGATAACCACTTTCCACAGCATCGGTTACTGCAGGGCCTTCCCCTGCTAGAAATTGCCACCCCCGGCCATTTCCCTTTTCCGTCCAGCAAGCCTCTTCCAGACACCACCATCATCTTCACAGACGCCTCCAAGACTAAGTTTGCCACCGTTGTCTTCGCACCCGGCGAGCACCAGCCACGTTCACACGTGCGCCTCCATCAATCCTCTGTGCAAGTGGCCGAACTGCGTGCTGTCATCTTAGCACTCCAAACCCATCCCCACTGTCCACTGAACATCTTTACAGACAGCCTCTACTGCCTACAAGTCTGCCAAGTCATCGCCTTTTCTGCGTTTTTTCCGCCCGACAACTCAGCGAGTGAAAGCATTAACGTCGCTCTCCTGGACCTTCAAGAGCTCATAGAGAACCGCTGACAGCCTTGGTTCATCGCTCACATCTGTAGCCATTCCGGCCTTCCTGGGGCCCTAGCCCACGGCAACCACCTTGCTGATCAGGCCGTTCACCTGCTTCCAGCCAAGACCACCGTCACGGTTGGAGACCTCATCAATCAGGCCAAGCTGCTGCATGCCAGATTTCACTTCTCAGCAGCTGGCCTCCACAAACTCTTTCCAGACCTCCCAATCCATACCTGCAAACACCTTGTGCGGTCATGCTGAACGTGCGCTCCATTGCTGCCCTTGGGGCCGCTCCAACCGCAGGGAGTTAACCCTCGTGGGCTCCGCCCCAATTCCAGATGGCAACTGGACGTCACTCACGTCCCCCAGTTTGGCCAATGGAAATACCTCCACGTGGCCATCGACACCTTCTCTCATCTCTGCTACGCAACCGCGCTCAATGGAGAAACGGCCAAGCACGCCATCCAAGCGCTCAGAGAATCTATTCTTTTCATGGGCGTTCCATGGGACATCAAGACAGACAACTGACCTGCCTACCAGAGCACCTCCTTTGCCGAATTCCTCAAACTCTACGACATCACCCATCACTTTGGCATTCCCTACAATCCACAGGGACAAGGCCTAGTAGAGCGTGCTCACCAGTCTCTCAAAACCCTCATTCTCAAGACATCTGCTGACCAGCCGTGTCGCACCCCTTGCGACGTCGTCACAGAGGCCCTAATCTGACACAACCTGATGACCTTCAATGCCCAAGGCTTTTCACCGGTCCACATGCACTGGGGGCCTACCTTCCAGCCCACCCCTGCACCGCTTGTCCTCTGGCGTGACCCGCAGACCACCCTATGGCATGGACCTGCCCCTCTCTTAGCCCAAGGATGGGGATTCGCCTGCGTTTTCCCTGAATCAGAGCCGCAGCCCATCTGGGTCCCAGGACGTTTCATCAAGCCCCACACCGCCGAGGATTCCGCTAACGCTAACACCAATGATCCTCCTAACGAGTTGCCTACCTAACTTGCCTCCTTCCCATCGCTGTTTCCTTTGTAGTCTTCTCTCTCTCTTTTGTCTCCACAGATGATTCGCCGCAACGCGGGTAGTTCCGTTCTTCCCATTGCTCTCATCGTCATGCTTCCCTTCATCTCCCCGGCCATTGTCAACTCGCCCCATCAACGCTCCAATTGGACCCTCCAGCGCTGGCAAGAGGAAGCCTTCCTCATCATCAGAAAACTACTGCCCACGCCTGAATCCCCACCCCTCGCCGTTGGCCCCAATAAAGTCCTCAATCCCCCCGCCTCCCCCCCTTCCAGCGGCACCCCCCCCTCGTCCATCACTCCCCAGCTATGGCCCCCCCTACCAAGTATTCCAGTCCCCTTCTCTCGTTAATCTATGCATCCTACTTATCTCTAAATACTTCTCAACCCAACCTCACCAAGAACTGTTGGCTCTGCCTCTCCCCCTCCCTTCCTATCTATGAGCCTGTTGCCGTTAACTTCATGTTCGACGAATCCACTTCAGTATACCCAGCCGAGTGCAACTGGAACACTTCCTCCGTCCCCCTAACCTTTCAATCTGTTTCCTCCACAGGACGCTGTGTTCATTCTTGTCAAGGTTCCCACTCCTCCCTGCAGTCACCCCTCGGGCTGAAGTGTGGCCCGGCAGGGGAGCGGCCACAGCAGGCCAAGCCACTGCCCCCATAATAGGGTGGCTGGTCGGACTCACCGCCACCCCTGAAGGAAGCTCGGCATGGGCACAGAGTGCCCTCGGGTCTCCCCTTCTCGGCAGCCATGCTTCCGCGGCCGCCCCTCCTCCCGGGTAGCGCCACACGATGCCTTCTTTCTCCCTGCGCAGGCGCAGGGCGGAAAATTCCAGTCTGCCCTTTTCCCCTCCCCCGACAGCAGCAACAGCCAGGCGTGGGCGGAAAAATCCAGCCCGCCCTTTTCCCCTCCCCCGACAGCAGCAACAGCCAGGCGTGGGCGGAAAAATCCAGTCTGCCCTTTTCCCCTCCCCCGACAGCAGCAACAGCCAGGCGTGGGCGGAAAAATCCAGTCTGCCCTCCACCCCAGCAACAGCAGCCACCAATCCCTAAACCCTGCCCCTTCCCCCAGCAATAGCGACAACCAATCCCTAACCACCACCCCTCCCCCGTCCAGTACCGCCCACTGACCTTTCGCTGGCAACCAATCAGAACAGGGCGTGGCTTCGACCAATCAGCCTTCCCCAGCCCCTATAAAACTGTTGCCTCTCCCTCAATAAAGTGGACTTGCGTGTTTACCTTGTCTCCGCGGTGGTTCTTCTGCCGTGCGCCCTCCAATCCTGAGAGCCCCCGACAGGGGCCTGGCCTCCCTTGTCCCCAGGTCGTCGCCTGCTTCTCCGGGCGACCCCTTCGTCGCCTGCTTCTCCGGGCGACCCCTTCGTCGCCGGCTTCGCCGGGTGACCCCGTCAGCCGAACCGCGCAACCCCTTGTGAGACCGATCCCTCGTCTGCTGCCGGACCGGCCCCTCGTCCCAAGTGGGACCGACCCCTCGTCCCAAGCGGGACCGACCCCTCGTCCAGAGCTGGACCGACCCCTCGTCCGCAGCCAGACCCCACCTCTACCGACCGAGCAAGCCGCCGCAGTTGGCGCCCAACGTGGGGCAGAGCACCCCCACTGCCACCGACTGAGCAAGCCGCCGCAGTTGGCGCCCAACGTGGGGCAAAGCAACCCCACCACAGCACAACGTGGGGCAAGGCAACTCCACCACAGCCTCACTCCATAACCTGGCGGCCCCTCCCCCCCTCCTCCCTTCTCACCGTGGGGCTTCTCTCATGCAACATTGCTGCTACCTGAGCCTTGGCTACCTCATACGATCCACGGCGGTCTGGGAGAATCGCTGGATGGCTTTCTCCTTCCATGTCGGGGGCTTATACCGACCCGCTATGATTAAGAGGAGCCTTGGATTTCTCGGGAGCATGCGCTTGCAAGTCTGAATTAATCCTACCACAGCCCTACGCCCTCCGCTCTTCTCACCTTGAGACTTCTCTCGTGCAACATTGCTGCTACCTGAGCCTTGGCTACCTCATATGATCCACGGCGGTCTGGGAGAATCGCTGGATGGCTTTCTCCTTCCATGTCGGGGGCTTATACCGACCCGCTATGATTAAGAGGAGCCTTGGATTTCTCGGGAGCACGCGCTTGCACGTCTGAAGTAACCCTACATAGCCCTACGCTCTCCTCTCTTCTCACCCCTATCTTTTCGCTCTGCATTGCTGCTCCTGAACCTTGGTGACCTCATACGATCCACGGCAGTCTGGGAGAATCGCTGGATGGCTTTCTCCTTCCATGTCGGGGGCTTATACCGACCCGCTATGATTAAGAGGCACCAATAAAACTCTCAGGAGTGCATGCCTGAGCACCTCCACCCCTGCCTTCACCTCTGCCTCCTCCCCTCCACGCTTGCTCCCCTTTGCCTTGCTCCACTGCTCGTTGTCCCGCCCTCCCCTCGTCGGGGCCTTCTCTTGGCCCGCGACCACCGTCGGAGTCCCATCGGCTCCGACCCCTCGTCTCACCGCGCACCTCGGCTCCCACCGCCGCGCTCTCAAGGTAAGGGCCCCTTTTCTTATCGGCTCCAAAAGGCCATTAGCAATGGGTAACATCCTATCTGCTAAGCAAGCCCCACAAGTTCGGGCCCTCGCCGGTCTCCTAGACACTCACTGGTGTAAGATCTCTTTCAAACAGCTTCAAGTGTATTGGGACCTTCTTCTCCCCTTTAATCCGTGGCTTACCACGTGTCAGCTTTGGGACCCGGACACCTATACTCGCCTTATAGATAGGGTCACTTTTGCTGTGGGGCAGGAAGGTAAAAGATTCCCTCCTGGCTTATTACCGGCAACATGAAGTCCAGAAGAAATCTTGAAGGGTATAATCTATGATATGCTATATAAAAAAGGATTTAAAAGCAGCTATACCAGAAAGTAAGAATTATGAGTCAACTGTAAATAAATTATATATTTCTGTTAATGTGTTGTAATTGTTCTGTGTTTGTCTGTCTGTTCGTTCAATGTCAACATATATTGTGATACCTCCGGATGGTAAATATAAATTACTAGAAATCTTTAAAAGAGCTCTATTCAAATGGCCAAAAATTAAATAAGCGCTTATATTAATACTTAAGTTTATTATATTAATACATAAGTTTAAATGTTAATAAGATATCTACAATTTAAAAAAAATTGTAAGTCTTAATTAACAAAATTAACTGTACATCTTCAGAAAAAGTTGTTCTTCCCTAGATTAAAATGAATAACTTATTTTTCTTCACAGGATAATATAAAGAATGTAAAACTTATATGAATATTAAAAAAGGTTAAAAGTTTGTAAAAATGCTAATGGAAATGTAATAAGTTTTGCAAAAAGACGTATTTTGTCCTAAAGTAGGATGGCTAATTTTTCATAAACTCTTGAAACTTAATTTGCATGTGGCAAGTGTAAAAGGTATTGTGATAACTTTACGTAAGGGAATGTGTTCTGTAAAGATAAAATTTATCTTCAATAGTTTACATTAAGGTATTAAATGGCTAATTCCAAAAGGTCATTCTTAAATATATATATATATAACTAAATTGATGATAATAATAATAAAAGGTAATTTTATAACAGGAAAGATCAACAGCAACCAAGCTCCCCTGCCAACTTGCTTTTAGGAAACGGTTTCTAATATTGCATGCTACTAAGTATTTAAAGAAAAGTTATTCTTAAGGAAACAGAAGATGATTTTGTCTTTGCAGCCATTGTCTATTTAGCAACACCCCTCGCTATCGGCCTAGCCACTGTTGCGCCGGACGATTGAAACCTTAAACAAAGACTCCTCCTCACTGTCATCTTCCTATCTATCGTTACTATATTTACTGCCCTCATTCTCCTTCGTTTATAAAGCAGTCTCCTACAAACCACAAAGCTTCTGTCTTAAACATACCATTCTCAACCCTATCCTCTAAATGATCTTCTCACTTCCCTCACAGCCTTTAATACTTTATTTCTTCCTCATAACCTTTGCTTTCTTGATAATATTTTCCGCCATCTGTTTAGCCGCTACCGCCCCAGAAGATTGTAACCACGGCCCCCCATGCCGCCATCGCTCTCAAGCAGCTCCAGCCCTGCTAAACGGCCCGCAACCCACTTTCCCCGGCCCACGGCCTGCTTTCTAACATCTAATAACATTTCTGCTTTTGCCTCCCCATACTTCTGCGGAGCTTCCTCCTGTCTCGACCTCACTCCTCTTCTCAGCCATCCAAAGCGTCCCTTCTCGTCCCCCGCCCCCCTCCTTTTTTTGCTTGAACCCCCATTGCGTTGCAGATTGAGCCGCCCCATGTCGGCCCGCCCCGTTAACATCGGCCTCTCTCGCGCTCGTGGAGACTTTGGCCTTCTTATTGTCCTCGCCTACGTCTCCACCACTCTCGACGCTGCCGCCACCACCATCGCTGGTGCCCTGACGCGACTTGTCCTCACAGCTGCGATCCTCCAGACCATCACACAGTCTGCCTCTACCGCTCTTCGCCACCAAGAAGAGATCAACTACCTGTAACGCGCTGTCATTCGGGACTTTTAACAACAGATAGACCTTATAGCCGCCGAGATCAACAAGAATTGGACATTGGCCACCCTTGCTTGCAACGGCAAGATACCACCCCCTAAATTGTACATTTATATCCCCGTCATACTCACCTCCCTTTTCAGCCCTGCTTCCCTCATTGCTTGCTGCCTCTTGGGCCTCGGCTACTTGTTGCTGCTGCCATCCTGGCCCATATTTGAAAAGAAGGGGGAAATGCACTCACCCCTCGGGCTGAAGTGTGGCCCGGCGGGGGAGCGGCCACGGCAGGCCAAGCCGCTGCCCCCATAATAGGGTGGCTGGTCGGACTCACCGCCACCCCTGAAGGAAGCTCGGCATGGGCACAGAGTGCCCTCGGGTCTCCCCTTCTCGGCAGCCATGCTTCCGCAGCCGCCCCTCCTCCCGGGTAGCGCCACATGATGCCTTCTTTCTCCCTGCGCAGGCGCAGGGCGGAAAATTCCAGTCTGCCCTTTTCCCCTCCCCCGACAGCAGCAACAGCCAGGCATGGGCGGAAAAATCCAGCCCGCCCTTTTCCCCTCCCCCGACAGCAGCAACAGCCAGGCGTGGGCGGAAAAATCCAGTCTGCCCTTTTCCCCTCCCCCGACAGCAGCAACAGCCAGGCGTGGGCGGAAAAATCCAGTCTGCCCTCCACCCCAGCAACAGCAGCCACCAATCCCTAAACCCTGCCCCTTCCCCCAGCAATAGCGACAACCAATCCCTAACCACCACCCCTCCCCCGTCCAGTACCGCCCACTGACCTTTCGCTGGCAACCAATCAGAACAGGGCGTGGCTTCGACCAATCAGCCTTCCCCAGCCCCTATAAAACTGTTGCCTCTCCCTCAATAAAGTGGACTTGCGTGTTTACCTTGTCTCCGCGGTGGTTCTTCTGCCGTGCGCCCTCCAGTCCTGAGAGCCCCCAACAAGGGCCTGGCCTCCCTTGTCCCCAGTTCGTCGCCTGCTTCTCCGGGCGACCCCTTCGTCGCCGGCTTCGCCGGGTGACCCCGTCAGCTGAACCGCGCAACCCCTTGTGAGACCGATCCCTCGTCTGCTGCCGGACCGACCCCTCGTCCCAAGTGGGACCGACCCCTTGTCCCAAGCGGGACCGACCCCTCGTCCAGAGCTGGACCGACCCCTCGTCCGCAGCCAGACCCCACCTCTACCGACCGAGCAAGCCGCCGCACCTCCCTTAGTGCTTGCTCTAGCTACTCCTCTCCCAGCGCTTCCGCCAAGTTCTTAATCCCCCTTAACACCTCCCAATGGCTTTGCACCTCCACCGGGCTAACCCCCTGCCTCAATGTCGCCACCCTCAATGATACCCATGAGACTTGCCTGCTCATCCTTCTCGCTCCTCGAGTCGTTTACCATTCTGACCACGAATTTTTCCGCCGCGTGCTGAGCAGACAAACCTCCCTCCACTTACAAAGGAGAGAGCCTGTCACCGCAGTCCTAACAGTCGCTACCCTTCTAGGTCTTGCAGGGGCAGGCACAGGTATCGCCGCCCTCGCCACACAGTCCTCTGCCCTCTCCTCTCTCAGACAGGCCGTCGACGAAGATATCACCTACCTTCAAAATGCTGTAAAACATCTAAAAAATTCTCTCAATTCTCTCTCTGAGGTAGTCCTCCAGAACCGCCGCGGCCTCAACCTCCTCCTCCTTAAGGAAGGGGGTCTCTGTGCCGCCCTTGGAGAGGAGTGCTGCGTATACGCCAACTCCACCGGCTTAGTCGAGGACAACCTGAGAAAGGTCCAGGAGGGATTGGACAAGCGCCGCAAAGAGCGAGAAAATGCGAACTATTTTTCCAGTGTTCTCCATACCCTCCTCCCATACCTCCTTCCATTTTTAGGCCCACTCATCATCATCATCTTAGCCCTCACTGTAGGACCCTGGGCCATCAAAAAAATAGTCCGCCTCGCCAAAGACCAAGCCAACACAGTATTCAGCTCCTTTGTGCAGGTTCATTATCAACGCCTCGCCACTAAAGAGCCACCACCAAGCCACCCGCCGCGCTCCTCCCGCCCCTGCCGCAAACACCGAACCACACGCCTGTAACCTCCTGTCTCCCTTTCCTCACTCATCTCCCTCCTTCTCCTCCAGTTGGGCGAGGGGTTCAGGAACATCACGACCCCGTTTTGCTGGCAGAGCTCGGCGCTCGCCAGGCGCTGGCGTGCGCTGACCCCAGCAGCAAGCACATGCGTCCTGGCCAGATGCTGTGTCCTCTGCAGCTGAGAGCAGCTGGGAGGGCCCTCTGTTTCTCGCCACCAGCCAGTCCTCGTGGTCTCCCTCCTCCCCTCGTCTTACCCCAGCACCCCGTCCCATACTGCCCCTGCTGCCACCAGTTCACCTCCCCCAAAGCACATACTTTTAAACAAAAGGGAGCAATTGTCCCCGTCTCCTTCCCACCCAGTATTGGCAGCCAGCGCTGCCCCTCCTTCTCTCCTTCTCCATCTTCCACCTAGCCATTATCTAGACAGCCCACACTTTCCCCTTCCCCTCCCTTGCTCCTAACCCCTTAGCCGCCTACTGTCCAGTAACCGCCTACTGTCCAGTAGCCGCCTACTGTCCAGTAACCGCCTACTGTCCAGTAACCGTCTACGCAAGCAACAGCACCTGCCAGCACCAATCAAGTCCCTTTACGTATCCCTAGACCCTATAAAACCATGTCCCCTTCTACAATAAATCAGACTTGTGCCTAGACCTCGTCTCCGTGGTGTTTTTGCTTGCACCGCGCATCCCCCATGCCTGAGCGGAGAGAGCGAGGGCCCAATGGCTTCATGCTGACTCCCCTCCTCTCCTTTAACCGTGGGGCAGCCCCCGTCCAGAGAGCTCACCCGGCCATCCGCGCTGACCCTCCCGGAGGCCCGCAGCTGCCCACACTGTCTTATGCTGGGATTTTGTGAGTTAGTTGTTTTGGGTTTCACTGTTTACAAGAGTTTTGTTTTCCCCTCTTTTCCCAGGACACAGACCTCCCTATCCTGGGTATTTGAAGCTAGCAGGACTTTGTCCCAGACACTCCATTTATACAGTTTTCTACTTTCCTTTCATTTTCTTATGATGCTTTTGCCTAGAGCCAAAATTCTTGTAGGAAAAACACCCCAGGGTTGATTTTACTAAACTGGTTTTTCCTAGCCATAATGGCTAGGAATCAATGAAGGGTTTCCAGACTGGATCTAATGTGTCCTCTGCAGGATGACAAGAAAGGCAACAAAAGGTTTTTTGATGGCTCCCTAAAGTTGTGCTTTCCTAGCCTACCAGGCAAATGCAGCACTTTTTAGTTAACTGTTCTCTACAACCCTGAGGAAGCACTGCATCTTTAAGTCACCACCACCTCTACCTCTGTACAGGAAATGTTGGAAACATTGTCTGCCACCACCTGTGTCCATAGCAGGTTGAAACAATAACTCCTCTCAAAGCCAAAACCCAATCATCCAAATTTAGTAATCAAAAGCTGTGGTCAGTGACTGGCTGTGCCTCCCCTGATAGGAGAATAGGATTTTTATGTTCTTTTCTGTCAGTAGCAGCTTGCCAGTGACTGGACCCCATGGTGGTTTGCCACAGGATTGGATGATGGGCCCCAGTATCTGTTACTTAGAGAGTGCTATTAGAGTTCTTTAACATAGTTTATCAGCCTCTTTCTCCTGCTCTTCCCTGATTGCTGTACAGTGTTCTTCTGGCCTCTGTACTTTCAAAATAGGTTTTTCAAATAGTCAGGGACTGCTTTATATTTGTGGTGGAAGGACTGAGGATTGGAGACCCCTACTCTGCCATCTTCTCACAGTGTGTCATAGTTTTGTTTTTGTCTCTCAGCCATCATCTTCAATTCTAATAGTTTCCTGAATAATGGGTCTTGGTGACCTGGTAGTGAGTAATCCTGGTTCCAGAATGGGAAGAGATATAAGAAGCTATGAGACAGGGGAGTGTATGACATGCATTTGAAGCCCCAAACCCATTGATCTCAGCATGGTACCAGGTAGCCAAGTCCCTGGAATTCATGGGGGATTATTGGTGTCCCATTTATTGTCACCCTTGCTCCAGAGGATGTAGACAGAATGCTGTAGTTACCCCAAATTTGGGTCATTACCTGTACTCAGGCTGATAGGGCAAGGGCAAATCCTTGGTTTTTCCTGAGTCCATCAGTCCTGTTTTGACCAAGACACCCATATACAAAATGCATGAATGAATCATGAAAATAATCACTGAAAAATCAACCCACTCTATTCCACACTTTGCAAGGCCATCTGTTTGCAGCACCAAAATCAGGGAAGAAATTTGTTCTATAGTATAATCTTGGGAACACAGGCTCAGTCACAACAAATATTTTAGTAAATAAACAGTGTATTACTTAGTACAAATTGCCCAAAGAACAGGGAAAAGATTCAACCATGACCAGTCTCCCAGGGAGGCCAACTGTTCAGGGCAGGGTTGGTAGATGCCTGTTCTATATGCTCCAGTAGGAAGAGGACAGACCAGACTGTATTGTTTGAGTGTTGAATGTTTATATGCTCCAGAGGGAAGAGGGCAATAAATCTTGTCACTATTGTTTTACTCACTTCAGAATCTGGAATGTTGTACACTACAAACACTGGAAAATGAGCATTAAGTTAAATCATGTTCACCTTGATGGTACTATATTACCAGCAGGCCTAATTAAATGCAAGAAAAGATACCATTGTTCCACTCAAGGATTTTAAGGAATTAAAAACTATATTATATACTATAGACTTGCTGGTTGCAGTGCTTCAACATTGGTTCATCAATTGTAACAAATGGACCACACTAATCTAAGATGTCAAAAGTAGGAGTAAACATGTGGATGCCGGTGGTGTTATATGGAATCCCTATACTCTTAGTGTAATTTTTCTGTAAATATAAATCTAAAATTTCTCTAAAATTGAAGTTGAAAAAACATAACCACTTAAAGAAAATAAGAATTAATTTTTAAAACATATTATGATCACCATTAATGTATGGGGTTTTTACAGAGGTCTCCTTTTATGTGAGGAGATGAAGTGACCTTCAGGCTGAGCTCTGAGAATGAGAAGGAGGCAGCCATGCAAAGTGCTAAGGAAAGAAATTTCCTTGTAGCAGTCACAGGAAAGCAAAGTGAGTAAACTGGGGAAAGTTTCCACTTTCAAGGAACAGAAGGGGTAAATTGGATGGGGATTAAATTGGAGAGCTGAGACGTAGATAGATCACAAGTGACTTTAATACTACACCATATGTTTTTATTTTATTTACAGAATCTTTATGTGGATATGGTTGGGAGCAGGCAAACACAGCAGGATAAGCAAGGCATGTTTGTGGACAATTAACCCTTACATGGTCTAACCTAATATGGTAAATAATACACAAATGGGCAAAAGGGTGTTTCTACCCAACTTATTGAACCTACCCTAAATATTGTATCTTATGAAAATTTACCAATTGATGGACAAGATACTAGAATAAGAAAATATTACAAGACCTATTAGTTGGCCTCAAATATGTTGCTTCTCATCTTGCCCCAAAACCTTGTTCAATTACCTGTGATATTTTCTTTCCATCACTCTGGCTTCCCTTTCACATATAAACGTGCTTTCTCCTTTACTTCTCATCCAACACTAAGATAACAGCTTCCCTGAAACCTCCACTGCTCTAAGTACTGCAGTGTCATTCTCCTTTTAGAGCAAAGCTTCTTAGATGAGTCTTATGTCATTATTTGGCACCATTTACTGATTTCCAATTCAACCCACTCTGATTTTGTCATACTTCAGGCAACTACTTGATTGAAAATTCTCTTCTAAGGTTACCATTTACATTCAAGTTCTCCAATGCAATGGACACATTCCTTTCTTTATCATTTTGATCTTTTATTCCTGAATTCTCATCATTTGTTTATAGCATTGATTATATTGTTCCTTTCCAGCATCTTGGCTTACCAATATTATCCCTTTGGGTTTTCCTTCTGTTTCTTCCTTCTCAATGTAGTCTTCCTCTTTATCCTTTTCATGTTGCTGTTCCCTAAGATTCCATCTCCTGCCTATAAACCCTTCCCTCTACATACTCTCTCTGAGTGACCATGTCCAAGCTATGGCTTCAACTGAATCAATATGCAAGTGAACCCCAAATTTTCACATCTACCCCAGATCTATCTCCTGAGTCCCACAACTGAATTTTCAATAGGACCCTCATGGGTACCTCTAACTAAAGCTGTTTCTCCAAAGTTCTGCCCCTCTTCCTTGTCAGGATGAATGTCACCACCAATTCTCTAAGCCAGAAGCCAGAAGTTTCCTTGATACATATTGCTCCCTTACACTTTTGTCGCAATGTGGGCTCACCTGGAGGGCCGCTGCAGGGGTGGTGTGGGCTCGGGCGGAGGGCTGCAATACACGGAGGGGCCTTCTGAGAAGGCGCTCCGGGGCCGGCAAGGTGCGGAGGATGCACAGTAGGAAGAAGACTACTGAGGAGACCAGGATCTGTGCGCAAGTCTGATTTATTCAGGAAGTACAGCGGTTAATATAGGGCGAAGATGGGGGAGGGGCAGGGGGCGTGGCCGGGGGGCAGCAGACGGCTGATAGGTTCGTGCAGGGGTGCATCACTGGTTGCGGGCAGAAGACGGGGTATCCAGGGTTCTCGGCGGCAGCGAGGCGGGGCTGTCATGGCGTGGCGGTGGCCCTCGGGGGAGAGGCGGGGTTAGGCCACTGAGGGGGAAGCGGGTGCAGCTGGGCAGAGGGGCGGGCAGTACGCCCGAACCCCAAGTGGAGGGCCTTAACGCCCCTTCCCGCCACCCGGGTCCGACTCGCACCGGCGCCTGGAGATGAGCCGACCCTTGCTGTCGCCGCGCTCCCACACGGTGCCACCCTACACACTTTGACTCAATTAGTCTTGAAGATATGTGAATTCCTTCCTAAATATATTTTCTTATTTTCACTCCTCTTCCTTGTTCTTATAAGATACAATATTTAGGGTAGGTTCAATAAGTTGGGTAGAAACACCTTTTTACCCATTTGTGTATTCCTTACCATATTAGGTTAGACCATGTAAGGGTTAATTGTCCACAAACATACCTTGCTTATCCTGCTGTGTTTGCCTGCTCCCAACCATATCCATATACTTAACTAAGTCTATACTTAGCCCAAGTCTTCATTACTTATAACTTTGTTCTCTATCACAAACTTCCTACTCATTTTTGTCTTTTTAAAAAAAGATTTATTATTTATTTATTTCTCTCCCCTTCCCAATCCCCCCAGTTGTCTGCTCTCTGTGTCCATTAACTGCATGTTCTTCTGTGTCTGCCTGCATTCTTGTCAACGGCATTTGGAATCTGTGTCTCTTTTTGTTGTGTCATTTTCTGCATCAGCTCTCTGTGTGCATGGTGCCATTCCTGGGCAGGCTGTACTTTTTTCATGCTGGGTGGCTCTCCTTACAGAATGCATTCCTTTGCATGTGGGGCTCCCTTACACAGGTGACATCCTTTTGGTGGCATGGCATTCCTTGTGTGCATCAGCACTGTATGTGGGCCAGCTCATCACACAGGTCAGTAGGCCCTGGGTTTGAACCCTGGACCTCCCATGTGGTAGGCAGATGGTCTATCCATTGGGCCAAATCCACTTCCCTCATTTCTCTGTCTTTTAACTAGCCTCCCTTCAATTCATCCTCTATACTGGTGCTATGATATTTATAAAATGCAAATTAGACAATGTAACTCTCTTATCTAAAATTCAATTACTTATATAATCTGCACAATAAAGTTTAAATTCCTCAACATTTCATTCCAGAAATCTTGTAGCCTGGCCACAACTCACCTCTCCAGTCTCACTCCCACCAATTTATCAGGCCTACCTTACTTACACTATAGGTCAATATATATTTTTTTAAATTTATTTTTTTATTATTGATTCTGTAAAAATATTACATTAAAAAATATATATCAGGACCCATTCAACCCCACCACCCCCACCACTCCCCCCCCCCCCAGCAACACTCATTCCCATCATCATGACACATCCATTGCATTTGGTAAGTACATCTCTGGGCACCTCTGCACCTCATGGTCAATGGTCCACATCATGGCCCATACTCTCCCCCATTCCATCCAGTGGGCCCTGTGAGGATTTACAATGTCCAGTGATTGCCCCTGAAGCACCATCCAGGGCAGCTCCAAGTCCCAAAGATGCCTCCACATCTCGTCTCTGCCTAGTGCTCTGAGGAGAAATTCTCATATTTAATAAAACTCTGATCAAATAATTTTAAGTTCATGAAAGTGGGGAAAATTGTTTAAATGCAGGTATGGGCATTGGGAGTGTCCAAGGAAAGAACAGAGAATGTAAAGTTTGAGTACTGAACTCCTGGGGACCTATCTGGCATCCACTGCTTCTACATGTAGGCTAAACTGGGCACATGCTTTCTGTTTAACACATCTCCAGACTAGTAAGGTCTTTTACCATTCCCAGCTTCCTTTCTCTAGATTGTCACTACAACTGATTATGCTGCTAATGAGCCTTATTTGAATTTGTGAAAGGTACTTCTTATATCATGGCTTGCCCTACATTTGTAGAACCTCCACAATGAGCTAGCTGGGGAGGGAATGGGAGCAACTTCTGATCAGATACCACAGACTACCAGTTTTCTTAGAAGTATAAGTGGTACAATTATTGAATGCCTATGATCTCTTTTCAGAGTGCTGACGTGGTTGCTGTGGTCAATTTTGTGAGCTCAGGATCATATTTTGGGGAGAGAGATAACTTTCTAAAGGATTTATTAACTGTAAAATTACAATTTTGTAAATATGTTCATTTTTAGTTATCTTTTTTTTCATTGATTTTGTAAAAATATTACATTGAAAAAATATGAGGTCCCATTCAACCCTACCACCCCCACCCCACCACTCCCCCCCCCAGGAACCCTCACTCCCATCATCATGACACATCCATTGCATTTGGTAAGTATATCTTCGGACATCTCTGCACCTCATGGTCCATGGTCCACATCATGGCCCATACTCTCCCAGATTCCATCCAGTTGGCCCTGGGAGGATTTACAATGTCCGATGATTGCCCCTGAAGCACCATCCAGGACAACTCTAAGTCCCAAAGGCGCCTCCACCTCTCATCTCTTCCTGCCATTCCCCATACCCCTCAGCCACCATGTCCACTTTTCCCACTCCAATGCCACCTTTTCTCTGTGGACCTTGGATTGGTTGTGTCCGTTGCACCTCTATGTCAAGAGGAGGCTCAGATACCACATGGATACTGGATGCAATCCTCTTGTTTTCAGTTGTAGGCCCTCTAGACTCCATGGTGTGGTGGTTGTCCTTCTTCAACTCCAACTTAGCTGAGTGGGTTGAGTCCAATAAATCAGATTGTAGGAGCTGAAGTCTGTTGGGGCTCAGGGCCTAGCTATCATATTGTCAGTCCAGAGATTCAAATCCCCTAAATATATCTTAAACCCCAACACCAACTATAATTCCAGTAAAGTAGCATGAAAGTCTTGTGCAGAGAGATCCCATCTGAGTCCAGCTCCATCATGCAGAAACACCAGCTGCAAAGAAGGACCATCTGATATGGCAGTGAACCACATCTGCCATGACCATAGAACCCATGGGTCTCTTTAGCCCTCAAAGGAGCCAATACCTGGGTTGTATCTACTTTATCTGTCTCTTAGACTCTTCTCAGTTGTGCTTAAGGGCAATCCTTCTGACAACCTCCAGACTCTTTTTTAGAGACTCATAGCCCTATAAACTCATTTCTCCTTTCCATTTCCCCCTTACATTAGGTCAAACAGCATTTTAAAGTCATGTTATTATATGTAGACAGGGATATTCTGCTGATCTGCATTGAACCTTCAATTCAAGGTCCTTTTCCAGTTGCATCATCAGTTGGTACTTGGTAGTGATCCCTCAGTACCAGAGAGGCTCATCCCCGGGTGTCATGTCCCACGCTGGGGGGAATGAATTACATTTACATACTGAGTTTGGCTTTGAGACTGGCCACATTTGAGTAAAATGAAGGCTGTCAGGAGGAAATTCCCAGGCACATTGCTGCTCTAGACCTTGTTCTTATTTCAGGCGTATAGGCTCACAAGCATAGTCATTAGTATCATGCTCTCACTGTTGGACCTTCATTTCTTCCTGTTCCTTACCGCTGCACCTGGGGGACTGCTGCTGCTCCCCTATGGGCCATGACAGAGCACCCCCTGGCCAGGAACCCAGTGCCCCCCCAGCTTTAGTTTTTAATTGTTGCCACTATGAGTATATCCAAACATTATCATGCACCCTGGACTTACGCCCTGTATAGCTCCCTGGCAGCCATATATCACCTGTTGCGGTCACCCCTCGGGCTGAAATGTGGTTTGCTGGCCTGGCAGGGGAGCGGCCGTGGTAGGCCTAATTCCACTGCCCCCATAATAGGGTGGCTGGTCGGACTCACCGCCACCCCTGAAGGAAGCTCGGCATGGGCGCAGAGTGCCCTCGGGTCTCCCCTTCTTGGCAGCCATGCTTCCGCGGCCGCCCCTCCTCCCAGATGGCGCCACCCGATGCCTTGTGGGGCAGCACCCTTCTTCTTCTTTCTCCCTGCGCAGGCGCAGGGCGGAAAATTCCAGTCTGCCCTTTTCCCCTCCCCCGACAGCAGCAACAGCCAGGTGTGGGCGGAAAAATCCAGCCCGCCCTTTTCCCCTCCCCCGACAGCAGCAACAGCCAGGCATGGGCGGAAAAATCCAGCCCGCCCTTTTCCCCTCCCCCAACAGCAGCAACAGCCAGGCGTGGGCGGGAAACTCAAGTCTGCCCTCCACCCCAGCAACAGCAGCCACCAATCCCTAAACCCTGCCCCTTCCCCCAGCAACAGCGACAGCCAATCCCTAACCACCACCCCTCCCCCGTCCAGTACCGCCCACTGACCTTTCGCCGGCAACCAATCAGAACAGGGCGTGGCTTCGACCAATCAGCCTTCCCCAGCCCCTATAAAACTGTTGCCTCTCCCTCAGTAAAGTGGACTTGCGTGTTTACCTTGTCTCCGCGGTAGTTCTTCTGCCGTGCGCCCTCCAGTCCTGAGAGCCCCCGACAAGGGCCTGGCCTCCCTTGTCCCCAGTTCGTCGCCTGCTTCTCCGGGCGACCCCTTCGTCGCCTGCTTCTCCGGGCGACCCCTTCGTCGCTGGCTTCGCCGGGCGACCCCGTCAGCCGAACCGCGCAACCCCTTGTGAGACCGATCCCTCGTCTGCTGCCGGACCGACCCCTCGTCCCAAGTGGGACCGACCCTTCGTCCCAAGCGGGACCGACCCCTCGTCCAGAGCTGGACCGACCCCTCGTCCGCAGCCAGACCCCACCTCTACCGACCGAGCAAGCCGCCGCAGTTGGCGCCCAACGTGGGGCAAGGCAACCCCACCACAGCCTCACTCCATAACCTGGCGGCCCCCCCCTCCTCTCTTCTCACCGTGGGACTTCTCTCGTGCAACATTGCTGCTACCTGAGCCTTGGCTACCTCATACGATCCACGGCGGTCTGGGAGAATCGCTGGATGGCTTTCTCCTTCCATGTCGGGGGCTTATACCGACCTGCTATGATTAAGAGGAGCCTTGGATTTCTCGGGAGCGTGCGCTTGCACGTCTGAAGTAATCCTACCACAGCCCTACCCCCTCCTCTCTTCTCACCTTGGGACTTCTCTCGTGCAACATTGCTGCTACCTGAGCCTTGGCTACCTCATATGATCCACGGCGGTCTGGGAGAATCGCTGGATGGCTTTCTCCTTCCATGTCGGGGGCTTATACCGACCCGCTATGATTAAGAGGAGCCTTGGATTTCTCGGGAGCGCGCGCTTGCACGTCTGAAGTAATCCTACCATAGCCCTACGCTCTCCTCTCTTCTCACCCCTATCTTTTCACTCTGCATTGCTGCTCCTGAACCTTGGTGACCTCATATGATCCACGGCGGTCTGGGAGAATCGCTGGATGGCTTTCTCCTTCCATGTCGGGGGCTTATACCGACCCGCTATGATTAAGAGGCGCCAATAAAACTCTCAGGAGCACGTGCCTGAGCACCTCCACCCCTGCCTTCACCTCTGCCTCCTCCCTTCTGCGCTTGCTCCCCTTTGCCTTGCTCCACTGCTCGTCGTCCCACCCTCCCCTCGTCGGGGCCTTCTCTTGGCCCGCGACCACCGTCGGAGCCCCACCGGCTCCGACCCCTCGTCTCACCGCGCACCTCGGCTCCCATCGCCGCGCTCTCAAGGTAAGGGCCCCTTTTCTTATCGGCTCCAAAAGGCCATTAGCAATGGGTAACATCCTATCTGCTAAGCAAGCCCCACAAGTTCGGGCCCTCGCCGGTCTCCTAGACACTCACCGGTGTAAGATCTCTTTCAAACAGCTTCAAGTATATTGGGACCTTCTTCTCCCCTTTAATCCGTGGCTTACCACGTGTCAGCTTTGGGACCCGGACACCTATACTCGCCTTATAGATAGGGTCACTTTTGCTGTGGAGCAGGAAGGTAAAAGATTCCCTCCTGGCTTATTACAGGCAACATAATGTCCAGAAAAAATCTTGAAGGGTATAATCTATGATATGCTATATAAAAAAAGATTTAAAAGCAGCTATACCAAGAAAGTAAGAATTATGAGTCAACTGTAAATAAATTATATATTTCTGTTAATGTGTTGTAATTGTTCTGTGTTTGTCTGTCTGTTCGTTCAATGTCAACGTATATTTTGATACCTCCGGATGGTAAATATAAATTACTAGAAATCTTTAAAAGAGCTCTATTCAAATGGCCAAAAATTAAATAAGCGCTTATATTAATACTTAAGTTTATTATATTAATACATAAGTTTAAATGTTAATAAGATATCTACAATTTAAAAAAAAAATTGTAAGTCTTAATTAACAAAATTAACTGTACGTCTTCATAAAAAGTTGTTCTTGCCTAGATTAAAATGAATAACTTATTTTTCTTCACAGGATAATATAAAGAATGTAAAACTTATATGAATATTAAAAAGGTTGAAAGTTTGTAAAAATGCTAACGGAAATGTAATAAGTTTTGCAAAAAGACGTATTTTGTCCTAAAGTAAGATGGCTAATTTTTCATAAACTCTTGAAATTTAATTTGCATGCGGCAAGTGTAAAAGGTATTGTGATAACTTTACGTAAGGGAATGTGTTCTGTAAAGATAAAATTTATCTTCAATAGTTTACATTAAGGTATTAAATGGCTAATTCCAAAAGGTCATTCTTAAATATATATATATAAAACTGAATATATATAAAACTGAATTGATGATAATAATAATAAAAGGTAATTTTATAACAGGAAAGATTAACAGCAACCAAGCTCCCCTGCCAACTTGCTTTTAGGAAACGGTTTCTAATATTGCATGCTACTAAGTATTTAAAGAAAAATTATTCTTAAGGAAACAGAAGATGATTTTGTCTTTGCAGCCATTGTCTATTTAGCAACACCCCTCGCTATCGGCCTAGCCACTGTTGCGCCGGACGATTGAAACCTTAAACAAAGACTCCTCCTCACTGTCATCTTCCTATCTATCGTTACTATATTTACTGCCCTCATTCTCCTTCATTTATAAAGCAGTCTCCTACAAACCACAAAGCTTCTGTCTTAAACATACCATTCTCAACCCTATCCTCTAAATGATCTTCTCACTTCCCCCACAGCCTTTAATACTCTATTTCTTTCTCATAACCTTTGCTTTCTTGATAATATTTTCCGCCATCTGTCTAGCCACTACCACCCCAGAAGATTGTAACCATGGCCCCCCATGCCGCCATCGCTCTCAAGCAGCTCCAGCCCCGCGAAACGGCCCGCAACCTGCTTTCCCCGGCCTGCGGCCTGCTTTCTAGCATCTAATAACGTTTCTGCTTCTAACAGCTCCCCATACTTCTGCGGAGCTTCCTCCTGTCTCGACCTCACTCCTCTTCTCAGCCATCCAAAGCATCCTTTCTCGTCCCCCGCCCCCCTCCTTTTTTCGCTTGAACCCCTACTGCATTGCAGATTGGGCCGCCCCATGTCGGCCCGCCCCGTTAACATCGGCCTCTCTCGCACCCATGGAGACTTTGGCCTTCTTGTTGCCCTCGCCTATGTCTCCACCACTCCTGACGCTGCTGCCACCACCGTCGCTGGTGCCCTGACGCGACTTGTCCTCACCGCTGCGATCCTCCAGACCATCACACAGTCTGCCTCTACCGCTCTTCGCCGCCAAGAAGAGATCAACTACCTGTAACGCGCTGTCATCCTGGACTTTTAACAAGCAGATGGACCTTATAGCCACCGAGATCAACAAGAATTGGACATTGGCCACCCTTGCTTGCAACGGCAAGATACTGCCCCCCAAATTGTACATTTGTATCCCCGTCATACTCACCTCCCTCTTCAGCCCCGCTTCCCTCATTGCTTACTGCCTCTTGGGCCTCAGCTACTTGTTGCTGCTGCCATCCTGGTCCTTATTTGAAAAGAAGGGGGAAATGCGGTCACCCCTCGGGCTGAAATGTGGTTTGCTGGCCTGGCAGGGGAGCGGCCGTGGTAGGCCTAATTCCACTGCCCCCATAATAGGGTGGCTGGTCGGACTCACCGCCACCCCTGAAGGAAGCTCGGCATGGGCGCAGAGTGCCCTCGGGTCTCCCCTTCTCGGCAGCCATGCTTCCGCGGCCACCCCTCCTCCCAGATGGCGCCACCCGATGCCTTGTGGGGCAGCACCCTTCTTCTTCTTTCTCCCTGCGCAGGCGCAGGGCGGAAAATTCCAGTCTGCCCTTTTCCCCTCCCCCGACAGCAGCAACAGCCAGGTGTGGGCGGAAAAATCCAGCCCGCCCTTTTCCCCTCCCCCGACAGCAGCAACAGCCAGGCGTGGGCAGAAAAATCCAGCCCGCCCTTTTCCCCTCCCCCAACAGCAGCAACAGCCAGGCGTGGGCGGGAAACTCAAGTCTGCCCTCCACCCCAGCAACAGCAGCCACCAATCCCTAAACCCTGCCCCTTCCCCCAGCAACAGCGACAGCCAATCCCTAACCACCACCCCTCCCCCGTCCAGTACCGCCCACTGACCTTTCACCGGCAACCAATCAGAACAGGGCGTGGCTTCGACCAATCAGCCTTCCCCAGCCCCTATAAAACTGTTGCCTCTCCCTCAGTAAAGTGGACTTGCGTGTTTACCTTGTCTCCGCGGTAGTTCTTCTGCCGTGCGCCCTCCAGTCCTGAGAGCCCCCGACAAGGGCCTGGCCTCCCTTGTCCCCAGTTCGTCGCCTGCTTCTCCGGGCGACCCCTTCGTCGCCTGCTTCTCCGGGCGACCCCTTCGTCGCCGGCTTCGCCGGGCGACCCCTTCGTCGCCGGCTTCGCCGGGCGACCCCGTCAGCCGAACCGCGCAACCCCTTGTGAGACCGATCCCTCGTCTGCTGCCGGACCGACCCCTCGTCCCAAGTGGGACCGACCCTTCGTCCCAAGCAGGACCGACCCCTCGTCCAGAGCTGGACCGACCCCTCGTCCGCAGCCAGACCCCACCTCTACCGACCGAGCAAGCCGCCGCAACCTGTCAATAGTGTCCTATACCAGTATTCCTCCACCACCACTGCCGAACCAGTCTGTGATCCAAAACCTCCCGAAAATTGAAGCCCAATATAATGTCAGGATCCCTTACGAGCAAAATGGGATAAGGTGATGGGTTTAAAGGTCAGATACAGAATACGTGTTGACTTGGAAAAATTCTACATCCTATCTTATTTTTTTTATTCCCTATTTATTGAGCTTCTCTTCACAAGAGCCGTAGACCACAGAAATTCATATATACAATTTACAGTACTCCCACACATCCACTATAGAACCTTTTCCCTTCCACAGTGATATTCTTATAACTTATTCATATCATATTTACTTAAAGTGATGTACAGACTCTGAGACAATAGCTTTCAAACAAGGCGACATCCACGCTTTCATTATGGTCCATACTTTAGGATATACAGTTTTCTTAATTTTTAGTTATCCTATGTTTTACATTATGGTTTACATTATTAGTCTGTCGTCACCTATATGTTTATGGTGTAATATTACATGTTTTATATTCATCCCTGTGCACTCTCGTGAAACTCCTCTCTTGCTCCACCTTTACTTTACTTCCACACATTTAACATCCATTTTCCCATCCCCTTGGTGCCCACAGTAACAGCCAACCTCTATTTCCCAAGGAGCCACGTCCAGAGATACTTGCAACAGTGTTCAGGGCCCAACTTGCTCAACTGCCCCAATGCCCTGGGAGCCACCCTTTCTCTCAAGAGATACGGTTCCCTCTATTTGATGGCATTAGTCCTCCCCAGGATGTGGGTCCACCCCCACTCTCACTACTTGGGTCTCTACCCAATGGTACCACCCACTCTGGGAAAATGAGCATTCAGACATTTCCCAGGACCATGTCCCACATCAGACCATCCCCTCCGAGCATCCTAAACAAGTAACCCTCTTAATTATATTTTAATACGATTTTCTCAGCATTTTACTCTCAACCAACACCTGACACTCTCCTATGTTCGTATGCTACCCCTCCCTCCCCCCACTTTTGGGCAATATTACCCATCCGCCCATCACCAGCCCCCCTCAAACCCGCAAAGCCCAACCCAAAGACAACCCCTTGCCCCCATTTTATCTCTTCTTTGTGTTCATACTTATCACCAACTCGTCATAAATTCCACCCCTGCAGATGTCGGCTCACATCCTTCCTCCACCTCCCTATTTCCTGTAAGCCTATCATTCATTCTCTTGCTCTCTGAGGCAGCTTGCTTATTTCATATCATTGAGGTTATGTAGTATTTGTCCTTCAATGCCTGAGTTGCTTCACACAACATAAGGTTCTAAAGATTGATCCATGTTATCATGTGTGTTTGTAGTGTATTTGTTATTACAGCCGAGTAGTATTCCATTGTGTGTATATACCACATTTTATTAATCCACTCATCTGTTGATGGGCATTTGGGTTGATTCCAACTTTTGTCGATAGTGAACAATGCTGCTATGAACATTGATGTACACATATCAGTTTGTGTCCTTGTTTTCAGTTCTGATGGGTATATACCCAGCAGTGGTATTGCTGGGTCATACGGCAAATCTATGGTTAGTTCTTTGAGAAACCGCCAAACTGTCCTCCAGGATGGTTGAATCCTTCTGCATTCCCACCAGCAGTGGATGAGTGTTCCCCTTTCTTCGCATCCTCTCCAGCATTTATATTCCTCTGTTTTTTTCATAGCTGCCGATCTTATGGGAGTAAGATGGTATCTCATTGTAGTTTTTTTTTTTTTTTTTTTTTTTTTTTTTTTTTTTTTTAAAGCAAGAACATTGTAGTTTTGATTTGCATTTCCCTGATAGCGAGATATTTGGAGCATTTTTTCATGTGCTTTTTAGCCATTTGTATTTCTTCTTTGGAAAAGTGTCTATTTAAATCTTTTTCCCATTTTTTAAATGTGTTGTTTCTCTCTTTATTTTCAAGAAATAGGAGTTCTTTTATATGCATGTTATAAGTTTCTTATCGGATATATGGTTGCCAAATATTTTCTCCCACTGTGTGGGCTCCCTTGTTACTTTCTTGACAAACTCCTTTGAGGTGTAGAAGGCTTTAATTTTGAGGAAGTCCCATTTATCTATTAGTTCTTTTGCTGCTCGTGCTTTTGGTGTGATATTCACGAATCCATTTCCTACTACAAGGTCCTGTAGATGTTTCCCTACACTGCTTTCCAAGGTTTTAATGGTCTTGGCTCTTATATTTAGGTCTTTGATCCATTTTGAGTTGATCTTTGTATAAGGTGTGAGATGGTAATCCTCTTTCATTCTTCTACATATGGCTATCCAGTTGTCCAGGCACCATTTGTTGAATAGGCCACTCTCTCCCAGTTGAGAGGGTTTGGTGGCTTTATCAAATATTATATGGCTATATACATGAGGTTCTATATCAGAGCTTTCAATTCAATTCCATTGGTCTGCATGTCTCTCCTTATGCCAATACCATGCTGTTTTCACTAGTGTAGCTTTGTAGTATATTTTGAAGTCAGGTAGTGTGATTCCTCCAATTTCGTTTTTCTTTTTCAATATGGCTTTGGTATTTGTTTCTTGATTTCCTCCTGATCTTGCTCATTATTGATGTACAGAAATGCTACTGATTTTTGTGCATTGATCTTATAGGCTGCGACTTTACTAAACCCATTTATGAGTTCTAGAAGCTTTGTTGTAGATCTCTCAGGGTTTTCTATATATAGGATTATGTCATCTGTAAATAAGGAAAGTTTGACTTCTTAGTTTCCAATTTGAATGCCTTTTATATCTGGTTCTTGCCTCAGTGCTCGAGCAAGTACTTCTAAGACAATGTTAAATAGGAGTGGAGAAAATGGGCATCCTTGTCTTGTTCCTGAGTTTAGAGGGAAGGATTGTAGGATTTCTCCATTATAAACAATGTTGGTTGTTGGTTTTTCATATATACTCTTTATCATGTTCAAAAAATTTCCTTGTATTCCAATCTTTTGGAGTGTTTTTATCAAGAAAGGGTGCTATATTTTGTCAAATGCTTTTTCTGCATCTATAGATATAACCATATGATTTTTTTCCTTCAATCTGTTTATATGGTGTATTACGTTGATTTTCTTATGTTGAACCATCCTTGCATACCTGGAATAAATCCCACTCGGTTGTGGTGTATAATTCGTTTAATGTGTTGTTGAATACGATTAGCAAGTATTTTGTTCAGTATTTTTGCGTCTAGGTTCATTAGAGAAATTGGTCTGTAATTTTCCTTTTTTGTGGCGTCTTTGTTTGTCTTTGGTACTAGGGTAATGTTGGCATCATAGAAGGAGTTCAGCAATGTTCCTTCTGTTTTCATTTTTTGGAATAGTTTCAGCAGGATTTCCAGAATGTTTTCTAGAATTCACCTGTGAAGCCGTCTGTCCCTGGGCTCTTCTTTGTTGGGAGATTTTTAATGACTGATTCTCTCTCTGCTTGTGATTGGTTTGTTAAGATCATCAAATTCTTCTTTCGTCAATATGGGTTACTTATGTGTTTCTAGGAATTTGTCCATTTCCTCTAAATTGTCATTTTTGTTGGAATATAGTTTTCAAAGTATCCTCTTATGACCGTCTTTATTTCTGTGGGGTTGGTGGTGACATCGCCTTTCTCATTTCTTATTTTGTGTATTTGCATCTTCTTTCTTTTTTTCTTATTCTCCCTAAAGGTTGGTCAATTTTGTTGATCTTCTCGAAGAACCAGCTCTTGGTCTTGTTTATCTTTTCAAGTGCTTTCTTATTTTCTATTTCATTTAGTTCTGCTCTTATCTTTGTTATTTCCTTCCTTCTTCTTCCTGTTGGGTTACTTTGTTGTTGTTTTTCTAATTCCTTCAAATGTGCAGTTAGTTCTTCAATTTTTGCTCTTTCTTCTTTTTTGATATATGAATTTATGGCTATAAATTTCCCTCTCAGTACTGCTTTTGCTGCATCCCATAAATTATGGTATGTTTTGTTATCATTATTATTTGTTTCAAGGTAATCTTTCATTTCTTTTGAGATTTCCTCTTTGACCCACTGCTTTTTTAAGAGTGTGCTGTTTAATTTCCAAATCGTGGTGTGAAATCTGGGCCTCTGTCCCTTGCAAATTTCCAGCTTCACTCCACTGTGGTCAGAGATATTGTTTTGTATGATTTCAATCTTTCTGAATTCATTCAACCTTTCTTTGTGGCCTAGCATATGGTCTATCTTGGAGAATGATCCATCTGTGCTTGAGAAAAATGTATATCCTGCTGTGTTAGGGTGTAATGATCTATATATGTCTATTAGGTTCAGCTCCTCTAATATACTGTTCAAATGTTTGTTTCTTTAGTGACTCTCTTTTGAGATGTTCTGTCCAGAGTTGATAGTGGTGTATTGAAGTCCCCCACTACAATTGTAGATAAATCTATTGTTTAACTTAGCTTTTCCAGCATTTGCCTCATGTATTTAGGGGCGCCCTTGTTAGGAGCATAAATATTTATGATTGTTCAATCTTCTTGACAGATTGTCCCTTTCACTAAAATGTAGTATCCTTCTTTGTCTCTCACAATTGTTTCTCATTTAAAGTCTATTTTGTCTGATATTAATATAGCTACTCCTGCCTTTTTTTGGTTATTGTTTGCTTGTATGATTGTTTTCCAACCATTCACTTTCAGTCTCCATGAGTCTCTGGGTCTAAGATGTGTCTCTTGTAGACAGCATATGGATGGGTCATATTTCCTTTTCCAATGTCCCAGTCTGAATCTTTTGATAGGTGAGTTTAATCCATTGACGTTCAGTGTTATTACTTTCAAGGAATTGTTTGTGTTAGCCATATTTTGATTCGATTTGTGTTTGTGTATTTTGTTTGTATTTTTTCCCCTTCTATTTTTGTCTTTTTGTGTTGCTCTTATACTGTCCTCCAACTTTGTCTGTCCTGTTTTTTCCATTCTTCCTGCAGAACTCCCTTTAGAATTTCTTGAAGGACAGGTTTCTTGTTGGTATACTCTTTCAGTTTCTGTTTATCTGCGAATATTTTGAACTCTCCATTATGTTTGAATGCTAGTTTAGCTGGATAGAGTATTCTTGGTTGGAAATTTTTTTCCTGTAGTACCCTAACTATATCTTGCCACTGCCTTCTTGCCTCCATGGTTTCAGATGAGAAATCAGCACTTAGTCTTATGGAGCTTCCCTTGTATGTGATGGTTTTCTTTTCTCTTGCTGCTTTTAGGATTTTCTCTTTGTCTTGAGCCTTTGATAATTTGACAAGTATATGTCTTGGGGTGGGCCTGTTGGGGTTTGTGAACAGTGGAGTGCGCTGTGCTTCTTGGATATGTACATCTGTCTCTTTCAGTAAATTTGGGAAGTTTTCAGCCATTATTTCCTGCAACAGTCCTTCTGACCCCTTTCCCTTCTCTTCTCCTTCTGGAATGCCTATAATATGTATGTTTGAGTGTTTTGCATTGTAATTCAGGTCCCTGAGTCCTAGTTGGATTTTTTCTATCTTTTTATCGACCCCTTCTACTATCTGTTTGATTTCTTTTTTTTTTTTTTTTTTTTTTAATTTTTTTATTTTTTATTGACTTTGTAATAATATTACATTAAAAATATATATGTGAGGTCCCATTCAACCCCACCCCCCCACCCCCCCTCTCCCCCCCCCAACAACACTCGTTCCCATCATCATGACACATCCATTGGATTTGGTAAGTACATCTTTGGGCACCTCTGCACCTCATATACATTGGTTCACATCATGGCCCATACTCTCCTCTATTCCATCATGTAGGCCCTGTGAGGATTTACAATGTCCGGTGATTACCTCTGAAGCACCATCCAGGGCAGCTCCATGTCCCGAAGACGCCTCCACCTCTCATCTCTTCCTGCCTTTCCCCATACCCTTTGTCCATTATGTCCACTTTTCCCAATCCAATGCCACCTCTTCTATGTGGACACTGGATTGGTTGTGTCCATTGCACCTTTATGTCAAGAGGAGGCTCAGATTCCACCTGGATGCTGGATGCAATCCTCCCATTTTCAGTTGTAATCACTCTAGGCTCCATGGTGTGGTGGTTGTCCTTCTTCACCTCCATCTTAGCTGAGTGTGGTAAGTCCAATAAATCAGATTGTAGGTGCTGGAGTCTGTTGAGGCTCAGGATCTGGCTATCACATTGTCAGTCCAGAGATTCAAATCCCCTAAATATATCTTAAACCCCAACATTAACTGCACCTCCAGCACATTAGCATGAAAGTCTTATGAAGGGAGATCCCATCTGAGTCCAGATTCATCACACATAAACACCATTTCCAAAGAGGGGCCATCTGCCCTGGTAGTTAACCCCATCGGCCATGACCATAACTCCCATGGGTCTCTTTAGCCCTCAAAGGAACCAATATCTGGGGGTTGTATCTGCTTTATCTGTCTCTCTGACTCTGCTCAGTTGTGCATGAGGGCAAACCTTCTGCCAGCCTCCAGACTCTTTTTTAGAAACTCGTAGCCATATAAACTCATTTCTCCTTTCCATTTCCCCCTTACTTTAGGTCAAACAGCATTTTAAAGTCATGGTATTTTATGTAGACATGGATATTCTGCTGATCCACATTGAACCTTCCGTATAAGGTCATTTTCCAGTTGCATCATCAGTTGGTAGTTGATAGTGGTCCCTCGTTGCCAGGGAGGCTCATCCCCGGGTGTCATGTCCCACGCTGGGGGGAAGGCATTGCATTTACATGCTGAGTTTGGCTTCGAGACTGGCCACATTTGAGTAACATGAAGGCTGACAGAAGGAAATTCCCAGGCACAAAGTTGCTCTAGGCCTTGTTCTTATTTTGGGTTTATCAGCTCACAAGCATAGTCATTAGTATCAGGGGCTCACTGTTGAACCCTCACTCCCTCCCGGTCCCCACCACTGTACCTGGGAGACTGTCGCTGCTCCCCTAGGGACCACGACAGAGCACCACTGGCCAGGAACCCAGTACCCCCCCCTACTGTGGTTTTTAATTGTTGCCACTATGAGTATATCCAAACATTACCATGCACCCTGGACATATGTTCTGTACAGCTCCCTGTCAGTCATATATCATCTGTCATTGGTATCCCATACCAGTATCCCTCCATTGCCATTGTTGAAACACTCTGTGATCCAGAACTCCCCGAAATTTGAAGCCCAATATAATGTCATGGTCCCTTACTAGGGAATGGCATATAGCGATGAGTTTAAAGGATAGATAAAGAACTTGGATAAAGTTAGATAAAGAACTTAGATAAAGAATGTTGACTTGAAAAAATTCCACATCCTATTTTTTTCTTTCCCCCCCCCCCCCTAATTATTCAGCTTTTCTTCACAGGAGTCCTAGACCACAGCAATGTATATATATAATATACAGCACTCCCACACATCCACCAGAAAACCTTTTCCCTTCCACAGTGATACTCTTACGCCCTATTCATATCATATTTACTTAAAGTGATGTACAGAGTCTGAGACATTAGCTTTCTAACAAGGTGACATCTGTGCTTACATTATGGTGCATACTTTAGGATACACAGTTCTTTACATTTTTAGTTATCCTATGTTTTACATTATGGTTTACATTATCAGTCTGTCATCTCCTATATGTTATGGTGTAATATTACATGTTTTATATCCATCCTTGTGTACTCTCAAGAAACTCCTCTCTTACCCCCCATTTACTTTGGTTCCACACATTTAACGTCCATTTTCCCTTCCCCCTTGGTGCCCTCAGTGATAGCCAACCTCCGTTTCCTGAGGAGCCACTTCCAGAGATAGATGGAATAGTGTTCAGGGCCTAACTTGCTCAACTGCCCCAATGCCCTGGGAGCCACCCTTTCTCTCGAGGGATACAGTTCCCTCTATTGGATGGCATTAGTCCTCCCCAGGATGTGGGTCCACCCCCACTCTCACTACTTGGGTTTCTACCCCATGGTGTCACCCACTCTGGCAGAATGAGCATTTAGACATTCCCCAGGAGCCCGTCCTGCATCAGACCCTCCCCTCCGAGCATTCTAAACAGGTAACCCTCTTTATTATATTTTGATATGATTTTCTCGGCATTTTACTCTCCACCAACACCTGACCCTCTCCTGGTTCGTATGCTGCCCCTCCCTCCCCCCACTTTTGGCAACGTTACCCACCCGTCCCTCCCCAGCCACCCTCAAACCCGCAAAGCCCCAAGCAAAGGCAACCCCTTGCCCCCCTTTTATCTCTTCTTTGTGTTCATACTTACCACCATCTCATCTTAAATTCCACCCCTGCAGACATTGGCTCATATCCTTCCTCCACCCTGTGATTTCCTGCAAGCCTATCGTTCAGTCTCTTGCTATCTAGGGCAGCTTGTTTATTTCATATCATTGAGGTCATGTAGTATTTGTCCTTCAATGTCTGGGTTGCTTCACTCAACATAATGTTCTCAAGATTCATCCATGTTATCACATGTGTTTGTAGTGTGTTTGTTCTTACAGCCGAGTAGTATTCCATTGTGTGTATATACCACATTTTATTGATCCACTCGTCTGTTGATGGGCATTTGGGTTGATTCCAACTTTTGGCAATAGTGAACAATGCTGCTATGAACATTGGTGTACATATATTGGTTTGTGTTCTTGTTTTCAGTTCTGCTGGGTATATTCCCAGCAGTGGTATTGCTGGGTCATATGGCAAATTTATGGCTAGTTTTTTGAGAAACCGCCATACTGTTCTCCAGAATGGTTGGATCCTTCTGCATTCCCACCAGCAGTGGATGAGTGTTCCCCTTCCTTCACATCCTCTCCAGCACTTGTATTCTTCTGTTTTTTTCATAGCTGCCAATCTTATGGGTGTAAGATGGTATCTCATTGTGGTTTTGATTTGCATTTCCCTGACAGCTAGAGATTTGGAACATTTTTTCATGTGCTTTCTTGCCATTTGTATTTCTTCTTCGGAGAAGTGTCTGTTTAAGTCTTTTTCCCATTTTTTAAATGGATTGTTTATCTTTTTATTTTCAAGATGTAGGAGTTCTTTATATATGCAAGTTATAAGTTTCTTATCAGATATATGATTGCCAAATATTTTCTCCCACTGTGTGGGCTCCCTTTTTACTTTCTTGACAAACTCCTTTGAGGTGCAGAAGGCTTTAATTTTGAGGAAGTCCCATTTATCTATTAGTTCTTTTGCTGCTCGTGCTTTTGGTGAGATATTCATAAATCCATTACCTATTACAAGGTCCTGTAGATGTTTCCCTACACTGCTTTCTAAGGTTTTTATGGTCTTGGCTCTTATATTTAGGTCTTTGATCCATCTTGAGTTGATCTTTGTATAAGGTGTGAGATGGTAATCCTCTTTCATTCTTCTACATATGGCTATCCAGTTCTCCAGACACCATTTGTTGAATAGGCCACTCTCTCCCAGTTGAGAGGGTTTGGTGGCTTTATCAAATATTATGTGGTTGTATATGTGAGGTTCTATATCAGAGCTTTCAATTCGATTCCATTGGTCTATATGTCTCTCCTTATGCCAATACCATGCTGTTTTCACCACCGTAGCTTTATAGTATGTTTTGAAGTCAGGTAGTGTGATTCCTCCAATTTCGTTTTTCTTTTTCAGTATGTCTTTGGCTATTCGGGGTCTCTTTCCTTTCCAAATAAATTTCATAGTTAGTTTTTCTAGTTCCTTAAAGAAGACTGCATTGATTTTTATTGGGATTGCATTGAATGTGTAGATCAGTTTTGGTAGGATAGACATCTTAATAATGTTCAGTCTTCCTATCCATGAACAAGGAATAGTCTTCCATTTATTTAGGTCTTCTTTGATTTCCTTGAACAATCTTGTATAGTTCTCAGTGTATAAGTTCTTTACCTCTTTAGTTAAATTTATTCCTAAGTATTTGATTTTTTTATTTACTATTGTGAATGGTATTTGTTTCTTGATTTCCTCCTGATCTTGCTCATTATTGGTGTACAGAAATGCTACTGATTTTTGCGCATTGATCTTATAACCTGCGACTTTACTAAACTCATTTATGAGTTCTAGAATCTTCGTTGTAGATCTCTCAGGGTTTTCTATGTATAGGATCATGTCATCTGCAAATAATGAAATTTTGACTTCTTCCTTTCCAATTTGAATGCCTTTTATTTCTGGTTCTTGCCTCAGTGCTCGAGCAAGTACTTCTAAGACAATGTTAAATAGGAGCGGCGACAGTGGGCATCCTTGTCTTGTTCCTGAGTTTAGAGGGAAGGAGTCTAGGATTTCTCCATTGTAAACAATATTGGCTTTAGGTTTTTCATATATATTCTTTATCATGTTCAAAAAATTTCCTTGTATTCCAATCATTTGGAGTGTTTTTATCAAGAAAGGGTGCTGTATTTTTGTCAAATGCTTTTTCTGCATCAATAGATATAATCATGTGATTTTTTTCCTTCAATCTGTTTATATGGTGTATTACGTTGATTGATTTTCTTATGTTGAACCATCCTTGCATACCTGGGATGAATCCCACTTGGTCGTGGTGTATAATACGTTTAATGTGTTGTTGAATACGATTAGCAAGTATTTTGTTAAGTATTTTTGCGTCTAGGTTCATTAGAGAAATTGGTCTGTAATTTTCCTTTCTTGTGATGTCTTTGTTTGGCTTTGGTACTAGGGTAATGTTGGCATCATAGAAGGAGTTGGGTAATGTTCTTTCTGTTTCGATGGTTTGGAATAGTTTCAGCAGGATTGGTGTCAGTTCTTTCCGGAATGTTTTATAGAATTCACCTGTGAAGCCATCTGGCCCTGGGCTCTTCTTAGTTGGGAGATTTTTAATAACTGATTCTATCTCTCTGCTTGTGATTGGTTTGTTAAGATCATCAATTTCTTCTTTTGTCAATATGGGCTGTTTATGTGTTTCTAGGAATTTGTCCATTTCCTCTAGATTGTCATTTTTGTTGGAATATAGTTTTTCAAAATATCCTCTTATGATAGTCTTTATTTCTGTGGGGTCAGTGGTGATATCGCCTTTCTCATTTCTTATTTTGTGTATTTGCATCTTCTCTCTTTTTTTCTTTGTTAGTGTTGCTAAAGGTTTGTCAATTTTGTTAATCTTCTCAAAAAACCAGCTCTTGGTCTTGTTTATCTGTTCAAGTGCTTTCTTATTTTCTATTTCATTTAGTTCTGCTCTTATCTTTGTTATTTCCTTCCTTCTTCTTCCTGTTGGGTTACTTTGTTGTTGTTTTTCTAATTCCTTCAAATGTGCAGTTAGTTCTTCAATTTTTGCTCTTTCTTCTTTTTTGATATATGAATTTATGGCTATAAACTTCCCTCTCAGTACTGCTTTTGCTGCATCCCATAAATTTTGGTATGTTGTGTTATCATTATCATTTGTTTCAAGGTAGTCATTGATTTCTTTTGAGATTTCCTCTTTGACCCACTGTTTTTCTAAGAGTGTGTTGTTTAATTTCCAAATCGTGGTGTGAAATCTGGGCTTCTTTCCCTTGCAAATCTCCAGCTTGACTCCACTGTGGTCAGAGATAATGTTTTGTATGATTTCAATCTTTCTGAATTCGTTCAGCCTTTCTTTGTGGCCTAGCATATGATCTATCTTGGAGAATGATCCATGTGCGCTTGAGAAAAATGTATATCCTGCTGTGTTTGGGTGTAGCGATCTATATATGTCTATTAGATCGAGCTCCTCTAATATACTATTCAGATGTTTTGTTTCTTTGGTGATTCTCTTTTGAGATGTTCTGTCCAGAATTGATAGTGGTGTATTAAAATCCCCCACTATAATTGTAGATGTATCTATTCTTTCACTTAGTTTTTCCAGCGTTTGCCTGACGTATTTAGAGGCACCCTTGTTAGGGGCATAGATATTTATGATTGTTCGATCTTCTTGACAGATTTTCCCTTTGACTAAAATGTAGTATCCTTCTTTGTCTCTCACAATTGTTTCACATTTAAAGTCTATTTTGTCTGATATTAATATAGCTACTCCTGCCTTTTTTTGGTTATTGTTAGCTTGTATGATTGTTTTCCAGCCTTTCACTTTCAATCTCCATGCGTCTCTGGGTCTAAGATGTGTCTCTTGTAGACAGCATATGGATGGGTCATATTTCCTTATCCAGTGTCCCAGTCTGAATCTTTTGATAGGTGAGTTTAATCCATTGACATTCAGTGTTATTACTATCAAGGAATTATTTGTGTTAGCCATATTTTGATTGGATTTGTGTTTGTCATATTTTGTTTGTATATATTTTTTTGTCTTTTTTGTTGTTGTTGTTGGTCTTATACTCTCCTCCAACTTTGCCTTTCCTGTTTTTTCCTTTCTTCCTGCAGAACTCCCTTTAGAATTTCTTGAAGGGGAGGGTTCTTGTTGGTATACTCTTTCAGTTTCTGTTTGTCTGCGAATATTTTGAACTCTCCATCATGTTTGAATGCTAGTTTAGCTGGATAGAGTATTCTTGGTTGGAAATTTTTTTCCTTTAGTACCTTGACTATATCATACCACTGTCTTCTTGCCTCCATGGTTTCAGAAGAGAAATCAGCACTTAATCTAATTGAGCTTCCCTTGTATGTGATGGTTTTCTTTTCTCTTGCTGCTTTTAGGATTTTCTCTTTGTCTTGAGCATTGGATAATTTGACAAGTATATGTCTTGGGGTGGGCCTGTTGGGGTTTATGACTTGTGGAGTGCGCTGTGCTTCTTGGATATGTACATCTGTCTCTTTCAGTAGATTTGGGAAGTTTTCAGCCATTATTTCCTGCAACACTCTTTCTGACCCCTTTCCCTTCTCTTCACCTTCTGGAATGCCTATAATACGTATGTTTGAGCGTTTTGCATTGTCATTCAGGTCCCTAAATCCTAATTGGATTTTTTCTATCTTCTTATTGACCCCTTCTACTATCTGTTTGATTTCTGATGTACTGTCTTCCACATCACTAATTCTCTGCTCTGTCTCTTCTAGTCTGCTGATATTTGCTGCAAGTGTATTTTTGATTTCTTGTACTGTGGTGTTCATTCCCATCATATCTGTTATGTTTTTTCGTATGTCTGCAATTTCCCCTCCAAGTGATGTCTTCATGTTGTTAACCTCTTTCATTACTTCATCAAATTTGTCGGTCATAAATGTTCTGAGATTTTTCATTGCTTGTGCGAAGTTCTGCTCCCCTTCTTGGTTTTTAGTTTCTTGATTGGATTCAGCCATGTTTTCCTGATTACTGGTTTGGTTTGTAGATTTTTGTTGCTGTCTGGTCATCATTTTATCTTGACGGGTTTAATCAGTTCCTTAGCTTTTTGTCTAGTCTTGGAGATTAATTAGCTGTTGTTTTTTCGTAAGTGTTATATCTTCTCTTTGTCCCTTTGTTCTTCTTATTCTAATTTCTTGTTGTTGGTTAAGTTCACTTTAAAGGAAAATATTAGTGCTGGGGAAAGGCAATTGTGTAAGCAAGGGAAAAGTGTAAAGTAGTATTGGATATATATGTTAACAAAGCAAGAGTATGAGATCTGGGAGGATGGAGGTTAAATTCATGTAAATTGTGTAGATTTATAGCAGTAGGTAGAGTACCTATATGAGGTCAATGACTGAATATGGGAGGAATATGGTATGTGCTAAAAAGCTATTGTTTTTGTGAGAGAGGGAAAGAGTAAAGAAAGGTAATAGTTTCAAGAGTGGATAACAGACAGAACACAAAACAGAGATATTAGAAATTAAGAGTTAGACACTTTGTGGATCACAGAAAGGGAGGTGGGAGGTGGAATATAGGAGAGACAGTAGATGATGGCAGATATCAAGATGTAGGGGAAAGGGGATAGTGTTGGTAGCCTAAGTCAGTTCACACAGAAATCAGGCAGTGGAGAATGTGAAAACCCAGCAAATGTGAGGTGTTCCCTGCAGCACTTATTGTATAATTGAGTTAAAATGAAATAAGTAGAAAAAAAATTTTTAAAAACCCTAAATAACTGAATAAAAAAAAGACTTTAGGGGCTACACTGGGAGAAAAGACTAGGGGATAATGCAATAGTAGCAATCAGGACATTAAAAAAATAAAAAAATAAGGTAAAATGAAAATAAAAACAAAATGAAATGAAATGATAAAGAAAAAATGCAAATGTTTAAGACTAGGGCATTCAAGGATCTCAGATGGACCTCAGGGCATGATGGATTCAGGGGTGGAAAGTCTGAGTTATTGAAGACTCAAGAGGTGTGAGTCTCGGGTATGGGCCACCAGAATTTAGGGGATTCAGACCTGGCAACATCAAATCTGGTCAACAGGAAGCCTAGGAGCCCCGCAGTGTAACACAGCCCTCAGGGATCCCCACAGCTGGGTGCCAGCCCTATAGGGGAAGTCAGATCCGAAAACTCTATATTATGTCTGAACCCTGCAACACACTTACTCAGTAGGATTTTTTTTTTAAGTAGGTAAATCGACAATTCAGCTTTTGGACAGCTCCCACCCTGTGATTCCAAAAAACGGCTAGCTGAGGGCACCTCTACACTGCAGTCAATTTACTGAAGCAGATCCAAAGCCCGCCGTGGGTTGGGTTCTGGTTGGAAATGCCAAAAACGGATTCCAAAACCGGAATTCCCAAGCTTCATGAAATATTCCCCAATCGGCTTCCTCACGTGTCCCCCTCCCTCACCGCACCCTGAAACTACCTACCAATTACGTCCCTTTATTACTAAAAATCTAATTTCATTGCATATCAGCAGCCGGGCCTGGGGGGCAGGGCTCCAGGCGGAAGCTCTATTATTTGTGTCCGCAATCAAAAATTCCCCCGCTTCACAAAACACCGTCTGTCTCCCCAAATCGATTCGCAAAGGCATCCGTTCCCTCAGCCTCCCAATAGCCCGCCCAGGATTCGTGAATTCCCCAGCACTGCAGAGCCACCAAAAGCGCAGCTGGAGTGCTGATACCATGGCTCCCCCCCCCCGCACCAAGGAGTGAGCAACCCGTCTGCCGGTCTCACCTCCGGGCAATAGAAGCCAAATATATCTTATAGACCAATCCTCTCCATTACCTTTCCACCAAATCGATGTCCAGACACTTCCTGCCCTGCAAAAATCCTGAAAAAGCCTGGCCTCGGAGAATCTCCAGCGGAACCCCAGAACCATGTTTTAAAGCTATGTTTCAATATCTGTACATCAGCTGCCTCAAATATAACATGAACATGTAAAAATATCATTGCTGGTGAAGGGGGGAAAGGGTTTGATGTTGGATATATGGGAGTCCCCTATATTGTATATGTGAATTACTGTGATCTAAAACTTTTTTGAAAACAATATAAAAAATTAGAAAAATAAAAAAGAAAGGATGTAGACACAGCATGAAATGTAAGAAATTGCCTTGCCAGTGTACACACAAGGCAACACCTATTACAGTGATGAAAGGCAAAACATCAGAAACAAAGCTTTATAATATTTTTCATTTTTTAATACCCCAATTAATTTTTACTTTATTTTAGTTTTTCATAATTAGCATGTATTACATTCCTAATCCTGAAACTCAACACTATATTTCATTTTCCTATTAACTGAACTTGGCAATATATTTGGCTTCATTTTTTAAGAAGCTTTGGACCACAGAGAGGTTCCACTATGGCAGGGGAAGAACACTGGTGTGGGGTGTTATTGATGGGGAGCACATGATTGAGAGGGAGTTCTCCAGGACTTGTACATAGGGCACATAAAAATGTTCAGGTATATATTGGTTATTTTCATAGTAGTTACAGTTACAAATGGCAACTGAGGGAGTGCTGAGTTCCTACCTAAGGAAGTTCTGTCCCATTCCCCAATGGACAGCAACAATCCTACAAGTGCAAAGGCAAAGACCAATGAAGAAGTATGGTGCAATACTGAGCCCTTAATTCTGATGACTATACTTATGAGCCTTTGTGCCTGAAATATACACTAGGCCTAGAGTGCAGGGTGCCTAAGAGTTACCTCCTGAGGGCCTCCAGGTTGCTCAAATGTGGCCACCCTCTAAGCCAACCTAAGCATGTAAGTGCATTACCTTCCCACCAGCATGGGACATGATTCCCAGGGATGAGCCACCCTGGTGCTGAGGGATTACCACCAAACACTAACTGGTGATGCAACTAGAAAGAGACCTTGAATAAAAGGGGAAAATAGTAAAGACAACTGTGTTTATATGGCTAAGAGTCTTCAAAAAATAGTTGTGAGTTCTTCAAAGGGGTCAGGCTTTCACACAATTCAGCAGGACCCCAGAGACAGCCAAAGTAGTTACAACCCCAGGTACTGATTCTCCTGAGTGCTACAGAGACCCACAGGTTCTATGGTCATGGCAGATGGCTCTGGAGTTCAGTGTCACATCAGTTGGTCCTACTTTGGAATTTGTGTTCCTGAGTGTGATTGAGCTGGACTCAGATGTGACCTTAATGTACACGCCTCTTCTGTCACTTATACTTAACCTGTGGTTGGTTGTTGGGTTAGTGTATACTCAGTGGACTTGAATCTCTAGATTGTTCATGTGACAGCTGGTTCCTGAGATGCAGCAGAGTTGCAACTAATAATCTCTGGTTTGTTGGACTTACCCAGGTCAGCTAAAAGGGAGGTGAAGATGGTCAACCATCACACCAGGGAACTGAGTGTGAAAGCAGGAGAATGGCTTCCATCATCCATGTGGAAATTAAGCTGTCTCTCAATATAGAGGTGGAGCAGACAACACTATCCCAGGGTCCACAGGATGGAGGAATAAAATATGGATTAGAGTGGACTTACTCCTTTTCTACTATAGAACTATTGTGATTAGTAATGGATGAAATTGTAACATTGATGTGGAGAAAATGGCTATGGTAGTTGCATTATCATTGCAGGGACAGATTCTGGACATTATATATCATGCCATAACCCACTGAATGTCTGGGGGAGAGTGTAATCTACAATGTAAACTATTATCCATGTGGTGCAGCAGTGCTCCAAAATGTATTCACCAAATGCAATGAATGTGCCACAAGGATGAAAGAGGTTGCTGACGTGGGAAGAGTGGGGTGGTGGGTTGGGTATATGGGAACCTGTTATTTTTTTTACTGTAACATTTTTTTGTGATCTATGTATCTTCAAAATATACATTTAGAAAAAATGATGAGGGTGGGGGTGGGGATTGGGGTATATGGGAACCTCATGTTTTTTAGTGTAACGTTTTGTGATCTATTAACTTTTATAAGATAGTTAAAAATAAAAGTAATACAAAGATAACTAGAGAACTGTGGAGGAGGAGAGCAAGATGGTGGCTGACTGAGCTTGCCTTTCAGTCTCTCCTGGGAAGAGGCAGCTGGGCACCGCTGGAGGTTCTCCGAGAACAGGCTTTTTCAGGATTTTTTCAGGGCATGAAGTGTCTGGACATCAATTTGGAGGGAAGGTAACGGAGAGGATTGGTCTAGAAGATATAATTTGGGCTCTATTGCCCGGAGGTGAGACCTGCACATGGGTTGCCTCCTCCCTGGGGGTGAGTGGAGCCGCAGTATCGCCACTGCCACCATGTTTTTTTGTTTGTTTGTTTGTTTGTTTTGGTGGCTCTGCTGTGCTGGGGAATTCGCGAGTCCTGGGTGGGCTGTTGGGCTGATGGGATGGGATGACTTTTGCAGATAGATTTGGGAAGACAGACGGTGTTTTGTGGTGAAGCGGGGGAATTTTTGAGTGCGGACACAAGTAATAGCGCTTCTGCCTGCAGCCCCGCCCCCACAAGCCCAGCCGCCAATCTGCAATGGAATTACATTGTTGACAACAAAGGGACATAATTGGGAGGATGTTATAGGGTGTGGCGAGGTAGGGGGACACATCAGGTAGCCGATTGGGGAATATTTTGTGAAGCTTGGGAACGCCAGTTTTGTAGGAGTTTCCAACTGTAGCCCCACCCACTGCCAGACTTCTGATCTGCGCCATTAAATTGGCTGCAGTATAGAGGCTCCCTCAGGCAGCTGTTGTGTAGAATCACAGGGTGGGAGCTGTCCAAAAGCTGAATTGACGATATATCCTAATAAATCTAATTGAGTAAGTGAATTGCAGGGTTCAGACATAATATAGAGTTTGTGGATCTGACTTCCCCCATAGGGCTGGCACCCAGCTGAGGGGATCCCTGAGGGCTGTGTTACACTGCAGGGCTCCTAGGCTTCCTGTTGACCAGATTTGAGGTGGCCAGGTCTGAATCCCATAAACTCTGGTGGCCCACACCCCAGAGACTCACACCTCTTGAGTCGTCAATATCTCAGACTTTCCACCCCTGAATCCATCATGCCCTGAGGTCCATCTGAGGTTCTTGAATGCCCTAGCCTGCAACATTCGCATTTTTGCTTTATCGTTTCATTTTGTTTTGTTTTTATTTTCATTTAATATTATTTTTTACTTTTTTTAATGTCCTGATTGCTAATATTGCATTATCCCCTAGTCTTTTCTCCCAGCGTATCCTCCAAAGTGCTTTTTTTTATTCAGTTATTTAAGGTTTTTTTTGTTGGTGTAGTTCCTGTTTAATTGTGGTTCATGTATATCTATTTTTGTCTTTCCCCTACCTATTCCCCACCCTTTGACCACCCCCATTTTCTTTCTTCCTCTCTTCTCTTCCTTTTTTTTTTCTTTTTCTGTTTTCTCTCTCCCTCTTGTCCCTCATTTTCTACTTATTTTATTTTAACTCATTAATATAATAGGTGCTACAGGTAATACCTCACAGTTACTGGGTTTTCTCATCCTCCACTCCCTCATTTTTGTGTGATCCGATTTAGACTACCTACACTCTTCCCTTTCCCCTACATCTTGATATCCGCCATCATCTACTGTCTCTCCTATATTGCACCTCCCACCTCCCTTTCTGTGATCCACAAAGTGTCTAACTCTTAATTTCTAATATCTCTGATGAGCTCGTGGTAAGTATGAACAAAAAAGAAGAGATAAAATGGGGGCAAGGTGTTGCCTTTGGGAGGGGCTTTGCTGGTTTGAGAGTGGCTGGGGATGGGCAGATGGGTAATAATGCCCAAAAGTGGGGGGAGGGAGGGGTAGCATACGAACATAGGAGAGTGTCAGGTGTTGGTGGAGAGTAAAATGCCGAGAAAATCATACCAAAATATTATTAAGAGGGTTACCTGTTTAGAATGCTCAGAGGGGATGGTTCAATGCGGGATGGGCTCCTGGGGAATGTCTGTATGCTAATTTTGCCAGAGTGGGTGGCAACATTAGGTAGAGACCCAAGTAGTGAGAGTGGGGGTGGACCCACATCCTGGGGAGGACTAATGCCATCAAATAGAGGGAACTGTATCTCTCGAGAGGAAGGGTGGCTCCCAGGGCATTGGGGCCGTTGAGCAAGTGAGGCCCTAAACACTATTCCAACTATCTCTGGACGTGGCTCCTCGGGAAACGGAGGTTGGCTGTCTCCGTGGGCACCAAGGTGGATGGGAAAATGGATGTTAAATGTGTGGAACCAAGGTAAATGTGGGGTAAGAGAGGAGTTTTGTGAGAGTACACAAGTATGGATATAAAACATGTAATATTACACCATAGCATATAGGAGACAACAGACTGATAATGTAAACCATAATGTAAAACATAGGATAACTAAAAAATTAGAAAACTGTGTATCCTAAAGTATGCACCACAATGTAAGCACAGATGTCACCTTGTTTGAAAGCTATTGTCTCAGACTCTGTACATCAATTTAAGTAAATATGATGTGAATAGGTTGTAAGAGTATCGCTGTGGAAGGGAAAAGGTTTTGTGATGGATGTGTGGGAGTGCTGTATATTATATATATGAATTGCTGTGGTCTAGGGCTCTTGTTAAGAGAAGTTCAATAATTAGGGGGGGAAAGAAAAAGATAGGATGTAGAATGTTTTCCAAGTCAACACGTATTCTATATCTAACCTTTAAACCCATCGCTATATGCCATTTAGCTAGTAAGGGATCCTGATACTATATTGGGCTTCAATTTTCAGGAAGTTCTGGATCACAGAGTGGTTCAAAAATGGCAATGGAGGAATACTGGTATAGGATACTATTGACAGGTGATATATGGCTGACAGGGATCTATACAGGGCTGTGGGCGCGCTATTAGAGGTTAGCGGCCCACGAGGTCCGGGCGGCCTTCCACGGCTCGGCGGGGAGCCCCTAGGCCAGCACGTAGGCCTAGGTTCTCCAGGCGTGGGGGACGCGCGGTAAGAACCACGGAGACAGCCTGAGCGCAGGAACAAGTCTGCTTTATTGCGGAAGTACACTTGATTATATAGGGTCGGGTTGGGGGAGGGGTAGGAGTTGGGGCGGATTAACTACGGGGCGGCAGTGGATAGGCGGAGTTGTGCAGGCGGCTATGAGGTAGGCAGTAGCTAAGGAAGAAGGCAGATTATATGTTGGCAACGTGGGCGGGACTGGCGGGAAGAACAGCAACGGCTGGAGAAAGAAGATAACAAAGGGCTGGGGGAAGGGATGGAGGGAGGCAGCAACAATTGCTTCTTCTGTTTTTTAATGGAAAATAAAAGAAAGTAGTGTGTGGGCTGGGGAGAGCGAGGGGTAAGGGGGTGGAATTGACCGGCCATGGGCAAATGACATAGCATTTGATCAGGATGCATGCATAGCCCTTAGGGTTGGTGCGTGCTGGAGCTAGACGAAATATCTAACATGATGTTGCGCACGCTTTGGGGGTGGATAGCGCTGTGGCTAGCTTAACTGCGAAGAATTCTCAGACGTATAGCAATAAAGGGGGGCGGGGGGTGCACCCAAGCCCTTTACGCCGAGGGAAGCGAACCCGTACCGACGGCTAAAGTCAGAGAGCTTCACAGCAAGCAGCTTCACAGGCGGGATGTACGGTGGGAAGGGGGGTGAGGACGTGGTCGAGATTGAGGAATGGAATCAGAGGCAACAAGACGTTGGTAATGGATTTGAACAAATGAGGAGAATACACTGTCAGCATGATCTTTGGCAAGGCGGATGATTCGTCGAATGGCCCAAGGACCAATGGTGAGACCTAGGATAATGAGCAGGACTGGGGTTAGTAACGGGAGGAGATAGGGGAGGAGGGGCTGCAGGAAGCCCCAGGAACCAGCAGTTTGGGCTCGTTCAAGTCGGCATTGGTTGAGACCTTTTTCAAGTTCTTTTAAGCTGGAGTCTACTAAGCCGGTATAGTTGGCATAAACGCAGCATTCTTCTCCTAGTGCAGCACATAGGCCACCTTCTTTAAGGAGGAGGAGGTCAAGGCCTCGGCGGTTTTGCAGGACAACTTCAGAGAGAGAGTTGAGAGAATCTCTAAGATATTTGACTGCATCTCGGAGGTAGATGATGTCAGAGTCTACTGCTTGTCTGAGGTTTTGGAGGGCGGAGGCTTGAGTGGCTAGAGCTGCAACGCCGGTGGCGGCTCCAGCTGCAGCTAAGAGGGTAGTGACAGTGAGTACAGCAGTGATAGGCTCGCGTTTGTGGAGATAGATAGCTTCTTGAGTGTGATCAAAGGCTTCAAAGAAATGCCTTGGGGTGCGATAGATGACTCGAGGCGTAAGGAGAATGAGAACACACGTTTCTTTGGTCTTGTTAAGTGTGGCAACAGATAAGCATGGGGTAAGCCCGGTGGAAGAGCAGAGCCATTGAGTGGTGTTTAGGGGAACTAAGTATTTGGCAGAGACGTGTGGGGAGGTATAGTTGGCGCAGGCAGTAAGGCTAGGAGTGTGGGAGGAGCGGGGGTGAATGCATAGACCTTTGGAAGAGATGTGAGTAAAAGTGAGCGGGATATGTGTGGACTGATTCCAATTGCAGGAGGATGGGGAGTCATCAGTGGAGGAATTAAAGAGTGGTGAAGGGATAGCAAGTGGATCATAAAGGGGGAGGCTAGGGGAAAGACACAACCAGCAAGAGCGAGTGAGGTTGGGGTGGGAGGCGTTGAGAGAGAAATAAGAGGCATTTAGAAGTTTGAAGTAGGGGCTGGAATAGAGGAGAGGGTGTTGTTGCAAGTGGAGAGTGGGGGGGGATTAAAGTTTGTTGAGGGGGGGACAGAAGTTGTAGGAGAAGGGCCATTAGTATTGGAAGAGTTATTGGGAGGAGTGGGCGGGGGTAGTAGTGGAGGATTAAGAATTTTATTAGGGCCGACGGCAGAGGGGGGTGAAGTGGAGGGTGGTCTTTTCATTATAATAAAAAAGGCACCAGGGTCATATTCGGTCATGTATAGACGGATCCCCCATGTGCGGCCTGTGAACCACTGATTTGAATTAGGGTCTTTGACAGAGAGTGTGATGTGGTCCCATCGATTTCCATAATTGAGAGTGAGATATGGGTTTATATGGCTACGAGTTTCTAAAAAAGAGTCTGGAGGCTGGCAGAAGGATTGCCCTCATGCACAACTGAGCAGAGTCAGAGAGACAGATAAAGCAGATACAACCCCCAGATATTGGTTCCTTTGAGGGCTAAAGAGACCCATGGGAGTTATGGTCATGGCCGATGGGGTTAACTACCAGGGCAGATGGCCCCTCTTTGGAAATGGTGTTTATGTGTGATGAATCTGGACTCAGATGGGATCTCCCTTCATAAGACTTTCATGCTAATGTGCTGGAGGTGCAGTTAATGTTGGGGTTTAAGATATATTTAGGGGATTTGAATCTCTGGACTGACAATGTGATAGCCAGATCCTGAGCCTCAACAGACTCCAGCACCTACAATCTGATTTATTGGACTTACCACACTCAGCTAAGATGGAGGTGAAGAAGGACAACCACCACACCATGGAGCCTAGAGTGATTACAACTGAAAATGGGAGGATTGCATCCAGCATCCAGGTGGAATCTGAGCCTCCTCTTGACATAAAGGTGCAATGGACACAACCAATCCAGTGTCCACATAGAAGAGGTGGCATTGGATTGGGAAAAGTGGACATAATGGACAAAGGGTATGGGGAAAGGCAGGAAGAGATGAGAGGTGGAGGCGTCTTCGGGACATGGAGCTGCCCTGGATGGTGCTTCAGAGGTAATCACCGGACATTGTAAATCCTCACAGGGCCTACATGATGGAATAGAGGAGAGTATGGGCCATGATGTGAACCAATGTATATGAGGTGCAGAGGTGCCCAAAGATGTACTTACCAAATCCAATGGATGTGTCATGATGATGGGAACGAGTGTTGTTGGGGGGGGGAGAGGGGGGGTGGGGGGGTGGGGTTGAATGGGACCTCACATATATATTTTTAATGTAATATTATTACAAAGTCAATAAAAAATAAAAAAATTTAAAAAAAAAAAAAAAGAAGTAAGTCATTATGCTTTAGAAGAAAATTCCATTTAGATTTAAAAGTAACCTGAGAAATAAAACAGTAGTAGAAAATCTTTTTAAATACAACTTGAAATATAAATTCTAAAGAGACTATTCACTGTTGCTGACATTATTCAGTTTACCAAGGACTTCAGTGACTGGGGATGAATTTCAATGGGTGAAAATATTACTTTTTATTTTCCTTAATTTCAGTTGTTCCACAAAAAACTGTGATTTTTAATATTCTTTATATATTACAACATCATGATTCAGCATTGTACATAGTGAATATTAAACATTGCAAATATTAGTAATGTAAAATAACATTTAGCACAGGAAGCTGAAAGTGTATCAAGGTAAAAATGATATAACAACAATTAAGGAAATATAAATAAAAAGTAATTAATGAAGAAACAAAAATGAGTGTTTTTTAGTGCATACTCTTCTTTCAGTGATTAAAACATTATTGGGAGTTAACTGTGTCAGATGCATCAAGGACTTTATATTTGAGTTAATTTTCTTTTAAAATTATGTTACCCTCACAATAAAAGAAACAGATAATGGATGTTAGAAATATTTCTATTTATGACCTTGAGTACTATTCTTAATAATGCAATTGTGAGTTATGAAGAATTCACAATATAGTTTTTAAGAGAAATGGGAAGTAGAGATATAGCAAATCAAATTTTATCCTAATAAACATTCTTAAATTGGTCATAACAATTACCCTATTTAATAATAATACACCCTAATCCCTGTTTTTCTTTTTAATAAAATATATGGAATAGTTTCTTCTATTTTCTGGAGTTATTTTCTATCACCTCTCTTCTAAATCCAGCAACAAGCATTTACTCTGTGATCTTCCCACCACCCACTATTATGAAAAGGCAATGAGTATAATATTTAAAAGAAGGCATTCAAGGGAAGAGTGTGGGTTGAGAAATGTAACGTACATGCCCAAATATTTTTAAAAAATCAAATAAGATTTAAAAAAATATATTTACAAATAGGAGGCATCTACCTGTCTCTACCAACAGAATCACTGACCATACTCTTTCATGAGGCTAATACCATCTGATTTTAGCTTCCTGTGCCACATCTTCTCCCCTAATAAATAATTTGTATTAATCTTATCAGAAAGATCAAGTGTCCCAAGGATGGGGATGGGTAGTGGGATAGACATGAAAACTGTAATAAAATACTGTGAATATTTCAGATGTATAGTACCTTTGTAATGCTTTATAACACATGTATAGTACCTATATAATGCTTTATAACATTTAATAGTGTTGATGTAATGAAAGAAAAAACTCACATGGAAAGTACAGTTATTGGTTTTATTAAATGCGGAGAAAAGGTCAAATGGGGAATAATAAAGAAAAATAAATAATTTAAAGAAAAGGGAGGCCAAAATGTTAGCTCATATATTATAGACCTCTGATAGCTAAAGCAGCCAGGTTATGTGTCCCCTGTAACATTATGTATACAATGACAAATGATAACAATTTGGGTATTGTAAAGGAGAAAAAATCCAGCCATTAGCTAAATTGCTCAGTAAAATTTCCAAAAATACAACAGTTCTAAACTTGATTTTCTTGATAGAACAATAAGGCTAAATACTTAGTGATATTAAAGGAAGGTTAGTAATAGTTCAGTATTATTATGATAATTTTTTGCTGTAAAATTCTTGGAAGCTGTGTAGAAGCTGAGATTATGTTAGCCATGTGAAAGAATGTAGGGACAGCAAGGCTAAGGCCCAATTTAACATTTGTTAGTTGTGAATTCGGAAATATCAAGACAGTTGTAAAGGCATTGCTAAGTGCATTAGAAAATAATCAGCCATTCAAAAATTTTAATAGAATATATTTGGACAATATTATAATGACAGGTTTATATAACCTGAAACAAAATGGATACAATAAATCAAACTGGAAAAGGAAATGGTTGATGATAAATAAATTGATTTCATACTCTGGAATAATTTTGTGTTTATTTAATTGGTTTTGAGATTACCATATGCAGACACTCAAGATTGGATATTGATTATATTTTATTCCTTTCTCTAATGTTTTATAGATTATGACTGCAGTAATGACAAATATGACAGCTGTGATGGAATTTATCCTTATGGAATTTCCTACCAATCAAAATATGTACATTTTGCAATTAGTAATCTTCTCAATTACTTACTTTTGTGCCCTGATGGGAAATGTCCTCATTATCATGATCACAACTTTAGACCAGCACCTTCACACCCCCATGTACTTCTTCCTGAAGAATTTATCTTTCCTGGATCTCTGCCTCATTTCAGTTACAACCCCCAAGTCCATTGTCAACTCCTTAACCCACAATAATTCTATCTTCTTCTTTGGTTGTGTCACTCAAGTCTTTTTAATGTTTTTTTCAGCTGCTACAGAACTGTTCCTCCTCACAGCCATGTCCTTTGACCACTATGCTGCCATCTGCCATCCTTTGCACTATGAAGTCATCATGAATATGGGCTCATGCATATAGGTAGCAGCTGTGTCTTGGCTGGGTGGGACCTGATTGCTGTGATGCACACAGCTGGTACCTTCTCCTTATCCTCTGGCAGATCCAATGTGTTCCATCAGTTCTTCGGTGACATACCCCAGTTATTAGTTATTTCTTGTTCAGAAAATTTAATGAGAGAAATTGTGCCCATTCTCATTACTGTTGTTTTATTTTCATTGTCATTTCCTATGTCTACATCTTCTCCACTGTCAAGAAAATTCCATCAATAGAAGGCCAGTCAAAAGCCTTCTCCACTTGCCTTCCACACCTGGTGGTTATTGTATTATTTCTCTCCACTGGCTTCACTGCTTATCTAAAGCCAACTTCATCCTCCCTTTTTATTTTTGACCTTGTAATATCTGTTTCCTATATTATGGTACCACCAACCTTGAATCCCCTCATATACATATATTTAAGAAACAAGGCCATAAAGAAAACTCTGAGTATGTTATTGGGAGGAAAGCTCATCAAAGTAAATATTGCATGTTTACTTTCTATAGCAAATATAACCTTCATATAGTCATCATTTATTCATTTTTCCTCCAACTTTTACAAGTAAATATTTAAAAAGAATAAATTAGCTTCTTATTAGGAATTGTCATTGGACAAAAATAATGCCCTTTCCTATTATTATGTAAGCCACTGGAATCCATGAATTTATGAAACCAGTTGTTGCCACATTATTAAGTGGTATTCATAAGTAAAAATTCGAACTACTTTTAAAATGATGTAAGGAGACCTGTTTGCTTGGAAATCACTACCATTTATTACCAACTTTTACCAAAACATACAAAAGCAACAAACAAAAAAACTACCCCCAAACCATACTGTTTTGGGATCTCACCCACCAATTCAAATAACTAAAATCTTTTAAACTCCCTTGAAATATTTATATTATCCATTCTCTGTATTAAATTGCTTATCCAAATCCCCCATTTGGGATAATATTTTAAAATTGAATGTGGTAGAGAGGTTCAACTATGGCAGGGGAGGAACACTGGTGTGGGGCGTTATTGAAAGGGGGCACATGGTTGCAAGGAAGTTCTCCAGGGCATGTATACAGAGTACATAAAAATGTTTGGATATTTTCATAGGGTTACAGTTAAAATCCACAACTGAGGGAGTGTTGAGTTCCTTGCCATGGGAGCTTTATCACATTCCCCAGTGGAACAGCAACAATCCCCCAAGTGCAATGGCAAAGACCAATAAAGAAGGATGGTCCAACAGTGAGCCCCTGATAGTGATGACTATGCTTATGAGCCTGTGTGCCTGTAATATGAACTAGGCCTAGAGCTGCAGGGTGCCTAAGATTTATCTCCCAAGAGCGTCCATGTTGCTCAAATGTGGTCACTCTCTAAGCCAAACTTAGCATGTAAATGCATTACTTTCCCCCAAGCATGGGACATGACTCCCAAGAATGAGCTCCCTGGTACTGAGGGGTTACTATGAAGCACCAGCTGATGATGTAATTAGAAAAAGACTGAATGAAAGGGTCAACTCAGACCAGGAGAATATCTCAGCCTACATGTAATATCAGGGGTTAAAAAATGCTTTTTGACCTTGGATAAAAGGGGAAAATGGAAAGGACAAATGAGTTTATATGGCTATGAGTCTCCAAAAAGAGTAGGGAGGTCATCAGAGACGTCATGCTTATGCACACCTCAGCAGGGTCCCAGAGACAGCCAAAGTAGATACAAGGCCAGGTACTGGTTCAGCTGAGGGCTACAGAGACCCACAGGTTCTATGGTCATGGGAGATGGCTCTGAAGTTCAGTGCCATGTTGGGTGGCCCTACTTTGGAGTTTGTGTTCCTGAGTATGATGGAGTTGGACTCAGATGTGACCTTTCTACACATGCCTCTTCTGTTACTTATATGGATCTGTGATTGGCGCTAGGGTTCGTGTATACTAAGGAGACCTGAATTTCTGGACTGTTCATGTGACAACTAGGACCTGAGCCTCAGCAAAATTGCAACTCCTACCCTCAGTTTATTGGTCTTACCCTGGCCAGCTAACAGGGAGATGAAGAAGGTCAACAACCACACCAGGGAACCGAGAGTGCCTACAACTGCAAGCAGGAGAATTACATCAATCATCCATGTGGAATCTTAGCCCCCTCTTGATATAGAGGTGGAGTGGACATAACCACCCCAGGGTCCACAAGATGGAGGAATAGAGTATGGATTAGCATAGACTTACTGATATTCTACTATGGAACTATTGTGATTAATAATGGAAGAAATTGTAGCATTGATGTGGAGAAGGTGGCCAAGGTAGCTGCTTAGGATAGGGAGAGTGAAGAAGAGATAGGCTATGGAGGCATTTTCAGGACTTGGAGATGTCCTGGGGGGTATTGCAGGGACAGATGCTGGACATTATATGTCCTGCCATGGCCCACTGAGTGGACAATGTAAACCACTATCCATGTGGTACAGCAGTGCTCCAAAATGTATTCATCAAGTGCAATGAATGTGCCATGATGATGCAAGAGGTTGTTGATGTGGGAGGAGTGGGGTGAGGGGGGTGGGGGGTATATGCAGACCTCATATTTTTTAATGTAACATTTAAAAATAAGTAAAGAGGGAAAAAAGAAAAAAGAAAAAATTGAATGTAGTGATTTCACATGACAAATCTTACTTATGAGAAGCTATCTTCCATTCTATATCTCATTGCGGGTTTTTAGTCAAATGTCAAATGGGAAATATACCTTAATTTATTTTTCCAGAGAAAGATATCAGAATCCCAAGGAAGTAAAGGAGGTATGATTCAAGTCTCATTTTGAAATGAAATTTGAGTAATGTTTTATTTATGTCAAAATATGACTATACTCCCTTGAAGCTCTATGTACAAATGTAAAATATATAATTACAAATTTTAAATAACATTTTATTTTTCTTAATTGCTATTATTTTTTATATTCTTGCTCATTGTAAAACACTTATCAACCAAGTCACTTCATTTTGAATAATGTAAGACACAAAATCCACCTTTTTGAATAAAAGTTGATTAAAAGGTGAAATTAAATGTCTTATTATGACATATCACAGAGGGCATATTGACCTAGGAGAGAAGTTGACATTGGTCTAAACCATTTACTTCTCTATTCTTAATCTTCTCCATTAACAACCTCTTAGAGGATTTTAAGATCCAGCACATGATTGACTTCCTAGGGCTTGTACCTTACTAATCTGCCTGTAATTTTCTTTGGTAAATTAGGTGAAAATGCACATGCTATCTCAGATTTTTAAAATAAGCATTGCAAGTATTATGTCAAATACATTGCTCACAATTGATAATCAATAAAAGAAGGCAATCATTGTTCAATTAATATTCATGTAAGAATATTTATGCTTTTAACAGAAAAATTATATCACTAAAAATTACTTAAGAAACACAGTACTGAACTTGAGATTCAAAGTGCAATGACAAGTTGTTCCTGCTCTCAAGTAATATGGTATATAGTAAGAGAGAAGACAATATGCAATATATTAGAAATATTACAATGAAGTCCTGTGCAAATACTATGGTAATATAGATATAGTTTCCCAATAACCCAACAATGTTTAAAGATTTATTGCAATAGTTAATAAAAATTGGAAAACTTAAAAAACTTGTACCACTAATTAAGGACTATTGGTTTCAAGAAAAAAGGTATATTTTGGCTAGATTAAGCAAAAAAGAATTTAGTTGGCAAGATTCCAATCTGAGGTTATTTGCCAAATGCTGGCATTGGAGAGCCCGTGATCTGTTACTCCAAATTCTCTTAAGGGAGGAAGGTTGGGCAAACCTTATCCTTCCCTCCCCCCCAAAACAAAGTCCTAAATTGACTATCATATAGCTCAAATGGCTATCAATAAAAGAATGGTAAAATTACAGTACAAGAATATAAGGGATTATTAGGCAGCTGTTAATAAGAATGGTGGCATTGAATTTTTCACTATAAAATAATGATGTGATTTTCATCCCAACTAAAGGAATGAAAAATATGCTACATGAAAATATCCAAAATATATATATTTTTAAAAGTTGCCTTTGCAATAGAGTGTGTGGTATCAATCTATTTGTTTCAAACCAGCTTTGAAGGGCACAGGTAGGGGCAGTTCTAAAACCAAAGCAAGATGGCGTCTGAGTGAGTGCACCTTATAATCACTCCTGCAAAGAAGTGGCTGAGTTTAGAATTTTGATGGACATGCTGTTTCGGATGTTTGCAGGGCAGGAGGTGTCTGGACATTGATTTAGTGGGACAGTGACAGAGAAGATTCTTGTAAAAGGTAGAATTTTGGGTCTCTTTTACAGAGATCGGGTCTGCATGTGGGATGCTTCCCCCTGGGGCTGGCAGCCTGGCGACAGTGATTCCTGGAGGCTTTGCTGTGCTGGGGAATTCCCAAGCCCTGAGCAGGCTATTTGGAGACTTGCAGGGTGGGAGGTGTCTGAAAGTTGATTTGGTGAGAGAGAGATGGAGGCGATTCTTGCAAGACGTGGAATTTTGGGTTTCTGACACCAAGATCAGAGCTTCCGGCTAGATCCCCTCCCCGTAGGGCAGATGGCCCATCTGCATAAGTCCACGAACTGTTTGTAGTACAGCAGAGCCCCCAGCAGGCTGTTTTGGGGCTTGCAGGGTGGGAGTTGTCTGGAAGCCGATTTGGTGAGACAGAGATGGAGGAGACTTTTGTGAGTCATGGAATTTTGGGTTTCTGACACGGAGATCAGAGCTTCCAGCTACAGCCCCTCCCCCTAGGGCTGGAAGCCCATGTGCTGTGGTCCCTGAATTGTTTGTAGTACAGTGGCACTCCCAGCAGGCTGTTTTGGGGGCTTTCAGGGTGGGAGGTGTCCTGAAGTCGATTTGGTGAGACAGTGACAGAAGAGACTCTTGTGAGAGGTGGAATTTTGGGTTTCTGACACAGAGGTCAGAGTTTGTGGGCATGACCCCTCCGCCTAGGGCTGGCGCCCAGCTGCGGTGATTCTTGAAGTCTGTGTTGTGCTGTGGTGCTCCCAGGCTCCCTGTTAACCAGATGCATGGGTTCCAGGTCTGTGTCCCTGAAACCCTGGTGGCCCACACCCCAGAGACTCACACCTCTTGAGTCTGCAATATCACAGACTTCCCATCCCTGAGTTCACCATGCCCTGAGGCCCATCTGAGGTGCTTAATTGTCCTAGCCCTCGGCATTGTGTTGCTTTTTTCTTTTTCTATTTTTCTATTTTTTTATTGCCTTGGGTGCTAATATTGCATTATCTCCTGGTCTTTCTTCCCATTGTATCACCCAAGGTCCTTTTTTGTTTATTTAGGTTTTTTTCATTCTTCTTTTCTTTTTCTTGCTTGTTTCCCTCCCTTTTCTTTGCCCACCCCCCTTTTTTCTTCTTTTTTTCTTTTCTCTCTTTTTCTTCTTATTTTATTTTATTTATACAATAGGTGCTACAGGGAGCGCCTCACATTTGCAGTGTTTTCCCATCCTCCATTTCCTCATTTCTGTGTGAATTGATTTTGGCCACCTACACTATCCCCTTTCTCCCATATCTTCCAACCCTCATCATCTACTGTCTCTCTTACATTCCACCTCCCTTTCTTTGGACCCCAAATTGTCTAACTTTTAATTTCTAACACCTTTGTTCTGTTTTCTATCTTTTATCCACTCTTGATATAATTGTCTTTCTTTTCTCTTTCCCTCTCTCATGAAAACACTGGCTTTTTAATTCATACTATATTCCTCCCCATATTCAGATGACTCTCCCATTATAGGTGCTCTGCTTACTTCTATAACTCTACACAATTTACATGAGTCTGATATTCATTCTCCCAGATCTCACATTGTTGCTCTGGTTGACATTTATTACCAATACTACTTTGCACATTTTCTTTTCTTACACAATTTCCTTTCCCTGTCCCTAATATTTTCCTTCCAAGTGAACTCAGCCAGCAACAAGAAATTAGAATATGAAGAACAAAGAGACAAAGAGAAGACATAACACGCAAGAACAACAACTAATTAATCCCCAAGACTAGACAAAAAAGCTGACGAACAGATTAAACCTGCCAGATAAAATGATGACCAGACAGCAGAAAAAAAAAAACAAACTACAAACCAAACCAATAATCAGGAAAACATGGCTGAATCCAATGAACAAACTAAAAACCAGGATGGGGAGCAGAACATCAGACAAGTAATTAAAGATCTCTAAATATATATTAGAGACCAACTTAATGAGGTAAAGGAAGAGTTTAACAATATGACGAAAACACTTGGAGAGGAAATTGCAGACATATACAAAGAGATAAAAGATATGATGGGGATGAACACCACAGTTCAAGAAATCAAAAATACACTCTCAGCAAATAGCAGCAGGTTAGAAGAGGCAGAGGAGAGAATTAGCAACATGAAAGACAGTACATCTGAAATCAAACAGATAGTAGAATTGATTGACAAAAAGATAGAAAAAATCCAGCTAGGACTTAGGGACCTGAATGACAATGCAAAACACACAAACATATGTATTATAAGCATCCCGGAAGGAGAAGAGAAGGGAAAGGGGACAAAAGGGGTGTTGCAGGAAATAATGGCTGAAAACTTCCCAAATCTACTGAGAGAGAAGGATGTACATGACCAGGAAGCACAACACACCCCAACCATCATAAACCCCAACAGGCCCACCCCAAGACATATACTTGTCAAATTATCCAATGCCCCAGACAAAGAGAAAATTCTAAAAGCAGCAAGAGGAAAGAAAACCATCACATGCAAGGGAGGCTCCATAAGTATAAGTGCTGATTTCTCATCTGAAGCCATAAAGGCAAGAAGGCAGTGGTATGATATAGTAAGATATTAAAATAAAAAAATTTCCAACCAAAAATACTCTACCGAGCTAAACTAGCATTCAAAAATGATGGAGATTTCAAAATATTCACACATAAACAGAAATTGAAAGAGTATGCCGACAAGAAACCTCCCCTTAAAAGAAATACTAAAGAGAGTTCTGCAGGAAGAAAGGAAAAAACATGAGAGGCAGAGTTGAAGGAGAGTGTAAGAGCAACAAAAAAGACAAAAAGAAAAGGAAGAAAAAAAAAACAAAATATGACAAATGCAAGTCCAATCAAAATATGGCTAAAATAATTAATTCCTTGAAAGTAATAACACTGAATGACAATGGATTGAACTCACCTGTCAAAAGATTCAGACTAGGACATTGGATAAGGAAATATCACCCATCTATATGCTGTCTACAAAAAACACATCTTAGACCCAGGGATTCATGGAGGCTGAAAGTGAATGGTTGGAAAACAATCTTACAAGCAAACAATAACCAAAAAAAGGCAGGATGAGCTATATTAATATCAGATGAAATGGACTTTAAATGTGAAACAATTGTGAGAGACAAGGAAGGATACTACATATCCATGAAAGGGATAATCTCTCAAGAAGAATGAACAATCATAAATATTTATGCTCCTAACAAGGGCACCTCCGAGTATGTGAGGCAATCAATGGAAAGACTACATGAAAGAATAGATGCCTCTACAATTATAGTGGGAAATTTTAATACACCACTTTCAACTTTGGACAGAACATCTCAAAAGAGAATCACTAAAGAAACCAAAACTTTGAACAGTATATTAGAGGAGCTGGATCTAGTAGACATATACAGATCATTGCACCCAAATACAGCAGGATATACATTTTTCTCAAGTGCACATGGATCATTCTCCAAGATAGACCATATGCTATGCCACAAAGAAAGAATCAATGAATTCAGAAAGATGGAAATCATACAAAATAATATCTCTGACCACATTGGAGTGAAGCTGGGAATCTGCAAGGGACAGAGGCCCAGATTTCACACCAAGATATGGAAATTAAACAGCACACGCTTAGAAAAACAGTGGGTCAAAGAGGAAATCTCAAAAGAAATTAATAACTACCTTGAAAAAAATGATAATGATAACACAACATACCAAAACTTATGGGATGCAAAGCAGTACTGAGGGGGAAATTTATAGCCATAAATTCATACATCAAAAAAGAAGAAAGAGCAAAAATTGAAGAACAAACTGCACATTTGGAGGAATTAGGGAAAAAACAACTAAATAACCCCACAGGAAGAAGAAAGAAAGAAATAACAAAGATAAGAGCAGATCTAAATGAAATAGAAAATAGGAAAGCCCTTGAAAAGAAAAATAAGACCAAGAGCTGGTTCTTTGAGAAGATCAATAAAATTGACAAACCCTTAGTGAGACTAACAAAGAAAGACAGAGAGAAGATGCAAATACACAAAATAAGAAATGAGAAAGGAGATATCACCACTGACCCCACAGAAATAAAGACTATCTTAAGAGAACACTTTGAAAAACTATATTCCAACAAAAATGACAATTCAGAGGAAATGGACACATTCCTAGAAACACATAAGCAGCCCATACTGATGAAAGAATAAATTGATGATCTCAACAAACCAATCACAAGTAAAGAGATAGAATCAGTCATTAAAAACCTTCCAACTAAGAAGAGCCCAGGGCCAGATGGCTTCACAGGTGAATTCTACAAACATTCTAGAATCAACTAACACCAATCCTGCTAAAACTCTTCCAAAAAATCAAAACAGAAGGAACATTACCGAACTCATTCTATGATGCCAACATTACCCTAGTACCAAAGCCAAACAAAGACACCACAAGAAAGGAAAATTACAGACCAATTTCTCTAATAAACCTAGACAGAAAAATACTCAACAAAATACTTGCTAACCATATTCAACAACACATTAAATGAATTATACACCACGACCAAGTGGGATTCATTCCAGATATGCAAGGACGGTTCAACATAAGAAAATCAATCAATATAATACACCATATAAACAGAATGAAGGAAAAAAATCACATGATTATATCTATAGATGCAGAAAAAGCATTTGACAAAATACAGCACACTTTCTTGATAAAAAAGCTCCAAAAGATTGGAATACAAGGAAATTTTTTGAACATGATAAAGAGTATATATGAAAAACCCACAACCAACATCATTTGCAATGGTGAAATCCTAAAATCCTTCCCTCTAAGATGAGGAACAAGACAAGGATGCCCACTGTCTCCCCTTCTATTTAACATTGTCTTAGAAGTACTTGCTGAAGCCCTGAGGCAAGAACCAGATATAAAAGGCATTCAAATTGGAAAGGAAGAAGTCAAAATTTCATTATTTGCAGATGATATGATCCTATATATAGAAAACCTTGAAAGGTCTACAACAAAGCTTCTAGAACTCATAAATGAGTTTTAGTAAAGTCGCAGGTTAAAGATCAATGCACAAAAATCAGTAGCATTTCTGTACACCAATAATGAGCAAGCTCAGGAGGAAATCAAGAAACAAATTCCATTTATAATAGTCAATAAAAAAATCAAATACCTAGGAATAAATTTAACTTAAGATGTAAAAAACTTATACACAGAGAACTACACAAGACTGTTCAAGGAAATCAAAGAAGACCTAAATAAATGGAAGAATATTCCCTGTTCATGGATAGGAAGACTAAATATTATTAAGTTGTCTATCCTACCAAAACTGATCTACACATTCAATGCAATCCCAATAAAAATCCATACAGCCTTCTTTAAGGAACTAGAAAAACTAACTATGAAATTTATTTGGAAAGGAAAGAGGCCCCGAATAGTCAAAGCCATATTGAAAAAGACAAATGAAATTGGAGGATTCACACTACCTGACCTCAAAACATACTACAAAGCTACAGTAGTGAAAACAGCACGGTATTGGCACAAGGAGAGACACACAGACCAATGGAACCAAATTGAGAGTTCTGATATAGATCCTCATATATAGCCATATAATATTCGATAAAGCCACCAAACCCTCTCAACTGTGAGAGAATGGCCTATTCAACAAATGGTGCCTAGAGAACTGGATATCCATATGTAAAAAATGAAAGAGGATTGCCATCTCACACCTTATACAAAAATCAACTCGAGATGGATCAAAGACCTAAATATAAGTGCCAAGACTATAAAGACTTTGGAAAGCAGTGTAGGGAAGCATTTACAAGACCTTGTAATAGGAAATGGCTTCATGAACTTCACACCAAAAGCACAAGCAGCAAAAGAACAAATAGATAAATGGAAAGTCCTCAAAATTAAAGCCTTCTGCACCTCAAAAGAGTTTGTCAAGAAAGTGAAAAGGGAGCCTACACAATGGGAGAAAATATTTGGTAGCCATATATTGGAGAGGAGACTTATAACTTGCATATATAAAGAACTCCTATATCTTGAAAATAAAAAGACAAACAACCCATTTAAAAAATGGGAAGAAGTTTTAAACAGACATTTCTCCATAGAAGAAATAGAAATGCCTAAAAAGCACATGAAAAAATGCCCCAATTTCTAGCTATCAGGGAAATGCAAATCAAAACTACAATGAGATACCATCTTACTCCCATAAGATTGGCAGCTATGAAAAAACCGAAGACTACAAATGCTGGAGAGAATATGGAGGAATGGGAACACTCATCCACTGCTGGTGGGAATGCAGAAGGATCCAACCATTCTGGAGGACAGTTTGGCGGTTTCTCAAAATCTAGCTATAGATTTGCCATATGACCCAGCAATTCCACTGCTGGGTATATACCCAGCACAACTGAAAACAAAGACACAAACCAATATATGCACACCAATGTTCATAGCAGCATTGTTCACTATCGCCAAAAAATTGGAATCAACCCAAATGCCCATCAACAGATGAATGGATAAATAAAATGTGGTATATACATACAATGAAATACTACTCGGCTTTAAGAACAAACACACTACAAACACATGTGTAACATGGATGAATCTTGAGAACCTTATGTTGAATGAAGTAACCCAGGCATTGAAGGACAAATACTACATGACCTCAATGATATGAAATAAGTAAACCAAGCTGCCTCAGAGAGATAGAGACTGGATGATAGGCTTACAGGAAATCAGGGGGTAGAAGAAGGATGTAAGCTGACATCTACATGGGTGAAATCTATGATAAGCTGGAGGTAAGTATGTGTACATGGAAGGGATAAAATGGGGGCATAGAGTTACCTTTGGGTGGGGCTTTGCGGGCTTGAGGGGGTTAGGGATGGGAGGATGGATATTATTGCCCAAGAAATTGGGGGAAGGGTAGGGCAACATATGAACGTAGGAGATTGTCAGGTGTTTGTTGAACGTATAATGCTGAGAAAACCTTTTCAAAAAAATAAGGAAAGTTACCTGTTTAAGACATTTAAAGGGGATAATCTGACATAGGACAGACTCTTAGGGAATATGTGAAAGCTCATTTTGCCAGAGTGGGTTATATCATTGGACAAAGATCCATATAATGAGAGTGAAGGTATATCCTGGGGAGTACTGAGGCCATCAAATAGAGGGAAATGTATCTCTCGAGAGAAATGGTGACTCCCAGGGCTTTAGGTCAGTTGAGCATGTCAAGCCCTCAACACTGTTGCAAGTATCTCTGAACATGGCTCTTCAAGAAATGAAGATTGACTGTCACTGTGGGCCCTAAGGGGAGGGGGAAATAGGTATTGAATAGATGGAACCAATGTAACTGTGTGGGCAATAGAAGTGCTTCACAAGAGTATGCAAGAATGGATGTAAGACATGTAAAATTACACCAAAAATATATAGGGGCTGATAGGCTAAAATGTAAATCATAATAAAACATGTAAAACATAAGATAACTAAAAATTTAGAAAATTGGATAGCCTAAAGTATAAACCACAATGTAAACACAAATGTTACCTTGTTTGAAAGCTATTGTCTCAATATCTGTACATCAGTTTCAGTAAATATGGTATAAATATGTTAAAAGATTATTGCTGTGGAAGGGAAAAGGTTTTATGTTGGATATGTGGGAGAACTGTATATTGTATATATGAATTACTGTGATATAAGACTTTTGAGAAGATAAGCTTAATAATTAGAAAAAAGAAAAGAAAAAGAGAGGATGTAGAAATTTTCCAAATTAATATGTATTCTATATCTAACCTTTAAGCTCATCACTATATCCCATTTTACTATTAAGGGAACCTGGCAATATATTGGGCTTCACTTTTCAGGAAGTTTTGGATCACAGAGAGGTTCACCAAGGGCAGTGGAGGAATACTAGTGTGGGATGTTATTGACAGAGGACCCATGGTTGGCAGGGAGTTCTCCAGGGCATATATCCAGGGTACATGAAAATGTTTGGATATTTTCACAGTGGAAACAATTAAAAACAACAACTGAGGTAGTGCTGAAATTCTAGCCAGGGGAGCTCTATCACAGTCCCTAAAGGAACATCAACAATCCCCCAAGTTCAATGGCGAAGACAAAAAAGAATGAAGGTCCAACAATGAGCTCCTGATACTAATGGCTATGCTTGTGAGCCTGTGCACCTGAAATAAGAACAAGGCCTAGAGCAGCAGTGTGCCTAAGAGTTACCTCCTGAGAGCCTCTGTGTTGCTCAAATGTGGCCAGTCTCTAAGCCAAACTCAGCATGTAAATTCGTTGCCTTCCTCCCAGCGTAGGACATCACTCCCGGGGATGAGTCTCCCTGGCACTGAGGGATCACTATCAAGTACCAGCTGATGACGTACCTAGAAAATGACCTTGAATAAAAGGTTCAACTCGGACCAGCAGAAAATCTCTGTCTACATATAATAACAGGAGTTAAAAATGCTTTTTGACCTAAATCAAGGTGGAAATGGAAAGGACAAATGAGTTTATATGGCTATGAGTCTCTAAAAAAGAGCCGGGAGTTTATCAGAGGGGTTGCCCTTTTGCACAACTGAGCAGAGTCCCAGAGACAGATAAAGCCCTCTGAGGGCTACAGACACCCACAGGTTTTATGATCATGGCAGATGGAGTTAAGTGCCATGTCAGTTGGTCCTTCTTTGGAGTTGGTGTTTCTGCGTGATGAAGCTGGACTCAGATGTGATGTCTTTTCACAAGCCTTTCCTGTTACTTTACCAGAATTGTAGTTGGTGCTGGGGTTTAAGATATACCCAGGGGATCTGAATCTCTGGACTGACCATATGATAGCCAGGCCCTGAGCCTCAACAGACTTCAGCTCTTACACTCTGGTTTATTGAACTTACCCCACTCAGCTAACATGGATTTAAAGAATGTCATCCACCACACCGTGGAGCCAAGAGTGCCTACAACTGAAAGCAGAAGGATTGCATCCAGCATCCATGTGGAATCTAAGCCCCCTCTTGACATAGATGTGGAATGGACACAACCAATCCAAGGTCCGCAGGTTGGAGGAATAGCATATGGATTAGAGGGGACTTACTGATATTCTGTTCATGAACTATTGTGGTTAGTAATTGAAGAAAATGTGGCATTGGTGTGGAAAAAGTGGCCATGGTGGCTGCTGGGTGTGGGAAATAGGAGGAAGAGATGAGATGTGGAGGCGTTTTTGGGAGTTAGAGTTGTCCTGGGTGGTGCTACAGGGACAATTACCAGACATTGTAGGTCCTCCCATGGCCCACTGGATGGAACGTGGGAGAGTGTGGGCTATGATGTGGACCATTGACCATGAGGTGCAGCGATGCTCACAGATGTATTCACCAAATGCAATGAATGTGTCATTATGATGGAGGAGATTGTTGCTATGGGGGAGTAGTGGGATGAGGAGGATGGGGAGTACATGGGGACCTTATATTTTTTGAATGTAATATTAAAAAAATGAATTAAAAATAAATAAAAAGGAAACAAAATAAAACCAAAGAACACACTAGACAAATGATTAGACATGAGCTTTATTGTGACTTATTAACAGGAGAGTCCTTGATGGTGGCTGATTGAAGTATGAAGTTTAGTACCACACAAAGAAGCAGGAAAAGGAGGGGGAATAGATGGGCTTTTCAGACAAAGACATTCCATAAGGTATGAGAACATAGTTTCTGCAAAATTTTCATGATATACACAAATGGGGTGTTTAGTTATGTCATCACAGGGAGGGAGTGTACAGCCTTGAGGAGATTAAAGTTTGCAGTTTGCCTATTACTTTTTAACTAGAAAGTGTCCAGGTTAGACTAGACAGCTATGTGCATCAAATTGTGTTTCATTTAAAGGAGGGTGTATCCCAATCCCTGGGCTCCCACAATCCACCTGCACACAGCAGTCAGCATTAACCATAGGACACATATTGTCTTCATACTCCACAGCAAGAGTATAACAGAGAAAATAATAACAGAGTCCTCAACTAAAAGCTAGTAGACTTATGAGGACAGGTTGCCAGGAATTAAAGCAGTCAGATAAGGGGTTAGTTGCTAAATTATCAATGTGCTGAATGTCATCTTGCATGTGATTTAGAGCTCGTTAAATATGTGAGTGATCAGGAATACATACACAATATTGAACATTAATTGTTGATAATGAGATTACATAATTTGGGGAGAACCACACCATGTTAGATTCCCTCCTGTTGTTCCATACAGACAGGGACAATGTGATCTAGGGTGACACAGCTGTTAACCATCTTAAACCATTATATAGAGCATATCCTATAAAAAAAGTTCAGAATCATTCATTTGCTCTTTAAAAGGGAAATAGATATATAGAGAGAGTTACAAGTCTCATCAATAGAAGGTAGCTGGATTTGTCTTAAAGGAGAAGATCTTGTTCCAATCTTGTTGATGAGTTGTGTCCTGCCATGTTCCATACCATCCAGTTTGCAGAAGTGACAGTCCATGAAAGGCCAGTAGCACCCAAGGATGGCAGGTTTGTACAAATCCAACATTGGGTCTGATTGTGGACATGAGTTATAGCTGAAGCCCACTGTAGGAGGGTATTGCCTAGGGTATTACAAATGAGAAGAAAAATGTTTATGGGAAACAATAAAGAGCAGATCTTTCTGGTCTAACATTATAAAAGCAACATTTGTATTAATAGATAACATAGTACCAGGTATGGGAATTTTATGAGGAGGTTTCTAATACCATACATTTTGCCATTCTAAATTCTCTGCATTTTCTTTAGTGATGTCAAAAACTAATTTAGGCATAAGAAGAGTCCACATAGATACATACAGGGCTCCATTAGGAATAAGAGACCTTGGATTATTAGTGAAGGATTTTACTGGCATTCTTTTTAGAGACTGTGGTCTTATAACAATGTTTTGGGTGACTTCTATTTTCCATGGGCTTAAGATTCCCTACCAGCAAAGTTGCAGAGGCCGGTATCATGAATAAAGGACCTCATTTTCCCCAATTAATATACTCTGAGGCATAGGCAACAATAGATTATTATTACTTCCCATCTTGAGATATAAGGTGCCTGGCCCTTTAACTTGTAATCTCAATGCCTGCATTGGCACTGTTGTTAGCATTTCAACTGGAGCAGGAGCCACTGGATACATCTTCTTAGTCCTTGTTGTAAAGATCCATTATCACTTTATTTTTGTTCCTTTAGTGGCCATTTATCCTTTATGGAAAATTCAAACAATATCTGGGTCCATAGCCCAAGACTGCATGAGGTGACTGGTAAATAGAGTTCCTTGGTCTCTGTCAATTTTGACTGGCACCCCATATGGGGCATTTACATTTTCTAGGCAGCTAATAGTAGCTGGCTTGTTACAACAGTTCTGTGGCAGTGAAAGTATACCCTGCTCCTTCCAAGATCAGGAGGGGACCAATGGAATCCACTTGCTATCATGCTACTGGAGTCTGTGCTCAGCCAATATGCCCCATTCAGTAAGGCAATTGTTGCAGTCATCGGAGTGAGCATGATGGACAATTGTGGGTGATATCCTTGAGCTCCTTGTGAGTAACAGGCAGCTGGAACTGCTGTTGCAGGGTCTCATACCACAATGACTGCTATTCCTGTGGAGCTACTCTGCTGCTTCTTGGGTTCCAATGGTATTGCTCCAGCTGTCCATGAAGGCATCTGCCTCAACATTCCTGAGAGGGGTGTTAGAGGAATTGGCAGAGATGTTATATACAGTCACCTGTCATCCATGGTAGGTATCCCAGATGACCTAACACTTATCATTCCCACACAGAAGGTGGCCCAAGAGAGTCCATTTCTCTTGTTTCTATATGCAATCCATCCCTGGATAGGGATGGCAGTTTACAGTGTGACCAGATACTATTGAGTTAAGTGCTTTACTTGCAAAAGGGCATGATATGCTGCACAGAGTTGTTTTTCTAAGGGGTATATATTACTTTGGCCCCATTTCCACAATTGTGACTAAAACCCAGGGGGTATTTGTCTTGAATGTTGCCCTTGTCACAAACCCCACATCCATTTGACAGGGGAAGGTGGGGTCCACATCCCTTACTGCTTGAGGCTGTGCTATTGCCCTCTTTACATTTTTAAAAGCAGTCTTCTGGGGTCCCCATATTTCCATGCACAAACTTTCATGATTAACACAAGTAATGGTTTTAATATCTGACCTAAATGAGGGATGAAGGGTCTCCAGTATATCAACAACACCAGAAACACTATTAATTGTTTTGGAGTTTGTTATGTGGAAAATACACTTTCTTAATTACAGCACAGGGTCTTGTCTTTGTCTTACCCAACCAAACACTTAAGAATTTGACAGAGCAAGTGGAACCTTGCAGCTTGTCCCAACTGTTTGCCATTCCCAGGCTTTCAAGAAAAGATAGCACTGTCTTGTTGGAAACTGAGGCACAGTGACCTCTCAAGGAGAGATGTGAAATCTCCATGCTAGTGCTGTCTCCATGGCTACACTTGCAACCTAAGGAATGCGGTAATTAAGAGTTCCTGGCAAATGGGATGAAGCTGTTAAAGGCTGAAAGAAAAGATGAGCATACCTTTTGTAGTGAATACAACACTTAGACTTTGTACCTTGAGATAAGATTTTTTAAAATTCCTTAGACTATGGGTAATGCTGATAGTTAATACATGTTGCTGCTTGATGTCATGTACGCCATGTGTTTATGCTTATTGGCACATAGGCTACATATGCCTGCTTGTTCTCATGTACACTGGGGTATATAGAGAGCCCCTTGTAAACAATAAAGTTGTCTGAGGAGTTATTACTCACAGACCCCCTGATTCCAGCTCTCTCATTCTTTTTCTCTCACTCTTTCTTTCTCTTTGTTTCCTTCTCCCTTTTCTCTTTCTTTCATTCCCGATACCCTTCAGGTCCAAATCTCCAACACTGTCTCTGGTGCTTCTTTTAATTCTGAAAGATAATTACTAGTTAATATAATGGAATAGGGTTACAGTCAGAGTTTCCTTTTTTGTACAGCCAGATCCTTTTCCAGGAGGCCTGGACAGATGGTTGGGTTATGCACATAGTCTTGGGGGAGCACTGTTAAATTCATACTGACTTGACTTGCCTAAGGAGATACTAAAGAAAGGATTAACAAGATCTAAAATTTAGAACTGTTTGGTTAGGTTCCAAACACCCTTTATATTTTTATATGTTGGTTATAATTCTTGCTCCTCTTTATATAAAAATTTTAGTTTCTTAAAAAAAGATCTAAAACAAAGCACTAGTGACATAACTGGGTACTAATTTCTTGCAATAAACCAGCAATATTTTGGACTGCAGCATACAGAAGTGGTGTTACTTTAATTTATGATAATCTATTGTTACATAACACCCCTGGTAGCCCACAATCGCCACTCTTTTTATGTAGCCATAGAGTTGTTTCTTCAGCAGAGGTGGGGCAAATCAGATGAATACAAGTGAAAGCACAGACCTCTTGACTTCCAGGTGGAGAGGTTGTTTCTGTGACATATAATATCTTTAAAATAATTAAAACCATGATTAAGAACATTATACTTTTATCTAATATTATGCAGAAAACATTTAAAAATTTTTAGATATTTTATGCAATCTTGATGTATTTATATGAACATTTTACTCATGCAACTTTGATTAACAGAATATTTAAAAGATCCATTTTAATTTTATAACATTTTTCAAACACTTTCCATTCAGTTTATAAGATATTAAGTGAACTTAACTATTCTTATTACTTTATCATTTTCGAGGTGAAAGAACAGATCTTTTTCAGAAGTTTGACATTTTAAATGACATTTTGGGGGGTTTGACTTTGAGAAAGCAAAATGTTAGTTGTCAGGTTTGAATACTAAGTTCTTTTAAAAGTAAGATGACTTGCTTTCCTTAAACAACCAAGGATATGATAAGATTAAAGTACAAGAGACTATTTTGATAAAAACAGCCTTTATTCTTTGTATACTGATTATTTATGATAAAAACTCATTATAAACCTTTACTAAAGCAGACTTTAGACACTGTCACATTAACAGAGAAAAAACAAAATTTTAGTTTTATATCACTACACTATTTGATACTAAAGCATTTAAATCTTTATAGATAGATGCATCAAATCTTATTCAACTTTAACCACAAAAAACCCCTTTCCATGAACCTTCTGCACTTTCTGTATCCTGTTTGGCTTTTCTAATTTAGACTCAAGGAGTACTCATTTGCCAACATATAAGCTTATTTAATTTTTGGCCAATCGAATAGAGCTCTTTTAAGAATTTTCATGTGTTAATATAATATCACCACCCAAAGGTATGAAAATATAAAATAAGCAAACATAAAATCAGCAGATACATAAAGCTCACTAATGTCACTCATACATTTACTCCTTTGGTATGGCTGTCTCCAAGCTCTCCATCATTTCATATCTCTGAGTTTTACTGCTCTTAAGATCTCTTCAGGAATCAGTGTTGCCTGTAATATGCAAGCTTATTCTTGGAAACACTTTTTTTTTTTTTTTTGCAACCAGCAACCAGTTAGGCATACTTGAGCAATATAAATGCAGTTCAGAGCTTATTTAGGAGTGTAGGCAGATGTTTAAGACATATATTCTGGATTACTAGTCTTCAGGAGTACACTTAGGCTCAAAATTCAGGAGTATGCTGTTGATTCAAAACTCAAAGTTCTTTTTAACACTGTATTAGTCAGCCAAAGGGGTGCTCAGGCAAAATACCAGAAATTGGTTGGTTTTCATAAAGGGTATTTATGTGGGATAGGAGCTTACAATTATCAGGCCATATAGCATAAGTTACTTTCCTCAACAAAGTCGATTTTCATGTGTTGGAGCAAGATGGCTGCTGACATCTGTGAGGGTTCAGGCTTCCTGGGTTCCTCTGGGCTTAACTCCTTTGTTTTCTCCATAATGTCAGCTGTAGACTGTTAGGCTCTCTAGGCTTTTCCTCTCTCCACAAGGTCAGCTGTAGACTACCAGGTGAATGGCTCTGTCTCTCTGTCCCTGGAGCTCCAGTTTCAGTATCAAACTCCAACATTAAAAGCCCCTCAACTCTGTCCTTTGCCCTGACTTTGCCATGACTCATGCGGTACTGCACAAGAGGTTTACATAATTACTTAATCAAATAAACCTATGAATCCAATATAATCTAATATGCCCAGAGGAAAAGATCAATTTACAAACATAATCCAATATTTTTTTTAATTCATCAATAATATCAAACTGCTATAAACACCTTGATAAAAATTCTGATCAAAATATAATGTGCCTGGAGATAACCAGCAAGATGGTGACAGAGTAAGGAGCTGCTAGAGTCAGTTCCTGCCACAGGGCAGTCAGTAAACACCCAGAGCTATCTGGAGCTAGCTGAAGCACCTGTTTGGGGGCTCCAAGAACCCAGAAGAGCATCCTGCAACATCCTGGAAAGAATGGAGGGAAGAGAATGCCCATCTGCATAGATGATTCATAAGTAGAGCACTCCACATTGTGGAGGCCACTGCCCATTCCACACTGGAGGTACAAGCCACCTCAAGAGCTGTTCTGTGGCTGGAATTAGTAGTTCTACTTCCCAAAAAAGAAGGAGGAAGGGATGGTTGGACAACTTCAGCTACTGATGAGTAAATTCAGCAGGCCAAAATATAATCCTAAGAACAGCTAAAGTTTGAACCTGTCCAAGTCAGAAAGAGGCCAGTAGCTGCCATCTTAACTCTATACCTGGCATAAGGGGAAGTGAGGTGGACTGAAAATCACAATGCTGGTAGGGACCATCTTCTTTTCATACAGATCAGTTTGCAGTTCTAGCCTGGACCCCAGTCCCACCTCTGGCAGGGAGGAAGCTGGGGACACCTGAGCCAGCCTCTCTGGGACATTATCCACCAAACTGCAGAGGCTAATGATTATCTTGATTTGGCAATGGAAGCTGCCCCAGGAGTTATTCTGTGGCTGGAATTTGAAGTTCCATTTCCCAAAAACAGGGAAGGAAGTGATGGTTGGCCACCAATTTCAGCTAATCATTAGTAAATTTGGCTGGCTAAAGTATAACCCTAAGAACAGCAAAAGTATGAAACTGGCCAGGTCAGAAAGAGGCTGGTAGCCACCATTTAAACTCCACCCTGAGCATGAGGGGAAGCTGGGCTGATAGAAAATCACTGTAAAGGTAGGAACTAGTTTCCTTCACCCAGATCATTCTGCAGCCCTACCCTAGGCTTCAGCCCCACTGCTGGTAGGGAGGAGGCTGGTGGGCCCTGCACCAACCTATCCAGGTAACTACAGGTACATTTGGCTGGCACAGACTGAATAATCAGAAGTCTACTGGGGCAAATGTAGTCATCTTGGACCCACACTGCCTAGATTGCTGCCCACACCCGCAGCTCCATCACCACTCCAGACAGGGGAGAAAGGACATGAAGCTTCATCAGCTTCTCTGGGCAAATACAGTCTAGGTCTGCATGATTTGGATTACTCAACATGGCCTTGACTGTGTCCCTACACCTGGGAAAGGAGAAAGTTAGGAGAAACTGCATTGGTACCTGGGGTAATGAGGGAAGTTTGAGCCTCCACAGCTTATAGCACCAACTACATCCTTGGTTCCTATTGTGCAAACAGCAAAGTAGAAATGGCAGGAAACCCTAACCTAAAGAGAAAAACTGCACCCAGAATAAATACTCTAGTAAACCAGATGCTAAGACACCAACAATAAATTACAATCTATACCAAAAAGCAGGAAGATATGGCCCAGTTATAGGAATAAGAAAAGCCTATGGGTGACATAAAGGATTTGAAATAACTAATCATAGATGTTCAAACAAATCTCCTTAACAAATTCAATGACATGGCTAAAGAGATTAAGGATATTAAGAAGACCTTGGATGAGCACAAAGAAGAATTTGAAAGCATACATAGAAAAATAGCAGATCTTATGGGAATGAAAGGCACAATAAATGAAATTTTAAAAACATTGGAATCATATAATAACAGATTTGTGGAGGCAGAAGAAAGGATTGGTGAGCTTGAAGAAGTGGTCTCTGAAAGTGAACATACCAAAGAACAGATGAAGAAAAGAATGGAAAAAATTGAACAAGATCTCAGGAAAGTAAATGACAACAAAAGATGTGCAAACATAGGTGTCATGTGTGTCCCAGAAGAAGAGAAGGGAAAAGGAGCAGAAAGAATATCTGAAGAAAAAATGGTAGAAAATTTCCCAATACTATTGAAGGACATAGATATCCATGTCCAAGAAGCACATTGTACTCCTATCTGAAAAAATCCAAATAGGCCAACTCCAAGACACATACTAATCAGAATGTTAAATGCCAAAGACAAAGAGAGAATTCTGAGAACAGAAGAGAAAAGCAATGCATAACATATAAAGGATACCCAATAAGATTAAGTCCTGATTTTTCACACCAGAAACCATGGAGGCAAGAAGACAATGGTATGATATTTAAGATACTATGAGAGGAAAACTTCCAGCCAAGAATCTTATATCCAGCAAGATTTTGTCTTTTGAAAATGAGGGCCAGTTTAGAATATTCACAGATAAAAAGAAACTGAGAGAATTTCTGAGCAAGATAACAGATTTTCAGGAAATTTTAAAGGGTGCATTAGAGCTTGAAAAGAAAAGACAGGAGAGAGGCCTGGAAGAGCATCTAGAAAAGAAGATCGTGTCAAATAAAAGTAACTAAAAATGTCAAAAGAGTGGTGAAAATAAAATACGACAGATAAAACTTAAATAGGAATAAACTTAACCAACAATGTAAAGCACTTTTATTCAGAAAACTGCAACTCGGTGTTAAAAGAAATCAGAAAAGTTTTAAATAACTGGAAGAATATTCTATGCTCATGAATTGGAAGACTAAATATCATTAAGACATTATTTTTACTCAAATTCATATACAGATTCAATGCAATCCCAGTAAAAAGTCCACCAGCATTTTTTTAAAAATTGAAAACATGATTATCAAATTTATTTGGAAGGGTAAGTGGTCCTGAGTAGCCAGAAACATCTTTAAAAGGAAAAGCAAACTCTCCTCTCTAGACTTTAAATTACATTACCTAGCTATAGTGGTAAAAACAGCATGGTACTGGCATAAAGACAGACTCATAGACCAATGAAATCAAACTGAATGTCCAAAAACAGACCCCCTCAAGTGATTTTTGACTAGCCTGTCAAACCCACACAGCTCAGGCAGAACAGTTCATTCAACAAATGGTGCTGAGAGAACTTGATATCCACAGCCAAAAGAAAGAAAAAACAATAATGTATATCTATCTCACACCTTATCCAAAAATTAACTCAAAATGGATAAAAAATCTAATAATAAAAGCAAGAGGCACAAATCTTCTAGAAGAAATTGGAGGAAAATAGCTTCAAGTTCTGGTTTTAAGTGGCGGATTCTTAAAGGAGGTAAGTGAAGGACTGAGATGGACTACCGATGTTTAATGTATATGTAGAGGTTTGAATTAGCTTTAATGTAAATTTGTGGCAATGTATAGAGTGGATGGTAACACATAGTAGTAGCTACTTTATAATTGGGGATGTGGCTAAAAATGGTAGTCTAGGTATGTAAATGGCAATTGACAGAATGCTAAAGAATAATCTAGGAACTGAATAGCACAGAAAACCAAGAGGTGGATAAGAATTGTGGTTGATCGTATAGGTGCAAGAGTGTCCTTTGTTAGCTAGAGAAAATTTACATCACTTTTGCTGGGTAGTGGGAATGTGGAGAAGCATGGGAAAGATACAACTGGAGTGACCCATGAACTGTGGTTAGCAGTAATAAAATAATACAGTATTTTGTCATCTATGCCAAAGGTGTACTGTGTTGATAATGGGGCAGGATGGAAAATGTGTGCCAAAAATACACTATGGACATGGTAACAATCGGTTGATATTATATTATTTTTAACAAATGTTCCACCACAGTGTGGTGTGTTGATAGAGGGATGTTGTTTGGGAATTCTGTGCATGTGCATGATTGTTTATATAAGTTTACAACTTCTGTCATAAAAATATATTTAAAAAATAATAATAGGGTGGGTTGGGGGAAAACATACCAAATGTAAGATAAGGACTATAATTAGTAGTAAGATTTTGACAATATTCTTTCATAATTTGTAACAAACATCAAGGGTTGATGTATGGGACCCCTGTATGATGTTATGCATGTTTGCTTTGTAAGTTCAAACTTTTGCTATACACTTATTGTTTTCATATGTTCATATATAATAGTAATATTTTGACAATGTTCTTTAATCATTAGTTAAAAATGTTTAACAACAATGCAAGGTATTGGTGGTAGGGCGAGTTATGAGAGTCCTGTATGATGTTATATATGTTTGTTTTGTAACTTCACAAGTATTCCTACACACTTATTTTTTTTTTTAGTTTTTTATTGATTTCATAAAAATATTACATTAAAAAAATATATGAGGTCCTATTCAACCCCACCAACCCCACCCCACCACTTCCCGCCCAGCAACACTCATTCCCATCATCATGACACATCCATTGCATTTGGTAAGTACATCTCTGGGCATCTCTGCACCTCATGGTCAATGGTCCACATCATGGCCCATACTCTCCCCCATTCCATCCAGTGGGCCCTGGGACGATTTACAATGTCCAGTGATTGCCCGTGAAGCACCATCCAGGGCAGCTCCAAGTCTCAAAGACGCCTCCACATCTCGTCTCTTCCTGCCATTCCCCATACCCATCAGCCACCATGTCCACTTTTCCCACTCCAATGCCACCTTTTCTCTGTGGACCTTGGATTGGTTGTGTCCATTGCACCTCTGTGTCAAGAGGAGGCTCAGATTCCACATGAATACTGGATGCAATCCTCCCGCTTTCAGTTGTAGGCACTCTAGGCTCCATGGTGTGGTGGTTGTCCTTCTTCAACTCCATCTTAGCTGAGTGAGGTGAGTCCAATAAATCAGATTGTAGGTGCTGGAGTCTGTTGAGGCTCAGGGCCTGGCTATCATATTGTCAGTCCAGAGATTCAGATCCCCTAAATATATCTTAAACCCTGACACCAACTACAACTCCAGCACAGTAGCATGAAAGTCTTAAGAAGAGAGATCCCATCTGAGTCCAGATTCATCACGCATAAACACCAGCTCCAAAGAAAGGCCAACTGACATGGCAGTTAACCCCATCTGCCATGACCATAGCACCCATGGGCCTCTTTAGCCCTCAAAGGAACCAATACCTGGGGGTTGTATCTACTTTATCTGTCTCTTAGACTCTGCTCAGTTGTGCATAAGGGCAATCCTTCTGACAGCCTCCAGACTCTTTTTTAGAGACTCGTAGTCATATAAACTCATTTCTCCTTTCCATTTCCCACTTAGATTAGGTCAAACAACATTTTAAAGTCATGTTATTTTATGTAGACAGGGATATTCTGCTGATCCGCATTGAACCTTCCATTCAAGGTCATTCTCCAGTTGCATCATCAGTTGGTAGTTGATAGTGATCCCTCGGTGCCAGGGAGGCTCATCCCCAGGTGTCATGTCCCACGCTGGGGGGAAGGCATTGCATTTACATGCTGAGTTTGGCTTCGAGACTGGCCACATTTGAGTAACATGAAGGCTGTCAGAAGGAAATTCCCAGGCACAATGCTGCTCTAGGCCTAGTTCTTATTTCAGGCATATCAGCTCACAAGCATAGTCATTAGCATCAGGGGCTCACTGTTGGACCCTCATTCCTTCCCGGTCCTTGCCACTGCACCTGGGAGACTGTCGTTACTCCCCTAGGGACGACGACAGAGCACCACTGGTCAGGAACCCAGTACCCCCACAGCTGTAGTTTTTAATTGTTGCCACTATGAGTATATCCAAAGATTACCATGCACCCTGGACATATGCCCTGTATAGCTCCCTGTCAGCCATATATCACCTGTCAATAGTATCCTATACCAGTATTCCTCCGCTGCCATTGTTGAACCACCCTGTGATCCAGAACTTCCTGAAAATTGAAGCCCAATATAATGTGAGGATCCCTTACTAGCAAAATGGCATATAGCGATGGGTTTAAAGGTTAGATATAGAATACGTGTTGACTTGGAAAAAATTCTACATCCTATCTTTTTCTTTTTCTTTTCCCCTAATTGTTGAACTTCTCTTCACAAGAGCCCTAGACCACAGCAATTCATATATATAATATGCAGCACTCCCACACATCCACCACAAAACCTTTTCCCTTCCACAGTGATACTCTTACAACCTATTCATATCATATTTACTTAAAGTGATGTACAGTCTGAGACAATAGCTTTCAAACAAGGTGACATCTGTGCTTACATTGTGGTGCATACTTTAGGATACACAGTTTTCTAAATTTTTAGTTATCCTATGTTTTACATTATGGTTTACATTATCAGTCTGTCGTCCCCTATATGCTTATGGTGTAATATTACATGTTTTATATCCATACTTGTGTACTCTCGCAAAACTCCTCTCTTACCCCACATTTACCTTGGTTCCACACATTTAACATCCATTTTCCCATCCCCTTGGTGCCCACAGTGACAGCCAACCTCCATTTCCCAAGGAGGCACGTCCAGAGATAGTTGGAATAGTGTTCAGAGCCTAACTTGCTCAACTGCCCCAATGCCCTGGGAGCCACCCTTTCTCTCGAGAGATACAGTTCCCTCTATTTGATGGCATTAGTCCTCCCCAGGATGTGGGTCTACCCCCACTCTCACTACTTGGGTTTCTACCCAATGGTGCCACCCACTCTGGCAAAATGAGCATTCAGACATTCCCCAGGAGCCTGTCCCTCATCAGACCATCCCCTCCGAGCATCCTAAACAGGTAACCCTCTTAATTATATTTTGATACGATTTTCTCGGCATTTTACTCTCAACCAACACCTGACACTCTCCTATGTTCATATGCTACCCCTCCCTCCCCCCACTTTTTGGGCAATATTACCCATCCGCCCATCCCCAGCCCCCTCAAACTCGCAAAGCCCCACCCAAAGGCAACACTTTGCCCCCATTTTATCTCTTCTTTGTGTTCATACTTACCGCCAGCTTATCATAAATTCCACCCCTGCAGACGTCGGCTAACATCCTTCCTCCACCCCCCTGATTTCCTGTAAGCCTATCGTTCAGTCTCTTGCTCTCTGAGGCAGCTTGCTTATTTCATATCATTGAGGTCATGTAGTATTTGTCCTTCAATGCCTGGGTTGCTTCACTCAACATAAGGCTCTCAAGATTCATCCATGTTATCACATGTGTTTGTAGTGTATTTGTTCTTACAGCCGAGTAGTATTCCATTGTGTGTATATACCACATTTTATTGATCCACTCATCTGTTGATGAGCATTTGGGTTGATTCCAACTTTTGGCAATAGTGAACAATGCTGCTATGAACATGGTGTACATATATCGGTTTGTGTCCTTGTTTTCAATTCTACTGAGTATGTACCCAAAAGTAGAATTGCTGGGTCATACGGCAAATCTATAGCTAGCTTTTTGAGAACCTGCCAAACTGTTCTCCAGAATGGCTGGATCCTTCTGCATTCCCACCAGCAGAGGATGAGTTTTCCCATTCCTCCACACCCTCTTCAGCACTTGTAGTTTTCTGTTTTTTGAAAGCTGCCGATCTCATGCGAGTAAGATGGTATCTCATTATAGTTTTGATTTGCATTTCCCTAACAGCTAGTAATTTTGAGCAGTTTTTCATGTGCTTTTTAGCCATTTTTATTTCTTCTTTGAAGAAATGTCTTTTCAGTCATTTGCCCATTTTTTAAATGTTTTTTTTTGTCTTTTTACTTTCAAGATATAGGAGTTCTTTATATATGTACGATATTAGTCTCCTATCAGATATATGGTTACCAAATATTTTCTTCCATTGTGTAGGCACTCTTTTCACTTTCTTGACAAACTCCTTTGAGGTGCAAAAGGATTTAATTTTGAGGAAGTCCCATTTATCTATTTGTTCTTTTTCTGCCCGTGCTTTGGGTGTGAAGTTCATAAAGTCGTTTCCTATTGCAAGGTCCTGTAGATGTTTCCCTACATTGCTTTCTAAGGTCTTTCTGGTATTCGCTCTTATGTTTAGGTCTTTTATCCATCTTGAATTGATTTTCATATAAGGTGTGAGTTGGTAATCCTCTTTCATTCTTTTACATATGAATATCCAGTTCTCCAGGCACCATTTGTTGAAGAGGCCATTCTCTCCTATTTGAGTGGGTTTGGTGGCCTTGTTGAATATTTCATGACTGTATATATGAGGATCTATATCAGAACATTCAATTTGGTTCCATTGGTCAATGTGTCTATCTTTGTGCCAATACCATGCCATTTTCACTATTGTAGCTTTGTAGTATGATTTGAAGTTAGGCAGTGTGATTCCTCCAATTTCATTTTTCTTTTTCAATATGTCTTTGGCTATTCAGGGTCTCTTTCCTTTCCAAAAAAAAATCATACTTAGTTTTTCTAGTTCATTAAAGAATGCTGCGTTGATTTTTATTGGGATTGCCTTGAATCTGTAGATCAGTTTTGGTAGGAGAAACATCTTAATATTTAGTCTTCCTATCCATGAACAGGGAATATTCTTCCATTTACTGAGATCTTCTTTGATTTCCTTGAACAGTGTTGTGTAGTTTTCTGTGTATAAGTCTTTTATACCTTTAGTGAAATTTATTCCTAGATATTTGGTTTTTTTAATATGCTATTGTAAATGGTATTTGTTTTTTTATTTGGTCTTCAGACTGCTCATTATTCATGTACAGAAATGCTACTGATTTTTGCACATTGATTTTATAACCTGCGACATTACTGAACTCATTTATAAGTTCTACAAGCATTTTTGTAGACTTCTCAGGGTTTTTTGTGTATAGGATCATATCATCTGCAAATAGTTAAATTTTGACTTCTTCCTTTTACAATTTGGATGCCTTTATATCTGGTTCTTGCCTCAGTGCTCGAGCAAGTACTTCTAACACAATGTTAAATAGAAGGGATGATAGTGGGGTCTCCTTGTCTGTTCCTAATCTTAGAAGAAATGATATTAGGTTTTCACCACTGTAAATGATGTTAGCTGAGGGTTTTTCACATATACCCTTTATCATGATCAGGTTTCCTTCCATTCAATCTTTTGCAGTGTTTCCATTAAGAAATGATGCTGTATTTTTTCAAATGATTTTCCTGCATCTATAGATAAGTTCATGTGATTTTTTCCTTCAATCTGTTTATGTGCTGTATTACATTGATTTTCTTATGTTGCATCAACCTTGCATACCAGGAATGAATCTCATTTGGTCATGGTGTGTAATTCATTTAATGTGTTGGTGAATATGATTAGCAAGTATTTTGTTGAGGATTTTCACATCTAGGTTCATTAGAGAGATTGGTCTGTAATTTTCCTTTCTTGTGGTGTCTTTGGCTTTGGTATTAGGGTAATATTGCATCATAGAATGAGTTAGGCAGTATTTCTTCTCTTTCAATTTTGTGGAAGAGTTTAAGCAAAGATTGGTGTTAGTTCTTTCTAAAGTTTGGTAGAATTCACCTGTGAAGCTATCTGGCCCAGGGTTCCTCTTAGTTGGGAGGTTTTTAATGACTGATGCTATTTCTTTACTTATAATTGGTTTGTTGAGATCATCACTTTCTTCTTTAGTAAATGTAGGTTGCTTGTGTGTTCTAGGAATTTGTCCATTTCCTCTAAATTGTGCTTCTTGTTACAATATAGTTTTTCAAAGTATCCTCTTATGATAGTCTTTATATCTGTGGTGTCAGTGTTGATATCCCCTTTCTCATTTCTTATTTTTTTTAATTGATTTTGTGATAATATTACATTAAAAATATATATGTGAGGTCCCATTCAACCCCACCCCCCCCCACCCCCACCTCTCCCCCCCCCCCAAGCAACACTCGTTCCCATCATCATGACACATCCATTGGATTTGGTAAGTACATCTTTGGGCACCTCTGCACCTCATAGTCAATGGTCCACATCATGGCCCATACTCTCCTCCATTCCATCCAGTGGGCCCTGTGAGGATTTACAATGTCCAGTGATTGCCTCTGAAGCACCATCCAGGGCAGCTCCATGTCCCAAAGACGCCTCCACCTCTCATCTCTTCCTGCCTTTCCCCATACCCATCAGCCACCATGTCCACTTTCCCAATCCAATGCCACCTCTTCTATGTGGACATTGGATTGGTTGTGTCCATTGCACCTCTATGTCAAGAGGAGGCTAAGATTCCACATGGATGTTGGATGCAATCCTCCCACTTTCAGTTGTAATCACTCTAGCCTCCATGGTGTGGTGGTTGTCCTTCTTCAACTCCATCTTAGCTGAGTGTGATAAGTCCAATAAATCATATTGTAGGTGCTGGAGTCTGTTGAGGCTCAGGACCTGGCTATCACATTGTCAGTCCAGAGATTCAAATCCCCTAAATATATCTTAAACCCCAACATTAACTGCACCTCCATCACCTTAGCATGAAAGTCTTATGAAGGAAGATCCCATCTGAGTCCCAGATTCATCACACATAAACATCAGTTCCAAAAAGGGGCCATCTGACCTGGTAGTTAACCCCATCGGCCATGACCATATCTCCATGGGTCTCTTTAGCCCTCAAAGGAACTGATATCTGGGGGTTGTATCTGCTTTATCTGTCTCTCTGACTCTGCTCAGTTGTGCATGAGGGCAATCCTTCTGCCAGCCTCCAGACTCTTTTTTAGAAACTCGTAGCCATATAAACTCATTCTCTTTCCATTTCCCCCTTACTTTAGGTCAAACAGCATTTTAAAGTCATGTTATTTTATGTAGACAGGGATATTCTGCTGATCCACATTGAACCTTCCGTATAAGGTCATTTTCCAGTTGCATCATCAGTTGGTAGTTGATAGTGGTCCCTCGGTGCCAGGGAGGCTCATCCCCGGGTATCATGTCCCACGCTGGGGGGGGAAGGCATTGCATTTACATGCTGAGTTTGGCTTCGAGACTGGCCACATTTGAGTAACATGAAGGCTGACAGGAGGAAATTCCCAGGCACAATGTTGCTCTAGGCCTTGTTCTTATTTTAGGCTTATCAGCTCACAAGCATAGTCATTAGCATCAGGGGCTCACTGTTGAACCCTCACTCCCTCCCGGTCCCCGCCGCTGTACCTGGGAGACTGTCGCTGCTCCCTTAGGGACCACGACAGAGCACCATTGGCCAGGAACCCAGTACCCACCCTGCTGTGGCTTTTAATTGTTGCCACTATGAGTATATCCAAACATTACCATGCACCCTGGACATATATTCTGTTCAGCTCCCTGTCAGCCAAATATCACCTGTCATTGGTATCCCATACCAGTATCCCTCCATTGCCATTGTTGAAACACTCTGTGATCCAAAACTCCCCGAAATTTGAAGCCCAATATAATGTCATGGTCCCTTACTAGGGAATGGCATATAGCGATGGATTTAAAGGTTAGATAAAGAACTTGGATAAAGTTAAAGAACTTAGATAAAGAATGTTGACTTGCAAAAATTCTACATCCTATCTTCCCCCCCCCCCTAATTATTCAGCTTCTCTTCACAGGAGTCCTAGACCACAGCAATGCATATATATAATATACAGCACTCCCATACATCCACCACAAAACCTTTTTCCTTCCACAGCGATACTCTTACACCATATTCATATCATATTTACTTAACGTGATGTACAGAGTCTGAGACATTAGCTTTCTAACAAGGTGACATCTGTGCTTACATTATGGTGCATACTTTAGGATATACAGTTCTTTACATTCTTAGTTATCCTATGTTTTACATTATGGTTTACATTATCAGTCTGTCATCTCCTATATGTTATGGTGTAATATTACATGTTTTATATCCATCCTTGTGTACTCTCAAGAAACTCCTCTCTTACCCCCCATTTACCTTGGTTCCACACATTTAACGTCCATTTTCCCTTCCACCTTGGTGCCCACAGTGACAGCCAACCTCCGTTTCCTGAGGAGCCACTTCCAGAGATAGATGGAATAGTGTTCAGGGCCTAACTTGCTCAACTGCCCCAATGCCCTGGGAGCCACCCTTTCTCTCGAGGGATACAGTTCCCTCTATTTGGTGGCATTAGTCCTCCCCAGGATGTGGGTCCACCCCCACTCTCACTACTTGGGTTTCTACCCCATGGTGACACCCACTCTGGCAGAATGAGCATTTAGACATTCCCCAGGAGCCTGTCCTGCATCAGACCCTCCCCTCCGAGCATTCTAAACAGGTAACCCTCTTTATTATATTTTGATATGATTTTCTTGGCATTTTACTCTCCACCAACACCTGACCCTCTCCTGTGTTCGTATGCTACCCCTCCCTCCCCCCACTTTTGGGCAATGTTACCCATCCGTCCCTCCCCAGCCACCCTCAAACCCCCAAAGCCCCAAACAAAGGCAACCCCTTGCCCACCTTTTATCTCTTCTTTGTGTTCATACTTACCACCATCTCGTCTTAAATTCCACCCCTGCAGACATCGGCTCATATCCTTCCTCCACCCTCCGATTTCCTGTAAGCCTATCGTTCAGTCTCTTGCTATCTAAGGCAGCTTGTTTATTTCATATCATTGAGGTCATGTAGTATTTGTCCTTCAATGTCTGGGTTGCTTCACTCAACATAAGGTTCTCAAGATTCATCCATGTTATCACATGTGTTTGTAGTGTGTTTGTTCTTACAGCCGAGTAGTATTCCATTGTGTGTATATACCACATTTTATTGATCCACTCATCTGTTGATGGGCATTTGGGTTGATTCCAACTTTTGGCAATAGTGAACAATGCTGCTATGAACATTGGTGTACATATATCTGTTTGTGTCCTTGTTTTCAGTTCTGCTGGGTATATACCCAGCAGTGGTATTGCTGGGTCATATGGCAAATCTATGGCTAGTTTTTTGAGAAACCGCCATACTGTCCTCCAGAACGGTTGGATCCTTCTGCATTCCCACCAGCAGTGGATGAGTGTTCCCCTTTCTTCACATCCTCTCCAGCACTTGTATTCTTCTGTTTTTTTTCATAGCTGCCAATCTTATGGGTGTAAGGTGGTATCTCATTGTAGTTTTGATTTGCATTTCCCTGATAGCTAGAGATTTGGAACATTTTTTCATGTGCTTTTTTGCCATTTCTATTTCTTCTTCAGAGAAGTGTCTGTTTAAGTCTTTTTCCCATTTTTTAAATGGGTTGTTTATCTTTTTATTTTCAAGATATAGAAGTTCTTTATATATGCACGTTATAAGTTTCTTATCAGATATATGATTGCCAAATATTTTCTCCCACTGTGTGGGCTCCCTTTTTACTTTCTTGACAAACTCCTTTGAGGTGCAGAAGGCTTTAATTTTGAGGTAGTCCCATTTATCTATTAGTTTTTTTGCTGCTCGTGCTTTTGGTGAGATATTCATAAATCCATTTCCTATTACAAGGTCCTGTAGATGTTTCCCTACACTGCTTTCTAAGGTTTTTATGGTCTTGGCTCTTATATTTAGGTCTTTGATCCATCTTGAGTTGATCTTTGTATAAGGTGTGAGATGGTAATCCTCTTTCATTCTTCTACATATGGCTATCCAGTTCTCCAGACACCATTTGTTGAATAGGCCACTCTCTCCCAGTTGAGAGGGTTTGGTGGCCTTATCAAATATTATGTGGCTGTATATGTGAGGTTCTATATCAGAGCTTTCAATTCGATTCCATTGGTCTATGTGTCTCTCCTTATGCCAATACCATGCTGTTTTCACCACCGTAGCTTTGTAGTATATTTTGAAGTCAGGTAGTGTGATTCCTCCAATTTCATTTTTCTTTTTCAGTATGTCTTTGGCTATTCGGGGTCTCTTTCCTTTCCAAATAAATTTCATAGTTAGTTTTTCTAGTTCCTTAAAGAAGGCTGCATTGATTTTTATTGGGATTGCATTGAATGTGTAGATCAGTTTTGGTAGGATAGACATCTTAATAATATTCAGTCTTCCTATCCATGAACAAGGAATAGTCTTCCATTTTTTTTAGGTCTTCTTTGATTTCCTTGAACAATCTTGTATAGTTCTCGGTGTATAAGTTCTTTACCTCTTTAGTTAAATTTATTCCTAAGTATTTGATTTTTTTGTTTACTATTGTGAATGGTATTTGTTTCTTGATTTCCTCCTGATCTTGCTCATTATTAGTGTACAGAAATGCTACTGATTTTTGCGCATTGATCTTATAACCTGCGACTTTACTAAACTCATTTATGAGTTCTAGAATCTTCGTTGTAGATCTCTCAGGGTTTTCTATGTATAGGATCATGTTACCTGCAAATAATGAAATTTTGACTTCTTCCTTTCCTATTTGAATGCCTTTTATTTCTGGTTCTTGCCTCAGTGCTCGAGCAAGTACTTCTAAGACAATGTTAAATAGGAGCGGAGACAGTGGGCATCCTTGTCTTGTTCCTGAGTTTAGAGGGAAGGAGTCTAGGATTTCTCCATTGTAAACAATATTGGCTTTCGGTTTTTCATATATACTCTTTATCATGTTCAAAAAATTTCCTTGTATTCCAATCTTTTGGAGTGTTTTTATCAAGAAAGGGTGCTGTATTTTGTCAAATGCTTTTTCTGCATCAATAGATATAATCATGTGATTTTTTTCCTTCAATCTGTTTATATGGTGTATTACGTTGATTGATTTTCTTATGTTAAACCATCCTTGCATACCTGGGATGAATCCCACTTGGTCGTGGTGTATAATACGTTTAATGTGTTGTTGAATACGATTAGCTAGTATTTTGTTAAGTATTTTTGCGTCTAGATTCATTAGAGAAATTGGTCTGTAATTTTCCTTTCTTGTGATGTCTTTGTTTGGCTTTGGTACTAGGGTAATGTTGGCATCATAGAAGGAGTTGGGTAATGTTCTTTCTGTTTCGATTTTTTGGAATAGTTTCAGCAGGATTGGTGTCAGTTCTTTCCGGAATGTTTTGTAGAATTCACCTGTGAAGCCATCTGGCCCTGGGCTCTTCTTAGTTCGGAGATTTTTAATAACTGATTCTATCTCTCTGCTTGTGATTGGTTTGTTAAGATCATCAATTTCTTCTTTCGTCAATATGGGCTGCTTATGTGTTTCTAGGAATTTGTCCATTTCCTCTAGATTGTCATTTTTGTTGGAATATAGTTTTTCAAAATATCCTCTTATGATAGTCTTTATTTCTGTGGGGTCAGTGGTGATATCGCCTTTCTCATTTTTTATTTTGTGTATTTGCATCTTCTCTCTTTTTTTCTTTGTTAGTGTTGCTAAAGGTTTGTCAATTTTGTTAATCTTCTCAAAAAACCAGCTCTTGGTCTTGTTTATCTTTTCAAGTGCTTTCTTATTTTCTATTTCATTTAGTTCTGCTCTTATCTTTGTTATTTCCTTCCTTCTTCTTCCTGTTGGGTCACTTTGTTGTTGTTTTTCTAATTCCTTCAAATGTGCAGTTAGTTCTTCAATTTTTGCTCTTTCTTCTTTTTTGATATATGAATTTATGGCTATAAACTTCCCTCTCAGTACTGCTTTTGCTGCATCCCATAAATTTTGGTATGTTGTGTTATCATTATCATTCGTTTCAAGGTAGTCAATGATTTCTTTTGAGGTTTCCTCTTTGACCCACTGTTTTTCTAAGAGTGTGCTGTTTAATTTCCAAATCGTGGTGTGAAATCTGGGTTTCTGTCCCTTGCAAATCTCCAGCTTGACTCCACTGTGGTCAGAGATAATGTTTTGTATGATTTCAATCTTTCTGAATTCGTTCAGCCTTTCTTTGTGGCCTAGCATATGATCTATCTTGGAGAATGATCCATGTGTGCTTGAGAAAAATGTATATCCTGCTGTGTTTGGGTGTAGTGATCTATAAATATCTATTAGATCCAGCTCCTCTAATATACTATTCAGGTGTTTTGTTTCTTTGGTGATTCTCTTTTGAGATGTTCTGTCCAGAGTTAATAGTGGTGTATTAAAATCCCCCACTATAATTGTAGATGTATCTATTCTTTCACTTAGGTTTTCCAGCGTTTGCCTGACGTATTTAGAGGCACCCTTGTTAGGGGCATAGATATTTATAATTGTTCGATCTTCTTGACAGATTTTTCCTTTCACTAAAATGTAGTATCCTTCTTTGTCTCTCACAATTGTTTCACATTTAAAGTCTATTTTGTCTGATATTAATATAGCTACTCCTGCCTTTTTTTGGTTATTGTTAGCTTGTATGATTGTTTTCCAGCCATTCACTTTCAATCTCCATGCATCTCTGGGTCTAAGATGTGTCTCTTGTAGACAGCATATGGATGGGTCATATTTCCTTATCCAATGTCCCAGTCTGAATCTTTTGATAGGTGAGTTTAATCCATTGACATTCAGTGTTATTACTGTCAAGGAATTATTTGTGCTAGCCATATTTTGATTGGATTTGTGTTTGTCATATTTTGTTTGTATATTTTTTTGTCTTTTTTGTTATTGTTGTTGGTCTTATACTCTCCTCCAACTCTGCCTTTCCTGTTTTTTCCTTTCTTCCTGTAGAACTCCCTTTAGAATTTCTTGAAGGGGAGGTTTCTTGTTGGTATACTCTTTCAGTTTCTGTTTGTCTGCGAATATTTTGAACTCTCCATCATGTTTGAATGCTAATTTAGCTGGATAGAGTATTCTTGGTTGGAAATTTCTTTCCTTTAGTACTTTGACTATATCATACCACTGCCTTCTTGCCTCCATGGTTTCAGAAGAGAAATCAGCACTTAATCTAATTGAGCTTCCCTTGTATGTGATGGTTTTCTTTTCTCTTGCTGCTTTTAGGATTTTCTCTTTGTCTTGAGCATTGGATAATTTGACAAGTATATGTCTTGGGGTGGGCCTGTTGGGGTTTATGACTTGTGGAGTGCACTGTGCTTCTTGGATATGTACATCTGTCTCTTTCAGTAGATTTGGGAAGTTTTCAGCCATTATTTCCTGCAGCATTCCTTCTGACCCCTTTCCCTTCTCTTCACCTTCTGGAATGCCTATAATACGTATGTTTGATCATTTTGCATTGTCATTCAAGTCCCTAAATCCTAATTGGATTTTTTCTATCTTCTTATTGACCCCTTCTACTATCTGCTTGATTTCTGAAGTACTGTCTTCCACATCACTAATTCTCTGCTCTGTCTCTTCTAGTCTGCTGATATTTGCTGCAAGCGTATTTTTGATTTCTTGAACTGTGGTGTTCATTCCCATCATATCTGTTATGTTTTTTCGTATGTCTGCAATTTCCCCTCCAAGTGATGTCTTCATGTTGTTAACCTCTTTCATTACTTCATCAAATTTGTCGGTGATAAATGTTCTGAGATCTTTCATTGCTTGTGCCAAGTTTTTCTCCCCTTCGTGATTATTGGTTTGTTGATTGGATTCAGCCATGTTTTCCTGATTACTGGTTTGGTTTGTAGATTTTTGTTGCTTTCTGGTCATCTCTTTATCTTGACGGATTTAATCAGTTCCTTAGCTTCTTTGTCTGCTCTTGGAGGTTAATTAGCTGTTATTTTTGCATAGGTGTTATATCTTCTCTTTGTCACTTTTTTCTTCTTATTCTAGTTTCTTGTTGTTGGTTAAGTTCACTTTAAAGGAATGTATTAGTGTTGGGGGAAGGCAATTGTGTAAGCAAGGGAAAAGTGTAAAGTAATATTGGTGATATATGTTAGCAAAGCAAGAATATGAGATCTGGGAGGATGGAGGTTAGATTTATGTAAATTGTGTAGAGTTATAGCAGTAGGTAGAGTACCTATTATGAGGTAGGTGATTGAATATGGGAGGATTATGGTATGAGTTAAAAAGCTATTGATTTCGTGAGAGAGGGAAAGAGAAAAAAAATGGTAATAGTTTCAAGAGTGGATAACAGACAGAAAACAAAACATAGGTATTAGAAATTAAGACTTAGACCCTTCGTGGATCGAAGAAAGGGAGGTGGGAGGTGGAATATGGGAGAGCCAGTAGATGGTGGCGGATATCAAGATGTAGGGGAAAGAGGATAGTGCAGGTAGGCTAAATCAGTTCACACAGAAATGAGGCAGTGGAGGATGAGAAAACCCCAGCGAATGTGAGGTGTTTCCTGCCGCACCTATTGTATAATTGAGTTAAAATAAACTAAGTAGAATATGAGGGACAAGAGGGAGAGAGACAACAGAAAAAAAGAAAGAAAGAAAGAAAAAAAAGAAAGTGGGGGGGAAGGGACGAGAGGAAGAAAGTAGAAGGGGATGGGCAAGGGGTGGGGAACAGATAGGGGAAAGAAAAAAAAAAACAGATATCCACGACCCAGAATTATAACACCCACTTCACAGCACCTACCACGAAAAAAAGCCTTAAATAACTGAGTAAAAGAAAGACTTTGGGGGATACGCTGTGAGAGAAGACTAGGGGATAATGCGGTGTTAGCAATCAGGAAATTGAAAAAAGTAAAGAATAAGTCAAAATGAAAATAAAAACAAAACAAAATGATACGATAAGGAAAGAATGCCAACGTTGAAGGCTAGGGCATTTGAGGACCTCAGATGGACCTCAGTGCGTGATGGATTCAGGGATGGAAAGTCTGAGATATTGAGGTCTCAAGAGATGTGAGTCTCTGTGGTGTGGGCTACCAGATTTTAGGGAATTCAGACTTGGCACCCTCCAATCTGGTCTACAGGAAGCCTGGGAGCCCCGCAGTGTAACACAGCCCTCAGGGATCCCCTCAGCTGGGTGCCAGCCTTAAGGGGGAAGTCAGATCCGCAAACTTTATATTATGACTGAACCCTGCAATTCATTTACTTAGCTGGGCTCATTAGTATGTTTCACTTCAGCTTTTAGACAGCTCCCGTCCTGTGATTCCAAACCTCTGCCACTAGAGGGCGCCTCTACACCGCAGCCACTTTGCTAGTACAGATCTGAAGCCCGGCCTGTGACGCCGAAAACAGATTCGAAAATCGGATTTCCCAAGCTTCGCAAAATATTCCCTAATCTGCTTCCAGATGTATCCCCCTCCCTTGCCGCAGCCTAATACAACTTTCCGATTACGTCTCTTTATTGCCTACAGCCTATTTGGGTCGGAGACCGGCTGCCGGGCTTTTGGGGGCGGGGCTTCAGGCGGAAGCACTATTGTTTATTTTCGCAATCACAAGTTTCTCCCGCTTCACGACAAAGCACCATCTATCTTCCCAAATCGCACTGCAAAGGCGACCCGTCGCATCAATCCGTGCACAGCTCGCCCAGAGCTCGTGAACTCCTCGACAGCTCAGAGCCGTGTAAAAGCAGTGCCGCTGGGCTGAACCGCGACTCCCCCCACCCCCAGCAGGGAGGAGCCCACGCGCGGGTCTCACCCACAGGCAATAGAACCCAAACTATATCTACTAGACCAATCCTCTCCATTACCTTTCCACTCAATCGATGTCCAGGCACTTCTGCCCTGCAAAAATCCCGAAAAAGCCCGACCTTGGAGAGCCTGCAGCCACGCCCAGCCGTCTCCTCCCGGGACCTACCGCAAAGGCAAGTTCACTCAGCGACCATCTTGCCTCCCCCTCCCTTTCTCATTTCTTATTATGTATATTTGCATATTCTCTCTTTTTTAAATTGTTAGTCTAGCTAGCAGTTTGTCAATTTTATTGATCTTCTTAAAGAACCAGCTCTTGGTTTTGTTTATTTTTTTCAAGTGCTTTCTTATTTTCTATTTCATTTAGTTCTGCTCTGATCTTTGTTATTTCTTTCTTTCTTCTTCCTTTGGGTTTAATTCATTGCTTTTTAATAATTCCTCCAAATGTGCAGTTAGTTCTTCAATTTTAGCTCTTCTTTTTGATGTATGAATTTATGGCTATAAATTTCCCTCTCAGTACTGCCTTTGCTGCATCCCTTAAGTTTTGATATGTTGTCCTATCATTTTCATTCATTTCAAGGTAGTTATTAACTTCTTTTGAGATTTCCTCCTTGGTCCACTGTTTTCTAAGAGTAGAGTGTGTTATTTAACCTCCATATCTTGTTGCAAAATCTGGGTCTCTGACCCTTGCAGATTTGCAGCTTCATTCCACTGTGGTCAGAGAAATTATTTTGTATGATTTCAATCTTTCTGAATTCATTGAGACTTTTTCTGTGACCTAGCATGTGGTCTATCTTGGAGAATGATCCATGTGCACTTGAGAAAAATGTATATCTTGCTGTACTGGGTGTAATGTTCTGTATATGCCTGTTAGGTCCAGCACCTCTAATATTTTGTTCAAAATCTTTGTTTCTTTATTGATTCTCTTCTGAGATGTTCTCTCCAAAGATGATACTCTGTTAAAGTCCCCCCACTATAATTGTAGAGGCATCTATTCCTTCATTTAGTTTTTCTAGTGTTTCCCTCACATATTTTAAGTCACCCTTGTTAGGAGCATAAATATTTATGACTTTTCTTTCATCTTGAAGGATTATCCCTTTCACTAATATGTAGTGTCCATCTTTGTCTCTCACAATTGTTTTGCATTTAAAGTCTATTTTCTCTGATGTTAATATAGCTACTCCTGCCCTTTTTTGGTTGTTATTTGATTGTAAGATTGTTTTTCAGGCATTTACTTTCATCCTTCTTGAATCCCTGGGTCTAAGATGTTTTTCTTGTAGACAGCATATGGATGGGTCTTATTTCCTAATCCAATCTTTGAGTCTAAGTCTCTTGGCAGGTGAGTTTAATCCATTGACATTCAGTGTTATTACTTTCAAGGAATTACTTATATTAGCAATATGTCCATTGGATTTGTGTCTATCATATTTTGTTTGATTTTTTTCTTTTTATGTCTTTTTAGTTGTTCTTACATGCTCCTCCAACTCTGTCTCTCCTGTTTTTTTTTTTCTTTCCTCCTGTAGAGCTCCCTTTAGTATTTCTTGAAGGGCAGGATTCCTGTGGGCATACTCTCTTAGTTTCTGTTTATCTGTGAATATCTTGAACTCTCCATTACTTTTGTTTTTTTTAAAGATTTATTTACTTACTTATTTATTTATTTATTTATTTATTTCTCTCCCTCCCTCCCTCCCCCCAGTTGTCTGCTCTCTGTTTCCATTCACTGTGTGTTTTCTGTGACCACTTCTATCCTTATCAGTGGCACCAGGAATCTGTGTTTCTTTTTGTTGCATCATTTCATTGTGTCAGCTCTCCGTGTGTGGGGCCTTTCTTGGGCAGGCTGCACCTTTCTTTTGCACTGGGCAGCTCTCCTTACAGGGTGCACTCCTTGCGTGTGGGGCTCCCCTACAAGGGGACACCCCTGCATGGCATGACCCTCCTTGCATGCATCAGTGCTGTGCATGGGCCAGCTCCACATAGGTCAAGGAGGCCTGGGTTTTGAACCACGGACCTCCCATGTGGTAGGCAGACGCCCTATCCATTAGGCCAAGTCTGCTTCCCCTCCATTACTTTTGAATGCTAGTTTAGCTGGATAGAGTATTCTTGGTTGAAATTTTTTTCTTTTAGTACCTTGACTATGTCATACCATTGTCTTTTTGCCTCCATGGTTTCAGATGAGAAATCTGTACTTTATCTTATGGAGTCTCCTTTGTATGTGATGGTTCTCTTTTCTCTTGCTGCTTTTAGTATTTTCGTTGTCTTGAGCATTGGATAATTTGACAAGTATATGTCTTGGGGTAGGCCTTTTGGGATTTATGCTATTTGGGGTGCATTGTGCTTCCTAGACATGTACATCCATCTCCCTCAATAGGTTTGGGAAGTTTTCAGCCATTATTTCCTCCAACACTCCTTCTGTCCCCTTTCCCTCTCTTCTCCTTCTGGGATGCCTATAATGCATATGTTTGTGCATTTTGCATTGTCATTCAGGTCCCTAAGTCCCTGTTGGATTTTTTCTATCTTTTTACCTTCAATTCTACTATCTGTTTGGTTTCAGATGTAATGTCTTCCACATCACTAATTCTTTCCTCTGCCTCTTCAAATCTGCTGTTATTTGCTGAGGGTGTATTTTTATTTCTTGGATTGTGCTGTTCATCACCATCATATCCATTATCTTTTTGTGCATGATTGCAATTTCTTCTGTATTCTCTCCAAGTGTTTTCTTTATATTCTTCATCTCTTCTTTCACTTTATTAAATTGGTCCTTAATATATGTTTTGAGAGCTTTAATTACTGGTTTGATGTTCTGCCCTTCTTCCTGCCTTTTAGTTTGTTAATTGAATTGGGCCACGTTTTCCTGGTTTTGGTTTGGTTTGTAGGTTTTTGTTGCTGTCTAGTCATCATTTTATCTTGGTGGGTTTATTCAGTTGATTAGCTTCTTTGTCTATTCTTGGGGAGTAATTAGTTGTTTTTGTGTGTTTGTTAAATCTTCTCATTGTCCCTTTGTTCTTCTTATTCTATTTCCTTGTTGTTGGCTAAGTTCACTTGAAGGAAAATTTTACTACCAGAGAAAGCAAAAGGAGTAAGAAAAGAAAAAGGATCATAGTAGTATTGATAGTAAATATTAACAGAAGATCCATGTGAGATCTAGGAGAACAGATATTAGATTCATGTAACCTGTGTAGAGTTATAACAGTAAGAAAAATGGAGTACCTATAATGAGATAGTAACCTGAATATGGGAAGAAATATAATATGAATTAAAAGGCCAGTGTGGTCAGGATAGAGGGAAAGAGAAAAGAAAGGACAATAATATAGAGCATGAGTAAAAAACAGAAACAGTACAAAGGTATTAGAAATAAAATTCTGAAAAATTGGGGGCTAAACAAAGAGAGGTGGAATGTAAGAGAAACAATAAATGATGGAGGACAGAAAGATGTGGAGAAAAGGGGATAGCATTGGTAGCCAAAATCAGTACACACAGAAAAGAAGAAATTGAGGATCAGGAGACATAGGAAATGTGAAACACTCTCTGTAGCACCTAATATTTAAAAATATAGAAAAGAAGAGAAAGAAAGAACAAAAAAGAGGTAGGGGAAAGGGGTGGGAAACAAGTAAGGAAAAGGAAAAAGAAGAAGAAGAAAGGGCCAAGGGGGATAAAAAGGAAGGAAAAACAAGAAAATAACCCAACAAAAAAGACCAGACAAAGTTTCAAGCAAGGAATCCTCTTTGCAGTTAAATAAAATGCTTAGGAGTCTGATATTCCACCTTTCTCCCTTTCTCACTTCCCTCTCTCCCAGGACAGCAGGAAAGCTGCATGAGGGGTCCAGTAGGAGATTCAAGTGGGTCCTTGTTGAACCAAATCACCAGAGAAAATAATCACTCAATTTCTAAAGAGAGAGCACCCTCACCTCACCTCACCAGGGACCCCAAATATGCTATTGGAAGTTTTCAAAGCACCTCCTGCAGTCCCTCTTCCTTAGGTGTGCCGCAGGAGGGCTAGTTGATTTTATGACTCCAACTTCTCCCAGATCAAATTTCCTATCCCAGGGTGTTTAGGTAAATTGGGCTTTCTCAGCAGATTTGCCTCTCCTTTCTTCCCCAGCACTCCCCAAGCCAGCTGGTATGCTCCTTCAAGCTCAGAAAAAAAGGAGGGGGGGACCTGAAAATTGAACCCACATTCTTCTGGCCCCTTTGCACCTCCCACCAAAACCCTCCAACTCATGGAGTCAGTCCAAAACCAGAGGACTAGGGTACTCCCATACTTCAGGGAGCACTGGATTTGGGAGAGTGAAGACCAGGATATTGCATACTTGAGGTATGTGGGTTTGTGGAAATTAGGCTACAGAGGGTTAGCAGTCATGGACCTGGGGACCACGCTTCTGGGGAACACAGGGCTTGGGAATGCCACTGCACTACCAACAGTTCTGGGCACACTGTGGCCACCAGCCTTAGGGGGAAAGGTCACACCTCCCCACAACTTCTGACCTCAGTGCTAGAAACCCACAATTGTACCTTTAGTAAGCACTACTTCTGTTGCAGTCTCTCCAAATTGATGTGAAAACACCTCCTGCCTTGCAAGCCCCCAAAACAGCCCACTCTGGTGAGATTCCAACCCTACTCTGCTGGTCCTTTGCAGGAGTGGTTATGAAGTGCACTCACTCAGATGCCATTTGCCCTGCCTCCCTCCATCACTTTTAAATACTCTCATAATTATACTTTTCCTAGTTTGTCTCATCTAGTCCTAATTTCTACCACCACATATTTGCTAATAGCACGATGGTCTATGGCAACTATGTTTAAAATGCACATCTCATATTCTCAGGTACACCTGGATGTTTGCCCAAAGCCTTATGTCAGAAATGCTGGTTACATTTTCTCTGCCAACACTCCCTTCTTAGAAGAACATATCTGCCAAATAAAACACTATGTGATCTCATTCCCCAGGTCATAGCTGAGTTGACCAAAGTGGCCACCTGACCCAGCTAGGTCAGTAGGATCCCCTTCCCTGGGATTCCCATATCATAAGGCAATGCAATTTTAAGGTGATATTGATGCAGAATTTGGGGCCTGATGATGAAGGGTAGGTACAGGAAACCAGGGTACAAGGAGAATCTGGAGAATGGAGAATACATGTATAGAAAAGCAAAGCAAGACATAGTAGGATTTCAGAGAGAGAATGATGGAGAGGTTGGATGCCTGAGAATTTTTCAAGGCTGGCAAGACTTAATCCTAATTCCTTCTATTGTATTTCATAACATTTAATATTCACTTTTCCAATATTGTTTAATGACCTACTTTTTTATATATATAAATTTTATTTTTTAAAGATACTTATATTACATAAATGTTATATAAAAATATAGGGGATTCCCATATGGCCTGTTCTCTATACCTCTCATATTTTCTCATACTAACAAATCCTTTATTAGTGTGGTTCATTTGTTACAATTGATGAACACAGTTTGGAGCATTGCCACTAAGCATGGATTATAGTTTTCATTATAGTTTACACTCTCTCCCACACAAATTTTGTAAGTATGACAAGGTATATAATGGTCTGTATCTGTCATTGCAATGTTACTCAGGTTAATTCCTAACTCCCGAAAATGCCCCCATATTACACCTATTTTTCCCTCTCCCTCCCCTCAGAATGTTCAGTGGCCACTGACTCCACATCAGTGATAAAAGTTCTTCCAATTGCTAGAATCACAACAAGTAGAATAATGGTAAAGTCTACTCTAGTCCATTTTTCATTCCCCAGTCCTGAGGATTCTGGGATGGTGATGCCCACTATGCCTCTAATTGAGAGGGGCCTTAGATCCCATGGGAAGATGATGGGACTACCTTGCTTGCAGTTTCAGACTCTCTCTGTTCTGTAGGATGGGTGTTGTCCATCATCATCTCATTATTAGTTGTCCTGAGTGAGTCCAATGAACTGGAGAGTAATTGATGCAACTCTGTTGAGATTCAGTACCCTACTGGCACATGGACAGCCTAAAGATTTAAGTCTCTTGGGCATACACCTATCAACTCTTATACTAACTATAGGTTCAGATAGAAGGAGCAGAAGAGCCATGTGTAGGGAAACCACAACTGGCTTCAACTCTGACAACCTACTTTATGTTAAGGGATTTGATAGGTGCAGGAGATATTTTATTAAATAAGAAAAACATGGTCCCTGTCCTCACAAATCTTACATTTGAGTGCCGTCTCACATTAAATTCCTTTTTAATGTGTATATTTGAGTAAAGTTATACTTTTGCAATCCAACAATCCATTATATGTGCTTTCCTTAATAACATATCCCAAACCAAACATTTTTCTCACTATGCCTGCTCCTCCAGAAAGCCTGAAGGAATCCCTTTAGCATTTCTGGTAAGATCAGGTCCACTAGTAACAAACTCCCTTAAGTTTTCTTTATCTAGGTTTGTGGATGCACTAAGCCAGCACATCCTTCTTTCAAGGAATGTTCCCATGCCCCCAAGTTGGAAGCCAGCATCATGTAACATGTCTCAGCCAGGGCCAGACTCAGCTGCACCCATTGCTGGAATCCCAGCTATTCAGAGAGTGTTCTTCCAGGGCCATTCTGGCTACTGTGCTGACACTAAGGGGTCATGGCTTGCCTTGAGTTATTCATTAGATCTGGGCATGATCCTTACCTGGTTGGGGAGGTCCCAACTTTGAGCCCAGAGACCTATCACATATAACCCAGAATCTCCATATCTGTCTCTTTCTCACTCCTGTCCAATGGCTTGACTGTCTCTCTCTCCTTGTCATCCTCCTCCTCACCATCATCCCTATAATCACACATCAACTTCTCTTTCCCACCATCATTTGCTGGGCTGGAGAAGAGAGCTGAGGCCAGAAGGACACAAAGACTTGTATGGGGTGGAACCTGGGAATCCATGGTTTTAACATGGGGACAGGGAAATTGTAACAGACAAATTTGAAATCCACTTCCCCTGAAAGCCTTTGGAAAGCCTCATGGTCACCTGATGAGAATAGAAGCCCTTTTACATGACTGCATTTCCCTGGTGTGAGGGTCTGTTGGGGATTGAATCATGTACTCCACAAAAAAAATCAGCATTCCTATGATTGACCTCATTAAATAAAAGGATCTTTTGAAAGTCCTGTTATTAGTGAGGGGGGGACATTTGTGAACAGACTCTTTAAAAATTCTATTTAGGTGAGTTCAAATTAAATCAGGGTGCTCCTTAACCCATATGGCTGAAGTCCTTATACACAAAAGAACTTGTACATAGAGCCAGAAGCCAGAAACCAGGTGCAACCAGAGAGAGAGGGAGAGATTGTCATGTGATGGAGACAAATTCATCTACAAACCTAAGCAGAATATTAAAGACTCTAGGAGAAAACAATCACTGCCTATAACTTGAATTTGGACTTCTAGCCTCCAAACATGTAAGCCATAAAATGGTCTGTAATTTAAGCCCACCAGTGCTCTTGGGGCAGAATACCAGCTAAGACATCTCAGCCTTGCCCCAAGAGCATCAAGTCTGAAGTTTCTGTAAATACAGGTATCAGAAGAGATCAGAGTTTTGTGGGCACTGAAGCTTTGCATTTGGAAGGTACCAACTTAGTGAATGACATGTACAGATGCTTGCAGCCCCACTTGCCCTGGGCACCTGGTTCTTAATCTTCATGTCCAACCTCAATGGTCAAGGCCTCCCTCCCCTCTCATTTCAGTCCAACATCATTCATGATGTGACAGTTTGAAATGATTTTATGAATCCCAAAAAGAGAAAGATTATGTTTTTAAAATATCCTCTTCCTGTGGGAGTGATGCCCTTTGATTGCATTAAATTCAGTTGAAGGTCCTTTGAATAGATTACTAGCTGAGATTGCTTCAGGGCTTTTGATTGGACTATGTCAGTGAGGTCTGACTCAGGTTGAATCTCTGCCCCTTTCCTGGGCCTGATATAAATGGAAACACAGAGCTAGATACACAGACAGACACAAGAGAAGTACTCTGCCATATCTGATCCTGCCATGTGAGATGGAGGGAGGAGGCCCAGGAAGAGAGCAAGCCCTACACCAGGTTTGTCTGCAGTTGCAGAAAGGTAGAGACCTCAGCAGAGATTGGGGACCTTCTTGCTTTATGTCATGGCAGCGGACTTTGGTGCAAAAGCACCTGTTATGGTGCCTCAAGTTGGACTTTCCATGGTCTTGTAAGCTTTAACCCAAATATATCCTTTAATAAAATCCACCCCATTTCTGGTATTCTGTATCAGCAGCCCTTTGGCAAAGGGGGCCTGGCCCAGCACACCTGTGCTCATGCTGTCCACCAGTCAGGCTGCTCTTCCCACCACCCCTGTCCTACCACCTGCACAATTCCCAGTGACTCACTGTGCTGTCAACTCCTCCAGGAAGCCTGCCTTGATGTCTCACCTCTGGACTGGGTCTTTCTGTGGTCCTATAACACATTCTCTTGGGCTCTGTGTCAGCATTTACCATATTGCTCTGCCCAACTCTGCCCCTCCCCAGCTGTCAGCTCCAACAGGGCACAAACAGTGCCTGACACCCTGTCCCCTGGTGCTGGGCACCCAGAAAGCAGTCCATAAAGGTTTGTTGAGTGACTGCAGGACAGACTGAAACAGTGGAAAGAAATAAGAGTTAGAAGGTATTCCAAGCACCACCTCTGAGCTGTAGACAATCAGGCTGGTCACTGCATGACTTTGAGCCCTGAGGAGGATTAAATAACTTCAAAGCCATAAGCCTTCCCTGGGCACTGACACTCCTGAACAGCTGTTTGACTCTTAGTGCTGGGGCTTGTAGCTAGAACAGCCAAACCAAGGAGGGCACTGGAGGCCCTACAGTGTTCAAAGTTGAACACTGAGGCAGGCCTCCACATCCATGGCAGCTGCTCAGTGACTTAAGCCCAGGTGGAGGGAGGACTTGTGCACCCTTAGCTCCTTCCAGCTCTCACCATTCTGTGCACTGTGGACAAGGAGCCCTCCCCAGTGTGCTTCCCAGCCCCTGTAATCCAGCTTCACAGGAGTTTCCTTCAGCCTTAACCAGGCCATGCCCACCTCAGAGCCCCCTGCCTGCAGGGCTATTCCCTGTAGCCCACCCACTTCCTCAGGCTCTTCTCTAAGGCACAGACTTTGGGGTCAGAGTGCCTGAGGTTGAAACCCACACCTGGAACATGTCACAGTCTGTCAGGATCCCAACCCATCAGTTTTCTTGAATACAAAAGGAAGCCAGTGATTCCAAATGGGAACATGTGTTGGGGGATAAAGAAAGGAAGCTGAAGGCTCCTGATGACCTTTGACTAGGGAGGTCACTCTCCCCCAGTGAGCAGGCCAGGGGACAAGGCCCTGCTCAGGAAGAAGAATGGGCCAGAGCAGTGAACTTGAACCCACATCGGAGTCTGGGCTTGCTCTCTTAGAGCCATAGGACTTGATGCTGCTGCTGCCTGCTCACCCAGCAATGGGGAGCAAAGGCAGAGAGGACCCAGGAGCAGCTTCTTAGCAGAAGGGAGTGCCCCCAACTCTCAGCCCTGGCAGTCTAGCCTGGTTCCACCCTCCTGCCCCTCTCACATCCCATGACCTCTGCTAGAGATAAGTGGAGTTCAGGTGCCCTGGGTCCTCTCAGTGAGTATAGGAGGCAGAGAGGAGAAGGAGCTGCAAGGATCACCAGCTTTCTTCCCCACTCAGACTCACAAGGTTGTGCCCACCTCCAGATCTGCCTTTGAGGGGACATGTCACCATGTCCTTCATGAGCACATGCTGAGGCATCTCCACATGCAACCAGTCATTACCATGTGGAAACTGAGGCCCACAGACACACAGGAATGATCCAGAGCCTCTGAGGTAAGCAGAGCACAAGGGGTAATTTAGGGTGACTCCCTTCGAGGCCAGGGTACCAACCTGCCCCCTGCATTTGCTATCAGAATGAGAGCCCCTTCAAGCCTGGATCTACTGCTCAGACTTTTCCCATATGAGAACATTTTCCTTTTGGCCTCGCTGTGTGGGTCCAGCTCACACATGACATCCCAGGTGTGGACTATGGGGCTGGGGTCAGAGGAGGAGAGTACACCAGGGGAGTGAGCAGGTGGAACTGAGGAAGATGCTGGAGGCAGCTCTGCTGCTGGGCAGTGGCACCCACTCTTCTCACCACCTGCCCATGGACTCATATATGGGCACAGGGAAAGAATCCAAGCTGATGGGCAAGGGCTAGAGCCTGCATGTGCTGGTGACAGCTTCAGGGCAACCTTGAAAGACAAGCCTGCGGTCAGAGGGACTCTGGGCTCCTGGAACTGGAATGAACACCTCTTTAGAGTAGAAGGGGCCCCAGGAAAGAGGCCTCAGTCTCCTCCTCATTCTATTGGGGTGTTTAGAGCAGGTGACCCACAAGGGTTCCATAAACTCAGGGAAGTGTCTATTCAGACTGGTCCTTCTGTGATGATTCACTGCTCTTCCAGGGACCCAGGAGAGCCACTGCCTTGAGGAGAGACAAAGTGTGTGATCACTTTTGTGGATATCCCGCCAGGAGCTGCAGTGCTAATGCTGGTCAACAGAGGGCAGGCAACCTCATCAACAGCCTGTGCCCTCGATGACTGCTGCCGCCCCTGAACACTGAGAGTCACCCGAGGTCTTTCTGGCCATCCAACTGCCTAGACACAACATGCACCTCCTATCATTGGCATCCATCTCCAAATTCTGAGCTGGGCAGAGTCTGGTAAAGGTTCTCAGAAATCATCTCAGGTACTCATCCAGGAGTGAAAGTGAGTTTCCTAAGATTGCACAGCCCTCCCCAGCCCTGTTTTGAGTTGTATTCCTGTTACATCCATCCCCTTCCTGCTTATCCCATGTCTGCCTGTGTATTATCTACATGGGAAACAAGACTATGGGGTTTGCAGTGTTCTCCCAACAGACTTGATGATGTCGCCAGGAAGCAGACACTAGAATGATTCCTACTGTGTCAGTGAGGAGACTGGGGAGGCCTCTGGGCCTAGTCTGGGATCACAAAACTGAAAAGAATGAGTGGTCAGGTCTGAACCAGGCTGGGTCTCCTCATATCTGGGGCCCAAGTTGCACACAGGCCTTCCCAGGTAGCTGTGGGGAGGGACATGTTGGTAGTGCTATGTCTTGTTACAAGGTGATCTAGGTGAGGAGAATAGAAAGACAGAGTAATTTTGGGGAGTCCTTACAGTTAAGAGGCCCAGGTAATGTTGGAAACTGAGGCACAGTGGTCTCACAAGGAGAGACATGCTGTTTAAATGGCTATGCTTGCACCCTAAGGAATGTGGTAATTAAGAGTTCCTCACAAACAAGATGAAGCTGTTAAGGGCTGAAAGAAAAGTTGAGCACATACCTTTTGTAGTAAATAGAACACTTAGACTTTGAACCTTGAGATAAGATTTTTTGAGTTCCTTAGTAATGCTAATAGTTAACTGCCTGTTGCTGTTAGTTGTCACAAAGACTGAGGTATATAGAGAGCCCTTTGTAAACAATAAAGTTGTCTAATGAGTCTCTACTGGCAGACCCCCTGATCCCAGTTCTCTCATTCTTACTTTCTTTTTCTTTTTTCTTTCTCTTTCTTTCACTCTCCTTTTTCTCTTTCTTTCAGTCCTGATACCCTTTGGGCCCAAATGCCCAACAAGGTAAGGGGATCTAAGGAGGTGACCTCACTTCCTTGGTGAGAGGCCCCAACAGAACTTGGAACTCTGGTAACCAGGCACCCAGATTCCAAAGGTAGCCCCTTCCCAGCTCACTTGGCAAGAGACATCTGAGAGAGCACCATGTTCTCATGCTGTGTTCCTAGTTCATGTGGCTCCAGCCTCAGCCAAACCAGGAATGAATCCCCTTTCCATTGCTTTCAGTGTTGGCTTAGGCCTCAGCCAGAAGGTTCCTGGCCTTTGGCCAGGAGGTACCCAAAGGTACCATGGTGTGGCCCAGGGCCAAACAATTCAGCACATGCCCCTACTGTACCCCTATGTGGGCAGCCCCACTTCCCATCCACCTCCCAATGGGTGGGAGGCATGAGCTGTAAGGACCACCTGGGAAGGATCAGACCACCAGGGATGGGAACCAGTAAGTCCTTCCCTGTCTCCTGTCAGGTCATGGCTGGAAGGATGGGAAGGTACATCTTGGGGTGGCATCCATGTGTACCAGTGTTAACCCTGAGCCCTCTGCTGTCATCTCCTCTCCAATGGGGATTAATCCCAGCCCAAGCAAGGTACAGCTACCCTCTGGAGTAGGGCAGACCACTTGCTGATGCCTCTTGGCCTGACAGCTGGACACTGTGTTCATAGAGCTCCACAAAGATGATCGGTGAGGAGCTGGCAGATGGCCTCATCTACACCATCTCTCTGCAGAAAGTGTAAGTCCATCATGGCCACAACCAGGGCCAGAGCTGGTTCCAGGTGGGAGCAGTTGCCAATTGGAGTCCTGAAATAACAGAGGAGCACCCAGGGCCTGTATCCCACCCTGGCTGCTCCCCTGCTCTCTCCCCAAAGTCTTTCACCCCTGAGTGGCCCAATATCCCACTTCCTGAGGAACCTGGATCCCCACCAATCACCCACCACACTGCCATTCCATGGACCAGGGAGAGTTCACCTCAAATGGTTAAAGAAATAGCAGAGAGGAGTCTTTTCCATGGGTTTCCCTTCAGGTAGCCTGAGGGTGGTCTCACTTCACATATGTGTGCTTTTTGCTACTGCATTTCTGTTTCTACTCTCTGGCCCCATTTTCCCCCCAGCAGACTTTGTGACTGTCCATCCATACCTGCTCCAAGCCATACAGCTCCTTTCACTTTGAAGTGTTCTTGCTGTCTCCCATAATCATTCCCTTGGCCTTCTCAGGTGTTGAGCTGTGGCACGACTCAGCTGCCCAATATTCCAGAAGGAAAGCAACTTAGAGCAGTGATTCAGCCTATGGTGGTTCTGGACCTTGAACGGTCCTTCCCTGAGGCCCTGTCAGCACTGCTGCCCAGAACACCCCCCACATTCCCCAAGGCCATGATCCCTCCTGCCCTCGATAGAGGCTCCCAGGAAAGGGATGACAGAGGACACACAGACATCACTTTCAACAGTGGGGGCCAGATGACTTCCCTAAGGCTGGAGCAGTTCAGTTACCACCTGCTGCCCATTTGGACAGGAGCACCCTATACACCTTTTTCTTTTCATTTTCCTTCATTTTCCTGATCTGGTATCAGGGTGGTAAATGGCACTTGTGGCTTTCACCCATGAACAGTGGAGACTGAAAGCTGTTGCCTGACCAGGTGGGTCTGCTGATCCCTGAGGCATCTTTTAAAATCCTCAGGCCTGCAGGGGTCTGTCTTTCTCCCCTCAGGGGCGCTCCAGGCATCTGCCCTTTGCTGGGTCTGGGATCTCATTTTTCAATTATTTCCTCACCTCAAATTCAATTTTAAGGCCCAAGACCTTTCTCTTCTAGAGGCACACACGTCCCTCTTGGTCACAAGTCGCTAAGGACTTCCATGCAGCAGGTGTGCCCACAGCCCCAGCCTCACCAGTGAATCCACAATTCTGCTTCTGACCCCATATGCCTCTTCTGTCCCACCCTAGAAGAAGAAAAACTTGAGCCTCATAAGGGAAGAGAGCTGCATGGTGCAGAGGGTCAAGGCAGGCAATTGGGAGAAGCTGGTGGAGCAAATGGTGCCCGCCTTCCAGTAGGGCGACCTCACGTATATCAACATCTTCTTCAGAACATACCACATCTTCACCACCACCGAGCAGGTTCTGGACAGGTTGTTCCACAGGCGAGAGCCAGCCCCATCCCTGGCCACTTGACTGCTCTGCTCCCAACTTGCTTGTGTCTCAGAAATGTCATTTCACTCAGTTTCCTCCTTGGGAAGGGGAGCAGTTAAAGGAAAAAATTTCAAGGTTAATTATAAGGACTAACTGGGAGAATCCATGGCAAGTGCTTCCCCAAGCCTGGCTCAGCGAACAGGGTGGCTGGAGGGGCAGGGTTGTTCCTAGGCAGGATTTTCCTCTTCCCAGTGAAGAAGCTGTCATCCTCATCCCCTTACTGACCCCAGTTTTCTCACTTCTAAAGGAAGTTTGAGATCCTTTTCATTGCCTCCAACCTTGGTGTGGTCAGAACAGGGATCACTGTAGGCTGCTAGAGTGGTCCAGACTCACCCTAGGTCTGAGAAAATGCTGCTTAGGACTCATTCCTTCACCAAGTATACGTCAAGTGTCTACTAGGTGCAGACGCTTTCTGAAGCATGAAGCTTCATGCAGTGAACGAAGCAGACAAATTTCCTTGCTCTTGTTTACATTTGAGTTGGGGCTGCAGGTAGTAACACGAATCATCTTAAGCAGAGGGTACACTAGTAAGTTAGCTGTGACACACTCACGGTCTCTCCTAGATATGGACGTAAACACTGCGGCAGCCTTGAAATGAAAAAGTGAGTGCACTTTGAGAGAGGGGGAGGGTCTTTCCTCACCTGAGACCAGTGTGGGGAGTTGGGTGGTAGGTGGCAGTGAAGGACTGGACAGAACACTGGACCCTATTCATTCTATGACCCCCCTGGAGGGCTGAGTCCAGAGTGCTTCCCCCTCCAGTTGGAAAGGGTCAAAGGAAGCTGGGGTGAGGTCCTGGGGCACTGGCTGCAGAGGACCCTGGGGGCTCATTGTTGGTCCCAGAGAGCCCATCCCCACCACAGCCCCATCCCAGCCCCAAGGCCCCCAAACACCATTTCATGCAGACCCATGACAAGACATGGTGAGCAGCCTACTCCAAATCTGTCATAGACCTCAGTCCTGTTTATCTCCTGTAGGGATGACAGGGCAGGCTGTCTGCCTATCATTTAGGAGGGCAGTGTCAGTGGGAAGAGGAGACACACTGCACATGGCAGAAGATGAGGCAGCTCCTCAGGCCATAAATTATTGGGTGGGGGTGAGGAGGGCCTGGGGCAGAAAGACTGACCCTGTCACCTCCTAACTCACATTTTGAAGAAACTCCTACTGTATGTCAGTGCCAGACTATGAACAGACTAGTGAAAACCCTTCCATGTCCTTATGGACTTTATATTCCAGTGGGAGGGCCCCTGGAGGGGCAGCATGGAAGAAAGTCCATTTTCTGACTATGTTGCCCACCTACCTGCCCTCAGCACCCTCTTCTCCCTCCTGAGCACCTGGCTGGACCACTATCCTGAAGATTTCCTAGACCCAGCAGAATCTCCCTGATTCAAGCTGCCGGTGGTCTACACCCAGGTGTATTTACCTGGCTTTTCTCTGGAGCACCATGCCACGATTCTGCTTTCACAGATGAGACATCTGGAGCCCTTTGAGGCAGACCCAAAGGATGAGGAGGCTTGGGGTGGCAGCACATGAGCTTGTGAGGTGGTGGCGGGGATTGGATCACATAGGCAGGACCTACCAGAGATTGCCCTTGGGCCAGGAGCAAGGAGGAGCCTCAGACAAGTCACCTGGGAGACTGCAGTCTCAGAACACTTTTTTGAGCTGGATATTCCCCAGAGGTTGTGGGATCTTCTCTGTATTTGAAAGACACTTGGAGTCATTCATGGTGTGAACCTTCCTCTTCTCCAGTTCCTTTGTCAGCTCCAGAGCTGCAAATGCCTCCAGTGAAAACTGTGGAACCAATTCCATGACCTGCGGCAGACACAGGGGCAGTTACAGAGGCTGGTTGAGCTCTATTGCCACCTCTACGGTCAGCTATCAGTTGCACCAGTGCTTGCTCTGGTGCTAGATCCTGATACATTACCTGCTGTAGCACCTATTTCTTCATCAGCTGGAGCACCTGCTCAGGAGGTAGAGGCAGCTACATCACAATCAGTTGAACAAGTTCCAGAGTCAGGGTCACCCATATCAACATCAGATGCACTAGATCAGAGCCAGAGGCAAGTCCACCTCCACCCACCTTGCCATATATACATGCCACCTATACCCTGGAGGTAGAACTTGCTCCTTCAACATCAGAAGCACCAGATTTAGTGCTTGAAGAAGCTTTGGTGCCACCTCCACAGATACCTATAGAGATAGTGCCAATGGCCATTCTGCAGGTAGAGCCATTTCACCCCAGATGGAACACCTGCTGCAAGGCTGGAGGAAGGCACAAAACCATCTGCATCACAAGTTCCTGAGCAAGAGGAAATCCTATCACTACCTCCAGTGCCACCTACACAGTCTGCACCAGTGTCCCTTCTGGAGCTACAGCCTGTTTACTCACCTTCAGCAGGAGTTTTTTTTCTAATTCATTTTTTTAAAATATTACATTAAAAAATATGAGCTCCCAATGTACCCCCCATCCCCCTCACCCCACAACTCCCCCCATAGTAACATTTTCCTCCATCATCATGACACATTCATTGCATTTGGTGAATACATCTCTCAGCATCGCTGCACCTCATGGTTAATGGTCCACATCATAGCCCACACTCTCCCACATTCCATTCAGTGGGCCATGGGAGGACCTACAATGTCCGGTAATTGTCCCTGCAGCACCACCCAGGACAACTCCAAGTCCCGAAAACACCTCCATATCTCATCTCTTCCTCCCATTCCACACACCCAGCAGCCACCATGGCCACTTTCTCCACACCAATGCCACATTTTCTTCAATTACTAACCACATAAGTTCATGAATAGAATATCAGTAAGTCTACTCTAACCCATATTCTATTCCTCCATCCTGTGGACCTTGCAAAGGTTGTGTCCACTCCACATCTATGTAAAGAAGGGGCTTAGATTCCACATGGATGGTGGATGCAATCCTCCTGCTTTCGGTTGTAGGCACTCTAGGCTCCATGGTGTGGTGGTTGACATTCTTCAACTCCATGTTAGCTGAGTGGGGTAAGTCCAATAAACCAGAGTGTAGGAGCTGAAGTCCCTTGAGGATCAGGGCCTGGCTATCATATGGTTAAGTCCAGAGATTCACATCCCCTGGGTATATCTTAAACCCAAGCACCAACTACAATTCTGGTAAAGTAATAGGAAAGGCTTGTGAAAAGAGATCACATCTGAGTCCAGCTCCATCACATAGAAACACCAACTCCAAAGAAGGGCCAACTGACATGGCACTGAACTCTATCTGCCATGACCATAGAACCTGTGGGTCTCTGTAGACCTCAGAAGAACCAATACCTGGGGTTGTAGCTACTTTATCTGTCTCTGGGACTCTGCTCAAGTGTGCATAAGGGCAACCCGTCTGATAACCTCCTAGCTCTTTTTTAGAGACTCATAGCCATATAAACGCATTTTTCCTTTCCATTTCCCCCTTGATTTAGGTCAAAAAACATTTTTAACTGCTGTTATTATATGTAGACAGAGATATTCTGCGGGTCCAAGTTGAACCTTTTATTTAAGATCATTTTCTAGTTATGTCATCAGCTGGTACTTGGTATTGATCCCTCGGCACCAGGGAGGTTCATCCCCGGGAGTCATGTCCCATGCTCGGGGGAAGGCAATGAATTTACATGCTGAGTTTGGCTTCGAGACTGGCCACATTTGAGCAACATGGAGGCTCTCAGGAGGTAACTCTTAGGCACACTGCTGCTCTAGGCCTTGTTCTTATTTCAGGTGCACAGGCTCAGAAGCACAGCCATTAGTTTCAGGGGCTCATTGTTGGACCTTCATTCTTTTTGGTCTTTGCCATTGCACTTGGGGGATTGTTGCTGTTCCTTTAGGGACTGTGATAGAGCTCCCCTGGCTAGAATCTCAGCACTCCATCAGTTGTTGTTTTTAATTGTTTCCACTATGAAAATATCCAAACATTTTTATGTACCCTGGATAGATGCCCTGTAGAACTCCCTGCCAACCATTTGTCCACTGTCAATAACATCCCACACTAGTATTCCTCCACTGCCCTTGTTGAACCTCTCTGTGATCCAAAACTTCCTAAAAAGTGAAGCCCAATATATTGCCAGGTTCCCTTAATAGTAAAATGGAATATAGCAATGAGCTTAAAGGTTAGATATAGAATACATATTAATTTGGAAAAATTCTACATCCTATCAGTTTCTTTTCTTTTTTCTAATTATTAAGCTTATCTTCACAAAAGTCTTAGATCACAGTAATTCATATATACAATATACAGTATGCCCATATATCCAACATAAAACCTTTTCCCTTCCACAGCAATAATCTTTTAACATATTCATACCATATTTACTGAAACTGATGTACAGATACTGAAACAATAGCTTTCAAACAAGGGAACATTTGTGTTAACATTGTGGTTTATATTTTAGATTATACAATTTTCTAAATTTTTAGTTATCTTATGTTTTACATTATGATTTACATTTTAGCATATCAGCTCCTATATATTTTTGGTGTAATTTTACATGTCTTATATCCATCCTTCCATACTCTTGTGAAACACTTCTATTGCCCACACAGTTACATTGGTTCCATCTATTCAATACTTATTTCCCCCTCCCCTTAGGGCCCACAGTGACAGACAATCTTCATCTCTTGTAGAGCCATGTTCAGAGATACTTGCAACAGTATTGAGGGTTTGACATGCTCAACTGCCCTAATACCCTGGGAGCCACCATTTCTCTTGAGAGATACAGTCCCCTCTATTTGATGGTCCCAGTTCTCCCCAGGATGTGGGTATACCTTCACTCTCATTGTATGGGTCTCTACCCAATGTTATAACCCACTGTGGCAAAATGAGCATTCACATCCCTAGGAGTCTGTTCTGTGTCATAATATCCCCTTTAAGTATCTTAAACAGGTATCTTTCCTTATTATATTTTTGAAAAGGCTTTCTCAGCATTATATTCTCAATGAACACCTGGCAATCTCCTATGTTCATATGTTGCCCCCCCACCCCCAATTTCTTGGGCAATATTCCCTGTCCTTCCATCCCCAGCCCCCCTCAAGCCCGAAAAGCCCCAACCAAAGGTAACCCTATGCTCCCATTTTATCCCTTCCATGTACACATACTTACGTACAGCTTACCATAGATTTCACCCATGTAGATGTCAGCTTACACCCTTCTTCTACCCCCTGATTTCCTGTAAGCCTATTATCCAGTCTCTAGCTCTCTGAGGTAGCTTGGTTTACTTATTTCATATCATTGAGGTCATGTAGTATTTGTCCTTCAATGCCTGGGTTGCTTCACTCAACATAAGTTTCTAAAGATTTGTCCATTTTATCACGTGTTTTTGTAGTGCAAATGTTCTTAAAGCCAAGTAGTATTCCATTGTATGTATATACCACATTTTATTTATCCATTCATCTGTTGATGGACATTTGGGTTGATTCCTCCAAACCGATATATACACACCAATGTTCATAGCGAACAATGCTGCTATGAACATTGGTGTGTATATATCGGTTTGTGTCCTTGTTTTCAGTTCTGCTGGGTATATACCCAGCAGTAGAATTGCTGGGTCATATGGCAAATCTATGGTTAGTCTTTTGAGAAACTGCCAAACTGTCCTCCAGAATGGTTGGATCCTTCTGCATTCCCATCAACAGTGGATGAGTGTTCCCATTCCTCCACATCCTCTCCAGCATTTGTAGTCTTCTGGTTTTTTTCATAGCTGCCAATCTTATGGGAATAAGATGGTATCTCATTGTAGTTTTGATTTGCATTTCCCCGATAGCTAGAGATTTGGAGCATTTTTTCATGTACTTTTTAGCCATTTGTATTTCTTCTTTGCAGAGGTGTCTGTTTAAATCTTTTTTTTTTATTTAATTCATTTTTTAAAAAAATATTACATTCAAAAAATGTGAGGTCCCATTCAACCCCACGGCCCCCACTCCCCACTCCCTCCACAGCAACACTCTCTCCCGTCATCATGACACATCCATTGCACCTGGTAAGTACATCTCTGGGCATCACGGCGCCCCATAGTCAATGGTTCACATCATAGCCCACACTCTCCCACGTTCCATCCAGTAGGCCCTGGGGGGGGATCTAAAATGTCCCATACTTGTCCGTCAAGCACCACCCAGGACAACTCCAAGTCCCGAAGATACCTTCCCATCTCATCTCCTCCTCCCATTCCCCACACCTTGCAGCCACCATGGCCACCCTTCCCACACCAATGCCACATTTTCTCTGTGGACGTTGGATTGCTTGTGTCCATTGCACATCTATGTCAAGTGGGGGCTTAGATTCCATATGGATACTGGATGCAATCCTCCAGCTTTCAGTTGTAGGCACTCTAGGCTCCATGGTGTGGTAGTTGACCTTCTTCAACTCCATGTTAGCTGAGTGGGGTAAGTCCAATAAATCAGAGTGTAGGAACTGAAGTCTGTTGAGGCTCAGGGCCTGGGTATCATATTGTCAGTCCAGAGATTCAAATCCCCTAAATATATCTTAAACCCCAACACCAACTACAATTCCAGTAAAGTAGCATGGAAGTCTTGTGAAAAGAGATCCCATCTGAGTCCATTTCCATCATGCAGAAACACCAGCTCCAAAGAAGGGCCATCTGACATGGCAGTGAACCCCATCTGCAATGACCATAGAACCTGTGGGTCTCTTTAGCCCTCAAAAGAACCAATACCTGAGGTTGTATCTACTTTATCTGTCTCTTAGACTCTCCTCAGTTGTGCATAAGGGCAATCCTTCTGACAACCTCCAGACTCTTTTTTAGAGACTCATAGCCATATAAACTCATTTCTCCTTTCCATTTCCCCCTACATTAGGTCAAACAGCATTTTATTTTATTTTATTTTATTTTTTTGTTTAAATCAGAGTACTTTTATTTATTTATTTTTTTGGATTTTTTAAAATTTATTTTTTAAATATTACATTCAAAAAATATGAGGTCCCATTCAACCCCACCACCCCCACCTCCCACTCCCCCCCACAGCAACACTCTCTTCCATCATCGTGACACATCCATTGCACCTGGTAAGTACATCTCTGAGCATCACTGCACCCCATAGTCAATGGTCCACATCATAGCCCACACTCTCCCACGTTCCATCCAGTGGGCCCTGGGGGGATCTACAATGTCCCATAGTTGACTGTGAAGCACCACCCAGGACAAATCCATGTCCCAAAAACACCTCCCCATCTCATCTCATCTCTTCCTCCCATTCCCCGCACCCAGCAGCCACCGTGGCCACCCTTCCCACACCCATGCCACATTTTCTCTGTGAACATAGGATTGGTTGTGTCCATTGCACATCTATGTCAAGTGGGGGCTTAGATTCCACATGGATACTGGATGTACTCCTCTTGCTTTCAGAGTTGTAGACACTCTAGGCTCCATGGTGTGGTGGTTGACCTTCTTCAAATCCATGTTAGGTGAGTGGGGTAAGTCCAATAAATCAGAGTGTAGGAGCTGAAGTCTGTTGAGGCTCTGGGCCTGGGTATCATATTGTCAGTCCAGAGATTCAAATCCCCCAAATATATCTTAAACCTCAGCACCAACTACAATTCCAGTAAAGTAGCATGGAAGTCTTGTGAAAAGAGATCCCCTCTGAGTTCAGTTCCATCATGCAGACATACCAGCTCCAAAGAAGGGCCATCTGCCATGGCAGTGAACCCCATCTGCCATGACCATAGAACCCATGGGTCTCTTTATCCCTCAAAAGAACCAATACCTGGGGTTGTATCCACTTTATCTGTCTCTTAGACTCTGCTCAATTGTGCATAAGGGCATTCCTTCTGACAACCTCTAGACTCTTTTTAGAGACTCATAGCCTTATAAACTCATTTCTCCTTTCCATTTCCCCGTTCCATTAGGTCAAACAGCATTTTGAAGTCATGTTATTATATGTAGACAGGGATATTCTGCTGATCCACATTGAACCCTTAATTCAAGGTCATTTTCTAGTTGCATCTTCAGCTGGTATGTGGTAGTGATCCCTCGGTGCCAGAGAGGCTCATCCCAGGTGTCATGTCCCACGCTGGGGGGAATGCACTGAATCTACATGCTGAGTTGGCTTTGAGACTGGCCACATTTGAGTAACATGAAGGCTGTCAGAAAGAAACTCCCAGCCACAATGCTGCTCTAGGCCTTGTTCTTATTGCAGGCGTATAGGCTCACAACCATAGTCATTAGTATCAGGAGCCCACTTTTGGACCCTCATTCCTTCCTGGTTCTTACTGTTGCACCTGGAGGACTGCTGCTGCTCCCCTAGGGACCACGACAGAGAACCCCCGGCCAGGAACCCAGTACCCCTCCAGCTGTTGTTTTTGTTTCCACTATGAGTATATCTAAACATTACCATGCACCCTGGACATATGCCCTATATAAATCCCTGTCAACCATATATAGCCTGTCAATAACATCTCATACCAGTATTCCACCACCACCATTGTTGAACCACTCTGTGATCCAAAACTTCCTGTAAAGTGAATCCCAATATGATGTCAGGTTCCCTTACTAGTAAAATGGAATGTAGCGATGAGTTTAAAGGTTATATCTAGAGCATATATTGATTTGGAAAAATTTCTACATCCTATCTTTTTCTTTTCTTTTTCCCTAATTACTGAGCTTCTCTTCACAAGAGTCTTAGATCACAGTAATTCATATATACAATATACAGTACTCCCACACATCCACCATAAAACCTTTTCCCTTCCACAGTGATAATCTTTTAACTTATTCATATCATATTTACTGAGACTGATGTACAGACTCCGAAACAATAGCTTTCAATAAAGGTGACATCTGTGCTTACAATGTGGTCCATACTTTAGGATATACAGTTCTCTAAATTTTTTAGTTATCCTGTGTTTTACATTATGGTTTACATTATTAGTCTGTCGTCCCCTATATGTTTTTGGTGTAATATTACATGTTTTATATTCATCCTCGTGTACTCTCGCAAAACTCCTCTCTTGCCCCCACATTTACCTTGGTTCCATCCATTCAACATTCATTTTCCCCTCCCCTTGGGGCCCACAGAGACAGGAAATCTCCATTTCCCGAGGAGCCACATCCAGCGATACTTGCAACAGTGTTCAGGGCCTGACTTGCCCAACTGCCCTAATGACCTGGGAACCACCCTCTCTCAAGAGAGATACAGTTCTCTCTATTTGATGGCATTAGTCCTCCCCAGGATGTAGGTCCACCCCAACTCTCACTTCTTGGGTCTCTACCCAATGGTACAACCCACCCTGGCAAAATGAGCCTTCAGACATTCCCCAGGAGTCTGTCCGTCATCAGACCATCCCCTCCGAGCATCCTAAACAGGTAACCCTCCTAATTATCTTTTGATACGATTTTCTCAGTATTTTACTCTCAACCAACACCTGACACTCTCCTATGTTCGTATGTTGCCCCTGCCGCCCCCCAATTTTGTGGGCAATATTACACATCCGCCCATCTCCAGCCCCCCTCAAACCCGCAAAGCCCCACCCAAAGGCAACCCCTTGCCCCCATTTATCTCTTCATTGTGCTCATACTTACCGTCTGCTCATAATATATTCCACCCCTGCAGACGTCGACTCACATCCTTCCTCCACCCCCTGATTTCCTGTAAGACTATTTTCCAGTCTCTAGCTCTCTGAGGCAGGTTGCTTATTTCATATCATTAAGGTCATGTAGTATTTGTCCTTCAATGCCTGGGTTGCTTCACTCAACATAAGGTTCTCAAGATTCATCCATGTTATCACGTGTGTTTGTAGTGTATTTGTTCTTACAGCCGAGTAGTACTCCATTGTGTGAATTACCATATTTTATTGATCCACTCGTCTGTTGATGGGCATTTGGGTTGATTCTAACTTTTGGCGATAGTTAACAATGCTGCTATGAACATTGGCATACATATATTGGTTTGTGTCCTTGATTTCAGTTCTGCTGGGTATATACCCAGCAGAGGTATTGCTGGGTCATATGGCAAATCTATGGTTAGTTTTTTGAGAAACCGCCAAACTGTCCTCCAGAATGGTTGGATCCTTCTGCATTCCCACCAGTAGTGGATAAGTGTTCCCCTTTCTTCACATCCTCTCCAGCATTTGTATTCTTCTGTTTTTTTCATAGCTGCCAATCTTATGGGAGTAGTTTTGATTTGCATTTCCCTGATAGCTAGAGATTTGGAGCATTTGTTCATGTGCTTTTTAGCCATTTGTATTTCTTCTTTGGAGAAGTGTCTGTTTAAATCATTTTCCCATTTTTTAAATGGGTTATCTTTTTATTTTCAAGATATAGGAGTTCTTTATATATGCAAGTTATAAGTCTCTTATCAGATATATGGTTGCCAAACATTTTCTCTCATTGTGTGGGTTCCCTTTTTACTTTCTTGACAAACTCCTTTGAGGTGCAGAAGGCTTTAATTTTGAGGAAGTCCCATTTATCTATTAGTTCTTTTAGTGCTTGTGCTCTTGGTGTGATATTTATGAAGCCTTTTCCTATTACAAGTTCCTGTAGATGTTTCCCTACACTGCTTTCCAAGATCTTTATAGCCTTGGCTCTTATATTTAGGTCTTTAATCCATCTTGAATTGATCTTTGTATGAGGTGTGAGATGGTAATCCTCTTTCATTCTTCTACATATGGCTATCCAGTTCTCCAGGCACCATTTGTTGAATAGGCCATTCTGTCCCAGTTGAGATGGCTTGGTGGCTTTATCGAATATTATATGGCTATATATATGAGGTTCTATATCAGAAATTTAAATTTGATTCCATTGGTCTGTGTGTCTCTTCTTATGCCAATACCATGCTGTTTTCACTACTGTAGCTTTGTAGTATGTTTTGAAGTCAGGAAGTGTGATTCTTCCAATTTCATTTTTCTTTTTCAATATGTCTTTGGCTATTCAGGGCCTCTTTCCTTTCCAAATAAATTTCATAGTTTTTCTCGTTCCTTAAAGAAGACTGTGTTGATTTTTATTGGGATTGCATTGAATGTGTAGATCAGTTTTGGTAGGATAGACATCTTAATAATATTCAGTCTTCCTATCCATGAAAAAGGAATATTCTTCCATTCATTTAGGTCTTCTTTGATTTCCTTGAACAGTCTTCTATAGTTCTCGGTGTATAAATTTTTTACCTCTTTAGTTAAATTTATTCCTAAGTATTTGATTTTTTAATTTACTATTGTGAATGGTATTTGTTTCTTGATTTCCTCCTGAGCTTGCTCATTATTGGTGTAGAGAAATGCTACTGATTTTGCACATTGATCTTATAACCTGCGACTTTACTAAACTAATTTATGAATTCTAGAAGCTTGCCCCGGCCTGCGGGATGGCAACGGAGACCCGAAACCTGCCGAGAAAGAATGGTGGGACAAGAGACACAAAGAATGACAGGAAGACAGGGTTCTGATCAAACTGCAACTTTATTAAAGGGGGCAAAGTACATATACCCTCAGGTGGGGGAGGAGCAGGGAGTGAGGTAGTAGAGGCTAAGGATTGGTTGTTACAGTCGCTGGTGTGGGAGGCAGACCTTAGTTTCGGCCTTGCGCCTGCGCACTATCTTCTCAGTCTGGGCAGTGGTGGGAAACGGAGAACAAAGGAGCAGGGAGGGAGAAGAACAAGGAAGTGGGCTCTGCTCTGGTGGCCACGTTGCCAGCATTGCTGAACTCAGTGTATACTCGTATTGACTGCTCCCAACAGAAGCTTTGTTGTAGACCTCTTAGGGTTTTCTATGTATAGGCTCATGTCATCTGCAAATGAAATTTTGACTTCTTCCTTTCCAGTTTGAATGCCTTTTATCTGGTTCTTGCTCAGTGCTCGAGCAAGTACTTCTAACACAATGCTAAAAAGGAGCAGAGACAATGGGCATCCTTGTCTTGTTCCTGAGTTTAGAGGGAAGGATTTTAGGATTTCACCATTGTAAATGATGTTGGCTGTGGGTTTTTCATTTATACTCTTTATCATGTTCAAAAAATTTCCTTGTATTCCGATCTTTTGGAGTGTTTTTATCAAGAAATTGTGCTTTATTTTGTCAAATGCTTTTTCTGCATCTATAGATATAATCATGTGATTTTTCTCCTTCAATCTGTTTATATGGTGTATTACGTTGATTGATTTTCTTATGTTGAACCATCCTTGCATACCTGGAATAAATCCCACTTGGTCATGGTGTATAATTCGTTTAATATGTTGTTAAATATGATTAGCAAGTATTTTGTTAAGTATTTTTGCATCTAGGTTCATTAAAGAAATTGGTCTGTAATTTTCCTTTCTTGTGGTGTCTTTGTTTGACTTTGGTACTAGGGTAATGTTGGCATCATAAAGGAGTTTGGCAATGTTCCTTCTGTTTCGATTTTTTGGAATAGTTTCAGCAAGATTGATGTTAGTTCTTTCTGGAATGTTTTGCAGAATTCACCTGTGAAGCCATCTGGCCCTGGGCTCTTCTTACTTGGGAGATTTTTAATGACTGATTCTTTCTCTTTTCTTGTGATTGGTTTGTTAAGATCATCAATTTCTTCTTTAGTCAAGATGGGCTGCTTATGTGTTTCTAGGAATTTGTCCATTTCCTCTAAATTGTCATTTTTGTTGGAATATAGTTTTTCAAAGTATCCTCTTATGATAGTCTTTATTTCTTGGGGTCAGTGGTTATATCGCCTTTCTCATTTCTTATTTTGTGTATTTGCATCTTCTCTCTTTTTTTCTTTGTTAGTCTCGCTAAAGGCTTGTCAATTTTGTTGATCTTCTCAAAAAACCGCTCTTGGTCTTGTTTATCTTTTCAAGTGCTGTCTTATTTTCTATTTCATTTAGTTCAGCCCTTATCTTTGTAATTTTCTTCCTTCTTCTTCCTGTTGGGTTACTTTGTTGTTGTTTTTCTAATTCCTTCAAATGTGCAGTTAGTTTTTCAATTTTTGCTCTTTCTTCTTTTTTGATATATGAATTTATGGCTATAAATTTCCCTCTCAGTACTGCTTTTGCTGCATCCCATAAATTTTGGTATGTTGTCTTATCATTATCATTTGTTTCAAGGTAGTCATTGATTTCTTTTGAGATTTCCTCTTTGACCCACTGTTTTTCTAAGAGTGTGCTGTTTAATTTCCAAATCGTGGTGTGAAATCTGGATCTCTGTCCCTTGCAATTTTCCAGCTTCACTCCACTGTGGACAGAGATATTGTTTTGTATGATTTCAATCTTTCTGAATTCATTAAGCCTTTCTTTGTGGCCTAGCATATGGTCTATCTTGGAGAATGATCCATATGTGCTTGAGAAAAATGTATATCCTGCTATGTGTGCATGTAATGATCTATATATGTCTATTAGATCCAGCTCCCCAATATTTTGTTTCTTTAGTGATTTTCTTTTGAGATGTTCTGTCCAGAGTTGATAGTGGTGTATTAAAATCCCCCACTATAATTGTAGATCCATCTATTTTTTCACTTAGTTTTTCCAGAGTTTGTCTCATGTATTTAGAGGCACCCTTGTTAGGAGCATAAATATTTATGATTGTTCGAACTTCTTGACAGATTGTCCCTTTCACTAAAGTGTAGTATCCTTCTTTGTCTCTCACAATTGTCTCGCATTTAAATTCTATTTTGTGTGATATTAATATAGCGTCTCCTGCCTTTTTTTTTTTTTGGTTTTTGTTTGCTTGTATTATTGTTTTCCAGCCATTCACTTTCAACCTCCATGAGTCTCTGGGTCTAAGATGTGTCTCTTGTAGACAGCATATAGATGGGTCATATTTCCTTATGCAATGTCCCAGTCTGAATCTTTTGATAGGTGAGTTTAATCCATTGACATTCAGTGTTATTACTTTCAAGGAATTATTTGTGTTAGCCATATTTTGATTGGAGTTGTGTTTGTCATATTTTGTTTGTATTTTTTTCCTTCTTTTTTTGTCTTTTTTGTTACTCTTACACTCTCCTCCAACTCTGCCTGTCCTGTTTTTTCCTTTCTTCCTGCAGAACTCCCTTTAGAATTTCTTGAAGGGGAGGTTTCTTGTTGGTATACTCTTTCAGTTTCTGATTATCTGTGAATATTTTGAACTCTCCATCATTTCTGAATGCTAGTTTAGCTGGATAGTGTATTCTTGGTTGGAATTTTTTTTCCTTTAGTACCTTGACTATATCATACCACTGCCTTCTTGCTTCCATGGTTTCAGATGAGAAATCAGCACTTAATCTTATGGAGCTTCTCATGTATGTGATGGTTTTCTTTTCTCTTGCTGCTTTTAGAACTTTCTCTTTTCTTGAGCATTGGATAATTTGACAAGTATATGTCTTGGGGTGGCCCTGTTGGGGTTTCTGACTAGTGGAGTGCGCTGTGCTTCTTGGATATGTACATCTGTCTCTTTCAGTAGATTTTGGAAGTTTTCAGCTATTATTTCCTGCAATACTCTTTCTGATCCCTTCCCCTTCTCTTCTCCTTCTGGAATGCCTATAATACGTATGTTTGAGTGTTTTGCATTATCATTCAGGTCCCTAAGTCCTAGCTGGATTTTTTTCTATCTTTTTATCGTCCACTTCTACTATCTGTTTGATTTCCGATATACTGTCTTCCACATCACTAATTCTCTGCTCTGCCTCTTCTAGTCTGCTGATATTTGCTGGTAGTGTATTTTTGATTTCTTCAACTGTGGTGTTCATTTCCATCATATCTGTTATCTTTTTGCATATTCTGCAATTTCCCCTCCAAGTGTTGTCTTCATGTTTTTAACATCTTCCTTTACGTCATCAAATTTGTTGGTGATAAATGTTCTGAGATCTTTCATTGCTGTGCGAAGTTCTGCTCCCCTTCCTGATTTTTAGTTTGTTAATTGGATTCAGCCATGTTTTCCTGATTACTGGTTTGGTTTGTAGATTTGTGTTGCTGTCTGGTCATCATTTTTTCTTGACAGGTTTAATCAGATCCTTAGCTTCTTTGTCTAGTCTTGGAGATTAATTAGCTGTTGTTTTTCTGTAAGTGTTTTATCTTCTCTTTGTCACTTTGTTCTTCTTATTCTTATTTCTTATTGCTAGTTAAGTTCATTTTAAAGGAAAATGTTAGTGCTGGGGAAAGGCAATTGTGTAAGCAAGGAAAAAGTGTAAATTAGTATTGGTGATATATGTTAACAAAGCAACAATATGAGATCTGGGAGGATGGAGTTTAGATTCATGTAAATTGTGTAGAGTTATAGCAGTAGGTAGAATACCTATAATGAGGCAGATGACTGAATATGGGAAGAATATGGTATGAACTAAAAAGTTATTGTTTTCGTGAGAGAGGTAAAGAGGAAAGAAAGGTAATAGTTTCAAGAGTGGATAACAGACAGAAAAAAAACAAAGATATTAGAAATTAAGTGTTAGACACTTTGTGGATCAAAGAAAGGGAGGTGGAATATAGTAGAGATAGTAGATGATGGTGGATATCAAGATGTAGGGGAAAGGGGATAGTGTAGATAGCCAAAATCTATTCACACAGAAATGAGGCAGTGGAGGATGAGGAAACCCAGCAAATGTGAGGTGTTTCCTGCAGCACCTATTGTATAGTTAAGATGAAATAGAATAAGAAGAAGATGGGGGACGAGAGAGAGCAAGGAAAAAAAAGACTTTGGGGGATATGCTGGGAGAAAAGACTAGGGGATAATGCAATGTTAGCAATCAGAACATTAAAAAAATAAATAAAAATAGAATAAAAATAAAAACAAAACAAAACAAAAAAGAAAAAATGCAAACGTTGAGGGCTAGGACATTCAAGGACCTCAGATGGACCTCAGGGCGTGATGGATTCAGGGATGGAAAGTCTGAGATATTGAGGACTCAAGAGGTGTGAGTCTCTTGGGTGTGGGCCACCAGGGTTTAGGGGACTCAGACCTGGCAACCTCTAGACCAGTTAACAGGAAGCCTGGGAGCACCACAGTGCATCACAGCCTTCAGGGATCCCCACAGCTGGGTGCCAGCCCTATGGGTGAGGTCACATCCACAAGCTCTATCCTGTGTTCTGTACCCCACAATTAACTCACTCACTAGGTTCTATTCTGTGGATATATCACCAATTGACTTCAGGACCCCTCCCACCCTGTGATCCCCTGGAACGGCCACATCAGGGTGCCTCTAGGCTGTGGCCAATTTAATGACTTGGGTCAATACCCAGGTCCGTGGGAGGGGCTCCAGCCAGAAATGCTAATAACAGAGTCCAAACCCAAAATTCCCACGCTTTGCAAAATATTGCCCTAATCAGCTTCCAAAGGTCTCCCACCCTACCAGACCCTAGTGGTGTCTCTTTATTGCTATCACTTTAAGTCCACTGTTGATTGGTAGCCGGGTTGGGGGGGCGTGGCTCTAGGCGGAAGTGCTATTATTAGTGTCCACAATCAAAAATTCCCCCCACTTTGCCATAAAACTCACATTTGTCTCCCCAAATTAGTCTGCAATTGCCTCCTGTCCTATTAACCCCCCAATAGGCCGCTCAGGGCTTATGAATTCCATAGTACTGCAGAGCCTCCACACACACACACACAAAAAACGCCGTGGCAGCGCCCGATGCCGTGGCTCTGCCCACCCAAGGAGGGAACTTTCCACGTGCAGCCGGGACCTCCTTGTATATTTTGTAGACATATTTTCTCTCTTACCTTCCCACCAAATTGATGTCCAGATACCTCCTGACCCACAAAAATCCCGAAAGAACCTGGTTCTGAAGAGGCTCCAATGCCACCCAGCCACTTCCCTGCAGGAGATACAAAAATGTTTTTGCAGGCAAGTTCTCTCAGCCACCATCTTGCCCCGCCCTCTATCCTGTTTAAATCTTTATTCCCTTTTTTAAATGGGTTGTTTATCTTTTTATTTTCAAAATATAGGAGTTCTTTATATATGCAAGTTATAAGTCTCCTATCCGATATATGGCCACCAAATATTTTCTCCCATTGTGTAGGCTCCCTTTTCACTTTCTTGACAACCTCCTTTGAGGTGCAGAAGGCTTTAAAATTTTTAGGAGGTCCAATTTATATATTTGTTCTTTTGCTGCTCATGCTTTTGGTGTGAAGTTCATGAAGCCATTTTCTATTACAAGATCTTGTAGATGCTTCCCTACACTGCTTTCCAAAATCTTTATCATCTTGGCTCTTATATTTAGGTCTTTGATCCATCTTGAGTTGATTTTTGTATAAGGTGTGAGATGGTAATCATCTTTCATTCCTTTACATATGGATATCCAGTTCTCCAGGCACCATTTGTTGAATAGGCCATTCTCTCCCAGTTGAGAGGGTTTGGTAACTTTATCAAATATTATATGGCTATATATGTGAGGATCTATATCAGAACTCTCAATTAAGTTCCATTGGTCTCTGTGTCTCTCTTTATGCCAATACCATGCTGGTTTCCCTACTGTAGCTTTGTAGTATGTTTTGAAGTCAGGCAGTGTGATTCCTCCAATTTCGTTTTTCTTTTTCAATAAGTTTTTGGCTATTTGGGGCTTCTTTCCTTTCCAAATAAATTTCATAGTAGTTTTTATAGTTCCTTAAAAATGCTGTGCTTATATTTATTGGGATTGCATTGAATGTGCAGATCCGTTTTGGTAGGATAGACATCTTAATAATATTTAGTCTTCTTATCCATGAACAGGGAATATCCTTCCATTTATTTAGGTCTTCTTTGATTTCCTTGAACAGTCTTGTATAGTTCTCTGTGTATAAGTTTTGTACATCTTTAGTTAAATTTATTCCTAGGTATTTGTTTTTTTATTGACTATGGTAAAGGGTATTTGTTTCTTGATTTCCTCCTGAGCTTGCTCATTATTGGTGTACAGAAATGCTACTGATTTTTGCGCATTGTTCTTATACCCTGTGACTTTACTAAACTCATTTATGAATTCTAGAAGCTTTGTTGTAGACCTCTCAGGGTTTTCTATGTATAGGCTCATGTCATCTGCAAATAATGAAATTTTTACTTCTTCCTTTCCAATTTGAATGCCTTTTATATCTGGTTCTTGCCTCAGTGCTCGACAAGTACTTCTAAGACAATGTTAAATAGAAGGGGAGAGAGTGAGCATCCTTGTGTTGTTCCTGATCTTAGAGGGAAGGATTTTAGGATTTCACCATTGCAAATGATGTTGGCTGTGGGTTTTTCATATATACTCTTTATCATGTTCAAGAAATTTCCTTGTATTCCAATCTTTTGGAGTGTTTTTATCAAGAAAAGATGCTGCATTTTGTCAAATGCTTTTTCTGCATCTATAGATATAACCATGTGATTTTTTTCCTTCAATCTGTTTATATGGTGTATTACATTGATTGATTTTCTTATGTTGAACCATACTTGTATACCTGGAATGAGTCCCACTTGGTCATGGTGTATAATTCGTTTAATGTGTTGTTGAATATGGTTAGCAAGTATTTTGTTGAGTATTTTTGCATCTATGTTCATTAGAGAAATTGGACTATAATTTTCCTTTCTTGTGGTGTCTTTGTTTGGCTTTGATACTAGAGTAATTTTGGCATCATAGAATGTGTTCAGTAATGTTCCTTCTGTTTCGATTTTTTTGGAAGAGTTTTAGCAGGACTGGTGTTAGTTCTTTCTGGAATGTTTTGTAGAATTCACCTGTGAAGCCATCTGACCCTGGGCTCTTCTTGGTTGGGAGGTTTTTAATGACTGATTCTATCTCTTTACTTGTGATTGGTTTGTTGAGATCATCAATTTCTTCTTTTGTCAATATGGGCTGCTTATGTGTTTCTAGGAATTTGTCCATTTCCTCTAAATTGTCATTTTTGTTGAAATATAGTTTTTCAAAGTATCCTCTTATGATAGTCTTTATTTCTGTGGGGTCATTGATGACATCTCCTTTCTCATTTCTTATTTTTGTATTTGCATGTCCTCTCTTTTTTTCTTTGTTAGTCTCACTAAGGGTTTGTCAATTTTATTGATCTTCTCCAAAAACCAGCTCTTGGTCTTGTTTATCATTTCAAGTGCTTTCTTATTTTCTATTTCATTTAGTTCTGCTCTTATCTTTGTTTTTTCTTTCTTTCTTCTTCCTGTGGGGTTACTTTGTTTTGTTTTTTTTTACTAATTCCTCCAAATGTGCAGTTAGTTCTTCAGTTTTTGCTCTTTATTCTTTTTTGATGTATGAATTTATGGTTATAAATTTCCCTTTCAGTACTGCTTTTGCTGCATCCCATAAGTTTTGGTATGTTGTGTTATCATTTTCATTAGTTTCAAGGTAGTTATTAATTTCTTTTGAGATTTCCTCTTTGATCCAATGTTTTTCTAAGCATTTATTGTTTAAATTTCATATCTTGGTGTAAAATCTGGGCCTCTGGCCCTTGCAGATTTCCAGCTTCATTCCACTGTGGTCAGAGATATTATTTTGTATGATTTTGATCTTTCTGAATTCACTGAGCCTTTCTTTGTGGCCTAGCATATGGTCTATCTTGGAGAATGATCCATGTGCACTTGAGAAAATGTATATCCTGCTCTATTCAGGTGTAATGATCTCTATATGTCTATTAGATCCAGCTCCTCTAATATACTGTTCAAATATTTTCTTTAGTGATTCTCTTTTGAGATGATCTGTCCAAAGTTGATAATGGTGTATTAAAATCTCCTACTATAATTGTAGAGGCATCTATTCTTTCAGTTAGTTCTTCCAGTGTTTGCCTCACATATATGGAGACGCCCTTGTTATGGGCATAAATATTTATGATTGTTCATCCTTCTAGAGAGATTGTCCCTTTCACTAATATGTAGTATCCTTCTTTGTCTCTCATAATTGTTTCGCATTTAAAGTCTGTTTTGTCTGATAGTAATATAGCTACTCCTGTCTTTTTTGGTTATTGTTTGCTTGTAAGATTGTTTTTCGACCATTCACTTTCAGCCTCCATGAATCCCTGGGTCTAAGATGTGTTTCTTGTAGACAGCAGAAAGATGGGTCATATTTCCTTATCTAAACTTCTAGTCTGAATCTTTTGATAGGTAAGTTTAATCCATTGACATTCAGTGTTATTCCTTTCAAAGAATTATTTACATTAGTCATATTTTGATTGGGCTTGTGTTTGTCATATTTTGTTTGTTTTTTTCCTTCTCTTTTTGTCTTTTTTGTTGCTCTTACACTCTCCTTGAACTCTGCCTCTCTTGTTTTTTCCTTTCTTACTGCAGAACTCTCTTTAGTATTTCTTGAAGGGGAGGTTTCTTGTTGCCATACTCTTTCAGTTTCTGTTTATCTGTGAATATTTTGAACTCTCCATCATTTTTTTTTAAAGATTTATTTTTATTTATTTAATTCCCCTCCCCTCCCCCGGTTGTCTGTTTTCTGTGTCTTTTTGCTGTGTCTTGTTTCTTTGTCCACTTCTGTTGTCGTCAGTGGCATGGGAAGTGTGGGTGGTGCCATTCCTCGGCAGGCTGCTCCCTCCTTCATGCTGGGTGGCTCTCCTTATGGGTGCACTCCTTGCGCGTGGGGCTCCCCTACACGGGGGACACCCCTGTGTGGCACAGCACTCCTTGCGCGCATCAGCACTGCACATGGGCCAGCTCCACACGGGTCAAGGAGGCCCGGGGCTTGAACTGCGGGCCTCCCATGTGGTAGACGGATGCCCTAACCACTGGGCCAAAGTCCGTTTCCCTCTCCATCATTTTTGAATGCTAGTTTAGCTGGGCAGAGTATTCTTGGTTGGAATTTTTTTTCTTTTAGTACCTTGACTATATCATACCACTGCCTTCTTGCCTCCATGGTTTCAGATGAGAATTTAGCTCTTAATCTTATGCAGCCTCCCTTGTACATGATGGTTTTCTTTTCTCTTGCTGCTTTTAGAATTTTCTCTTTGTCTTGAGCATTGGATAATTTGACAAGTATATGTCTTGGGGTGGGCCTGTTGGGGTTTATGATGTTTGGGGTGTGTTGTGGTTCCTGGATGTGTACATCTGTCTCTCTCAGTAGATTTTGGAAGTTTTCAGCCATTATTTCCTGCTACATCCCTTCTGTACCTTTTCCCTTCTCTTCTCCTTCTGGGATGCCTATAATATGTATGTTTGTGTGTTTTGCATTGTCATTCAGGTCCCTAAGTCCCAGGTGGATTTCTTCTATCTTTTTATTGATAAATTCTACTATCTGAGTTCAGATGTACTGTCTTCCACATCATTAATTCTCTCCTCTGCCTCTTCTAATCTGCTGCTATTTGCTGAGAGTGTATTTTTGATTGCTTGAACTGTGGTGTTCATTCCCTTCATAACTGTTATCTTTTTGCATATATCTGCAATTTCCTCTCCAATTATTTTCTTCATATTGTTAAACTCTTCCTTTACTTCATTAAGTTGGTCTCTAATATATGTTCTGAGATCTTTAATTACTTGTCTGATGTTCTGCTCCCCTTCCTGGTTTTTAGTTTGTTCATTGGATTTACCATGTTTTCCTGATTGTTGGTTTGGTTTGTAGTTTTTTGTTGCTGTCTGGTCATCATTTTATCTTGACAGGTTTAATCAGTTCCTTAGCTTCTTTGTCTAGTCTTGGGAATTAATTAGTTTTTGTTCTTGCGTAAGTGTTATATCTTCTCTTTGTCACTTTGTTCTTCTTATTCTAATTTCTTGTTGCTGGCTGAGTTCACTTTGAAGGAAAATATTAGGAGCAGAGAAAGGAATTTGTGTAAGAAAAGAAAATTTGTAAAGTAGTACTGGTAGTAAATGTTAACAGAGCAACTATGTGAGATCTGGGAGGATGGATATTAGACTCATGTAAGTTGTGTAGAGTTATAGCAGTAAGTAGAGTACCTATAATGAGATATTCAACTGAATATGGGGAGGAATATAGTATGAACTAAAAAGCCAGTGTTTTCATGAAAGAGGGAAAGAGTAAAGAAAGACAATATTATCAAGATTGGATAAAAGACCAAAAACAGAACACTGGTATTAGAAATTAAAAGTTAGACAATTTGGGGACCAAAGAAAGGGAGGTGGAATGTAAGAGAGACAGTAGATGATGGAGGACAGCAAGATGTGGGGGAAAGGGGATAGTGTAGGTGGTCAAAGACAATTCACACAGAAACGGGGAAATGGAGGATGAGGACACACAACAAATGTGAGGCACTTCCTGGAGCTCTTATTGTTTAAATAAAATAAAATAAGAAGAAAAAGAGAGAAAAGAGAAGGAAAAAAACAGGGGTGGGCAAAGAAAAGGGAGGGAAACAAGCAAGAAAATGAAAAGGAGAAAAAAGAAAAAAAAATCTAAATAAATGGAAAAGGACCTTGGGGGATACAATGGGAGAAAAGACGAGGAGATAATGCAATATTAGCAACCAAGGCATAAAAAAAAAAGAAAAAAGAGAAAAAGGAAAAAAAAAAGAAATGCTGAGGGCTAGGACAATCAAGGACCTCAGATGGACCTCAGGGTGTGGTGGATTCAGGGATGGGAAGTCTGTGATATTGCAGATCAAGAGGTCTGAATCACTGGGGTGTGGGCCACCAGGGTTTAGGGGACACAAACCTGGGAACCACACATCCAGTTAACAGGGAGCCTAGGAGCACCGCAGTGCAACACAGCCTTCAGGGATCCCCACAGCTCGGCACCAGCTCTAGGGGAAGGGGTCATGCCCGCAAACTCTGACCTCTGTGTCAGAAACCCAAAATTCCACCTCTCACAAGAGTCTCTTCTGTCCCTTCATGTTACTCAGATGTGGCCAGTCTCGAAGCCAAACTCAGCACGTAAATGCAATGCCTTCCCCCCAACATGGGACATGACACCCGGGGATGAGCCTCCCTGGCATCAAGGGATCACTATCAACTACCAACTGATGATGCAACTGGAAAATGACCTTGAATTGAAGGTTCGATGCGGATCAGCAGAATATCCCTGTCTACATATAATAACATGACTTCAAAATGCTGTTTGACCTAATGTAAGGGGGAAATGGAAAGGAGAAATGAGTTTATATGGCTACGAGTCTCTAAAAAAGAGTCTGGAGGCTGTCAGAAGGATTGCCCTTATGCACAACTGAGCAGGGTCTAAGAACTATAAAGTAGATACAATCCCCAGGTATTGGTTCCTTGGAGGGCTAAAGAGACCCACGGGTTCTATGGTCATGGCAGATGGGGTTCACTGCCATATCAGATGGCCCTTCTTTGGAGATGGTGTTTCTGCATGATGAAACTGGACTCAGATGGGATCTCTTTGCATAAGACTTTCATGCTACTTTACTGGAATTGTAGTTGGTGTTCGGGTTTAAGATATATTTAGGGGATTTGAATCTCTGGACTGACAATATGATACCCAGGCCCGAGCCTCAACAGACTCCAGCTCCTACAATGTGATTTATTGGACTCACTGCACTCAGCTAAGATGGAGTTGAAGAAGGACAACCACCACACCATGAAGCCTAGAGTGCCTACAACTGAAAGCAGGAGGATTGCATCCAGTATCCATGTGGAATCTGAGCCTCCTCTTGTCATAGAGGTGCAACGGACACAACCAATCCAAGGTCCACAGAGAAAAGGTGGCATTGGAGTGGGAAAAGTGGACATGGTGGCTGATGGGTATGGGGAATGGCAGGAAGAGATGAGATGTGGAGGCGCCTTTGGGACTTAGAGTTGCCCTGGATGGTGCTTCAGAGGCAATCACGGGACATTGTAAATCCTCCCAGGGCCCACTGGATGGAATGGGGGAGAGTATTGGCCATGATGTGGACCATTGACCATGAGGTGCAGAGATGCCTAGAGATGTACTTACCAAATGCAATGGATATGTCATGATGATGGGAGTGAGTGTTGCTGGGGGGGGGGGAGTGGTGGGGTGGGGGTGGTGGGGTTGAATGGGACCTCATATTTTTTTAATGTAATATTTTTACAAAATCAATTAAAAAAAAGTCTCTTCTGTCACTGTCTCACCAAATCAGCTTCCAGACACCTCCTGCCCTGCAAGCCCCTGAAACAGCCTGCTGGGTGTGCCACTGTACTACAAAGAGTTCAGGGACACCGCAGATGGGCCGTCTTCCCTAGGGGAAGGGACTCTAGCCAGAAGCTCTGATCTCCATGTCAGAAAACCATAATTGCACATCTCGCAAAAATCTCCTCCATCTCTGTCTCACCAAATCAGTTTCCAGACACCTCCCACCCTGCAAGCCCCCGAAACAGCCTTTCAGCAGTAGTTTTTTTTTTTTTTAATTTTTTTATTTTTTATTGACTTTGTAATAATATTACATTAAAAATATATATGTGAGGTCCCATTCAACCCCACCCCCCCACCCCCCCCTCTCCCCCCCCCCCCAACAACACTCGTTCCCATCATCATGACACATCCATTGGATTTGGTAAGTACATCTTTGGGCACCTCTGCACCTCATATACATTGGTTCACATCATGGCCCATACTCTCCTCTATTCCATCATGTAGGCCCTGTGAGGATTTACAATGTCCGGTGATTACCTCTGAAGCACCATCCAGGGCAGCTCCATGTCCCGAAGACGCCTCCACCTCTCATCTCTTCCTGCCTTTCCCCATACCCTTTGTCCATTATGTCCACTTTTCCCAATCCAATGCCACCTCTTCTATGTGGACACTGGATTGGTTGTGTCCATTGCACCTTTATGTCAAGAGGAGGCTCAGATTCCACCTGGATGCTGGATGCAATCCTCCCATTTTCAGTTGTAATCACTCTAGGCTCCATGGTGTGGTGTCAGCAGTAGTTTTTGAGAGTAAGCCACCACCACAGCTAAAGCCAGCAGCAGGCAGGTTACACCATCAGAGCCTTCCCGCCCCTGGCCTGAGACCTCAGAGAACCTGCTAAGTGAGGAGAAGCCTAACCTCCTGACTCCTTCCTAAGCTAGTGGCAGAGCAGTTGACAAGGGTGGTTGTGGTGAGCAGTTGGGATTGACAGGGTGGATCTGGGTGGGTCTTCCTCCCAGGATCTCCCACCCCAGCCTTAGCATCCCCTGATCCAGAATCTTATGATCTTGTTCCAAAGCCTGGCTCCACTCCCAGCACTGTAACCCAAGCAAGTTTATTAATCCCTAAACCTGCACTTTCTCTCTCTAGAGAGTAGATATAGGATACTAAACATACTTGCCATAAACATGGACTGTGAAGATTACTTGAGGTCAAGAAAATAGAAAGCCCAAGGGGCTTGGCCATTGAGGATTGAAGGGAGCTCACTGAGGTGCAACCAGCTCCATGGGCGGCCTTTTCTGTGCTGGAGGTCTCCAGAGTATTGACACTAATAAGACCCTGATGTGCACTGGATCCTTTGGCAGGGATGCAGAACTTCTGCCCAGTGACCTTGTACCTGACTGCTAGTAGGCCAGGAGGCATTATCAGGAGCGGCCATGGTACCACCTAGGCCTGAGGAGGCTTGATGCCCCTCCATGCTGGAGTTTGTGATAGGGACTTGAAAGTGCAGCTCTTTCTTCCCCTCTAGTCTTGGGCCCTGGGTCACTTGTCCTATGTCCCTGCAGGGATAGAGAACACACTCTGTCCTCAGGCTGCTGAGCTCCAGCTGAGACCACTGGACCCTGCCCTGGGTCTTGAGGGTTTGTGGATCTAAGGTGCATGGGTGTGGGACCCGCTGACATCTTCTCCTTTCTAAGAGCTGTTCAAGAAGCTGATGATGCCCTATCACTGTCTGGGTGCCATCTGGTCCCAGCACAACAAAAAGGGCAAGAAGCATGTTGCATCCACCATCCATGCCATTGTCACCCAGTTCAAGAGTGTGGCCAACTGTGTCATCACAACCTGCCTTGGGGACAAGAGCATGAAGTCTCAAAACAGGGCCAGCACTGGATTGAGGTGGCCAGGGTATGCTCAGGGGGCCCTCTCTGGAATCCTGGAGCTCCTCTGTGCTCTTCCTCACTCTTCAGGCTTCCAGGTCTTCCCTGGCCTGTAGCACAAATCTACACTATCCTCATTTCTCACCCAGGCTACTCTCTCAGGTCAATTGTGGGTGTCCCCCACAGCATGCCCTCAAGGTCTCCCTGAGTATCAGTCTCATCCTACAAGGGAGATGTCAGCTGAGAGGACTGAAGCTGGAGCAGGAGGGCACTCAGACCACACCTCATGGCTCATTCTTCCTCCCTTCCCAGGAGTGCCAAATCCTCAAGAACTTTTCCTCATTCTATGCCATCCTCTCTACTCCTGAAAGCCAGTCAATTCACTGTCTTAAGAAGACATGGAGGGAAGTTTCCAGGTGGGCAGACTTCTCCAGGGACACCAGATTGAACTAGGGCCCTTGTGGGGCTGGTGATTGCCTTTCAGGAAGCCTGGGAGGCAGCAGCTGCTGGGCAAGGGCTTTGTATGGGGGGCTCCCCCTGAGACAGCTGTTCTGCCTCAGCACTGGTTCTCTTCACTGTCAGTTACAGAGTTGAAACAAAAGGGAGCATGTTAAGTGTTTGCTTCTCAGCAACACACTTTGTCCATTGAAGTCTACATATGTCAGAACCAGCTATTCATGAAATGGGAAGTGTTGTCCACATTGTGCCCACCTCAAAGTGCAGCTCCCAAGTCCCATGATGTCCTGCAGTGCTGAGAGCTATCCAGTTTCTGTATTAACCACCCAAGCAGTCTGAGTCCCAAGTAACTAAAATAAAATGTATTAGCCTTCATACCCTCCTACCCACTCACACCTTTCTCCTTCATTCTTGCCCTTCCCCAGGAACAGCTTCCACCTCTTTCAGATGCTATCTGAGATTGTCTCAAATGAGAACAACTACTCACAGAGCAGTCAGCAGATCATCAAGGTAAAGAGGAGGCTGGAGGGTCAGGGCTCAGGTGGTGGCAATGTTAGTTTTTCATTGAAAGTTTCTTTGAAAACATCCAGCCTAGCCTATTCTAGTTGAATGTAGAGGGATATGTTTGGTTTGTGAGCATTTGTTTGGTTTGTGGGACATTTGTAGGGCAGCAGGCTGTGGTTCTTGGGTTCAGTGGAGATGGTTGGGATGTTCCTGGAGGAGATGATGAACTGGCAGGATGAGAAGTCTCCATCTGAGAGGGAGGGTCTCATAACTGTACCTTGTAACTAATATCATGTGTGCTGGAGAGCTATGAGAAATATTTGGGAGACAGGAAACCATGGCAGTCTTCCTTGATCAAGTCTAGAAGCTTCCACATAAAAGAGGAAGCAAAACTTCAATACTCAGTACTCTTAGCAGCCCCGACCCTATCTGGACAATCAGACCTGGCACCATGGAGATCCATGCCTGAGTGGATGCCAGGACTTGTCTGCAGGCAGAATATCCTGAGTGGACTCCAGGGGAGGAGACACCTTTGGTATGGCTTCAGGCAGACTTTGGGGTCTCCACTCATGTTCGCTGGGGCAGGCAGGAGCTGCTCAACTTGGTCTCCAGAAACACCCCATTCTTAACTCCATGTGTGGGATGACACAAGTTCCCAAACCACACCCAGAAGCCAGGAGAAATAGATACCAGTTAGTCGTGGTTGGTGATGGTGTGACATCAGCTCAGATATGGCCACCATCTTAAGGAAGCAGTCTGTCCTCTGAGGCCCTGAGTGATTCAGTCCTAGTCAACAGCCTCTTGGCACTCTGTGTCCTCATATGGAATGGAAGAATGATCATACAGTGGTACTATCCTCACAATGAAGTATTAAGATTCAAGGGAGAAAAACAACATGTTGAGCATTTTCTTGACTCTGGGGGGTAGAGCACTATGGCCAGAGCACCCTCACTGCTAGTGTGCAATACTGAGGCCTCTGGACCCCCAATGAGAGGGTTCAGGTCTCTGTCACATCAGAGATAAACAGGCTCAGGGAGGCTGGTCTGCTTGCACAAGGTCAGGCAGAGGACCTCAGGCATTGGATGACATCATATTTCCACCTGCCTATTTGATCCAGGTGTCCGAGACCCCAAGGACGATAGTTGAGGGATGGAGGGCCTCACTGACCTAGTCCTCAACCCTGGCAGGAGGAGATCTCCAAGTTTGTGACCCTGGAGATGAACCTCAAAAGAACCCAGAAGAAGGAGCTGCAGCAGGAGAGGGTCAGTTTGCATGAGGCTGGGTGGGTTGGAGAGGGGTGACTTCAAAGCCAGTATGGGGGCCCTCCTCAAGACCATCCCTCTGGACCACTAAGCCTGAAAAGCCTCCTATCAATGTCCCCTCCTCTGGAACTTTAGGACCATGAGCTGTGGGAATCCTGGGGGACTAGTTGCATCCAATCAGAGTAAGAGTGTGGAAGAGCTGACACAGGATAGATTGGATGTGAGAGGGGGGCAAACTTGGCGACTTAAGAAAAGACAGTTCTGTGAGGTGACAACAATGGACTTTGGGGTCCTTTGAGTCTGGAAGGGGATCTTGGGGGTGGAAGCTAAGTGTCCAACAGTGTCCAGGGAAGGCTATGTAGTCCTAGGAGTCTGAGACTGAGGAGTTTTCAGGGCATGGTCTTGGGGACACCTGAGACCCTAGGCTCATTGTCACCCTACCCAATGCCATAGGGTGTCATCCAGGACATTGTCCCATGCCTGGGGATATTTCCCGCTCAAATTTTGATAGTGGACTATGTCATGCAGAAGTATCTGGAAGTAAGTGAGCCTGGGGGTGGGGGCAGGGTAGGAAAGTGACCCTGAGACTTGGGAGGAGAGACCACTCCCTGAGCCCTGAGCTCTCACCAGTGGATACACAGGTTATCCTGAAACCTCACAGCCTCCCTGGAAGCTGGGGTGACATGGTCTTCTTGAAGATGAGTAAAAGGAGGCTGGTCCAAGGGACCATCTCTTCATTGTCATCGGAGACTGGGACTGGAAGTTCTCCTTGTCTCCACTCCTGGTCCCCACACCTGGCACCCAGAGTCTGCCTGGTTCCATCCCCAGTGTGGACCGTCCTGTTCATGTTGAACCCCGCAGTAATGCAGTGTGACAGGGGATCAAGGGCGATGGGCATGGTAATGGATGGGGTCTCCTTCATGATGGATGCAAACTCTGTCTTCCAGAGGAGGATGGTCAATTTTGAAAAAAGGAGGAAGGTGGGCGGCTGTGGCCATCACTGCTGGGGTGGACTGGGGGTGTGTGGGATGGAAAACAAAGACCCTCCTGGGCAGGACACCCCTGGGCTGCATGCAGCTTCCTCTTAATTTGATGGGGAGAGTTTGAGGAGAAAAGACAGGGCTAAAGCCTCCTTCTGGAGGGTGAGGGATATACTTGGGATGAAGGACAACTTCAAAGCAGATGAGTTGTGTGAACTCAGCTCTGAGGGCAGGTAGAGCCTGGAAAAGAGTGGAGGGGTTGGGGGACCCACAGGAGCAAAACCAGCCACTGGACTGCTTCCCAACCAGCAAACCCACCCAGGCCTTTGCAGTGACTTCTCCTTCCCTCTGCCCCCAGGAATACCAGATGATTGCTGAGCTCCACCAGCTCCAGGCAGTCTGCTTCTATGACTCCCTTATGCTCAATGAGCAATTTGGGGCCTGGTTTGGAGACATGGAGCAGCTCAGCAAGAAAGATAGGTGAGGCCAAGACAGCATTAGGTCACAGTAGCTGTGGGATCACTGCTGAGGATCCTGGGTCAGCATAGGAACTGTTGCTTGAAGACAGCCGGGGTACCCAAATGCCAACTGCTGTGCAGGTACTGAGAGGGAGACCTGAGGTGTGGCTCCTTGGACCCTACAGCTGCCACTCTGTCCTGCAGCTACCACCTGTCTTGTGAGCAGGAACACAAATTCCAGTCAGCTAGTAAGAAAGTCAAGGGCAAACACTGCCTGGAAGGTATCAAGCCTTGGAGTGAAGAATGAATTCCCCATCCCAAGTGGGCAAGTGTGGGCTGACTCAGGGTTCATGGAAGCTTCAAGCTAAGTGTGAGCTGGGGGAGCCTGATGGTTTAGCCCTGGATCCCAGCTCCACTCCCAACCAAGGCTGTATGAGGGCAAGTTGCCCCTACCTGGGCCTGTTTCCTCGTCTGTGGAATGAAGTGATGCAGTTTGATCTCTCAGTAAGTCAGAGCCTACTGGCCACTATTAATGGAATGATCACTTAGCAGGGTGCAGTGGTAGCATGGGAGAAGTTTGATTGCATTCTGTTGGGGGGGCAATGTAAGCTGACCCTCTCTGGGTCCACAAAGGGTTCAGGAATTGTTGACTACTACAAAATTTCTAGAGCCTCCTAGAGGTTCTAGAGCAAGCCTAGGGTGCCCCAAGTCTCCACGTCTTCTGCTAATATTTCTGTCATCCATAGTTGGGGCAGTCAATCTCTGCATCAAAACAACTCCTCCATTGTCACATAAGCATTCAGATGAATGTCCTCTTTCTCCTACTCCATCAAACCCAGGGCCAGCTTGTCCAGCCACAAGCACCCAACTCATGGCCATGCTATAATTGGCACATGACCAACCATTTCATTGTCTGTATCAGCCTGGATGGGGACAATGGCCAGCAGTACGAGAGCATCATGGTGAGCTGGGTGTGGAGCTGTCCCCTGGGACCCATCACTGGTTCAGGGAGTAGACACATAAGGAATAACATGTTCCCTCTTTGCCATTCTGGAGCAGAGTTTGCAGTGGGGAAGGACAGACAGCTGCCTCCAGAAGCAGGAAGAGCATGAATTTGATGGTGGTCAAAGCTCAGGGCAGTGGACGTAGGGGCTGAGGCTGGCACACTGAGTCAGGAAGGTCTGGGAAAGGCTCTCTGAGGTAGCCCCAAAGAGAAGGGGGGAGGAGACAGCCTCCCAGGCCTGAGGGGGACATATGCTTGGCCAGCCTGAAGAACAGTAATGAGGCCAAGGTGAAGGAGCATGGGTCAAGGGGAAGAGTTAAGGTCAGAGAGGTTCTGGGAGCTAGGTCACATCAGGCCCTGTGAGCTGCTGGACGGACCTTGACTTTCTCATGCAGGGAGATAGGAGTCACTGGAGGGTCAGAGCAGAACAGAGATAACAAGTCACCTTTGGCCTCAAAGTGGAGGTTGGACCAGTGTGTGGAGACACAGGCCAGTGAGGCTACATTTCTCTTGTGGCAAGGAGCAGGTGTGGTTTAGCTAAGTTGTCATTTGTTCGACTTTTGACCTGAGCTCTTCCTGTAGCCAGGCCCTCATGGTCAAGGCAATTGTGGATGGACTTGCTGACCACAGCTGCATCCTGGAACTCAGGGCAGTTCTGGTGTGCTGTAGGTTGTCATCCAGTCCCTCCTCTTCTCTGACATCTGGGCTTGGACTAGATGTAGTGCTCTGCTCTGGAGGTGTCTTGGAAGGGCAGTGTTGGGGCAGGGGCACTCCCTGAGGGCAAGCCACCCCCTATGATTGTTAGGCAGGAGGTGATAGAGTGAGGCCCAGATTTCACTCCTCAGTCCCCACCCCTTGTCCCCAGGGCCCTGGGAGTCCATAGCAGCTGTAAGGCTGAGAACCCAGGGCACAGTGTTCAGGGTACAGGGCAGGGGTTTGGACCCACACTGGGAAACACCTTCAAGACAAAAGTGAAGGTTCTTGTCAGAGATGTGGTAAGTAATGTTTGGAAAGACCCCCTCATTCCATGGAGGTCTCCCCAGTGGAGAAGAGAAGACAGAGAGGCCCCTTTAGACCCAGCCCTGACCAAAGATGGTTCCATAGGGTCTTTGGCAGCTGCATTCTGGGGGAACTGGCTCCAGGACCCATGCCCTAAGGGCCTGTCCCTTGATCCACCACAGGTGACGAACCAGGAAATGGCTCCAGCTGTGATCCACAAGGCCATGGAAGAACATAATCTGGATGGGGACAATTCAGGATTACAAGCTGGTGCAAATCATTTCAGAGAATCAAAGTAAGTCAAAGGGCAAGTTGGAGAGTGTAGTGGTGAAGGAGGTAGACATGGGCACCATGTCCCCAGCCTGAATGTCTGAGGCCCTCCAGCCCCAGTGTACCTGACAGCAGAGCATGTAGGCACCCTGTCCACAAACGAGGCTGCCCAGAGCAGACCACAGTGCCTGCAGCCTCTTCACCCTACCTGCCCTTCTCCCTGGTGTACCCTTCCCTGGACATGACCCAGGCATTTGCAAACCAAGTTCAAAGCTAACAACATTGAGGTACCCAGAGCAAAGGCTTTTCACCTTGGATCATGAGAAAGATGGCCAAGCAGAGGAATTCAACTTCAAAGGCATCCTCTGGACAGGAGGGTGTGATTGCACCTCCAAAAGCACCAGGGCTGGTGGACACAAGCAACAAACAATTTACAGGCCATGCCTTTATGATAGTGATAACAAGACCAAATCATCTTGATCCTCTTTGGAGGCTCTAGGGAGCTGCCCCAGTATTCTAGAAAGTAGGAAAGGGAAGGAATTCAGAAGAACAACAAAGAACCAGAGTCTGGTGTTCTGGGCTTTGAACCCTTAGATAGGTTTCCTAAGCACCAGGGCCAGCTCCCCATCCCCAAAGAGGAGGGAAAATTAACCAAGGTATGTGCACAGGGTATTTCTGTGCACCATGAAGGTAACTGGATTCTTGTCAGTGAGCTGATCACCACTTCCCAGACACTAGACCAGACAAATTAAAATGACTCCCACCATTCCTAGAAGTTGGTCCTAAATTCTCTCTTGTCTTTTGAATGGGAGCTGTGGGGTGTGAAATAGGGCAGAAGGACTTGTCCTACAGAACAGGAAGACTGAGGACTGGATAGTTTAAGAAAGGAAATGAGTAGCCATACCACTGAGGCCAGAGCAGGAATTCCAGCCCAGAGTTTCTTTCTAGCTGGCTCTAGGCCAGGAAGATTTGAGGAAAATAGGATCAGTGTAAACACTTTCTGAGGGTCAGGTAGTGCATTGTGGAGGCCTTAAGGAGCCCTGCTTAGGAGATCTGGGCCAGGGCTGCCCTTCACTGGGTCCCAGTGGTCTTGTCTTGGGTAGTACTGGATTTGGGGGCTGTGCACTGTATTCCAGAAATCCAGTTTCAGCTCCGAGATCCTGAGTAGTGAAGGTATCAGGGGGTGAGGTAGGGGAATAGATAAGTAAATAAGTAAACAATATTTACTTATTGTAAATAGTTAATGTTAGATGTTAATATTTTATTATTAAGGTCTTGTTTCAACTACAGCCTCAGAGATGATGACTGGCTCTTTCATTTACTGTGCCTATTGAAATGAGGTGCAGCTTCTTGCATTGCTCTTTCAAATAAGAAGCTATGCAGAGTCATCAGTTTATTTTATTTTATTTTTTTCTGTTTTTTGTTTTTTTGTTTTTATTTATTTATTTATTAATTTTTTAAATTACATTCAAAAAATATGAGATCCCATTCAACCGCACCACCCCCACCCCCCACTCCCCCTACAGCAACACTCTCTCCCATCATCGTGACACATCCATTGCACCTGGTAAGTACATCTCTGAGCATCACTGCACCCCATAGTCAATGGTCCACATCATAGCCCGCACTCTCCCACGTTCCATCCAGTGGGCCCTGGGGGGATCTACAATGTCCCATAATTGACCGTGAAGCACCACCCAGGAAAACTCCATGTCTCGAAAACGCCTCCCCATCTCATCTCTTCCTCCCATTCCCCGCACCCAGCAGCCACCTTGGCCACCCTTCCCACACCCATGCCACATTTTCTCTGTGGACATAGGATTGGTTGTGTCCATTGCACATCTATGTCAAGTGGGGGCTTAGATTCCACATGGATACTGGATGCACTCCTCCTGCTTTCAGTTGTAGACACTCTAGGCTCCATGGTGTGGTGGTTGACCTTCAACTCCATGTTAGCTGAGTGGGGTAAGTCCAATAAATCAGAGTGTAGGAGCTGAAGTCTGTTGAGGCTCTGGGCCTGGGTATCATATTGTCCGTCCAGAGATTCAAATCCCCTAAATATATCTTAAACCCCAGCACCAACTACAATTCCAGTAAAGTAGCATGCAAGTCTTGTGAAAAGAGATCCCCTCTGAGTTCAGTTCCATCACGCAGAAACACCAGCTCCAAAGAAGGGCCATCTGCCATAGCAGTGAACCCCATCTGCCATGACCATAGAACCCGTGGGTCTCTTTATCCCTCAAAAGAACCAATACCTGGGGTTGTATCTACTTTATCTGTCTCTTAGACTCTGTTCAGTTGTGCATAAGGGCATTCCTTCTGACAACCTCCAGACTCTTTTTTAGAGACTCATAGCCTTATAATCTCATTTCTCCTTTCCATTTCCCCCTTCCATTAGGTCAAACAGCATTTTGAAGTCATGTTATTATATGTAGACTGGGTATTCTGCTGATCTGCATTGAACCTTTAATTCAAGGTCATTTTCTAGTTGCATCTTCAGCTGGTATGTGGCAATGATCCCTCGGTGCTAGGGAGACTCATCCCCGGGTGTCATGTCCCATGCCGGGGGAAATGCACTGCATCTACATGATGAGTTTGGCTTTGAGAGTGGCCAAATTTGAGTAACATGAAGGCTGTCAGGAGGAAACTCCCAGGCACAATGCTACTCTAGGCCTTGTTCTTATTGCAGGTGTATAGGCTCACAAGCATAGCCATTAATATCAGGAGCCCACTGTTGGGCCCTCATTCCTTCCTGGTTCTTACCGTTGCACCTGGGGGACTGCTGCTGCTCCCCCAGGACCCACGACAGTGACCCCCCAGCCAGGAACCCAGTACCCCCCCAGCTGTTGTTTTTAATTGTTTCCACTATGAGTATATCTAAACATTACCATGTACCCTGGGCATATGCCCTGTATAACTGCCTGTCAATCATATATAGCCTGTCAATAACATCCCATATCAGTATTCCTCCACTGCCATTGTTGAACCACTCTGTGATCCAAAATTTCCTGTAAAGTGAAACCCAACATAATGTCAGTTTCCCTTACTAGTAAAATGGAATATAGCGATGAGTTTAAAGGTTAGATCTAGAGTACATATTGATTTGGAAAATTTTCTACATCCTATCTTTTTTTCTTTTTTTCTTTTTTCTAATTATTGAGCTTCTCTTCACAAGAGTCTTAGATCACAGTAATTCCTATATACAATATACAGTACTCCCACAGATCCACCATAAAACCTTTTCCCTTCCACAGCGATAATCTTTTAACTTATTCATATCATATTTCCTGAAACTGATGTACAGATTCCAAAACAATAGCTTTCAAACAAGGTGACAACTGTGCTTACTATGTGGTCCATACTTTAGGATGTACAGTTTTCTAAATTTTTTAGTTATCCTATGTTTTGCATTATGGCTTACATTATTAGACTGTCGTCCCCTATATGTTTTTGGTGTAACATTACATGTTTTATATTCATCCTCGTGTACTCTCACAAAACTCCTCTCTTGCCCCCACATTTACCTTGGTTCCATCCATTCCACTTCAATTTTCCCTCCCCTTGGGGCCCACAGCACCAGCCAATCTCCATTTCCCAATAAGCCACGTCCAGAGATAACTTGCAGCAGTGTTCAGGGCCTGACTTTCTCAACTGCCCTAATGCCCTGGGAGCCACCCTTTCTCACGAGAGATACAGTTCTCTCTATTTGATGGCATTAGTCCTCCCCAGGATGTGGGTCCACCCCAACTCTCACTTCTTGGGTCTCTTCCCAATGGTACAACCCACCTTGGCAAAATGAGCCTTCAGCTATTACCCCAGAGTCTGTCCCGCATCAGACCATCCCCCCTGAGCATCCTAAACAGGTAACCCTCCTAATTATACTTTGATACGATTTTCTCAACATTTTGTTCTCAACGAACACCTGACACTCTCCCATGTTCGTATGTTGCCCCTCCCTCCCCCCAATTTTTGGACAATATTACCCCTCCGCCCATCCCCAGCCCCCCTCAATCCCACAAAGCCCCACCCAAAGGCAACCCCTTGCCCCCATTTTGTCCCTTCTTTGTGCTCACACTTATTTTAGAAGGGAGAAGCAAAAAGAGCCAGCCACCCTTCCCTGGCTAACTGAAGCAAACACAGAAATCCCCTTTCACAGAGCCAATGTGCATTTCAGTATTAATACACCCAGAAGGAGCAGAGACCAGCCATAAGAAACATTGGGATTTACATGTAGAAGGCCCTTCCATTTACCAGGACTATTTCCTGACCCAGGACAGGGCAGCGACTGACTTTCTACCACTTTCTGCTTCTTGACTGAGATTTTGTTTGAGCACCAAATAGGAATTTGTAGTTTTCAAGGTAAAAGCCCAGGTTTACATTAGCACTAGCTATAGATAAAATTAGAACACAGCTTCCAATGTGGAAAGGAAAAGGACAGAAAAAGATTATTAGCACATGACCCAAGGGCAGGCAGAACCTTGCATTTTCAGTCCCCCTCTAGGGCCCATGGTCAAATCTTTACCTTAGATTCCATGCTTTGGGATCCTTATCCCTGACACCAGAATATCTTTTCCATATGAGGGGACTGGAGTGATTGAGATGCAGCTTTTCTGGCTCCAGCTGGGCCTTGTTTTATAAATACTACTGCTGCCTATGAACTAGTGCTCCCCACTGCCCTGCCATTCCTTGTGCAATGTCTTAAACCAGAAAATCCCTGACAGGTCTTATAATCTGTGTCAGGTACTAGTGGCCTCTCCTGCCTGGCTGGGGCCTGAGGCATCATCTGTGGGCTCTGAATGCCAATAGAAGAATACTTATTCCTTGTAAGCTAGAGAAACACAGTCTTTTCTGTGGGTCAAGGTGAAGTCTTGGGCTGTGTGGTTTGAAGTCCACCATCTTGGGGATCTCCAATTTACACTCTCAGTTGTGTTGCTAATGATTATCCTCAAGAGTAGTTTGGGGTGGTGGACTTGGCCCAGTGCTTAAAGCATCATTCTACCACTGAGAGGTCCGCGGTTCAAACCCCAGGCCTCCTTGACCTGTGTGGAGCTGGCCCATGTGCAGTGCTGATGCACGCAAGGAGTGCCATGCCATGCAGGGGTGTCCCCCACATAGGGGAGTCCCATGCACAAGGAGTGCACCCCATAAGGAGAGCCACCCAGTGCAAAAGAAAGTTCAGCCTGACCTGGAAAGGTGCCGCACACACAGAGAGCTGACACAACAAGATGATGCAACAAAAAGAAACACAGATTCTCTTGCCACTGATAACAACAGAAGCAGACAAAGAAGATGCAGGAAATAGATACAGAGAACAGACAACCGGGGTGGGGGGGGAGGGGAGAGAAATAAATAAATAAATAAATCTTTTTTTTTTTAAAGTAGTTTGGCTCTCAGCCCTTAGAGATAGCAGCCCCCTGGGTTGATTTTGTCCATTGTCCAATATTTGTGCTTTGCTTATGCCTTTGAGGTATGGGCAATTCCTGTGGGGAGGGGATAAATGATACATCCTGAGGGGGAAAGGGAATGCAACCAGGACTGAGGATCACAGTCTTGCATAGACACACGTCTCCACAAATTAAATTACTGAATGGCTTCCTGTCTGGGTGGTGACAGACCTTATCCTGAGCTACCCCTGTGCCCTCCCCTGGCTTCCCCAATGTTCAGGAACTAAAGGTTTAATCCCTGGCATAGCACAGAGCCCCAGGACCCTTCACTACCCTCCTGCTTGTCCCAGCTGTGGGCTGTGGGGCCACTTCAGACTGGTTTATCAGGGAATGAAAACACTAAAATCTTACATTTTAACTAACAAATATATATCTGAACTAATCCATTTTCTCTGTAAATAACAGAGTTTCCAGCTCTCTTTACTGATCAGGCTGATAAGTCAGGAAAATCTGGTAGCAACATCCACCACTAATGCTCAGATTGTAGTCCCAGAATACTATTTTCCATGAAAAAAAGAGAGGGCACCTAGGAGGTATGTGTGAGTCCAGGTCTTAGCCAGGAAATGTGTGGGAGGAACCTGACAATCATGGTGTACTGGAGAGCATGGAAGGCACCAAAGCCCTCAGGAGTGGAGTCAAGACATGACAGCAGACAACTAGAAGGCCTTCTGGCCAAATCTGGGACAAGTTTGGTATCATAATAGCCAAAAAGTACAAGCAACTCAAATGCCCATCAAGTGGTTAAGGTACAAAGAAAATATGGTCTATCCATAAAAGGAGATATTATCATAAATAAAATGTAATAAAGTACAGATATAAGGTAGAAGGTGAAGAACCCGAAGAACATTATGCTAAGTGAAAGAAGGTGGACACTAGAGGCCACTAATAGAATTCCATTCATATGAAGGATCTGCACTAGACAAGTCCAGACAGACAGAAGATAGATCAGTGGTTGCTAGGGACTGGGGTGAGGGTGGTTGGGGGAAAGTGATTGCAATTGGGCCCAGGATTTCATTTGGAATTGATGAAAATATTCTGGGATTAAATAGTGATTATGTTTCTACAGTCTTGTGAATATACTAAAAAGCATGGAGCATGGCACTTTCACAGGCTAAAGTTATGGCATCTTAATTATAGCTCAGTAAAAAAAGTTAGGTCAATACTGGACGTCCTTAATATTGTTTGACTTCAGTGGGGCCTGGACAGCTTGTGAAATAGACAAACACCTGAACATTCATTGATGATCTTAACAAAGTCTCAGGGGTTTTCAGAGACTAGAGGAATTTGGGGGTGGTCAGGTGAGTTGCTGTGTCCCTGGCTCTGGCCTTTCCCCTTGTCCAAATCTGTCCCTATCCCCCAACCCCCCTGCCTTGCCCCCTGGGAATGGCATCTCCCCTCATGTATTTTAGGGGGAGCTCAGAGAGTGTCTTCTCATTACCCTGAGCTTCTATGCAACCCGCTTGGTGTCCTGAGTCTGCCACAGGTAAGAAAAGGTTTCTGTGGGAACTTGTAATACAGCAGGTGCAGGGGCTACACTGCTCAAGCACTGCTGTGCTGGCTGGTAACCTGCCATGGCCTTGAGTCCCCCAGGCTCTACCCTAGACTCCCTGGCCCTTTCTTTGGGACCCCAGGACCTCCCCATGATCTGGCACCTAAAGGGTTCATGCCTCATGGCAGAGGCCTCAGGACCCCGACCAAGACTGGTTTTCTTTCTCTTGACCAAACTGCCAACCTAGCTTCTTAGGTGCCCTTCCTTGCTCCCTCCCCAATCCTGACTACCTCAAAACTAATCTTGTAGCTGTGGGACTGCAGAGCAAATTCACCCAGAATGCAGGATAAAAACTTCTCAGACCCTAAAACTTCTAAATATCAAACTCACACTTGTCCTGAATCTTCTCCTCCCAGCTGCCCCTCACTCAAGCCTTTAGGTTGGCCTGGGGCTGAAAGGCCCCTCACCAGGCCGTTCCTTTTCTGCCTCTTCCTCTCCTCCAGAACTCCAGGTGGCCTCAGCACAGTCCCTTGGCTGTCAGTGAAAATCTTGATCACATGGCCCTAGAGCTCCCTCTGCTGATGCCTTTCCCACTAATTGTCTAGGAACCACAAGGCCTCCTAGTGTTAACGGGTGTTTTTTCCTGAATGGCCTAGCAGAAGGGCCCTGGGGGACCAAGAAAGGAGGGAAGGTAACTTAGGAGAGGAGCTTTACATGTGCAGGTAGAAGAAAAAGCAGCTGTATGTGTGTTGGAGATGGACTCAGGGGTCTATGGGGTGGGGTCAGTGACAGATACCCTAAGACATTTCAAGGAGTGTGGGAAGGAACAATGACCACTGCCACCATAAAAACATTGAAATGTAACGCATTTAAGCAGGTAAAGGAAGGGCATGTCAAATGAACACAGTCTGCTAGCTGAAGTGATGAGGAGTAGAACCTAGGAGTAAGATGAGAAAGCCAGGCAACATAGAGAGAGCAGAACTAAGGCCCAGAGAGAAAAGGTGCAGAGAGAGAGACAGGGAGGAGAAGGTTGGGAGTGGAAGTGGGGAGAGAGGAGGTGAGCTGGGGTCCATGGAAATCAGAGAAAGAGAGAGCAGCCAGGCATCAGTCCCCTTGTCCCACTGTCATCTGCTATATACCTATCCCATGGCTAAGGAGCTAGTCTGCCTGGGCCCCTGCTTCTTGTAACTCAATTACTGAACACACAGACTTGGCTGGACTAGGTGCCCAAGGACTGTTAGAATCCATGCTCATAGGTGCTTGGGCTTTCCGGGTGATTTTATCTGTGAGTATCCAGAAGGCCATTGCTGGCAAAAAGACCATGGTGGCTTCTAAGGTTCAGTAGCAGTGATACAAGGGAGACCTGCATCCTGGAGTTACCCAGGGTCTCTACAAAAGCCTTGGTGCCATGTATGAACCCTGATGCAAGAAGCAAGAGCTTGGGGCACAGAAGAACAGGTACTCCTGGCTCTCCATTTCCTGAGACTTAGACAGTTCTTTCAAAGGTCTTATGTTTGTCCTCATCCACTACCTGTCTACCTATGCCTGGATGCTTGGAAAAGTGAGGCTGGTGACACTGAGATGAGCTTCTTCCTTGGAGAGTGCCCTAATATGTTCCTGGAATAATCAGAAGCACTGAATGCCATCATTGGAAGGATTGCCTTGTCCTCTGTCGCTAATATGATCCTCACACTCCCAGAATCACTGATTTTCAGCACTGGAATTTTGTCTTGTCTTTTCTCCATTGGGAGTAAGGAATGTCCCCTAGATCATCCTACTGAGCACAGTTCACATGTCACCTCTTCTAGGAATTCTACATTGGTGATTCCCAGGCAGAATAAAGAGTTTTCTTTATTTTTTTAAATTATTTATTTATTTTTAAAAATTACATTAAAAATCTATGAGGTCCCATTCAACCCCACCACCCCCACCCCCCTCTCTCCCCACAGCAACACTCTCTCCCATCATCGTGACACATCCATTGCACCTGGTAAGTACATCTCTGAGCATCACTGCACCCCATAGTCAATGGTCCACATCATAGCCCACACTCTCCCACGTTCCATCCAGTGGGCCCTGGGGGGAACTACAATGTCCCGTAATTATCCGTGAAGCACCACCCAGGACAACTCCACGTCCCGAAAACGCCTCCACATCTCATCTCTTCCTCCCATTCCCCAAACACAGCAGCCACCATGGCTACCCTTCCCACACCCATTCCACATTTTCCTCTGTGGACATTGGATTGGTTGTGTCCATTGCATATCTATGTCAAGTGGGGGCTTAGATTCCACATGGATACTGGATGCACTCCTCCTGCTTTCAGTTGTAGACACTCTAGGCTCCATGGTGTGGTGGTTGACCTTCTTCAACTTCATGTTAGCTGAGTGGGGTAAGTCCAATAAATCAAAGTGTACAAGCTGAAGTCTGTTGAGGCTCTGGGCCTGGGTGTCATATTATCAGTCCAGAGATTCAAATCCCCTAAATATATCTTAAACCCCAGCACCAACTACAATTCCAGTAAAGTAGCATGCAAGTCTTGTGAAAAGAGATCCCCTCTGAGTCCAATTCCATCACGCAGAAACACCAGCTCCAAAGAAGGGCCATCTGCCATAGCAGTGAACCCCATCTGCCATGACCATAGAACCCGTGGGTCTCTTTATCCCTCAAAAGAACCAATACCTGGGGTTGTATCTACTTTATCTGTCTCTTAGACTCTGCTCGGTTGTGCATAAGGGCATTCCTTCTGACAACCTCCAGACTCTTTTTTCAAGATTCATAGCCTTATAATATCATTTCTCCTTTCCATTTCCCCCTTCCATTAGGTCAAAGAGCATTTTGAAGTCATGTTATTATATGTAGACAGGGATATTCTGCTGATCCGTATTGAACCTTTAATTCAAGGTCATTTTCTAGTTGCATCTTCAGCTGGTATGTGGTAGTGATCCCTCGGTGCCAGGGAGGCTCATCCCCGGGTGTCATGTCCCACACTGGGGGAAATGCACTGCATCTACATGCTGAGTTTGGCTTTGAGAGTGGCCACATTTGAGTAACATGAAGGCTGTCAGGAGGAAACTCCCAGGCACAGTGCTACTCTAGGTCTTGTTCTTATTGCAGGTGTATAGGCTCAAAAGCATAGCCATTAGCATCAGGAGCCCACTGTTGGGCCCTCCTTCCTTCCTGGTTCTTGCCGTTGCACCTGGGGGACTGCTGCTGCTCCCCCAGGGTCCACGACAGTGACCCCCTGGCCAGGAATGCAGTACCCTCCCAGCTGTTGTTTTTAATTGTTTCCACTATGAGTATATCTAGACATTACTATATACCCTGGGCATATGCCCTGTATAACTCCCTGGCAACCATATATATCCTTTCAATAACATCCTATATCTGTATTCCTCCGCTGCCATTGTTGAATCACTCTGTGATCCAAAACTTCCTGTAAAGTGAATCCCAACATAATGTCAGCTTCACACGAGTCTTAGATCACTGAAATTCATATATACAATATACAGTACTTCCCCAGATCCACCATAAAACCTTTTCCCTTCCACAGCGATAATCTTTTAACTTATTCATATCATATTTCCTGAAACTGATGTACAGATTCTGAAACAATAGCTTTCAAACAAGGTGACATCTGTGCTTACTATGTGGTCCATACTTTAGGTTGTACAGTTTTCTAAATTTTTTAGTTATCCTATGTTTTGCATTATGGTTTACATTATTAGTCTGTCATCCCCTGTATGTTTTTGGTATAATATTACATGTTTTATATTCATCCTCATGTACTCTCACAAAACTCCTCTCTTGCCCCCATATTTACCTTGGTTCCATCCATTCCACATCCATTTTCCCCTCCCCTTGGGGCCCACAACGCCAGCCAATCTCCATTTCCCAAGAAGCCATGTCCAGAGATACTTGCAGCAATATTCAGGGCCTGACTTTCTCAACTGCCCTAATGCCCTGGGAGCCATCCTTTCTCACGAGAGATACAGTTCTCTCTATTTGATGGCATTAGTCCTCCCCAGGATGTGGGTCCACCCCAACTCTCACTTCTTGGGTCTCTTCCCAATGGTACAACCCACCTTGGCAAAATGAACCTTCAGCTATTCCCCCAGAGTCTGTCCCACATCAGACCCTGAGCATCCTAAACAGGTAACCCTCCTACTTGTACTTTGATATGATTTTCTCAACATTTTGTTCTCAATGAACACCTGACGCTCTCCCATGTTCATATGTTGCCCCTCCCTCTCCCCAATTTTTGGACAATATTACCCCTCTGCCCATTCCCAGCCCCCCTCAAACCCACAAAGCCCCACCTGATGGCAACCCCTTGCCCCCATTTTGTCCCTTCTTTGTTCGAGCAAGTACTTCTTAGACAACGTTAAATAGAAGGGGAGACAGTGGGCATCCTTGTCTTGTTCCTGAGTTTCGAGGGAAGGATTTTGGGATTTCTCCATTGTAAAGAATGTTGGCTGTAGGTTTTCCATATATACTCTTTATCATGTTCAAAAGATTTCCTTGTATTCTGATCTTTTGGAGTGTTTTTATCAAGAAAGGGTGCTCTATTTTGTCAAATGCTTTTTCTGCATCTATAGATATAATCATGTGATTTTTTTTCCTTCGATCTGTTTATATGGTGTATTACATTGATGGATTTTCTTATGTTGAACCATCCTTGCATACCTGGAATGAATCCCACTTGGTTGTGGTGTATAATTCGTTTAATGTGTTGTTGAATACGATTAGCAAGTATTTTGTTAAGTATTTTTGCATCTAGGTTCATTAGAGAAATTGGTCTGTAATTTTCCTTTCTTGTGGTGTCTTTGTTTGGCTTTGGTACTAGGGTAATGTTGGCATCATAGAAGGAGTTAGGCAATGTTCCTTCTGTTTTCATTTTTTGGAAGACTTTCAGCAGGATTGGCGTTAGTTCTTTCCAGAATGTTTTGTAGAATTCACCTGTGAAGCCATCTGGCCCTGGGCTCTTCTTAGTAGGGAGGTTTTTAATGACTGATTCTATCTCTTTACTTGTGATTGGTTTGTTGAGATCATCAATTTATTCTTTCATCAATATGGGCTGCTTATGTGTTTCTAGGAATTTGTCCATTTCATCTGAATTGTCATTTTTGTTGGAATATAGTTTTTCAAAGTATCCTCTTGTGATAGTCCTTATTTCTGTGGGGTCAGTGGTGATATCTCCTTTCTCCTTTCTTATTTTGTGTATTTGCATCTTCTTTCTTTTTTACTTTGTTAGTCTCACTAAAGGTTTGTGAATTTTGTTAATCTTCTCAACAAACAAGCTCTTGGTCTTGTTTATCTTTTCAAGTGCTTTCTTATTTTCTATTTTATTTAGTTGTGCTCTTATCTTTGTTACTTCCTTCCTTCTTCTTCCTGTTGGGTTACTTTGTTGTTGTTTTTCTAATTCCTTCAAATGTGCAGTTAGTTCTTCAATTTTCCCTCTTTCTACTTTTTTGATATATGAATTTATGGCTATAAATTTCCCTCTCAGTACTGCTTTTGCCGCATCCCATAAATTTTGGTATGTTGTGTTATCATTATCATTTGTTTCAAGGTAGTCGTTGATTTCTTTTTGAGATTTTCTCTTTGACCCAATGTTTTTCTAAGAGTGTGCTGTTTAATGTTCAAATCATGGTGTGAAATCTGGGCCTCTGGCCCTTGCAAATTTCCAGCTTCACTCCACTGTGGTCAGAGACATTATTTTGTATAATGTTGATCTTTCCGAATTCATTAAACCTTTCTTTGTGGCCTAGCATATGGTGTATCTTGGAGAATGATCCATGTGCACTTGAGAAAAATGTATATCCTGCTGTGTTTGGGTGTAATGATCTTTATATGTCTATTAGATCCAGCTCCTCTAATATACTGTTCAAATGTTTTGTTTCTTTAGTGATTCTCTTTTGAGATATTCTGTCCAGAGTTGATAGTGGTGTATTAAAATCCCCCACTATACTTGTAGATGCATCTATTCTTTCACTTAGTTTTTCCAGCATTTGCCTCACGTATTTAGAGGCACCCATGTTAGGAGCATAAATATTTATGATTGTTTGATCTTCTTGACAGATAGTCCCTTTCACTAAAATTTAGTCTCCTTCTTTGTTTCTCACAATTGTTTCACATTTAAAGTCTATTTTGTCTGATATTAATATAGCTACTCCTGCCTTTTTTTTGGTTATTATTTGCTTGTATGATTGTTTTCCAACCATGGACTTTCAACATCCATGAGTCTCTGGATCTCAGATGTGTCTCTTGTACACAGCATATAGATGGGTCATATTTCCTTATGCAATGTCCCAGTCTGAATCTTTTGATAGGTGAGTTTAATCCGTTGACATTCAGTGTTATTACTTTCAAGGAATTATTTGTGTTAGCCACATTTTGATTAGATTTGTGTTTGTCATATTTGTTTGCTTTTTTTCCCCCTCTCTTTTTGTCTTTTTTGTTGCTCTTACACTCTCCTCCAACTCTGCCTATCCTGTTTTTTCCTTTCTTCCTGCAGATCTCCCTTTAGAATTTCTTGAAGGGGACGTTTCTTGTTGGCATACTCTTTCAGCTTCTGTTTATCTGTGAATATTTTGCACTCTCCATCATTTCTGAATGCTAGTTTAGCTGTATAGAGTATTCTTGGTTGGAAAATTTTTTCTTTTAGTACCTTGACTATATCATACCACTGCCTTCTTGCCTCCATGGTTTCAGATGAGAAATCAGCACTTAATCTTATGGAGCTTCCCTTGTATGTCATGGTTTTCTTTTCTCTTGCTGCTTTTAGAATTTTCTCTTTGTCTTGAGCATTGGATAATTTGACATGTATATGTCTTGGCGTGGCCCTGTTGGGGTTTCTGACTAGTGGAGTGCGCTGTGCTTCTTGGATATGTACATCTGTCTCTTTCAGTAGATTTGGGAAGTTTTCAGCCATTATTTCCTGCAACACTCCTTCTGACCCCTTTCCCTTCTCTTCTCCTTCTGGAGTGCCTATAATACGTATGTTTGAGTGTTTTGCATTATCATTCAGGTCCCTAAGTCCTAGCTGGATTTTTTCTATCTTTTTATTTACCATTTCTACTATCTGTTTGATTTGTGAAGAACTGTCTTCCACATCACTAATTCTCTACTCTGCCTCTTCTAGTCGGCTGATATTTGCTGCAAGTGTATTTTTGATTTCTTGAACAGTGGTGTGCATTCCCATCATATCTGTTATCTTTTTGTGTATGTCTGCAATTTCCCCTCCAAGTGTTGTCTTCATGTTGTTAACCTCTTCCTTTACTTCATTAAATTTGTCAGTGATGAATGTTCTGAGATCTTTCATTACTTGTGCGAAGTTCTCTCCCCTCCCTGATTTTTGGTTTGTAGATTTTTATTGCTTTCTCATCATCATTTTATCTTGATCGTTTTAATCAGTTCTTTAGCTTGTTTCTCTAGTCTTGGGGATTAATTAGCTGTTGTTTTTGTGTAAGTGTTATATCTTCTCTTTGTCAATTTGTTCTTCTTATTCTAATTTCTTATTGCTTGCTGATTTCACTTTAAAGGAAAGTATTAGGGCCAGGGAAAGGCAATTGTGTAAGCAAGGAAAAAGTGTAAAGTAGTAGTGGTGATATATGTTAACAAAGCAAGAGTATGAGATCTGGGAGGATGGATGTTAGATTCATGTAAGATGTGTAGAGTTTTAGCAGTAGGTAGAGTACCTATAATGAGGTAGTTGACTGAATATGGGAGGAATATGGTATAATTAAAAAGCTAGTATTTTCATGAGAGAGGGAAAGAGAAAAGAAAAGCAATAGTTTCAAGAGTGGATAACAGACAGAAAACAAATCAAAGGTATTAGAAATTAAGAGTTAGACACTTTGTGGATCAAAGAAAGGGAGGTGGAATATAGGAGAGCCAGTAGATGATGGAGGATATCAAGATGTAGGGGGAAGGGGATAGTATAGGTAGCCAAAATCAATTCACACAGAAATGAGGCGGTGGAGGATGAGGAAACCCAGAAAATGTGAGGTGTCCCCTGCAGCACCTATTGTATAATTAAGATAAAATAAAATAAGAAGAAAATGAGGGAGAAGAGAGAGGAAAAAAAACAAAAAAAAAGAGAGAAGAAAGGAGGAAAGAAAAAGGGGGTTGGTAAAGGGTGGGGAGCAGGTAGGGAAAAGAAAAAAAAGATATACCCCAACCACAACAGCAGCAACAACAACAAAAAAAAACCTAAATAACTGAAAAAAAAAAGACTTTGGAGGATACGCTGGGAGAAAAGACTAGGGAATAATGCATCGTTAGCAATCAGGATATTAAAAAGAAATAAAAAATAAGATAAAATAAGAATAAAAACAAAACAAAACAAAAAAGAAAAAATGCCAACGTTGAGGGCTAGGACATTCAAGGAACTCAGTTGGACCTCAGGGTGTGATGGATTCAGGGATGGAAAGTCTGAGATATTGAAGACTCAAGAGGTGTGAGTCTCTGGGGTGTGGGCCACCAGGGTTTAGGGGACTCAGACCTCGCTACCTCAAGTCTAGTTAACAGGGAGCCTGGGAGCACCACAGTGCATCACATCCTTCAGGGATCCCCACAGCTGGGTGTCAGCCCTATGGGTGAGGTCACATCTGCAAACTCTATCCTGTGTGTCTGAACCCGGCAATTCACTCACTCACTGGGGTCTATACTGTGGATGTATCACCAATTCGACTTCAGGACCCTCCTACCCTGTAAGCCCCTGGAACAGCCACCTGGGGGCGCCTCTACACTGCAGCCAATTTAATGATGCAGATCAATAGCCAGGCCTGGGGGTGGGGCTTCAGCCAGAAATGCTGATAACAGAGTCCAAAACCGATTTTCCCATGCTTCGCAAAATATTCCCCTAATCAGCTTCCAGTTGTCTCCCACCCTGCCAGACCCTGGTGGCATCTCTTTATTGCTATTAATTTAAGTCCACTGCCAATCGGCAGCCGAGCTTGGGGGGGGGAGCAGGGCTCTAGGCAGAAGTGCTATTATTTGTGTCCGCAATAAAAAATTCCCCCACTTCACAATAAAACTCCCATTTGTCTCCCCAAATCGGTCTGCAAAGGCCTCCTGTTCTTTTAACCCCCCAATAGGCCACTCAGGGCTTATGAACTCCCCAGTACTGCAGAGCCTCCAGATATCACCCCCACCATGCCGGTGCCACGGCTCTGCCCACCCCAGGAGGGAGCAACCCACATGCAGCCCCAGCCTCCATGTAATCCAGTCTCAATTATATTTTATAGATGAGTTTTCTCTGTTACCTTCCCACCAAATCGATGTCCAGACACCTCCTGCCCTGCAAAAATCCTGAAACAGCCTGGTCCCAAAGAACCTCCAATGCTGCCCAGCTGCTTCTTTGCACTCCAATGCAGTTTAAAAAGCAAAATATCAATCCTTAAAAACTAAGACAATCTTGTTAAAATGATTTTTTTTTTTTTGCTTTCAAATTGTGCTTTAATTTCTGCAGGCAGATATGGTGCAGAGAGATATGAGTATAAACTGTTGCACATCCAGAAAATTAAAGAGCACATTTATATAGTTTTAACTCAACAGCTTATTCCCTTAATAAAATAAGAGGAAAGTTTGAATTTAATTAAAGCTACTTTATCTTCAGTGTAAAAACTTGCAGGTATAAACAAACTTAAGATATTATATATAGTAAATAAGTGTACATTACCAAATTTGCACAGTGCAACACTTAAAGTCTCATTTCAGCTTTTACTGTTAAACATAACCTACATCTCAATCTTGAATTAAAATTTCACTATATAAACCCAGTAAGAATTCTGTATACAAATAAATGCTATAGAATTCTTACATGTTACATGTTACAATAGCTTACTTTTCTATTTCAATTTTTAAAATATCATAGAATAATATTTCAATGCACATTCAACTGCTATGAAAACAGCCATGACCTTGTGCCTTTAAACCATTCTTTGTGAAGTGTAAAGCATCACACCAGGCATTTTTGGAATGAAAATCACTAAGATCCTAAGACTGAAGAGGCTACAGTATAAATAGTCACTTTATAATATGGTAACAAAGTAGCTACTTAGTATATATTTGGGAGGCAAAGGGGCAGAGAAGTGGAGATTAGTGCTAGTTTTAAGAAGGCCCATAGAACGTATGTGAAGGTAGCTAATATACTAGTGTTTTTTAAAAAAACTCCTACTGCAAGCCTGATACCAACCTCACTAGACTCTTAAGGTAACCAAGACTTGACATGCATTTGGTCCCCAGATGCATGTTGCTTGTTGCCTCCGTCCCCCAACATTTGCCATCTGGACAGACCAGCCTGGCTCACACATTAACATGGAGTGGGGAGAACGGCATAATAACATTGTACAAAAGACAATTAAGTATAAACTTAGAAATGTCTCTTTGTCAATAGTTTCAAGACTTATTATTACCTTTAAGCAACTGAGAGTTTTTCTAAACATTTATTGGGCTCTATACTAGAGACCAGTATAGACAAATGGCAAACACTTCATTTGAAACATTCTTACATGAGATTGATTTTTCCCCTTTCTTCTTGTGAGATTTAACAGGATTCCATTAAGAATGTAAAAATTAGTCATTACAGTGACTTTCCTGCATTGAAATATATATCTCATTTAGACAGCAGATCGAAGAAGGTTATCATGCATAATCTGTTGTGGAAATCAAGAGGTTCAATAATTGCATCTGGAAGGCCAGGACTCAGCAAAAATTTTGGGAAGGAAAAATTTATTTATGACTGGCCGGGCTCAGGAGCTTCTCTGTTCAAAAACCTGAGCCCCACATAGAATTTTTGGGTCCCTTTTATGCAGAGGATGTAAGAGTGGGGAGTCAAATGGTGCTTATATGCAAAAGGACTTTTTGTTAGTCCCCTCAAGTGTTTCATCTGAGTATTAGATAGGTTATTTCCTCTAGGTAAGCTTGAATTAACACATATCCCCTACATTCCAGGTAAGCTTTTAACATGAACCCCCCACATTTCAGGTAAGCTTACAATATTTAGTTTGTGTCCTTCCTGAATATTCAAAGTTTATAGAGCTTACATTGTTAATTGGTTTCCCAGGACTGGAGCGGTTGGCATGGTTACAAAAGGTGGAACTGCAACTTTTCATTGTCTGACACACAAAACCCAGGTTATTTATGAAGAGACACATAGCTCCCACCCATTGCTCATATCAAATCAAGTGTCTTCTTGACTTGGAGAGAGGGTGGCATGTGCAGCAGGCAGAAGAAAGCCCTGGACCTGTCAGCTTATGTGTGGTGGGCTAGCCCACCACCCCCACACAAACTGATACATTCTATGAAGGAGAAATGGTGGTCAGAAACTTTAGGATGAATGACACAAGGGCAATTTCCCCACCTTTTCTACAGGCAGGAGGACAGAGAAAGGAAAAATAGCATAAATGAGTTGTTTAAACAAATGCCTTACTTTTTAAAAATTTAATTTAATTTTTTAAATTACATTGGCTTTTCTTTTAAGGATGCATGGATCACAAAAAATGTTACATTAAAAAATATAAGAGGGAAGCAGACTTGGCCCAGTGGTTAGGGCATCTGTCTACCACATGGGAGATCCATGGTTCAAACCGCGGGCCTCTTTGACCCTTGTGGAGCTGGCCCACACACAGTGCTGATGCACGCAAGGAGTGCCATGCCAAGCAGGGGTGTCCCCCGCATAAGGGAGCCCCATGCACAAGGAGTGTGCCCCATAAGGAGAGCCACCCAGCATGAAAGAAAGTGCAACCTGCCCAGGAATGGCACCGCACACACGGAGAGCTGACACAGCAAGATGATGCAACAAAAAGAAACACAGATTCCCATGCCACTGACAACAACAGAAGCGGACAAAGAGGAACATGCAGCAAATAGACACAGAGAACAGACATCCAGGACAGGGATGGGATGGGGAGGGAAGGGGAGAGAAATTTAAAAAAATTAAAATAAATAAATAAATCTTAAAAAAAAAAAAGAGGTTCCCACATAACCCACCCACTTCTCCCACATCAACAACCTCTTTCATCATTGTGGCACATTCATTGAATTAAGTGAATAGATTTTGGAGCACTGCCGTACCATATGGATTATAGTTTACATTATAGTTTATACTCTCCCCCAGACCATTCAGTGGGTTATGGCAGGATATATAATGTCCAGCATCTGTCCCTGCAATATCATTCAGGACAACTCCAAGTTCCAGAAATGCCCCCACATTTCACCTTCTCTTCCCTCTCTCTGCCCTTAGCAACTACCATGGTCACTTTCTCCAGATCAATGCTACAGTTTCTTCCATTACTAGTCACAATAGTTCTGTAGTAGACTACCAGTAAGTTCACTCTAATGCATATTTTATTCATCCATCCTGTGGACCCTGGGTTGTGATGTCTACTCCACCTTTATATTGAGAGGGGGCTTAAATCCCACATGGTTGATGGACGTGCTTCTCCTGCTTGGAGTTGTAGGCACTCTCAGTTCCCTAGTGTGGTGGTTGACCATTCTCACCTCCCTCTTAGCTAACCTGGGTAAGTCCAACAAACCAGAGAGTAGGAGTTGCAACTCTGCTGAGGGTCAGGGCCAACTTGCACATGGGCCAGTCCAGAGATTCAAGTCTTATGGGTATACACCAACCCCAGTGCCAACCATAGGTTCAGTAAAAGTGACTGAAGAGGCATATGTAGAAAGTCCACATCTGAGTCCAGCTCCATCAAACTCAGGAACACAAATTCCAAAGTAGGGCCCACTGACAAGGCACTGAGCTCCAGAGTCAACTGCCATGACTGTAGAACCTGTGTGTCTCTATAGCCCTCAGGAGCACCAGTACCTGCAGTTGTATCTACTTTGTCTGTTTCTGGGATCCTGCTGAGGCACATATAAGCATGACCCCTCTGATGACCTCCTGACCCTTTTTTGAAGACTCTTAGCCATATAAACTCATTTGTCTTTACTATTTCCCCTTTTTATTCAAGGTTTTTTTTCCTAGTTTCATCACCAATTAGTGATTGGTAGTAATCCCTCAGTGCCAGGGATGCTCATCCCTGGGAGTCATGTCCCATGGTGGGGGGGAGATAATGCATTTACATGCTGAGTTTGGCTTAGAGAGTGGCCATATTTGAGCAACATGGAGGACTGAGGGGGAGAGTTGAACATGAGAGATCATCAGGTATGTGATTGAAACTATAATGCTAAGAAAACTCTAGAAAATATAATAAGGAAGGATTATCTGTTTAAGATGCAAAGGAGGGTCAGCTGGCACAGAAGCAGGCTTCTAGGGAGTGTGTGAGTGCTCATCTTGCCATAGTGTGTTATATCATTGGGTGGAGACACATAGTATGAGTGGGAATGTGTACCCACATCCTGAGGAGGCCTGATGTTCTGAAATAGAGGGAATTGTGTCCTTCAAGAGAATTGGTGGCTCCCAATGGGGGAGGACAGTCTAGTATATCAAGCCCTCAGTATTGTTGTGTCTGTGAATCTGGTCTTTCAAGCAGTGAAGACTGGTTGTCACTGTGGGCCCTGAAGGAAGGGGGAGAGAGGAATAGAATAGATGGAAGCAGGGTACCTGGGAGGCAATGGAGTGCTCCACAAGATTGTGCAGTGATGGATATAGGACACATTAAATTACACCAAAAATGTATAAAAGTCTATAGGCTAAAATGTAAACCATTATGTAAAACATAACTGAAAATTTAGAAAATTGTACAGTCTAAAATATAAACCATAGGGAAACAGACATCCCAATGGATAAGGCATCTGCCTACCACATTGGAGGTCCATGGTTCAAACCCCAGGCCTCCTTGACATGTGTGGAGCTGGCCCATACACAGTGCTGATGCACACAAGGAGTGCCATGCCACACAGGGGTGTCCCCCACATAGGGGAGCTCCACATGCAAGGAGTGCACCCCATAAGGAGAGCCACCCAGCATGAAAGAAAGTGCAGCCTGCCCAAGAATGGTACCACACATATGGAGAGCTGACACAACAAGATGACACAACAAAAGGAAACACAGATTCCTGGTGCCGCTGATAAGGATAGAAGCACTCACAGAAGAACACACAGTGAGTGGACTCAGAGAGCAGACAACTGGGGGGAAGGGGAAAGGGAAGAGAAATAAATTTTTAAAAATTAAAAAATTAAATATAAACCATAATGTAAACCAAAATGGAACCATGGTTGATAGCTATGTTTCAAAATCTGTACATCAGCTGCAGCAAATATAACATGAACATGTAAAAATGTCATTGCTGGGGAAGGGGGAAAAGGGTTTGACATTGGATATATGGGAGTCCCTTATATTGTATATGTGAGTTTACTATGATCTAATACTTTTTTGAAAACAAAATTAAAAATTAGGAAAAAAAAAGGATGCAGACACTGAGGAAGAAATGTCTTACATTTTGATACCTCTATTTGAATCTTTAATTTGCCATACACAGGAAGAGACGAGATGTGGAGGCATCTTTGGGACTTGGAGCTGCCCTGGATGGTGCTTCAGGGGCAATCACCGGACATTGTAAATCCTCCCAGGGCCCATTGGATGGAATGGGGGAGAGTGTGGACCATGATGTGGACCATTGACCATGAGGTGCAGACATGCCCAGAGATGTACTTACCAAACGCAATGGATGTGTCAGGATGATGGGAGTGAGTGTTGCTGGGGGGGGGGGGGGGGGGGCGGGGTTGGGGGGGTTGAATGGGACCTCATATATATTTTTTAATGTAATATTTTTACAAAATCAATAAAAAATTTTGCCATACAAATATCATGGAAAGCTAAACTTGCTTCTGAGATCGGTTATAGAGAAACTCCCTATTCCCAGTGGTAGGACAAATTATTTTGGCACAGAAAGGACCTGAAGAAAGTATCAAGTCCAAGAATATCTTATAAAAGCCCTTTTTTGTAGTAAATCAACCATTGTAGGCTCTGTATAATACTTATGCATCACCAGAAAACCACCAGAATCCTACTAAGGGTCAAGTAATAGTTCCTTTCAATTAATAATAATAGATATATGATTTTAATGGCATAGTCTTTCATGCCCATGAAAAATAATCCAAAAAACAAACAACACAAGAACCAGCTCTTTTCCTGAAGGCACAGGTTTACCCCAACACAGCACCAAGCTAATGACACTACCAGCATTGGGCTTCAGCATTGCACACTACTCCAGAGATCAAAGGTGCTCGATTCCTGTCCCAATCTTCAATATTCTTTTTTCACAATAACTGTAAAAACAAGTCACATATCGCCTAGATCCACAAAATCACCTTCTTGTTTGGCCAAGTCTTCATCTCACAGAGCTTTCCAACCACTGGTAGGTAAGACAGACTTAGAGGACTGTGGCTGGAGCAAAACAAATGGTACAGGCAGGCAGAATTCCTCAGCAGGGTGAGAGCCTCTGCCTGGAAGGCCACCTGCCTGTGGTGTCTCTATTTTCTCTTGTAAGCTCTGACCTTCCTCCATTCTTTCCAAGAGTTTGCTCTAATGGCCACTGTGCCAATTAGGATCTGGACTTCTTGAATCCAACTCAGGTACCGCTGGGCCCAGACTTAGCTTTCTGGCCCCTCTCTGTGAGGCAACAACAAACCACAGTAGTCAGTAGGTTTGCTGTGCCAGCTGTCATAGAATGCCCAAAGGTTGTCTTGCAGCTCATCTGAAGAATTAATAAGTTTGCTAATTCTCTTACCTAGAGGGTTTTTAATTAAATGATCTGTTTCTTCCCTGAAAAAACCCTCTTTTGGGAGTTGGTTTAGGCTGAGTGAGTGGCAAAGAAAGTTGTTGTTGATGTTTCAAACACATTCCTTTTCACTGACCTTTGTCCAGTTTTTGGCTTTTTCACATTAAGATGGTATTGGAGCAACATCTGGGCTTTGGGTTCAAACTGTACAGACCAATCCCACACGGTGAGCAGATGCAAAGGCTTGCTTTGTGTATCCTGGCCTTCCCTATCCATGTTAGTATCATTTTGATGGGTAAATTGAAGAAGAAGGTGCTAAAAATAAGTATGTACAGGCTATCTGACAAAACAGGTAAGTATCCATGAATTCAAATGCTGGGGAATGATGTGCCAGCTGCCACACACAATCTAAGAAAAGCAGGAATGCAGGAGCCTTTCTTCTTTGTCACTCTGGCATAGATGGTTGCAGTGATCCAGGAAACAGTACCCACCAATGATCCACTCCTTTTGGATGAGACTCTGGAAAACAAACCTAGTTCTACAGTGTGTGTCCATCATCACATGTACCTGAGAGGAAATGACACAGTGGAGGTCAGAAGTGTTCTCCTCTAAGAGAAGAACATTCATGCTCTGTGCTTCCAAATATTTTATAACCTCTATTGTTTTTTTAGACAATGTCTGATTATGTCAAGCCAGCTGCTGCTTTCCAACAGAGAAAACCATTTTATATCTGTGTCCCAAAATTCAGTACTATTATCAATCAGAAATAGCTGCTTAAATTTAGAGTATGCAGTCTGGATTTCCTGCAGGAATCAGAAGTTGCTTGATAGGTCTTCAGTTTTAACAATTTCATAGGGTAGCTGTGGATGGTCTTGTAAATTCCATCCAAGAAGTTTTTATGGATTTGTAAATTGCCATCTTCCTGTTCTTTGGGCAGAGGTGACATTTTTAAAAGGGCACATCCACTGTGGCAGGACCAACACCATATTGGTACTCCTTGACCATGGAAGTGTGGACTATCCTCTTCAGGAGGAGGGATAGAGAAAACGAAGTGCTCTAGCAACCTTTCACAAACTGTATGGCCCTCATTGACACTGCCTAGTACTTCACCTTGCCTTTGGTCTCTAATTACCAACACCAGTCCTTGAGCCTTTCAAACATTACAGTAAGGTTCTTGGCATCTGTGGCTATACTGCTTTGTGCAGTAGTTGCACAGGAAAACAGGAACAAATGTTTAAGGACTTTAGGAGCTTGGTTATGAAGTATTATGCCAAGATAAGTGGAATACTCAGAAGTCATTGCAGTGGATGATGAATTTCTTGGGATATTTCTTTAGTTGTCCAAAGAGAGATTTTTGGTTTGGTTTGTTTTTTTCTCAATAATCTCCCCATAAATCTAATCAACACAGTGGACTGTAATGTCATTTTCTCCTATAAGCTTTTTCTTCAATTGAGTTTCATCATTATCAAATGCAGATTCATCACTACTCAAGAAAGCATCTTGAAAAAAAAAACAAAGCACCTTGAAGTCTGAGCAGACAAGGCTCCCATAGATCCCATGATGACATGAATCTTCTTGGACATACTTCAGTACTGTGCTGGCTTCACAAAGCAGCTGGTCTCCTGGTAACAAGTGAAGAGTTAAGTTACTTCCTTCTCTGTTACTCCTTTCCGTTTGTGTGAATTTCCTCCGGCCGCCCGTATGACACTGAAGAGGGCTTAGGCTCCTTGGTGCCACCGCCACTGACTACCCCTTTCACAGCAAACTGCCGTCCTGGGCTGCAGCAACTCACGAGAGCAGAGGAGGAGCCTGGGGCTCAAGCAACTGCAGCGGCCGCGGCCACCAGCAACAGCGGCTGGAGCTCTGCCCTTCCCGGCTCCTAAAAATGAAATTAACAAATCTTTTGGAACGAATTACCTATATTAGGAATGAAGAAAAATTGCATAAAATATATTAAAAGCATTATAGAAAGATACAGTTGTACATTTTGTGGTAATGAACATTGTATTTTATATTAAATTGATACACTCCTAGAAAACAAAAGTTAACAAACTGATAGAAGAAAAACTACAGAATATGATTAGTAATATATGTCTTTATTAAATTCATTTGGAAATCATAGAAATTAGATAGGTTAAAGAGAAATCCATGTCAAGATAGAATCATCACCAAAAATATTTTTAAATTTTTAAGGAAAAATTTTTGGTTTCTTTCAGTAACGCAAGATTGATTATTTTTAAATTTTGAAAATTAATTTACATAGTACACATTACATCTTAACATAAAATAAGATAACTATTCTAGGATCATCTCAAGAAAGTATTTAATTTAACTAATGTTATAACTTTAAACTTCTATGAACCCAGACTTTACCCTATTCCAGCTCTGTACATGAATGAACTTTCCAAAGTTTCTTTGCAATGGCCATTTTGTCTTTCCTGCCCCATGCAAAACTGTGATTATATTAATATGCAACAAAAACATGCAAAATAATTTATAGTTACAAATTAGGATAGTAATCATTGGATGGAGTCATTCAGTGTTGGGGGATTAGTGACTGGAAAGAGAAACAAATAGGAATTATGGAGTACCTGGGATAATGCAATGCTAGACGTGAGTGCTAGTTACAGAAGTTTGCTCAGTTCCTGAAAGTTCATCCACAGTAAGTGCACATTTTTAAATGGATTTCAATTTTACTAAAGTTCTTAAAGAACACATCATAAGTTATTTAATATATAGAAAACAGTATTATAAAATATATGAGAAATACAAAACCAAATATGACTTTCTTGTCAATAAATTTAAAAGGGCTTAATTAACCTATTATAATATTCAATAACATAGGTCAGATCATTAAGTTAAATTCAGCTCTATATTAAGTATCTTCACTATGAACACACCTAAATGTAATTAGCATGCTTCAAAATAAAAGAATGGGCTGAGGAAACTACAAAGAAAATACCAATAATTCAAAACATTAAATAATACAATCAGCACTCTTGCTGTTAAAAAGTAATAAAAATAGGAAAGTGGCTGTGGCTCAATTAGTTGGGCTCCCATATGGGAAGCCCCAGGTTTGCATCCCAGGGCCTCCTTGTGAAGGCAGGCTCACCCACCAGTGCCGCAGAGTACCACCTGGTCCACCAGCATGGCAGAGTGCGACCTGGCCTGCCAGTGCCATGGAGAGCCAGCTCAACAAGGTGACACAACAAAAAGGGAGACAAACAAAAACACAGAAGAGCATGCAGTAAATGGACACAGAGAGCAGACAACAAGCAAGCCACAAGGGGGGTAATAAATAAATAAATAAATAAATAAATAAATAAATAAATACAGTCACAGAAGAATGCACAGCAAATGGGCACAGAGAGCAGACAGCAAGCAAAAAGTCACAAGGGTGGGGATAAAAAAAGTAATAAAAATGTAACTTAATTTTAAATAAAAACAAAATAGATCATTCAAATTTGGATTAAAATTCCTCTCTAAAATTAAAGAAAATTGTAGAATGTCAACAACCAATTATATATATTATATATATATATGGATCTACATAATACAAGGAAAGCAAAGCTCAAATAAAACTTTAAAAAATCCAGCTACTATAGTACTGTTCTAATTATAATAAAAAGTGTGATGAAAATTCAATTTTCTGCATCAAACTGCTAGAAAACAGAAGATGACAATAAAATGAATGAAAATGAAAGGACAATATAAAGAGTCCCATGATAATTAGGTAACTTATTTATTCTTCATTTTGAAAAAAAATGGCTATTCTGCATATTTCACCTTTCCATATAGATGTTATCCTCAATTTATCAATTTAAACCATATTAAATATCTTAACATCAAAATTTACTTGGTATTTGTGCTTGATATTTGGGTTTTGTTTTGGTTGGTCAGCTATTTTATTTGATGACTTATTGTGTGGTGGCCAGGGTATGTTACATGTGTGATTTCTACCTTGGAACTTAAGGAGGTGGGATAGTCTATAGAAATTTTCAGGAGATAGCATTATGTTCTTTATTGTAAATTTTCTGGTGAAAAATTTTCTCCATTCCCTCTCCCATCCCAAAATGTTGATGAAAAAACTCTTTTTTTTTTAAAATTACAACTCAGGGTATTAGAATAAACTGAAGAAAACCTAAGGTCAAATATATATATATACACACACATATATACATGTATATATGTGATATATGTATATATCAGAAGAAAAAAATTCAGACTCATAAAGTCATATTATCAAGAATGTCCAAAGTTTTGAAAGGAATAAACAAGAATAAAAGTGAAACTAAAATTCTATAAATCCGAAGAATATTCTTCAAAATGAAGTCAAACTAAAGATATTCCAAAACAAGCAAAAATGGAGATAACTTTCATAAGGTACAAGACAAAATGAAGAGTAGTAGAATGTCTCAGAGCATAGTAGTACAATGTCTTAGAGCATAGGTTGAAAAGAGGATTTTTATCATGTCAGCAATGGAAATGGATCAGATACTATGATTATGTACCTGGAAACCAGTTGAATCATCTGAAATATTATTCAAAGCAGTGAGTTCAATATTAATATGCAGAAAGGGACAAGATGGCATCCAAGTGAGTATACCCTTGTCATCTCTCTCTGCAAAGAACCGGCTGAGTGGGGATGGAATCCTGCAAGAGTGGGCTGTTTCAGGAACCATCAAAGGCAGGTTCCAGTCGATCTGGAGAGACTGCAACAAAATTAGTGCTTCCTCAAGGTAAAACTGTGGGTTTCTAACACTGGAAGTCAGAAGTTGTGGGAAGGCAAAACTCTTCCCCTTAAGGCTGGGGCTGCAGCATTCTCTGAAAAATGCTGATCACATGGCAGCAGTCCTGAGCCCCATGTTCCCCAAACATGTGATGCCCAAGCCTGTGTTCCCTGAACCTCCATAATGCACATTCCCCAGACCCATGTACACCAAGTCTGCATTCTCCCAGGCCTCTGGTTCCCCAAGACCAGCAGTCCCCAAATTCTGGCATTCCCCTAGCCCTCTGGTCTTGTACTAACTCTGGGAGAGGGAGGTTTTTGGTGGGGGGTGCAGAAGGATGCAAAGACTGCAGGTTCAATTTTCTGGTTCCCCTTCCCCCCCCCCCCCCCCCCCCCCCCCCCCCCCCCCCCCCGCTTTGAGCTTGGAAGAGCATACCGGCTGGCTTGTGAAGAGTCTAGGAAGAGAGGAGAGACAAATCTGCTGAGGGAGCCCAACTTACCTAAATGCCCTAGGATAGGAAACTTAGTCTGGGAGAAGATGGAATCAGAAAATTAACTAGCCCCCTGGAGCACACTTAAGGGAGAGAGACAGTAGGATGTACTTTGTAGGCTTCCAATAGCATATTTAGGGTTCCTGACAAGCTGTGGGTGCTCTCTCTCAAGAAATTAAGAGTCATTATTTTCTGTGGTGAGTTGGTTCACCAGGGTCCCATTTCAGTCTCCAACAGGAGCCCTCACACAGCCTTCCTGCTGTCCTGGGAGAGAGGGAAGTGAGGAAGGGATAAAGGGGGAAGGTCAGAATCATAAGCAGTTTATTCAGTTGCAAAGAGGATTCCTTGCTTGAGGCCTTGTCTGTTTTTTTTTAATTGGTTTGTTTTCTTGTTTTTCCTTCCTCTTTATCCCCCCATGGCCCTTTTCTCTTTTTCTTTTTTCTTCTTTTTCTTGCTTCCCTTTTTTCTTTCTCTTTTTTCTTTTTTATATTAGCTTCTGCAGGCAGTGTTTCTTATTTGCTGTGCTTCCTCATACTCGATTTCCTCTTTTCTGTGTGTACTGATTTTGGCTACCAATAATATCCCCTTTCCTTTACATATTTCTATCCTTCATCATCTATTGTTTCTTTTACATTCCACCTCTCTTTGTTTATCTGACTTTTTATTTCTATTCTGTTTCTATCCTCTATTCTGTTTTCTATCTTTTATTCAGTATTATGTTATTCTCCTTTCTTTTTTCTTTCCCTCTCTCCTGACCACACTGGCCTTCAATTCATACAGTATTCCTCCCCATATTCAGTTTACTACCTCATTACAGGTACTCCACTTTTTTACTGTTACAACTCTACACAGCTTATATGAGTTTAATATCCATTCTCCTAGATATCACATGGTTCTTCTACTAACATTTACTATCAATACTACTATTAGACTTTTTATTTTCTTACCCCTTTTGCTTTCTCTGGCACTGATAGACAACAAGGAGATACAATAAGAAGAACAAAGTGACAAAGAGAAGACTTAACATGCACACAAAACAACTCCTAAATAAACCCCTGAGACTACTCAAAGAAGCTAATCAACTGAATAAACCCATCTAGATAAAATGATAACCGGACAGCAACAAAAAATTATAAACCATACCAATAATCAGGAAAACATGGCCCAATCCAATGAACAAACTAAAAACCAGGGAAAGGAAGAGAACATCGAACAACTAATCAAAGCTCTCAAAACATGCATCATAGAACAATTTAATGAAGTGAAGGAAGAGATTAAGGATATTAAGAAAACACTTGGAGAGCATACAGAAGAAATTGTAAACATACACAGAAAGATAATGGATATAATGGGGATGAACAGCTCACTCCAAGAAATCAAATAACTGCAGATTTGAAGAGGTAGAAGAAAGAATTAGTGATGTGGAAGACAGTGTATCTGAAACCAGATAGTAGAATCAATTGATAAAAAGAAAAACTCAAGCAGGGACTTAGGGACCTGAATGACAATGCAAAATTCACAAACATATGAATTATAGGCATCTCAGAAGAAGAGAAGGGAAAGGGGACGAAGGGGGTGTTGGAGGAAGTATTGCTAAAAACTTCCCAAACCTATTGAGGGAGATCAATGCCCATGTCCAGGAAGCACAATGTACCCAAAACAGCATAAACCCCATCAAGCCTACCCCAAGACATATACTTGTCAAATTGCCAATGCAGTATGGATAAGGCAAGAAGGCAGTAGTATGACATAGTCAAGGTACCAAAAGAAAAAAAAATTCCAACCAAGAATACTCTATCCAGCAAAGCAAACATTCAAAAATGATGGAGAGTTCAAAATATTCACAGATAAACAGAAACTAAGAGAGTATGCCAACAAGAAACCTGTCTTCAAGAAATACTAAAGGAAGTTCTGCAGGAGGAAAGAAAAAACAGAAGAGACAGAGTTGGAGGAGAGTGTAAGAACAACTAACATGAAAAAAAGAGGAAAAAAATTAAACAAAGTATGACAAACACAAATCCAAAGAAAATATGGCTAATATAATTAATTCCTTGAAAATAATAACACTGAATATCAATGGATTAAACTCACCTGTCAAGAGACTCAGACTGGAAGATTAGATAAGGAAATATGACCCATCTATACACTGTCTACAAGAAACATATCTTACACCCAGGGATTCAAAGAAATTGAAAGTGATTGGCTAGAAAACAATCTACAGGTAAACAATAACCAAAAAGTGGCAGGTGTAGCTATATTAATATCAGAAAAAATAGACTTTAAATGCAAAACAATTGTGAGAGACAAAGATGGACACTATGTATTAGTGAAAGGGATAATCATTCAAGAAGAAAAACAAGCATAAATATTTATGCCTCTAACAAGAGCTCCTCCAAATACACAAGGAAAGCACTGGTAAAATTAAGTGAAGGAATAGATGCCTCTACAATTATAGTGGGGGCTTTAATACACCATTATCTCCATTGGACAGAACATCTCAAAAGAGAATCAATAAAGAAACAAAGACTTTGAACAATATATTAAAGGATCTGGACCTAATAGGCATATACAGAATATTACACCCAAATACTGCAAGATAAACTTTCTTCTCGAGTGCACATGAGTCATTCTCCAAGATAGACCACATGCTAGGCAACAAAGAAAGTCTCAATGAATTCAGAAAGATTGAAATCATACAAAATAATTTCTCTGACCACAGTGGAAAGAAGCTGGAAACCTGCAAGGGCCAGAAACCCAGATTTGGCACCAAGATATGGAAGTTAAACAATACACTCTTAGAGAAAAACAGTGGGTCAAGGAGGCAATCTCAAAAGAAATCAGTGACTACCTTGAAACTAATGAAAATGATAACACAACATATCAAAACTTACGGGATGTAGTAAAAGCTATACTGAGAAGGAAATTCATAGCCATAAATTCATATGTCATAAAAGAAGAAAGAGCAAAAATTGAAGAAATAAATACACACTTGGAGGAATTAGTAAAAAAAAAAAAAACTAACCCCAAAGGAAGAAGAAAGAATGAAAGAACAAAGATCAGAGCAGAACTAAATGAAATAGAAAATAAGAAAGTACCTGAAAAAATGAAGTAAAGAGGTGGTTCTTTGAGCAGATTAATAAAATTGACAAACCCTTAGCTAGACTAACAAAGAAAAAAAGAGAGACGATGCAAATACCCAAATAAGAAATGAGAAAGGGGATCTCACCACTGAACCAAGAGAAATAAAGACTATCATAAGAGGATACTTTGAAAAACTATATTCCAGCAAGAAGGCCAATTTAGAGGAAATGGACAAAATCTTAGAAACACAAAATCTTAGAAACACAATGACAAAAGAAGAAATTGATGATACCAACCAACAAACCAATCACAAATAAAGAGATAGTATCAGTCATTAAAAACTTCCCAACTAAGAAGAGCTCTGGGCCATATGGCTTCACAGTTAAATTCTACCAAACATTCCAGAAAGAACTAACACCAATCTTGCTTAAACTCTTCCAAAAAATCTAAATAGAAGGAACATTGCCTAACTCATTCTATGATTCCAATATTAACCTAATACCAAAGTCAAACAAAGACACCACAAGAAAGTAAAATTACAGACCAATCACTCAAAAGAACCTAGATGCTAAAATCCTCAACATCATACTGGCTAATCGTATTCAACTGAATTGAATTATACACCATGATAATTGAATTATACACTATTGAATTATACACCATGAATTATACACCATTGAAATATACACCATGACCAAGTGGGATTCATCCCTGGTACACAAGGATAGTTCAACATAAGAAAATTAATTAATGTAATATATCGCATGAACAGATTGAAGGAAAAAATCACATGATCATATCTATAGATGTAGAGAAAACATTTGACAAAATAAAGCATTCTCTCTTGATAAAAACAAAAGATAGGAATAGAAGGAAGCTTTCTGAACATGATAAAGGGTATATATGAAAAACCCACACCTAACATCATTTACAATGGTGAAATCCTAAAATCCTTCCCTCTAAGATCAGGAACAAGACAAGGATGCCCACTATCACCCCTTCTATTTAACATTGTGTTAGAAGTACTTGCTCAAGCACTGAGGCAAGAACCAGACATAAAGACATCCAAATTGGAAAGGAAGAAATCAAAATTTAACTATTTGCAGATGACATGATCTTATACATAGAAAGCCCTGAGAAGTCTACAACAAAGCTTGTAGAACTTATAAATGAGTTCAGTAAAGTTGCAGGATACAAGATCAATGCACAAAAATAAGGAGCATTTCTGTACACCAATAATGAGCAATCTGAGGGATAAATCAAGAAACAAATACCATTTACAATAGTCAATAAAAAAATCAAATACCTAGGAATAAATTTAACTAAAGAGGTAAAAAACTTATACACAGAGAACTACACAAGACTGTTCAAGGAAATCAAAGAAGACCTAAATAAATGGAAGAATATTCCCTGTTCATGGATAGGAAGACTAAAAATTATTAAGATGTCTATCCTACCAAAACTGATCTACACATTCAATGCAATCCCAATAAAAACCAACACAGCAGTTTTTAATGAACTAGGAAAACTAACTATGAAATTTATTTGGAAAGGAAAGAGCCCCAAATAGCCAAAGACATATTGAAAAAGAAAAATGAAATTGGAGGAATCACACTACCTGACTTCAGAACATACTACAAACCTACAGTAGTGAAAACAGCATGGTATTGGCACAAGGATAGACACACTGACCAATGGAACCAAATTGAGATTTCTGATATAGATGCTTATATATACAGTCATCTGATATTTGACAAAACCACCAAGCCCACTCAACTGGGGGAGAATAGCCTCTTCAACAAATGGTGCTTAGAGAATTGGATATCCATATGCAAAGGAATGAAAGAGGATTACCATCTCATGCCTAATACAAAAATCAAAGCAAGGTAGATCAAAGACCTAAATATAAGAGCCAAGGCCATAAAGATCTTGGGAAAACAATGTAGGGAAGCATCTACAGGGTCTTGTAATAGGAAATGTCTTTCTGAAGTTCACACCCAAAGCATGAGCAGCAAAAGAACAAATAGATAAATGGCACCTTCTCAAAATTAAAGCATTTCAAACCTCAAAGGAGTTTGCCGAGAAAATGAAAAGACAGCCTAACCAATGGGAGAAAACATTTTGTAACCATATATCTCCTAGGAGACTAATATTCTACATATATAAAAACACCTACATCTCAAAAATAAAAAGACAACCCATTTGAAAAATGAACAAGAGATTTGAACAGCTGCTTCTCCAAATAAGAAATACAAATGCCTAAAAAGCACATGAAAATTTTCTCAAAATCACTAGCAATTAGGGAAATGCAAACCAAAACTACAATGAGATACAATCTTATTCCCATCAGACTATCAGCTATCAAAAAACCAGAAGACTACAAGTGTTGGAGAGGATGTGGGGAATGGGAACACTCATCCACTGCTCATGGGAATGCAGAAGGATCCAACCATTCTGGAGGACAGTTTGGTGGTTTCTCAAAAAACTAGCTGTGGATTTGCCATATGAGCCAGTAATTCCACTGCTGTATATATACCCAGAACTGAAAACAAGGACACAAACCAATATAGGCACACCAGTGTTCATAGCAGCATTATTCACTATTGCCAAAAGTTGGAATCAACCCAAATGCTTATCAGCAGATGAATGGATAAATAAAATGTGGCATAAACATACAAATGGAATACTAATCAGCTATAGGAAGGAATATAGTACAAACACATGGGATAACATGTATGAATCTTGAGGACCTTATGTTGAGTGGTGCAAACCAGGCATTAAAAGACAAATACGACATGAGCTCTCTAATGTGAAGTAAGTAAACCAAGCTGTCTCAGAGAACTGGAGACTAGATGATAAGCTTAAAAAGAGTTTGGGGGGAGAGGAAGGTCGTGAGCTGATGCCTACATGGGTGAAATCTATGATAACCTGGAGGTAAGTGTTTGTATAGGGAAGGGATAAGTGGGAGCATAGGGATACCTTTGAGTGGGTCTTTGCAGGCTTGAGTGTGACTAGGGTTGGGAGAATGGGCCAGATGACCAAAGGAATCTGGGAGGCCAGGGAGGAACATTTGAACATGGGAGATTGTGTGGTATGTGTTTGAAACTATAATGTTGATAAAACTCTTTAGAAAATATAATAAGGAAGGACTACCTGTTTAAGGTGCTAAGGGGGGGCATCTGGCACAGGGGCAGTCTTCTTGGGAGTGTGTGTGTGCTCATTTTTTCATAGTGTGCAATATCGTTGTGTGGAGACCCATACAATGACTGTGAAGGTGTACTCATCCTGGGGAGACCTGATGTTCTTAAACAGAGGGAATTGTTTCTCTTAAAAGAATTGGTGGTTTCCATTTGGGGAGGACAGTCTAGTATGTCAAGCATTCAGGATTGTTGCAAGTATCTGTGAATCGTGTCCTTCAGGTTGTGAAGATTGATTGTCACTGTGGGCCTGGGGGGAAGGTGGAAAGAGGTATGGAACAGATGGAAGCAGGGTAACTGGGGGGCAATGGAAGTGTTCCACAAGATCATGCAATGATGAATATAGGACATGTAAATTACACCAAAAATGTACAAAAGTGTATAGGCAAAAGTGTAAAGCATAATGCAAAACATAAGATAATTAAAAATTTAGAAAATTGTACAATCTAAAATATAAAGCAAAGTGTAAACCAAAATGGAACCATGTTTGATAATTATGTTTCAATTTCTGTACATCAGCTGCAGAAAATATAACATGAACATGTAAAAAGATCATTGCTCGGGAATAAGGAAAGGGTTTGATGTTGGATATATGGGTGTCCCCTATATTGTATCTATGATCTAAAGCTTGTTTGAAGACAGAATTAAAAATTAGAGAGAGAAAAGAAAGAAAAGGTGTAGACACTGAGGAAGAAATGAAAGAAATGGCCTTGCCACTGTACATACTGGGAAAAATCTATTACAGTGATGCAGGGCAAAAGCTCAAAAACAAAGTTTTTAATATTTGTCATTTTTTAATAATCCAATTAAATTTTACCTTATTTTAGTTTTTCTAAATAGTATGTATTCTATTTCTAATCTTTAATCCTATCACTACTATTTCACTTTCCTATTAATTAAATTTGGCAATATATTAGGCTTCATTTTGGAAGAAGTTTTGTACCAAAGAGGGGTTCATCTATGGCAGGGGAGGAACACTATTATGGGGTGTTATTGATGAGAGACACATGGTTGGGAGGGAGTTCTCCAGGGCATGTATATAGTGTACATAAATATGTTTGGGTATATGTTGGATATTTTCATAGTAGTTACAGTTACAAACAAGAATTGAGGGAGTGCTGAGTTCCTAGCCAGGGATGCTCTTTCACATTCCCCAATGGAACAGCAACAATCCCCCAAGTGCAATGGCAAAGACCAATGAAGAAGGATGGTCCAATGATAATCCCTTGATACTGATGACTATGCTTATGAGCCTTGTGCCTGAAATTTGAACTAGGCCTAGAGCTGCAGGGTGCCTAAGAGTTACCTCCTGAGAGCCTCCATGTTGCTCAAATGTGACCACTCTCTAAGTCAAGCTCAGCATGTAAATGCATTACCTTCCCCCCAGCTTGGGACATGACTCCTGGAGATGAGCCTCCCTGGTGCTGAGGGATTATTTCCAATTACTAAGTGGTGATGCAGCTAGAAAGAAACCTTGAATAAAAGTGTCAACTCAGACCAGCAGAATGTCTTGGCCTACATGTAGGATCATTTGTTAAAAACTGCTTTTTGACCTTGAATAAAGGAGGGAAATGGCAAAGAGAAATGAGTTCATATGACTAAGAGTCTTCAAAAAAGAGTCAGGAGGTCATCAGAGGGGTTGTGCTTATGCACACCTTAGCAGGATTTCAAAGACAGCCAAAGTAGATACAACCCAGATACTGGTGCTCCTGAGAGCTATGGAGACACACTGGTTCTATGGTCATGGCAGATGGCTCTGGAATTCAGTGCCATGTCAGTGGGTCTTGCTTTGGAATTTGTGTTCCTGAGTGTGATGGAGTTGCACTCAGATATGGCCTTTCTACACGTCTCTTCTGTCACTTTTACTGAACCTGTCATTGGTGCTAGGGTTGGTGTATACTCAGGAGACTTGAATCTCTGTACTGACCATGTGCCAGCTGGGCCCTGAGCCTCAGCAGAGTTGCAACTCCTACTCTCTGGTTCATTGAACTTACCAAGGTCAGCTAACAGAGAGGTGAAGATGGTCAACCTCTACACCAAAAGACCAAGAGTGCCTACAACTGCAAGCAGGAGAATTGCATCCATCATCCATCCATGTGGGATCTAAGCCCCTTCTCAATATAGAGGTGGAGTGGACATAACCGTCCCAGGGTCCACAGGATGAAGGAATAAAATATGGATTAGAGTGGACTTACTGATATTCTACTGTAGAACTACTGTGACCAGTAATATAGAAATTGTAACATTGATGTGGAGAAAGTGGCCATGGTAGTTGCTGAGGGTGGGGAGAAGGAAGAAGAGATGTGATGTGGAAACATTTTTGGGACAGGAGTTATCCTAAATTATACTGCAGGGACAAATGATGGATATTATATATCCTGCCATAACCCACTGAAAGGACTGGGGAAGAGTGTAAAGTACAATGTAAACTATTATACATGTGGTGCAGCAGTGTTCCAAAATGTATTCATCAAATGCAATGAATGTGCCACACTGATGAAAGAGGTTGTTGATGTGGGAGGAGTGGGGTGAGGGGGATTGGGGGTTATATGGGAACCTCATTTTTTTTTAATGTAATGTTTTGTGTGATCTATTAACTTTTAAAAAGATAATTAAAAATAAATTAAATTTTTAAAAATATTAATATGCTGAAAATAACAGCTCATTAAGGAGAATCAGTCATTTAGAAGAAATAATACAAGAAATGGTTCATTTATAACACAATAAAGAACAGGAGGTGATCAGAAATACATTGATGACAGAGTAAAATGGTAAATAATTTTTTAAATGCACAAGACCATTCTTGAAAAATTGTAGATCCTCATTCTTTTGGAAAAAAACTTCACCTAAATTAGCTGAGGCATTTAATATGATTCTCAATTAAAATATAAACCCTAAAAAATATAGAGGCCATTTTTAAATGAAGAAATAAAGTAAAATATACTAATGCTCTCTTAAGAATATGAGTAATGAATTGTAATATGCTCTAGCAATGAAAAGAAAAATGTGCTCTAAATTATCAATGATGAAGAGTAGATTGAAACTCAAATATTTAAAAAGAATAATGGAAAAGTACATTATTATTTATTATGGATCCCATATTTGTGGGAATATATGTCTTGATAATTTCTGACTATTTGATTCATGGTGATGGAATATATAAATGTTTATCATGGGTATGAGTGATCTATACTTCACACTACGTAACAGGCTACCAGAAAAATATTATAAACTAGGGTGTTTTTTCTTTTCCTTTTTTTTTATATTTTAAGAAATGAGCATTCTGTAGGAAACAAGATAAATACTTTGAGACATGGGTTAAGACATGTATTTCTGAAACAAGTTTAAAATATAAAAGGAGGAGGTGGGGCAAGATGGCATCTGAGTGAGTGCACCTTATAATCTCTCCTGCAAGAAAGCGGCTGAGTAGGGTTGGAGTCCTGCTGGACTGGGCTGTTTCAGGTGATTGCAGAGCAGGACATGTTGGACGTTGATTTAGTGGGAGGGTGACAGAGGAGATTCTTGTAAGAGGTAGAATTTTGTGTCTCTTTAACAGAGGTTGGGGTTGTGAGCAGAACCCTTCCCCCTGGGGCTGGTGGCCCAGTGGCAGCGATTCTGGAGGCTTTGCTGCACTGGGGAGTTCCCAAGCCCTGAGCGGGCTGCTTCGGGAGCTTGCAGGGTGGGAGGTGTCTGGTAGTCGATCTGATCAGACAGTGACAGAGGAGATTCTTGCAAGAGGTGGAATTTTGGGTTTCTGACATGGAAGTCAGAGCTTCTAGTTAAAACCCCTCCCCTTAGGACTGGCAGCCCAACTGTGGTGGTCCCTAAACTGTTTGTAGTACAGCAGCACCCCCAGCAGGCTGTTTTGGGGGCTAGCAGGGTGGGAGGTGTCTGGAAGTTGATTTGGTGAGACAGTGACAGAAGAGATTTTTCTGAGAGGTGGACTTTTGGGTTTCTGACATGGAGGTCAGAGTTTGCAGGCAAGACCCCTCCCCCTGGGGCTGGTGCCCAGCTGTGGAGATCGTAGAATGCTGTGTTGCACTGCAGTGCTCCCAGGTTCCCTGTTAACCCGATGCATGGTTCCCAGGTCTGTGTCCCCCAAACCCTGGTGGCCCAAATCTAGAGACTCACACCTCTTGAGTCTGCAATATCACAGACTTCCCATCCCTGAATCCACCACTCCCTGAGGTCCATCTGAAGTCCTTGATTATCCTAGCCCTTGGCATTTGTGTTGGTTTTTTTCTCTTTTTTCTTTTTCTTTTTAATTGTCTTGGTTATTAATATTGCATTATCTCCTGGCCTTTTCTCACATTTTGTCCCCCAAGGTCCTTTTTGTTTATTTAGGATTTTTTTCTTCTTTTCTTTTTCTTGCTTGTTTCCCTCCCTTTTCTTTGCCCATCCACTTTTTTCTTCTCTTTTTTTCTCTTCTCTCTTTTTCTTCTTATTTTATTTTATTTATATAATAGGTGCCGCAGGGAGCACTTAACATTTGCTGTGTTTCCTCATCCCCCATTTCCTCATTTCTGTGTGAATTGATTTGGTCACCTACACTATCCCCTTTCCACCACATCTTGCTATCCTCCATCATCTACTGTCTCTCTTACATTCCACCTCCCTTTCTTTGGCCCCCAAATTGTCTAACTTTTAATTTCTAATACATTTGTTCTGTTCTCTCTCTTTTGTCCACCCTTCATATTATTATCTTTCTTTTCTGTTTCCCTCTCTCAGGAAAAAACTGGCTTTTTAATTCATACTGTATTCCTCCCCATATTCAGTTGACTATCTGATTGTAGGTACACTATTACTGCTATAACTCTACACAACTTACATGAGTCTAATATCCATTCTCCCAGATCTCACATTGTTGCTCTGATAACATTTATTACCAATACTACTTTACATTTTCTTACACATTTTCCTTTCCCTGGCCCTAATATTTTCCTTTAAAAGTGAACCTAGCCAGCAACAAGAAATTAGAGTAAGAATAACAAAGTGACAAAGAGAAGACATAACACTTGCACAAGAACAACAACTAATTAATCCCCAAGACTAGACAAAGAAGCTAAGGAACTGATTAAAATCAAGATAAAATGAAGACAGACAGCAACAAAAATCTACAAATCAAACCAATAATCAGGAAAACATGGCTGAATCCAATGAGCAAACTAAAAACCAGGAAGGAGAGCAGAACATTGGACAAGTAATTAAAGATCTCAAAACATATATTAGAGACCAGCTTAATGAAGTAAAGGAAGATTTTAACAATATGAAGAAAACACTTGGAGAGGAAATTGCAGACATATGCAAAAAGATAACGGATATGATGGGGATGAACACCACAGTTCAAGAAATCAAAAATACACTCTCAGCAAATAGCAGCAGATTAGAAGAGGCAGAGGAGAGAATTAGCAACATGAAAGACAGTACATCAGAAATCAAACAGGTAGTAGAATTGATTGATAAAAAGATAGAAAAAATTCAGCTAGGACTTAGGGACATGAATGACAATGCAAAGCACACAAACATACATATTATAGGTATCCCAGAAAGAGAAGAGAAAGGAAAGGGGACAGAAGGAGTGTTGCAGCAAATAATGGTTGAAAACTTCCCAAATCTACTGAGAGAGATGGGTGTACATGTCCAAAAGCATAACACACCCCAAACACCAAAAATCCCAACAGGTACACCCCAAGACATATACCAATTGAATTACCCAAAGCTCAAGAAAAAGAGAAAATTGTAAAAGCAGCAACAGAATAGAAAACCATCACATACAAGGGAGGCTCCATAAGTATAAGTGCTGATTTGTCATCTGAAACCATGGAGGCAAGAAGGCAGTGGTAGGATATAGTCAAGGTACTAAAAGAAAAAAATTTCCAACCAAAAATACTCTACCCAGCTAAACTGGCATTCAAAAATGATGGAGAGTTCAAAATATTCACAGATAAACAGAAATTAAAAGAGTATGCCAACAAGAGCCCTGCCCTTCAAGAAATACTAACAGGGAATTCTGCAGGAAGAAAGGAAAAAACAAGACAGGCAGAGTTGGAGGAGAGTGTAAGAGCAACAAAAAAGACAAAAAGAGAAGGAAAAAAACAAACAAAATATAACAAATACAAGTCCAATCAAAATAGGGCTAACATAAATAATTACTTGAAAGTAATAACACTGAATGTCAATGGATTAAACTCACCCATCAAAAGATTTAGACTGGGAGATTGAATAAGGAAATATGACCCATCTTTAAGCTGTCTACAAGAAACACCTCTTAGACCCAGGGATTCATGGAGGTTGAAAGTGAATGGCTGGAAAAACCTTACAAGCAAACAAAAACCAAAAAAAGTCAGGCGTAGCTATATTAATATCAGACAAAATAGACTTTAAATGCAAAACAATTGTGAGAGACAAAGAAGGACACTATATATTAGTGAAAGGAACAATCTCTCAGGTAGAATGAACAAAGACAAATATTTATGCTCCTAACAAGGGCACCTAAAAAACGTGAGGCAAATGCAGAAAAAACTAAGTGAAAGAATAGATGCCTCTACAATTATAGTGGGAGATTTTAATACACTACTATCAACTTTGGACAGAAGATCTCAAAACAGAATCATTAAAGAAACAATAACTTTGAACAGTATATTAGAGAAGCTGGATCTTGTAGACATGTACAGATCATTACACCCAAACACAGCAGGCCATACATTTTTCTCAAGTGCACATGGATCATTCTCCAAGGTAGACAATATGTTAGGCCACAAAGAAAGGCTTAATGAATTCAGAAAGATCAAAACATAAAAAATAATATCTCTGAACACAGTGGAGTGAAGCTGGAAGTCAGATCTCACACCAAGATATGGAAATTAAACAGCACACTCTTAGAAAAACAGTGGGTCAAAGAGGAAATCTCAAAAGAAATCAGTAACTACCTTGAAACTAATGAAAATGATAACACAACATACCAAAACTTATGGGATGCAGCAAAAGCAGTACTGAGAGGGAAATTTATAGCCATAAATTCAAACATCAAAAAAGAAGAAAGAGCAAAAATTGAAGAACTAACTGCACATTTGGAGGAATTAGTAAAAAACAACAAAGTAACCCCACAAGAAGAAGAAAGAAAGAACAAAGATAAGAGCAGAACTAAAAGAAATAGAAAATAAGAAAGCACTTGAAAAGATAAACAAGACCAAGAGATGTTTCTTTGAGAAGATCCATAAAACTGACAAACCATTAGCTAGACTAACAAAGAAAAGAAGAGAGAAGATGCAAATACACAAAATAAGAAATGAGAAAGGAGATATCACCACTGACCCCACAGAAATAAAGACTATCATAAGAGGATACTTTAAAAAACTATGTTCCAACAAAAACAACAATTCAGAGGAAATGGACAAATTCCTAGAAACACATAAGCAGCCTATATTGATGAAAGAAGAAATTGATGATCTCAACAAACCAATCACAAGTAAAGAGATAGAATCAGTCATTAAAAACCTCCCAACTAAGAAGAGCCCAGGGCCAGACATCTTCAAAGGTGAATTCTACAAAACATTCTGGAGAGAACTAACACCAACCCTGATGAAAATCTTCCAAAATATCAAAACAGAAGGAACATTACCAAACTCATTCTATGATGCCAACATTACCCTAATACCAAAGCCAAATAAAGACACCGCAAGAAAGGAAAATTACAGACCAATTTATCTAATGAATCTAGATGCAAAAATCCTCAACAAAATACTTACTGTATTCAACAACATATTAAAAGAATTATACACCATGACCAAGTGGGATTCATTCTGGGTATGCACGGATAGTTCAACATAAGAAAATCAATCAATGTAATATACCAAATAAACAGATTGAAGGAAAAAAATCATATGATTATATCTATAGATGCAGAAAAAGCATTTGACAAAATACAACACACTTTCTTGATAAAAACACTCCAAAAGATTGGATTATAAGGAAATATTTTGAACATGATAACAGTAAATATGAAAAACCCACAGACAACATCATTTACAATGGTGAAATCCTAAAATCCTTCCCTCTAAGATCAGGAACAAGACAGGGATGCCCACTCTCGCCCCTTCTATTTAACATTGTCTTAGAAGTACTTGCTTGAACACTGAGGCAAGAACCAGATATAAAAGGCATTCAAATTGGAAAGGAAGAAGTCAAAATTTCATTATTTGCAGATGACATGAGCCTATGAATAGAAAACCCTGAGAGAACTACAACAAAGCTTCTAGAACTCATAAGTGAGTTTAGTAAATTTGCAGGTTATAAGATCAATGGACAAAAATCAGTAGCATTTCTGTACACCAATAATGAGCAAGCTCAGGAGGAAATCAAGAAACAAATACCATTTAGAACAGTCAATAAAATATCAAATACCTAAGAATAAATTTAACTAAAGATGTAAAAATCTTATACACAGAGAACTACACAAGACTTTCAAGGAAATCAAAGAAGACCTAAATAAATGGAAGAATATTCCCTGTTCATGGGTAGGAAGACTAAATATTATTAAGATGTCTATCCTGCCAAAACTGATCTACACATTCAATTCAATCCCAATAAAAATCAACACAGCATTCTTTAAGGAACTAGAAAAACTAGCTGTGAAATTTATTTGGAAAGGAAAGAGGCCCTGAATAGCCAAAGACCTATTGAGAAAGAAAAATGAAATTGGAAGAATCACACTACCTGACTTCAAAACATACTACAAAGCTACTGTACTGAAAACAGCATGGTATTGGCACAAGGAGAGACACACAGACCAATGGAACCAAATTGAGAGTTCTGATATAGATCCTCATATATATAGCCAATATAATATTCAATAAAGTCACCAAACCCTCCCAACTGGGAGAGAATGGCCTATTCAACAAATCGTGCCTGGAGAACTGGATACCTATATGGAAAAGAATGGAAGAGGATTACCATCTCACACCTTATACAAAAATCAACTCAAGATGGAAAGACCTAAATATAAGAGCCAAGACCATAAAGACTTTGGAAAGCAGTGTAGGGAAGCATATACAAGACCTTGTACTAGGAAATGGCTTCATGAACTTCACTCCAAAGCATAAGCAGCAGAAGAACAAATAAATAAATGGGACCTCCTCAAAATTAACGCCTTCTGCACCTCAAAGGAGTTTGTCAAGAAAGTGAAAAGAGAACTTACACAATGGGAGAAAATATTTGGTAACCATATATCAGAGAGGAGACTTATAACTTGCATATATAAAGAACTCCTATATCTTGAAAATAAAAATATAAACAACCCATTTAAAAAATGGGAAAAAGATTTAAACAGACACTTCTCCAAAGAAGAAATACAAATGGCTAAAAAGCACATGAAAAAATGCTCCAAATCTCTAGGTATCAAGGAAATGCAAATCAAAACTACAATGAGATACCATCTTACCCCCATAAGATTGGCAGGTATGAAAAAACTAGAAGACTGCAAATGTTGGAGAGGATGTGGGGAATGGGAACACTCATCCACTGCTGGTGGGAATGCAGAAGGATCCAACCATTCTGGAGGACATTTTGGCAGTTTCTCAAAAAACTAACCATAGATTTGCCATATGACCCAGCAATGCAGAAGGATCCAACCATTCTGGAGGACAGTTTGGCAGTTTCTCAAAAAACTAATGATAGATTTGCCATATGACCCAGCAATTCCACTGCTGGATATATACCCAGGAAAACTGAAAACAGGACACAAACCAATACATGCACACCAATGTTCATAGCAGCATTGTTCACCATCACCAAAAATTGGAATCAACCCAAATGCCCATCAACAGATGAATGGATCAATAAAATGTGGTATATACACAATGGAATACTACTCAGCTTTAAGAACAAATACATTACAAACACACATGATAACATGGATGAATCTTGAGAACCTTATGTCGAGTGAAGCAACTCAGGCATTGAAGGACAAATACTACATGACCTCAATGATATGAAATAAGTAAGCCAAGCTACCTCAGAGAGATAGAGACTGTATGATAGGCTTACAGGAAATTGGGGTGTAGAGGAAGGATGTAAGCTGACACCTACATGGGTGAAATCTATAATAAGATGGAGGTAAGTATTTGTACAACAAAGGGATAAAATGGGGGCATAGGGTTACCTCTGGGTGTGGCTTTGAGGCTTGAGGGGGGCTAGGGATGGTAGGATGGGTAATAATGTCCAAGAAATTGGGGGGAGGGTGGGGCAACATACGAACATAGGAGATTGTCAGGTATTTGGTTGAGAGTATAATGCTGAGAAAACCTTTTCAAAAATATAATAAGGAAAGTTAATGTTTAAGATGCTTAAAGGGGATAATCTGATGAGGACAGGCTCATAGGGAATATGTGAATGCTCATTTTGCCATAATGGGTTATATCATTGGATAGAGACCCATATAATGTGAGTGAAGGTATACCCACATCCTGGGAAGGACTGATGCCATCAAATAGAGGGAACCATATCCCTCAAGAGAAACGGTGGCTCCCAGGGCATTAGGGCAGTTGAGCATGTCAAGCCCTCAACACAGTTGCAAGTGTCTCTGAACATGGCCCTTCAAGCAATGAAGATTGTCTGTCATTGTGGGCCCTAAGGGGAGGGGAAAGAGGTATTGAATAGATGGAACCAATGTAACTGTGTGGAGAACAGAAGTGTTCCACAAGAGTACGCAAGAATGGATATAAGAAATGTAAAATTACACCAAAAATATATAGGGGCTGATAGGCTAAAAGGTAAATCATAATGTAAAACATAAGATAACTAAAAATTTTAAAAATTGTATAGTCTAAAACATAAACCACAGTGTAAACACAAATGTTACCTTGTTTGAAAGCTGTTGTCTCAATATCTGTACATCAGTTTCAGTAAGTATACTATGAATATGTAAAAAGATTATTGCTGTGGAAGGGAAAATGTTTTATATTGGATATGTGGGAGTACTGTATATATCAATTACTGTGATCTAAAACTTTTGTGAAGATAAGCTTAATAATTAGAAAAAAGAAAAGAGAAGATAGGACGTAGACACTGAGGAAAAAATGGAAGTAGTTGCCTTACCAAATTGCATACAGGGCAACACTTATTTCAGTGATGGAAGGCAAAACATCAAAAACAAAGCTTTTGCATTTTTAAATTTTTTGATACCCCAATTTATTTTACCTTAATTTTCCAGGTTAATATGTATTCTATAGCTCACCTCTAACCTCATCACTATATTCCATGTTACTAATAAGGCAATATATTGGGGTTCACTTTTGAAGAAGTTTTGGATCACAGAGAGGTTCAACAATGGCATGGGAGGAATACTGGTGTGGGATGTTATTGACAGGGGACACATGGTTGGCAGGGAGTTCTATAGGGCAATTATCCAGGGTACATAAAAATGTTTGGATATTTTCATAGTGATACAATTAAAAACAACTGAGGGAGTGCTGAGTTCCTAGCCAGGGGAGCTCTATCACAGTCCCTAAAGGAACAGCAACAATCCCCCAAGTGCAATGGCGAAGACCAAAAAAGAATGAAGGTCCAACAATGAGCCCTTGATACTAATGAATATGCTGGTGAGCCTGTGCACCTGAAATAAGAACAAGGCCTAGAGCTGCAGGGTGCCTAAGAGTTACCTCCTGAGAGCCTCCATGTTGCTCAAATGTGGCCAGTCTCGAAGCCAAACTCAGCATGTAAATGCATTGCCTTCCCCTCAGCATGGGACATGACTCCCAAGGATGAGCCTCCCTGGTGCCAAGGGATTACTACCAAGTACCAGCTGATGATGTAACTAGAAAATGACCTTGAAAAGGTTCAACTTGGATCAGCAGAATATCTCAGTCTACATATAATACCAGGAGTTAAAAATGCTTTTTGACCTGAATTAAGGGGGAAATGGAAAGGTCAAATGAGTTTTTATGGCTATGAGTCTCCAAAAAAGAACCAGAAGGTTATCAGAGGGGTCGCCCTTATGCACACCTCAGCAGAGTCCAAGAGACAGATAAAGTAGATACAACCCTGGGAATTGGTTCTTCTGAGGGCTACAGAGACCCACAGGTTCTATGGTCATGGCAGATGGAGTTCAGTGCCATGTCAGTTGGCCCTTCTTTGGAGTTTGTGTTTCTGTGTGATGGAGCTGGACTCATATGTGATCTTTTTTCACAAGCCTCTCCTGTTACATTTACCAGAACTGTAGTTGGTGCTGGGGTTTAATACATACCCAGAGGATCTGAACCTCTGGACTGGCCATATGATAGCCAGGTCCTGAGCCTCAACAGACTTCAACTCCTACACTCTGGTTTATTGGACTTATCCCACTCAGCCATCATGGAGTGGAAGAAGGTCAACCACCACACCGTGGAGCCAAGAGTGCCTACAACTGAAAGCAAAAGGATTGCATCCAGATCCAGGTGGAATCTAAGCCCCCTCTTGATATAGATGTGGTGTGGACACAACCAATCCAAGGTCCACAGGATGGAGGAATAGAATATGGATTAAAGTGGACTTACTGATAATCTATTTATGAACTATTGTGGTTAGTAATCAAAGAAAATGTGGCATTGGTGTGGAGAAAGTGGCCATGGTGGCTGCTAAGGTAGGGAGTGGGAGGAAGAGATGAGATGTGGGGGCATTCTCGGGACTTGGAGCTGTCCTGGGTGGTGCTGGAGGGACAATTACCAGACATTGTATGTCCTCCCATGGCCCACTGGATGGAACGTGGGAGAGTGTGGGATATGATGTGAACCATTGACCATGAGGTGCAGTGGTGCTCAGAGATGTATTCACCAAATGCAATGAATGTCTCATGATCATGGAGGAGATTGTTGCTATGGAGGGAGTAGTGGGATGAGGGGTTGGGGGGTATATGGGGACCTCATATTTTCTGAATGTAATAAAAAAATAAGTAAATAAATAAATAAATAAAATAAAAAAGACAAAAGTGAATATAAAATTATGTAACTAAATAAAAATAAATATTTTAAAGAAAAAATAAAACTGACAATTAGACAAAATATTTACAACTCAGATCACAGAACAAAAAATTCTTATAAAAATACTGATATTGAGAAGATAATGTATAATAACACAGCAGAAAATGTGGGAAACATATTAAGAAAAGTTTTATAACTTTTATACTTATTAAGTACTAGAATTAATCATATAAATTAATAGACAAACATACACAGTTATGTCTAAATATTTTATACGGTTATTTGTTGCAGTGCCATTTGAAATAGCAGAAATTGGAAATATCCAGTGTATTAAATTCTAAGGGTATTTTAAAAATATAGAACTTCCAGAATATATAAAAGACTAATATATATATTTCTTAACATTTACCATTTATATGGTATTAATTTTTATAACATAATGTAATTCAATTTTAGATATAAAATTCTATTAATTAAATCACATGATTTTATAATATTACAGAAGATATGAAATTTTGATGTAGAAAGTTTGAATGAAGTGTATCTACTGATAAGAAGGAAGTGATTTACAGAGCTGTAAGTTTTTTTCAGTGAGTTCTGGGAATCTTCCTTAAGAAAATGAAGTAGAGGGAGGCTCTGAAGGATGAGTCAACAATTAGATTGCTAGGATGGGAGGCTCTTTCTGGTGGAATGAAAATCACATCCAAAGATTTCTTTAGGAAGGAGCATGGCAAGCATATGTTGATAAGACAAATGGTTTGGCTTTAACTCTGAAAACCATAGGGAGCATGGTAATAAGAGAAGTCATTCTGATCCTAGGTCAGAATTAGCAGTTTAGTTTATATTCTTAAAAGAAAATAAATGTCTTGTAACAGTTTTAAGAAGGACGGAGACAAAAATCGAGCTGATGTTAGAACAGTTTCCTTCTGGTCATACAACGAAGTATCATTTGCAAGATGAACTTAGAAGAAGTGGACAGACTCATGAGGAGATTACTGTGGCATCCAAAATGCAGACATGCATAGCTCAGATTCCAGTATGTCTTAGAGATGAAAATATATTGATGTATTCCCAAAGAATTTAGTAGAAAAATTAATCAAAAATTGCTGATTGATGAACTATGAATAGTGATGGAATAAGAGACAACAAGGAAGATTCTAAGGTGTTGGGTTTTCCAAAGGGGAGGCTCATTACATCAGCAAGGGCCCATTCCATTAGAGGTGGTAAAATGAAGCTGAGTTTAATTTTGTACTTTATAACTTCCACAGTTAAAGCCTGTATTCACAAGGAATAATTAGTGATGCAAACAAATATTTTACATGGGAATTCATTACAATAGCATGTTGAAGGAACATATGTGAATATAAACAATATTCAAACTTAATATTCAAATGTTAAAAGTAACATTTATTTTAGCAAATGTAGACCACTGAATAAGATACATTGAACAAATCAGATGGCTAAAATTATTTACTAATATGGGAACTTGCTTAAATACTTATAAAAATAAATACATGTGTGCATATTCAAGCAACCGGTAAAAATTATAATATGAACCATAGACTTTGATTAGTAGCTATGCTTCAATATTGATTACTCAATTGTAACAAATGTACCATATTAAAGTACAATGGTAATAATAGGGGGAAATATTTGTTGGGGGTGTTATAGTGAATGCCCTAAACTTTTCTTGTCAATTTTCTGTAATCTAAAACTTCTCTAAAATTAAAGTTTATAATTACTGAAAAAATAAATGTGCATATGACAATTAATTATGTCATAATTAAATAGAAATCTATGACAAGGAATAGCTTACAGCTCATCATTTTTGCTTGATGTTTATTAACTAAATATATTTTTGGTTACAAAGTGTTTTTAATAACCCATCTGCCAGATGGAAGAACACAACTCCTTTTATCAGACACTTTACAATTTTTTTTGGTTCATGGAGGCTATTAAAGTATTTATTATGAAAATATTCATCTGATACATTATATGGGACTAAACTAGATTATTTTATGATTGTGAGTGCCTTTTGGAAATGGCACTTGTGTTATTTCTCTTTCTATCACTATGGCACTGCACTGACATTATTAAATAAAATAAGTATAGAATATCTATTTGAATATAATCAAACTGAAACCTAAAGTTCAGAGAGTTATCCATATTGAATAGTATCAATTTCATAATATAAATTTTAATACTTACTATTTCCAAATGTATTTTGGAAATTTAGTTCAAATTGCTCATTTTTGTTGATCTCTCAAAAGACCATCATGTTTCAAGTTAAGAGCAATCTCCTTCGTGCTAGAACATTGCTGAAAGCTTTCTTCACATCTTTGTTTCTCAAGGTGTAGATGAGAGGATTTACCAATGGGGTGATCACACAGTAAAACACTGACACCACTTTCCACATGTTGAAATTGTATGTGGCTGGAGGCCGGACATAGGCAAAGATGATGGTGCCATAGTAGATGGTGACCACAGTGAGGTGTGAGGCAATGGTGGAGAAAGTTTTCTTCCAAGCCACCTGGGAAGACATTCTTATTATTGTGACCACAATTTGGCCATAGGAGGACATGGTAAGTAGGAAAGAACTTAGAATCACCACAGAGCTACATGTATAGCCCAAGGCCTCTGCTAGGAATGTGTCTGAGCATGAGAGTTTGTAAATGGGGTCTGAGTCACAAAAGAAATGATTGATCTTCTGGGGGCCACAGAAGTTGAGGTGAGAGATAAGTATGGCAGGTAGGAGAGGGGCAAGGAAGCCCCCAACCCAAGATCCAGCTGAAAACCGTAGGCAAATATCAATACTCATGAGGACTGAGTAGCGTAGAGGGCTACATATTGCCAGGTACCGGTCATAGGCCATCACAGCTAGCAGGATGCACTCAGCAGCTCCCATGGAGAAAAAGAAGTAGTACTGGGTTATACAACCTGAAACAGAGATGGTGACAACCTGTGATAGGCAGGTAGCCAGCAGTTTAGGCACTGTTGCTGTGGAGTACCAGATTTCTAAGAAGGCCAAATTTCCTAAGAAAATGTACATGGGTGTCTGGAGTGTGGATTCCATAAGAACAATGTAAATGATAAGAGTGTTTCCTGTGAGGGAGAGCAGGTACACTATGAGGAACATCACAAATAATGTGAGCTGTGGGTGGGGAACACTGGAAAACCCAAGGAAAATGAATTCCCCCACTGTCGTTTGGTTTTTTACATCCATATTTCATCTTCTCTGATCTGCAATAGATCAATAAAGCCCAGAAAGTTTAGGCAGATGAAAACAAGAATTGGATATTCTCATATTAATATTAATGATAATAATGGATACCCAACAGTTACAGGAAGGTTGGCTGAGAAAAAAAAATGATGTCATTCTAAACCTGGATTAACTTGTTGGGTTTTCAATTATAAAAAAATATTCCAACAGAAATATTGCCATAATCCACATTTTAGACATGAAGAAACTGAAGAATTAAGTAGCTTTCACACAATTACAGTGCTCTGTTGTTGGCACTGATTTTCAAACCTGCAGGTTGATTTAAAATGCCACAATCCACATTAATACATATAATGTCATTACAGGGAAGAACATAACATTGTCCCATAATTAGAGCCTATTGAAATAACAACAACATAAAGCAGGTCAGAAGCCAGGGATCAGGGGCCTCTGGGCTGAAGCTCTCAGACATATGAGTAACACCATAAGAGAAGGGGTTGCATATAATTTTAACTTCATTACCCCCTGATTTATGCCATCAAATTAAGAGTTGATAACTATCGGTACATGGATAAAATTCTATATTCAGAAAACAAAACAATGAGTACAATTCAAAATTTGCAGTAAAGAAATATTTTTAAATATTCTTTAAATTCCCTAATCATAGATTTGTATGTTTTAAGAATAGTTGTGATTACCTTTTTTCACACAGTGGTTAGAAATAGTCAAGCAAATAAATTTAGGAGTTAGAAATCTTTTGAGAAATAGCAGATTATCAAAAAACATATCAGCTTACATGTGCTTAAATGCCAGAATATTCAGATGAAAATGTAAAGTAAAATTTTTCTTGGTATCCATAAAAATTATTATGTATGTAAAATATATTTATTTTACTATTGTTTAAAAAAAACCCTGCAGTAAAGTCACAAACTTGAAAACTACTATATCACAATCAAAAAGTCAGCCGAACTCAACCTGAAGTCATCTGAGGTCATGTCTACAATGTCTTCTTTTAAACCTTTAAGGAAGTTTTGAATCATAAAACTCTACTGAAATAAATAGATATTGGCTTTAACACAGTAATGCATTGTTACAATACATAATATTTCAAGATATATATAATGGAAATTATTAATTAAACCTGTTTAAAATGTCAAGGAATATAGTGTGTTAGTTTACATTTTAGATGTATTGCTAACCAAGCTATTTATATTAATCTCTTAAAGATACTAAGGTTTTGCCATATTTCTCAGAGTAAGAAAAATAAAATTGTAATAGTTCCTAACTATACCACTATTCAAATATATTTTGAAAAATATCATGGCTATCAATATACCTAGAATATTTAGTTTAGACTGCTTGGGTCAAACAGCTTATACTAACTACTATACATGCTTCATTATTTTGATTCTCTGATTCTTAAAAGAAAATCATTAAAATTTATTTTATTCATGTAGCACAAAGAATCCAAAGACTTGTTTATACCTTTTATGATAAGAATATTGTTGGCTAGTTTTCTCCTAGGAATCACACACTCAAGAAAATCTAAATTAACTCTTTGGAAAGAGAGCTTTGACAAAAGAATCATACTAACATGTTCCTATGGAGATAATCCCTTTCCTTTCTCTAAGACACACCATGTTTACTTAATTCTACCTTTAACTAAATTAGGATTACAGAGTCTTCAGATCTATATTAATTTAGATGGGAATTGGAGGGTAGAGAAAAGTAATTTAAGTAAATCATTTTTACAGAAATAAAAATAATGAAATTAAGACTTTATAAATAATTTTTATTCATTTTATGGTTTTAATTTTCAAACTATAGCTATTTTTCCTATGTGTCAGTTGAGTACTTTAAGATGTATATTGTTTCTGGTAATAGAAATATCTAAAATCATTTTTTTTAACATCTGCATTTATGTGGCTATAGTTTCATTACTTCCAAGACAAGTGAAGAACCACATGAATACTTCCACCGGTATACTCACAGCTAGTATTCTGTTTGGCTATTTTTCTGGAATACAAGGCTATGAATTACATTTTCTCACAAATACTTCTTTTCAGTAAGAAAACATATTGGAGCCTTTGGTTGGATCAGAGGAAAATAAATTATATTATCTCCTCACTGCTGGTGGCTGGGGATCCATTAGTGCTATTGTGCCTTCATCAGCAATCCCATAGACTGCCCCATGGCATTTATGCCATAAACAACAAATTCTCTGTTGTTTTTTGTTTTTCTTCAGATATCTCCTTTTCCCCATCGACTAGGTACAGGGAAAGTGATGGTCTGAAATTCCCTTTGTGAAAACTAATTATCATAATTTCTATAGTCTAGAGATCTGGAGAGCTTTCCTCTATCTTGGGACTTCATGCAAGTTCCCTAGGGACTTTCTGTTGGTTTGGGATTTTGTGCTCCCCTAAGAGAAAAGAAAAGGCAAAGGAACTATAGGAGGAATTAGCAAAGTCTCCACAGGTACTGAAGGAAGACCCTCCAAAGTTTTTTCATTGGCCAATATTGCCTACAGTATTCATGACTCCAAAGACGATTGCAGAATAATACCACTCTGTAATAGGGTTCTCTGGGGGAAACAGAACCAAAAGGAGCTGTATATATTTATATATAGTAAAATAAGATATAACATATATAGATTGCAAATATCATGTTTTTTTAAAAAAAATAGCAATTGGCTTACATAACTGTGGAGATGAGCAAGTCAAAATTCCATAAGTAGGCTGCAAGCTGGGAATTCCAATGAAGGTTTTTGATGGATTTCCTAGGAGAAGCTGGTCAGATAAATTAGATATGGAAATTCTCCCTTCTGATTGCTGAAAACATCACTTCTCATATTAAGACTTTCATATGATTAGATGATACTTCTTTCACTGTTCAAGGAAATCTTAATTTATTCCAGATGTAATCAATCATAGATGCAATCAATTTACTGATAACTTATTTTTATTGACTTTGTAATAATATTACATTAAAAATATATACACATATGAGGTCCCATTCAACCCCACCACCCCCACCCCACCTCTCCCCACCCAGCAACACTCATTCCCATCATCATGACACATCCACTGCATTTGGTTAGTACATCTTTGGGCACCTCTGCACTTCATGGTCAATGGTCTACACCATGGCCCATACTCTTCCCCATTCCATCCAGTGGGCCCTATTAAATACTCACATTAAAAACCAGGCCAGTACTTGCTTGACCAAACAAGTGGACACAATAATCTAGCAAATTGACACATGAATTTAACCGTCATAGTCCATCCCTTTTCAGTCACTTGGTACCCATACACAACTCCTTAATCCATGCTTAATCTCTAACTAAAACAACAGCAAACACATTTTCAACTAGAAATACTCAACTAAATGTGCACAATCAGAAATGTATTAACTTTCCCCATAATAGGGTGCAAATCTTTGGGTAACATTCAATCTTAAATTTTATATCCTATAATTTGAATACTATAAAATGAAGGTAACAAAACTTAAGTCATATAATAAATGGTTAAGATAGGCAACAAAACAAAGGTATTTGCTTTATATATGTACAGATATACTCATAACTGAACAAGGAAGAAATATTCATAACCACTACAATCCTCATTTCTGTAACCAATCAGGTAGTTGTAGCTCTTATTATAACTACTGTATTCTGCCACTCCTTTCATATTCCCTTTATACTCAGCATGCACCTCACCTAGTCATGGTTCTTTGCTTGATAGGGAAACTCTCTCCTGAGGTTTTTGTGCCATTGGCCATCCTGTCCAGATTGCAGTTTTTCATTGACTTTACTCACACAGCATGCTAGTATTAAGGCATTTCTTCTATTCCAGACAAATTCTTTTGTACATCTATCATGTAGTAGCAGTCAAATTCCCCCTTGAAAATTAGGATCAATCATTCCAACCAGTACCGTAATTCCTATCTTATCCTGTTGATTAAGAATACATGAGGAGACCAAAGTGACCCAGTAGCAATCTTAACTTCCAGTTCAATGGAATCATTTTTGTGTTTTCTGGAGTAAGCACTTCTACTTTTGGAACTAAGTGCTAAAGGTCTGAAGTGCTTAAAGTTGAGACAGGAAGCAAAACCTTTTTTCTAGTGGATCACTAGGCATAATAGTGAGTGGCATCACTCTCATTCCCACCCCTTTATTCCTGGGCCATGAATCCTGGACATGGGAGAATAGCACCATCGAGTGGAGCATACATAGCTTCCAGAAGAACATTACTACCTAGTTGGCACCATAGTTGAGTCTTAAAAGGCAATTTCCCTGTTTTATCAATCCATCTGCTTCAGGATGATAGAGAACACGATAAGACTGTGAATTCCATGAGCGTGTGCCCATTCCAAAGCTTCATTTGCCACGAAGAGTGTTTTTCTATCAGAAGCAATATAGTGTGCAATATCATAACAGTGGGTAATGCATACTGTAAGTCCAGAGGTATTGCATACAGGAAAGGAAACCCATCTCAAAAATGTGTGTCTATTCCATTTGGAACAAAATACTGCTGCTTCCATGGTGAAAATAGTCCAATTTACCAACCAATCTGCCACCACATTGGGGACTGAATATTGGTCTCTGCTACTGGAAAATTGGGCACTCAGCAGTGACTGAAGCCAGGTCAGCATTGGTGAGTGAAGTTCATGTTGCTGATCCCATGCCTAATCTCCATCCATTCCACATTGCCACTTTGTTCATGAGTCCCTAGTGCAATGATAATAAAGGCTGAGAAAAGAAGGCTGACTTGTATCCACAGAATGGGTCATCTTGTCTACTTGATTTTTAAAATTTCCCTTTGGTTAACTTTCACATGGGACACAAGTGTCTTTTTTTTTAATTGATTTTGTAAAAATATTACATTAAAAAAATATGAGGTCCCATTCAACCCCACCACCCCCACCTCACCCCTCCCCTCCCCCCAGTAACACTCACTCCCATCATCATGACACATCCATTGCATTTGGTAAGTACATCTCTGGGCATATCTGCACCTCATGGTCATTGGTCCACATCATGGCCCACACTCTCCCCCATTCCATCCAGTGGGCCCTGGGAGGATTTACAAGTGTCTTTATGTTTTAAGCCTACTATGAAAGTTCTATGCACATGCTTCTTCTTCAGACCTCTTTGTCACCAATTTTCCAACCTTGTTCCTTCTAAATCCCTGGCCTTCCAGCCAAACCATTGGCAACAATCCATGAATCAATGTACAAACACACATCTGGCTAATTCTCCTTCCAAGCAAAATGAAAAACCAGGTACACTCCTAAAAGTCTGCCCACTGAGAGGATTTCCACTCACCACTGTCCATCAGAGATGTCCCAAAGAAGGGGCTACAGTTCTGCAGCTGTCCACTTTTTGATATACCTGCATTATGCTGAACCATATGTTCCCAGGCCTGAGTTTTCTTCCTCAGTCAATTGATTATAAAGAATATCTCAAGAGGCCATAATTGTGGGCTGGAAAGAGAAGGTAATGTGACAGTACTGGTGACCATGGGAATTTGGGCCACTTCCTCATACAACTTACTTTTGGTTTCTAGGGCCTGCTCAAGCCCTCTCTCACATATACCATTTCTTTTTTTATGATGGAATGCTACTGTGTACACCTAACTTTACAGCTTGGTTGTTTAACAATACCCAGCTCATTATAGGCATCTCAGCTTTCACTGTAACTTAGAAGCCCATGGTTAAGTGTTCAGTCTCTACTAAGATCTAGTAGCAGACCAAAAGCTGTTTCTCAATATGAGTTACCTGCAAAGGATAGAAGAGCTTTGCTCCAAAATCCTAAGGAAATGTGCTGTAACTCATATAGGGCCATATCAAGCACTTCCAGCATCATTAGATGTGCTGGATCATATGACCCAAGTGGCAGAAGAGCTTGCACAGCAGCCTTGATATGTTCCAGAAGCTTTGTTGTTTTGGTCCCCAATCAAAACTAGCAGATTTTCAGGTCACTTAGTAAATAGGTGTAATAACACACACTCATATGAGGAATATCTTGTCTCCAAAATCCAAAGAAGCCAAAAAGGCATTGTGCCTCTTTCTTGGTCTTAGAAGAGTCAGATGCAACAGCCTACCCTTCAATTTAGAATGAATATCTTGACATGTTCCACACCACTAATGACCTATAAATTTCATTGAGCCAGAGGGAACCACCCTAAATTTTTGTTGAGTTTATATCCCATCTTCTGATATGCAATACTTTACCAATAAGTCACAGAAGTTGTTACTTCATGCTCACCAGTTCCAATCAACATGATTACATCAATATAATCCACCAGTGTGATGTCATGTGAAAGGGAGATACAGTTAAAATTTCTGTGCACGAGATTAAGAATGAGGGCTGGAGAGTTGATATACCTGTGCAGTAGTAAAGTGAAAATGTATTGCTGTCCTTGCCAGCTGTGACAGTATGAAATTCTTTTATGAATGTCCAAAAGAGAAAGATTTTATTTTTGAACTAACCCATTCCCATTGATGTGAGACTTATTTTATTGGAGTTTGTCAAGGAGGTGTGACTCAGGTTGTGTCTCCTCCCTCTTGCTGGGTCTGATATAAATTGAGACACAGAGGAAAAGGGAGCATATCATAATGATTCTACCCTGTGAGAGAGAAGACTGTAAGAAAGCAGAAGCCCTGAGAGGCTCAAGGAACTTAGTCCCATGGAGAGATGAGTCATATGCCTGATAACTCACAGCTGAACTTGGGAAGAAGCTTGAGCATCTGAGAATGATAGAGGAGGCCTGGAAAGAGACAAACCCAATGGCTGGTTATCCATTGCTGAGCTCTAGGAGAATGTAGATTATGGAGGAGTTACCTTGCTTCAACATGTCGATGGTCAACACGATCAATTTTAACTGACTTTGGTGAGAAAGCACTTCTGATGATGCCTTGATTTCGACATTCCACAGCCTTGGAACTGTAAGCTTTTACCCAAATAAATTTTCCCTTATACAAGCCAACCCATTTCTGGTACTTTGCATTGGCAACCCTGTAGCAAACTAAAGCCCCAGATGAAAGAAAACTGTTTCTGGTGGACTTCACTAACAGCAATTGAGAAAAAAAAAAGCCAGATTAATAGCTACATACCAGGTAACAAGGGCTGTGTTTATTTCTTTCAACAATCATGCCACATCTGGAAGAGCAGCTGCAATTGGAATCACCACCTGATTAAGTTTATGAAAATTCACTGTCATCCTCCAAGATCCATCTGTTTTGTGCACAGGTCAAATAGGAGAATTGAATGGGTGTATGGTGGGAATCAACACCCCTATATCCTTCAAGTCACTGATGGTTGTACAAATCTTTGAAATATCTGCTGGAATGTGGTATTGCTTCTAATTTGTTATTTTGTAAGGTAGAAGGAATTCTCCTGTCTTCCATTTGGTCTTTCCTCCATAACAGCCCTCATTCCACAAGTCATGAAACCATTGTGGAGATTCTGACAGTTGCTGAATATGTCTATTTCAATTACTCATGCAAAACTATTGGAAATAACCACAGATTCAGTCCAGGAAGACACTAGAACCACTGTGAGATGGCACTGAGCTAAAGCCCCAATATGACCACCTGAATTCCATAAGTTCCTACTTTGAATAGTGAATCACAGTGATGTTTTGGGTCTCCTGGAATTAATGTCACTTCTAAGACAGTGTCTAATAATCCCCATTTTCTTTTCCCTAACCCACAGTTACCTTGGTAAGAGGTTGTAGGTGACTGCAGGAGGCTAGAAGGAAGATTAACAGTATAAAATTTGGGCAGTGTAATAGGCACTTCCCCAAAGTGCCCTGGACTTTGTGTCTTTCAAGGGGCTCTGGGTCTGTAGACTATATCAATTCTAGGAATTGATTAATGGACTGTGACTCTGTTTTTGTAATTTAAGTTGGATTTTTGTTCACTCAACCTAGACTACTTCTGCTTATACAGATTAAATAACAAAATTTAGGCGAGTACCCATCTATTTTACTTCTAGGTACTCCATGATCCACTAGCCAATGCCATAGTCTCTGTGAGTTAGATTATTTTAATTACTGCTTTGAGTCTGTTGTTCACTGTGGTAGTAATGCTTACCTCATCTTTGGTGATTAATTGCTGACAGTTGGCTTCTGCCACCCAAGATCTAATCATCCCCATTGTGTTTAAGGACATAAGTTCAGTGTTAGCAGTTCCCACAGTAATATCTGACCTACAAAATGAAGGACCACAGAGTTCTTCAGGTAAGATGGATTAGTCCACAGTCTTGGTGAAAGGTGTGTCCTCTGGACATTTCTGGAATGGGTGAGTAGTTTTTACATGTTAAATCCACTCTAATATTACAATGTCTGTCAGTGTTTGGATCCCCTCATACACATTATAACAGGGAAGTTCTGGAATTTTAACTTCATGCACTGTAGGCCACATTTTGTTCCATGCTTTAGTCAACCATCCAAACAAACTTCGGATCCTTTCTAGTCCCTCATGCTACAACAATGAATCCAGACTCTCTCCTTACTGGAACCATGTCATTAAAATCAGCCTGATCCAACTTCATATTCATTTCACCATTATCCCACACCTTTAATATATTTTCCTCACATATTCCACTGGTTAGTCTATATAAAAATTGAAAACATCAGGCAGTTCTTTTACAGTGTACTGTACCTTTTCAAGGGTCACACTGTACCTAACCTATTGGGGTCTTTTGAGACTTCAGTCTAGTTGTAGGTCCAGAGGTAAAGTAGGGTGTTAGTGTTGGGGAAAGAGAATAATCAGAAGTGCCTTGCAAGAAAATAAGCTCTGGACATTCCAAAGAAGTTTCATCTGGTGAAACATAATTAACCTCTTCAGGCTGAGGAGTAAGATGTTTCCTTAAGGGAAGTGGCTGCAGGTTTGTCAGGCACAGCAGGGTTAATCTCTTCAGATGGAGGTTAGATGAAAGATTCCTCAGGGAAGACTAGAGGTGGGTGCCTGGTTCATCAAAGGAAGACAAAAATTTATCTCACAAAGACTAATCAGAATCTAGGATTTCAATGTACCTACTGCCACCATTATCAAAATACATAACCCCATTCAAATTTTCAGGATCCCTTTCCTTTCCTATCAATGCCCTCACTTTAATGGCAGACACCCTACAAGGTTAGGAATTTAGTTTATATTGTAATCCAGCCACTCATACAGTAAGACTCTGGAAAGGTTTTCAGAAATTTCAAGTCAGTGGATAGAGAAAATAATATTTTCTTTCAAGGCATACATAGAGATGTCCACATCCTTCATGCAGTGCTTAGGTTGAAAATTTGAAGCCTTCACTCATCATTTTCTTTTACAACCAAATCTGGCCTACTTAAGTACAGTCAACCAAAACCCTTGTAACTTTTATATGCCAAAAAAACATTAAGTTGTCAAAAACACTCTCACCCAGAAACTTTCCTCTTATGATGATTTGATTAGTTGTATCCAGGGGTGATATATTGATTATCTATTTTTAACTTATGCTATGTATTATCAGTGTCATCTCAATTGACAATAAACTTTAGTGCCTTTGAATCTAATCAATTTAGAGAACCAATTCCAAAAACATCAGAACCAATTTAGAAATCTCTTCCTTAAGACTGTTTCTCAAGAACTACTCCCTGTACCAAAGCTGAATCAGTCATGGTTCTCTACGGAAACAGAACCAACAAGAGATGCATGTTAAATATTATGAGCTTTTTGTAAGAATTGTCCTAAATGACTGGAAGTTGGGTAATTCAAAATTCCATAGAGCATGCCAAAAGCTGGGAATTCCCATGAAGTTTTTAGATGAATTCCACAAGGGAATAGGCTCCCCAAATTATATATGGAAATTTTCTGACAGCTGAAACAATTTCTCCTTTTAAAACTTTCAAATGATTGTATGAGGCTTCTTTCAAGGTTGAAGGAAAATCTCTGATTTGCTTGAAGATATAATTAGGCATAATGTAATCAAATTATTGATGATTTAGATCCATGAAATATCTTCATATTAACAATCAGGCAAGTGCTTCCTTGACCACACAAATGGACACATAACCTGGCCAAAGTGACACATGAATTTAATCATTACATAGTACAAAATACATAGAATTTTGACATAGATGTGCTGTAATTGAAATCTTCATTCTGTTGAGAATATAACAGATAGCCACTGTGGAAAATGATTGGGCATTTCCACAAAAACTTAAACACATAGTTACTATATCACCCATCAATCCTACTTCTGAGAAAACTGATAACATATGTCAACAAAATCCCTATGCACACTTTTTCATAGCAGTATTATTTATTATAGCCAAATTATGGGGAACAATCCAGATATCCATCAATTGATAAGTGATAAATAAAATGCTATATCCATACATTGGAATATTATTCAGCAATATAAAGAAATGAAATACTTTAAAATGCTACAACATGGATGATCTTTGTAAACATAATATTAAATATAAGAAGCCAATCACCAAAGACCAGTTATTTATGATTCCATGTATATGAAATGTCTAGACTAGGCCAATTTATAGACTTATAAAGTAGATCAGTGATTAGCAAGTGCTATGGGAAAGGGGAAATGACTGCTGAGGGGCACAGGGGTACTTTGATGGATTATTATGATATTCATGGCTTAGGTCATTCTAATGGTGGAAAGCATTGTTAATAAAAATAAAAGTCACTGAATAGGACATTTTTAAATGGTGAATTTTTTTGCATGTGAATTATATTTCAGTAGAAGTTTTGCAAGATATTTATCCTCTTGTTATCCTGGCATAAGTGACCAGTGCTTTAGATGATAATGTAAGAATATACATTTTTTTAAGATTAATTTTTTATTTCTCCCCCTTCCCCCCGCCCCCGTTTACTGCTCTCTGTGTCCATTCACTGTGTGTTCCTCTGTGTCTGCTTGCATTCTTGTCAGCAGCACCAGGAATCTGTGTCTCTTTTTGTTGCATTACCTTGCTGTGTCAGCTCTCCATGCATGCAGCACCACTCCTGGGCAGGCTGCAAACTTTTTCCATGGGGTGGCTTTCCTTGCACAGTGCACTCCTTGCATGTGGGGCTCCCTTATACAGGGGACACCCCTGCATGATATGGCACTTTTTGCACACATCAGCAGTGTGCATGGGCTAGCTCATCACATGGGCCAGGAGGCCCTGGGTTTGAACCCTAGATCTTCTATATGGTAGGTGGACACTCTATCAGTTGAACACAATATGCATTCCAGAATATACTTTTTATCTCATTTAAAGCTGTAAAAACCTGGAGCCCATCATCCAGCAATACATCTGAATAAGTAAATTATGTTACACCAAAACAAAGAATGACTTAACATGTTTTAAAAGTATGAAATAGCTTTATGTGTGCTATTTAAAAAAAATAATACAAGTATAATCCTTTTGATGCCCTTTTCAACTAATTACATCAAGTATATCAATTTTTAAATTTCACTGTCATAACCACGTTCCAGTTGTAGCAGAGTGAACCATGATATCAAAGAATAGTGTTTACCTGTTTAAATCTGTCTGGAGATTCCCTGAAGGCCTAAGGCATTATGGTTTCCTTTTTTGTCTAGTGTGAGGAGAGAAAAGGGGTCAAACAGGTGGTTTTCCTGAGATATACTGATAGGGAAATGTACCAATTCTGCTGAATGGAGGAAAATATTACAATTAGGGGAAACAATAAATATGCATAAAGTCTAAGTAGAAAATATGAGGAGTTACATTGGGGAATAAGGAATTTGAAAAGCTCCTTGGGTTATAGCAAATCTAGAAAGCAATGTCAATACTTAAGGTAGGATGCAGCCTCAAAAAAGATATGAGAAGATTTCTCATTATCCTGATCATTTTAAATTTTGATTTTGAAAGAAACTTTAGATTGTATAAATGTTACATAAAAAATATAGGGGATTCCCATATATCCAGCACCCTCCCTCTCCCACATTTTCCCTCATTAACAACATCTTTCATTAGTGTAGTACATTTATTACAATTGAGGAACACATATTGAAGCATCACTACTAATCATGAACTATAGTTGTTTTTAAATTAACATTTTGCCCCACACAATTTTATAGGTTTTGACAAAAAGTACAGTGACCTGTGTTTATCATTGCAATGTCATGCAGGACAAGTCCAATATCACCCAAATCCCCCCATGTTCTACCTATTCTTCCCTCTCCCTCCCCTCAGAACTTCTGGTGGCCACTGCCTTTATACCAATGATAAAAGTTCTTCCAATTATAGAATAATTAGTCTTTAACAGATTAAATAATAAGTCTGTAATAGAGTAATAATGTCTACTTTACTCCATTGTCTTTCCCCAATCTTGACAATATTTGGATGATAAAGCCACTCTGTTTCTGATTGAGAGGGGGCTTTTGTCCCTGGGGCAGGTAGATGGAACTGCATTGGTTGCATCTGTAGATACTCTTTGTTTGGTAATGAGTATTGGCTACTATCATCCTTTCGTTAGTTGTCCTGGGTGAGACCAATAAATTTGAGATAAGGTATCACAATTCCGCTGAGATTCAGGGATCACCTGGCATATGAACAAATCAAAGACATACATCTCTGGTAAACATATTAAATGGATATAATGTTCCCTATAGGTTCAAATAAAAGGGGCAGAAGAACCATGTGTAGGGAAACTATAAATGAGCCTAACTCTGTTGCACTGGAATGCATAAATTCCAAGGTAAGGCCCACTGGCAGGATGCTAAACTTCTGAGATTAACTACCCTGCCTATAGTGTCTAGATGTTCCTAAAGCCCTCAGAAGTCTCCTTGCTTGAGGGATTGTTTACTGTGGCAGTCAATGATATTGTCCTGAAATGTGCATAGGTTACACTTATGCATGATCTCTTGACTCACTTTGAAATCTCTTAGCCATAAAAACTCATTCATATTTAATATTTCCCTCTTTCAGTCAAGGTCTTTTTCCAAATGCCTTGCTAGTGGGTGCTTGGTAATAATCCCTCAGTGTCAGGAAGTCTTATCCCTGGGAGTCATGTCCCATGCTGTGGGAAACAAAGGCATGTTGTTTTCATGGAAGCAAGTTACTTCCTTGACCACCGAGTCATGCTGTCTCCATAGCTATAATGCAGGTCATAAATCTAGCAAGATGATGTGTACGCTCAGGTGGAATGAGGACTAGGTAGAATGGGACAACCTGGGCAACAAGATTTATGGGTATGTTTTCTCAACAATATAATAGAACATTGAAATTTTGAACCTTGATTTATAATCATAGATTTTGATCCATTGTGTTACACAGGTTGAGGTAATGGGAATAGTTAGCTAGGATAGGTGCTGGTTCTCATGATTTCTTGGGGTATATAAAGAAGCCCCTGAGATTAATAAACTTGCTGATGAGCTTGCAGCTTCAATGCTCTCAGATCCCCTGATCCCAATCTCTCTTTGTCTTTCATTCCTGATACCCTTTGCGTCTGTGACTCCAACACCATGTTAGGGGGGAAAGTAGTGTGCTCATATGCTGAGCTTGGCTTAAGGAGAGGCCATATATGAGCAACAAAAAGACTTTCAGAGGTAACTCTACACACAGTGTATATTATATTAGGCTATGTTTCAATTTCCGAGAACAAGGTTCATAAGTACAAGCATCACTATGAAGGGCCTGGCATATTGGTCTGTACTCTTTCACTAGATATTGCCAATATACTTGGGGAATTCTTGCCACTTTAGTAAAGGATGTGTCAGGATTTCCCAGAAAGATAATACAATATTCTTTTGGTTATTGTGTGGGTTTCCACCCATTGAAGCCATACCCTTTGACCATTTGAACTTATTTATATGCCATAGAAGCTTGTCCCAAGTCCAACATTTCCACACCTCCCCCATCACTGACATCCCACACCAGTGATTCTTCTCTGCCACAGTTGTGATCTTTTCGAGATCCAAAACTTCCCTCAAAATAAAGCCAAAAATAAAAACAAATAAAATAATAACAAAATACAAAAATTAAGAATAAAAATGTAAAAGAATTTAAAAATTTTTCAATATGTCTCTCTTCTCCATAAGATCTGAAATACAATTTCTTCTGTATTTCCCCCAGTGTCTTTTTTTTTTTGCTTTATTTTAAAGAAAATTTAGGTTACAAAAAAAGTCACATAGAAAATATAGGGAATTCTCATGTACCCAATACTGTCCCCTTCTTCTACTCTCCCTTATTAATAACATTTTACAAGAATTTGGTACCTTTTTTTACAATTGATGTAAAAATATTGAAGCATTGCTATTGACCATGTTTGATGATTTACACTGTATCTTTTATTTAGAACTTTGATCATATTTAGTAAAAATTCATCTAAAGTGAGATTATGTGCCTGGAAATTATTCCATTTTCCTTTTTTATTAACTTACTTTTTAATTTTTAAAATTAATTTATTGGAATATATCACCCACACACAAACATACATAAATAATGTGTATAGTAATAGTTGTGAACTTACAAAACAAACATATCTAATATCATACAGGACTCTCATAACTCACCCTACCACCAACACCTTATATTGTTGTCAAACCTTTTAAACTAATGATTAAAGAGCATTGTCAAAATATTACTACTAAAGTATTTTCCCCCAACCCTCCCAATTATTATCTTTATGTCATTTATATATGAACATGCATAAGCAATAAAGTGTATAGTAAAATTTGTGCACTTACAAAGCAAACATGCATAACATCATACAGGGGTTCCATACATCAACCCTCCACCAACACCTTGCATTGTCATGAGATGTTTGTTACAAATTACTACTAATTATAGCCCTTATGTTACATTTGGTGTATTTTTCACCCAAGCCAACTTATTATTATTTTTTAAAGTATTTTTTTTGACAGAAGTTGTAAACTTATAAAACAATCATGCACATGTGCAGAATTCCCAATGAACATGCCTCTATCAGCACATCACACTGTGGAGGAACATTTATTACAGATAAGATAATATGATCTGATTGTTACCATTCCCCTAGTATACCTTTGGCTCACAATTTCCATACTGCCCCATTATGAACACAGTACATCTTTGGCATAAATGCAAGAATATTGTATTATTACTGCTAACCACAGTCCAAAGGTCATTACAGTTGTATTTTTCCCATGCATTCCCAACACCCTGCAGTAGTGATATACATTTGCTCTAGCTAACAAAGGACACTTGCATCTGTACCACCAAACACAATTCTCATCCACCTCTTGGTTTACTGTACTGTTCGGTTCCTAGATTATTCTTGAGCATTCTGACAATTGGCATTTACATACTTAGACTAACATTTTCAGCCAAATCCCCATTTATAAACTAGCTATTACTTACTATTTGTTACCATCCACTCTATACATTTCCACACATTTAAAGTAAAGTTAATTAAAACTTTTACATACAGTAAACACCAGTAGTCCATCTTAGTCCTTCTCTTATGTCCATTAAGAAACCCCCCAAAAGCCAGGAAGAAGCAAGATGGTGGCTGAGTGAACTTGCCTTGCGGTCTCTCCAGGGAAGAGGTGGCTGGGCACTGCTGGAGGTTCTCCGAGGCTGGGCTTTTTCGGGATTTTTGCAGGGCAGGAAGTGTCTGGACATCGATTGAGTGGAAAGATAATGGAGAGGATAGGTCTATAAGATATAATTTGGGTTCTATTGCCCAGAAGTGAGACCCACACACGGGTTCCTCCCTCTTGGGGGTGAGTGGAGTGGTACTGCGGTACCATGTGGCGGCTCTGCTTTTTGGTGGCTCTGCGGTGCTGGGGAATTCACGAGTCCTGGGCGAGTTGTTGAAGGGTTGATGTGACGGGTCGCCTTTGCGGATCGATTTGGGGAGACAGACGGTGTTTTGTTGTGAAGCGGGGGAATTTTTGATTGCGGACACAAATAATAGCACTTCCGCCTGCAGCCCTGCTCCCACAAGCCCTGTTGCCAATCTGCAACGGAATTAGATTGTAGGCAATAAAGGGACTTAATTGGGAGGTTGTTACAGGGTGCGGCGAGGAGGGGGAAATGTCTGGAAGCCGATTAGGGAATATTTTGCGAAGCCTGGGAATTCCGGTTTTAGAATCTGTTTTCGGCATCACTGGCCGGGCTTTGGAACTGTGCCATTAAAGTGGCTGCAGTGTAGAGGCGCCCTCAAGAGGCAGTGTTGTGGGATCACAGGGCGAGAGCTGTCCAAAAGCTGAAGTGACGATATACCCACATAAATGAACCCTAGTAAGTGAATTGCAGGGTTCAGACATAATATAGAGTTTGCGGATCTCACTTCCCCCATAGGGCTGGCACCCAGCTGTGGGGATCCCTGAGGGCTATGTTACACTGCGGGGCTCCTAGGCTTCCTGTTGACCAGATTGGAGGTTGCCAGGTCTGAATCCCCTAAACTCTGGTGGCCCACACCCCAGAGACTCACACCTCTTGATTCTTCAATATCTCAGACTTTCCACCCCTGAATCCAGCACTCCCTGAGGTCCATCTGAGATCCTTGAATGCCCTAGCATTCAACGTTGGCATTTTTTCTTTATCATTTCATTTTGTTTTGTTTTTATTTTCATTTTATCTTATTTTTTACTTTTTTTAATGTTCTGATTGCTAACATTGCATTATCCCCTAGAATTTTCTCACAGCATATCCCCCAAAGTCTTTTTTTTTTATTCAGTTATTTAGGGTTTTTGTTGTTGTTGTTGTTGTGTAGTGGGTGTTGGAATTGTGGTTCGTGTATATCTGGTTTTTTTCTTTCCCTTACCTGTTCCCCACCCTTTGCCCACCCCCTTTTTCTTTCTTCCTTTCTTCTCTTCTTTTTTTTTCTTTTTCTGTTTTCTCTCTCCCTCTTGTCCCTCATTTTCTACTTATTTTATTTTAATTCAATTATACAATAGGTGCGGCAAGAAACACCTCACATTTGCTGGGTTTTCTCATCCTCCACTGCCTCATTTCTGTGTGAACTGATTTAGGCTACCTACACTATCCTCTTTCCCCTACATCTTGATATCCACCAGCATCTACTGTCTCTCCTATATTCCACCTCCCACCTCCCTTTCTTTGATCCACAAAGTGTCTAAGTCTTAATTTCTAATACCTTTGTTTTGTTTTCTGTCTGTTATCCACTCTTGAAACTTTTACCTTTCTTTTCTCTTTCCCTCTCTCACGAAAACAATAGCTTTTAAGCTCATACCATATTCCTCCCATATTCAGTCATCTACCCCATAATAGGTACTCTACCTACTGCTATAACTCTACACAATTTACATGAATCTAACCTCCATCCTCCCAGATTTCATATTCTTGCTTTGTTAACATATATCACCAATACTACTTTACACGTTTTCCTTGCTTACACAATTGCCTTTCCCCAGCACTAATACTTTCCTTTAAAGTGAACTTAACCAGCAACAAGAAATTAGAATAAGAAGAACAAAGGGACAAAGAGAAGATATAACACTTATGCAAAAATAACAGCTAATTAATCTCCAAGACTAGACAAAGAAGTTAAAGAACTGATTAAACCCGTCAAGATAAAATGATGACCAGACAGCAACAAAAATCTACAAACCAAACCAGTAATCAGGAAAACATGGCTGAATCCAATCAACAAACCAAAAATCAGGAAGGGGAGCAGAACTTCGCACAAGCAATGAAAGATCTCAGAACATTTATCACCGAAAAATTTGATGAAGTAATGAAAGAGGTTAACAACATGAAGACAACACTTGGAGGGGAAATTGCAGACATATGCAAAAAGATAACAGATATGATGGGAATGAACACTACAGTTCAAGAAATCAAAAATACACTTGCAGCAAATATCAGCAGACTAGGAGAGGCAGAGCAGAGAATTAGTGATGTGGAAGACAGTACATCAGAAATCAAACAGATAGTAGAAGGGGTCGATAAAAAGATAGAAAAAATCCAGCTAGGACTTAAGGACCTGGATGACAATGCAAAACGCTCAAACATACATATTATAGGCATTCCAGAAGGAGAAGAGAAGGGAAAGGGGTCAGAAGGTGTGTTGCAGGAAATAATGGCTGAAAACTTCCCAAATCTACTGAAAGAGAGAGATGTACATATCCAAGAAGCACAGCGCAGTCCACTAGTCATAAACCACAACAGGCCCACCCCAAGACATATACTGGTCAAATTATCCAATGCTCAACACAAAGAGAAAATCCTAAAAGCAGCAAGAGAAAAGAAAACCATCACATACAAGGGAAGCTCCATTAGATTAAGTGCTGATTTCTCATCTGAAACCATGAAGGAAAGAAGGCAGTGGTATGATATAGTCAAGGTACTAAAGGAAAAAAATTTCCAATCAGGAATACTCTATCCAGCTAAACTAGCATTCAAACATGACGGAGAGTTCAAAATATTCACAGACAAACAGAAACTGAAAGAGTATACCAAAAAGAAACCTCCCCTTCAAGAAATTCTAAAGGGAGTTCTGAAGGAAGAAAGGAAAAAACAGGACAGGCAGAGTTGGAGGAGAGTATAAGAGCAACAAAATAGACAAAAATAGAAGGAAAAAAAATACAAACAAAATATGACAAACACAAATCCAATCAAAATATGGCTAACAGAAATAATTCCTTGAAAGGAATAACACTGAATGTCAATGGATTAAATTCACCTATCAAAAGATTCAGACTGGGACATTGGATAAGGAAATATGACCCATCTGTATGCTGTCTACAAGAGACAAATTTAAGACCCAGAGACGCATGGAGATTGAAAGTGAATGGCTGGAAAACAATCATACAAGCAAACAATAACCAAAAAAAGGCAGGAGTAGCTCTATTAATATCAGAAAAAATAGACTTTAAATGTGAAACAATTGTGAGAGACAAAGAAGGATACTACATTTTAGTGAAAGGGAAAATCAGTCAAAAAGAAGGAACAATCATAAATATTTATGCTCCTAACAAGGGTGCCTCTAAATACATGAGGCAAACGCTGGGAAAACTAAGTGAAACAATAGATGCATCTACAATTATAGTGGGGGATTTTAATACACCACTATCTACCTTGGACAGAACATCTCAAAAGAGAATCACTAAAGAAATAAAACATTTGAACAGTATATTAGAGGAGCTGCATCTAATAGACATATATAGATCATTACACCCAAACACAGCAGGATATACATTTTTCTCAAGCGCACATGGATCATTCTCCAAGATAGATCATATGCTAGGCCACAAAGAAAGGCTGAATGAATTCAGAAAGATTGAAATCATACAAAACAATATCTCTGACCACAGTGGAGTCAAGCTGGAAATTTGCAAGGGACAGAGGCTGAGGTTTCACACCACAATTTGGAAATTAAACAGCACACTCTTAGAAAAACAGTGGGTCAAAGAGGAAATCTCAAAAGAAATCAATGACTACCTTGAAACAAATGGTAATGATAACACAACATACGAAAATTTATGGGATGCAGCAAAAGCAATACTGAGAGGAAAATTTATAGCCATAAATTCATATATAAAAAAAGAAGAAAGAGGGAAAATTGAAGAACTAACTGCACATTTGAAGGAATTAGAAAAACAACAACAAAGTAACCCAACAGGAAGAAGAAGGAAGGAAATAACAAAGATAAGAGCAGAACTAAATGAAATAGAAAATAAGAAAGCACTTGAAAAGATAAACAAGACCAAGAGCTGGTTTTTTGAGAAGATCAACAAAATTGACAAACCTGTAGTGAGACTAACAAAGAAAAAAAGAGAGAAGATGCAAATACACAAAATAAGAAATGAGAAAGGCAATATCACCACTGACCCCACAGAAATAAAGACTATCATAAGAGGATACTTTGAAAAACTATATTCCAACAAAAATGACAATTTAGAGGAAACGGACAAATTCCTAGAAACACATAAGCAGCCCGTATTGACAAAAGAAGAAATTGATGATATTAACAAACCAATCACAAGCAGAGAGATAGAATCAGTAATTAAAAATCACCCAAATAAGAAGAGCCCAGGGCCAGACGGCTTCACAGGTGAATTCTACAAAACATTCCAGAAAGAACTAAAACCAATCCTGCTGAAACTATTCCAAAAAATCGAAACAGATGGAACATTGCTGAACTTCTTCTATGATGCCAACATTACCCTAGTACCAAAGCCAAACAAAGAAACCACAAGAAGGGAAAATTACAGACCAATTTCTCTAATGAACCTAGATGCAAAAATACTTAACAAAATACTTGCTTATCGTATTCAACAATACATTAAACGAATTATACACCATGACCAAGTGGGATTCATCCCAGGTATGCAAGGATGGTTCAACATAAGAAAATCAATCAACATAATACACCATATAAACAGATTGAAGGAAAAAAATCACATGATTATATCTATAGATGCAAAAAAGCATTTGACAAAATACAGCACACTTTCTTGATAAAAACACTTCAAAAGATTGGAATACAAGGAAATTTTTTGAACATGATAAAGAGTATATACGAAAAACCTAAAGCCAACATTGTTTACAATGGAGAAATCCTAGAATCCTTCCCTCTAAACTCAGGAACAAGACAAGGATACCCATTGTCTCCACTCCTATTGAACATTGCCTTGGAAGTACTTGCTCGAGTACTGAGGCAAGAACTAGATATAAAAGGCATTCAAATTGGAAAGGAAGGAGTCAAAATTTCATTATTTGCAGATGCCATGATCCTATACATAGAAAATCCTGAGAGATGTACAACAAAGCTTCTAGAACTCATAAATGAGTTTAGTAAAGTCACAGGTTATAAGATCAATGCGCAAAAATCAGTAGCATTTCTGTTCACCAATAATGAGCAAGATCAGGAGGAAATCAAGAAACAAATACCATTCACAATAGTAAATAAAAAAATCAAATACTTAGGAATAAATTTAACTAAAGAGGTAAAAAACTTATACACTGAGAACTATACAAGACTGTTCAAGGAAATCAAAGAAGACCTAAATTAATGGAAGAATATTCCTTGTTCATGGATAGGAAGACTGAATATTATTAAGATGTCTATCCTACCAAAACTGATCTACACATTCAATGCAATCCCAATAAAAATCAACACAGCCTTCTTTAAGGAACTAGAAAAACTAACTATGAAATTTGTTTGGAAAGGAACGAGACCCCGAATAGCCAAAGACATACTGAAAAAGAAATACGAAATTGGAGGAATCACACTACCTGACTTCAAAACATACTACAAAGCTACAGTAGTGAAAACAGCATGATATTGGCATAAGGAGAGACACACAGACCAATGGAATCGAATTGAAAGCTCTGATATAGAACCTCACATATATAGCCATATAATATTCGATAAAGCCACCAAACCCTCTCAACTGGGAGAGAGTGGCCTATTCAACAAATGGTGTCTGGAGAACTGGATAGCCATATGTAGAAGAATGAAAGAGGATTACCATCTCACACCTTATACAAAGATCAACTCAAGATGGATCAAAGACCTAAATATAAGAGCTAAGACCATAAAAACCTTAGAAAGCAGTGTAGGGACACAATTACAGGACCTTGTAATAGGAAATGGATTCATGAATATCACACCAAAAGCAAAAGCAGCAAAAGAACTAATAGATAAATGGGACTTCCTCAAAATTAAAGCCTTCTGCACCTCAAAGGAGTTCAACAAGAAAGTAAAAAGGGAGCCCACACAGTGGGAGAAAATATTTGGCAACCATATATCTGATAAGAAACTTATAACTAGCATATATAAAGAACTCCTCTATCTTGAAAATAAAAAGATAAACAACCCATTTAAAAAATGGGGAAAAGATTTAAACAGACACTTCTCCAAAGAAGAAATACAAATGGCTAAAAAGCACATGAAAAAATGCTCCAAATCTCTATCTATCAGGGAAATGCAAATCAAAACTAAAATGAGATACCATCTTACTCCTGTAAGATTGGCAGCTATGAAAAAAAAACAGAAGAATACGAATGCTGGAGACGATGTGAAGAAAAGGTAACACTCATCCACGGCTGGTGGGAATGCAGAAGGATCCAACCATTCTGGAGGACAGTTTGGTGGTTTCGCAAAAAACTAGCCATAGATTTGGCATATGACCCAGCAATACCACTGCTGGGTATATACCCAGCAGAACTGAAAACAAGGACACAAACCAAAATATGTACACCAATGTTCATAGCATCATTGTTCACTATTGCCAAAAGTTGGAATCAACCCAAATGCCCATCAACAGATGAGTGGATCAATAAAATGTGGTATATACACACAATGGAATACTACTCGGCTGTAAGAACAAATACACTACAAACACACGTGATAACATGGATGAATCTTGAGAACCTTATGTTGAGTGAAGCAACCCAGGCATTGAAGGACAAATACTACATGACCTCAATGATATGAAATAAGCAAGCTGCCTCAAAGAGCAAGAGACTGAATGATAGGCTTACAGGAAATTGGGGGATGGAGGAAGGATGTGAGCAGACGTCTGCAGGGGTGGAATTTATGATGAGCTGGTGGTAAGGATGAATACGAAGAGATAAAATGGGGGCAAGGGGTTGCCTTTGGGTGGGGCTTTGCGGGTTTGAGGGGGGCTGGGGATGGGCGGATGGATAGTATTGCCCAAAAAGTGGGGGGAGGGAGGGGTAGCATATGAACATAGGAGAGTGTCAGGTGTTGGTTGAGAGTAAATGCCGAGAAAATCATATCAAAATATAATTAAGAGGGTTACCTGTATAGGACGCTCAGAGGGGATGGTCTGATGCGGCACGGGCTCCTGGGGAATGTCTGAATGCTCATTTTGCCAGAGTGGGTGGCACCATTGTGTAGAGACCCAAGTAGTGAGAGTGGGGGTGGACCCACATCCTGGGGAGGACTAATGCCATCAAATAGAGGGAACTGTATCTCTCGAGAGAAAGGGTGGCTCCCAGGGCATTGGGGCAGTTGAGCAAGTTAGGCCCTGAATAATATTCCAACTATCTCTGGACGTGTCTCCTCAGGAAACGGAGGTTGGCTGTCACTGTGGGCACCAAGGGGATGGGAAAGTGGATGTTAAATGTGTGGAACCAAGGTAAATGGGGGGTAAGAGAGGAGTTTCATGAGAGTACACAAGTATGGATATAAAACATGTAATATTACACCATAAACATATAGGGGACGACAGACTGATAATGTAAACCATAATGTAAAACATAGGATAACTAAAAATTTAGAAAACTGTGTATCCTAAAGTATGCACCACAATGTAAGCACAGATGTCACCTTATTTGAAAGCTATTGTCTCAGAGTCTGTACATCACTTTAAGTAAATATGATGTGAATAGGTTGTAAGAGTATTGCTGTGGAAGGGAAAAGGTTTTGTGGTGGATGTGTGGGAGTGCTGTATATTATATATATGATTTGCTGTGGTCTAGGGCTTTTGTGAAGAGAAGTTCAATAATTAGGGGGGAAAAAAAAGAAAAAGATAGGATATAGAATTTTTTCCAAGTCAACACGTATTCTATATCTAACCTTTAAACCCATCGCTATATGCCATTTTGCTAGTAAGGGATCCTGACATTATATTGGGCTTCAATTTTCAGGAAGTTCTGGATCACAGAGTGGTTCAACAATGGCAGCAGAGGAATACTGTTATAGGATACTATTGACAGGTGATATATGGCTGACAGGGAGCTACACAGGGCATATGTCCAGGGTGCATGGTAATGTTTGGATATACTCATAGTGGCAACAATTAAAAACTACAGCTGGGGGCGTACTGGGTTCCTGGCCAGTGGTGCTCTCTCATGGTCCCTAGGGGAGTAGCGGCAGTCCCCCAGGTGCAGTGGCAAGGACCGGGAAGGAATGAGGGTCCAACAGTGAGCCCCTGATACTAATAACTATGCTTGTGAGCCAATATGCCTGAAATAAGAACAAGGCCTAGAGCAGCACTGTGCCTGGGAATTTCCTCCTGAGAGCCTTCATGTTACTCAAATGTGGCCAGTCTCGAAGCCAAACTCAGCATGTAAATGCAATGCCTTCCCCCCAGCGTGGGACATGACACCCGAGGATGAGCCTCCCTGGCACTGAGGGATCACTATCAACTACCAACTGATGATGCAACTGGAAAATGACTTTGAATGGAAGGTTCAATGCGGATCAGCAGAATATCCCTGTCTACATAAAATAACATGTCTTTAAAATGCTGTTTGACCTAATGTAAGGCGGAAATGGAAAGGAGAAATGAGTTTATATGGCTACGAGTCTCTAAAAAAGAGTCTGGAGGTTGTCAGAAGGAGTGCCCTTATGCATAACTGAGCAGAGTCTAAGAGACAGATAAAGTAGATACAACCCCCAGGTATTGGTTCCTTTGAGGGCTAAAGAGACCCACGGGTTCTATGGTCATGGCAGATGGGGTTAACTGCCATGTCTGATGGCCCTTCTTCGGAGCTGGTGTTTCTGCGTGATGAATCTGGACTCAGATGGGATCTCTTTTCATAAGACTTTCATGCTACTGTGCTGGAGTTGTAGTTGGTGTTGGTGTTTAAGATATATTTAGGGGAATTGAATCTCTGGACTGACAATGTGATAGTCAGGCCCTGAGCCTCAACAGACTCCAGCACCTACAATCTGATTTATTGGACTCACCTTACTCAGCTAAGATGGAGTTGAAGAAGGACAACCACCACACCATGGAGCCTAGAGTGCCTACAACTGAAAGTGGGAGGATTGCATCCAGTATCCATGTGGAATCTGAGCCTCCTCTTGACACAGAGGTGCAATGGACACAACCAATCCAAGGTCCACAGAGAAAAGGTGGCATTGGAGTGGGAAAAGTGGATATGGTGGCTGATGGGTATGGGGAATGGCAGGAAGAGACGAGATGTGGAGGCGTCTTTGGGACTTGGAGCTGCCCTGGATGGTGCTTCAGGTGCAATCACCGGACATTGTAAATCCTCCCAGGGCCCACTGGATGGAATGGGGGAGAGTATGGGCCATGATGTGGACCATTGACCATGTGGTGCAGAGATGCCCAGAGATGTACTTACCAAATGCAATGGATGTGTCATGATGATGGGAATGAGTGTTGCTGGCGGGGGAGTGGTGGGGTTGAATGAGACCTCATATTTTTTTTAATGTAATATTTTTACAAAATCAATAATAATAAAAAAGATAGGGCATTCAAGATCAAATATGGGTGAGACCCTGAAATGCATGGCAGAAATAGAAACAGACACATTAGTTGAAGAGTTAAGTTTTCATAGGGCAGCAGCTCATCACTAGGGGAGCATCAGGCAATTAATCCAAATCCAAAGAGCACCAGACATTACACCAAAGGAAATGAAGGGAAAAAAGAAACAGAAGACTACCAACTTGTTTTTCTGAGTGTATATTCATTAGCATTTCTTGCTAATGACATTTTAGTACATTACTATAGTCTCCATCTTTATCATCAAGTCAATTGTGGAAGTTCACTGTTTTCATATGACTTGGCCACAGACAACGTTTTCTTATAAATACCACAAGCCACAGGAAATACAGAATCACAGCATAGTCTTCTTATGTAAAAGACTACTTAAGGTAATTACGTGCTTGTATATACTCACATAAACAAATCATGTGATTTGCATACAAATCTGCATGCAAAAATGAACAAATATGTTTCAAGGAAATGAAGAGGTAATTAAAAATACAATTCAATAAACTTAGGATTATCAATATATTTATGTTCAAGCATTAAAATGCTCATCAAATATTTTAAAAGGATTAAATATAACATTTATTAGTAAGAGTATTTCCTATTACTTAAGTAAACACCTTTCTGACATTAAATGCTGCATAAATTCAAGACTCCTTGTATCAATGGCCAAAAATAGTAAAAGTATTATTCACAATTGCTAAAATATGGAAGCTCTTCAAATGTCCGTCAACTGACAAAACTAATAACTGATGAGTGGATTAAAAAATGTGTTATATCTCCTATACTTTTTTTAATTGATTTTGTAAAAATATTACATTAAAAAAATATGAGGTCCCATTCGACCCCACCACCCCCACCGCACCCCTCCCCCCCCAGCAACACTCACTCCCATCATCATGACACATCCATTGCATTTGGTAAGTACATCTCTGGGTATCTCTGCACCTCATGGTCATTGGTCCACATCATGGCCCACACTCTCCCCCATTCTATCCAGTGAGCCCTGGGAGGATTAACAATTGAGCTAACTTTTCTGTAATCTAAAACTTCTCTAAAAATAGTTTATCATTGCAAAAATATTTAATGAGCTTCAGATATTTATAAAATAAAATATTAGATTGTAGAGAAAAAAATCAAAATGAAAGAGAAATAAAAATGATTTGCGTTTTATCATTGCCCTGGGAAATAAAGATTCATTGATCTACATAATCAAATATGCAAGAAATACCCTAGGAGAGTATTTCTACATATAAATATAAATTTAAATATAGCCAAGTAATTGGCACAATATATATTAATAATCCCACAGGAAAATATCCAGAAGTTTACCTTGGCCTTTTTAAGACTTTTCATTCAATATCAGTTGTGCAGATGTCTCAGGTAGTAACAAATTAATTTTAAAAAGAAATATGATGGTGTTAATTATTGAAATATTTATATTTCAGGCATTGGAGGAAAATGAACACCTTTAAGACTTACTAGGATTATTACTTATATATATATACTTTAAAATTTTAAAAAAATACTTAGATTACATAAATGTTATATAAAAAATTTAGGGAATTCCAATAAGCCTTGCTCCCTACCCCTCCCACATTTTCCCACATTATAACATCTTTCATTAGTGTGATATTAATACATTTGTTACAACTGATGAGCACATTTTGGAGCATTGCCATTAAGTATGGATTGGAGTTTACTTTGTAGTTTACATTCTCGTACAATTTTGTAAGTTATGACAAAATATATAATGGCCTTCATCTGTCATTCAGTGTCATTCAGGACAATTCCCGAGCCCTAAAAATGCCCTTATATTACATCTGATTTTCCTTTTCTCTCCCCTCAGAACCTCCAGTGGCCACTACCTCCACATGGATAATAAAAGTTCTTCCATTGCTAGAATCACAATAAGTCTATGGTAGAATACCAGTAAGTCTACTCTAGTTCATCATTCATTCCCTAATCCTGAGAATTGTGGGCTCATGATGCTCATTCCACCTTTAATTGAAAGGGGTCTTAGATCCCATGGGGCAGATGGATGGGACTATCTCACTCACAATTGCAGACACCCTCTGTTCCTTGGGATCATAATTGTCCATCATCTCCTTGTTAGTTGTCCTGGGTGAGCCCAATGAACTGGAGAGTAGGTGTTGCAACTCTGTTGAGATTCAGGGTCCATTTGGCACATGGATAGGCTGAAGATTTAAGTCTCTTGGACGTACACATAACAACTATAGTACTAACTGTAGGTTCAGATAGAAGGGGCAGAAGAACCATGTGTAGGGAAACCACAATTGAGTACAACTCTGTCACACTGTGTAGCATAAATTCCCAAGTAGGGCCCCTGGCAGGGCGTCAAACTCCTAAGCTGTCTGCCCTGTCTACAGTTTCTGCATCCCTCTGGAACTCTCAGGAGCCTTTCTACTTGAGGCAATATTTACTGTAGCAATCAATGAGATCCTGGTGAGATGTGGATAAGCATAACCTCTGGAATGACCTCCCAACTCATTTTGATGTCTCTTAGTCATATAAACTCATTTGTCTTTATCTTTTTCCCCTTTTGGTCAAGATCTTCTCCCAGTTTCATTGCTAGTTGGTGCTTGGTAGTAACCCCTAATTACTAGGGAGACTTATTTCCAGGAGTCATGTCCCACACTGGGGGGAAGGTAATGAACTTACATACTGAGTTTGGTTTAGAGAGAGGCCACATTTGAACAGTGAGGAGGATCCTTTCAATTATAAGTATTTCTTCTACCATCCCCAAGTTTATGAGAACAAAATGTCTTTTAGCAGAGATTTTATTAAATATCAAATATAATACACAGTGATTATATTGATACTATTTAACCAAGTAATAGTTACTATACATAACAAAATTCCAGATTTTTTTTTTAATTTGCTTTATCAAAACCACACATTGTTATTTTCCCTTTGGAGTCTTATTTCTAGCTTCCATCTGTTTCAATTGCATTTTTCTCCTTGGTTTGTTCAATTTCTCAAGTAAAGCTTCTCTATGCCACATTTATCACAAATTTTCTACTTCAAAGTGTATCATGATGGTTAAATGCATAGCCTTGGGAGGAAGATGGAGAAAGATTTCAGGGGTTTATTCCTGATCCTCTTATTACATCAGAGATATTTTGAAATTATTTACTTCACAATTTTAAATGTAGGAAAAAAGGATAGATACCTATCCTTCATCAATTGTTAAACACGTTAAGTATAATACATAATATAATCTATGTAAAACATATCTAGTTCCTAATATACTACAAATAACTATAAGAAGTTGTTCATAAAGAAACTACCTCCTGGATATCTCAACTTATCCATTGATATATGTAGGACTATTTTTGCTTGCAAGGGTTGATTTCCAGGAAATACTGTTAACTCACTGTTGCCTCTGAATTCCTTAGCTATTCTTTACTATATATTTCAATTAATATTTAAGGCATAGAGATTGTATTAATTTAATATCTTTTTTTTGCATTTATAAAGGGGATTTATTTGGGGTAGAAGCTTACAGTCACAAGGTCATAAAGTGTAAGCTACTTCCCTTGCCAAAGTCTGTTGCTACATGTTGGAGCAAGATGGCTGCTGGTCCCTGTGAGAGTTCAGCCTTCCTCTTCAGGCTCTGTGGTTCCAGCTTCTGGTCTCAGCTTTAGGCTGGCATAAGGTCTGTCTCTCTCCATGGGCCTTGTTTCTTTCTGGGCTCAGCTGCTTTGTTTTCTCCACAAGGTCAGCTGTAGACCATCAGGCTTGCTCTCTTCCTGGGGCCTCTGCCGTGTCTCTGGAGCCATCTCTAGTCATCTCCGTTCTTCTCCTGTGTGTTTACTTCAAAGGGCTCCAACTCAAAACTCCAACTGCTTCCTTTGCCATGTCTTTTTCTTGGTGAGCCCCTGTCCACCAAAGGGGTGAATACTCAACATCCCACTGACATGGACCATTCAAAACCCCCATCATAATTTAATAAAGTAAAAGTGAAATCTCTGAAGTTAACACAATCTAATATGCCCAGAGGAACAGACCAGTTTGCAAACATGATCCAATATCTATTTTTGGAATTCATACACAATATCAATGATAATTTCTGTATCAGTATATTTTCATGATTCAAAATACAGTTTATATATCACATATATATCATTTGTTACTATTTTTAAAACTGATCACCTATGATGAAATCAGAATCAGAAATTTTCAAACTATTAACTTATTATATGGAGCAAAAATAATTAAATATGCTAGTGATCTTGAAACATATCACTCTATGTCAGTGAATTTTTCATTACTCATTTTAAAGAAACACATAAATTGAAGCATACAAATATACCTGAGAAATGAGGAAACACGTTTCTCTTCTATAATGTAAGCATTACTTTTGCACAATTATAAAGACTATGAAATTTGTGATTTTTCCTTATTCTTCTCTGAATAAATTCAAGGAGAGTCTTCTTAGGGAAACATGTTTATCTGTAATCATAGGAAAAATTGTGCTTCTAGATTATTTATAAGCATGATTATTCTTTAAGCATAAGGGTCATAAATCTCTCACCCTGTAGAGAAGCCAGTTTTCCTACAACTCCTGATTGGTAAGGATCTTTTGGATATACTCTCTAGATCAGATGAAGTTGTAATAGTGTTAATTAGCAAATAAATTTAGCAATGAAATTTTTTAAATAAAAAAGTATTCAGAAAATGTTCCTAATCAATGGTTATTCAATCTTTTCAATTTTATGTCAGATTATAAATAACATTATTTACATTTCAATATATCAATAAATCATACAACTCCAATAAAACTGAATTTTATGCATCTGGACTAACATTATAGGGGAAGGAAATAATATATTATTTAAAATATTCAACACTATCAAAAAATGCAAAAATTGTACAGGAATTATTAAATTAAAGAAAATGTCACATTTTGGAATGGATTTTGCAATGAAAGCAAGTATAAGAAGTTGTAACACAAAGTGGGACCATTACCAAAAGTGCTTTGAAGAGATGCTCACACATGGGAATTGACAATAATGTTAGGTGCACTCAAATTATAAGTTAACCCTACAGGCAAGTCAGAGGAAAGTTGCCCATTTGCCTTTATTCTGAAAATGGTTTTTAATAGCTGTGAATCAGGATATTATCAGAATATGAGAGATGCTAAGGAGCTTTAAGGAAAATCTTGGAAATGAAGGCTGAAAAATAGAAGTCTCCACATACCCCTACAAGAAATGAGCTCAGTTATGAAAGCTGGCAGATTACTTTTGGTGATTAGAGTAGTTAAATCATTGAAAGCACCTTGACTTATTATAGGACTTTATTGGCTTCACCAGACTTGGAAACCCTCAGCAAGGCTTTCACAAAGCCTCAGCAGATATTCACTTATTTTCATAATTCTCAGTCTCTGGATGTGTATTTTTAGGCAAAAAAAGCAAAACTCTGAAGGAATTCCTAGCTTGAAACAAAATTCCCTGATATGGCAAGAGTAATTAAAAATGGATCAAAGCAATAGAGAAATGGGCTGATTTGTTATCTGGAGAGAAGTATGAAGGAACATGATAGCCAAATGTCTAATAGAACCATACCATTATTTTCATGGAAATAAATCACTCCAAAGAGGGTAATGGTAGGCAAAATACATGCAAAGCATATTGAGATTTTTTGAAATATTGAAGAATACAACTTAATAGAATATTTATAATCTGTTTTTGGGAGGCGGGGCAAGATGGCATTTGAGTGAGTGCACCTCATAATCTCTCCTGCAAAGAAGTGGCTGGGTAGGGTCGGAGTTCTGTTGGACCAGGCTGTTTTGGGTGCTTGCAGGGCAGGAGGTGCCTGGACGTCAATTTGGTGAGACAGTAATAGAAGAGATTCTTGCAAGAGGTAGAATTTTGGGTCTCTTACATGGAGGTCAGAAGTTTTGGTTGGACCCTTCCCCCTAGGGTTGGTGGCCCAGCCACGGTGATCCCTGAAAACTTTGTTGTCCTGCGGTGTTCCCAAACCCTATGTTAAACAGATACATGGTTCCCAGGTCTGTATCCCCTAAATCCTGGTAGCCCATGCACCAGAGACTCACACACCTTCAGTCTGCAATATCACAGACTTCCTATCCCTGAATTGACTGTGCACTGAAGTCCATCTGAGGTCCTTGATTACCCTAGCCCTCTGCGTTTTTTGTTGTTGTTGTTGTTGTTTCTCTCCTTGAGCTTGGAGGAGTGTACCAGCTGACTTGGGGAGAGTCTGGGAAGAAAGAAGAGGGGAATCTGCTGAGAGAACCCGATTTACCTAAATGTCCTGGGATAGGAAACTTGGTCTGGAAGAAGGTGAAGTCAGAAAATCAATTAGATCTACCCTAGCACACCTAAGGAGGAGGGACTGTAGGACGTACTACCCAAGCTTCCAATAGCATATTTGAGGTTTCTCGTGAGGTGTAGGTGCCCTCACACTAGAAATAAAGAGTCATAGTCTTCTGTGCTGAGTTGGTTCAACAAGGACCCACTTGAATCTCCTACCAGACCTCTCAGGCAGCTTTCCTGTTGCCCTGGGAGAGAGAGAAGTGAGGAAGGGAGAAAGGGGGAAGGTCAGATCCCTAAGCATTTTATTTAACTGCAAAGAGGATTCCTAGCTTGAAACATTGGTTCTTTGTTGTTGTTGTTGTTGTGGTTGCTAATATTGCATTGTCTCCTGGTCTTTTCTCCCGTTTTATCCCCCAAGGTCTTTTTTCATTTATTTAGTTTTTTCTCTTTTTCTTTTTCTTGCTTGTTCCCCCCCTCTTTTCTTTGCCCCCCCTTTCTCTTCTCTTTATTTTCTCTCTCTTTTTCTTTTCTTTTCTTTTCTTTATATAATAGGTGCTTCAGGGAGTGCTTCAAATTTGCTGTTTCCTCATCCTCCATTTCCTCTTTTCTGTGTGTATTGATTTTGGCCACCTACAGTATCCTCTTTCCCCTACATCTTTCTAGCCTCCATCATCTACTGTTTCTCTTACATTTCACCTCCCTTCTTTTGGCCCCAAAATTGTCTGACTTATTATTTTTAATACCTTTGTTCTGTTTTCTGTCTTTTATCCACTTGATATTATGGTCTTTCTTTTCTCTTTCCCTCTCTCATAAAAACACTGGCCTTTTAAGTCATACTATATTCCTCCCCATATTCAGTTGACTGTGTCATTATAGGTACTCTACTTACTGCTATAACTCTACACAACTTACATGAGTCTAATATTCAATCTCCTAGATCTCACATTGTTGCTCTGTTAACATTTAGTACCAATACTACTTTATACATTTTCTTTTCTTACTCATTTTGCTTTCCCTAGTCCTAATATTTTCCTTCAAAGTGAACTTAGCCAGCAACAAGAAAATAGAGTAAGAAGAACAAAGTGACAAAGAGAAGGCATAACACTTACACATGAACAACAACTAATTAATCCTCAAGACTAGACAAAGAAGCTAAGGAACTTATTAAACCCATCAAGATAAAATGATGACCAGACAGCAACAAAAAACTACAAACCAAACCAATAATCAGGAAGACATGGCCAAATCCAATGAACAAACTAAAAACCAGGAAGAGGAGCAGAACATTTGATAAGTAATTAAGGATCTCAAAGCATATATTAGAGACCAACTTAATGAAGTAAAGGAAGAGATTAACAATATGAAGAAAACACTTGAGAGGAAATTGCAGACATATGCAAAAAGATAACAGATATGATGGGAATGAACACCACAGGTCAAGAAAACAAAAATACACTCTCAGCAAATACCAGCAGATTAGAAGAGGCAGAGGAGAGAATTAGTGATGTAGAAGACAGTACAACTGAAATCAAACAGATAGTAGAACTGATCAATAAAAAGATAGAAAAAATCCAGCTGGGATTCAGGGACCTGAATGACAATGGAAAACACAAAAACATATGTATTATAGGCATCCCAGAAGGAGAAGAGAAGGGAAAGGGGACAGAAGGAGTGTTGGAGGAAATAATGGCAGAAAACATCCCAAATCTACTGAGAGAGATGGATGTACATGTCCAGGAAGGACAATGCACCCAAAACACCATAATTACCAACAGTCCTACCCCAAGATATATGCTTGTCAAATTATCCAATGCTCAAGACAAAGAGAAAATTCTAAAAGCAGTAAGAGAAAAGAGAACCATCACATAAAGGGAGGCTCCATAAGATTAAGTGCTGATTTCTCATCTGAAACCATGGAGGCAAGAAGGCAGGTGTATGATATAGTCAAGGTACTAAAAGAAAAAAAATTCCAACCAAGAATACTCTACCCAGCTAAGCTAGCATTCAAAAATGATGGAGATTTCAAAATATTTACAGATAAACAGAAATTAAGAGTATGCCAACAAGAACCATGCCCTTCAAGAAATACTAAAGGGAATTCTTCAGGAAGAAAGAAAAAAACAAGAGAGGCAGAGGTGGAGGAGAGTATAAGAGGAACAGAAAAATCAAAAAGAGAAGGAAAAAAACAAAATATGACAAACACAAGTCCAAACAAAATATGGCTAACATAAATAATTCCTTGAAAGTAATAACACTGAATGTGAAATGATTAAATCACCTGTCAAAAGATTCAGACTGGAAGATTTGGATAAGGAAATATTACCCATCTATATGCTGTCTGCAAGAAACACATCTTAGACCCAGGGATTCAAGGAGGTCGAAAGTGAATGGCTGGAAAACAATCTTACAAGCAAACTGTAACCAAAATAAGGCAGGATAGCTATATTAATATCAGACAAAATAGACTTTAAATGCAAAACAATTGTGAGAGACAAAGATGGATACTACATATTAGTGAAAGGGATAATCTTTCAAGAAGAATGAACAATCATAAATATTTATGCTAATAACAAGGATACCTCCAAATACATGAGGAAAATACTGGAAAAACTAAGTGAAAGAATAGATGCCTCTACAATTATAGTGGTGGACTTTAATACACCACTATCAGTTTGGACAGAACATCTCAAAAGAGAATCAATAAACAAAAAATTTGAACAGTATATTACAGGAGCTGGACCTAAAAGATTTATACAGATGATTACACCTGAATACAGCAGGATATATTTTTCCCAAGTGTACATGGATCATTCTCCAAGATAGACGATATGCTAGGCCACAAAGAAAGGCTCAAAGAATTCAGAAAGATTGAAATCATACAAAATAATATCTCTGACCACAGTGGAGTGAAGCTGGAAATCTGCAAGGGCCAGAGGGCCAGTTTTCACACCAACATATAGAAATTAAACAGGAAACACTTAAAAAAACAGTGGGTCAAAGAGGAAATCTCAAAAGAAATCAATAACTACTTTGAAAAAAATGACAATGATAATACAACATACCAAAATTTATGGGATGCAGCAAAAGCAGTACTGAGAGGGAAATTTATAGCCATAAATTCGTACATCAAAAAAGAAGAGAAATATTGAAGAACTAGCTGCACATTTGAAGGAATTAGGAAAAAAACAACAAAGTAATCCCACAGGAAGAAGAAAGAAAGAAAGAACAAAGATAAGAGCAGAACTAAATGAAATAGAAAATAAGAAAGCACTTGAAAAAAAAAAAAAACAAGACCAAGAGCTGGTTCTTTGAGAAGATCAATAAAATTGAAAAACCCTTACTGAGACTAACAAAGAAAAAGAGAGAGAAGCTGCAAATACACAAAATAAGAAATGAGAAAGGAGATATCAACACTGACCCCACAGAAATAAAGACTAGCATAACAGGATACTTTGAAAAACTATATTCCAACAAAAATGACAATTCAGAGGAAATGGACAAATTCCTAGAAACACATAAGGAGCCTATATTGATGAAAGAAGAAATTGATGATCTCAACAAATCAATCACAAGTAAAGAGATAGAATCAGTCATTAAAAACCTCCCAACTAAGAAGAGTCCAGGGCCAGATGGCTTCACAGGTGAATTCTACAAAACATTCTGGAAAGAACTAACACCAATCCTGCTGAAACTATTCCAAAAAATCGAAACAGAAGGAACATTGCCTAACTCCTTCTATGATGCCAGCATTACCCTAGTACCAAAGCCAAACAAAGACACCACAAGAAAGAAAAATTACAGACCAATTTCTCTAATGAACTTAGATGCAAAAATACTTAACAAAATACTTGATAATCGTATTCAACAACACATTAAATGAATTATACACCATGACCAACTGGGATTCATTCCAGGTATGCAAGGATGGTTCAACATAAGAAAATCAATCAATGTAATACACCATATAAACAGATTGAAGGGAAAAAAATCACACGATTATATCTATAGATGCAGAAAAGCATTTGGCAAAATACAACAACCTTTCTTGATAAAAACACTCCAAAAGATCAGAATACAAGGAAACTTTTTGAGCATGATAAAGAGTATATATGAAAAACCCACAGCCAACATCGTTTACAATGGAGAAATCCTAAAATCCTTCCCTCTAAGATCAGGAACAAGACAAGGATGCCCACTGTCTGCCCTTCTACTTAACATTGTCTTAGAAGTACTTGCTCAAGCACTGAGGCAAGAACGAGATATAAAATGCATTCAAATTGGAAAGGAAGAAATCAAAATTTCATTATTTGCAGATGCCATGATCCTATACATAAAAACCCTGAGAGGTCTACAACAAAGCTTCTAGAACTCATAAATGAGTTTAGAAAAGTCACAGGTTATAAGATCAATGGGCAAAAATCAGTAGCATTTCTGTACACCAATAATGAGCAAGCTCAGGAAGAAATCAAGAAACAAATACCACTTACAATAGTAAATTAAAAAATCAAATATTTAGGAATAAATTTAACTAAAAAGGTAAAGAACTTATACACAGAGAACTACACAAGACTGTTCAAGGAAATCAAATAAGACCAAAATAAATGGAAGAATTTCCTGGTTCATGGATAAGAAGACTAAATATTATTAAGATATCTATGCTATGAAAACTGATCTACACATTCAATGCAATCCCAATAAAAATCAACACAGCATTCTTTAAGGAACTAGAGAAACTAACTATGAAATTTATTTGGAAAGGAAAGAGGCCCCAGATAGCCAAAGACATATTGAAAAAGAAAAATGAAGAAGTTGAGGAGGCAAGATGGTGGCTGCATGAGCTTGCCTGGTGATGTCTCTGCAGGGGGCGGCTGGGCAGCATTGAGGGCTCTTTGGGACCGCGCTGTTTCGGGGATTTTTGCTGGTTGGAGGGTGTCTGGACGTCAATTCGGTGGGAAGGTAACAGAGAGGATACGTCTATGGTATATAAACGGAGGTCCCAGCTGGGCGCAGGAGGTTCCCTCCTTGGGTGGGCGGAGCCACGGTGGCGGGCACTCCTGAGGCTCTGGAGCCGCGGCGGCCAGGGTTTTTGGTTTTTTTTCCCTTTTTCTGGAGGCTTTGCGGTGCTGAGAAATTCGCGGATGCTGGGCTGGCTGGTGAGGGGTTGTTGGGACGGGACTCCTTTCCAGATTGATTTGGGGAGACGGACGGTGTTTTGTTGTGAAGCGGGGGACGTTTTGGTCGCCGGACAGGGGGGGTAGCGCTTCCGCCTGGAGCTCCATCCCCACAGGTCCAGCTGCCGATCTGCAACAGAATTGGATTTTGGGCAATAAGGGGACACAATTGGGAGACTGTTGTAGGGTGCAGTGAGGGAGGAAGACACGTCTGGAAGCCGATTGGGGAATATTTTGCGAAGTATGGGATTTCGGATCTTAGAGTCTGTTTTCGGCGTTTCCAGCTGAAGCCCACCCCACCCGGCGGGGCTTGGGATCTGGGTAATTGAACTGGCTGTGGTGTAGAGGTGCCCTCAAGTGGCCGTTTTGTGGGAGCACAGGGAGGGAGCTGTCCAAAGGCTGAAACCCTGAGGAGTAGGTGAATTGCAGGGATCAGACATTCAAGATAGAGTTCGCGGACCTGGCTTCCCCCACGGGGCTGGCACCCAGCTACGGGGATCCCTGAGGGCTCTGTTGCACTGCGGGGCTCCTAAGCTTTCTGTGGACCAGATTTGAGGTTGCCAGGTCTGGGTCCCCTGGACTCTGGCAGTCCACACCCCAGAATCACACCTCTTGAGTCTTCAGTGTCTCAGACTTTCCACCCCTGAATCCATCACGCCCTGGGGTCTACCTGGGGTCCTTGAGTGCCCTGGACTTTAACGTTTGCGTTTTATCTTTATTGGTTCATATTGTTTTGTTTTTATTTTCACTTTATCTTATTTTTTACTCTTTTTGACACCCTGATTGCTAATATTGCATTATCCCCTAGTCTTTTCTCCTAGCGTGTCCCCCAAAGTCCTTTTTATTTATACAGTTATTTAGGGGTTTTTTGGTTGTTGTTTTAGATAGTGTTGCAATTGTGACACGTGTATACCTGTATCTCTCTTCCCCCTATCTGTTCCCCACCGTTTGCCCATCCTCTTTTTCTTTCTTCCTTTCTTCTTGTCTTTCTTTTTTTCTTTATTATAATTAGGTTTTTTTCGGTTTTCTCTTTCCCTCTTGTCCCTCATCTTCCACTTATTTTATTTTAATTCAAGTATACAATAGGTGCTACAGGGAACACCTCACATTTGCTGGGTTTTCCCATCCTCCACTGCCTCATTTCTGTGTGAACTGATTTAGGCTACCTACACTATCCCCCTTCCCCTGCATCTTGATATCCACTATCATCTACTGTCTCTCCTATATTCCACCCCCCACCTCCCATTCTTTGATCCACAAAGTGTCTAACTCTTAATTTCTAATACCTTTGTTCTGTTTTCTGTCTGTTATCCACTCTTGAAACTATTACCTTTCTTTTCTTTTTCCCTCTCTCATGAAAACAATAGCTTTGTAGTTCATACCATATTCCTCCCATATTCAGTCATCTACTTCATAAAAGGTACTCTACCTACAGCTATAACTCTATACAATCTACATGAATCTAACCTCCATCCTCCCAGATCTCATATTCTTGCTTTGTTAACATACATCACCAATACTACTTTACACTTTTCCCTTGCTTACACAATTTCCTTTCCCCAACACTAATACTTTCCTTTAAAGTGAACTTAACCAACAACAAGTAAGTAGAATAAGAAGAAAAAAGTGACAAAGAGAAGATATAACACCTATGCAAAAATAACAGCTAATTAACCTCCAAGAGCAGACAAAGAAGCTAAGGAACTGATTAAATTCGTCAAAATAAAGAGATGACCAGAAAGCAACAAAAATCTACAAACCAAACCAATAATCAGGAAAACATGGCTGAATCCAATCAACAAACCAATAATCACGAGGGGGAGCAAAACTTGGCACAAGCAATGAAGATCTCAGAACATTTATCACCGACAAATTTGATGCAGTAATGAAAGAGGTTAACAACATGAAGACATCACTTGGAGGGGAAATTGCAGACATACGAAAAAACATAACAGATATGATGGGAATGAACACCACAGTTCAAGAAATCAAAAATACACTTGCAGTAAATATCAGCAGACTAGGAGAGGCAGAGCAGAGAATTAGTGATGTGGAAGACAGTACATCAGAAATCAAACAGATAGTAGAAGGGGTCAATAAGAAGATAGAAAAAATCCAATTAGGATTTAGGGACCTGAATGACAATGCAAAACACTCAAACATACGTATTATAGGCAATCCAGAAGGTGAAGAGAAGGGAAAGGGGTCAGAAGGAGTGTTGCAGGAAATAATGGCTGAAAACTTCCCAAATCCACTGAAAGAGACAGATGTACATATCCAAGAAGCACAGCGCACTCCACAAGTCATAAACCCCAACAGGCCCAACCCAAGACATATACTTGTCAAATGATCCAATGCTCAAGACAAAGAGAAAAATCCTAAAAGCAGCAAGAGAAAAGAAAACCATCACATACAAGGGAAGCTCAATTAGATTAAGTGCTGATTTCTCTTCTGAAACCATGGAGGCAAGAAGACAGTGGTATGATATAGTCAAGGTACTAAAGGAAAAAAATTTCCAACCAAGAATACTCTATCCAACTAAACTAGCATTCAAACATGATGGAGAGTTCAAAATATTCGCAGATAAACAGAAACTGAAAGAGTATACCAACAAGAAACCTCCCCTTCAAGAAATTCTAAAGGGAGTTCTGCAGGAAGAAAGGAAAAAACAGGTAAGGCAAAGTTGGAGGAGAGTATAAGACCAACAACAACAACAAAAAAGACAAAAAAATATACAAACAAATATGACAAACACAAATCCAATCAAAATATGGCTAACACAAATAATTCCTTGATAGTAATAACACTGAATGTCAACGGATTAAACTCACCTATCAAAAGATTCAGACTGGGACATTGGATAAGGAAATATGACCCATCCATATGCTGTCTACAAGAGACACATCTTAGACCCAGAGACGCATGGAGATTGAAAGTGAATGGCTGGAAAACAATCATACAAGCTAACAATAACCAAAAAAAGGCAGGAGTAGCTATATTAATATCAGACAAAATAGACTTTAAATGTGAAACAATTGTGAGAGACAAAGAAGGATACTACATTTTAGTGAAAGGGAAAATCTGTAAAGAAGATCGAACAACCATAAATTTCTATGCCCCTAACAAGGGTGCCTCTAAATACGTCAGGCAAATGCTGGAAAAATTAAGTGAAAGAATAGATACATCTACAATTATAGTGGGGGATTTTAATGCACCACTATTAACTCTGGACAGAACATCTCAAAAGAGAATCACCAAAGAAACAAAACATCTGAATAGTATATTAGAGGAGCTCGATCTAATAGACATATATAGATCGCTACACCCAAACACAGCAGGATATACATTTTTCTCAAGCGCACATGGATCATTCTCCAAGATAGATCATATGCTAGGCCACAAAGAAAGGCTGAACGAAATCAGAAAGATTGAAATCATACAAAACATTATCTCTGACCACAGTGGAGTCAAGCTGGAGATTTGCAAGGGACAGAAGCCCAGATTTCACACCACGATTTGGAAATTAAACAGCACACTCTTAGAAAAACAGTGGGTCAAAGAGGAAATCTCAAAAGAAATCAAAGACTACCTTGAAACAAATGATAATGATAACACAACATACCAAATTTTATGGGATGCAGCAAAAGCAGTACTGAGAGGGAAGTTTATAGCCATAAATTCATATATCAAAAAAGAAGAAAGAGCAGAAATTGAAGAATTAACTGCACATTTGAAGGAATTAGAAAAACAACAACAAAGTAACCCAACAGGAAGAAGAAGGAAGGAAACAACAAAGATAAGAGCAGAACTAAATGAAATAGAAAATAAGAAAGCACTTGAACAGATAAACAAGACCAAGAGCTGGTTTTTTGAGAAGATTAACAAAATTGACAAACCTTTAGCAACACTAACAAAGAAAAAAAGAGAGAAGATGCAAATACACAAAATAAGAAATGAGAAAGGCGATATCACCACTGACCCCACAGAAATAAAGACTATCATAAGAGGATATTTTGAAAAACTATATTCCAACAAAAATGACAATCTAGAGGAAATGGACAAATTCCTAGAAACACATAAGCAGCCCATATTGACGAAAGAAGAAATTGATGATCTTAACAAACCAATCACAAGCAGAGAGATAGAATCAGTTATTTAAAAATCTCCCAATTAAGAAGAGCCCAGGGCCAGATGGCTTCACAGGTGAATTCTACAAAACATTCCGGAAAGAACTGACACCAATCCTGCTGAAACTATTCCAAAACATGGAAACAGAAAGAACATTACCCAACTCCTTCTATGATGCCAACATTACCCTAGTACCAAAGCCAAACAAAGACATCACAAGAAAGGAAAATTACAGACCAATTTCTCTAATGAACCTAGACGCAAAAATACTTAACAAAATACTTGCTAATCGTATTCAACAACACATTAAATGTATAATACACCACAACCAAGTGGGATTCATCCCAGGTATGTAAGGATGGTTCAACATAAGAAAATCAATCAATGTAATACACCATATAAACAGATTGAAGGAAAAAAATCACATGATTATATCTATTGATGCAGAAAAAGCATTTGACAAAATACAGCACCCTTTCTTGATAAAAACACTCCAAAAGATTGGAATACAAGGGAATTTTTTGAACATGATAAAGAGTGTATATGAAAAACCTAAAGCCAATATTGTGTACAATGGAGAAATCCTAGACTCCTTCCCTCTAAACTCAGGAACAAGACAAGGATGCCCACTGTCTCCGCTCCTATTTAACATTGTCTTAGAAGTACTTGCTCAAGCACTGAGGCAAGAACCAGAAATAAAAGGCATTCAAATTGGAAAGGAAGAAGTCAAAATTTCATTATTTGCAGATGACATGATCCTATACATAGAAAACCCTGAGAGATCTACAATGAAGATTCTAGAACTCATAAATGAGTTTAGTAAAGTCACAGGTTATAAGATCAATGCGCAAAAATCAGTAGCATTTCTGTACACCAATAATGAGCAAGATCAGGAGGAAATCAAGAAACAAATACCATTCACAATAGTAAATAAAAAAATAAAATACTTAGGAATAAATTTAACTAAAGAGGTAAAGAACTTATACACCGAGAACTATAGAAGATTGTTCAAGGAAATCAAAGAAGACCTAAATAAATGGAATACTATTCCTTGTTCATGGACAGGAGGACTGAACATTATTAAGCTGTCTATCCTACCAAAACTGATCTACACATTCAATGCAATCCCAATAAAAATCAACACAGCCTTCTTTAAGGAACTAGAAAAACTAACTATGAAATTTATTTGGAAAGGAAAGAGACCCTGAATAGCCAAAGACATACTGAAAAAGAAAAACGAAATTGGAGGAATCACACTACCTGACTTCAAAACATACTATAAAGTTACGGTGGTGAAAACAGCATGGTATTGGCATAAGGAGAGACACATAGACCAATGGAATCGAATTGAAAGCTCTGATATAGAACCTCACATATACAGGCACATAATATTCGATAAAGCCACCAAACCCTCTCAACTGGGAGAGAGTGGCCTATTCAACAAATGGTGTCTGGAGAACTGGATAGCCATATGTAGAAGAATGAAAGAGGATTACCATCTCACACCTTATACAAAGATCAACTCAAGATGGATCAAAGACCTAAATATAAGAGCCAAGACCATAAAAACCTTAGAAAGCAGTGTAGGGAAACATCTACAGGACCTTGTAATAGGAAATGGATTTATGAATATCTCACCAAAAGCACGAGCAGCAAAAGAACTAATAGATAAATGGGACTTCCTCAAAATTAAAGCCTTCTGCACCTCAAAGGAGTTTGTCAAGAAAGTAAAAAGGGAGCCCACACAGTGGGAGAAAATATTTGGCAATCATATATCTGATAAGAAACTTATAGGGACTTCCGGCAAGATGGTGGCTGAGTGAGCTTGCCTTGCCGTCTCTCCTGGGAAGAGGCAGCTGGGCACCGCTGGAGGTTCTCCGGGACCAGGCTTTTTCAGGATTTTTTCAGGGCAGGAAGTGTCTGGACATCGATTTGGTGGGAAGGTAACGGAAAGGACTGGTCTATAAGATATAATTTGGGACTTTTCAGGAGGGGGAGGCAAGATGGCGGCTGAGTGAACTTCCCGGTTACTAGCTCCTGGGGGGAATCGGCTGGGAGGCGTCGGAGACTATTTGGGACCGGCTGTCTCGGGATTTTTCCTGGTCCGGAGGTGTCTGGACATCGATTTGGAGGGAAGGTAACAGAGAGGATCCATCTGTGAAATATACACGGAGATCCCAGCTACGTGTGGAGGACTCCCTCCTTGAGTAGGCGGAGCCGAGGCAGCTAGCACCGCGGCGGGGTGGCGGGCGGGAGAGCCGAGCCGCGCTGCGCCGCGGCGGCGGGCGGTGGGCGGGGAAGCCGAGTCCGGCGGAGTCCGGCCGAGCCCGGCTGAGCCGCAGCGGGCGGGGGGGCCAAGCCCAGCCACGCCGCGCCGGGCGGCGGGCGGGGAAAGCCGAGCTCAGCCGAGCCCAGCCGAGCCGCGGCGGGCGGCGGGCGGGGGACCGGAGCCCAGCTGAGCCCAGCCGAGCCTGGCGGCGGGGTTTCTGTTCTTTGTTTTTTGTTTTTTTTTTTATTTTTTTATTTTTTTTTATTTTTTGTTGTTGTTGTTCTTGTTGTTCTTTTTTTTTTTTCAATCCTCTCTTTCTTGTCCCCAATATTCTTCTTATACTATTTTACCTTAACAATACAATAGGTCCTACAGGAAATACCTCACATTTGCTGGGTTTCCTCACCCTCCACTGCCTCATTTCTCTGTGAATAGATTTAGCCTATCTACACTATCCCCTTTCCCCTACAACTTGATATCCTCCACCATCTGCTATCTCTCCTATATTCCATCTCCCTTTCTTTGATCCACAAAGTGTCTAACTCTTAATTTCTAATACCTTTGTTTAGTTTTCCATCTGGTATTCGTCCCTGAAACTATTACCTTTCTTTTCTCTTTCCCTCTCTCACGAAAACAATAGCCTCTTAGTACGTACCACATTCCTCCCATATTCAGTCGTCTACCTCATTATAGGTACTTTCCTACTACTATAACTCTACACAATTTACATGATCTAACCTCCATCCTCCCAGAACTCATATTGTTGCTTTGTAAACATATATCACCAATACTACTTCACACTTTTTCCTTCCTTACACAATTGACTTTCCCCAGCACTAATACTTTCCTTTAAAGTGAGCTTAACTAGCAATAAGAAATTGGAATAAGAAGAACAAAGTGACAAAGAGAAGATATAACACTTACGCAAAAACAACAGCTAATTAATCTCCAAGACTAGACAAAGAAGCTAAGGAACTGATTAAACCCGTCAAGAAAAAATGTTGACAAGACAGCAACAAAAATCTACAAACCAAACCAGTAATCAGGAAAACATGGCTGAATCCAATCAACAAACTGAAAATCAGGAAGGGGGGCAGGACTTCGCACAAGCAATGAAAGATCTCAGAACATTTATCACCGACAAATTTGATGAAGTAATGAAAGAGGTTAACAGCGTGAAGACAACACTTGGAGGGGAAATTGCAGACATGCGCAAAAAAATAACAGATATGATGGAAATGAACACCACAATTCAAGAAATCAAAAATACACTTGCAGCAAATATCAGCAGACTAGAAGAGGCAGAGCAGAGAATTAGTGATGTGGAAGACAGTGCATTGGAAATCAAACAGATAGTAGAAGTGGTCAATAAAAAGGTAGAAAAAATCCAGATAGGACTTAGGGACCTGAATGATAACGCAAAACGCTCAAACATACGTATTATAGGCATTCCAGAAGGAGAAGAGAAGGGAAAGGGGTCAGAAGGAGTGTTGCAGGAAATAATGAATGAAAACTTCCCAAATCTACTGAAAGAGACAGATGTACATATCCAAGAAGCACAGCGCACTCCACTGGTCATAAACCCCAACAGGCCCACCCCAAGACATATACTTGTCAAATTATCCAATGCTCAAGACAAAGAAAAAATTCTAAAAGCAGCAAGAGAAAAGAAAACCATCACATACAAGGGAAACTCCATAAGATTAAGTGCTGATTTCTCATCTGAAACGATGGAGGCAAGAAGGCAGTGGTATGATATAGTCAAGGTACTAAAGGAAAAAAATCTCCAACCAAGAATACTCTATCCAGCTAAACTAGCATTCAAAAATGATGGAGAGTTCAAAATATTCACAGATAAACAGAAACTGAAAGAGTATATCAACAAGAAACCTCCCCTTCAAGAAATTCTTAAGGGAATTCTGCAGGAAGAAAGGAAAAAACAGGACAATCAGAGATGGAGGAGAGTGTAAAAGCAACAAGAAAGACAAAAATAGAAGGGGAAAATAAAATAATACAAACAAAATATAACAAACACAAATCCAACCAAAATATGGCTACCATAAATAACTCTCTAAACGTAATAACACTGAATGTCAACGGATTAAACTCACCTATCAAAAGATTCAGACTGGGACACTGGATAAGGAAATACGACCCATCTATATGCTGCCTACAAGAGACACATCTTAGACCCAGAGACTCATGGAGGTTGAAAGTGAATGGCTGGAAAACAATCATACAAGCAAACAACAACCAAAAAAAGGCAGGAGTAGCTATATTAATATCAGACAAAATAGACTTTAAATGCGAAACAATTGTGAGAGACAAAGAAGGATACTATATTTTAGTGAAAGGGACAATTTGTCAAGAAGATCGAACAATCATAAATATTTATGCTCCTAACAAGGGCGCCTCTAAATATGTGAGGCAAACGCTGGAAAAACTAAGTGAAAGAATAGAGGCATCTACAATTATAGTGGGGGATTTTAATACACCACTATCAACTCTGGACAGAACATCTCAAAAGAGAATCACTAAAGAAACAAAACATTTGAACAGTATATTAGAAGAGCTGGATCTAATAGACATATATAGATCATTACACCCAAACACAGCAGGATATACATTTTTCTCAAGCGCACATGGAACATTCTCCAAGATTGACCATATGCTAGGCCACAAAGAAAGGCTTAATGAATTCAGAAAGATCGAAATCATACAAAACAATATCTCTGACCACAGTGGAGTCAAGCTGGAAATTCGCAAGGGACAGAGACCCAGACTTCACACGACAATTTGGAAATTAAACAGCACACTCTTAGAAAAACAGTGGGTCAAAGAGGAAATCTCAAAAGAAATCAATGACTACCTTGAAACAAATGATAATGATAACACAACATACCAAAATTTATGGGATGCAGCAAAAGCGGTACTGAGAGGGAAATTTATAGCCATAAATTCATATATCAAAAAAGAAGAAAGAGCAAAAATTGAAGAATTAACTGCACATTTGAAGGAATTAGAAAAACAACAACAAAGTAACCCAACAGGAAGAAGAAGGAAGGAAATAACAAAGATAAGAGCAGAACTAAATGAAATAGAAAATAAGAAAGCACTTGAAAAAATAAACAAGACCAAGAGCTGGTTTTTTGAGAAGATCAACAAAATTGACAAACCTTTAGCGAGACTAACAAAGAAAAAAAGAGAAAAGATGCAAATACACAAAATAAGAAATGAGAAAGGTGATATCACCACTGACCCCACAGAAATAAAGACTATCATAAGAGGATACTTTGAAAAACTATATTCCAACAAAAATGACAATTTAGAGGAAATGGACAAATTCCTAGAAATACATAAGCAGCCCATACTGACAAAAGAAGAAATTGATGATCTTAACAAACCAATCACAAGCAAAGAGATAGAATCAGTCATTAAAAATCTCCCAACTAAGAAGAGCCCAGGGCCAGACGGCTTCACAGGTGAATTCTACAAAACATTCCGGAAAGAACTAACACCAATCCTGTTGAAACTATTCCAAAAAATCGAAACAGAAGGAACACTGCCTAATTCCTTCTATGATGCCAACATTACCCTAGTACCAAAGCCAAACAAAGACACCACAAGAAAGGAAAATTACAGACCAATTTCTCTAATGAACCTAGACGCAAAAATACTTAACAAAATACTTGCTAATCGTATACAACAACACATTAAACGAATTATACACCATGACCAAGTGGGATTTATCCCAGGTATGCAAGGATGGTTCAACATAAGAAAATCAATCAATGTAATACACCATATAAACAGATTGAGAGAAAAAAACCACATGATTATATCTATAGATGCAGAAAAGGCATTTGACAAAATACAGCACCCCTTCCTGATAAAAACACTCCAAAAGATCGGAATACAAGGAAACTTTTTGAACATGATAAAGAGTATATATGAAAAACCTAAAGCCAACATTGTTTACAATGGCGAAGTCCTGAAATCCTTCCCTCTAAAATCAGGAACAAGACAAGGATGCCCATTGTCTCCGCTCCTATTTAACATTGTCTTGGAAGTACTGGCTCGAGCACTGAGACAAGAACCAGATATAAAAGGCATTCAAATTGGAAGGGAAGAAGTCAAAATTTCATTATTTGCAGATGACATGATCCTATATATAGAAAACCCTGAGAGATCTTCAACAAAGCTCCTAGAACTCATAAATGAGTTTAGCAAAGTCGCAGGTTATAAGATCAATGCGCAAAAATCAGTAGCATTTCTATACACCAATAATGAGCAAGATCAGGAGGAAATCAAGAAACAAATACCATTCACAATAGTAAATAAAAAAATCAAATACTTAGGAATAAATTTAACTAAAGAGGTAAAAAACTTATACATCGAGAACTATACAAGATTGTTCAAGGAAATCAAAGAAGACCTAAATAAATGGAAGAATATTCCCTGTTCATGGATAGGAAGACTGAATATTATTAAGATGTCTATCCTACCAAAACTGATCTACACATTCAATGCAATCCCAATAAAAATCAACACAGCCTTCTTTAAGGAACTAGAAAAACTAACTATGAAATTTATTTGGAATAAAAAGAGGCCCCGAATAGCCAAAGACATATTGAAAAAGAAAAACGAAATAGGAGGAATCACACTTCCTGACTTCAAAACATACTACAAAGCTACAGTAGTGAAAACAGCATGGTACTGGCATAAGGAGAGACACACAGACCAATGGAATCGAATTGAAAGTTCAGATATAGAACCTCATGTATATAGCCATATAATATTCGATAAAGCCACCAAACCCTCTCAATTGGGAGAGAATGGCCTATTCAACAAATGGTGCCTGGAGAACTGGATAGCCATATGTAGAAGAATGAAAGAGGATTACCATCTCACACCTTATACAAAGATCAACTCTAGATGGATCAAAGACCTAAATATAAGAGCCAAGACCATAAAGACCTTAGAAAGCAGTGTAGGGAAACATCTACAGGACCTTGTAATAGGAAATGGCTTCATGAATATCACACCAAAAGCACGAGCAGCAAAAGAACAAATAGATAAATGGGACTACCTCAAAATTAAAGCCTTCTGCACCTCAAAGGAGTTTGTCAAGAAAGTAAAAAGGGAACCCACACAATGGGAGAAAATATTTGGCAACCATATATCTGATAAGAGACTTATAACTTGCATATATAAAGAACTCATATATCTCGAAAACAAAAAGATAAACAACCCATTTAAAAAATGGGAAAAAGATTTAAACAGACACTTCTCCAAAGAAGAAATACAAATGGCTAAAAAGCACATGAAAAAATGCTCCAAATCCCTAGCTATCAGGGAAATGCAAATCAAAACTACAATGAGATACCATCTTACTCCCATAAGATTGGCAGCCATGAAAAAAACAGTAGAATACAAATGCTGGAGAGGATGTGAAGAAAGGGGAACACTCATCCATTGCTGGTGGGAATGCAGAAGGATCCAACCATTCTGGAGGACAGTTTGGCAGTTTCTCAAAAAATTATCCATAGATTTGCCATATGACCCAGCAATACCACTGCTGGGTATATACCCATCAGATCTGAAAACAAGGACACAAACCGATATATGTACACCAATGTTCATAGCAGCATTGTTCACCATCGCCAAAAGTTGGAATCAATCCAAAAGTCCATCAACAGATGAGTGGATCAATAAAATGTGGTATATACACACAATGGAATACTACTCAGCTGTAAGAACCAATACACTACAATCGCACGTGATAACATGGATGAACCTTGAGAATCTTATGTTAAGTGAAGCAACCCAGGCATTGAAGGACAAATACTATATGACCTCAATGATATGAAATAAGTTAACTGCCTCAGAGAGCTAGAGTCTGGAAAAGTGGCTTACTGGAAATCAGGGGGTGGAGGAAGGATGTGAGTTAATGTCTGTAGGGGTGGAATCTGTGATGAGCTGGGGGTAAGTATGAGCACAAAGAAGGGACAAAATGGGGGCAAGGGGTTACCTTCGGGTGGGGTTTTCTGGGTTTGAGGGGGGCTGGGGATGGGAAGAGGGGTAATATGGTCCAAGAAATAGGTGGGAGGGAGGGGCAACATACAAACATGGGAGAGTGCCAGAAGTTTGTTGAGAACTAAATGTTGAGTAAAACGTATCAAAGTATAAGTAGGAGGGTCACCTGGTTAGGACGCTCAGGGGGTATGGTCTGATGCAGGACGGACTCCGGAGGGAATAGCTGAAGGCTCATTTTGCCAAGGTGCGTTCTACCATTGGGTGGGGTGGACCCATATCCTGGGGAAGACTAATGCCGTCGAATAGAGAGAACTGTATCTCTCGTGAGAAAGGACGGCTCCCAGGGCATTAGATTGGCAGGCGTTGTGGGCCCTAAGGGGAGGGGAAAATGGACGTGCAATGGATAGAACAAAGGTAAATAAGGGGGCAAAAGAGGAGTTATGTGAGAGTACACAAGGATGAATATAAAACAGCTAATATTACACCAAAAACATATAGGGGACGACAGACTAATAATGAAAACCATAAGACAAAACATAGGATAACTAAAAAATTTAGAAAACTGTACAACCTAAAGTATGGACCACATAGTAAGCACAAATGTTACCTTGTTTGAAAACTATAGTTTCGGAATCTGTACATCAGTTTCAGGAAATATGATATGAATAAGTTAAAAGATTATTGCTGTGGAAGGGAAAAGGTTTTATGGTGGATCTGCGGAAATACTGTATATTGTATATACGAATTTTGGTGATCTAAGACTCTTCTGAAGCTGACATTATGTTGGGATTCACTTTACGGGAAGTTTTGGATCACAGAGTGGTTCAACAATGGCAGCGGAGGAATACTGATATGGGATGTTATTGACAGGATATATATGGTTGACAGGGAGTTATACAGGGCATATGCCCAGGGTATATGGTAATGTCTATATATACTCATAGTGGAAACAATTAAAAACAACAGCTGGGGGGGTACTGGGCTCCTGGCCGGGGGGTCACTGTTGTGGGCCCTGGGAGAGCAGCGGCAATCCTCCAGGTGCAACGGCAAGAACCAGGAAGGAAGGAGGGCCCAACAGTGGGCTCTTGATACTAATGGCTACACTTTTGAGCCTATGCACCTGCAATAAGAACAAGGCCTAGAGTAGCATTGTGCCTGGGGGTTTCCTCCTGACAGCCTTCATGTTACTCAAATGTGGCCACTCTCACAGCCAAACTCAGCGTGTAGATGTGATGCATTCCCCCCAGCGTGGGACACGACACCCGGGGATGAGCCTCCCTGGCACCGAGGGATCACTACCACATACCAGCTGAAGAAGCAACTAGAAAATGACCTTGAATTAAAGATTCAATGCGGAACAGCAGAATATACCTGTCTACATATAATAACATGACTTCGGGAAGCGGTTTGACCTAATGTAAGGGGGAAATGGAGAGGAGAAATGAGATTATAAGGCTGTGAGTCTCTAAAAAATAGTCTGGAGGTTGTCAGAAGGAATACCCCTATGTACAACTGAACAGAGTCTAAGAGACAGATAAGGTAGATACAACCCCAGGTATTGGTTCTTTTGAGGGATAAAGAGACCCACGGGTTCTATGGTCATGGCAGAAGGGGTTCACTGCCATGACAGATGGCCCTTCTTTGGAGCTGGTGTTTCTGCGTGATGGAAATGGACTCAGAGGGGATCTCTTTTCACAAGACTTGCATGCTACTTTATTGGAATTGTATTTGGTGCTGAGTTTAAGATATATGTAGGGGATTTGAATCTCTGGACTGATAATATGACACCCAGGCCCAGAGCCTCAACAGACTTCAGCTCCTACACTTTGACTTATTGGACTTACTCCACTCAGCTAACATGGAGTTGAAGAAGGTCAACCACCACAGCATGGAGCCTAGAGTGTCTACAACTAGAAGCGGGAAGAGTGCATCCAGTACCCATGTGGAATCTAAGCCCTCACTTGACATAGGTGTGCAATGGACACAACCAATCCAATGTCCACAGAGGAAATGTGAAATGGGTGTGGGAACGGTAGCCATGGGGGCTGCTGGGTGTGGGGAACGGGAGGAAGAGATGAGATGTGGAGGCGTTTTCGGGACGTGGAGTTGTCCTGGATACTGCTTCACGGACAATTACGGGACACTGTAGATCCCCCCAGGGCCCACTGGATGGAACGTGAGAGAGTCTGGGCTATGATGTGGACCATTGACTATGGGGTGCAGTGATGCTCAGAGATGAACTTAACAGGTGCAATGGATGTATCACGATGATGGGAGAGAGTGTTGCTGTGGGGGGAGTGGGGGGCGGGGGCGGTGGGGTTGAATAGGACCTCATATATATTTTTTAATGTCATTAAAAAATAATAATAAATAAATATTTAAAAAAAAAAAAAAAAAAAGAAACTTATAACTTGCATATATAAAGAACTCCTATATCTTGAAAATAAAAAGATAAACAACCCATTTTAAAAATGGGAAAAAGACTTAAACAGACACTTCTCTGAAGAAGAAATACAAATGGCAAGAAAGCACATGAAAAAATGTTCCAAATCTCTAGCTATAAGGGAAATGCAAATCAAAACTACAATGAGATGCCATCTTACACCCATAAGATTGGCAGCTATGAAAAATCAGAAGAATACAAGTGCTGGAGAGGATGTGAAGGAAGGGAAACACTCATCCACGGCTGGTGGGAATGCAGAAGGATCCAACCATTCTGGAGGACAGTATGGCAGTTTCTAAAAAAACTAGCCATAGATTTGCCATATGACCCAGCAATACCACTGCTGGGTATATACCCAGCAGAACTGAAAACAAGGACACAAACAGATATATGTACACCAATGTTCATAGCAGCATTGTTCACTATTGCCAAAAGTTGGAATCAACCCAAATGCCCATCAACAGATGAGTGGACCAATAAAATGTGGTATATACACACAATGGAATACTACTCGGCTGTAAGAACAAACACACTACAAACACATGTGATAACATGGATGAATCTTGAGAACCTTATGTTGAGTGAAGCAACCCAGACATTGAAGGACAAATACTACATGACCTCAATGATATGAAATAAACAAGCTGCCCTAGATAGCAAGAGACTGAACGATAGGCTTACAGGAAATCGGAGGGTGGAGGAAGGATATGAGCCGATGTCTGCAGGGGTGGAATTTAAGACGAGATGGTGGTAAGTATGAACACAAAGAAGAGATAAAAGGGGAGCAAGGGGTTGCCTTTGGTTGGGGCTTTGCGGATTTGAGGGTGGCTGGGGAGGGACGGATGGGTAACGTTGCCCAAAAGTGGGGGGAGGGAGGGGTAGCATACAAACACAGGAGAGGGTCAGGTGTTGGTGGAGAGTAAAATGCCGAGAAAATCATATCAAAACATAATAAAGATGGTTACCTGTTTAGAATGCTCGGAGGGGAGGGTCTGATGCAGGACGGGCTCCTGGGGAATGTCTAAATGCTCATTCTGCCAGAGTGGGTGACACCATGGGGTAGAAACCCAAGTAGTGAGAGTGGGGGTGGACCCACATTCTGGGGAGGACTAATGCCATCCAATAGAGGGAACTGTATCCCTCGAGAGAAAGGGTGGCTCCCAGGGCATTGGGGCAGTTGAGCACGTTAGGCCCTGAACACTATTCCATCTATCTCTGGAAGTGGCTCCTCAGGAAACGGAGGTTGGCTGTCACTGTGGGCACCAAGGTGGAAGGGAAAATGGACGTTAAATGTGTGGAACCAAAGTAAATGGGGGGTAAGAGAGGAGTTTCTTGAGAGTACACAAGGATGGATATAAAACATGTAATATTACACCATAACATATAGGAGATGACAGACTGATAATGTAAACCATAATGTAAAACATAGGATAACTAAAAATGTAAAGAACTGTGTATCCTAAAGTATGCACCATAATGTAAGCACAGATGTCACCTTGTTAGAAAGCTAATGTCTCAGACTCTGTACATCACTTTAAGTAAATATGATATGAATAGGGCGTAAGAGTATCACTGTGGAAGGGAAAAGGTTTTCTGGTGGATGTGTGGGAGTGCTGTGTATTATATATATGCATTGCTGTGGTCTAGGACTCCTGTGAAGAAAAGCTGAATAATTAGGGGGGAAAAAAAAAAAAAGAAAAAGATAGGATGTGGAATTTTTTCAAGTCAACATTCTTTATCTAAGTTCTTTATCTAACTTTATCCAAGTTCTTTATCTATCCTTTAAACCCATCGCTATATGCCATTCCCTAGTAAGGGACCATGACATTATATTGGGCTTCAAATTTCGGGGAGTTTTGGATCACAGAGTGTTTCAACAATGGCAATGGAGGGATACTGGTATGGGATACCAATGACAGGTGATATATGGCTGACAGGGAGCTGTACAGAACATATGTCCAGGGTGCATGGTAATGTTTGGATATACTCATAGTGGCAACAATTAAAAACCACAGCAGGGGGGGTACTGGGTTCCTGGCCAGTGGTGCTCTGTCGTGGTCCCTAGGGGAGCAGCGACAGTCTCCCAGGTACAGCGGCGGGGACCGGGAGGGAGTGAGGGTTCAACAGTGAGCCCCTGATGCTAATGACTATGCTTGTGAGCTGATAAACCTAAAATAAGAACAAGGCCTAGAGCAACATTGTGCCTGGGAATTTCCTCCTGTCAGCCTTCATGTTACTCAAATGTGGCCAGTCTCGAAGTCAAACTCAGCATGTAAATGCAATGCCTTCCCCCAGCGTGGGACATGACACCCGGGGATGAGCCTCCCTGGCAACGAGGGACCACTATCAACTACCAACTGATGATGCAACTGGAAAATGACCTTATACGGAAGGTTCAATGCGGATCAGCAGAATATCCATGTCTACATAAAATAACATGACTTTAAAATGCTGTTTGACCTAAAGTAAGGGGGAAATGGAAAGGAGAAATGAGTTTATATGGCTACGAGTTTCTAAAAAAGAGTCTGGAGGCTGGCAGAAGGATTGCCCTCATGCACAACTGAGCAGAGTCAGACAGACAGATAAAGCAGATACAACCCCCAGATATTGGTTCCTTTGAGGGCTAAAGAGACCCATGGGAGTTATGGTCATGGCCGATGGGGTTAACTACCAGGGCAGATGGCCCCTCTTTGGAAATGGTGTTTATGTGTGATGAATCTGGACTCAGATGGGATCTCCCTTCATAAGACTTTCATGCTAATGTTCTGGAGGTGCAGTTAATGTTGGGGTTTAAGATATATTTAGGGGATTTGAATCTCTGGACTGACAATGTGATAGCCAGGTCCTGAGTCTCAACAGACTCCAGCACCTACAATCTGATCTATTGGACTTATCACACTCAGCTAAGATGGAGTTGAAGAAGGACAACCACCACACCATGGAGCCTAGAGTGATTACAACTGAAAATGGGAGGATTGCATCCAGCATCCATGTGGAATCTGAGCCTCCTCTTGACATAGAGGTGCAATGGACACAACCAATCCAATGTCCACATAGAAGAGGTGGCATTGGATTGGGAAAAGTGGACATGGTGGACGATGGGTATGGGGAAAGGCAGGAAGAGATGAGAGGTGGAGGCGTCTTTGGGACATGGAGCTGCCCTGGATGGTGCTTCAGAGGTAATCACCGGACATTGTAAATCCTCACAGGGCCCACTGGATGGAATGGAGGAGAGTATGGGCCATGATGTGGACCATTGTCTATGAGGTGCAGAGGTGCCCAAAGATGTACTTACCAAATCCAATGGATGTGTCATGATGATGGGAACGAGTGTTGGGGGGGGGGAGAGAGGGGGAGTGGGGGGGTGGGGTTGAATGGGACCTCACATATATATTTTTAATGTAATATTATTACAAAGTCAATTAAAAAAATAAAAGAAAATAAAAAAAAAGAAAAATGAAATTGGAGGACTCACACTACCTGACTTCAAAGCATACTACAAAGCTACAGTAGTGAAAACAGCATGGTATTGGCATAAGGAGAGACACATAGACCAATGGAATTGAATCTGATATAGAACCTCATATATATAAACTTATAATATTCAATAAAGCACCAAACCCTCTCAACTGGGAGAGAATGGCCTATTCAACAAATGGTGCCTGGAGAACTGGATATTCATATGTAGAAGAATGAAAGAGGATTGCCATCTCACACCTTATACAAAGATCAATTCAAGATGGATCAAAACCTAAATATAAGAGCCAAGACCATAAAGACTTTGGAAAGCAGTGTAGGGAAACATCTACAAGACCTTGCAATAGGAAATGGCTTCATGAATATCACACCAAAAGCATGAGCAGCAAAAGAACAAATAGATAAATGGGACTTCCTCAAAATTAAAGCCTTCTGCACTTCAAAGGAGTTTGTCAAGAAAGTAAAAAGGGAGTCTACACAATGGGAGAAAATATTTGGCAACCATATATCCGATGAGAGACTTATAACTTGCCTATATAAAGAACTCCTATATCTTGAAAATAAAAAGATAAGCAACCCATTTAAAAAATGGGAAAAAGATTTAAACAGACACTTCTCCAAAGAAGAAATACAAATGGCTAAAAAGCACATGAAAAAATGCTCCAAATCTTTAGCTATCAGGGAAATGCAAATCAAAACTACAATGAGATATCATCTTACTCCCATAAGATTGGCAGCTATGAAAAAAACAGAAGAATTACAAATACTGGAGAGGATGTGGAGAAATGGGAACATTCATCCACTGCTGGTGGGAATGCAGAAGGATCCAACGATTCTGGTGGACAGTTTGGCAGTTTCTCAAAAAACTAACCATAGATTTGCCATATGACCCAGCAATTCCACTGCTGGATACCCAGCAGAACTGAAAACATGGACACAAACCGATATATGCACACCAATGTTCATAGCAGCATTGTTCACTATCGCCAAAAGTTGGAATCAACTCAAATGCCCATCAACAGATGAATGGATAAATAAAATGTAGTATATACATACAATGGAATACTACTCGGCTTTAAGAACAAATACACTACAAACACACGTGATAACATGGATGAATATTGAGAACCTTATGTTGAGTGAAGCAACCCAGGCATTGAAGGCAAATAGTACATGACCTCAATGATATAAAATAAGCAAGCTACCTCAGAGAGCTAGAGACTGGAAGATAGGCTTACAGGAATTCGGAGGGTGGAGGAAGGATGTGAGCTGACGTCTGTAGGGGTGGAATCTATGATGAGCTGGCGATAAGTATGAGCACAAAGAAGAGATAAAATGGGGGCAAGGGGTTGCCTTTGGGTGGGGTTTTGTGGGTTTGAGGGGGGCTGGGGATGGGCGGAGGGGTAATATTGCCCAAAAAATTGGGGTGAGGGAGGGGCAACATACAAACATAGGAGAGTGTCAGGTATTGGTTGAGAGTAAAATGCTGAGAGAACCATATCAAAATATAATTAGGAGGGTTACCTGTTTAGGATACTCGGAGGGAATGGTCTGACGCGGGACAGACTCGTAGGGAATGTCTGAATGCTCATTTTGCCAGGGTGGGTTGTACCATTGGGTACAGACGCAAGTAGTGAGAATGGGGGTGGACCCACATCCTGGGGAGGACTAATGCCATCAAATAGAGAGAACTGTATCTCTTGAGAGAAAGGGTGGCTTCCAGGGCCTTAGGGCAGTTGAGCAAGTCAGGCCCTGAACACTGTTGCAAGTATCTCTGGACGGGGCTCCTCGGGAAATGGAGATTGGCTGTCGCTGTGGACCCCAAGGGGAGGGGAAAATGGATGTTGAATGGATGGAACCAAGGTAAATGTGGGGGCTAGAGAGGAGTTTATATTCAAGGATGAATATAAAACATGTAATATTACACCAAAAACATATAGGGGATGACAGACTAATAACGTAAACCATAATGTAAAACATAGGATAACTAAAAAATTTAGAAAACTGTATATCATAAAGTATGGACCACAATGTAAGCACAGATGTCACCTTGTTTTCAAGCTATTATCTCAAAGTCTGTACATCAGTTTCAGTAAATATGATATGAATAAATTAAAAGATTATTGCTGTGGAAAGGAAAAGGTTTTATGGTGGATGTGTGGGAGTACTGTATATTGTATATATGAATTACTGTGATCTAAGACTCTTGTGAAGAGAAGCTCAATAATTAGGAAAAAAGAAAAGAAAAAGATAGGATGTAGAATTTTTCCAAATCAATATGTATTCTATATCTAAACTTTAAACTCATCACTATATTCCATTTTACTAGTAAGGGAACCTGACATTATATTGGGCTTCACTTTTCAGGAAGTTTTGGGTCACAGAGTGTTTCAACAATGCCAGCGGAGGAATACTGGTATGGGATGTTATGGACAGGTGATATATGGTTGACAGGGAGTTATACAGGGCATATGTCCAGGGGGCATGGAAATGTTTGGATATACTCATAGTGGAAACAATTAAAAACAACAGCTGGGGGGGTACTGGGTTACTGGCCAGGGGGGAGTGCTCTGTCGTGATCCCTAGAGGAGCAGCAGCAGCCCCCCAGGTGCAACAGTAAGGACCAGGAAGGAATGAGGGTCCAACAGTGAGCCCCTGATACTAATGACTATGCTTGTGAGCCTATACACCTGAAATAAGAACAAGGCCTAGAGCAGCACTGTGCCTAGGAGTTCCCTCCTGACAGGCTCTGTGTTAGTCATATGTGGCCAGCCTCAAAGCCAAACTCAGCATGTAAATGCAATGCCTTCCCCACAGCATGGGACAGGACAACCGGGGATGAGCCTCCCTGGCACTGAGGGATCACTACCAAATGCCAGCTGATGATGTAACTAGAAAATGACCTTGAATTAAAGATTCAATGTGGACCAGCAGAATATCTCTGTCTACATATAATAACAAGAGTTAAAAATGCTGTTTGACCTAAATTAAGAGGGAAATGGAAAGGACAAATGAGTTTATATGGCTATGAGTCTCTAAAAAAGAGTCTGGAGGTTGTCAGAAGGATTGCCCTTATGCACACCTGAGCAGAGTCTCAGAGACAGATAAAGTAGATACAACCCCAGGTATTAGTCCTTTTGAGGGCTAAAGAGACCCACAGGTTCTATGGTCATGGCAGATGGGGTTCACTGCCATGTCAAATGGCCCTTCTTTGGAGCTGGTGTTTCTGTGTGATGGAGCTGGACTCAGATGGGATCTCTTTTCACAAGCCTTTCCTGTTACTTTACTGGAATTGAAGTTGGTGCTGGGGCTTAAGACATATCTAGGGGATTTGAATCTCTGGACTGACAATATCATAGCCAGGCCCTGACCTCAACAGACTACAGCTCCTACACTCTGATTTATTGGACTTACTCCACTCAGCTAACATGGAGCTGAAGAATGTCAACCACCACACCATGGAGCCTAGAGTGCCTACAACCGAAAGCAGGAGGATTGCATCCACCATCCATGTGGAATCTAAACCCCCTCTTGACATAGATGTGGAATGGACACAACCAAGCCAAGGTCCACAGGAACGAGGAATACAGTAAGGATCAGAGTGGACTTAATGATATTCTATTCATGAACTATTGTGGTTAATAATCGAGAAAATGTGGCATTGGTGTGGAAAAAGTGGCCATGGTGGCTGCTGAGTGTGGGGAAGGGGAGGAAGAGAAGAGATGTGGAGGCATTCTTGGGACTTGGAGTTGTCCTAGGTGGTGCCCCAGGGACAATTGCTTGATGTTGTATGTCCTCCCATGGCCCACTGGATGGAAAATGGGAAAGTGTGGGCTATGGTGTGGAACATGGGACATGGGGTGCAGCAATGCCTGGAGATGTACTCACCAGACGCAATGGATGTGACATGATGATGGGGGAGAGTGTTATTGTGGGGGCAGTGGTGGGGTGGGGGTGGTGGGGGTGAATGGGGACCTCATATTTTTTTTAAAGTAATATCTTTTAAAATAATGAATAAATTGAGTAGAATTTGAAAAAACATAATAAACAAAAAACATAAAAAGTAAAAAACAACAACAAAAAAAAAAAAACCAAAAAACAAAAAAAACCCACAACAAATCAGTATTGGGAACTGTGGAAAGGAGTCCTACAAGGGTCGTGAATGATGTCCAAAGAAGTTTGACTCCAGTGTTTTTGGTAAGTAACATTTCCGCGGATCATCAGGGTAATGGGTAATCAAACAGGATGTGTGAAAGAATATATGCAAGTGCTAAAAACTGTTGAATGTTACTGGGGTGCCTATAAAAACTATGAATTACTAGAATTGTTTGCTTTAAAGCAAAAGCATTGTTGGTTTCAGCCTCAGGGGCATAATGTTTTAAATTTGAAACAGTGGAGATGTGTAATGAAAGCTTTGTGAAGAACATATCAAAAAAAGGAATTCATTTCATTATCCGTATGTGCCTTATGATACCAGATAGTAGCAGCTTTAGATCCTTTACAGTCTGAAGAAGGAGAGAAAGATGAAATTCCTATATTTTCTAAACCCATAAGTAAATTTGAAATAAAAGAAAGTAAATTGGAAGAAGAACAGGAACTTGAGGTGAATGGGGAACCATCAGGTTTTTTCCCTCATCCTGATACTAAACTTTTCATCAACAAAAGCTCAATGAAGTGTCCTAATGAAATATCTTCTATGTATCCAGTACAACCCTCTGCAACTACTGAATTACCTTCTGTTACTAAGCCTAAATTAGAAATGTTTTCAGATGTTGCCGATGCTTTGCCTTATGTTAATAAGATTGATATTCCTAATCCAACTCCAGAAGCACCCTTGATGTGATGTTTATTGCAAGGACCTCAACAAGGGGATCCAGAAGCTATGCAATTCTTATCTGCTTTCCCATAACATTACATGAGATACCACCAGATATAAATAATCTGCAAGGGGGTGTAGAGTTTCATCATGAACCAATATCTTTTAAACTATTGAAAGATTTAAAACAGGCAGAAGTGCTAAATAAAGTCCTTGTTAGTGAGAACAGGCTTATAAGAAAACTCTCTGTTAAAGTGTTAACTAAGATAAGGAAATTATTCTGGCAGCAACTCTGTAAACCCCCTGCTGTCTACATGATAATGTAGCTATGTAGCTAGTAGGGGTTAATAGAATTAAACCGCTGGAAAAGGAGAAAAACATGGCAACATTGGTGTTGTTTTGTTTCCATGATAATTCTGATTGGGTCTATTTAACCAAAATAATAAAACTAGTACAAAAATTGTTATCAAGGTGTTAAAAGTAATTTTTGGTTTTAAATCAATAGTTTACCCCTGAACTTCAAGTCTCAGTGTAGTCTTACAGAGTAGTAATCCAAAAAATGTGTGTTAAAAGTCTGTCTAAACTGCTAAATAAGAGTTTAACTACATTTATGCTGCTCAAGTTATCTTGACTGGTTGCTGATAACTAATAAAAATGTTTCCAAGAACAAGCTTGCATGTTACAGACAATATGCATTCTAGAAGAAATCTTAAAAGCAGTAAAATCTGGGATGTGAAATGATGGAGAATTTAAAAGCAGCTATGCCAAAAAAATAGGAAAGTAAGAATTATAAGTCAATTGTAAACTGATTGTCTCTATTCGTGTGTTTTAATTGTTTTGTTTGCCTATTTGTTCAATGTCAGTGTATATTTTGATACCTCTAGATGGTGATATAAATTAATAAATAAAAATTTTTAAAAGAACTCTATTCATATGGCCAAATATTAATATAAGCACTTACAATAATACATAAGTTTAAATGTTAATAAGATCTCTACAATAATAAAAATTGTAAGTCTTGATTAACAAAATTACCATGTCTTTTCATTAAAAGTAGTTCTTGCCTAGATTGAAATGAACAGTTTATTTTTCTTCACAGCGTAAAATGAAGGATGTAAAACTTAAATGAATAGTTAAGAAGGTTAAACGTTTGTGGGAATGCTGACTGAAATTTAATGTTTTTTCAAAAGTGTGTTTTGTCCTAAAATATGGCTAATTTTCATAAACTCATAGGACTTAAAAGCATGTGGCAAGTTGTAGAAGGTATTGTGATAATTTTAAGTAAGGGAATGTGTTCTGTGAAGGTAAAATTTGTCTTAAAATAGTATAATTATAGTCAATTCAGTTATAAATAATTATAAGAAATTTAATGAAGCATTGTTTAAATTAAGATATTTAAATGGCTAATTCCAAAAAGTAATTATTAACACAAAACCTGAATTGATGATAATAATAATAATAATAATAATAATAATAATAAAAGGTAATTTTATAACAGGAAAACTTGTCAGAAGCCAGCCTCCCCACCAACTTGTTTCTAAAAGACTGTTTCTGGTGTTGCATGCTACTAAGTATTTAAAGTGAAGAAAAGTTCATTATTTTAACAAGTTTGTTTAGTGTTGATGGTAATTATATGTTGGAAGAAATTTGCCTGGAGGCAGTTTCCAAAGTTGTTTTGGTAACTTACATATGTTGGATATATAGAATGAATTTTTATTAAGGAAACAGAAAATAATTTGCCCTAAGATAAAATGATTGCTTATTAAGAAAGAGTAAAATGTGGGACAAAATCTGAATGAATACTGAAAGTGTAGAAGGTTCATGGAAAAGAAATTTTTTTGGTTAAAGTTGAGTAACATTTGATGGGTCTATCTATAAAGTTTTAAAAAAGGTTTAGTATCAAATAGTATATTGACACAAAGTTAAACATTTTGTTCTTTCTCAAAGTCTCTCAAATCTTTGGTCTGTTTTAGTAAAAGCTTATTTAAAGTTTTCATCCTGAATAATCAGTATACAGAGAAAGTCTATTTTATCAAAGTAGCTTCTTGTGCTTTAACCTCATCATTTGCTCGGTGTTCCAAGAAGAAAAGTTCTTATCTCTTTTAAAGGAACATAATGTTCAAACCTGCTTTCTCAAAATCAAATCCTGAAAAGTAGCCTTTTATTTCAAACTAATTACAAGAGATTTGTTCTTTTACCTTAAAAAAAAATTAAAAGAATATTTGAGTTCATTTTATATGTTATAAGCTGAATGGAAGGTGTTTAAGTGTTATAAAATTAATGTTTTTTTAAATTTTCTTAATTAAAGTTGTATGAGTAAAAGGTTCATATGAATGTTTAAGAGTGTATAAATTTACCAATATTTCAACATAATATTAAACAAAAGTACAATATGGTTAATTATGGTTTTAATTATTATAAAAAGGTGTGTATCACAGAAACAATTTCTTATCATCAATTAAAGTAAAACCATTGTAGTTCCCTGCTGCTCTACCAAATTCTTAAATGTTGTTTGGCTGGGTAAGACAAAACTATACTCTCTGTTGTAATTAATAAAGTACAATGTTTTCTCATGTTAATAGAGTTTGTAATATTGTTAAAATACTAAAAATCTTTCATCCCTCATTTAGATCAAATATTGAAACAATTGTATGTATTAATTGGGAAAGGTCCTTCATGGAAGTAGGAAAACCTCCAGTAAGCTGCTTTAAATGATAATAAAAAGGAGGGAAATTGTGGACATTAACTTAGCCTGTGAATTGGATGTGGCAAGCACCAATATTGGCTTTGGGTGGAGTTTGTGGCAAAGGCAAAATTCTAAACAAGTATCCCTTGGGTTTTTTTTTTTTTAAAGATTTATTTATTTATTTAATTCCCCCCCCTCCCATGGTTGTCTGCTCTCTGTGTCTATTTGTTGCATCTTGTTTCTTTGTCCACTTCTGTTGCCATCAGCGGCATGGGAAGTTTGGGTGTCACCATTCCTGGGTAGGCTGCACTTTTCTTTCATGCTGGGCGGCTCTCCTTACGGGTGCACTCCTTGTGCGTGGGGCTCCCCTATGTGGGAGACACCCCTGATTGATGTGGCACTCCTTGTGTGCATCAGTACTGCACATGGGCCAGCTCCACATGGGTCAAGGAGGCCTGGGGTTTGAACCACGGACCTCCCATGTGGTAGACAGATGCCCTAACCACTGGGCCAAGTCCGTTTCCCTATCCCTTGGGTTTTAATCACAATTCTGGAAGGATGTCAAAAGCAAAATATTAAAAAGCAATTGTGTGCAGCATGGGAGGCCCTGCTAAAAGTGAAAAATTTAACCCAGTAGTGTCTAGTCACTCTGAAGACTGCCATCCCTATCCAGGGGTGGGTTGCAAATACTAAAAGCAAGACATAAATGATGAACTGTTGTAAGTCACCCTCAGATCTATGAATGGGTGATGGTCATGCCCCTACCCACTCTTCTAACATCCCTTTTAGGACTGTTGATGCAGATGCCTTTGTGAAGATCCAGAGCCCTACCACTGAAACCTGAGAAAAGGCAGAGTGGCTCCACCAGAAAGGTGAACATTGTGAGTACCAGACCTTGTGGTACCTAGCCCAGAAGTTCCAGCTGCCTGTTACTTGCCATGGACTTCACCCATGCGTATCCATTGTGCTCACTTCAATGACTGTGACATTGGTCCCCTCCTGCTCTTGGGAGGGATGAGGTATGCTTTCACTGCTGCAGACACTGCATTGGGACTCTTATAACTAGACAGTTACTATTTTCTGACTAGAAAATGAATCCTTACAAAAAAGGACTAAGTTTAAACTCAACACTGAGTTGTGGCCCTAGGTTCAATAGGATGCTAACAGTGAAACCAACAAAGGCATCAAAACCAGGAGTTAAAGTTCCAGGTGCCCCACAACTCAAAATGGGAGAGTAACAATAATTTGCCACTGTCTATGCCTCAAACTATGCAAAATGGGGAAAACTGAGGTCATTTTTGATTGAGTACTGGCCTATACAGTCTTGACTAGATGGAACACTGTGTGGTCAGCACAGAAATTGTTTGCATGTGGAGACATTTGAACTTTGTTATGGTCTGCTCTCTAGCATTGCTAGTGCTATGCTTTAATAACAAGCAGCCTTGAAAATTAACATAGATAACTACTGCTTTGTAATTTCTAATAAATACAATGTGGAGATATGGTCAGAGGTTAAAATACTTCACTGAGACCTGTGGTAATTGCTGCTGTGCATCATATTAACTTTACAAATCCTGGAACTATGAACTTGTAGCTTGTGTCTGCCTATGGACTTTGGGCCTGTGTACCCTCTCCTTATGCTATTGTGGAAGGAACTGTTAGCATTACAAAGGAAAATGGATACCAGCCCCTTGAGTGACACTCATAGTCATAACCCACAAAAGAATTTGGGGAAGATATTTCTTGGAATTGCCCCTACATATGAATGGCTGGGAAATAAAAATAAGACAGGACAGTGTTTGACTGTCAATCAGATGTATCATTCTAAAGCCTGTGTTAGTGATCCATTTGTTTTCATAACTGGTAAGATAACTATTAAGAATTACTCATTGTTTTATGAAAATGGTACCTTGTATACTTCTCTATCAGAAAGTTTGTTGAAGGATGGAGAAATGATAATGCAGGCAAGAAGAAGAAGAGGCATTTGGATACCTGTAAGAATGATGCAGATTTGGCAATCCTCCCCTGAAAGCCAGTAGCTGCTTCACTTGGCACCAGAATTTCTGAAGTGAACAAGATGATTTATTGGATTACTTATTATTTTGGGACTAATTGGAATCATTACAGCTGCTGCTACTGCTGTGGTAGCTTTACATGAACCAGTACAAACACAGAAATATATACATGATTGGCATAAAAACGCTAGTGATTTGTGGCATAGCCAAGATCACATTGATGAACAGTTAAATAATCAAGTAAATGATTTAGAATCGGCTGTTTTGCATATTTGATATCAATTGCATAATTTAAACTTATTGAGAGGATTGAAATGTGATTGGAATGAAAGCAACTTTTATATTACTCCTCTTGCCTATAATTCATCTGATATAGAATGGGAAAAAATTAAGAATCATTTGCTAGGCCATAAAAGTAATATCTCTGTGGAAATAATTGAATTACAAAGAAAAATATTAGAAATGTCTCATAATCAAATTCATGTAGCAAATGATAAGGATATTTTTTCAGACATGATTTCACATATTAAAAGTTTAATCCAGTTAATTGGTGGAAATCACAGTATTTCCTGTCAGCTTTAGGAACAGAGCTAATCATATTTGTTCTGTTGCTCATGATTTTCACCTGTGCCGGACAGTGCTTTTGAAGAAAATTGCAAAGTGTAACAACCATGGGACACACTAATAATCTGGTGCTAATGAAAGCACTTCAATAACTTCCCCTAGTCGAAGAGCTTGGCTGGTAGTCAATGACAGTAAGACTCTCAAGAGGAGGGCAACCTAAGACAGGCACAGTCACCTTGACTAAAACAAAAAGGGGGAAATGTTGGAAACTAAGGCATAGTGGTCTTGCAAGGAGAGATGTGCTGTTTCCATGGCTATGCTTGCAACCTAAGGAATGTGGCAATTAAGAGTTTTGAGCAAACAGGATGAAGCTGTTAAAGGCTGAAAGAAAAGATAAGCAGATACACTTTGTAGTTAGATAGAACACTTAGACTTTGTACCTTGAGACAAGATTTTTTTAATTCCTTAGATTATGAGTAATGCTAACACTTAACTGCATGTTGCTGCTTGTTCTCACATAGACTGGGGTATAGAGAGAGTCCCTTGTAAACAATAAAGTAGTGTCAGGAGTCTTTACTCACAGACCCCCTGATCCCAGCTCTCTCTCTCTCTCTCTGTTTCATTCTCTTTCTTTCTTTGTTTCATTCACAATACCCCGCAGGCCCAAAATGCTAACAAACAGTGAACTTGAAAAATATGATAAATGAACTAGACCTAACAGACATTTCTAGAGCTTTGCAATCCAAAACAACAGATTATACATTCTTTTCAAGTGCTCATGGATGCTTTGCCAAGATACATCATATGTTGCGTCACAAGGCAAATCTCAATAAATTTATAAAGTTTGAAATTATACAAAAAAAAACCTTTCTCTGATCAAAACAGAATGAAGTTGGAAACCAATAATGGATAGAAAAAGAAAACAATACAGATAACAAAACCAAAAGTTGGTTATTTGAGAAGATCAACAAAGTCTACAAACCCTTAGCTAGACTTATAAAGAAAAAAGGAGAGAAGGTGTAAATAAATAAAATCAGGAATTAGAGGGGAAATATTACCACTGAACTCACAGAAATAAGATAGATCATGGGGGATACTATGAACAACTGTATGCCAGTATCTAGAAAATGTAGAAAAGTTGGGCTAATTGCTTGAAACATGTGAACCATTTACACTGACCTTAGAAGAATAGAAGACCTCAACAAACCATTCAAAAGTAAAGAGATTGAAACAGTCATCACAAACCTCCCAAAGATGAAAAGCCTGGGACAAGAAGACTTCAAAGGTGAATTGTGCCAATCATTCAAGGATGAAATCATATCAATCTTGCTCAAGCTCTTCCAAAATTTGAACAGAAAATAATACCATGAACCTCATTTTATGAAGCCAACATCACCCTAATACCAAAACCAGATAAGGATACTATGAAAAAAGAAAATTACAGACCTATATCTCTAATGAATATAAATGCAAAAATCCTCAACAAAATACTTGCAAATAATCCAAAAGCACATTAAAAGAATTACACAATGATAAAGTGTGTTTATTCTAGGTGTGCAAGGTTGGTTCAACACAAGAAAATAAATTAGTAACCAAAATTGAAGAGGAGAAATCACATGAACGTCTCCACTGATATAGAAAAAGCATTTGACAAAATACAGCATGCTTTCTTGATAAAAAATCACCAAAGATAGGAAATGAAGGATGTTTTTTCAGTATGGTAAAGTGCATATATGAAAAAACCTACAGCTAGCATTGTACTCAAAGATGAAAGACTAAAAATTTTCCCTCTAAGTTCAGAAACAGGGCAAGGATGCCTACTGTCAACATTATTCTTCAATATTGTGTTGTAGGCCTAGTCAGAGTAATCAGGCTAGATAAAAAAATAAAAGGTACCCAAATAGAAAGGAAGAAGTAAAACTTTCACTATTTACTGATGATTTGATCCTATCCCTAGAATCTCCTGAAAAAAATCCACAACAAAGATACAAGAACTAATAGAGGATTTCAGCAAAGTGAAAGGATACAAGATTAATATGCATAAGTCAAAAGCATTTCTCTACACTACTGTTGTGCAATCTGAGGAGGAAATCAGGAAAAGCATTTCATTTGTTTTTTTTTTTTTATTAATTTTTTTATTTTTTATTGACTTTGTAATAATATTACATTAAAAATATATATGTGAGGTCCCATTCATCCCCACCCCCCCACCCCCCCTCTCCCCCCCCAACAACACTCGTTTCCATCATCATGACACATCCATTGGATTTGGTAAGTACATCTTTGGGCACCTCTGCACCTTATAGACAATGGTCCACATCATGGCCCCCACTCTCCTCCATTCCATCCAGTGGGCCCTATGAGGATTTACATTGTCCGGTGATTACCTCTGAGGCCCCATCCAGGGCAGCTCCATGTCCCAAAGACGCCTCCACCTCTCATCTCCTCCTGCCCTTCCCCATACCCATCGTCCACCATGTCCACTTTTCCCAATCCAATGCCACCTCTTCTATGTGGACATTGGATTGGTTGTGTCCATTGCACCTCTATGTCAAGAGGAGGCTCAGATTCCACATGGATGCTGGATGCAATCCTCCCATTTTCAGTTGTAATCACTCTAGGCTCCATGGTGTGGTGATTGTCCTTCTTCAACTCCATCTTAGCTGAGTGTGGTAAGTCCAATAAATCAGATTGTAGGTGCTGGAGTCTGTTGAGGCTCAGGACCTGGCTATCACATTGTCAGTCCAGAGATTCAAATCCCCTAAATATATCTTAAACCCCAATGTTAACTGCACCTCCAGCACATTAGCATGAAAGACTTATGAAGGGAGATCCCATCTGAGTCCAGATTCATCACACATAAACACCATTTCCAAAGAGGGGCCATCTGCCCTGATAGTTAATCCCATCGGCCATGACCATAACTCTCATGGGTCTCTTTAGCCTTCAAAGGAACCATTATCTGGGGGTTGTATCTGCTTTATCTGTCTCTCTGACTCTGCTCAGTTGTGCATGAGGGCAATCCTTCTGCCAGCCTCCAGACTCTTTTTTAGAAACTCGTAGCCATATAAACTCATTTCTCCTTTCCATTTCCCCCTTACTTTAGGTCAAACAGCATTTTAAAGTCATGGTATTTTATGTAGACATGGATATTCTGCTGATCCGCATTGAACCTTCCGTATAAGGTCCTTTTCCAGTTGCATCATCAGTTGGTATTTGATAGTGGTCCCTCGTTGCCAGGGAGGCTCATCCCCGGGTGTCATGTCCCACGCTGGAGGGAAGGCATTGCATTTACATGCTGAGTTTGGCTTCGAGACTGGCCACATTTGAGTAACATGAAGGCTGACAGGAGGAAATTCCCAGGCACAATGTTGCTCTAGGCCTTGTTCTTATTTTAGGTTTATCAGCTCACAAGCATAGTCATTAGCATCAGGGGCTCTCCGTTGAACCCTCACTCCCTCCCGGTCCCCGCCGCTGTACCTGGCAGACTGTCGCTGCTCCCCTAGGGACCACGACAGAGCACCACTGGCCAGGAACCCAATACCCCCCCTGCTGTGGTTTCCAATTGTTGCCACCATGAGTATATCCAATCATTACCATGCACCATGGACATATGTTCTGTGTAGCTCCCTGTCAGCCATATATCACCTGTCATTGGTATCCCATACCAGTATTCCTCCATTGCCATTGTTGAAACACTCTGTGATCCAGAACTCCCCGAAATTTGAGGCCCAATATAATGTCATGGTCCCTTATTAGGGAATGGCATATAGCGATGGGTTTAAAGGATAGATAAAGAACTTGGATAAAGTTAAATAAAGAACTTAGATAAAGAATGTTGACTTGAAAAAATTCCACATCCTATCCTTTTTTTTTCCCCCCCCCCCAATTATTCAGCATTTCTTCATAGGAGTCCTAGACCACAGCAATACATATATACAATATACAGCACTCCCATACATCCATCACAAAACCTTTTCCCTTCCACAGCGATACTCTTACACCCTATTCACATCATATTTACTTAAGGTGATGTACAGAGTCTGAGATATTAGCTTTCTAACAAGGTAATATCTGTGCTTACATTATGATGCATACTTTAGGATACACAGTTCTTTACATTTTTAGTTATCCTATGTTTTACATTATGGTTTACATTATCAGTCTATCATCTCCTATATGTTATGGTGTAATATTACATGTTTTATATCCATCCTTGTGTACTCTCAAGAAACTCCTCTCTTGCCCCCCATTTACTTTGGTTCCACACATTTAGCGTCCATTTTCCCTTCCACCTTGGTGCCCACAGTGACAGCCAACCTCCGTTTCCTGAGGAGTCACTTCCAGAGATAGATGGAATAGTGTTCAGGGCCTAACCTGCTCAACTGCCCCAATGCCCTGGGAGCCACCCTTTCTCTCAAGGGATACAGTTCCCTCTATTTGGTGGCATCAGTCCTCCCCAGGATGTGGGTCCACCCCCACTCTCACTACTTGGGATTCTACCCCATGGTGTCACCCACTCTGGCAGAATGAGCATTTAGACATTCCCCAGGAGCCCGTCCTGCATCAGACCCTCCCTCCGAGCATTCTAAACAGGTAACCCTCTTTATTATATTTTGTTATGATTTTCTCGGCATTTTACTCTCCACCACCTCCTGTCCCTCTCCTGTGTTCGTATGCTACCCCTCCCTCCCCCCACTTTTGGGCAACGTTACCCAACCGTCCCTCCCCAGCCACCCTCAAACCCCCAAAGCCCCAACCAAAGGCAACCCCTTGCCCCCATTTTATCTCTTCTTTGTGTTCATACTTACCACCATCTCGTCTTAAATTGCACCCCTGCAGACATCGGCTCATATCCTTCCTCCACCCTCCGATTTCCTGTAAGCCTATCGTTCAGTCTCTTGCTATCTAGGGCAGCTTGGTTATTTCATATCATTGAGGTCATGTAGTATTTGTCCTTCAATGTCTGGGTTGCTTCACTCAACATAAGGTTCTCAAGATTCATCCATGTTATCACATGTGTTTGTAGTGTGTTTGTTCTTACAGCCGAGTAGTATTCCATTGTGTGTATATACCACATTTTATTGATCCACTCATCTGTTGATGGACATTTGGGTTGATTCCAACTTTTGGCAATAGTGAAAAATGCTGCTATGAACATTGGTGTACATATATTGGTTTGTGTCCTTGTTTTCAGTTCTGCTGGGTATATACCCAGTAGTGGTATTGATGGGTCATATGGCAAATCTATGGCTAGTTTTTTGAGAAACCGCCATACTGTCCTCCAGAACGGTTGGATCCTTCTGCATTCCCACCAGCCGTGGATGAGTGTTCCCCTTCCTTCACATCCTCTCCAGCACTTGTATTCTTCTGTTTTTTTCATAGCTGCCAATCTTATGGGTGTAAGATGGTATCTCATTGTAGTTTTGATTTGCGTTTCCCTGATAGCTAGAGATTTGGAACATTTTTTCATGTGCTTTCTTGCCATTTGTATTTCTTCTTCGGAGAAGTGTCTGTTTAAGTCTTTTTCCCATTTTTTAAATGGGTTGTTTATCTTTTTATTTTCAAGATATAGGAGTTCTTTATATATGCACGTTATAAGTTTCTTATCAGATATATGATTGCCAAATATTTTCTCCCACTGTGTGGGCTCCCTTTTTACTTTCTTGACAAACTCCTTTGAGGTGCAGAAGGCTTTAATTTTGAGGTAGTCCCATTTATCTATTAGTTTTTTTGCTGCTCGTGCTTTTGGTGAGATATTCATAAATCCATTTCCTATTACAAGGTCCTGTAGATGTTTCCCTACACTGCTTTCTAAGGTTTTTATGGTCTTGGCTCTTATATTTAGGTCTTTGATCCATCTTGAGTTGATCTTTGTATAAGGTGTGAGATGGTAATCCTCTTTCATTCTTCTACATATGGCTATCCAGTTCTCCAGACACCATTTGTTGAATAGGCCACTCTCTCCCAGTTGAGAGGGTTTGGTGGCTTTATCGAATATTATGTGGCTGTATATGTGAGGTTCTATATCAGAGCTTTCAATTCGATTCCATTGGTCTATGTGTCTCTCCTTATGCCAATACCATGCTGTTTTCACCACCGTAGCTTTATAGTATATTTTGAAGTCAGGTAGTGTGATTCCTCCAATTTCGTTTTTCTTTTTCAGTATGTCTTTGGCTATTCGGGGTCTCTTTCCTTTCCAAATAAATTTCATAGTTAGTTTTTCTAGTTCCTTAAAGAAGGCTGCGTTGATTTTTATTGGGATTGCATTGAATGTGTAGATCAGTTTTGGTAGGATAGACATCTTAATAATGTTTAGTCTTCCTATCCATGAAAAAGGAATAGTCTTCCATTTATTTAGGTCTTCTTTGATTTCCTTGAACAATCTTGTATAATTCTCGTTGTATAAGTTCTTTACCTCTTTAGTTAAATTTATTCCTAAGTATTTTATTTTTTTATTTACTATTGTGAATGGTATTTGTTTCTTCATTTCCTCCTGATCTTGCTCATTATTGGTGTACAGAAATGCTACTGATTTTTGCGCATTGATCTTATAACCTGTGACTTTACTAAACTCATTTATGAGTTCTAGAATCTTCATTGTAGATCTCTCAGGGTTTTCTATGTATAGGATCATGTCTTCTGCAAATAATGAAATTTTGACTTCTTCCTTTCCAATTTGAATGCCTTTTATTTCTGGTTCTTGCCTCAGTGCTCGTGCAAGTACTTCTAGGACAATGTTAAATAGGAGTGGAGACAGTGGGCATCCTTGTCTTGTTCCTGATTTTAGAGGGAAGGAATCTAGGATTTCTCCATTGTAAACAATATTGGCTTTAGGTTTTTCATATATACTCTTTATCATGTTCAAAAAATTCCCTTGTATTCCAATCTTTTGGAGTGTTTTTATCAAGAAAGGGTGCTGTATTTTGTCAAATGCTTTTTCTGCATCAATAGATATAATCATGTGATTTTTTTCCTTCAATCTGTTTATATGGTGTATTACGTTGATTGATTTTCTTATGTTGAACCATCCTTGCATACCTGGGATGAATCCCACTTGGTCGTGGTGTATAATACGTTTAATGTGTTGTTGAATACGATTAGCAAGTATTTTGTTGAGTATTTTTGCGTCTAGGTTCATTAGAGAAATTGGTCTGTAATTTTCCTTTCTTGTGATGTCTTTGTTTGGCTTTGGTACTAGGGTAATGTTGGCATCATAGAAGGAATTAGGCAGTGTTCCTTCTGCTTCGATTTTTTGGAATAGTTTCAGCAGGATTGGTGTCAGTTCTTTCCAGAATGTTTTGTAGAATTCACCTGTGAAACCATCTGGCCCTGGGCTCTTCTTAGTTGGGAGATTTTTGATAACTGATTCTATCTCTCTGCTTGTGATTGGTTTGTTAACATCATCAATTTCTTCTTTCGTCAATATGGGCTGCTTATGTGTTTCTAGGAATTTGTCCATTTCCTCTAGATTGTCATTTTTGTTGGAATATAGTTTTTCAAAATATCCTCTTATGATAGTCTTTATTTCTGTGGGGTCAGTGGTGATATCGCCTTTCTCATTTCTTATTTTGTGTATTTGCATCTTCTCTCTTTTTTTCTTTGTTAGTGTTGCTAAAGGTTTGTCAATTTTGTTAATCTTCTCAAAAAACCAGCTCTTGGTCTTGTTTATCTGTTCAAGTGCTTTCTTATTTTCTATTTCATTTAGTTCTGCTCTTATCTTCGTTATTTCCTTCCTTCTTCTTCCTGTTGGGTTACTTTGTTGTTGTTTTTCTAATTCCTTCAAATGTGCAGTTAGTTCTTCAATTTTTGCTCTTTCTTCTTTTTTGATATATGAATTTATGGCTATAAACTTCCCTCTCAGTACTGCTTTTGCTGCATCCCATAAATTTTGGTATGTTGTGTTGTCATTATCATTTGTTTCAAGGTAGTCATTGATTTCTTTTGAGATTTCCTCTTTGACCCACTGTTTTTCTAAGAGTGTGCTGTTTAATTTCCAAATCGTGGTGTGAAATCTGGGCTTCTGTCCCTTGCAAATCTCCAGCTTGACTCCACTGTGGTCAGAGATAATGTTTTGTATGATTTCAATCTTTCTGAATTCGTTCAGCCTTTCTTTGTGGCCTAGCATATGATCTATCTTGGAGAATGATCCATGTGCGCTTGAGAAAAATGTATATCCTGCTGTGTTTGGGTGTAGCGATCTATATATGTCTATTAGATCCAGCCTCTCTAATATACTATTCAGATGTTTTGTTTCTTTGGTGATTCTCTTTTGAGATGTTCTGTCCAGATTTGATAGTGGTGTATTGAAATCCCCCACTATAATTGTAGATGTATCTATTCTTTCACTTAGTTTTTCCAGCGTTTGCCTGACGTATTTAGAGGCACCCTTGTTAGGGGCATAGATATTTATGATTGTTCGATCTTCTTGACAGATTTTCCCTTTCACTAAAATGTAGTATCCTTCTTTGTCTCTCACAATTGTTTCACATTTAAAGTCTATTTTGTCTGATATTAATATAGCTACTCCTGCCTTTTTTTGGTTATTGTTAGCTTGTATGATTGTTTTCCAGCCATTCACTTTCAGTCTCCATGCGTCTCTGGGTCTAAGATGTGTCTCTTGTAGACAGCATATGGATGGGTCATATTTCCTTATCCAATGTCCCAGTCTGAATCTTTTGATAGGTGAGTTTAATCCGTTGACATTCAGTGTTATTACTATCAAGGAATTATTTGTGTTAGCCATATTTTGATTGGATTTGTGTTTGTCATATTTTGTTTGTATATTTTTTTTGTCTTTTTTGTTGTTGTTGTTGGTCTTATACTCTCCTCCAACTTTGCCTTACCTGTTTTTTCCTTTCTTCCTGCAGAACTCCCTTTAGAATTTCTTGAAGGGGAGGTTTCTTGTTGGTATACTCTTTCAGTTTCTGTTTATCTGCGAATATTTTGAACTCTCCATCATGTTTGAATGCTAGTTTAGTTGGATAGAGTATTCTTGGTTGGAAATTTTTTTCCTTTAGTACCTTGACTATATCATACCACTGTCTTCTTGCCTCCATGGTTTCAGAAGAGAAATCAGCACTTAATCTAATTGAGCTTCCCTTGTATGTGATGGTTTTCTTTTCTCTTGCTGCTTTTAGGATTTTTCTCTTTGTCTTGAGCATTGGATCATTTGACAAGTATATGTCTTGGGGTGGGCCCGTTGGGGTTTATGACTTGTGGAGTGTGCTGTGCTTCTTGGATATGTACATCTGTCTCTTTCAGTAGATTTGGGAAGTTTTCAGCCATTATTTCCTGCAACACTCCTTCTGACCCCTTTCCCTTCTCTTCACCTTCTGGAATGCCTATAATACGTATGTTTGAGCGTTTTGCATTGTCATTCAGGTCCCTAAATCCTAATTGGATTTTTTCTATCTTCTTATTGACCCCTTCTACTATCTGTTTGATTTCTGATGTACTGTCTTCCACATCACTAATTCTCTGCTCTGTCTCTTCTAGCCTGCTGATATTTGCTGCAAGTGTATTTTTGATTTCTTGAACTGTGGTGTTCATTCCCATCATATCTGTTATGTTTTTGCGTATGTCTGCAATTTCCCCTCCAAGTGATGTCTTCATGTTGTTAACCTCTTTCATTACTGCATCAAATTTGTCGGTGATAAATGTTCTGAGTTCTTTCATTGCTTGTGCCAAGTTTTGCTCCCCTTCGTGATTATTGGTTTGTTGATTGGATTCAGTTATGTTTTCCTGATTATTGGTTTGGTTTGTAGATTTTTGTTGCTTTCTGGTCATCTCTTTATTTTGTCGAATTTAATCAGTTCCTTAGCTTCTTTGTCTACTTTTGGAGGTTAATTAGTTGTTATTTTTGCATAGGTGTTATATCTTCTCTTTGTCACTTTTTTCTTCTTATTCAAGTTACTTGTTGTTGGTTAAGTTCACTTTAGTAGAAAGTATTAGTGTTGGGGAAAGGCAATTGTGTCAGCAAGGGAAAAGTGTAAAGTAGTATTAGTAATGTATGTTAACAAAGCAAGAATATGAGATCTGGGAGGATGGAGGTTAGATTCATGTAGATTGTATAGAGTTATAGCTGTAGGTAGAGTACCTTTTATGAAGTAGATGACTGAATATAGGCAGAATATGGTATGAACTACAAAGCTATTGTTTTCATGAGAGAGGGAAAAAGAAAAGAAAGGTAATAGTTTCAAGAGTGGATAACAGACAGAAAACAGAACAAAGGTATTAGAAATTAAGAGTTAGACAGTTTGTGGGTCAAAGAATGGGAGGTGGGGGGTGGAATATAGGAGAGACAGTAGATGATAGTGGATATCAAGATGCAGGGGAAGGGGGATAGTGTAGGTAGCCTAAATCAGTTCACACAGAAATGAGGTAGTGGAGGATGGGAAAACCCAGCAAATATGAGGTGTTCCCTGTAGCACCTATTGTGTACTTGAATTAAAATAAAATAAGTGGAAAATGAGGGACAAGAGGGAAAGAGAAAACCGAAAAAAAAACACTAATTATAATAAAGAAAAAAAGAAAGACAAGAAGAAAGGAAGAAAGAAAAAAAGGATAGGCACACAGTGGGGAACAGATAGGGGGAAGAGAGATACAGGTATACACGTGTCACAATTACAACACTATCTAAAATAACAAGCAAAAAAACCCCTAAATAACTGTATATATATAAAAAAAAAGGACTTTGGGGGGCACGCTAGGAGAAAAGACTAGGGGATAATGCAATATTAGCAATCAGGGCGTCAAAAAGAGTAAAAAATAAGATAAAGTGAAAATAAAAACAAAACAATATGAACCAATAAAGATAAAACGCAAACATTAAGGTCCAGAGCACTCAAGGACCCCAGGTAGACCCCAGGGCGTGATGGATTCGGGGGTGGAAAGTCTGAGACACTGAAGACTCAAGAGGTGTGAGTCTGGGGTGTGGACCGCCAGAGTCCAGGGGACCCAGACCTGGCAACCTCAAATCTGGTCCACAGAAAGCTTAGGAGCCCCGCAGTGCAACACAGCCCTCAGGGATCCCCGTAGCTGGGTGCCAGCCCCGTGGGGGAAGCCAGATCGGCGAATTCTATATTGAATGTCTGATCTCTGAAATTCACCTAACTCCTCAGGGTATCAGCCTTTGGACAGCTCCCTCCCTGTGCTCCCACGCAACGGCCACTTGAGGGCGCCTGTACACCACAGCCAGTTCAATGACCCAAATCCCAAGCCCCACCGGGTGGGGTGGGCTTCAGCTGGAAATGCTGAAAACAGACTCTAAGATCCGAAATCCCAAACTTCGCAAAATATTCCCCAATCAGCTTCCAGACGTGTCCTCCTCCCTCACTGCACCCTACAACAGTCTCCCAATTGTGTCCCCTTATTGTCCAAAATCCAATTCCGTTGCAGATCGGCAGCCGGACCTGTGGGGATGGGGCTCCAGGCGGAAGCGCTACCCCCCCCCTGTCCGGAGACTAAAACGTCCCCCGCTTCACAGGGAAACACCGTCTGTCTCTGCAAATCAATCTGCAAAGGAGTCTTGTCCCAACAATCCCTCACCAGCCAGCCCAGTATCCGCGAATTTTTCAGCACCACAAAGCCTCTAGAATAAGGAAAAAAAAAACAAAAACCCTGGCTGCCGCGGCTCCGGAGCTGCCGGAGCGCCCGCTACCGCGGCTCCGCCCACCCAAGGAGGGAACTTCCCGCGCCCAGCTGGGACCTCCGTTTATATATTATAGACGTATCCTCTCTGTTACCTTCCCACCGAATTGACGTCCAGACACCTTCCAACCAGCAAAAATCCCCGAAACAGCGCGGTCCCAAAGAGCCTTCAACGCTGCCCAGCCGCCCCCTGCAGAGACACTACCAGGCAAGCTCACGCTGCCACCATCTTGCCGGAAATCCCCTGTATGCTTTAAATTTATGCAGAAGTTTTTATTGTGTAGTTATGCTGCTACAATTCATTCCTTAATGTCACATTATATTTCCGATAATTATGTTAAATTTATTTAGTGATTGTGGCCGTTTGAGGCTTTCATAGACTTCAGAAAATCCTGTATTTCAAATTAATCCATTTCTGTGCTTGTAAACCCATCCAAGGTAAGAACTTTTCATTAAATTACTTCAGCTAAGATCATTTGTTTAGATTGCATGACCAGTTGGGGTGGATTATAATCTTTTTACTGGAGTCCTTTAAAAATGGAGGAATTAAAAGCTGCAGAGACAGAGAAAAACTGCCAAGACAGAAGAGAACCCAGAAGAGAGAAGGCCCTGGGAACCAGAAGCTGGAATCAATTGCACACCGGGGTAAGGGGACACCACCTTAGCCATAGCTGAAAGCAAGTAGGCCCAGAGGAGAGGGAATAGAAAAGCAGAAGCCCCTTGGGCCCAATCACCCACAGCTGAAGCTCAGGAAGGAAACATCTTCTGATGATGCCTTTCTTGATTTGGACTCTTTCACTGTATCAGAATGGCAAGCTTATAAATTAGTAAATCCTGATGGTAAAACCCAACCCATTTCTGTGATATTACTTTGGCAGCCTTTAATAAACTAAAGCAGTGACTAATATCACAATGTTTCCAAGTTGTAGATTTATAAAATCAAATTATTGTAATGACTATTCTGATTTTCTTCTTGTGCAAAAAAACAAACAAAAAAAACAAAAGCAGGTTAATGACACTGACTATTTTCAATTTTATAGGATATTCAAATTCCTCTTCAAGGTTGAAGGTACTGTTTTTTCTCTCTTAAGAGGAGTAGATAAAAATACAATATATACAATTTTCTTAATTTTGAAAATTAAAATATTGGGGATATTTAAATTATGTATTTCTTTACATAGTAAAAAATGTTAACTTGTAACATTAATTTTTATTTTTCAGATTCCTAATTTAACCCCCATCAGTTTTTCACTTTGGTTACTTTCCATATTGTTTTATATATAGTAAGCATTTATCACTTCTTTTTTTATATATAAATTTTAATTTATTGAAGTTATATCTCTCATACATAAACATACATAAAAAATAAGCATATAGTAATAGCTGTGATCTTACGAAACATACATAACATCATACAAGACTTTCGTACCTCACCCTACCACCAATACTTTGCATTTTTTCTCTTTTTTTTTTTTTAAATGTTACATTAAAAAAATATGGGGAAACGGACTTGGCCCAGTGGTTAGGGTGTCCGTCTACCACATGGGAGGTCCGCGGTTCAAACCCCGGGCCTCCTTGACCCGTGTGGAGCTGGCCCATGCACAGTGCTGATGCACGCAAGGAGTGCCGTGCCACGCAGGAGTGTCCCCCGCATATGGGAGCCCCACGTGCAAGGAGTGCACCCGTAAAGAGAGCCGCCCAGCATGAAAGAAAGTGCAGCCTGCCCAGGAATGGTGCCGCCCACACTTCCCGTGCCGCTGACAACAACAGAAGCGGACAAAGAAACAAGACGCAGCAAATAGACACAGAGAACAGACAACTGAGGGAGGGAAGGGAATTAAATAAATAAATAAATATTTTTTAAAAAATGAGGTCCCCATATACCCCCACCCCCCTCACCTCACTCCTCTCACATTGACAACCTCTTTCATCATCATGGCACCTTCATTGCATTTGGTGAATACATTTTGGAGCACTGCTGCACCACATGGATAATGTCTCACATTGTAGTTTACACTCTCCCCCAGTCCACCCAGTGGTCCATGGCAGGACATACAATGTCCAGCGTCTGTCCCTGCAGTACAACCCAGGACATCTCTAAGTACTGAAAATACCCCCACATCATATTTCTTCTTCCTTCTCCCTACCCTCAGCAGCTACCGTGGCCACTCCTAGAATTTAGTTGATTAGATTTCATGTAAAGATTTTTCAAAGTGTTTTCAATATTTTATGGTATATTTTATAAATTTAGGAATATTTAACTTGATCAATTTAAGTGTAATCATGTTTCTTTATATGGTTTGTTCCCCAAACCATTAAAATTTTCTCCAATAAAACTGTCTACCAATGTTGAAATTCTTTTTATATATTGTCCTATTCTTAGAACTTTTCCAAAATTAACTATTATTTTAATTTGCCTTAGAACTCTTTACCTTTAAATCTGCAAATCATTTCATGGTGAAGAAAATTATGAATTGTTGTTAAAAATATAATTTTTAGCCCTAGGAAAAAGTGGTCCCCTACAAAGTGAAAGGAGTAGATACAAAAACAGTGTTCTTACTGCAAGTTCACTTGAAACACAAGTGAGTAAAGATAGACTCAGTTTACTAATTGATCTGAAAACTTGTGCTTTATTACTTTCTGCAGTACTTTCAGAAACCTGGAACCAAATCAAATTTGGGAATCAGAAATTATATTTTATAAAATAGACAATTATTTTTGACAGAGCAGAAAAGTTACTTATTTCTCACCATGTACCTTAGGAAATTTAGAGTGGAAATATAGGAATTATAGAATAAAGAAAATGTAATATAAAACTTGACCTAGCATATCAAATAAAAATATTTGGAAAACATATTGGGAAAAAAGAAAGAATAATATAATAAGTTTTAAAACTCAGTACTGATTATAAACAATTTTGTATTGTATTATCCCCTAACTTTCTACGTATTTTGGCTATTTGATATTTTTTAATATTGTCTGTATTGCATCTCAAATAAAAGATTGGAATATGTTTGTATATTATGAATTGAATGCTACTTTTAAAATTACCTTCAATATTCAGAAAGTGAAATGGTCATTGCCATTTTGTACCCAATAAGACATCCCTCTTATTAACTTCATTAAGAATCTTAGAAAATATTTAACTTGTTTGGATTTAATAGAAGAAATTGCTGGGTACCCAGGTGTTGATATTATATTCACTATTACTTTGTGCACATTTCTAATGTTTATCATAATATGTTTTAGCAGCACATATTGATTTTTGCATGGAGTGAATTTTTATGTTGCCTTTTATCATTATTAGAATTTGATAAATAAGTAGTAAGAAGGAATTTTTGTGGTTTGATTTCAAAATATCCCAGCTACTCAACCAGGACATGTAGCAGCACCTTGAATCAGTGCACACTTCAGAAACACACTGGGACTTTCCCACTAAATTGGGTCCATCTTTCTCCTTCACTTCATGAAATCCTACATAGAATTGACTTCATAAGAGTATTCTAGTTCCAAACCCACCCCCATACACTTCATTTTTCACTCAAATTAGTTGTAAATCAAGTTCAAAGAAATTGAAAAAGTTATATTCCCTATGGAATAATGGGTAATGGGATGAAGGAGACATGACTCCTAGTCATGTCCTGCCACAGTCTTACAATATGAAATGGGGAAAACTACAGATGAATTTGAGTTTCATTTCCCCAAACATAAACTGACACTCAATGACATGACCTCTGCTGCCCTACCATCTCTGACAGCATTTAAACATCATCTACAGAGAAACCTCCTTAAAGATATCATTGCATTGTCTCTGGATGATACTGACTCCTGCACAGAGCTACCTCTCTTCCAGTTAAACCAGGGGAGGAAGTCCAGCACTGGGGTCAAAACCCAACATATCAATGAACTGCTTTGTTTTTCAACTCCAGGCTGATCTTAGGCATATCCAAAACTCATTAGAATATTAAAACTCCAAACAAACTGTGCTAAATAATTTTGTTTGCCTGTTTCTCTTTGACAAAATATTTACAAAGAATAATTACAAATAGAACAATCAAATCTATTTAGTCAAATATTTGTGTTGATTTTCTCATTAATACAACCACTGGCTGAAATAACTGGTTACGTTAATCTTGTGCAAATAAATCCATTTACCGTAGTGGTTAAAAATTTCAGTAGTGCAAGAGCAGCAATTATGATACCTGCCAGTATTTAACAATATAAGAAATTGCCTAATTAAATGCATAAACACAGTGGAGAGAAGATGACGTAGAAAATAGCAAGCAGAGAATCTTCTCCACTATTTGCCCACAGAGAGTGGGCTCATTGTGTCAGGAGTGGATTGACTTTCAGAGACAAGTTTGGAAATGCTTGTGTCATGTGGTTCAGACCTTTCTCCATCTCAAATGTCATGATACCTGCTGAAGAGAATCCAGAATCTTGTATGGATGATAGTAGAAATCAAAGTCCATGGAAAGTTGTGAGCATGAGCAATATATAGATTTTAATTAAGATAGTAAGGAAAAGTTCAGAGTGAACAGGCAAAAAATTCAAAAGACTTGAAATTTCACATTTCAGGAACAACTTTTGATAAACTCCAAACCCCAGATATTTAAGGAGACCAGGAAATAATATGATAGCACTATTCATTGCTTTACTTCATGACTAGGAAATTACTAAGCTTAGTTATTTTGCAACCCCAACAAAAAAGCATATATCAAATTTATTTCACAGTAATAACAGCCTATTTTCGCACTGAACCCAAGCTATCAGAAAACAACAGGCTTAATACAATCATTATGCTTCATAGTGTCATAATTATCAAAATTATTTGTGTGCTATCTCAGAATCCATCTCACTTTGGCCAAGCCACTTACCTCAACACTGTCCTTTGGCCTAGTTAATTAGGAGCTTTCCAACCTTGAGGTATCAATTTCCCCAGAAGGCAAAGGCTGCATCTGCAGCCTCCAGTCTCACCACCCACACATCTCACCAAAATCCTCAGCAGTTCCCACATGATAAGCTCACCACCCCTATGACCTTTAGACCCCAGGCCCTTCACCTTTCACAAATGCTGCTATAAACCAAACAATCCTTGAATTCTATAGGAAACCTCCTAACCTCCACCCTGGACAACATTAAAGGCACAAACTCAGGGGTCCCTCTTGTCCTACTTGTTTCTCCCTACCTGCTGGTAGATCCACCTGAATCTGTAACACTCCTGCCAACTACTCCTATCTCCCTACTCTCTGGGACCTCTGAGTAACAGAAGATCTTTCCTTACACATTTTGCCCTCAGTTTCCCTTTATGTAGTACCTGATTGCCATCCACCAGGACCTCAGTTTAAAATCCATTTTAACCAATTGGAAACAAGTGGTGCAGGAAGCATGAAGTGCTGAAGCATGAGTCCTTTGGGCTTCTCTTGACCTACTAACTGGCTCGCTCAGATAGATAATCTTATCTGGGTAGGGTCCATGCCTTGCTGTCACACATCTGTGCTACTTTGTGCCACTGTCTGCTGCCTCTGCTGGATGTTGCCTAAGTTTATGACACCAAATTTGTGGTCCCATAGATCAGAGATGTCCCCAGAATCCATAAAAGGCCAGCCCTACTATGGCAACAGGAGAAACCCTATGGTGCCTAGCATTACCCCAGTCACAACTGGTGTCAGACAGACTTGTAGCAACAATGGCTGCTAACAAGTTTTCTTACAGTTCCCACAGTAGGAACTTGTAAGGTGGGAGACCGGTGTCCAAACCTGAGCTGTGACTAGAGAGTAAGGCCACCAGGGCTAAATACTCATGGGTCAAAGGGTGAGGATTAGGTCTCGTGGTGCCTGGACCACCGCAGCTGGGAGACTGCTGTGGGAGACACCAAACACTGTATCTGTGGACCTCGCATCCAAGTCTGAAACCCACCCCTGGTGTGAGGGGCACCCCTCTGTGGGAAGCATAATGGCACACTGCATATCAACAGTGCTGCAGGGTGTGCCATCTGCCTTCCTTAGGTTACTACTACTGCTTTCTCTGCTGCTGTCACTGTTCATTCCCATCTTCATGGGATATAGAGGTTCTAATCTGATACAAGGCAGCTAAGGAACTACTGGGCAAGGAAAATAAAGGGGACTGAGCATAGAGTGCCAGTACCCCTAAGACACCAGAGGAAGAAGTTTCTATACTGCTTAAGAAATGTAAGACTCCTGAAGTACTGATGCATGTGATAACATGGATGAACCTTGAGGACATTATGTTGAGTGAACTAAGGCCAGACACAATAGGACAAATATTGAATGGCCCCACTTATATGAACCAAGTATAGTGCAGGCTATGAAGGTATAGAAAGGAAGATAGTTTACCAGGAAAGAGAATGGGAGTAGAGAAGGGTAAGCCAAGTCTTACTCTGCACAGAATGTATGATTAGGTTGATTGCAATCATTAGGAAATGGATGGAGTTGATGGTGGAAGAGTTATGAGGTTGTAATTTACAGCTCTTAGGTGTGTGTGTGTAAACTGGTTTGAAAGGGGAAGCTTGAGGCCATATACATTGCTAGAAGGAAAGTTAGAAGATAAAACAGGGATCTGATTGACACAGTAACCTCAGGTGGCTGAGGATTGTGGTTAATAATACAAATACAAGAAAGTTCTTTCTTGAACTACAATGAAGTTGCATCACAAGTGCAGGGTATTGTTAGTAGGGTGGTGTGGCACTTTGACATTATTTATAAATTCCCAAAAGAGAAAGATGGTTTATAAACTGATCTATTCCTCTGGGTATGATAACCTTTGAATGCATTAGATTCAGCTGACGTGTCTTGATTAAATTACCTTTTAAGATTAGGGTTTTTATTTTTTTCTCAGATCTCATTAGTTTTTTAAAAATTGTTTTTTATTGTTTTGTTTTGAAGATACACAGATCACAAAAAAGTGCTGCATTAAAAAATATAAGAGGTTCCCATATACCCCCCACTCCTCCCACATCAACAACTTCTTTCATCATTGTGACACATCCATTGCATTTGGTGAATACATTTTGGAGCACTGCTGCATTGCATGGATTATAGTTTACATTGTATAGTATACACTTTCCCCCAATACTTTCAGTAGGTTATGGCAGGATATATAACATCCAGCATCTGTCCCTGCAATATCATTTAGGACAACTCCAAGTCCTGAAAATGCCCCCACATCACACCTCTTCTTCCCTTTGCCTGCCCTCAGCAACTACCATGGCCACTTTCTCCACATCAATGCTACAGTTTCTTGCATTGCTAGTCACAATAGTTCTATAGTAGAATACCAGTAAGTCTACTCTAATCCATATTTTATTCCTCCATCCTGTGGACCCTGGGATGGTGATGTCCACTCCACCTCTATATCGAGAGGGAGTTTAGATCCATGATTGATGGATGTGACTCTCCTGCTTGGAGTTGTAGTCACTCTCAGTTCTCTGGTGTGTTGGTTGTCTATCTTTCCCACCTTGTTAGCTGACCTGGGTAAGTCCAATGAACCTGAGAGTAGGAATTACAACTCTGCTGAGGCTCAGGGCCCAGCTGGCACATGGCCAGTCTAGAGATTCAAGACTCCAGAGTATACACCAACCCCAGTGCCAACCACAGGTTCAGAAAAGATGACAGAAGAGGCATGTGTAGAAAGGTCACATCTGAGATTAAGGCTTTGATTTGACCATGTCAGTAGGATGTGACTCAGGGTTGAGTCCCTGCCCCCTTAGGCCAATAAATGTGGACACTACCTAAAGAAGACACACAGGAAGAGAGAGTGCACCACAGACATGGAAGAGGGGAGAACTTTGTCCATTTTGATCCTGGAGCCCTGGGGAGAGATGAGCCATTTTCCTGATAGTTTTTTAGCTGAAGAGAACAGAGCAGCTGAGCAGCTCATAAGGCCTGCAAGTAAATGAGCCCTGTACCAGACTGGTAAAGGAAGCTCTGAGAGATGAGCCCTATGCCAGCTGGCAGCTGAGATCAGAAAAAGCTGGGACAATGGAACCTAAAGAGGGACAAGGACCAAGAGACTGGACAGAGACGGCCTGCTATCTTACATCAACACATGGTAACAGACTGGTGAGAAAGCAGTCTTGAGTTAGACTCTTTAGGGCCTTGTAACTGCAAGTTTTTATCCTAAATAAATACCCTTTATAAAAGCCAATAGATTTCTGGTGCTTTGCATCAGCAACCCTTTGGCTGACTAATAGAGGAGGTATATGGGGAAATGCATCTAAAACATACTTCTACTTGACATAAATGTATTAATTTTGTCATTGGTATGTTTTCTGGATAGATAGAGGCAAAGTAGCTAATAAAATATTAAACTTCCACCCTGGGTGTGTCCTGGCAGTTTCTCCAATAAAATGGCAAAAATCGAGGAAATATAAGCCTTGTCCAATAAAAGAAAACAGGCCAATACACCAAGCCCTATGTCTTAATGCTTACACTTATGATCCTTATTCCTGAAATAATGAAATTAGACCTAATAATAAGTAATAAACACTTCCTTGTTACTCAGTCGCTGCTTTTCTCTAAGCAAAATCTGCAAATAAACTCACTACCTTCCCCCCAACATGGGGCATGGTTCCCAGGAATGAGCCTCCCTGTCAAGGAGTGATTATTACCAAGCATTAATCACTGATGCATTTGGGGAAAATACCTTGACCAAAAATGGAATATATTAAATAAAACAGTGTGTTTCATGGCTAAAAAAATTTCAAAGTGAGTTGGAAAGTCATTACAGAAGTTACACATATGCAGGTCTCAGACAGATTTCACAAATTGCCATTGTAAACAGAGCCTCAAACAAAAGTGATCCTGAAGTCTGTACAGCTCATACTATCTTAAGGCTATGGATGAGGTGAAGCTATTGGCAAGATATGAGGGCATTCACATCAGTCACAAATCCTGACTAATCCTACAGATCATGGACATCTATGACAAATGGTACCCTGTGGGATTGTGCTTGCCAGGCAAATTAACAAACACCATATTATGACCTGAAATAAGGCACTGTAGAGATCCTGCCTATAATCCAACATCTCTCCAAATGGGGAGAATTTATGCCCACTATTTCTCCATGTATTAGCCCTATTTGGCCAGTTCTTCAAGTCTTCACCAATGAAGGGTGATCAGCTATCAATTATATCAAGATTAATGCAAAAGTTCAGTCCATGAAAGTTTCTACTCCTAACACCGCCTGTAGCAGTTTGATATTATTTTTGAATTCCAAAAATAGATATTGGATTATGTTTGTAAACTGGTCTGTTCTGCTGGGTGAATTAGATTGTATTAACTTCAGAGTTCTCACTTTTACTTGATTAAATTATGATTAGGGCTTTGGTTGGACCACAACAGTAGGACACTGGGTCCCTGCCCCATTGGAAGGCTCCATAGACATGGCATAGGCCCCAGGAAGAGAGAAAGCCTGAGAGTCTACAGCTGACCTTGTGGAGAGAACAGAGAAGAATGAACCCCAGGAGATAGATGAGACTTATACCAGCCTACAGCTATTATTGGAAGAAACTGGGATCTTGCAACCTTAGAAGAAGAGGGAGGCTGGACCTTTGCAGACATTGGTAGCCATCTTGCTCCAACATAAGGCAACAGACTTTGGTGAAGAAAATAACTTACACTTTATGGCCTGGTCACTGCAAGCTTTTACCCCAAATAAATACACTTTAGAAATGCCAGAAGATTTCTGATATTTTGCATCACTGCCCCTTTGGTTGACTGATACACTTATATTTAAAAGAAGGAAGAACTCAAATAATAGAGCTAACATAAAAATTCTAAGACCAAGAAAATTAACAGCAAAATAAACACAAACAAGCAGAAGGAAAAAAGTGCACCCAAAAGAGTAGAAATCATAACAGGCCTACACCAAGACATATACTTATCAAATGGTTCCATGTTCAAGACAAAGAGAGAATGTTGAAAGCAGCAAGAGAAAAGAGAACTATCACATACATAGGAAGCTCGATAAGATTGAGTGCTGATTTCTCATCTGAAACCATGGGGGCAAGAAGGCAGGGGTATGACATAGTTAAGGTACTAAAAATAATTTTTAGCCAAGAAGTCTCTATCCAGCAAAACTGGCATTCAAAATGAGGGAGAGTTAAAAATATTCACAGTAAAACAGAAATTAAGAAAGTTTGATTACAATAAACCCACTCTTCAATAGTACTGCAGGTTGAAAGGAAAAAGAAAAACAGCATAGAGAGGATTGGAGAAGAGTATAGGAATAAAGTTTATTTGTCAGAATAACTAAAAATAAAAAAGAGATAAAAACATGAGATATATATAATCTTAAAGAAAATATGGTTAATATAAGAAATGCCTTGAAAATTATAACATTGAATGCTAATGGATTAAACTCTCCAATCAAATAAACAGATTATGCAGAATGGATAAGAACATATGGCCCATCTATATCCTGTCAACAAGAAACTCACCTTAAACTTAGGGATGCAAGGAGTTTGCAAGTGAATGGTTGGAAAACAATTTTACAAGCAAGCAATAAACAAGGGTGGGAATAGCTACACTAATATCAGATAAAATAGACTTTAAATGCAAAACTAATGTAAGAGATAAAAATGGACACAGTATATTAATAAAGGGATAATCTCCCAAGAAGAAAGTACAATCATAAACGTTTATGTGCCAAACCAGAGCACCTCAAAATACATGAGGCAAACACTGTTGAAACCTAAATGAAGAAATATATGCTTCTATAATTATAATGGAGGACTTTAAGATATCATTATCGCCATTATACAGAACATCTCCACAAAGGATCAATAAAGAAACGGATTCTTTGAATAATACATTAGAGGATCAGGACCTAATAGACATATACAGAACATTACACCCAAATACAGCAGGATATACATTCTTCTCAAGAACACATGAATAATTCTCCAGGATAGACCACATGCTAGGCTACAAAACAATGCTCAGCAAATTCAGAAAGATTTAAATTATACAAAGTATTTTCTCTGACTAAAATGGAATGAAACTGGTAATGAGCATGGGACAGAAAAGCAGATTAGGCAAAAAGATATTGAACTTAAACAACACACTCTTGGACAAACAATAGGTCAAGGAAGAAATTGCAAAAGAAATCAGTATCTACCTTGAAAGAAATGAAAATGACAACATAACATATTAAAACCTAAGGGGTGAAGCAAAAGTAATGTTGAGAGGGAGATTTATAGCCATAAATGCCAATATTAAAAAAGAAGAAAGAGCTAAAATGAACAACTGAACTGCACATCTGGAGGAATTAGAAAAAGAACAGCAAACTAATCCCAAAGCAAGCAGAAAGAATGATTTAACAGATGAGAGCAGTGCTAAATGAAACTGAAAATAAGAAAACTCTAGAAAAAACTAGTAAAACCAAAAGGTGGTTCTTTGAGAAGATTAATAAAATTGTCAAACCCTAGCTAGACTAAGAAAGAAAGAGAGAAAAGACACAAATGCATAAAATAAGAAATGAGCAAGGGGATAGCACAACTGATCCCACTGAAATAAAGAATATCATAAAAGGATACTTTGAAAAATTGTTTGCCAGTGAGATGAATAACTTAGGTGAAATGGACAAATTTCTGTAAACACATGAGCAGCCTGCAATAACAAAGGAAGAAATTGATGAACTCAACAGACTAATCACAAGTAATGAGATTGAATCAGTTATCGAAAACCTCCCAGCTAAGAAGAGTACAGGACCAGATGGTTTCATAGATGATTTTTTCCAATCATTCTGGAAAGAACTAACGCTAATACTCTTACACTCTTCCAAAAAACAGAAGTGGAAGGAGCATTGCCCAACCCATTCTATGATGCCAACATCACCCTAATACTAAAGCCACACAAAGATACCACAATGACAGCTAAAGACGAATGCTTAACATCTTGGTTCATCTCTCCAATGAATCAAGATGCTAAAATACTCAAAAAAATTTGCTTATTGTATTCAACCATACAGCAAATGAATTACACATCATGACCAAGTGGGTTTCATCCCTGATATGCAAGGATGGTTCAACATAATAAAATCAATGTAATACCACAGTAAAAGATTAAAAGAAAAAAAAATCACATGATCATCTCCATTAATGCAGAAAAGCTTTTGATAAAATATAACACCGTTTCCTGATAATACTTCAAAAAATAGGAATAGAAGGAAACTTCCTCAACATGGTAAAGGTTATATATGAAAAACCAATAGGTTATTATATTCAATGTTGAAATGCTAAAAGGTTTCCCTCCAAGATCCTGAACAAGACAAGAATGCCCACTTTCACCGCTCTTATTTAACATTGTGTTTGAAGCACTTGCTCAAATCTGTAGGCAAGAAAGAGATATAAAAATCATCCAAATTGGAAAGGAAGAATTCAGAATTTCACTATTTGCAGATGATAAGACCTATACATAGAAAGACCTAAGAAATCTACAACAAAGCTTCCAGAGCTGATAAATGAGCTCAGTAAAGTGGCAGGATATAAATCAACATGCAAAAATCAGTACAATTTCTATACAACAATAATGAGCAATCTGAGAAGGATAACAAGGGAAAAAATCCATTTACAATAGCAACTGAAAGAATCAAATACACAGGAATAAACTTAACTAAAGATGTAAAGGTGGAGGCAGGGCAAGATGGTGTCTGAGTGAGTGCACCTTATAGTCTCTCCTGCAAAGAAGTGGCTGGGCAGCACTGGAAATTCTTCAGGACCAGGCTGTTTCAGGATTTTGCAGGGCAGGAGGTGTCTGGACATCGATTTGGTGGGACGGTGACAGAGAAGATTCGTGTAAATGGTAGAATTGAGGCTCTCTTTCACGGAGATAGGGGTTGCATACAGGATGCTCCCCTCTGGGGTGGGCGACTCAGCAGCAGCGATTCCTGGAAGCTCTGTGGTGCTGGGGAATTCATAAGCCCTGAGTGGGCTATTCAGGGGCTAGAAGGGCAGGAGGTCTTTGGAAACCGTTTGGTGAGACAGAGACAGAGTTTTTTGTGAGGCATGGAATTTTGGGTTTCTGACAGGAAAATCAGTGCTTCTGGCTAGAGCCCCCCTCCCTAGGCCTGGTTGCTGATCTGCAGCAGTCCTTAAATTGGTCACAATAAAGAGGCATCACCAGCAGGCTGTTTCAGGGGCTTGCAGGGTGGGAGGTGTCTGGAAGCTGATTAGGTGAAACAGAGACGGAGGAGTCTTTTGCGAGGTGTGGAATTTTGGTTTTCTGACACAGAAATCAGTGCTTCTGGCTAAAGCCCCGCCCCCTAGGGCTAGCTGCCCATCTGAAGTGTCCTTAAATTTGTTGCAATATAGAGGCGCCCCCAGCAGGCTCTTTCAGGGGATTGCAGGGCAGGAGGTGTCCTGAAGTCGAATTGGTGACACAGTGACAGAAGAGACTCTTGTGAGGGGGAAATTTTGGGTTTCTGACACAGAGGTCAGAGTTTGCAGATGTGACCCTCCCATAGGGCTGGCACCCAGCTGCGGGGATCCCTGAAGACTGTGTGGCACTGCAGTGCTCCCAGGCTCCCTGTTAACCGGATTTGAGGTTGCCAGGTCTATGTTCCCTAAACCCTGGTGACCCACACCACAGAGACTCACACCTCTTGACTCTGCAATATCAAGGACTTCCCATCCCTGAATCCACCACGCCCTGAGGTCCATCTGAGGTCCTTGATTGTCTTAGCCCTCGACATTTGTGTTTTTTATCTTTCTTTTTCTCTTTTTTCTTTTTTTAAATTTTTTATTGTCTTGGTTGCTAATATTGCATTATCTCCTAGTCTTTTATCCCATTGTATCCCCCAAGGTCTTTTTTCATTTATTTAGGGTTTTTTTTCTCTCTTTCTTCTTTTCTTTTTCTTGCTTGTTTCCCTCCCTTTCCTTTCTCCATCCCCCTTTTTTTCCTTCTCTTTTTTCCCCTCTTTTTCCTCTTATTTTATTTTATCTTAATTAAACAATAGGTGCTGCAGGGAACACCACATTTGCTGGGTTTCCTCATCCTCCATTGCCTCGCTTCTGTGTGAATTGATTTGGGCCACCTACACTACCCCTTTTCCACCACATCTTGATATCCTCCATCATCCACTGTCTCTCATATATTCCACCTCCCTTTCTTTGGTCTCCAAATTGTCTAACTTTTCATTTCTAATACCTTTGTTTTGTTTTCTGTCTTTTATCCACTCTTGATACTATTTATTGTCTTTCTTTGCTCTTTCCCTTTCTCATGAAAACACTGACTTTTTAATTCCTACTATATTTCTCCCATATTCAGTCGACTACCTCACTATAGGTACTCTACTTACTGCTATAACACTACACAACTTACATGAATCTAATATCCATCCTCCTAGATCTCATATTGTCACTCTGTTAACATTTATTACCAATACTACTTAACACATTTTCCTTTTTACATAATTGCCTTTCTCTGGCACTAATATTTTCCTTCAAAGTGAACTCAGCCAGCAACAAGAAATTAGAAGAAGAAGAACAAATTGACAAAGAGAAGATATAACACTTACACAAGAACAACAGCTAATTAATACCCAAGACTAGACAAAGAAGCTGAGGAACTGATTAAACCCATCAAGATAAAATGATGACCAGACAGCAACAAAAATCTACAAACCAAACCAGTAATGAGGAAAACATGGCTGAATCCAATGAACAAACTAAAAACCAGGAAGGGGAGCAGAACTTCAGACAAGTATTTAAAGATCTCAGAACATGTATCAGAGACAAACTAAATGAAGTAAAGGAAAAGGTTAACAATATGAAGAAAACACTTGGAGAGGAAATTGCAGACAAATGCAAAAAGATAACAGATATTATGGGAATGAACACCACAGTTCAAGAAATCAAAAATACACTCTCAGCAAATAGCAGCAGATTAGAAGAGACAGAGGATAGAATTACTGATGTGGACGACAGTACATCAGAAATCAAACAGATAGTAAATTTGATCGATAAAAACATAGAAAAAATCCAGCTAGGACTTAGGGACCTGAATGATACTGCAAAATGCTCAAACATACATATTAAAGGCATCCCAGAAGGAGAAGAGAAGGGAAAGAGGTCAGAAGGGGTGTTGCAGGAAATAATGGCTGAAAACTTCTGAAATCTACTGAGAGAGACAGATGTACATATCCAAGAAGCACAACGTGCCCCAAATATCATAAACCCCAACAGGCCCACCCCAAGGCATATACTTGTCAGATTATCCAATGCTCAAGACAAAGAGAATATTCTAAAAGCAGCAAGAGAAAAGAAAACCATCACATACAAGGAAGGCTCCATAAGATTAAGTGCTGATTTCTCATCTGAAACCATGGGGACAAGAAGACAGTGGTGTGATATAGTCAAGGTACTAAAAGAAAAAAATCTCCAACCAAGAATACTCTACCCAGCTAAACTAGAATTTGAAAATGGTGGAGAGTTCAAAATATTCACAGATAAACAGAAATTGAAAGAGTATGCCAACAAGAAATCTCCCATTCAAGAAATTCTAAAGGGAGTTCTGCAGGAAGAAAGGAAAAAACAGGACAGGCAGAGTTGGGGGAGAGTGTAAGAGCAACAAAAATGACAAAAACAAAAGAAAAAAAACCAAACAAAATATGACAAACACAAGTCCAAACAAAATATGGCTAACATAAATAATTCCTTGAAAGTATTTACACTGAATGTCAATGGATTAAACTCACCTATCAAAAGATTCAGACTGGGACATTGGGTAAGGAAATATGACCCATTTATATGCTGTCTACAAAAGACACATCTTAGACCCAGAGATTCATGGAGTCTGAAAGTGAATGGTTGGAAAACAAGCAATTGTTTTCTTACAAGCAAACAATAACCAAAAAAAGGCAGGAGTAGCTATATTAATATCAGACAAAATAGACTTTAAATGCAAAACAATTGTGAGAGGAAAAAAAGGATACTACATATTAGTGAAAGGGACAATCTCTCCAGAAGAATGGACAATCATAAATATTTATGCTCCTAAGAAGGGTGCCTCTAAATACGTGAGGCAAACACTGGAAAAACTAAGTGAAAGAATAGATGCATCTACAATCATAGTGGGAGATTTTAATACACCACTATCAACTCTGGACAGAACATCTCAAAGGAGAATCACTAAAGAAACAAAATATTTGAACAGTATATTAGAGGAGCTGGATCTAATAGACATATACAGATCATTACACCCGAATACAGCAGGATATACATTTTTCTCAAGTGCACATGGATCATTCTCCAAGTCAGACCATATGCTAGGCCACAAAGAAAGGCTGAATGAATTCAGAAAGATTGGAATCATACAAAATAATATCTCTGACCACAGTGGAGTGAAGCTGGAAATCTGCAAGGGCCAGAGGCCCAGATTTCACACCAAGATATGGAAATTAAATAGCACACTCTTATAAAAACAGTGGGTCAAAGAGGAAATCTCTAAAGAAATCAATAACTACTTTGAAACAAATGATAATGATAACACAACATACCAAAACTTATGGGATGCAGCAAAAGCAATACTGAGAGGGAAATTTATAGCCATAAATTCATACATCAAAAAAGAAGAAAGAGCCAAAATTGAAGAACTAACTGCACATTTGGAGGAATTAGTAAAAAACAATCCCACAGGAAGAAGAAAGAAAGAAAGAACAAAGATAAGAGCAGAACTAAATGAAATAGAAAATAAGAAAGCACTTGAAAAGATAAACAAGACCAAGAGCTGGTTTTTTGAGAAAAATTTACAAACCCTTAGTGAGACTAACAAAGAAAAAAGAGAGAAGATGCAAATACACAAAATAAGAAATGAGAAAGGAGATATCAACACTGACCCCACAGAAATAAAGACTATCATAAGAGGATGCCTTGAAAAACTATATTCCAACAACAAGGACAATTCAGAGGAAATGGACAAATTCCTAGAAACACATAAGCAGCCTATATTGATGAAAGAAGAAATTGAATATCTCAACAAACCAATCACAAGTAAAGAGATAGAATCAGTCATTAAAAAACTCCCAACTAAGAAGAGCCCAGGGCCAGAAGGCTTCAAAGGTGAATTTTACAAAACATTATGGAAAGAACTAACACCAATCCTGCTGAAACTCTTCCAAAAAATCAAAAGAGAAGGAACATTGCCTAACTCCTTCTATGATGCCAACATTACCCTAGTACCAAAGCCAAACAAAGACACCACAAGGAAAGAAAATTACAGACCAATTTCTCTAATGAACCTAGATGCAAAAATACTTAACAAAATACTTGCTAATCATATTCAACAGCACATTAAATGAATTATACACCACGACCAAGTGGGATTCATTCCAGGTATGCAAGGATAGTTCAACATAAGAAAATCAATCAATGTAATACACCATATAAACAGACTGAAGGAAAAAAATCACATGATTATATCTATAGATGGAGAAAAAGCATTTGACAAAATACAGCACCCTTTCTTGATAAAAACACTCCAAAAGATCAGAATACAAGGAAATCTTTTGAACATGATAAAGAGTATATATGAAAAACCCACAGCCAACATCATTTACAATGGAGAAATCCCTCTAAATTCAGGAACAAAACAAGGATGCCCACTCTCTCCCCTTCTATTTAACATTGTCTTAGAAGTACTTGCTCAAGCACTGAGGCAAGAACCAGATATAAAAGGCATTCAAATTGGAAAGGAAGAAGTCAAAATTTCATTATTTGCAGATGACATGATCCTATACATAGAAAACCCTGAGAGGTCTACAACAAAGCTACTAGAACTCATAAATGAGTTTAGCAAAGTCGCAGGTTATAAGATCAATGTGCAAAAATCGGTAGCATTTCTGTACATCAATAATGAGCAAGATCAGGAGGAAATCAAGAAACAAATACCATTCACAATAGTAAATAAAAAAATCAAATATTTAGGAATAAATTAAAGTAAAGATGTAAAACACTTATACACCAAGAACTACACAAGACTATTCAAGGAAATCAAAGAAGACCTAAATAAATGGAAGAATATTCTCTGTTCATGGATAAGAAGACCAAATATTATTAACATGTCTATCCTACCAAAGCTGACCTACACATTCAATCCAATCCCAATAAAAATCAACACAGCCTTCTTTAAGGAACTAGAAAAACTAGCTATGAAATTTATTTGGAAATGAAAAAGGCCCCAAATAGCCAAAGACATATTGAAAAAGAAAAATGAAATTGGACGATTCACACTACCTAACTTCAAAACATACTGCAAAGCTACAGTAGTGAAAACAGCATGGTATTGGCATAAGGACAGACACACAGACCAATAGAATTGAATTGAAAGTTCTGATATAGAACCTCATATATATAGCCATATAATATTTGATAAAGCCACCAAACCCTCTCAACTGGGAGAGAATGGCCTATTCAACAAATGGTGCCTGGAGAACTGGATAGCCATGTAGAAGAATGAAAGAGGATTACCATCTCACACCCTATACAAAGATCAATTCAAGATGGATCAAAGACCTAAATATAAGAGCCAAGACCATAAAGACTTTGGAAAGCAGTGTAGGGAAACATCTACAAGACCTTGTAATAGGAAATGGCTTCATGAACATCATACCAAAAGCACGAGCAGCAAAAGAACAAATAGATAAATGGGACTTCCTCAAAATTAAAGCCTCTGCACCTCAAAGGAGTTTGTCAAGAAAGTAAAAAGGGAACCCACACAATGGGAGAAAATATTTGGCAACCATATATCTGATAAGAGAGTTATAACTTGCATATATAAAGAACTCCTATATCTTGAAAATAAAAAAATAAACAACCCATTTTAAAAATGGGGAAAAGATTTAAACAGACAATTCTCCAAAGAAGAAATAGAAATGGCTAAAAGGTATATTAAAAAATGCTCCAAATCTTTAGCTATCAGGGAAATGCAAATCAAAACTACAATGTGATACCATCTTACTCCCATAAGATGGGCAACTATGAAAAAAACAGAAGAATACAAATGCTGGAGAGGATGTGAAGAAATGGGAACACTCATCCACTGCTGGTGGGAATGCAGAAGGATCCAACCATTCTGGAGGACAGTTTGGCGGTTTCTCAAAAAACTGACCATAGATTTGCCACATGACCCAGCAATTCCACTGCTGGGTATATACCTAGCAGAACTGAAAACAAGGACACAAACCGATATATGCACACCAATGTTCATATCATCATTGTTCACTATTGCCAAAAGTTGGAATCAACCCAAATGCCCATCAAGAGATTAGTGGATCAATAAAAGTGGTATATACATACAACGGAATACTACTCGGCTTTAAGAACAAATACACTACAAACACACGTGATAACATGGATGAATCTTGAGAACCTTATGTTGAGTAAAGCAACCCAGGCATTGAAGGACAAATACTACATGACCCCAATAATATGAAATAAGTAAACCAAGCTGCCTCAGAGAGCTAGTGATTGGAAGATAGGCTTACAGGAAATTGGGGGGTAGAGGAAGGATGTAAACTGACATCTACATGAGTGAAATCTATGATAAGCTGGAGGTAAGTATGCGTACAAGGAACGGATAAAATGGGGGCATAGGGTTAACTTTGGGTGGGGCTTTGTGGGCTTGAGTGGGGCTAGGGATGGGCGGATGGGTAATATTGCCCAAGAAATTCGGGGAAGGGTGGGGCAACATACGAACATAGGAAATTGTCAGGTGTTGGTTGAGAGTATAATGATGAGAAAACCTTTTCAAAATATAATTAGGAAAATTACCTGTTTAACATACTTAAAGGGGATAATCTAATGTAGGACAGACTCCTAGGGAATATGTGAATGCTCATTTTGCCAGAGTGGGTTATACCATTGGGTAGAGATCCATATAATGAGAGTGAAGGTATACCCACATCCTGGGGAGGGCTAATGCCATCAAATAGAGGGAACTGTATCTCTCAAGAGAAATGGTGGCTCCCAGGGCATTAGGGCAGTTGAGCAAGTCAAGCCCTCCACACTGTTGCAAGTATCTCTGAACATGGCTCCTCAAGAAATGATGATTGGGAAACGGACTTTGGCCCAGTGGTTAGGGCGTCCGTCTACCATATGGGAGGTCCGCGGTTCAAACCCCAGGCCTCCTTGACCCGTGTGGAGCTGGCCATGTGCAGTGCTGATGCGCGCAAAGAGTGCCCTTGCCACGCAAGGGTGTCCCCCACGTTGGGGAGCCCCACGCGCAAGGAGTGCGCCCGTGAGGAAAGCCGCCCAGCGTGAAAAGAAAGTGCAGCCTGCCCAGGAATGGTGCTGCTCACACTTCCCGTGCCACTGACGACAACAGAAGCGGACAAAGAAACAAGACACAGCAAAGAGACACCAAGAAGAGACAACCAGGGGAGGGGGGGGGATTAAATAAATAAATAAATCTTTTTAAAAAAATGATGATTGACTGTCACTGTGGGCCCCAAGGGCAGGGGGAAATAAATAATGAATAGATGGAACCAACGTAACTGTGAGGGCAATAGAAGTGTTTCACAAGAATATGCAAGGATGGATATAAAACATGTAATATTACACCAAAAACATATAGGGGTCGACAGACTAATAATGTAAATCATAATGTAAAACATAGGATAACTAAAAATTTAGAAAATTGTATAGCCTAAAGTATAAACCACAATGTAAACACAAATGTTACCTTGTTTGAAAGCTATTGTCTCAATATCTGTACATCAGTTTCTCTAAATATGGTATGAATATGTTAAAAGATTACTCCTGTGGAAGGGAAAAGGTTTTATATTGGATATGTGGGAGTACTGTATATATGGTATATATGAATTACTGTGATCTATAGCTCTTGTGAAGAGAAGCTTAATAATTAGGAAAAAAGAAAAGAAAAAGATAGGATGTAGACTTTTCAAATCAATATGTATTCTATATCTAACCTTTAAACTCATTGCTATATTCCGTTTTACTATTATGGGAACCTGGCATTATATTGGGCTTCACTTTTCAGGAAGCTTTGGATCACAGAGTGGTTCAACAATGGCAGTGGAGGAATACTGGTATGGGATGTTATTGACAGGGGACATATGGTATACAGGGCATGTGTCTGGGGTGCATGGAAATGTTTGGATATACTCATAGTGGAAACAATTAAAAACACAAGCTGGGGGCTACTGGGTTCCTGGCTGGGGAGGCTCCCCTAGGGGAGCAGCAGCAGTCCCCCAAATGCAACGGCAAGGACCAGGAAGGAATGTGGGTCCAACAGTGAGAACATGATACTAATAACTATGATTGTGAGCCTATACACCTGAAATAAGAACAAGGCCTAGAGGAGCACTGTGCCTAAGAGTTCCCTCCTGACAGCCTCTGTGTTACTCAAATGTGGCCAGTCTCGAAGCCAAACTCAGCATGTAAATGAAATGCCTTCCCCACAGCGTGGGACATGACACCCGTGGATGAGCCTCTCAGGCACCGAGGGATCACTACCAAGTACCAGCTGATGACATAACTAGAAAATGACCTTGAATTAAAGGTTCAACTCGGACCAGCAGAATATCTCTGTCTACATATAATAACAGGAGTTAAAAATGCTTTTTGACCTTAATCAAGGGGGAAAGGAAAGGACAAATGAGTCCTTTATATGGCTATGAGTTTATATGGCTATGAGTCTCTAAAAAGGAGTCTGGAGGTTGTCAGAAGGATTGCCCTTATGCACACTTGAGCAGAGTCTCAGAGACAGATAAAGTAGATACAACCCCTGGTATTGGTTCTTCTGAGGGCTAAAGAGACCCACAGGCTTTATGGTCATGGCAGATGGAGTTCACTGCCATGTCAGTTGGCCCTTCTTTGGAGTTGGTGTTTCTTCATGATGGAGCTGAATTCAGATGTGATCTCTTTTCACAAGCCTTTCCTATTACTTTACTGGAATTGTAGTTGGTGCTGGGGTTTAAGATATATCTAGGGGATCTGAATCTCTGGACTGACAATATGATAGCCAGGCCCTGAGCCTCAACAGACTTCAGCTCCTACAATCTGGTTTATTGGATTTAGCTCATTCAGCCAACATGGAGTTGAAGAACGTCAACCATCACACCATAGAGCCGAGAGTGCCTACAACTGAAAGCAGGAGGATTGCATCCAGTATCCATGTGGAATCTAAACCCCTTCTTGATATAGATGTGGAATGGACACAACCAAGCCAAGGTCCACAGGAAGGAGAAATACAGTAAGGATTAGAGTGGATTTACTGATATTCTATTCATGAAATATTGTGGTTAGTAATTGAGAAAATGTGGCACTGGTGTGGAAAAAGTGGCCATGGTGGCTGCTGGGTGTGGGGAATGGGAGAAAGAGATGAGATGTGGAGGCATTTTCGGGACTTGGAGTTGTCCTGGGTGGTGCTGCAGGGACAATTACCAGACATTGTAGATCTTCCCATGGCCCACTGGATGGAACGTGGGAGAGTATGGGCTATGATGTGGACCATTGACCATGAGGTGCAGTGATGCCCAGAGATGTACTCACCAAGTGCCATGGATGTGTCATGATGATGGGGGAGAGTGTTGCTGTGGTGGCAGTGGTGGGTTGGGGGCGGTGGGGGTGAATGGGGACCTTATATTTTTTGTTATGTAATATTTTTTAAAAAATGAATAAAAAATAAAATAAAATTTAAATAATAGATCTTAAAAAAAAAAGCCAATCCATTTCTAGTATATTACTTAGGAAACATTTAACAAACTTAAAAGGATATTACCCATTCCATTTGTGCCACTAGACGTCTCTCCCCAACCACTCCTGACATTGCCCCATGGGCTCATATACAAGAGATCTCCTAGGGAGTCTCTTAATGCTACTGTGCCCTGTGATTAGGATCAATGGAAAACTGCAACAACCTAATCCAGGCAGGACTACCAATGGCCCTGAAGCTTCAGGAATGAATGTTTGGGTCACCACACCAGGCAAAGAACCATGGCTAGCTAAAGTGCATGCTGAGGGTAAAGGGAACATGGAATGGGTAGTGGGAAAGGGTAGTGATAAATATGAACAACAACCATGTGGCCAGTTACAGAAACAAGGACTGTAATGGTCATGAATATTTCTTCCTTGCTTTATTATGAATGTGGATATGTATCTGTTTTCTTCTCTATCTTATCTTCTTATTATATGAAATAAGTTGTATTACTTTCATGCTTAGTATTTAAGCTATAGGGTATCACATTCAAGATTGAATATTACCCAAAGATTTGCATTCAATTCTGAAGGGATTTAGTATGCTTCTGTTTGTATGCAGGGCAGTCGAGTAATGTTAGGTGAAAACATATGCCTATTATAGCTTTTTTTTATCCCCCCTCTTATAGCTTTTTGTGTGCTCTCTGCTCTCGGTGTTCACTCACTGTGCATTCTTCTGTGATTGTATTTATTTATTTATTTATTTATTTATTTATTTATTTATTTATTTATTTATTTATCCCCCTGCCCTTGTGACTTGTTTTGCTGTCTGCTCTCTGTGTCCATTCCCTTTGCTCTCTTCTGTGTTTTTGCTTGTGTACCTCTTTGATGGGTCACCTTGTTGAGTTGGCTCTCTGCAGCACTTGTGGGCTGGGTGGCACTTCACAGCACCCAGATGGGTGACTCTCATAGCGTATGGGCAAGCCTGCCTTGACAGGGAGGTCCCAGGACAAGAACCTAGGGCCTTCCATTTGGTAGACAGGAGCCCAAAACTGATTGTGCCATAGCCGCCTCCCTCTTATACCTTTTATTTAGAGATTATGTATAGTTTAGGGTGATGTGTATGGGTGCTAATTTGACAAGGGGTGGATTGTAATGGTTATGCTCACGTTTCAACTAGGACATATAATGGTACCCAGTTATTTGGTTAAGTATGCACTGGCTTAATTGTACTGTGAGGATAATTTATGGACTAAAATCATCAGTGAGTTGATTGTATCTATGGCTGATATAATCTAATACACCCAGAGGAACAGACCAATTAAAAATATAATACAGTATCTATTTTTGGAATTCATAAACAATGCCAAACTCTACAGGTTGAATAGAAGTAAGCAGAAACTCTCTGAATAAAAAGAGCTATTCAGTGATCAGTCTGGCTAGCTTGCTAATGAGAAGTAGCCAGCTAAAACAGGCTACCTCACAGCAGTCTCCTCATTACATACCCTCAGTCTTAGATAAGATAGCTCTCCATTCAGCTTTCATGGGTATTGCAACTTCTTCAAAGTTCCACATCAAAGGGTGTATCCTCTATTATTTTATCATATATGAATGTGCACAATAAATTGTTTATCTTAGAAGACATGGAAATTCCTGAGAACATCTTTGGGTAATGTTTTGGTAATTTTGGCATATCCAGTGTTGTGCAAGAACATTTCACTTAGTTGTGTGTGACTCCAACTGTAATACTTAAATCACGCTGATTCAAGTATTCTTTTTTATTTATCATTGTATCACATACATAGAAATGATCATTGTGGATAAAGCTTGAGTGAATGGATAAATAAATGAATGAATGAATTATAATGGATCACTATATGTTTATTTAAAGTATGATTAATTTCAAAATACTAAACATTTTATTGAATATATGAAAATTTAAGAATCTCTACTTTGTAATTATTACATGAAAATTTCTTAGAAGTTTTTCTTAGACTTATTATTTATTTATTTCTCTCCCCTACTTCCCCCTGCCCCCAATTGTCTTCTCTCTGTGTCCATTCGTTGTGTGTTCTTCTGTGATTGCTTCTATCCTTATCAGCAACACCGGGAATCTGTGTTTCTTTTTGTTGCATCATCTTGTTGTGTCAGCTCTCCGTGTGTGCAGTGCCATTCTTGGGCAGGCTACACTTTCTCTCATGCTGGGTGGCTCTCCTTATAGAGTGCACTCCTTGTGTGTGGGGCTCCCCTACATGGGGGACACCCCTGCGTGGCAGGGCACTCTTTGCGCTCATCAGCACTGTGCATGGGCCAGCTCCACACAGGTCAAGGAGGCTCGGGGTTTGAACCGCGGACCTCCCATGTGGTAGGCAGACATCCTATCCATTGGTCCACGTCCACTTCCCTCTTAGAAGTTTTAATTTCATTATATTCATTGGAATCAATAAAACTATTTTTTGTGATTTTTATGCATTTTCATGGAGCTAACAATATTCGGAGAGAAATTTCCAAATGCTAAAACCTGGTCATTGATTGTATTCATAAAAATGTGTTTCTTAGAAAACAGAAATTCTAATAAAAAGGCAGTAATTAATCAAAGCAGCCAGGAACTGAATTAAAACATTGAAAAGGGATTACATATTTAGTTCCTATATGTAAAATTTCCCAGAAAAACAGTCTGCATTAAAATAATATGATCTTTCAGCCATTAGTATAGATCCTTGTGCTTCAGGCATCATGCCTGACTCATTCCATCTTTGCGCCCGGTTCTGAAAACCTCATCCTCTTGCATATGGGATTTAAGTGTTGTCACCTGGCCTCTGAAATCCTAGCATCCTCTCTTCCTTAATGACAAGTAGAGAACTCAGTACCATAGCAGAACCTCCTGTCAACCTGCAGAAGAAAGTCTCCAGTGTACTTATCCATCTTCAGGCACACTGCATTAGAGCATTCCTTACTGCTTTAGAGAAGGTGCTTAATAAAATAATTTTAGCATGTATACACCTCTGAATATTCAGATCCTGTACTCATTATTCTGTTAAGACAGCTCTAAATAATTTAGCATAGACATCTCTATAACATTTAGTGAAAGATGTTATTTTTCCAAAATTTAATAAGCCATCCCATCAATAAATTATATTTCTTCCAAGTATCACTGCTGGGAAGTTAAATACTGAATCATGGGAATTAACTATGCCCACATATTAATATCATCTCCCTTGTACAACCATTTCTTCTACTCCTTTAATCCAGAATCATCAATATATACCTATCGACATGCCCTCCAGTCAGTGATGGTTTATTTTTTGACAAGTGATGCAGCTATTCTGGAACATAATCCCTGTTTACCTGTAGCAGTGTAGTCTGTATTTCTGAATTAGGACATGCTGATACTTGATTTTAGTTATTTGTCTAAGATAAATGAGGGGATAGAAGTTGACATTGAGAAGTAAATGTCATACTCTAAAAATTAATCACAAGGTATGTCCTTTGCAATGTCTTTAGGTGTAAAAGATCATCCTCAAAGATGACCAGTAACATAATCTCCCATCTCTGTACACACATACACTATCCCAGGAAAGGGTCAAAACTCTTGCCCTTTTGTTTACATCTAAATATGCCTAATTCTAAAAGAGATTGTATTTGTAGTTAAACACTTTTCTAAAAGAAAACTGATATGCATATAATGATAGAATCTATTAAACATTAAAGGCAGAAATAGTAGCAATTTTATATAAACTTTGAGAAAATTGAAGAAAAAGACAAATTTCCCAATTAATTCTATGGACTAGAGAATGTTGAAAAAATTCTAAAAAAAAAAAGAAACATATAATCAAATGTAGAGGTTTGTGGGAAAATGTCAGAGTAGGGAACTCTAGGACCCAGTCCTTCTCCCAGACAGGAGCTGTCTGAAACAAATATTTTGAATCTCTAGATTCTAGAGGAACACTGTAACAAATCCTAAGAAGACTGGGAAGAAGAAGCTGATAAATTACAGTTCAGAACAGTAAATCATTTTCTCCACATGGCATCTATGGAGCCCATCCCCATTCTCACTGCAGGGTGCCTTAGGGTCCAGCCCTGGTTAGCTCACCTGTGACAGAAAGGGATATAGACATCCTCTTCCCCAAGATAAGTTGTAGGCATGGCTGATCACTGATCATGGTTTAAACGAGCAACTTCAGATCCTGAGGGTCCAGCATTGAGGGTGGCCTATGTTTCAATATACCCTTGTCGAAGGCAGTGGTGGCCTTTGTTTCAACTCACCCTGGACAAAGGCCATGACTGAAGAGACTTAAAGATGCTCCACTACCTCAGGGCTGTGAGGGACAGTGAGGTGAAGGCAATCATTGGGTGGGCAGTCTAAGAAAGCTCAGCTAAGAGAACCATGAGAAAAATTCTTGCTGCCCTTCCTCATCCCCTCACTAGGGAGCTTTGAAGCTGATCTGTGCCACTTTGCTGGGACTCTGGCCCTGTTTCTGCTGGGAAATGCTGGACTTGGAATATCCTCTCTGGCAAGCCCTTCCTCCTTGAGTTTACAGTCCAGGCAAAGGCAGCCAGAAACAAAAAAAGGGGTATAAAAACTATAGGGGCAGACCATCTGGAGCAAAGTCTTGCAAGCTTTAAACACCAAGGGGTGATATGTCTACCTCCTGAAAAAAGAGGGGACAACCAAAAGCTTGTAAACAAGGGAACTAACAAAAGTCAAGGATAAGACATAGGACCAGAAAAACAGGGAAATCCAGGACATTGCATTTCCTTTGGGGAGACCTTCCTGATGAGGGCTGAAGAGCAAGACACTCTGTGTTATCACCAGCTGGTTATAAATCAAAGAGCAGAAGTGTCAGGGAATAAATTCCAGAGTTAACATTTGAAAATATCAAAATGTTCAGAATGCAAGAAAAGAGAACAAGATAAGCAAAGAATCAGGATATGATGGTCCAAAGGAGGAGACTAAAAATCCAGAACATATCAATGCAGAAGACCAGCATGTGGACACTCCCAACAAAACCTTTAAAAAATGATCTTAGAGGAGGAGATGCAGGAGGAGAAGGTGCAGAGGTGATGCTGCTGCTGCAGGCAGCCAATTTGGGGCTTGAAAGGTGTGGGGAGATATGGTTCTCTAAAAAAGAATGCTTCCACTATGCACATTATAAGTTCTATGATATTTGAACTAGGAGATTTACCTTTAATTAATTTTTTTTCTACTTAGTAGGTATTTTCCTTCAGTATCTTTGATTATTTTCTACTTAGTAGGTATTTTCCTTCAGTATCATTTCATAATGAATAAGTATTTATTTGGAAGATATATCTCTTCTGCAAAAGAAGGCATTAACATAAATTTTTAAAGTTAGGTTTTGGTAACAAATTAGTAAATTTAATTGTCTAATATTCCATTAATTATACTTTCAAGATAAATACACTTTGGTCATATATAGTATATTTATATCATTCATAATTTATAGAATTTTTATAAAATTGCTAAATTATGCTTGAAATCCTTAATTTTTAAAACATTCTATTTAGTGAATTCTCTTTTCCTACTAAACTCCCTCCCAAATCGTCCTATTCTCTTTCTCTAATTTGGGATATTACATTTTATGCATTATGTATATTTCAATTTTTGAAATGGATCTCTCAAATATGGATTTCCATTATGTAACTTTCTCAGAATGTATGTGTTTGTTATGGAAATAAGTACTTGAGATTTCTTACACTTTTGTTCCTCATATCTGATTTTTATTTTTTGGATTGTGACATTCTCCTTAACATTTATCTCTTATGAAAGATTATTATGATCAATTGTGTATGATTTTTATAATTTATCATATGTCATTTCAAATGAAATAGCATGCCTTTCTTACAAAAATAAAATAAAAATTTATTTGTGATATTCTTTCCTCCATTTTCTCTGTTATTTTTTCATTGTTTCCAGATATTGGCATTCCTTAATCTCTTTGTCAATAGTTACAGTTTATGTACATAATTTAAATTTTCTTCACAACATTTCTTATACATTTTATTTATTTCCCTTATTATATTTTAAAGTCTGAAAATTTATAGATTTCTAATGATTAATTTCCCATTCCATATGTATATATGACTTTATTGAATTGGGTTATTTTAAATAGCCTTGTCATTTCCATAATTTTAATTATTTTTACATTTTTATGTATGAATTTTTAAATGTGTTTGCAGAATTTTAGATATAGTCTTTACACAAGTGGCCCTAAATAGTCACTTCTTATACCAGGAAGAATAGTCTTGTGATAATGGGTTTCCTGTGATTTGTTGTCTTTAGCAATGCTATGTATAGAGCCATTAAACAGGCAGAATTTACTTGAGGTTAAGGGTCTAGGAAGCATCAGAGAGTTTCATAAGTTCCAAGACAGAATAATACCCACTCAAGAAAACCCTTGCTGGTCTATTTTTCCTTTTAATTTCTTTAGATTAATGTACTTTTTTTATTTTTTAAGACACTTAGATTATATAAATTGCCTTTTATTATTATTCAATATTTTATTTGTCAGCCAAAGTCACTGCTGATGCAAAGTACCATAAATCTGTTGGCTTTAAAAAGGGTATTTGTTTGTGGTAAAAACTTAGTTATAAGGCCAAAAAAAATGTCCAAATCAAGATTGCTTTCTCATTAAAATTAGCCGCCACAAGTTGAAGCAAGATGGTTGTGGATCTCTGGATTGTTTCAGCCTGCCCCTCTGGGCTTCCTCTTCCTCTTGAGACTCTAATGCTTTGTTTCTTCCCATTGCCTGCTACAGCTAGTACAGTTTTTTCTCAAGGGCAGCTGTAAGCTTTCAGGCAAAATGGCTTATCTCTCCCCAGGCTTTCAGCTGTTTGAGCTTTCTTCCTTTTGTCACATGGCAGTATGAGAAATGACAGAGCTCTCTCTTCCTGTGTGTCTGTGTGAATGTCCCTTTAACCAGACCCACCAAAGTGGGTCAAGACTCAACATGCTTCAGGCCTTGCTTAGTTGGTCAAAATAAAAAGCCCTCAAAGCAATCTTAACCGATAATCTAAACAAAGACACGCAGCTGAATTGAATGTAATCAGAGGTTATTACAACTAGAAGAATAGAATAGTTTGCAAACATAATTTTTCTTTTTTGGGATCCATAAATAATCTTACACTGTCCAAATGTTAAACTTTTTTTCAGAGAAGGTTTAGATTTACATTTACAGAAAAATTACAACAAAAGTATGTGGGATTCCTATATAAGCTCCCTTCATCCACACATAGTTTTTTCTATTATTGATATCTTAGGAGAGTGTGGTATGATTATTAAAGTTAATGAACCAATATTGAAGCATTGTTACTAACCAAAGTCTATAGTTTATATTATGGTTTATGCTTTATGCTGAGGAGTTTCACAGGTCTTGAAAATGTGAAATGTTATGTGCCCATTATTGCAATATTGATGTGGGCTATGGGTGGGAGGCTCTTTGTCTCTTTAGAGATAACCTTAACCTAAGCTGTCTGTCCTGACCTGTGGGTGTGGAATGGTAAGAGGCTGCAGTCCTGCCCTTGGTGACCATGGCAATGACTCCAGTCCCAGGAAACAGTTTAACAATGCAAAGTCTATAAACTTTAAATATTCAGGGAAAATGCAAACCAAATGTGCTAAAAGCTTATGTAGAATGTAGAAGTCCATGCTAAAAGCTTACCTAGGATGTGAAAGATATATGCTAATTCAAGCCTATTGATAACTGAAACAAACGGACCATTTGGCCTTTCCTCTCTGTATAAAAGGGACTCAAAAATCCTGTTCGGGGCTCGAGTTTGAAACAGAGAGCTCCCGAGGCGGACAGCCATCAAGAAACCATTTTTCCTTCTCAAAATCATTCCTGAGTCCTGGCCTTTCTATGAGGAAATAATTGAACCTCTCTCAAATTCTATAACAATATCATACAGGAAAATATCTCCATCCATTAATCCCTCCTGCAAACTTTTAAAACCTTGGAATTTGCTACCTTTATATCACAGTTACAATTCTTCCATTAACTCAAGATAATTATTGCAATTATAATATATCTACTTTTGTCAGTGTTTATACTCTTCCCAAAACTTGAGAGATTTGGGATGACGTCCACTCTAACTGCTTCAGGCTAAGAGGGGATTTAGATATTACAGGGTAGATAGAAGGAGTTATTTTGCTTGAATGTATATATAACCCTTATTTTTTTAAATGAAACTTGTTTTGAAATCATTTTGTTGGTCATCCAGCACAAGCCCAAAGAACTGGAGAGTAAGAGATCACCACATTTCTGCCCAGGTATAGGACTCAAATGGTATATAAACAATCCAAACATTAAGTGTGTGAGAAATTTACTTAACAGGTACATTGGAAATTATAGGTTCAAAGAAAAGGAATTGAAAAATCATGATTAGGGAAATATAAATAAGTATAATTATGTTTTATTGGGGAAATAGAGTATCATATATTCCCAATAGGGTCAACAGAAGGGTTGCTGATTTCATGAGATATCCCTAGAATCCTCAGGAGAAATTTGTTTGAGGCTTCATTTACCATCGTAGTTTGTGAAATCTGAGACCTGCATAAATTTAACATATAGAATGTCTTTCAAAATAATTTTGAAATCTATTAGCCATAAAAATTCCTTTGTATTTACTGTTTCTCCCTTTGGTCAAGGTCTTTTTCCAAATGTGCCACCAATATGCACTTGATAATAATATCTCAGTCCTGGCTACACAACCCTGGGAGTCATTGTCCATATCAGAGGAAAGGTAGTGTATTTATTTCCTGAGTTTTGCTTAAAGGAGGTCAAGTTTGAGAAACAAGGAGGTTTCATGAGGTAACTATAAGGCAATAATTATAATTAGGGTAACTTTCATTTTTTAGAGGGAAAGTTTCATATGTACAAGTATAAAGATATAGGACTTAGCTGATAGGCTAGTCTTCTTCTCTAAGGCATGGGTTATGTATTCAAGAGATTCCTGCCATTTTATTTGAAAAAGTAGCAATCCTTCCCCAGGATGGAAGTTCAATATTTAGTTAGTTACTGTGTGGGCCTCTGTCTCTTGAGAAAACACACATATGACAACATGAGTATATTCCCATCCCACAGAAGCATGCTTGAGGTATATCTTTCCACACATATCATCCCACTAAGAACACCCCACACCATCAACACAACTCTGTTACAGATCCTGAAAGTACACTCTTCTATCTGTATTCCTAATCACAATCCTTAGCCACTACAGAACTCACTGAATTAACAGTCACCCATTTTATTCTCTAGCTTTCCTTCTAGCTTCATGGATACACATCAAACACATTCACACTCACACTTCAGGGGTGTTAACAGCACACATATTACTGTGCAGTGGTCACCTCTGTCCATTTCCAAACCATTGCAATCAAGCAAGTTATACATTTCTGCAGATTAAGGATTGGCTCACCAATCTCTCACCCTCTTCTACCTCCTAGCAACCTATCTTCTAGACTTTACCTCCTGGAGTCTGCTCACTATCCTTAGTTCATATCAGTGAGATTATGCGATAGTTGTTCTGTCCTTCTGTGTCAGGCTTATTTCACTCAATATAAGCTCATCAAATTTCATCCATGCTCTCATGTGTCAAAACATCATTCCTCTTTTTTTAAATGTAATTTACTTTTTTTAAATGCCCCCTTGTGACTTTTTGTGTGCTGTTTGCTCTCTGTGTCCACTTTGCTGTATGTTCTTCTATGTCTGTACTTATATGTTTTCCCCTCCCCCCTTGCAGCTTGTTTGCTATCTGCTCTCTGTGTTCATTTGCTGGGTGCTCTTCTGTGTTTTTGCTTGTCTCCCTCCTTTTGTTGCATAACCTTTGCAGAGTCAGCTCTCTGTGGTGTCTGTGGGCCAGATGGCTCTGCAGAGTGTGGTGAGCCTGCCTTCACAAGGAGGCCCAAGGATGTGAACTGAGGGTCTCCCGTATGATAGACGGGAGCTCATCTGATTGAGCCATAGCTGCTTCCCCAGCATTCCTCTTTAAAGCTGTATAATATTATATTGCATGTATATACCTCATTTTGATTACTTATTTTTCTGTTGATGGACACCTGGGTTGCTTCCCTTTTTTGACAATTTTGACTAATGCCACTGTGAACATTGGTGTGTGCATATCTATTTATGTCCCTGCTTTTAATTCTTCTGGGTATATATGTCATAATGGGATTTCCAGATCATATGGCAATTATATAGATAGATCCTGAGGAAATGTCAGATGGTCCTCCACAGTCACTGCAACATTCTCCATTCTCACCAGCAGTCAATGAGTGTTCCTAGTTCTGTTTTTTTAATAGCAGCCAAATCTAGGATATATTGAATGATATCTCATTGTAGTTTTGAGTTGCATTTCCCTAATACCTAGTGATGTTGAGCATTATGTCCTCTTTGGAAAAAAGTGTCTATTCATGTCTTTTGCCCTTTTCTTAAAAGAGTTGGTTGATTTTTCTTTTTGAGTTGTACAAGTTGTTTATATATTTTGGGTATTAAACCCTGGCAAATATGTAGTTTCCATATATGTTCTTTTCACTTTCTTGGTAAAGACTTTGAAGCACAAAAGTATTTAAATTGAGGAAGTCCATTTATCTACTTTTTCTTTCACTGCTCATGCACTATCTACCACAAGATGTTCTATGCTCCCTTACATTTTCTTGTAGGAATTTCATGGTCCTACCTCTTACATTACGTCTTTGATCCATTAAATTAATTTTATGTGGTGTGAGATGAGGGTCCATTTTCATTCTTTTGGATATGGCTACTTCACTCAGCACCATTTGTTAAAGAGACTGTACTATCCCATTTGAGTAGATTTGATAATTTGGACAAATATCAACTGATCGTAGATGTGTGAGTAAACACTCAAATGAATTCTCTTGATAGATGTACCTATCATTATGACATTGCCATGATATTTTGACAATGGTAACTTTGTAATATGTTTTAACATCAGGAAATGTGAACACTCCAATGTCATTTGTCTTTTTCAATAACTTTCTGGCTATTTGGGATGGCTTTCCCTTCCAAATAAAAGTGATAATTAGATTTTCCACATCTGCAGTGTAGGCTACTAGAATTTGGATTGGTTTGCATTTTTTATTTAAATCAATTTGGGTAGAATTGACATCTTAACACTATTCTGCTTTACAATCTGTGAAAACAGATTGTCCTTCAATTTATTTATGTCTTCATTAATTTCTTTAAGAAATATTTTGTTGATTTCTGTGTGAAGGCCCTTTACATCCTTGGTTCAGTTTATGCCTATGTATATGATCATTTTAATTGCTATCATAGGAATTTGCTTTTGACTTTCTCCTCAGATAGCTTATTGTATAGACACAATATTGATTTTTGCATACTGATCTTGCATCTCACTATTTTGCTGAATTCATTTATTAGCTCTAGTAGCTTTGTTATCTGTTGTTCCACACTTTCTAAACACTAGGTCATTTTACCTGCAAATAGTGAAAGTTATAGTTTCCTTTCTGATTTGGATGCCTTTGATTTCTTGCTATTTTTTCTTTCCTGATTGCTCTAGATAGAACATCATGAACAATTTGAATAACAATAAAATATCCTTACTCTCATTATTGATTTTATTTATTTGCATATTCTCTCTCTTTCTTCTTCAACAGTCTAGCTAAGGTTTTGTCCATTTTCTTATTGTCTTTTTTTTTAAAGATACAAAGATCACAAAAAAAGTTACATTAAAAGAATAAGAGGTTCCCATACACCCCACACCCCACCTCATCCCTCTACTCCCATATCAACAATCTCTTTCATCCTTGTGGCACATTCATTGCATTTGGTGAATACACTTTGGAGCACTGATGCACTTCATGGATTATAGTTCACATTGTAGTTTACACTCTCATCCAGTACATTTTGTGGGTTATGGCAGGATATATAATGTCCAACATCTGTCCCTGCAAAATCATTTAGGACAACTCATAGTCTCAAAAATGCCTCCACGTCACATCTTTTCTTCCCTCTCCCTGCCCTCAGCAACTACTGTGGTCACTTTCTCTACATCAATTATACAATTTCTTCCATTGCTAGTTACAATAGTTCTATAGTAGAATATCAGTAAGTCCACTCTAATCCATATTTTATTCTTCCATCCTGTGGACCCTGGAATGGTGATGTCCACTCCACCTCTATATTGAGAAGGGGCTTAGATTCCACATGGCTGATGGATATGATTCTCCTGCTTGTAGTTGTAGGCACTTTTGGTTCCCTGGTGTTGTGGTTGACCATCTTCACCTCCCTGTTAGCTGACCTGGGTAAGTCCAACAAACCAGGAAGTAGGAACAGCAACAGTCCTCAAGTGCAAGGGCAAAACCCAGTGAAGAAAGATGGTGCAATGATGAGCCCTTGATATTTGCTTTTGAGCCTATGTGCCTGAAATTTCAAGTAGGCGTAGAGCTGCAGGGTGCCTAAGAGTTACCACATGAGAGCCTCCATGTTGCTCAAATGTGGCCACTCTCTAAGCCAATCTCATCATGTAAATGCATTACCTTCCTCCCAGCATGGGCCATGACTCCTGTGGATGAGCCTCCCTGGTGCCAAGAGGTTACTACCAATCACCAGCAGGTGATGCAAATATAAAAAAACCTTGAATAAATAAATGGGGAAATGGTGAAGACAAATGAGTTAATATGGCTAAGAGACTTCAAAAAGAGTTAGAGTTCATCAGTGGGGTCATGCTTATGCATGTCTCAGCAGGATCCCAGAGAAAGTCAAAGTAGATACAACCCCAGGTCCTGGTGTTTCTAAGGGCTATGGAGACACACAGGTTCTATGGTCATGGCAGATGACTCTGGAGTGCAATGCCTTGTCAGTGGGCTCTACTTTGGAATTTGTGCTCCTGAATGTGATGGAGTTGGACTCAAATGTCACCTCTTTACATATGCCTCTTCTGTCACTTTTACTGAACTTGTGTTTGGCACTGGGATTGGTGTATACTCAGGAGACTTGACTCTGAACAAGCCATATGTCAGCTGGATCCTGAGGCCAGCAGAGTTGCAATTACTACTCTCCAGTTTTTTTGGGCTTACCTAGGATTTGTCCATTTTATTGATTCTCTCAGAGAATCAAGTTTTGATTTTGTTGATGCAGTAGATTGTTTTCACTCATTACTTCATTTATTTCATGCTAATCCTTCTGCTTGATTTGATTTAGGACATTTGCTAGAAGGTCATTGATTATTTAAAGTCCTGTGTATCATTTGGTATTTAATTTACTACTTTGATTGGGCCATATGTTCCTTTTCATAGTGTGCCTTGTAATTTTTTCCTGGTATCTAAGTATCTGGTTTTCCTACTGGATTTACTCTGAACATTAGTTTCTCAGTCTTTCTTAGGGATTTCTTTTTGATTGGCCTTGTATTACATCTCTTATTTGATCCTTGGTTCAAATTTACTTGAACTTTAAAAGAACTCCTGTTTAACTAGTAAGCTTTTTTTTCAGCTTTTATTTGTGTCACCATTTCTCTGGATATTTAATGCACATTTTTTGTGCAATTGTTTCATTCCCAGGAGAAACCCTTGTTCCCCTGTTCTTCCTCCAGAAATGCTGAGCTGTTCTGTTTAATTTTTCTATATACTTCTTTTAAAAAGATAGATTACATAAAAATTATATGGAATTCCCATATGCCCTGCTCCCTAACCCTCCCACATTTTCCAACATTAAATACATCCTTCATTAGTGTGGTACATTTGTTACAATTGATTGACACACTTTGGAGTGTTGCCAATAAGTGGGGATTATAGTTTACATTGTAGGGTACACTGTCCTCCACAAATTTTTGTAAGTTATGGCAAGATATATAATGGTCTGTCATTGCAATGCCCTGCAGGATAATTCCCAAGGTCCAAAATTGCCTCCAAATTACACTTACTTTTCCCTCAGAACCTCCAGTAGCCACTGCATCCACATTATTGATAAAAGTTCTTCCATTGCTAGAATCACAAGTCTATAGGTAGTGATTCTATAGTAGAATAAGTTTGTTCTCGTTTACCTCAGAATTCTGAGGATTCTGGGTTGGTCATGTCCACTCTGCTTCCAATTGAGAGGGAACTTAGATCCCATGGGGAAGATGGATAAGACTGTCTTCCTTGCAGTTTCAGACATTTTCTGTTCCTTGAAATGGCATTGTCCTTTATCATCTCCTTTTTATTTGTCTGGGTGTGTCCAGTTTCCCGGAGAGTAGGTAATGTAAATCTGTTGAGATTCTGGGATCATGGACAGCCCAAAGACTTAATAACCTAAAGTATCTTTGAAGATAAAATAAAAAAATAAGATGCGGGGCAATAAATGGGAGAAAAAGTCACTGTACATACAAGACAACAGATCTTCTAGTGGTGAAAGACATAATTTCAAAAATTTATTTTTGTAATTAATATATAATGATTTTTTACTGTTTCAAATTAATTTTTAATTTTAAAATTTTATTTGTTGTTATTGAAACCATCATAATATTTCATTTTCTTATTATTTGTAATTGGTTATATTGTTGGCTTCATTTTGAAGAAGTTTTGGATTTTAACTGTGGTAAGGGAGAATCATTGGTGAAGGTTGTCAGTGATGGGGGATGCATGGGAGGAGGTTCATCTGGGGCATACCTATAACACATATGAATGTGTCCATGTGTTCATGGGGCATTGTCATAGTGGATGGAGATTCATACAATAACCCTAGGAATATTGAATTGCCAACCTGGGGAGCTCTGCCACATTCTCTAATGGGACAGCAAGAACCCCTGATTACAGGGGCAGTGACTAGTGAAAGAGGACAGACCATGGATGGTCCTTTGATATTGATGTCTGTACTTGTGAACCTTTATTTCTTAATTGAACCTTGCCTAGTGTTATATAGTACCTAAGAGTCACTCCTTGAAAGTCTCCTTGTTGCTCAAATGTGGTCTCTCTAAACCAAACTCAGCATTTAAATGTATTACCTTCCCTCCAGTGTGGGACATAACTCCCAGGCATGAGCCTCCCTGACACTGAGGTATTACTACCAAGCATGAACCAGCAATGCAACTCAGAAAAGGCATTGGCCAAAAGGGGGAAAAGGTAAAGGCAAATGAGTTTCATAGCTAAGAGACTTAAAAGTGAGTTGGGAGGTCATTTCAGAGTTTACACTTATGCATGTCTCAGCAGGACCTCAATGACTGCCAAAGTAAATATTGCCTCAAATAGCAGGGCCCCTGAGGGCTCTGGAGACATCTGGACACTGTAGGAAGGACTGACAACTCAGGAGTTTGGTGCCCTGGCAGTGGCCTCTATTTTGGAATTTATGATCCCCAGTGTGACAGAGTTGGGCTCAATTGTGGTTTCCCTACACATGGCTCTTCTGCCCCTTGAATTTGGACCTGTAGTTGTATTAGAGTTGACAGCTGTTCTGTTTACTTTCAATCTGCATTTATGGATTCTTAACAGTTCTTTTGTTATTTCCAACATTTAGCTGGGAGGCTGATTCTGGGAGGAGGGTCTTCTGTGGCAGTTTGAAGTTTTGGCAGAACCTAGGTAATACTGTTCATTTTGCTGATCCATTCCTGCATGTGTAAAAATACTGTAGGTGGTAATTTTGATTAAATTATTTCAGTAGAGGACTTTGATTCAAGTACTTGAGCCAAAATGGGTCTTTTTGCTTTACCTGGAGTCCTTTATTAACAGGAATAATACACAGAAAAAAGCTGCAGTGACAGAGAGGAACCCAGAAGCTGAGAGGAAAACACTTTAGCCAGAACCTGAAAGCAATGTAGCTTGGAAGAGAGGGCAGTGAAGAGCAGACATTGCCATGTACCTGATCACCTCCAGCTTCATTGTGACAGTTCCACAGCCTCAGATCTAGTAGCTTCTAACCTAATAAATCCTCATTTAAAATCCAATCAATTTCTGGTATATTGCTAGCAGCAGATTTTAAACTAAAACTGAAATTGATACCAGGATACTGGGTCATGTGCTGCTATGCATATGCCAAAAATATTGGAACAGTTTTACAAATGGGTAAGGGGAAGATTCTGGAAGAATTGTGAAATGATTGATCAAAAAGGTAAGGATTGCTTTGAAGAGACTGATAGAAGAAATGAGGATGGTAAAGATACTTCTGATGAAGCTTTAGACAGAAATGATGAATGTGTCATTAACAAGTAGAAGAAAAATGATCCTTGTTTTAAAGCAGCAAGAACTTGGCAAAACTAACTCTTGATGTTAAGCTGGAAGACATAATTTGAAAGTCACAAACTTGGGTATTTCACGGAGAAGATTTCCAAACTAAATTTTGAAAGCACAGCTTGGCTTCTCACAGGTCCTAGCAGAAATTGACTAGAAATGATAAGTGAACTCTTGGGTACAAAGAAGTCAGGAATGGGGAATTCTGAGCTTCCAGAAAACAAGTCCCCAGAGAATAATGCCTCGTGAGGATGTAACTTAACATGGAACCAGCCAGTTATTTCACTGAAAGTCAGCATTGGAAATGCAGTTATTCTGGAAGGGTCTGTGGAAAGTCTTTGTGTCTGATGACTTGGATCCCTTTATCCTGTCTATGAAATGAAGAGGATATTTATGATACCTGTATGAACAGAATCATCATTAGTCTGAACTAAAAGGGACAGAAATTTGACAGGTTGAAAGAAAAATGACTTCAAAAGCAATATCATGGAAATTAATGTCTGGACTTAAGACATCTTCTTGGACTGAGAGTGAACCCACCCATCTATGTGAAAAGGGAGAGTGTGCTCCAGTTCTTGAATAGGGTGTGTTCCATTGTTCGTGGAGTATGTTACTACCCTGACTTCAGAGAGTGTGGAAAACTTTCCTTAGGGATTATGGAGAGTTTGACTGCGACATTAATGGATGTAATGGATGTGAAAATAACTTGTTTCTCTCCCCAATTTTAGGATAGAAAGGAAATAATTTTATGTAAATTAAAAGTTAATGAGTTGCAAACTTCTCTTAGTGACAAATTCTGTTTCTTGTTGTCAAGAACATTCTATTGAAGGAATGAATTATTGAAAACAACTTCAACTGGTTGGTCAGACCTGCACAGAACAAACCATTACCTGTTCTCATTTCAACTTGCTTGTTTTACATAGTAAAATTCCCACCGTAGGATGGAGATATCTGCCCCTTTTTTGATCATGCTATGTATGTAAAAGCATGATTTCCTGAACATAAAAATCATACAATTATATATCAAGCATGTGTGTTCATCCAGTTGCATAAAAATTCATAATCACAACAAATGCTAAGTGGTAACTGAGGTATTCAAGCAAGAGTGAAACTGCAGCACAGGGAGTCAGGTCTGAGTCACTTTATACCAGCCTCGTCTCCTTTGCTGCAGAAAAAATAATTGTAAGTTGTTTCTTTTTCTACAACTGTGGTTATCCCCAAATGCCTAGCTTTGGGCCCTAACAAGTTGGCCACTCTGCAAGGACCAAAATAAATAAAAATGGTAAAAAGAGAATGATTCCAAGGTGGACTGCAAGGGGGTTGTCTGCACTGGGGGCATCCCTGACTCCAGGGGCCACTTGGTGTTTTCCTGAGGGCTTGGGGGTTACCCAGAGCAGAGTCCCTTCCCAGCCACCAATGGAATCAGCTCATGAAGTCAGGACAGAGAATGGGTTTTTCTCCTTCCTTTGGCAGGTGAGTTCCTTACTTTATTTATTACTTCTTTTTTTTCTTCTGGCTGACCACAAGTTAGCATTTGGCTTTGGTTAACTATGAGTTAGCATTTGGCTTACCTAGTAAAGGTTTGGTTACAGTGAGAGAGGTTTCATGTGTTTGAGTCCCACTCCCTTGCTCCCTTAAATGGAAGCCTGCTGTTTGTTTTTTGGCTGACATTTCTTTACCTTTGCTGAGGTAGTGAATACTTAGTGCTAATTGGAGAGGTTTCATGGGTTTGAGTCCCACACATTTCCTCAAGAAGTTGACTGCCTTTTGTGCCTTGTTTTGGTTGTTCTCTCACTCTTCCTTTTTTGGGCTACCATTGGGAACAAGGCATGGGTACCTGAGTCCTGACAACTAGGATACATCCTAAAAAAATTGGTCTAAATTGAGGGGATTTGGGTTTCAGAAATAAATGAAAGTTTTAAAAAGAGCTTTATTCAAATGGCTAAAATTTAAATAAGCACTTATGGTACTATACAAAACAGAGAGTCACTTTTTATCAGAACAGATGTTTGTACTTTAATCTTATCATATCCTCAAACTTCAAAGCAAATAATGACTTTCTGGGGTTGTTGGGGATACTGGAAACACTTCATCCCTCATTTAGCTCAAATATTGAAACCATTGTATATGTTAATCAGAAAAAGTTGTACATGGAATGGGAATGGAGGACCCCCAGCCAGCTGATTTTTACAAAGTAAAGACAGCAATAGAAAGCAGTAACTGGGGTGAACCCTAACTTACCCTGTGAATTCAATGCACCCAACACCAATATCAGTTTATGGTGGGGTTTGAGGCAATGGCAACATTCTAAGTAAATACTCCTTGGGTTTTGGTCCCATGCTGTAGTTCCTTAAAAATCAACTATTTACAGAATGTCATGTCCTGTAGCAAGTAAAGGGCTTAACCCAATAATATCTGGTCACTCTAAAAACAGCCATCTTTATCCAGGGGTGAATTGCAGATTTAAAAACAAAAAAGGAAATGTGATAGGCTATGAAAGAACATCTGGGACACCTTCCAACAGTGGAAGGTAATGGTCTATTATGTCCCTGCGCACTCCTCTAACACCCCTCATGGGAATGTTGAGGCAAATACCCTCACAAAGATCTGAAACTGTGCTTCTGCACACCTAAGAAACAGCAGCTACCAGACGCTGTGGCAGCAATTCCAACTATTTGTTACTCACCAGCAGCTTGCAGACTGTCATGCTCTGATGACTGCAACAATTTCCTCCCTGGGTAGGACATTTTAGCCAAGTACAGACTACAGTAGCACAATTGTAAATGGATTACATTGGTCCCTCCCTGATCTTAGGAGGGGCAAGATATACTTTCACTGCCATAAACACTACCATGCAACTCTTATAACCAAGAAGCTACAAGTTACTGCCTAGAAAAATTAAGTGCCCTATATGAGGTAGCAGCCCAAATTAACAGTGATTAAAAAAACAAAAACAACTCCATTTACTGATCACCTCATGAAGTCTTGGGCTATAAATCAGGATATTGTTTGAACTTTCCATCTGCCTTATAACCTGGTGCAGGTCTTATAGAAAGGATGAATGACTTTTTAAAGGAATAAAAAAAATGATAAAGGATCTTTGCAACTACAGACTAAGAAACTGTATCCAACCTAAACCCATTTAAATTCAGCACTGAAGTTACAGCCCCTGCTTCAATTGAAAAGCTAATCACAAGATGGATACAAGCACTGAAAATATGAAGTAAGGAGACAGTAGCCCTACAGCCTAAAAGGGAAAGTAATAATAATCTGTTGTTGCCTATGCCTCAAACTGGGAATGTGAGGTCACTTAGCCATGGTACTTGCCCTATGCAGTCTTGCTAGTTGGGAATCTTAAACCTATGACAGATAGGAGTCACCCAAAACATTATTATAAAACCACAGATAATTTTAAATATCTTTTGGTATTTATAAACACCTTTTCAGGGTGAGTAGAAGCTTCCCTACTGCATTGAATAACATTCCAAGGTAACTAAGTGCCTCCTCCAGGAAATCATCCCTGAAGTTTGGACTACCACAAACAAGTAAAAAAGGGAAGCTCTTTTTATTTCAGCTGTGATGCAAGGTAACAACTAGTACCTCAAATTTAAGTGGAACTTGTGTGCAGCCTAGAGACCTGAATCATCAGAAAATGTGGAAAGGATTAATTATACTTTAAAGAAAACAAATAAAATTTATCAAGAAACATACCTAAAATAGATGGAAACACTTAACCTACATTTTCTTTGGGTCAGGTGACCTCTAGAAGAGGACTTGAGTTAAAATCTTTTGAGCTTATGTACAGAAGGTCCTTTCTAAGAAACCCAAGGGAGAAACCCAATTCCATGATAACCTTAGAGGGTGTCCTCTGTAAGTGGGCCTTGCCGTTAGGAGAGCTCCTCACCACCATGTGCACATATGCAAATATGCCCCTAACTATGTGACTGGCCTCTCCACCCCATCTCAGTAGGGGATCAAATTCTTTTAAAAGTTTAGAAAAACAAGCAAGAAAGTGGCCATGGTGGCTGCTGGGGGTAGGGAGTGGGAGGAAAAGATGTGGTGTGGGGGCATTTTCAGGACTTGGAGTTGTCCTGGGTGGTGCTGTGGGGACAATTACTGGACATTGTATATCCTCCCATGGCCCACTGTGTAGACTGTGGAGAGTGTGGACTATGGTGTGGACCATTGACCATGAGATGCAGCAGTGCTCAGAGATGTATTCACCAAGTGCAATGAATGTCTCATGATGATGGAGGAGGTTGTTGTTATGGGGGGAGGAGTGGGTTAAGGGAGGTGGGGGGTATATGGGGACCTCATATTTTTTTTATTTAACATTAAAAAAATAAAGACAAAAAAATAGATTGAACCTAAATGGGAGGGACCTTAAATGGCACTATTAACCTCTCATTGTTTTCCTAAATTACAGGACTCAAGCCCTGGGTCCATTGTACCAGAGAAAAACTTTACTATTTATCAGATACAGCAGATAAAGGAGGTCTTGAGTCAGAGACCACACTTAAGCATAAAGCAAAATATGAGATGGATGCAGGTGAGAATCAGCAATTCCTGTTCAGGGGGAAAATCTCCAACAAATATTAATCTTATTATTCTTCTACAGAACCTTCCAGCAACTCATCCTGAGGGAAGATATTGAAGATTCCTGACACCCATTTTGCAAATCATCCAAAACCTTTACAATAGAACCAAGTGTTGATGTGGTTTAAATTTGTACAGTCAATATCAAGTAATGCCTGGACAAGATGTACTGTGGAAGGCTTCACTAAATCTGCACCTTGAAAACAGTGGCCAGGAGAGCCTACTTTAACAAAATTAAACAAATTTTTCTAAAAGCACACCCCAAATCATGTAACACCACAAATAATCAAAAAGAGCAATCTGATTAATCCCTTTGATTGCCTCCTTAGGAATCAGAGCATCTGTTAAAACTGCGGCCACATCCTTATACTTACCCACCAATTTCTTCAAAGAAGTGAGAGCATTGAGAAACTGAAAAATAAAGCCAATAACCTCATAATGTGGGGAACTGATTTCTCCTTCTGGAACCCACCCAGCTTCACCAAGTGGCTGCTCCCCTTCATTAATTATCTTAATTCTTTTGGTGGTTGCACCATTATTCATATCATGCATTCAACATTTTAACCAATGGCGGTTGCAATCCAAAGGCAGTTGCAACCTCCAAAAGAATGAATTTTCCTCCTCAGACCATGCTCATATAGTTTCCTAAGAGATCAATGCCCATAGTGTCAACAGGAAGTAGTTACAGAAGATCTGAGCTTCATCCCTTTCCCCTGCAATAATAATATTCTTACCAGATTTTGTCTAAGATCTTCACTATGCTGCAGAAATGAATTTCAAGAACATGTTGGGAGAGTTAGGCTAGTAGTTTATTCAGGTAGTGAGGGACAAGAAGTGGTAGAAAATAACAGACCATGGGTCCCAGATGAAGAGGAATGGGCTGAAAAGTGATAAAGCAGACTGATTTACAGACTACAATTTCCCATTATAGATTATAAATCCCCAGGTTTACTTGCATGGTGGTCCATTTAGGGGGAGAAGGCAGCCAGAGTAGAGGTCCAGAGACAAGAGAGTGAATTCAGATTTTGAGCCTACTTTTTGAACTATTAATTTTTCTCCCCCTTTGCTAATAGCAGAGAAGGAGTTCCAGCTGTTTGTGGTTTTAATTTATTACCCTGCCCATCAATCCCCTCTAAGGGCTCAATGATAAATTTGTTAAGGAGTATCTGGGGCTTCTCCTGGCTTCTGGAGACAATCTTTTGAATGGCAGAATACTGTGGGCAGTGGTCTTCCAGTAGGCATCTTGGGGGTTATTGATGGCCACATGGATTTTTTGTCAGGTTCCAGATCCATCTATTGATTCCCTATCTTACTAGCCAGCTTCATCCCTCCCTCAGAGAGTTTACATCTTTATTCTTAAAGGGGTGCTGAAGGAGATGAACATTCTTCTGTAGCTACTTCCTGCTGATTAGGGGCACTAGGCCCTTCCTGACAAGGTGTAAAACCTTCCTGCTATTCTATCTCAGTTGAAGGAAGATGGATCTGGCATACTGGGTGAAACTGGATGAAGTCCCCATATGGCTAACAAGATGTTGATTCTGAAAAAAATAAACTTAATTAGAATTTTGAGAATATATGGTTCCTCTAAGAAGACATTGGACCACAGAAGTAGAAAAGGCCAGGTGCCTGCAAAGGCTGCATTTTTCCAAAGTTGATGGGAAAGTGTTATCTTCCTTCAGTAGAATGGGAAGAAGCATTGCCATTTTTAGTTAATTTAAAGGATTTGGGAAATGAAAACAGACAAGGATTTTTAAAGGGATTTTGGTTAGAGTTAAAGGGAACAGCAGACTTTGATATAGACAATATTTAGTTTTTTCTCTTGAAGAGGATTTCAGGTCATCTAATTACTGGCATTCATGCATTCCAATAGGTATTTCTGGTGAACTGGCACTTTCTTGGGCAGCTGGTTTCACTCAGAATTAGTGAACCAAGCTGGAAATTCCTTTAACTTTGATAGCTGTGCGAGTAATCAGAACTACAGAGTAAAGTTTCTTACATTTTGGCTCTACTTGAGAGTGAGGTTTATTTTTTTGCCAAGTTTTAGTCAGAACCTGGTTTCCAGGTACTGGGTGAGGAAAGGTTGCCCATGGACCATCCCAAAGGGGCTAAGCTGAAGTGGGATTTAGCCACCTTGTTTGCTGTTTCCCTTCTGGTGGGAAAGTGCTTGGCCCTGGTAGAATGGTATGTGGATCCAACAGTCCTCCCCAGGGTATGAGAGAGACAGGTTTTGGAATAAGGGCTAGGAGAGGGCAATGGGCTAAGCACGTCTTCCACCTGGTGTGGGATGAAGACTGAGAGTTCACCCCCAAGTTAATGTGGTGGCTGTTTAGATTAAAAGGGTTGTTGACCCCACTGCTCTCAGGCAAGGTGGCCATTCCTTTATCTTATAGACATCTTCATTAACTACATAGAAAATAAAGTTTAGCAGGACTTTTAACATATTCAATGTTTATCTGCACACAGTTTAGAATAGAAAAGATATCACCATAATCAGACATATATCTAGAATAGGATATAGGTACAGTACTTTATACTAATTAATGTACTACCCAATGTATAAGTTTCTCTTTGAACTGCAATTAATGGATTTAAGTTCCAAGTTTGCAATGCCTTACATGTTATCACTTCATGGGAGCAGGCCATAATGCCAGTTGTGTTTACATTCTACTCTTTGTACTCTGGTGATCATTTCTCCACTAGGTATCTTCTTCACACAGCCAGCAAGCTGCAACACCATTGATCCTAGAGAGAAGCTAGGAAGGTAGGTTCCAGTATTCCACCAGCCTGGTGCATAGCACCCTTTGGCACTATAAAACAGTACCAGTCTGGAAGCAATTTCCATTGTACATTTGGCTATACTGAGCCATTGTTGGCTGCTGCAGAGCTTGAAACTGCAACATAGTTTTCATCATCTTCAGCAGCACAACCTGAGATGTAGTAGATACTTTAATTGTTTTAGGGGTCAGAGACCAACCAGACCAATAACCCAAATGGAGGGGCAACCTACAGTGTATTGAAGACCTGGTTTGAATGCACAAGAGAGTTTGACAGTGCTGAAGTCTGTCTCTTGACTTTTATACACTTTTTAAACACTTCCAATGCAATGTGTAACATATCTAATCAACTTTTTAGTACTTTGCTTTTTACTTTTACACTTTTACCATGAAGATGTTAATTAGCAGGTATTTTACTTTAGCAGTAGAGGAAAAACTACTTTTTCCATTTTTTAAAATGAAAACGGAAGATTGCCAATGGAATCAAAGTAACTTTTTATTACCACCACTTGAATATGCACATTGAGGTGGCTTCCAGACAGGTTTCACTGCTATGAAGTTATTTTTTGCCATTAATATCAATTTAGGTTTCTAGCTAATAATGACTTCTTAGAACTAGCCATTTAAATGCTTCAGTTTAAAAGATACTTTTACAAACACTTTATAATTGACCACACCAACATATACTGGTTAATTTACCTTAGATTACACTTAGCAACCAATGGAATTTACTTTATGCATTTAAAAGAGGGCAGATCAACATTTCTTTAACTTAATTTCATAAAATATGTATTTAGAGTTTTTGTTTGTTGATTTGATATTATCTTCTTGATGTAGGGAGTTATATACTGAAGAAATTGGCAGACATGAATAGAGTTTGACACAGAAACAGCAATAACTGTTGTAATTTTAATTCTCTTACAAAATAAGTTTAGTTATAAGATAACATTTAAAAGATTTCTTTGAAGACTCCTTTTATTTACTTTAACTTGCAGAGTGACCATGCAGTTTTGCACAAGAATTTTGTTCCTTAATTAATGGCTTATAACCATAATGTCCCCAATGCTTTAATACAATTTTCCTTTGCTTCAGAACTCTGTTTTTTACTTTGACTTTAGCAGACCTTGGGTGAGCAAGAGTAATTCTATGTATATTCACTGAGGCTATCAAAGCCTCAGGAGAACTGGTTTCTCTCATGAATTGCTACTTTCAGGAATCCTGACTGTCAAGGCAGGAGACCTCCTTCACTCCCCAGTCCTCAGAGATAACAAGAGTCCCGTGGCTGCTGGACAGAAGAGTGGGTGTTCAACCCTGAGGGTTGGGAATTCCACCAGGCAGCAATTCAGTCCACACTTAGAGCCATGAGAGAAAGCAGGGTTCACTAAAACTGGTAGGATAGGAGACAGCGATGTCTCATTTGCTTTCCCCTGAGCCATAGGGCAGAAGCTGTTATGAAATAACCATAAGCAAAGCCAAGGAGTGAGGCTAGGCTTGAAGTGACCATAAACAAGGTAAGGTTGGCTTAGAATTTACACTTACAATAGTAGGTTTAGGCTAAATCTACCCAATTATATTTTCAGTTATTATCCTTCTGCTGTTTTATAATATAAAGGCATCTATAAATGATCTTAACTCTTAGTTGGTTTGTGAAGTTTCTCTGCTTTTCTAGCAGTTGAATTAATTCCCCTTGTGAGTTATATGTTGAATCTACTCACAAGATAGTATTGACATTCAAGACTCATTTTTAGCTTACCTTTCACCATTATCCAACTTGTAACAGGTGAGCCCCATATCTGATTTACTAGGCACAAGCAAACTGACAGAGTTGAACACAAAGTTAAGCACAAATTAAAACAAGAGAGAATTTTATATCTTTAGCATTTCTAGGAACTCTTTGATCTTAATTGATAGCTCATGAGGTTTCTTGTTTTCCAAGAGAGGTTTAGTAACTGGTCTGGATCTTGATCTCTATTCATACCTTTTATAGGCACAACAGAGTTTAAACTAATGGAAGTTTGAGGTTTATTTCCTCATTTTTTAAGGAGACACAATATGAGGTTTCTGAGTCTCAGGTCCATCTGTTCTCTTTCCTTACACTGGTTTAACTGGAATTCAGGGTTTCATGCAGAGGTTGCTCTTGGCTATACTGTGACCATGTAGACCAGCAGTAGGCAGAATTTCCTGATTCCTGAGAAGATATTCCTGTGGGAGTTTGCTGGTATGCTAGAGGCTGCACCCATTATTCTAGGAAGAATGAAGAAGCATATTTTAGTTGACCAATCTGGTGTTTCAGAGTCCTAGTCTGACTAAAATGTTCACCACTCCACATAATGTGGAGCTGATGCTCTGTTCCCAGCACCCTGAGAATTTTAATTTTCAGAGCCTGCCTTGCCCACTGGCAACCCTGTGGGCAACCTAGGTCTTGGTGTATATCTGATTCCAGATATCAGATCAAAGCACTCAAGTCAAATTGATGGGACACATTCTGAGTAGTTGCCCCAAAGCAAAGCACCTGAAATGTCTCTCTCAGGGGATTTTGGCTGCCCTCTGAATGGGTGGGCCCAAGGAATGGGGGCCATTCAGAATTTACTGCTCTGATTCTTGGCACTCCTACATTCCATGGTCTGAGACTGACTGCGCTGTTACTTAAACAGAAGTTCCTGAATTAAATCTCAGGAAACATTTGGCAGCTCTCTGAATCGAAGCGCCCAAGCCTTCAAGTCTTGAGGGACATTCAGAGTTACTACTCTGGGTTCCCACCACCCTGGGAATCAGAGACTCTGCCGCCAGGCATTTATGGGACTGTCCTGGACTTGGAAGACACTGCAAATAGATCAGATGCCCTCCAAGCCAAATACTGGACCCACCTCAGAGAAGGGGCAGAATGCTTCTTCCTCCTATCCTTGCAGAAGTCTTAGACATAGTTGTAGTTTTATGATTTACTGTCTGATAGTTTCCCAGTTGGACCATCCATCAAAAGGCCATTAAGTGATTAGAGAAGCAATAGTTTCTTTGCTAGAAAAGGCATTTTTCTAGTTTCACAGTTTTTAAGAAATTCCAAAGCATTCTAACACAAACTTGTAATGGGAGATTCAGTAGCAAGAAGTAAGAAGGTAAATCAAGGATAAATGTTGATTTTGCCAGGGTATCCTGGTCTGTGACACCCCTTGGGAAGGGAACTCCCACAGCATCCATTTTGGTTCTGTCTGCTGCCTTCCCAATTCATCCCCTAATTAGCTGGGTGTGGCTAGATAGGAAGGTGCTTGTAAGGTGTGTACCCACTGGAAGGGCAAGCCCCCAGCTGTCTGCCATTGTCATGCTGCCACTAGGGGAGAGTGCAGGAGAAGGAAACAGAGGACAGGCCTGAGGATAAAGCCTCCATCTGCTAAAAGGTCTTGAAAAAGAAGCTTCACAGCACTCAGTGCTCTTCTGGGGAACATCTCTCTTGTCAGGGCCATGATTTGAGCTGCTGTTCTTTCCTTTAGTCCTCCCCACTGAGGTCAGATCTCATCAGCAGACTCCTCTCATGTCAGTGACCTCTTTCATCCCCGTGGCCTCCTGGTGGCGTGTGGTGAGTACGTTTTGGAGCCCTGCTCCCCCGCACCGCATTCGTTTTCTTGGCAGTCGACACACGCTCCCCCAAGTGCCTTGGGTAGTTTGGGGCAGGAAGTCTAAGGGCCACACCTGTCCCGGCACTGTCGCCGGGGGGGGGGGGGGGGGACAACTGCGAGTGGAGAAAAATGCCCCCGCATCACAAAGGTCTTCCCACACCCCACCCTCACCAACTGCCCTGTGGCCACCGTCTCCACGGCAACGAGGTGGGGCGGGGCGAGCCTGATGGGGCGGGGGCAGGGGTGCCTTGCCTGCCAGTGCCAGGGAGACGGTGGGCGCGGTGGCCCTGGCTGGCGGGGCACTGACGCCTGGGTCCCGGCTTGGCTGGCAGCAGAGAGCGGGCTCGGGCGGCGCTGGGCGCACAGCGCGTGCCCCCGCGGCGGCCGGGCGCGCAGAGAGGAGGGGTGCCACCCCCCAGCGCCCCGCGCTCCGGAGCCCGCGTCCATTCACCCCATCCGCCTGGTGGGACTCGGAGGTCAAGCAGTCGGGAGAGGCCTTGGCCAGTGCCAAGTGTGGCGCGCACAACATGCGGTACTGCAGGGAAGGCAGGGGAGGGGGTGTCGGGGGCGTGGCGCTGGACCCCGTCCCCCAGGCCCTGGCCAGAATCCCCTGTGCAGAGGAGCAGACCCAAACAAGATTTTGGAGTCCCTCTTCTACAGAGAGCAAAGGCCAAATGGTCCTTCTCTTTCGGTTCTCTATAGGCTTGCGTTAGCATGCAGCTTCCACACCTGAGGGACGCTTTCAGCACGGACTTCAACCATTCTAGAGGAGCTTTTAGCCCATCTGGTTTGCATTTCCCCTGAATATTGAAAGCTTATAGACTTTGCATTGTCCATCGGTTTCCTGGGCCTGGAGTCGTTGCCATGGTTACCAAGGGCAGGGCTGCAGCCTCCTATCATCCCCCACCCGCCAGTCTCAGGCAGCTTAGCTTATCTCTTCAGAGATAAAGAGCCTCCCACCCATAGCCCACATCACCCTAGTGAACTCTAAGGCTATGACACCTTCACCTCTGAGGGAGCCAGCGCTCCCGGTCCCCCACCCCACCTCAGGGAGTTCCCAGTGTCGTGTCACAGCCTGGTCAACTCCCCAGGGATCCTCAGTTGATCTCGCAGAGCCAAGCCCAGGTATCCAGAGGTTCCCTCCGCACTTCTGAGGAACGCCCCCGGGTTCCAGACAAGTCCACGCTCTCAGAGACAACCCCAGAAGCCCACCTGCTTTTTCTGTGCCACACCCCGCACCCCAGAATCCTCACCTCCCAGGATTCCCGACGTCCCCATCAATGTCCCACCTCCCAGAACCTTTCCACTTCCCAGAATCGGCCTGGGGAGCCCTGCATCCCCCCAAGCAAACCGAGACCGACCCTCCCCCTCCCACAGCCCCATTCCCCATTTCACAACCACCTCGTTCTGCAGGCGCGTGCCTCACCCACTGCCCCCGCTCCTGGCGGATTGAGTTCAGTGTTAGATGGGTTGTTCATGGTGGCTGAAGTGGAGGCACTCTCGCAAGGCCTGGCGTCCAGACCGCTCCGTGCTCTCCGGGGCTGTGTCATTGCAGGAGACTGGGGGTCATGCAAAGATGCTCACAGATCCGCTTGGGGCTCCATCCCTTCTCCACTCTTTCCCACCCGGGACTTCTGGGAAATGCGTGTGGAAAGCACTGAGCCTGTTTCTGTCTAATGTACACGAGCCTTCCAAGGAGGAGTGGGGTAATACCCTGGATGCCCTGGAAGCTGCCCTGGCCCTGCAGAAGGGCCCGAACCAGGCCCTTTTGGATCTGCATGCCCTGGGATCTGCCCACGCAGACCCCCATGTAGGTATCCCCCTCCTCCATGGCTACCCAAACGCAGACCTTCCTTGGGATGAAGCCTCCACCCTAAGCCTTGACTCCCTTGGATTGTCCAGGGAAATTCCTTGCCACGCCTCACATCCCACATCTGCCACATTGGGACCTAGTGCCTCCTATCATCTCTCAGGGGCATTTTTCACTTCTCTTGCATTCCTCAGCTCTGGGCCTTCCTGGAGAACCATTTCCTAGAGGAGGAGGTGAAACTGATCAACAAGATAGGCGACCACCTGACCAAGCTCCCTGGGCTTGCGGGCCCACAGGCGGGCAGAGCCAGTATCTCTTTGGAAGGCTGACCCTCAAGCAGGGCTCTGAGCCTCTGGAGCCCAGAGGCTGTGGGGGAGGGCACTCTTCCCCCAGCACCCGGGCTCCTGCCTGAGCCCCTCCAGCCAGGAGGCATCTTTCTAACCATGCCCTGGCCGCCCTTGATCAAGCCCTGAGCCAAGTGTCCACAATAAAGCTCTTTGCAGCAGGTGGTGATGGTGTGTGCCTGTGTCTTGCGCTTGCCCAGGGACTATAGAAGGGTTGACCCCTCCCCTTTGGGTGGTGTGCTCTAGGCAGTTCTTGCTGAGGCATTTCTTACTCCAGGGAGGGTTGGGCTAAGTGGGTAGCAGGAAGCAGGCTGAGAGTTTTCCAGTGGAACAGTTAAGCAGAAAGGGGTCCTGGGCACGTGGAAGGGACTATGGAAATGAACTCTGGAAAGCAAGCACGCAAGACTAGCTCTGAGGGCTGCTTCCCCCCTCCCCGCTCACCCGCCCAACCGCCTGCCCACCAGCCCAGGCTTGGAAGAGATCAGGCCCATCCTGAACCACGCTAGGGCCTTCCCAATGTCTAGCAGAGACTCGGTAGCAACAACTGCTGAGGATCTGAGCAGCTGGGAGCTTAAGATGTACGACAAGTGCTGAGCAGGGGTGTTGGGTCTTACTTGAGAAAGGACAGGTGAAAAGTAGGGTTCATATTCCCTAAACGAGAACTGAAGAAGCTTGCAGCATCTTGGGGCAAGCCAGCAGACTGCTGTGTCAGCTCTGACCCCCATGCCTTTGGTTTTTGGGAGAAGAGGAATCGGGAAGTGGCTGCTAGGTGCCGTTTGCTCAGATCCGTGCCCTCTTGCTCTCCGTACACAGGATGTGCTGGCGGGGGCTCCTGTGTCTGGCACAAGGATGATGACCCAGCACCCAAGACTCCTCACTCAGAGCTTCCTGTTCCCTTCGTGGGTGATGGTGTGCTCAGAAATGCAAATGTGGCCGCGGGAGCCTAGAGCTACATGGAAAAAGCTTTTGTCTTTCTTTCTTTTCCCTGAAAATAGAGCCATCTCCGCCGAGCCCTGAAGAGATGCATCAAGCCAGTGTGCCGGGTCTTTCTGCCATGATGGAAATGGCCTCCATCTGTGCTATAGCCCCGTGTGTCTAAACGGCGACTCTGTGGAGCCTCGTCCATCGCACAGCTCCTTCCCGCCAAGGAGAGCTTGAGCCATGTGTTGGTCACTTGCAAGTCCCCAGCAGGCAAAAGAGGCCTCCCTTCCTTGAGATAACACTGGAATTCCAAACAGCAATCCAAATCTCTCCAGGGCAGCAGGAGCAAATGAGGCCCTGGGAACCCATGGGTGAGCAAGTGGGGGAGGGTTGGAGGCTCTGAAACCAAGAGGAGGGAGGGGCCTGCGGAGAGGTCCACCAAGCCCCCATGTTGCATGACACCTGGGATCCTTCAATAGACATGGGTTTCTTTCTCCTCCCCATTTCTGGACACATGCTTCAATCACACCCATTCCACCCTCCCACCCCCCAGCCCCCACTGCAAACCAATCAGTGCACCGGCACATGTGAGGAGGGCCCTCCCTGTCACCAGAGCTTGGAGATGGAAGAAGCTCAAGGTGAACGTGGGGCTCTGCCACCCAGTGGGCTGAGCTCTGGATGGGAAGGGGATGGCAGGCACCATGGCATAAGGTTCTGGGCTCAGCAGCCGTGCCTAGAATGCAAGTGGTCTCCCAGTGGGCTGAGCTCTTGGGGGGAAGACAGCCAGTTCTGTCCTGGGCAGGGGCTTTCCCCCGCAGGACACAGGAGTCTAGATGGAGTCCCCAGAGTCTGGAGCCACGGGAGGGAGTTCAGACTCAGGGAATGGGTAGAGTCTGGTCCTGAAAAGGCCAGAAAGTGGTCCTGAGCGTTCTCCAGCAGGAATGAGGGCCCAAGTGGTTCTGCCACTCCTTGCGTGGCCAAAGTGGGGGTGTGTGGCAATGGGGCCTGGGTGGGCACTGGACCTAACAGAGGGGGCAGAGGCTGGGAGGAGGAATCCCCCAGCAGAGCTGAGCACCCAGGTGGGGCTGGAGCCAAGAACACCTGCGGACCCTGTGCTGGAGCCTGTGTTCTGGGGCTCCAAGGGAGGACCTCCGCACCCAGGTGCCCCAAGTCCCTGCAAGTGTCCCGCCTCTGGACATAGTGTCCCGTTAGTAGAGACAGTCCAGGGAGGCCAGCACCTGGTGGCTCCCAGGCCAGGCTAGGGCATGGCACGCTCTGCAGTGTCTAGAATTGGCAAGCCACCGAGAGCTCTCCAAGTCCAGCCTGGAAGGCAGCTGGCAGGGTTTCCTGAAACCTCTGGCACTGCAGGGCCAATGGCCATAGGGAGGCCTGTCTGACCAGGTCTCAGGACTTTAGTTAGCGAGGAAGCCCCCTCTGCAGAGCGACCCGGCAGCCTGGCCCAACCCAGACTCTTGGCTCAGACCAGGAAGCGATGGGATGCAGAGAGGTTCTCACATCAGTCCCAGATCTGGCCCCAGGGTCCCCTGCCCCACAGCCCCTACTGCCAGGACCCCCGCCCCTCCCCTGCCTTCCGATGCAGCCCCCTGCCCTCCAGGAAGTGTGAGGAAGGAACAATGTTCATCCGACCGTGGCCCCCACCGGTGGTCGTTGGGCTGCGACTCACCGCCACAGCGCCGCTTTCGCGCTCCTGTTTCTGCTTCTGTCTCTTTGACCAATTTTCATGACACGGGCAGAGACGAGAAAGCAGCTATCCCGGACACAGTAGAAGAGGGTCTCTTCTAGCCCAGCCCCCACCCAGCAGACTCCTCTCACGTCAGTGACCTCTTTCCTCCCCGTGGCCTCCTGGTGGCGTGTGGTGAGTACGTTGTGGAACCCTGCTCCCCCGCACCGCACCGCATTCGTTTTCTTGGCAGTCGCTGCATGTTCCCCGAAGTGCTTTGGGTGGGTTGGGGCAGGAAGTATAAGGGCCGCACCTGTCCCGGCACTGTCGCGGGGGGGGGGGGGGGGCAACTGCGAGTGGAGAAAAACGCCCCCGCATCACAAAGGTCTTCCCACACCTCACCCTCAGCAACTGCCCTGTGGCCACCGTCTCCACGGCAACGAGGTGGGGCGGGGGCGGGGGTGCCTTGCCTGCCAGTGCCAGGGAGACAGTGAGCGCGGTGGCCCTGGCTGTCGGGGCGCTGGCGCCTGGATCCCGGCTTGGCGGGCAGCAGAGAGCGGGCTCCGGCGGCGCCGGGTGCACAGCGCGTGCCCCCGCGGCGGCCGCGCGCGCCGAAAGTAGGGGCTGGAGGCAGCGGCCGGAGCAGAGCGACAGTGGCTGGGGCCCTGCAGCCAGCGCTCGGGTTGGTCGGCCGCCCGGGCTGTCCTGGCTGCTGGGTCGCGCGGCACTGGGGCAGGAAGAGAGCCGCGGCAGGGCAAGGAGCGCCGCCAGCCAGCCTCCCCCAGGACGGCCGTGCTCCACGGGGGCACGCTCTCCCGGGCCTGGGACCGCTGGCTGGCCGGGTGCTCGGCCTGTCCCGGAAGGGGGGCCTGCGTGCCTGGCCGCACCTTCTCGGCTAGCGCTACCCTTCTGCCTCCTGGCATGCACCCTGCCCATGGGCCTTGTTCCCCGAGGGCAGCAGAGCCCCAGGGTCTGCAGTCCGCAGCATGTAGTCATGTGGCGGTGCCTCTGGTGGAGGAGACGGTGGTGGCCGGGGCGGGGCTCCGGGGACGGTTGCTGCACCCTGAACAACCAGCAGCAGCTTGTCACCTCAGGCCTTGTCCGGCCGCCATCCTGTGTTTCGACTTGGTCCAGCCTATCATCTGTATCTACGGTGAGCTACTAGAGCCCCTGCACGAGCCGCAACTGCACAGAGAGATCCGACAGCATGTCAGGGTCATCGTCGATGCCTTTGTCAGCAGCCAGGAGAGGACAGTTAGGGGTTCTGTCCCAGACCTCAGAGTGGGCAGTGTGGGTCACTTGGCGAGTTCCAAAGTGCACACTGCTGCACAGAAAACTGACTGGCCCAGATATCCATGAAGAGTCTTCTGAAGGGATGCCCTTCTGGACGGCCATGGCAATCTCAAGATGCCCCAGCTTGCCCAACTCTTCTTCAGCCTATTCAGAATCCCTGCTGAGCCATGCCGTGTGTCAAGGGACCTGGGAAAAGAACAAAGCAGTCTATATCTTTCAGGAAACCAAAAGCCAAGAAGGAAAACATTTGTATGGCTGCACTCACCATCCTTTTCGAATAGAATGCCAGGAAAAACACCGCTCTAAAGCATAATTTAGGCCTCCATCCTGTGGACCCTGGGATGGTTGTGACCACTCCTACTCTCCATCCAGAAGGGGCTTAGATCCCACATGGCCAATGGATGCAGATCTCCCTCTGGCAGGTGTCAGTACTATTGCTTCCTCCTGTGCTGACGACCATCTTCTCCTCCCTCTTAGCTAACCTGGGCCAGCCCAACAAACCTGAGCATAGGGCTTGCAGCTGAGCTGAGGCTCAGGTCCCAGCTGACACAGGACCTGTCCAGAGATTCGGGTCTCCTGCGCAGGCACAAAACCCCAGTGCCAGGCTCAGCTTCAGCCAAAGGGACAGAAGAGGCATGTGGAGGGAGGTCCCACCTGAAGCCGACTCCGCCCCGTGCAAGAGCACGTCTTGTCTTCCCAAGTAGGGCCCACTGGCAGGGCACTGAAGCCCAGAGCCCTCTGCCACCAGCGTAGACCTGAGTGTGCGGCAGCCCTCGGTAGCACCAGTGCCTGGGCCTTTGTCCACTAGGCAGCTGCGCCCCAGTGAGAAGGGCTATCTGCTTTCGTTTGGAAATCGGGACAGCATACCTGTGGAATCGCCTGCTCTGGTAGCGTGGCACGACCATCACTAGGAAAATCACCTGGCTGCGTGGCGTGCTCTGGCAGAGCCAAATGTGCTTAAGACGATGAGTTCTTACTTCTGTGTGTGTGTTTCAAACACTGAGGGTTATGGCTCGAGTCAATGCCAAAACAACCCATACAAGCGCTTTGGCCGGTCACGATGGCTGCTTACAGTGTTCCTGGGACACGGAACACACGGACCTGGAAGCCCACTTGGCCGCAGTGCCTCAAGGGAGCAGAAATGCTTTCCCCTGCAAAGTCTCACAACCCAATAGGTAAACAGCTTCGTTTTGGGTCGCCCGAACCCGGAGAAAAGGGAAAGAAATGTTCATTCGTACGGTCCCACAAAGGAGGGCGGGAGGAGAAAGGGCAGGCTCCTGGCTGAGAGTCGTGTGGGTGCTCAGGGGCCCGCCCCTCTCATCCCAGAAAAGAAACCCAGAGAAAGAGTGGCCCGTGACAAGGAAGGGGAAGGCTCTGAGCCTCTCCTCTCTGGGAGACAGGCCTCTCCAGGCCTGGCAGGCAGCCAAGGCAGAAGCCCTCCGGCCGGCGGTGGGAAAGGCCAGGTTTTCGCCGTCGCAAACAGGTGGAGGTGACGGCGATGGGAGTCAGCCTGTCTGTGACCATTGCCGTGGGAGAGACCTGCAGGGCAGTGCGGGCCCTAGGTCGGCCCCCGCTTGACAAGGCCTCGGGCACTTTGGTTGGCGAGGAACCCGCCTCTTCAGAGTGTCCGGGCAGCCTGGCCCAAATCAGACCCTGGGCCTGGACCAGGGAAGCCCTGGGAAGGAGAAAGGGTCTCACATCAGTCCCAGGTCTGGCCCGGGGGACCCCGCCCCCACAGCCCCTCCTGCGAGGGGCCCTGCCCCTCCCCCTGCCTTGGAATCCTGCCCCCTGCCCTCCCGCACCTGGGAGGAAGGAACAATTCTTTCCCAACAGCGGCCCCTAGCGGTGGTAGTTTGGGCTCTGAGTTTCCTCATCGGAGCCGCTTTCTTGTTCAGGGCGGTTCTTCGGCCTCTTGGCTTTTCATCCTTCCTCGAGGAGAGAGCAACAGTCCAGGACAGCATAGCAGAGGTTCTCTTCTAGCCCAGCCCCCACCCAGCAGGCTCCTCCCACGCCAGCGACCCCTTGCCTCCCCGTGGCCTCTTGGGGGCATTTGGTGTGTACATTTGGGAAGCCCGCTCCCCCGGCGCGTGAGTTGTCCTGGCAGTGGACACGCTCCCGCGAGGGCATTCGGTGGGTTGCGGCGGGATGTCTAAAGGCCGCCTGTGTCCCGGCACTACCACCGGGGACAGCTGCCCAGTGGAGAAATCGCCCCCTCATCACAACTGTCTTCCCCCTCCCCGCCTTGGGCACCTCCCGCCTTGGGCACGGTCTCCAGAGCAACAGAGGCGGGGCGGGGATGGGGCGGGTCTGCCCAGGGCGGGGGTGGGGGACGGGACGCTTGTGTGCGGGGCGGGGGGGGGGCGGCGGGGTCCTGGCCGGCCTGGCGGGCTGGGGCGCCTGCACCTGGGTCTCGGCTGGGCTGGGCTGGGCGGGGGGAGAGGGCGGGCCGGCGGGGCGGTGGGAGACTCAGTGCTTGGCCCCAGGGGCCGGCTCCGTGCCCCGAGGAGAGGGGGCAGGGCGGAGGCAGCAGCTGGAGCCAGAGGGGCCTTCGATCCCACATCCCACAGGGCCTTTGGAGGCGCTTCTCCCGCTGCCAGGTGTGGGCACTCTTACTTCCTGATGTGCTGACGACCATCTTCTCCTCCCTCTTAGCTGACCCGGGCCAGTCCAACGAACCTGAGGGGAGGGCTTGCAGCTGGGCTGAGGCTCAGGTCCCAGCTGGCACAGGGCCTGTCCAGAGATTCGGGTCTCCTGCGCAGGCACAAAACCCCAGTGCCAGGCTCAGCTTCAGCCAAAGGGACAGAAGAGGCATGTGGAGGGAGGTCCCACCTGAAGCCGACTCCGCCCCGTGCAAGAGCACGTCTTGTCTTCCCAAGTAGGGCCCACTGGCAGGGCACTGAAGCCCAGAGCCCCCTGCCACCAGCGTAGACCTGGGTGTCCCGGCAGCCCTCGGGAGCACCAGTGCCTGGGCCTTTGTCCACTAGGCAGCTGCGCCCCAGTGAGAAGGGCTATCTGCTTTCGTTTGGAAATCGGGACAGCATACCTGTGGAATCGCCTGCTCTGGTAGCTTGGCACGACCATCACTAGGAAAATCACCTCTGGCTGCGTGGCGTGCTCTGGCAGAGCCAAATGTGCTTAAGACGATGAGTTCTTACTTCTGTGTGTGTGTTTCAAACACTGAGGGTTATGGCTCGAGTCAATGCCAAAACAACCCATACAAGCGCTTTGGCCGGTCACGATGGCTGCTTACAGTGTTCCTGGGACACGGAACACACGGACCTGGAAGCCCACTTGGCCGCAGTGCCTCAAGGGAGCAGAAATGCTTTCCCCTGCAAAGTCTCACAACCCAATAGGTAAACAGCTTCGTTTTGGGTCGCCCGAACCCGGAGAAAAGGGAAAGAAATGTTCATTCGTACGGTCCCACAAAGGAGGGCGGGAGGAGAAAGGGCAGGCTCCTGGCTGAGAGTCGTGTGGGTGCTCAGGGGCCCGCCCCTCTCATCCCAGAAAAGAAACCCAGAGAAAGAGTGGCCCGTGACAAGGAAGGGGAAGGCTCTGAGCCTCTCCTCTCTGGGAGACAGGCCTCTCCAGGCCTGGCAGGCAGCCAAGGCAGAAGCCCTCAGGCCGGCGGTGGGAAAGGCCAGGTTTTCGCCGTCGCAAACAGGTGGAGGTGACGGCGATGGGAGTCAGCCTGTCTGTGACCATTGCCGTGGGAGAGACCTGCAGGGCAGTGCGGGCCCTAGGTCGGCCCCCGCTTGACAAGGCCTCGGGCACTTTGGTTGGCGAGGAACCCGCCTCTTCAGAGTGTCCGGGCAGCCTGGCCCAAATCAGACCCTGGGCCTGGACCAGGGAAGCCCTGGGAAGGAGAAAGGGTCTCACATCAGTCCCAGGTCTGGCCCGGGGGACCCCGCCCCCACAGCCCCTCCTGCGAGGGGCCCTGCCCCTCCCCCTGCCTTGGAATCCCGCCCCCTGCCCTCCCGCACCTGGGAGGAAGGAACAATTCTTTCCCAACAGCGGCCCCTAGCGGTGGTAGTTTGGGCTCTGAGTTTCCTCATCGGAGCCGCTTTCTTGTTCAGGGCGGTTCTTCGGCCTCTTGGCTTTTCATCCTTCCTGGAGGAGAGAGCAACAGTCCAGGACAGCATAGCAGAGGTTCTCTTCTAGCCCAGCCCCCACCCAGCAGGCTCCTCCCACGCCAGCGACCCCTTGCCTCCCCGTGGCCTCTTGGGGGCATTTGGTGTGTACATTTGGGAAGCCCGCTCCCCCGGCGCGTGAGTTGTCCTGGCAGTGGACACGCTCCCGCGAGGGCATTCGGTGGGTTGCGGCGGGATGTCTAAAGGCCGCCTGTGTCCCGGCACTACCACCGGGGACAGCTGCCCAGTGGAGAAATCGCCCCCTCATCACAACTGTCTTCCCCCTCCCAGCCTTGGGCACCTCCCGCCTTGGGCACGGTCTCCAGAGCAACAGAGGCGGGGCGGGGATGGGGCGGGTCTGCCCAGGGCGGGGGTGGGGGGCGGGACGCTTGTGTGCGGGGCGGGGGGGGGGCGGCGGGGTCCTGGCCGGCCTGGCGGGCTGGGGCGCCTGCACCTGGGTCTCGGCTGGGCTGGGCTGGGCGGGGGGAGAGGGCGGGCCGGCGGGGCGGTGAGAGACTCAGTGCTTGGCCCCAGGGGCCGGCTCCGTGCCCCGAGGAGAGGGGGCAGGGCGGAGGCAGCAGCTGGAGCCAGAGGGGGCCTTCGATCCCCACATCCCACAGGGCCTTTGGAGGCGCTTCTCCCGCTGCCAGGTGTGGGCACTCTTACTTCCTGATGTGCTGACGACCATCTTCTCCTCCCTCTTAGCTGACCCGGGCCAGTCCAACGAACCTGAGGGGAGGGCTTGCAGCTGGGCTGAGGCTCAGGTCCCAGCTGGCACAGGGCCTGTCCAGAGATTCGGGTCTCCTGCGCAGGCACAAAACCCCAGTGCCAGGCTCAGCTTCAGCCAAAGGGACAGAAGAGGCATGTGGAGGGAGGTCCCACCTGAAGCCGACTCCGCCCCGTGCAAGAGCACGTCTTGTCTTCCCAAGTAGGGCCCACTGGCAGGGCACTGAAGCCCAGAGCCCCCTGCCACCAGCGTAGACCTGGGTGTCCCGGCAGCCCTCGGGAGCACCAGTGCCTGGGCCTTTGTCCACTAGGCAGCTGCGCCCCAGTGAGAAGGGCTATCTGCTTTCGTTTGGAAATCGGGACAGCATACCTGTGGAATCGCCTGCTCTGGTAGCTTGGCACGACCATCACTAGGAAAATCACCTCTGGCTGCGTGGCGTGCTCTGGCAGAGCCAAATGTGCTTAAGACGATGAGTTCTTACTTCTGTGTGTGTGTTTCAAACACTGAGGGTTATGGCTCGAGTCAATGCCAAAACAACCCATACAAGCGCTTTGGCCGGTCACGATGGCTGCTTACAGTGTTCCTGGGACACGGAACACACGGACCTGGAAGCCCACTTGGCCGCAGTGCCTCAAGGGAGCAGAAATGCTTTCCCCTGCAAAGTCTCACAACCCAATAGGTAAACAGCTTCGTTTTGGGTCGCCCGAACCCGGAGAAAAGGGAAAGAAATGTTCATTCGTACGGTCCCACAAAGGAGGGCGGGAGGAGAAAGGGCAGGCTCCTGGCTGAGAGTCGTGTGGGTGCTCAGGGGCCCGCCCCTCTCATCCCAGAAAAGAAACCCAGAGAAAGAGTGGCCCGTGACAAGGAAGGGGAAGGCTCTGAGCCTCTCCTCTCTGGGAGACAGGCCTCTCCAGGCCTGGCAGGCAGCCAAGGCAGAAGCCCTCAGGCCGGCGGTGGGAAAGGCCAGGTTTTCGCCGTCGCAAACAGGTGGAGGTGACGGCGATGGGAGTCAGCCTGTCTGTGACCATTGCCGTGGGAGAGACCTGCAGGGCAGTGCGGGCCCTAGGTCGGCCCCCGCTTGACAAGGCCTCGGGCACTTTGGTTGGCGAGGAACCTGCCTCTTCAGAGTGTCCGGGCAGCCTGGCCCAAATCAGACCCTGGGCCTGGACCAGGGAAGCCCTGGGAAGGAGAAAGGGTCTCACATCAGTCCCAGGTCTGGCCCGGGGGACCCCGCCCCCACAGCCCCTCCTGCGAGGGGCCCTGCCCCTCCCCCTGCCTTGGAATCCTGCCCCCTGCCCTCCCGCACCTGGAGGAAGGAACAATTCTTTCCCAACAGCGGCCCCTAGCGGTGGTAGTTTGGGCTCTGAGTTTCCTCATCGGAGCCGCTTTCTTGCTCAGGGCGGTTCTTCGGCCTCTTGGCTTTTCATCCTTCCTCGAGGAGAGAGCAACAGTCCAGGACAGCATAGCAGAGGTTCTCTTCTAGCCCAGCCCCCACCCAGCAGGCTCCTCCCACGCCAGCGACCCCTTGCCTCCCCGTGGCCTCTTGGGGGCATTTGGTGTGTACATTTGGGAAGCCCGCTCCCCCGGCGCGTGAGTTGTCCTGGCAGTGGACACGCTCCCGCGAGGGCATTCGGTGGGTTGCGGCGGGATGTCTAAAGGCCGCCTGTGTCCCGGCACTACCACCGGGGACAGCTGCCCAGTGGAGAAATCGCCCCCTCATCACAACTGTCTTCCCCCTCCCGGCCGCCTTGGGCACCTCCCGCCTTGGCACGGTCTCCAGAGCAACAGAGGCGGGGCGGGGATGGGGCGGGTCTGCCCAGGGCGGGGGTGGGGGGCGGGACGCTTGTTGTGCGGGGCGGGGGGGGGCGGCGGGGGTCCTGGCCGGCCTGGCGGGCTGGGGCGCCTGCACCTGGGTCTCGGCTGGGCTGGGCTGGGCGGGGGGAGAGGGCGGGCCGGCGGGGCGGTGGGAGACTCAGTGCTTGGCCCCAGGGGCCGGCTCCGTGCCCCGAGGAGAGGGGGCAGGGCGGAGGCAGCAGCTGGAGCCAGAGGGGCCTTCGATCCCACATCCCACAGGGCCGTTGGAGGCGCTTCTCCCGCTGCCAGGTGTGGGCACTCTTACTTCCTGATGTGCTGACGACCATCTTCTCCTCCCTCTTAGCTGACCCGGGCCAGTCCAACGAACCTGAGGGGAGGGCTTGCAGCTGGGCTGAGGCTCAGGTCCCAGCTGGCACAGGGCCTGTCCAGAGATTCGGGTCTCCTGCGCAGGCACAAAACCCCAGTGCCAGGCTCAGCTTCAGCCAAAGGGACAGAAGAGGCATGTGGAGGGAGGTCCCACCTGAAGCCGACTCCGCCCCGTGCAAGAGCACGTCTTGTCTTCCCAAGTAGGGCCCACTGGCAGGGCACTGAAGCCCAGAGCCCCTGCCACCAGCGTAGACCTGGGTGTCCCGGCAGCCCTCGGGAGCACCAGTGCCTGGGCCTTTGTCCACTAGGCAGCTGCGCCCCAGTGAGAAGGGCTATCTGCTTTCGTTGGAAATCGGGACAGCATACCTGTGGAATCGCCTGCTCTGGTAGCTTGGCACGACCATCACTAGGAAAATCACCTCTGGCTGCGTGGCGTGCTCTGGCAGAGCCAAATGTGCTTAAGACGATGAGTTCTTACTTCTGTGTGTGTGTTTCAAACACTGAGGGTTATGGCTCGAGTCAATGCCAAAACAACCCATACAAGCGCTTTGGCCGGTCACGATGGCTGCTTACAGTGTTCCTGGGACACGGAACACACGGACCTGGAAGCCCACTTGGCCGCAGTGCCTCAAGGGAGCAGAAATGCTTTCCCCTGCAAAGTCTCACAACCCAATAGGTAAACAGCTTCGTTTTGGGTCGCCCGAACCCGGAGGAAAAGGGAAAGAAATGTTCATTCGTACGGTCCCACAAAGGAGGGCGGGAGGAGAAAGGGCAGGCTCCTGGCTGAGAGTCGTGTGGGTGCTCAGGGGCCCGCCCCTCTCATCCCAGAAAAGAAACCCAGAGAAAGAGTGGCCCGTGACAAGGAAGGGGAAGGCTCTGAGCCTCTCCTCTCTGGGAGACAGGCCTCTCCAGGCCTGGCAGGCAGCCAAGGCAGAAGCCCTCCGGCCGGCGGTGGAAAGGCCAGGTTTTCGCCGTCGCAAACAGGTGGAGGTGACGGCGATGGGAGTCAGCCTGTCTGTGACCATTGCCGTGGGAGAGACCTGCAGGGGCAGTGCGGGGCCCTAGGTCGGCCCCCGCTTGACAAGGGCCTCGGGCACTTTGGTTGGCGAGGAACCCGCCTCTTCAGAGTGTCCGGGCAGCCTGGCCCAAATCAGACCCTGGGCCTGGACCAGGGAAGCCCTGGGAAGGAGAAAGGGTCTCACATCAGTCCCAGGTCTGGCCCGGGGGACCCCGCCCCCACAGCCCTCCCTGCGAGGGGCCCTGCCCCTCCCCCTGCCTTGGAATCCTGCCCCCTGCCCTCCCGCACCTGGGAGGAAGGAACAATTCTTTCCCAACAGCGGCCCCTAGCGGTGGTAGTTTGGGCTCTGAGTTTCCTCATCGGGAGCCGCTTTCTTGCTCAGGGCGGTTCTTCGGCCTCTTGGCTTTTCATCCTTCCTCGAGGAGAGAGCAACAGTCCAGGACAGCATAGCAGAGGTTCTCTTCTAGCCCAGCCCCCACCCAGCAGGCTCCTCCCACGCCAGCGACCCCTTGCCTCCCCGTGGCCTCTTGGGGGCATTTGGTGTGTACATTTGGGAAGCCCGCTCCCCCGGCGCGTGAGTTGTCCTGGCAGTGGACACGCTCCCGCGAGGGCATTCGGTGGGTTGCGGCGGGATGTCTAAAGGCCGCCTGTGTCCCGGCACTACCACCGGGGACAGCTGCCAGTGGAGAAATCGCCCCCTCATCACAACTGTCTTCCCCCTCCCAGCCTTGGGCACCTCCCGCCTTGGGCACGGTCTCCAGAGCAACAGAGGCGGGGCGGGGATGGGGCGGGTCTGCCCAGGGCGGGGGTGGGGGGCGGGGACGCTTGTGTGCGGGGCGGGGGGGGGGCGGCGGGGTCCTGGCCGGCCTGGCGGGCTGGGGCGCCTGCACCTGGGTCTTGGCTGGGCTGGGCTGGGCGGGGGGAGAGGGCGGGCCGGCGGGGCGGTGAGAGACTCAGTGCTTGGCCCCAGGGGCCGGCTCCGTGCCCCGAGGAGAGGGGGCAGGGCGGAGGCAGCAGCTGGAGCCAGAGGGGCCTTCGATCCCACATCCCACAGGGCCTTTGGAGGCGCTTCTCCCGCTGCCAGGTGTGGGCACTCTTACTTCCTGATGTGCTGACGACCATCTTCTCCTCCCTCTTAGCTGACCCGGGCCAGTCCAACGAACCTGAGGGGAGGGCTTGCAGCTGGGCTGAGGCTCAGGTCCCAGCTGGCACAGGGCCTGTCCAGAGATTCGGGTCTCCTGCGCAGGCACAAAACCCCAGTGCCAGGCTCAGCTTCAGCCAAAGGGACAGAAGAGGCATGTGGAGGGAGGTCCCACCTGAAGCCGACTCCGCCCCGTGCAAGAGCACGTTCTTGTCTTCCCAAGTAGGGCCCACTGGCAGGGCACTGAAGCCCAGAGCCCCCTGCCACCAGCGTAGACCTGGGTGTCCCGGCAGCCCTCGGGAGCACCAGTGCCTGGGCCTTTGTCCACTAGGCAGCTGCGCCCCAGTGAGAAGGGCTATCTGCTTTCGTTTGGAAATCGGGACAGCATACCTGTGGAATCGCCTGCTCTGGTAGCTTGGCACGACCATCACTAGGAAAATCACCTCTGGCTGCGTGGCGTGCTCTGGCAGAGCCAAATGTGCTTAAGACGATGAGTTCTTACTTCTGTGTGTGTGTTTCAAACACTGAGGGTTATGGCTCGAGTCAATGCCAAAACAACCCATACAAGCGCTTTGGCCGGTCACGATGGCTGCTTACAGTGTTCCTGGGACACGGAACACACGGACCTGGAAGCCCACTTGGCCGCAGTGCCTCAAGGGAGCAGAAATGCTTTCCCCTGCAAAGTCTCACAACCCAATAGGTAAACAGCTTCGTTTTGGGTCGCCCGAACCCGGAGAAAAGGGAAAGAAATGTTCATTCGTACGGTCCCACAAAGGAGGGCGGGAGGAGAAAGGGCAGGCTCCTGGCTGAGAGTCGTGTGGGTGCTCAGGGGCCCGCCCCTCTCATCCCAGAAAAGAAACCCAGAGAAAGAGTGGCCCGTGACAAGGAAGGGGAAGGCTCTGAGCCTCTCCTCTCTGGGAGACAGGCCTCTCCAGGCCTGGCAGGCAGCCAAGGCAGAAGCCCTCAGGCCGGCGGTGGGAAAGGCCAGGTTTTCGCCGTCGCAAACAGGTGGAGGTGACGGCGATGGGAGTCAGCCTGTCTGTGACCATTGCCGTGGGAGAGACCTGCAGGGCAGTGCGGGCCCTAGGTCGGCCCCCGCTTGACAAGGCCTCGGGCACTTTGGTTGGCGAGGAACCTGCCTCTTCAGAGTGTCCGGGCAGCCTGGCCCAAATCAGACCCTGGGCCTGGACCAGGGAAGCCCTGGGAAGGAGAAAGGGTCTCACATCAGTCCCAGGTCTGGCCCGGGGGACCCCGCCCCCACAAGCCCCTCCTGCGAGGGGCCCTGCCCCTCCCCCTGCCTTGGAATCCTGCCCCCTGCCCTCCCGCACCTGGGAGGAAGGAACAATTCTTTCCCAACAGCGGCCCCTAGCGGTGGTAGTTTGGGCTCTGAGTTTCCTCATCGGAGCCGCTTTCTTGTTCAGGGCGGTTCTTCGGCCTCTTGGCTTTTCATCCTTCCTCGAGGAGAGAGCAACAGTCCAGGACAGCATAGCAGAGGTTCTCTTCTAGCCCAGCCCCCACCCAGCAGGCTCCTCCCACGCCAGCGACCCCTTGCCTCCCCGTGGCCTCTTGGGGGCATTTGGTGTGTACATTTGGGAAGCCCGCTCCCCCGGCGCGTGAGTTGTCCTGGCAGTGGACACGCTCCCGCGAGGGCATTCGGTGGGTTGCGGCGGGATGTCTAAAGGCCGCCTGTGTCCCGGCACTACCACCGGGGACAGCTGCCCAGTGGAGAAATCGCCCCCTCATCACAACTGTCTTCCCCCTCCCCGCCTTGGGCACCTCCCGCCTTGGGCACGGTCTCCAGAGCAACAGAGGCGGGGCGGGGATGGGGCGGGTCTGCCCAGGGCGGGGGTGGGGGGCGGGACGCTTGTGTGCGGGGCGGGGGGGGGCGGCGGGGTCCTGGCCGGCCTGGCGGGCTGGGGCGCCTGCACCTGGGGTCTCGGCTGGGCTGGGCTGGGCGGGGGGGAGAGGGCGGGCCGGCGGGGCGGTGGGAGACTCAGTGCTTGGCCCCAGGGGCCGGCTCCGTGCCCCGAGGAGAGGGGGCAGGGCGGAGGCAGCAGCTGGAGCCAGAGGGGCCTTCGATCCCACATCCCACAGGGCCGTTGGAGGCGCTTCTCCCGCTGCCAGGTGTGGGCACTCTTACTTCCTGATGTGCTGACGACCATCTTCTCCTCCCTCTTAGCTGACCCGGGCCAGTCCAACGAACCTGAGGGGGAGGGCTTGCAGCTGGGCTGAGGCTCAGGTCCCAGCTGGCACAGGGCCTGTCCAGAGATTCGGGTCTCCTGCGCAGGCACAAAACCCCAGTGCCAGGCTCAGCTTCAGCCAAAGGGACAGAAGAGGCATGTGGAGGGAGGTCCCACCTGAAGCCGACTCCGCCCCGTGCAAGAGCACGTCTTGTCTTCCCAAGTAGGGCCCACTGGCAGGGCACTGAAGCCCAGAGCCCCCTGCCACCAGCGTAGACCTGGGTGTCCCGGCAGCCCTCGGGAGCACCAGTGCCTGGGCCTTTGTCCACTAGGCAGCTGCGCCCCAGTGAGAAGGGCTATCTGCTTTCGTTTGGAAATCGGGACAGCATACCTGTGGAATCGCCTGCTCTGGTAGCTTGGCACGACCATCACTAGGAAAATCACCTCTGGCTGCGTGGCGTGCTCTGGCAGAGCCAAATGTGCTTAAGACGATGAGTTCTTACTTCTGTGTGTGTGTTTCAAACACTGAGGGTTATGGCTCGAGTCAATGCCAAAACAACCCATACAAGCGCTTTGGCCGGTCACGATGGCTGCTTACAGTGTTCCTGGGACACGGAACACACGGACCTGGAAGCCCACTTGGCCGCAGTGCCTCAAGGGAGCAGAAATGCTTTCCCCTGCAAAGTCTCACAACCCAATAGGTAAACAGCTTCGTTTTGGGTCGCCCGAACCCGGAGAAAAGGGAAAGAAATGTTCATTCGTACGGTCCCACAAAGGAGGGCGGGAGGAGAAAGGGCAGGCTCCTGGCTGAGAGTCGTGTGGGTGCTCAGGGGCCCGCCCCTCTCATCCCAGAAAAGAAACCCAGAGAAAGAGTGGCCCGTGACAAGGAAGGGGAAGGCTCTGAGCCTCTCCTCTCTGGGAGACAGGCCTCTCCAGGCCTGGCAGGCAGCCAAGGCAGAAGCCCTCAGGCCGGCGGTGGGAAAGGCCAGGTTTTCGCCGTCGCAAACAGGTGGAGGTGACGGCGATGGGAGTCAGCCTGTCTGTGACCATTGCCGTGGGAGAGACCTGCAGGGCAGTGCGGGCCCTAGGTCGGCCCCCGCTTGACAAGGCCTCGGGCACTTTGGTTGGCGAGGAACCCGCCTCTTCAGAGTGTCCGGGCAGCCTGGCCCAAATCAGACCCTGGGCCTGGACCAGGGAAGCCCTGGGAAGGAGAAAGGGTCTCACATCAGTCCCAGGTCTGGCCCGGGGGACCCCGCCCCCACAGCCCCTCCTGCGAGGGGCCCTGCCCCTCCCCCTGCCTTGGAATCCTGCCCCCTGCCCTCCCGCACCTGGGAGGAAGGAACAATTCTTTCCCAACAGCGGCCCCTAGCGGTGGTAGTTTGGGCTCTGAGTTTCCTCATCGGAGCCGCTTTCTTGCTCAGGGCGGTTCTTCGGCCTCTTGGCTTTTCATCCTTCCTCGAGGAGAGAGCAACAGTCCAGGACAGCATAGCAGAGGTTCTCTTCTAGCCCAGCCCCCACCCAGCAGGCTCCTCCCACGCCAGCGACCCCTTGCCTCCCCGTGGCCTCTTGGGGGCATTTGGTGTGTACATTTGGGAAGCCCGCTCCCCCGGCGCGTGAGTTGTCCTGGCAGTGGACACGCTCCCGCGAGGGCATTCGGTGGGTTGCGGCGGGATGTCTAAAGGCCGCCTGTGTCCCGGCACTACCACCGGGGACAGCTGCCCAGTGGAGAAATCGCCCCCTCATCACAACTGTCTTCCCCCTCCCAGCCTTGGGCACCTCCCGCCTTGGGCACGGTCTCCAGAGCAACAGAGGCGGGGCGGGGATGGGGCGGGTCTGCCCAGGGCGGGGGTGGGGGGCGGGACGCTTGTGTGCGGGGCGGGGGGGGGCGGCGGGGTCCTGGCCGGCCTGGCGGGCTGGGGCGCCTGCACCTGGGTCTCGGCTGGGCTGGGCTGGGCGGGGGGAGAGGGCGGGCCGGCGGGGCGGTGAGAGACTCAGTGCTTGGCCCCAGGGGCCGGCTCCGTGCCCCGAGGAGAGGGGGCAGGGCGGAGGCAGCAGCTGGAGCCAGAGGGGCCTTCGATCCCACATCCCACAGGGCCTTTGGAGGCGCTTCTCCCGCTGCCAGGTGTGGGCACTCTTACTTCCTGATGTGCTGACGACCATCTTCTCCTCCCTCTTAGCTGACCCGGGCCAGTCCAACGAACCTGAGGGGAGGGCTTGCAGCTGGGCTGAGGCTCAGGTCCCAGCTGGCACAGGGCCTGTCCAGAGATTCGGGTCTCCTGCGCAGGCACAAAACCCCAGTGCCAGGCTCAGCTTCAGCCAAAGGGACAGAAGAGGCATGTGGAGGGAGGTCCCACCTGAAGCCGACTCCGCCCCGTGCAAGAGCACGTCTTGTCTTCCCAAGTAGGGCCCACTGGCAGGGCACTGAAGCCCAGAGCCCCCTGCCACCAGCGTAGACCTGGGTGTCCCGGCAGCCCTCGGGAGCACCAGTGCCTGGGCCTTTGTCCACTAGGCAGCTGCGCCCCAGTGAGAAGGGCTATCTGCTTTCGTTTGGAAATCGGGACAGCATACCTGTGGAATCGCCTGCTCTGGTAGCTTGGCACGACCATCACTAGGAAAATCACCTCTGGCTGCGTGGCGTGCTCTGGCAGAGCCAAATGTGCTTAAGACGATGAGTTCTTACTTCTGTGTGTGTGTTTCAAACACTGAGGGTTATGGCTCGAGTCAATGCCAAAACAACCCATACAAGCGCTTTGGCCGGTCACGATGGCTGCTTACAGTGTTCCTGGGACACGGAACACACGGACCTGGAAGCCCACTTGGCCGCAGTGCCTCAAGGGAGCAGAAATGCTTTCCCCTGCAAAGTCTCACAACCCAATAGGTAAACAGCTTCGTTTTGGGTCGCCCGAACCCGGAGAAAAGGGAAAGAAATGTTCATTCGTACGGTCCCACAAAGGAGGGCGGGAGGAGAAAGGGCAGGCTCCTGGCTGAGAGTCGTGTGGGTGCTCAGGGGCCCGCCCCTCTCATCCCAGAAAAGAAACCCAGAGAAAGAGTGGCCCGTGACAAGGAAGGGGAAGGCTCTGAGCCTCTCCTCTCTGGGAGACAGGCCTCTCCAGGCCTGGCAGGCAGCCAAGGCAGAAGCCCTCAGGCCGGCGGTGGGAAAGGCCAGGTTTTCGCCGTCGCAAACAGGTGGAGGTGACGGCGATGGGAGTCAGCCTGTCTGTGACCATTGCCGTGGGAGAGACCTGCAGGGCAGTGCGGGCCCTAGGTCGGCCCCCGCTTGACAAGGCCTCGGGCACTTTGGTTGGCGAGGAACCTGCCTCTTCAGAGTGTCCGGGCAGCCTGGCCCAAATCAGACCCTGGGCCTGGACCAGGGAAGCCCTGGGAAGGAGAAAGGGTCTCACATCAGTCCCAGGTCTGGCCCGGGGGACCCCGCCCCCACAGCCCCTCCTGCGAGGGGCCCTGCCCCTCCCCCTGCCTTGGAATCCTGCCCCCTGCCCTCCCGCACCTGGGAGGAAGGAACAATTCTTTCCCAACAGCGGCCCCTAGCGGTGGTAGTTTGGGCTCTGAGTTTCCTCATCGGAGCCGCTTTCTTGTTCAGGGCGGTTCTTCGGCCTCTTGGCTTTTCATCCTTCCTCGAGGAGAGAGCAACAGTCCAGGACAGCATAGCAGAGGTTCTCTTCTAGCCCAGCCCCCACCCAGCAGGCTCCTCCCACGCCAGCGACCCCTTGCCTCCCCGTGGCCTCTTGGGGGCATTTGGTGTGTACATTTGGGAAGCCCGCTCCCCCGGCGCGTGAGTTGTCCTGGCAGTGGACACGCTCCCGCGAGGGCATTCGGTGGGTTGCGGCGGGATGTCTAAAGGCCGCCTGTGTCCCGGCACTACCACCGGGGACAGCTGCCCAGTGGAGAAATCGCCCCCTCATCACAACTGTCTTCCCCCTCCCCGCCTTGGGCACCTCCCGCCTTGGGCACGGTCTCCAGAGCAACAGAGGCGGGGCGGGGATGGGGCGGGTCTGCCCAGGGCGGGGGTGGGGGGCGGGACGCTTGTGTGCGGGGCGGGGGGGGGCGGCGGGGTCCTGGCCGGCCTGGCGGGCTGGGGCGCCTGCACCTGGGTCTCGGCTGGGCTGGGCTGGGCGGGGGGAGAGGGCGGGCCGGCGGGGCGGTGGGAGACTCAGTGCTTGGCCCCAGGGGCTGGCTCCGTGCCCCGAGGAGAGGGGGCAGGGCGGAGGCAGCAGCTGGAGCCAGAGGGGCCTTCGATCCCACATCCCACAGGGCCGTTGGAGGCGCTTCTCCCGCTGCCAGGTGTGGGCACTCTTACTTCCTGATGTGCTGACGACCATCTTCTCCTCCCTCTTAGCTGACCCGGGCCAGTCCAACGAACCTGAGGGGAGGGCTTGCAGCTGGGCTGAGGCTCAGGTCCCAGCTGGCACAGGGCCTGTCCAGAGATTCGGGTCTCCTGCGCAGGCACAAAACCCCAGTGCCAGGCTCAGCTTCAGCCAAAGGGACAGAAGAGGCATGTGGAGGGAGGTCCCACCTGAAGCCGACTCCGCCCCGTGCAAGAGCACGTCTTGTCTTCCCAAGTAGGGCCCACTGGCAGGGCACTGAAGCCCAGAGCCCCCTGCCACCAGCGTAGACCTGGGTGTCCCGGCAGCCCTCGGGAGCACCAGTGCCTGGGCCTTTGTCCACTAGGCAGCTGCGCCCCAGTGAGAAGGGCTATCTGCTTTCGTTTGGAAATCGGGACAGCATACCTGTGGAATCGCCTGCTCTGGTAGCTTGGCACGACCATCACTAGGAAAATCACCTCTGGCTGCGTGGCGTGCTCTGGCAGAGCCAAATGTGCTTAAGACGATGAGTTCTTACTTCTGTGTGTGTGTTTCAAACACTGAGGGTTATGGCTCGAGTCAATGCCAAAACAACCCATACAAGCGCTTTGGCCGGTCACGATGGCTGCTTACAGTGTTCCTGGGACACGGAACACACGGACCTGGAAGCCCACTTGGCCGCAGTGCCTCAAGGGAGCAGAAATGCTTTCCCCTGCAAAGTCTCACAACCCAATAGGTAAACAGCTTCGTTTTGGGTCGCCCGAACCCGGAGAAAAGGGAAAGAAATGTTCATTCGTACGGTCCCACAAAGGAGGGCGGGAGGAGAAAGGGCAGGCTCCTGGCTGAGAGTCGTGTGGGTGCTCAGGGGCCCGCCCCTCTCATCCCAGAAAAGAAACCCAGAGAAAGAGTGGCCCGTGACAAGGAAGGGGAAGGCTCTGAGCCTCTCCTCTCTGGGAGACAGGCCTCTCCAGGCCTGGCAGGCAGCCAAGGCAGAAGCCCTCAGGCCGGCGGTGGGAAAGGCCAGGTTTTCGCCGTCGCAAACAGGTGGAGGTGACGGCGATGGGAGTCAGCCTGTCTGTGACCATTGCCGTGGGAGAGACCTGCAGGGCAGTGCGGGCCCTAGGTCGGCCCCCGCTTGACAAGGCCTCGGGCACTTTGGTTGGCGAGGAACCCGCCTCTTCAGAGTGTCCGGGCAGCCTGGCCCAAATCAGACCCTGGGCCTGGACCAGGGAAGCCCTGGGAAGGAGAAAGGGTCTCACATCAGTCCCAGGTCTGGCCCGGGGGACCCCGCCCCCACAGCCCCTCCTGCGAGGGGCCCTGCCCCTCCCCCTGCCTTGGAATCCTGCCCCCTGCCCTCCCGCACCTGGGAGGAAGGAACAATTCTTTCCCAACAGCGGCCCCTAGCGGTGGTAGTTTGGGCTCTGAGTTTCCTCATCGGAGCCGCTTTCTTGCTCAGGGCGGTTCTTCGGCCTCTTGGCTTTTCATCCTTCCTCGAGGAGAGAGCAACAGTCCAGGACAGCATAGCAGAGGTTCTCTTCTAGCCCAGCCCCCACCCAGCAGGCTCCTCCCACGCCAGCGACCCCTTGCCTCCCCGTGGCCTCTTGGGGGCATTTGGTGTGTACATTTGGGAAGCCCGCTCCCCCGGCGCGTGAGTTGTCCTGGCAGTGGACACGCTCCCGCGAGGGCATTCGGTGGGTTGCGGCGGGATGTCTAAAGGCCGCCTGTGTCCCGGCACTACCACCGGGGACAGCTGCCCAGTGGAGAAATCGCCCCCTCATCACAACTGTCTTCCCCCTCCCCGCCTTGGGCACCTCCCGCCTTGGGCACGGTCTCCAGAGCAACAGAGGCGGGGCGGGGATGGGGCGGGTCTGCCCAGGGCGGGGGTGGGGGGCGGGACGCTTGTGTGCGGGGCGGGGGAGGGGGCGGCGGGGTCCTGGCCGGCCTGGCGGGCTGGGGCGCCTGCACCTGGGTCTCGGCTGGGCTGGGCTGGGCGGGGGGAGAGGGCGGGCCGGCGGGGCGGTGGGAGACTCAGTGCTTGGCCCCAGGGGCCGGCTCCGTGCCCCGAGGAGAGGGGGCAGGGCGGAGGCAGCAGCTGGAGCCAGAGGGGCCTTCGATCCCACATCCCACAGGGCCGTTGGAGGCGCTTCTCCCGCTGCCAGGTGTGGGCACTCTTACTTCCTGATGTGCTGACGACCATCTTCTCCTCCCTCTTAGCTGACCCGGGCCAGTCCAACGAACCTGAGGGGAGGGCTTGCAGCTGGGCTGAGGCTCAGGTCCCAGCTGGTACAGGGCCTGTCCAGAGATTCGGGTCTCCTGCGCAGGCACAAAACCCCAGTGCCAGGCTCAGCTTCAGCCAAAGGGACAGAAGAGGCATGTGGAGGGAGGTCCCACCTGAAGCCGACTCCGCCCCGTGCAAGAGCACGTCTTGTCTTCCCAAGTAGGGCCCACTGGCAGGGCACTGAAGCCCAGAGCCCCCTGCCACCAGCGTAGACCTGGGTGTCCCGGCAGCCCTCGGGAGCACCAGTGCCTGGGCCTTTGTCCACTAGGCAGCTGCGTCCCAGTGAGAAGGGCTATCTGCTTTCGTTTGGAAATCGGGACAGCATACCTGTGGAATCGCCTGCTCTGGTAGCTTGGCACGACCATCACTAGGAAAATCACCTCTGGCTGCGTGGCGTGCTCTGGCAGAGCCAAATGTGCTTAAGACGATGAGTTCTTACTTCTGTGTGTGTGTTTCAAACACTGAGGGTTATGGCTCGAGTCAATGCCAAAACAACCCATACAAGCGCTTTGGCCGGTCACGATGGCTGCTTACAGTGTTCCTGGGACACGGAACACACGGACCTGGAAGCCCACTTGGCCGCAGTGCCTCAAGGGAGCAGAAATGCTTTCCCCTGCAAAGTCTCACA